>NC_030829.1:24768727-26158311 GCF_001704415.2 Capra hircus
TAAACATCAAATTGATGGCCAGTTTTATGACCAGTTTTACCCAAATTGTATACTTTTGTTTTAAACACACTTAAAAGGGGCAAGTCTGTTAATTCCTCCTAATTTGTAATGTTGATTGCATATATAGAAATGGGTTAATTTTCAGGATATTCTGGGCCCTTAAAAATAGTTTTGAAATTAAAATATCACTTTTTAAAATAAAAATCTTTCTCAGTATAAAAGAATAAACAGAAAACCACATTCCTCCAAGGTTATTCATTGAAGCATTTTTTTGATACTAAAATACTGGAAAAATCTAAATGCTTTTACTCTGTAGAGTGGTTGAATAAACTGTTGTATATCCACACAGTAAAGCGCTGTGCAGTCATTAAAAAAAAAACGACTGAGCATGACCTCAATGATATGATAAAGAGTGACTTACAACATATAGTATTAAATATCAAAGCAAGCATAACATGGAAAATAGTATACAGAGTAGTCTGCCATCTATGGCAGAAAAATAAAGGAATATATATACGTGTGTGTATATATATATATATATATTCTTCTTAGTCTGCTTTACATATACACCTATATACACATATAAACATAAAAGTAGATAAATTGACTGTTTTTTATAGCTATACATACATATTGCTTATTTTATAAAGAAAGAGAAATGACAACACAAAACCGATATAGTTAACTACAGCTGGTTTAGTGAGAACAATGCAGAAGGAATCGGGATGCCCTCAGGAGTTTATCTTTTTATACTGTGTTAACTTTAGAACCAGGTAAATGTTTTACATAGTCAAAATAAAATAAAATAAAGATAAATGCAGAAAATAACCTCCTAAAATTGCATACAAACAAAAGCAAATGAAAATATATGCATAATGTAAACACACAGGAAAAAAGAGTATTTTAAGTTGCATTTGATCTGAGTACAGCCTTGGGTTCTTTGAAAAGAAATTCTGAACTGTATGTAGGAGGTTGTCAGTGAAGGGTATTAACATTATTTTTGAAAATATTTTGTATGAATTAAGTGACATAACAAATGAACAAATACACCTTGTGCTTTGGAACCAATACTTTCAATATTAGGGGATGGAGGAAGAACTCGGCGCTGTTGGAATTGAATTAGCAGTGATAACATACATTTGTGGTTTAGAAAATATCAATGTAAACATCTCTTAGCTCTTTACACTGAATGGTCTAGATGAAGTGCAATTGCAATAACCATAAGGACATATAGGCTCCAGAACTTGATTTCTAATGTCATTATCTGTGACAGGGGTAGGACGAGGGAAGGGGAGAGTGAAACAACTTTTCTCGAGCAAGTTTTGGTCTGGGGTCGTGGACACAGAAATTACAAGGTGAGTCTGATTTAAGGAACATTGGGATCATGTTCTAAGGACTTAATATCTCATTAAAAGCCACTGTTACAGAAATGAATAAGAAATCATAGATGGGCAGAAAAAATTTTCTAATGTTTTCTGACAAAAGATTCCAGTCCAGATTCCTTAAAAAACTGGAAATAGAACTGCAAGACGACCCAGCAATCCCACTGCTGGGCATACACACCTAGGAAACCAGAATTGAAAGAGACACGTGTACCCCAATGTTCATCGCAGCACTGTTTATAATAGCCAGGACATGGAAACAACCTAGATGTCCATCAGCAGATGAATGGATAAGAAAGCTGTGGTACATATACACAATGGAGTATTACTCAGCCATTAAAAAGAATACATTTGAATCAGTTCTAATGAGGTGGATGAAACTGGAGCCTATTATACGGAGTGAAGTAAGCCAGAAAGAAAAACACCAATACAGTATAATAACGCGTATATATAGAATTTAGAAAGATGGTAATGATAACCCTCTATGCAAGACAGCAAAAGAGACACAGATGTATAGAACAGTCTTTTGGACTCTGTGGGAGAGGGCAAAGGTGGGATGGTTTGGGAGAATGGCATTGAAACATGTATATTATCATATGTGAAATGAATCGCCAGTCCAGATTTGATGCATGATACAGGATGCTTGGGGCTGGTGCACTGGGATGACCCAGAGGGATGGGATGGGGAGGGAGGTGGGAGGAGGGTTCAGGATGGGGAACACATGTACATCTGTGGTGGATTCATGTTGATGTATGGCAAAACTAATACAATATTGTAACTAGCCTTCAATTAAAATAAATACATTTATATTTTTTTAAAAAAAAGAAAAAAAAGTTTCTAATCCAGTCAATTTCTGACAAAGGTATATATCCACGTCTCTAAGAAATACCTTCAAATTAATAAATACAAGAACAACCTATTTAAAAAATAAGAGAGAGAGATAAAAACTCGAACAGTTCAAAAAGTATATATATATATATTTATATATATTCAATACGCTCAAGAAAATGAAGTCACCATCATGAATAAGGATATGGAAAATAAAACACAGGAATTAATACTTCATATCTATTAATATAGGCAAAATATATTTTTTAAAAACTTACAGTACTAGATTTGGGGACTTTTTGAAGGACTGGAATCTGATACATTGCAGGAATAAACAACTGTTTCTTAAATTTTTAAGCATGCATATATACTATCCTGCTTCCCCAATGTCTCAGCAGGTTAAGAATCTTCCTGTAATGCAGGAGATCCAGGTTTGATCCCTGGGTTGGGTGATTCCCTGGAGAATGAAATGGCAACCCACTTCCGTCTTCTTGCTTGGAAAATCCCGTGGACTGAGAGGAGCCTGGTGACACACTGTCCAAAGGGTCCCAAGGTGTCAGACTCGACTGAGTGACTAAGCACATGTGCTTTCCCATGACCCAGATATTCAATTTTGAGTTACAGGTATTCACTAAGACAAATATATTCACCAGCAAAAGAACTTGTATGTACAGGAATGTTCAGTCAGTCAGTCAGTTTAGTAGCTCAGAAGTTTACGACTCTTTGAGACTAAATTTCCCTCTTAAAAAATCATCAGCTCAGGTGGTTTCACAAGTGACTTCTACCAAAATTTCAGTCATATCTAAGAAATCGAACATTCATAAAATATTATCTGCACTTTACATGTAAAGCTAGATAATCAACTAACAAATAAAGCCTGGATTTATAACAATTGTTCATTTGATGGTGTAAAAACTTTCACTGTGACTGATTTCAAGGTATCATCGTGATGTCACTGAACATAGAGCTGCGAAGGGATGTGCAGTAATTCACCAGTACTTGGCATTTCCATCACACTCATATAATAGGCAGAAACAACCTCAAGATCATAGATTACAGCAAGATGTAATTAATTAGTGTGTATGAGTTGATCTTTGCTACCATGTAAATATTTTGTTTATTGAAAACTTCGCACCCATTGGTTTTAGGGTTCAAAAGGGTTCCTGACCTGAATGTTATTATGTCTGTCAAGTATGATCAGTGCGAGTCCTTCAGGCTTGCTCCTTTGCCCTTTTATTCTTTTTGTTTTCTTTTCTTTTGAGATAATGAAGAATCATGTGGTTGTTTTCAGTTTTTTACCCCTGTCTCTTTAATCCTCTCGGGTTGAGAACAGTTCTGTCTCATTTTTCTTTTCCTTTTCCATCATGTTGATGTTTTCAAGAAACTAGGTCAGTTGTCTTGTAGTCTAACAGCTTGTATTCATCTGATTGTTTTCTCAAGGTTAGACTCAGCTTAAAGACATAGATGCTTCCTCATAGGTATCATTGATTACTTTCCATTGCATCAATGAAGAGATTCATATTGTTAGTTTCTTCTGTTTTTAGTGGTGCTAAGTATGATCATTTGAATATTGGAGTACGCTGGATCTATGCATTGTAAATTATCCTTTGACTTTTACTGATGTAGGAGAATATATGTGAAGTATAAATTTCAGGAATTTATTTTTTAATATACAGTACTTAATATAACTTAATAAATGTTAGGTTTGGCTACCAAGATGCTTTGTAAATAACAACTTTCTCTCATGAGATGGTATGAAAAAGCTCTAACACACTACCCCTGCCTATCACAATTACACCCAAGTAGACTATCAAATTATATAATTTATTAGATTACAGAATAATAACAAAAAACACACATACATGTATAACAGTCAGTTCAGTCAATCAGTCATGTCCAGTTCTTTGTGACCCCAAGGACTGCACCACACCAGGATTCCCTGTGCATCACCAACTCTCGGAGCTTGCTCAAACTCATGTCCATCAAGTTGGTGATGCCATCCACCGTCTCAACCTCTGTCATCCCCTTCACCTCCCACCTTCAATCTTTCCAGCATCAGGGTCTTTTCCAATGAGTCAGTTCTTCACATCAGGTGGCCAAAGTACTGTGGTTTCAGCATCAGTCCTTCCAATGATTATGTAGGACTGATTTCCTTCAGGATGGACTGGTTGAATCTCCTTGCACTCCAAGGGGCTCTCAAGAGTCTTCTCCAATACTACAGCTCAAAAGTGTCAATTCTTTGGCGCTCAGCTTTCTTTATAGTCCAACTCTCACATCCATACATGACTACTGGAAAAAACTATAGCTTTGACTAGACAGACCTTTGTTGGGAAAGTAATGTCTCTGCTTTTTAATATGCTATCTAGGTTGGTCATAACTTTCCTTCCAGACAGCAAGTGTCTTCTAATTTCACCATCTGCAGTGATTTTCAACACCGCCCCCCAAAAAAAATCTGTGACTGTTTTTATTGTTTCCTCATCTATTTACCATGAAGTCACAGGACTGGATGCCATGATCTTAGTTTTCTGAATGTTGAGTTTTAATCCTGCTTTTCAGTCTCTTGTTTCATCAAGAAGCTCTTAAGTTCTTCATTTCTGCCATAAAGGTGGTGTCATCTACATATCTGAGGTTATTGATATCTCTCCCAACAATCTTGATTCCAGCTTGTGCTTCATCCAGCCTGGCATTTTGCATGATGAGTTAAATAAGCATATAAGTTAAATAATGACCAACCTGGATAGTATATTCAAAAGCAGAGACATTACTTTGCTGACTAAGGTCCATCCAGTCAAGGCTATGGTTTTTCCTGTGTCATGTATGGATGTGAGAGTTGGACTGTGAAGAAGGCTGAGCACCGAAGAATTGATGCTTTTGAACTGTGGTGTTGGAGAAGACTCTTGAGAGTCCCTTGGACTGCAAGGAGATCCAACCAGTCCATTCTGAAGGAGATCAGCCCTGGGATTTCTTTGGAAGGAATGATGCTAAAGCTGAAACTCCAGTACTTTGGCCACCTCATGCGAAGAGTTGACTCACTGGAGGGATTGGGGGCAGGAGGAGAAGGGGATGATAGAGGATGAGATGGCTGGATGGCATCACTGACTCGATGGACGTGAGTCTGAGTGAACTCCAGGAGATGGTGATGGACAGGGAGGCCTGGCGTCCTGCAATTCATGGGGTCACAAAGAGTCGGACACGACTGAGTGACTGAACTAACTACCTAACTAACATACAGCCTTGATGTACTCCTTTCCCTCTTTGGAACCAGTCTGTTGTTCCATGTGTGGTTCTAACTTTGCTTATTGACCTGCATACAGATTTCAGGAGACAGGTAAGGTAGTCTGGTATTTCCATCTCTTTAAGAATTTTCCAGTTTGTTGTGATCCACATAGTCAAAGGCTTTGGCATAGTCGATAAAGCAGAAGTAAATGTTTTTCTGGAACTTTCTTGCTTTATCAATGATCCAGCAGATGTTGGCAATTTGATCTCTGGTTCCTCTGCCTTTTCCAAGTCCAGTTTGAACATCTTGAAATTCATGGTTCACATACTGTTGAAGACCGGCTTGAAAAATTTTAAGCATTACTTTGTCAGCATGTGAGATGAGTGCAGTTGTGCGGTAGTTTTAACATTCTTTGGCATTGACTTTTTTGGGGATTGGAATGAAAACTGACCTTTTTGTGTCCTGTGGCCGCTACTGAGTTTTCCAAATATGCTGGCATATTGAGTGCAACACTTTCACAGCATCATCTTTTAGGATTTGAAATAATTCAACTGGAATTCCATCACCTCCACTAGCTTTGTTCACAGTGATTCTTCCTAAGGCACACTTGACTTCGCATTCCAGGGTGTCTGGCTGTAGGAGAGTGATCACACCATCATGGTTATCTGGGTCATGAAGATCTTTTCTGTATAGTTCTTCTGTGTATGCTTGCCACCTCTTCTTAATATCTTCTGCTTCTGTTAGGTCCATGACATTTCTGTCCTTTATTGTGCCCATGTTTGCATGAAATGTTCCCTTGGTATCTCTAATTTTCTTGAAGAGGTCTCTAGTCTTTTCCATCCTATTATTTTCCTCTATTTCTTTGCATTGATCACTGAAGAAGGCTTTGATATTTGTCCTTGCTATTCCTTGGAACTCTGCATTCAGATGGGTATATCTTTCCTTTTCTCCTTTGCCTGTAGCTTCTCTTCTTTTCTCAGCTATTTAAGGCCTCCTCAGTCAACCATTTGGCCTTTTTGCATTTCTTTTTCTTGGGGATGGTCTTGATCCCTGCCTCCTGTACAATGTCATGAACCTCTGTCCATAGTTCTTCAGGCACTCTGTGTATCAGATCTAATCCCTTGAATGTATTTATCACTTCCACTCTAAAGTCATAAGGGATTTGATTTAGGTCATACCTGAATGATCTAGTGGTTTTCCCTACTTTCTCCAATTTAAATCTGAATTTGGCAAGAAGGACTTCATGATCTGAGCCACACTCAGCTCCTGGTCTTGTTTTCACTGACTGTATTCAGCTTCTCTGTCTTTGGATGCAAAAAAATATAATCAATCTGATTTTGGTATTGACCATTTTGTCATGTCCATGTTAGAGTCTTCTTGTGTTGTTGGAAAAGGATGTTTGCTATGAGCAGTGTGTTCTTTTGGCAAAACTTTGTTAGCCTCTTCCCTGCTTCATTTTGTACTCCAAGGCCAAATTTTCATGTTACTCCAGGTATCTATTGACTTCCTCCTTTTGCATTCCTGTACACTATAATGAAAATAACATATTTTGGGGTGTTCTAGAAGGTCTTGTAGGTCTTCATAGAATTGTTCGACTTCAGTTTCTTCAGCATTACTGGTTGGGGCATAGACTTGGATTACTGTGATATTGAATGTTTTGCCTTGGTAACAGACAGAGATCATTCTGTCGTTTTTGAGATTGCATCCAAGTACTGCATTTTGGACTCTTTTGTTGATTATGAGGGCTATACCGTTTCTTCTAAGGGATTCTTGCCCACAGTAGTAGGTATAATGGTCATCTGAGTTCAATTCACCCATTCCAGTCCATTTTAATTTACTGATTCCTAAAATGTCAATGTTCACGCTTGCCATCTCCTGTTTGACCACTTCCAATTTGCCTTGATTCATAGACCTAACATTCCAGGTTCGCTCTTTACAGAATCAGATTTTACTTCCATTAACAGTCACATCCTCATCTGGGCATTGTTTTTACTTTGGCTCCGTCTCTTCATTCTTTCCAGAGTTATTTCTCCACTCTTGTCCAGTAGCAAGCATATTGGGAGTTCATCTTTCAGTGTCCTATCTTTTTGCTTTTTCATACTGTTCATGGGATTCTCAAGGTAAGAATACTGAAGTGGTTTATCATTCCCTTCTTTAGTGGATCATGTTTTGTCAGAACTCTCCACCATGAACCATCCATCTTGGGTGGACTACTACACACCATGGCTCATAGTTTCATTGAGTTAGACAAAACTATGGTCCATGTGATCAGTTTGATTAGTTTTCTGTGATTGTGATTTTCATTCTGTCTGCCCTCTGAGGGATGAGGAATAAGAGTCGTCCTGACTCTTAGTGACCGCATGAACTATGCAGTGCATCGAATACTCCAGGCCAGAATACTAGAGGGTGTAGCCTTTCCCTTCTTCAGGGGATCATCCCAATCCAGGGATTGATCCCAGGTCTCCCTCATTGCATGTGGACTATTCTTTACCAGCTGAGCCACAAAAGAAGCCCATATATATACGTAGGAGAGACAAAATCAATGATTATAGTTCAGTAGTTATAATACTGAATCCCACTTGAAACCTGATATGATCAAATAGAAATATGCACACAGTATGAATAACATAACTGACTGTGTCATCTAGTATGTGTGTATCACTCTTGGTTGGTAGAATTATAGACAGAAAAACAGACACAGAGAGAGATTATTATGTACAAAAAAGAAAACTTATTGTGTTTTGAACAGCCACAGCTCATTCACAAAAATATCAGGCATTTCCTAGACCACAGAGAGCCACAGTGAATTCCAAAGACTCAAAACAACAAAAAGCTGCTTCACCACTGATTATGATTTTTTTAATCACATTGTAATAAAATTAGAAACAAATAAAAGTTATAGCTAAAATTAGATACAAAAATTTTTAATTATGTTTTAAATTAATTATTGGAGTAAAACAGAAAACTACTATAGGCTGAATGATAATGAGAAAATAGAATAGAGAAACTATAGGTGCAATTAATTTAGTACTTGTGAGTGACAAAAATAACTCTGAATACACTAAAGGAAAAAAATTGACTACATCCTAATATGAAATAAAACGTTTAAAGTTTGGGGAAAAAATAAAAACAAACTATACTTTTGATTTTCAGTTAGGTAATGGATTAAACTTTTAAATTATAACTGAGAGAAAAAAAGAATAACAAGAAAGGAAACAAAAACAAAAATACCAAAGCTAAAATTGAAGTTAAAAGGTGTTAAAAAACAATAAAAACAAAAAATTATATTAGCTTGAAATAATAAAGGCAATAAATATAATTATGAATACTGTATTATAGACAAAATTGGATATGACTAAGCAAGAGAAAAGTAAAAGAAGATGCAAATACTTTCTGAAATGAAGAAAGGAAAGAAAACTCGTATAGATTAAAATTTAAATATTTTGAATCATCACACAGCAATGAATTTTAATATCTAGAATAATAACCTAGAAAACTATAAACACCCAAATAAATAGAATGTTGGATCATGGCATCCGGTCCCATCACTTCATGGTAAATAGATGGGGAAACAGTGGAAATAGTGTCAGACTTTTTGGGCTCCAAAATCACTGCACATGGTGATTGCAGCCATGAAATTAAAAGATGCTTACTCCTTAGAACGAAAGCTATGACCAACCTAGACAGCATATTAAAAAGCAGAGACATTACTTTGTCAATAAAGGTCCCTCTAGTCAAGGCTATGGTTCTTCCAGTAGTCATGTTTGGATGTGAGAGTTGGACTGTGAAGAAAGCTGAGCACTGAAGAATAGATACTTTTGAACTGTGGTGTTGGAGAAGACTCTTGAGAGTCCCTTGGACTGCAAGGAGATCCAACCAGTCCATCCTAAAGGAGATCAGTCCTGGGTGTTCATTGGAAGGACTGATGTTGAAGCTGAAACTCCAATATTTTGGCCACCTGATGCAAAGAGCTGACTCATTTGAAAAGACCCTGATGTTGGGAAAGATTGAGGGCAGGAAGAGAAGGGGACGACAGAATATGAGATTGGATGGCATCACCGACTCAATGGACATGAGTTTGGGTATACTCCAGAGTTGGTGATGGACAGGGAGGCCTGGCGTGCTGCGGTTCATGGGGTTGCAGTATAAACACTATTTCTGATGTTTTTTTCATGCACAGAAGATATCCTATCTGTGAAACAATGAAATATGCTAAAGATTAAAATTGGCTACATGTTTGTACCTGTACCCATAAATGATTTTTACTTTTAAATTTCTGCTTACATAGCCTTCCAATTTTTCCATGTTGAGTGCTGTCTTGATTATTAGATATGGAATATAATGTAAACATTTTTATTCCTTACATAACTGCTAATGCTTATTTGTAGAATGCTAGCTGAGAGCAGTTCTCAACTATGTTTTTTGTTTATTTTAAACACAGATTTTTTTATGCTTTGCATGAAACAATTCAGAGTACCTGCTTTTTTTTTTTTGCTCTCTTAATTGGCTGGTTAGTTGAGGCTCTGCTAAGCATGGTGAGTGAAACTGGGCAGTATAGGAGTAGGTGGATATGGGAAGGGCAAAGCGTTGAGTTACCACTAATCATTACAGTGGTCTGTGACAATGCATCTTCAAAATCGCCCTCTAGAGGTGCAGTTTGACTTTCCCTTAACAATGGGTATATTAAAACAAGGGAGCATTCAGGTGAATTATTTCTTATTACTACTTGAAATTAATCAAATATACCTTCCTTCTCATCTTTTAAAAAAATATATTTATTTGTTTGGCTGCAACGGGTCTTAGCTGTGGCATGCAGTATCTTTGATCTTCATTCTGGCATGCAAGCTCTTAGTTGAGGCATGTGGGATCTAGTTCCCCGACCAGGGATTGAACCTGGGTCCCATGCATTGGGAGCACAGAGTCCCAGCCACTGGACCACCAGGGACATCCCCCTTCTCATCTTTAAAATGAGGATTAAAAGACATCAACCCAGGACATATGTAAGTATTTTATCAGTTAATATATATTTGACAGCCATCTATAGATTTCAGGCATATATAATGGAATTCAAAAATAAAAATTCTGTAAATCTGAAAAGATATTCTTAAATGTCTTTCTGTTACAAACTTGGTCAGTCCCTAATGAAGTAAAAGTCTCTCAAACCCCAGGCAGAAATGATTTATATATTTATATATTGAAATGGCTATTTCAGTGGTTATTTTTGGCCCAGATTTGCAGTGTTAGGATTATCTTTCTGGAGATAATCAACTCCAGAACTTACAATGTAGGTGACCCTATAAAGTCAGCCAGTGTTTTCCAGTTTGCCTGAATGAATTCACATTCCCAAATGTTACTAAATCTAAATCTGTGAGGAATATTATTTTTTTAGGTGAATATGGGGATCACCTTGTTTGGCGATTTACAAGATAGACCCTCAAGTCAGAGGAACAGACTGAATGAGACTTTATCTTGTTACTGCTTGTGCTCAGATGCTCAGGCATTTCCAACTCTTTGTGACCCCAAAAGCTGTAGCCAGTCAGGTTCCTCTGTCCATGGGATTTTCCTGGCAAAAATACTGAAATGGGGTGCCACTTCCTCCTCCAGAGAATTTTCCAGAATCAGAGATCTAACCCGAGTTTCTTAAGTCTCCTGCAGTGACAGGCAGATTCTTGTCCAGTAGTGCCTCCTGGGAAGACTTTGCACCCCTTAGATCCAGTTTTTTAATCTTTCTGGGTTTCAGTTTCTAAATTTCTAAAATAAAAATTCAAAAGAAGCTGGATGATTGGGTAATGACGGGGAAATCCTTAAGATAGTACCTGGACAAACTATTTTCAATAAGTTCTTGCTACCTTTATTGTTGCTACTATTACTTTATCAGTGTGTAAAAGGAGATTACTGCACCATTTTATGTCCCCAAGTAGGTGGTTTTTCCAGTAGTCATGTATGAATGTGAGATGTGGACCATAAAGAAGGCAGAGTGTCAAAGAATTGATGCTTTTGAACTGTAGTGTTGGAGAAGACTCTTAGGAGTGCCTTGGACTGCAAGGAAATCAAATAAGTCAATACTAAATGAAATGAACCCTAAATATTCATTGGAAGGACTGGTGCTGAAGCTGAAGCTCTAATACTTTGGCCACCTGATGTGAAGAGCCAACTCATTGGAAAAGACCCTCATTCTGGGAAAGATTGAGGGCAAGAGTAGAAGTGGGTGACAGGGGATGAGATGGTTGGATGGCATCATTGACTCAGTAGACATGAGTCTGAGTGAGTGAGCAAACTCAGGGAGTTGGTGAAGGACAGGGAAGCCTGGTGTACTGCAGTTCATGGGGTTGCAAAGAGTCACACACGACCTGGTGAATGATCAACAGCAAGAGTATATGGTCAGTATGAAGTGTGCAATAACGATGATGGCAGTTAAATGGACCCCATCTATAGACACTCTCATTTAATACACCCCGTGAAACATGTCCAACTGTTTGACTCTCTTCCACAAATTAACTCTTTTATGATTATATCTTTAAAAGTTCCAGCAATTAGTGTGTGGTAGTGGCTGGTCCTCAAATTATATTTCAAGAAGGCTTTATTGTATCTCAACTTCATCTGCAGAATCATTTAAAATTCACAAAGCCTTGCATTATCACACATCAAATGTCACAGTCTGGCAGTTAATCTTATTGAAAGGTTAGGTATGTGTAGCACCTGCAAAGGTTTCTGAACTGAAGATTCCCAGGATTTGATGCTAAAATGACGATGAAGGTAAAACGAAATTGAGGATTGGAAAGGCAGCTGTGTATTAACTAACTTTTAGATATCTCAATGTCTTAAAAGTTCCTGCATATATTTTTCATTGCTTATTGGTGACAACAACAACTTACACAACAAATATCAATCTTCTCTTTGTGAAAACAAGGTGGTCCTTAGGTTTGCTTCTCTCTGTGTAATATTAAAATAAGGAAGTAAAAAAATGTAATGTGCTGGTTAATAGCATGTTTGGTTTTTATTCATCCATTAAACAGAGAACATATTTTAGTATGTCAAATTCTGCAAATTCTCAATTAGGTATGTGTAAATTATCTTCAGTGTGCAGATTTAAATATTAGTCTATTCTCACTAAGCAGAATGGCTGTGATCATTTTTTGCAAGGATGTGTGCTCTGGGAATGTAATCTTTAATATTTAACTCAACCCAAATATAATTATAAAGGACAAACTTCTGGGGAAAAGGAAGAATGCAGCCCCATTTGGATTACAATTTTGATTACTTCGTAGACACAAATGTCTAGAAGAACAAGGCAGGTAACGTAATTGAGTGTCACTGGTCAGTTCAGGTGTATGTGTATCATTCAGTGGGGCTGGCAGCCCCCTCTGCTACTTCAATTCCTGGCCAAATTGCGGGAATCTTCGGTCTCTATTACTAGTGCTTCATGAAGTGACTCATTGTTTAAAAACATACAGTGAAAGCCAAACAAAAGCTATCTGCAGACTGAATGTTGCCCAGAGGCCATTCATTTAAATCTTCTGGCAGAGAATGTGAGGGCTAACCACAGGGCAGATGCTTGATGTTAGTGAAAAATATACTCAGAGTCTGTAAAAAGCAATTGTTTCGTGCATACTACCATAACACAGAGTTCTTTGGGGAGCTATTTACCATAAAAATTATTTTATTACTTTATACTAATGCTGCTTGTCTTTTTATGTGATAGTAAGTGGTCACTAATAAATTATGTATAGCAGATAGTCATATGGAGAAGGAAATGGTACCCCACTCCAGTACTCTTGCCTGGAAAATCCCATGGATAGAGGAGCCTGGTAGGTGTGGTCCATGGCGTCGCTAAGAGTCAGACACGACTGAACGACTTCCCTTTCACTTTTCACTTTCATGCATTGGAGAAGGAAATGGCAACGCACTCCAGTGTTCTTGCCTGGAGAATCCCAGGGATGGGGATTCTGGTGGGCTGCCATCTATGGGGGTCACACAGAGTCGGACACGACTGAAGTGACTTAGCAGTAGCAGTAGCAGATAGCCAGAAATAGGAGGACTGACTCACCACTTGTCAAGGGACCCAACATTGAGAGAGAAGTATAGACAGGAATCTCAAGGTGTTTATGAACAAGTAACAAGTTTATTTAGTGGGGAGTGTTTTTCCTTCCAAAGCAATGTTCCTCTCAGCCTGAACAGACCCACGAGTATAAAGCCCTCTGTAGCAATTTTCCTGAGCCATCTGAGTAGAGAGGTTGCCTAATATTTAGGTCTTGGTAGACTTTTGTAACGGAGAAGGCAATGGCAACCCACTCCAGTACTCTTGCCTGGAAAATCCCATGGACGGAGGAGCCTGGTGGGCTGCAGTCCATGGGGTCGCTAAGAGTCGGGCACGACTCAGTGACTTCACTTTCACTTTTCACTTTCATGCATTGGAGAAGGAAATGGCAACCCACTCCAGTGTTCTTGCCTGGAGAATCCCAAGGACGGCGGAGCCTGGTGGGCTGCCATCTATGGGGTTGCACAGAGTCGGACATGACTGAAGCAACTTAGCAGCAGCAGTAGCAGCAGCAGCAGACTTTGTAAAGGCTTCCCAGATGGTGCTAGTGGTGAATAACCTGCCTGCCAATGCCAGTGAAGGAGATGTAAGAGACAAAGGTTTGATTCTTGGATCTGGAAGATCCCCTGGGGAAGGAAATGGCAACCCGTTCAAGTATTCTTGCCTGGAAAATCCCAAGGACAGATGAGCCTGGTAGGCTACAGTCTATAGCATTGCAAAGAGTGACTGAAGCAACTTAGTACGTACACAGATACTTTGTAAAGAGAGTATATTGTTGTTGTTTAGTCACTCAGTCATGTCTGACTCTTTGTGAACCATGGACTTCAGCATGCTAAGCTTTCCTGTCCTTCACCATCTCACAGAGCTTGCTCAAACTCATGTCCATTGAGTCAGTAATACCATCTAACCATCTCATTCTCTATTGTCATCTCCTTCTCCTCCTGCCTTCAATTTTTCCCAGCATCAGGGTCTTTCCCAACAAGTCAGTTATTGATATCAGGTGGTCAAAGTATTGGAGCTTCAGTTTTAGCATCAGTCCTTCTAATGGATATTCAGAACTAATTTCCTTTAGGATTGACCTGTTTGACCTCCTTGCAATCCAAGAGACTCTCAGGAGTCTTCTCCAACACCACAGCTCAAAAGCATCAACTCTTCAGCGTTCTTTACAGTCCAATTCTCACATCCATACATGACTACTGGAAAAACCATAGCTCTGACTAGATGGAAATTTATCAGCAAAATATTGTCTCTGCTTTTTAATATGCTGTCTAGATTTCTTATACTTTTCCTTCCAAGCAGCAAGTGTCTTTTAATTTCATGGCTGCAGTCACCATCTGCAGTGATTTTGGAGCCCCCTAAAATTGTCTTTCGCTGTTTTGCCATGAAGTGATGGGACCAGACACCATGATCTTTGTTTTCTGAATGTTGAGTTTTAAGCCAGCTTTTCACTCTCCTCTTTCACTTTCATCAAGAGGCTCTTCAGTTCCTCCTCACTTTCTGCCATAAGGGTGGTGTCATCTACATTCTGAGGTTATTGATGTCTCTTGTGGAAATATTGATTCCAGCTCAAGCTTCATGTAGCCCAGAATTTTTCATGATGTTCTCTTCTTATAAGTTAAATAATCAAGGTGACAACATACAGCCTTGATGTACTCCTTTCCCAATTTGGAACCAGTCAATTCTTCCATGTCCAGTTCTAACTATTGCTTCTTAACCTGCATACATGTTTCTCAGGAGGCAAATAAGGTAGTGTTCCCATTTCTTTAAGAATTTTCCATAATTTGTGTGGTAACTGTGTGGAATCCATTAACATTATGATACATGGATTTTTGTAGTAAGCTCAGGTTCTGCTGTCATCACTGACCCCAGCTGTGAAGTTGGTTACTTCCTCTCCAGCAACAGGATGGTGGTTTCCATTAGGTTTTTCCAAATCCAAGGAGAGTCTACAGCATCCTCGTCTTCTTCCTTCTTCTCTTAGTTTGTCTATCAAGAAATTTCTCTTGTATCTAGTATTCAGTGTAGTGGTTATGTATAATCTTTGTGTTCTGCTATATCAGAGTTTTCTGATTTGGGCAGAAAGTGCAGGGGGCTGAGGGAGAGTATATAAGTGCTGAGGGAGCCATGGAGTTGTGCCACTCAGACTTCTTTGGAAAGAACATGCTGTGGGGAGTTCAGTTGATAGAGCCTCAAGCTGCCACTCCAGAGAAGGTGGAAGGCTCTTTTAACAAGGGTTGCTGCCAGGCAATGACTAAGGACCTTGGGGTTCCTTGAGATACCTGCTCAGTGAAGGATTCTTTTAAGACAACTTGCTTGAATTCTCCATATTGTTCTGGCAGAAAACTTTCCAGACATGAGCTGTAGACTGAGGCTCTTCTACTCAGTCCTTCTTCCACTTTCTCCTTTCACAGAATTCAGACCTGCCTTGTGGTCTTAAGATTTTGCCTTCTATGCTTTTTCCCTTTCTCCGTGATAGGCTTTCTTCCAATAAATCTCTTCAATGAGGCATCTGCTTCTTTCAAGACACGTGTGGCCTATAAACATTATAATTTATGTGTAGGGATGTGTGTATGTATATGCACACGTTTGTGTGTCTTTTCTGTTACAATGTATGTTTCTATAATGTAAACTAAATCACATACAGTGGGCATATAGTATAAAAATACCTGTTTCAAGTGCTGAAATTACTTTATTCTGTACTTGATTTTGGGCTTCCCAGTTGGCTAGGTGGTAAAGAATCTGCCTGCCACTGCAGGAGATGCAGGGACATAGGTTCGATCCCTGGGTCAGGAAGATACCATGGACGAGGAAATGGCAACCCACTCCAGTATCCTTGCCTGAAAAATTCCACGGACAAAACAGCCTGGGGGCCTACAGTCTATGGGGTCACAGAGTCAGAAACGACTGAACAACTAAGCACACACACGTGCATGTGCTTGATTTTCCCAGCATGTTAATATTTTGAAGCCATCTGGGACATGTTTTCCCAGAATTAAAAGAGAAGCCTTCAGGAAGTGGGAAATACTACATAAGTGCTTTCTATTAGTGCAAATATCACAGGTTTAATGGCTTCAAAACCACTAAAGTTTTCACAATGTGTCTGCCAAAACTGCAAATGCAAATGAATCTGAAAATATATTTCCTGTGTGTTTAGAAAAAAACTGAGTCAAAGTCCGCATTGTGAAGAAAACTTTTAATTTTTAAAAAATTGATCTCAATTGGGAGTATTTCCCTCTAAGTAAGTTTATCTTGGGGGCAGAGCCATACACCTTGGAAGACACTGAGAGTTGAGATTTAACTCTGTTAATAGTCATATTAAGATTATTATTGTTTCTGTTAGTACTCTGGCTACAAAGTTACATGTTTTTAGTGCTCTGTCTTACATTATTTAAAAAAAATGCTACTATTTTAGCGTGTGATTTTGTAGAACACAAGTTTTCTCTCATTATAGAAGACATTCTAGTGTATATCAATAGCGATATATATTGTTCTTTCCTTTCAGAGAGCCAGGGTTTAGCAAATTAAAAGCTTTATTTTACAAAGATTGTCCTCAAAATGAGCCTGGCCTATTTTGGAACTCAGAATTGAAACACTGATCATTCTCTTTCATTTGTGTTCTAACCATTCTTTGTTTCCACTCAGGCAATGGATACTCCAGAATGGATTCAGAGAAGACCCACATTAAAAATGCAAAGAAGAAACAAATAAGTATCTTTGAAAATATGTCTTCATGTAGGCTTGTTGCCTAATCACCTAAGTGAGTCATTTTGTACTTACCCACTCTGAAGCACCCAGGATTAAAATTCACACACCAGAAGAAGAACATTCACAGGCTGTGGACCTTCGGGATCACTTGGTAAGTGGGGGGGGAAAAAAAAAAACAACGAACACCAATAGTTTGCTGTTTTAAGCACAAAACAGAGGAAGAGAAATAAGTTAGAAAGCTGAGATTGTATTTTATCAAATGCTCCCCACTACTATTTGCACAGACAAAATGTATTCTTCTTTAGCCACTTAAATGGTGACCTTTCACTAGGAAATTTTCATTCTGGTAACCTAAGAGAAATACCAAGGCATAAATATATTTTCAGACTTGCGGAAAAAAATAAATCTCATATATAGAATGTTTCGTCCTCAAATAAATTGAATGTCTTCTCTAGGAGGGAGGAGAAGGCAATAGCAACCCATTCCAGTACTCTTGCCTGGAAAACCCCATGGGCAGAGGAGCCTGGTAGGGTGCAGTCCATGGGGTTGCTACGAGTCAGACACGACTGAGCGACTTCACTTCACTCTCTAGGAGGGAAGTTTGAGATGCAACTTCATAAAAATAATATCTAAGATTTAAGAATAGCTTTTCCCCTACTCCAATGATGACAAGAGAGTAAGGGGCGTGTTTCATGATGAGTGATTTAGAGAGAGTATAAGGAAGCCTTTCTTGATAAGGCAGTCCTAAATCACTGCAATACTAAGAAGGATTGCCCAGAAATAAAGTTCATCATTATAGTCTTTAGAGCAATGTGTCCTAAATAAACAAAGGCGGCCATGGGTCATATGGCCCTCTTACATAATAAATCATCTATTTTATCTAACTTATCTTTAGATAAATTTCTTAAATCTCTGCTGTCTCATTCTTTTCATGAAATAGTTGATGAGCGATTTTATATTTTTCTGTTCACATGATTAAGAGAACAGAAAAATAAAGATGAAATTTATTTCCAACAATTAGTCTGTAACACTGCTTCTCAGACAACAGTAGATAGTAGAATGACTTGAAATAAAATGTGTTATGATGAGGCCTTACTCAGCACTTCCAGAATCCAATTTCCTGGGTGTAGAGCATATACCTTGACTTGTTTTAAAAGTTTAAAATGATCTACATTTTCCCAAGATCGGCTTGAAATGCCAATCAAGAGCAAAACATAATTTTCTTATGGAAGGCTAAACAGGACCATACCAAGAAAATTCAAGTCTATTTGGAACTTTTAAGCTGTGTGGTGATCATCTAAAATCCTCAGTGGAGGAGATAGGGCCTGAATCAAACAAAGCAAAATTAAAAATCACCTTGGTCTTAAAAAAAAAAAAAGAAACAAGCAAAAAAAAAAAAAAAAAAAACCCTTTAGAACAGAAATGTCAAGAACAGGTATTTTAGAAAGAAATATGTTTTAAACTCTAAGATGTTTTTATTCAGTTGAAAGGAGGCTTCAGCAGAAGTGGTCAAATGTCTTTATGAAATATGTGAAATTAACTGTTATGTTACAAAATACCTTGTGATTGAGTAAACTGAGTGTCTCCAGTGCATTAACAAGAAATTACAAGATCATTTGGAAGATGCAGTGGGGTTACTAAAGTCAAGTCTCAGGATATAAGCATTGCCAATACTCACCAAAATATGAATCCTTTCCTTACCCCTAAATTGTTAAGTTACCATGGACAATAAAAGGAGGCTCTGGGATAACAAATATTCAAGTGGTCACTGATCATTTTTGCATTTTGATGTATTTCACTTTCCTTACAAGTGAAGGACTGATGCTGAAGCTAAAACTCCAATACTTTGGCCACCTGATGTGAAGAACTGACTCACTGGAAAAGACCTTGATTCTGGGAAAGACTGAAGGCAGGAGGAGAAGGGGACAACAGAGGATGAGATGATTAGATGGCATCACCAAATCTATGGACATGAATTTGAGCAAGCCCTGGGAGTTGGTGAAGGACTGGGAAGCCTGGCGTGCTGCCATCCGTGGGGTCACAGAGTCGGACACAGCTGAACGACTGAACTGAACAACAAGTGAAATAATTCCCAACACATACTGAAAACATTGCCCTATTTTCTGTTTCACTTTCAGGAAAGTTATTCCTGCATTTAATAGCCATAAAGAATGTAAAATCGTAAAATATAAGATTAAAAAAATCATGAGTTCTACTATAGTCTTAATACATACAGATTTTATACATGGTTATAATTACAAAAAGAAAGTTTCTGCATTGTCTCTGGTTCTGGTTATGAGAAGTAATACCCTGCAGCCTGAGCTTGGCAGTCTATACCATTGCTACACTGAACTTCAAAAGACATTTGTAAGATGGACAGTTGCCAGTAAGTAGCCTGCTTCTATCCTACTTTAATATTAGCTTAACAACTGGAAGGATCTGGCTCTTTAAATATTAAACACATGATCAATTATTAAAGAGCTAACATTCTTTTTCTTATTGCTAAACCTGTATGGAAAGAACACTGAAACTAATATGCAGTCTGTTACCAGTTTCACAAACTGCAATACCACATGTGCTAAACTGTTTCTGTGCTGTCTTGGTCATCAAAGCAGAGCTCAGCAATACCAAAATCTGATGAAGATGCAATTAAAACTACTGATCAAAGTTTCCAGTGGGCACAACAGATTATTTCCAAGAGGGATGTGCAGATTATTGCTCAAAGCAAAAATGACTACCGATTATTATTTTGCCATTGATCTAACAGGAGAGAATTGCCAGCTAGTGAACCTCAGAAAGGAGATTAATTAAAGGAATAAAAGAATCCTCCTACTCTCACCCTTTTTCAAACATGAACAAGTCTAACAATAGGAAGTAAGATTCATTAAAATGTGACACTAAGTAAGAAAGAGAAAATGCAATAAAAACTGAATTTCTGGATAAATAACAGGCTTCCATAAATAGTGCATCAAACAATTAGCTAATGAAGGTAAATAGTTTATCAACTTTGGACATGTTATCGTGGAATTTAAATATCTTAATACTTAATGAGTCTTAAAATTAACTTAATAATATAGACAACTTCATCACTTTTGCTGGTTAAAATAATTGTAGTTGTCACCAATCCTCCTGAACAAATTATTTTGATCAGGGCATTTTATCTGCTTGGTTTATTCTATTCTTATAGAACACTGGAAGAAGAAATATAAGGAAAATTTAGTAGAAATAGATTTATAAATAAAATTTTATTTGTTACCCAGTATCTAGCACTTCAGGCTTCCCAGGTGGCTCAGTGGGTAAAGAATCTGGCTGCAATGCAGGAGACGAGGGTTCGATCCTTTAGTCAGGAAGATCCCCCGGAGGACAAAATGGCAACTCACTCCAATATTCTTGCCTAAGAATCCATGGACAGAGGAGCCTGGCAGGCTACATTCCGTAGGGTTGCAACAAGTCGGACATTAGGCTGAGGCATGACATGCAAAAGATGTCAGAAATGACATCCAACTCTTAAAAGACTGTAGTCTTAAGGTAGAGTATTCATGTAATGGTGTGTAATGATACTGGTTTCTGTACTTCTGCTACCATTATTAGGGTGTGTGTGTGTGTGTGTGTGTGTGTGTACTCAGTCTTGACTCCCTCTTTTGGACCTCAGGGACTGTAGCCCACCAAGCTCCTCTGTCCATGTAATTTCCCAGGCAGGAATACTGGAGTGGGTTGCCATTTCCTACTCCAGGGGATCTTCCTAACTCAGGAATTGAACCCGCATCTCCTACACCTCCTTCACTGCTAAGCAGATGCTTTACCACTTATACCATATATGACTCCAAGCAAGTCATGTCACCTCATCCACAAAATGAGGTACTGGATGAAATACTTACCCTTTTTCCTTTTCATATTATAATTTTACAATCTATTAGCTAATAAAGGGAAATGTAGCTAAGATAATGCATGAACCTAGAAAAGAATAAGTTACTGACATTCAGCTTTGGGATTTTTTTACTTTCATATTTATATTCTTCACGGGTTGGTGTTAAAACTAATTTCATTCCCAGGTCACATCACATGATGGTAAAGTCAGATGACTCAGATTCATGATGGGAAGAAGGGTCAACTAGCCTATGAATAATTTACAAGGTAGATAATACATGAGTTAGAAATGGCATTTTATGTTTAAATAAATATGAATTTCCATATGCTTAGTGGAGACTAAGACATAATCCATTAAGCAAATGTTTATTAAATGCTTACTTTGTGCCAAGCAATTGTGTTTGAAACTGTGAGACCCAATGCAGGAATTAAAATTTATATTCTCCAATACAGTATACTAACACATATATATGGAATTTAGGAAGATGGCAATGATGACCTGTATGCAAGACAGAAAAAAGACACAGATGTTATACCAGACTTTGGACTCAGAGGAGAGGGAGAGGGGGATGATTGGGAGAATGGGAATTATAACATGTATACTGTCATGTAAGAATTGAATCGCCAGTCCATGTCTGACATAGGTGCAGCTTGGGGCTGGTGCATGGGGATGACCAGAGAGTGTGGGGAGGGAGGGGGGGGGTTCATGTTTGGGAATGCATGTAAGAATTAAAGATTTTAAAATTTAAAAAAAATAAAAAATTTAAAAAAAAATAAATAAATAAAATTTATATTCTCTACCTTAAGTAAACTTACAAGTTAGTTGAGAGCACTCCAAATGTCAAAACACCATTCTTTTAAAAAGTAAACTATAGTTAATTAAATAGTAATTAAATTGTTGTTGGACACTAAATTTAAGTTCTTAATGAATGTATAAAATAAAATAGAAAATAGAAATCTTTCTATCTGTATCCATGTGATACAGTGAAAACTTGAGCAATTAACTGAAAATCCAAGGAAACTTGAGAAATGATCAGAGATGTTCGTATATTAGGATTACAGATCTCTCATAGGTCATGGAAAGAAAGTACCTGATTCAATTTAAAACTTGCCTGTTAAAATAACTTCCTTCTGTGACAGTGGTGTGAATTTGTTCCAAACAACGAGACACAATATACCTGATACAAAAATGGAAATATAGTAATATCTAAACTGAATGCAAATTATATGATATAAATTCTCAGATATTAATTAGTGACTTGCTTATCTTAACAATGTATCGCCTTCATTTCTTTAGTTAATATATGATGAATTTCTGTTTCATCTCTGCATTGGTTAGAATAAAGTAATTTTTGCTATGGCAACAGAACATGAAACCTAAAATGACAGAAGTCAATTATGTGCTACACACCTGAAACCCAAGCTAAAGAAATAACCTCAGTCTGGACACAGCGTTACATGTCATGACAGAAGAGAAAGAATTGATCCACATGTCGGCTCTGAAACATTCATTGGTCAAATCAAATGACATGTTCAAATTTGTGGTCAATAGGGCAGGAATTGGAAGCAAATATTTGTAAATAGTAATAATTTCTACCGTGACCTGCCACTGATTTCCTCTTACAGAGTCATTTTTTTTAATTTTAAGAATTTATCATGAAAGTGCTGATGGCTCAGAGATAAAGAAACTGCCTGCAATGCAGAAGACTCAGGAGACATGGGTTTGCCCTGGGTCATGAAGATCTCCCAGAGGAGGAAATGGCAACCCAATCTAGTATTGTCACCTGAAAAATCCCATGGACAGAGGAGCTTAGTGGGCTACATTCCAAAGAGTTGCAAAGAAACAGACACGACAGAGCATACATGTGCACAAAACAGTACATGCATGTATTTTAAAAAAATTTTTTTGGAAGATTTTTAATATTAAAAAAACAAAACTGAACAAAAACAGTGTTCCCTTCCCAATCTTACCTTTGCTGAGTCTTTCCTCATAGCTAAAATTAGAAAATGAGGACAGTGATTTTAAAGATCAACTTTTCCAACTATGTTGCTGTTTAAGATAAGCCAGTGTTGGGAGTAAAATCCAACTATATATTTTTAAAAAAGAATACCCACAATTCCATGGGATCACCAGACCTATGCATTAACTCTCAGATGCTATGTGGACAAAGCACCTGCATTGACTATGTAAAGGGAGTCTTTTTCTTTGTTTAGCTGACACTTGCATTTATATGGAAAATTCAGTGCTAAGGTTCCATCTATTCATGTTCTGTCACCTTTTGATTCATCTCTTGTAAAAGTCAATATGTCACTATTCTCTGTATGTCAGTAGAGACTGATTGGACTGCTGACTTTAAAGACAGGTCAGAAAAGTCATTGCAAAAAAAAGGTGACAACCTTTACTGAGACAGAATGATGCTAAATGTCAAAGAACAAAAGATTTAGATGCAATTTAAAGACTGACATGCAAAATGCTTAATTGTGTTGCTGGAATATTAGGTTCCAAATCATGTAAAACTGACCTAAACTCATCCTACAGCTCTGCGGAGTCACTTTGGAATACCACCTCCATCCTGGGTTCTCCTAGAATGGAAATGGAAGGAGAGATAGCTAGGTATCATTTTCTGGAAGTAGTACCTATCTGCATTAAGGCAGATGCGAAATCTCAACACCAAAGGGACAAAACAATTCCAAGTTTAAATTCTAATTTTTTCATCAGGTTTCAAGTGAAAAATACTTATATCTCTGGGGATGTGAGGGCTATTTTCTTTTTGTTAATACTATATCCATCAGCGCTTGTGTGCTTAGTAGCTTTAGTCATGTCTGACTCTTTGCAGCCAAATGGACTATATATAGCCCATCAGGCTCCTCTGTCCATGGGGCTTTCCAGACAAGAACACTGGAGTGGGATGCCATGCCCTCCTCCAGGGGATCTTCCCAACCCAGGGATCGAACCTGTGTGTCTTATGACTTTTGCACTGGCAGACGGGTTTTTTACCACTAGCAACACCTGGAAAGCCCATCAGAGATTCACATAAAGAAGACATATTCTTTCTAAAGCAAGTAAAATTATTCTGAAGAATTTTTGACATTTCCAGGAAGCCTTCAGCGATTCATTAAACTCTATTTTTATTCCTGGAAAATATACTCATTTTAGATTATTCTTGAACCTCCACTCCTTCTGCCCATGTGTCCTATGTTGAGTAGATAGATTTGGGAATCAATTCTGAAGGGAAAGTGAACTAAAGGTTGAAGTATGATGTTAGAGATGAGCTGGGGTTATGTCAAACCAGAGAAGACCAGCCAGAAAAGGTCAGGGAGATATATTACTTACATTAATTTAAAAATTGAAGTGGGTATTTTGTTTAACAAATCAAATGATTTCCTTTCTTCTTTACATGATTTATTACATTTTAGCCAATGATGTAGATTTCTTCCTACATGTCCCACACTGTGCTTGGTGCTGAGAGAACAACAAAGAACCAGACCTCTTGACTTCAAAAAGTTTGCTGTCATACAGGAAGTCAAGCAATCCTGAATATGTCACATGCTGTCATATAGGAAGTCAAACAGTCCTTATCAGTAAATGCCTGTTATCAACAAACAGGATAATTTCACCACTGCATTATAAGATACAAATAGGCACAGTGCCTTGAAAGCGCTTAGCTGAACCCCATAGTTCATATTCAACTTCTCTGGTGGCTCAGGCAGTAAAGAAACTGCCTGCAATACTGGATACCTGGGTTTGATCCCAGGGTTTGGAAGATTCCCTGGAGGAAGGCATGGCAACCCGCTGTAGTATTCTTGCCTGGAGAATCCTCATGGACAGAGGAACCTGGCAGGCTACAGTCCCAAAGAGTTGGATATGATTGAGCAATTAAGCACAGCAAGAAGGCAACATCTGAGCTGGGTCTTCCAGGATGTATAGTGATTACTATGTAGGAATACATGAAGAACATTTCAGGCAGAACTAGGATGAGCAAAGCTACAGAGGCATGAATATGTATGACTCCCTCAGTTCCTCCAAGTGGTTCAGCATTATGTTTAGAAAACAGTTGAACAGTGAATAGATATGAAGCCACAAAACAGCAATGTTTTATGTTCTAACTTTCTATAATGATGGAAATGTTCTATATTGGTATTGTCTGATATAGATTCAGAACCAGTAGCCACATGTGGTTTTTGAGCACTTGAAACATGTTTAGTGAGCTGAAGAAATGAATTTTTAATTTTATTTGATTTTAATTAATTTCAATCTAAATTATTATGCGTAGCTAGTGGCTACCATTTAGTGTAGCAAAATTATAGCGGTGCATGCTATCCATGTCCAGCAGGCTAAGGATATTATTCTGACAACATATGGATATTATTCTGACAACATATGAAAGCCCTTGATGGTTTTGAAACAGGGAAGTAGCATGGCACAGTTTGTGTTGTAAACAGATTACAGTGTCAACTGCATAGAAGATGGGTTTAAAGGGCTAGGTCTCTGTTGCTATCCAAAGCCTCTGTTGCTATCCAAAGAGAGAGCCAATAGTAGGAATAAATGGGTTAATTTGAAAAATATTTAAGAAATAAAGGGCTTGATGAGAGTGAGGAATGACACGAAGGTTCTGGGTTGGGTGACCACATGTATGCTAGTGTTTATGATATAAAGAACACCAAGATGAGAGTTACACGATGAAACAAACATATTTATAACACCCAACTTGTTGTGAAGAGTGTACAGCCCTGATAACCACTGATCTCCGCAAATAAGACTGTTGAATTCAGTTCAGTTGCTCAGTCATGTCTGACTCTTTGTGACCCTACGGACTGTAGCTCAACAGGCTTTCCTGTTCATCACCAACTCCTGCACTTTACGCAAACTCATTTCAGTCGAGTTGATGATGCATCCAACAATCTCATCCTCTGTCGTCACCTTCTCCTGCTCAATCTTTCTCTGCATCAGGGGCTTTTCCAATGAGTCAGTTCTTTGCATCAGGTGGCTGAAGTATTGTAGTTTCAGTTTCAGCATCAGTCCTTCCAATGAATATTCAGGACTGATCTCCTTTAGGATGGACTGGTTTGATCTTGCAGACCAAGGGACTCTCAAGAGTCTTCACCAACACCACAGTTCAAAAACATCAGTTCTTCAGCACTCAGCTTTCTTTATCATCCAACTCTCACATCCATACTTCACTACTGGAAAAACCATAGCTTTGACTAGATGGACCTTTGTTGGTAAAGGAACGTCTCTGCTTTTTAACATGCTGTCTAGGTTGGTCATAGCTTTTCTTTCAAGGAGCAAGCATCTTTTTATTTCATGGCTGCAGTCACCATACTTGGTGATTTTGGATCCCCCCAAATAAAGTCTCTCACTGTTTCCATTGTTTCCCTCTCTGTTTGCCATGAAGTGATGGGACCAGATGCCATGATGTTCATTTTTTGAATATTGAGCTTTAAGTCAACTTTTTCACTCTTCTCTTTCATTTTCATCAAGAGGTTCTTATCAATAAGAGCCTGTTATCAATCAAGAAATCATGGTGCACTCATGTCTGCTCATACATCCTAACCTGCATCTCTTGTCTTCCTTTAGTCAAAATATTATTTTATAAAGGGTGCCTTTTTCCCCCTTGATTCCATGGAGAATGTTCTGAAAATACAATTAACTCAAATGGAAGTAGGCTTGAGGGTGATTTCTAATGACATTTCTGTGTGTCTGGATCTAGTGTTGCCTAAAATCAGATGCTTCTGGAAACTTTATTTATGTGGCTCAATCGTTTGGTTTTTTGGTTAGATAGTCTGAGTTGGCTTTGTGAGGCTTGTAAATGAAATAACCCTAAGTTCTGAACCAGAATCGATTGGCAGTGACTATTTTGCTGTCTCCGCTGCCATTGATGTAGGTAACACCAAAAGGCATTTCCTGCTATTTTCCCTGTTTATGCTTGGTGTAGCGAATTTGGGAAGCAATTAGAGATGCCATTATTGTTGATCAGGATTAGATGCCCATGGAGAAACTTAATTCACCAAGAATTACCCAGCAATTGAGACATTGCAATTGGCAGCAAGTAATTCTCCATTGTAGTGAAATTCAAGTTTTCTGTCATCCTAAAGTGGACGGTAACTAAAATGAAATCTCTTATTCCTTCCTCTTATATTTTTCAAAGGGCTCATTTTGTCATAGGGTGACTTTTTCAAACACAAAGGCTAGACCTGAACAAATAAGTTTTTTCAAACTGTAATATTGATATCATGTTAATATGAAAAGGGTTCTACTCAAGCGTTCAAAAATTTTAACATTTTTTAAAAGTTATTAAGTGGGTGAATACACACTTGACATATGGTTAATATTCAAAATGTGTCACTATGTTATCACTCATCAGTGTGTTTAGAGAGTAGGATCTGGAGCCCTGTTGTCTAGATTCACATTTTAGGTCCACCTCATGCTCTGTGATCTTGGGCAGGTTACTTAACCATTCTGTGTGTGTATTTTACATAAATTGTTTGAACAGTGCATGACTTTCCTGGTGACTCAGGGTAAAGAATCTGCCTGCAATACAGGAGACCCTGGATAGGAAGATCCCATGGAGGAAGGTCATGGCAGTCTGCTCCAATATTCTTGCTTGGAGAGTTTCATGGACAGTCTGTGGGATCACAAAGAGTCAGACACGACTGAGCAACTAGTACACATGACAGAAAATTCTCAAGAAGTGCTAGTTCTTATACTAGATATATTATAGAGGCTTCCCAACTACATGTATGTTTTTATCACTATGCAACTTAGAAGCACATCGATATTTTTATTGGACTACTTTGGGAGATAACAGGTATGGGGCAAATGATTCCAGTCCAAATGATGAATAAAGGTGCCTATTAAGTTAAAAAAAAAAAGAAAAAAAGATTCCTGCCTTAAAGCAAAAGAAACTGAAAGGATAAAATCACACCATTCATGCAGTAATGAATTTTAAAATTCGTTCTATGAGTTGTAGCTATAATATGACTAATGGAATTGAAAGCAAGAGAAGATTCTAGTATGCCCGTAGGTAACAGGAGAAAAAAAAGACCTTGCCCCTCAGTCAGCTGCTCACAGCTGGACTAGTTTTCTTTTTCTTTTTGTCTAGAACCATTATTATCTGATGATCTATGTGATGATTGCTGGCTGGCGATATCAGTGAAATGTGCTTGCTGGCTTACTTGTGGATTTAATTGATTGATGTTTCTGTTATAGAAATCTCGGCTGCACTCCATTCTAAGTGATGTACTGCTGGCAGTGTTTATACAAAGGCCAACGAGTGAATGGGCCACAAAGATAGCCTTTTAGTCCAGACATTGCTCCATTCTTCCTGGGCAGGGAACAGGCTAGCAGGTGAAGAAACAAAGAACACATCTGGTGGCTGCAGCTGCCTTTGATGTTTATTTAGTGGTTGGCAGATTTCAAATACAATCATTGATTCAAATACTTGCTGGAGTCTCCTCTCTTGTCATTATTTGGTAGGTCCCAGCAGTATTACCCCAATATCTCTTATTCAAATTTATATACAGAAAAATGTCTATTTACTGCATCATATGAAAGTATTTTTTAAATAATGCTGTACCTAATGGGACATAGGATGTGGGCTCGAAACCCAGCTCTTCTGGTTTGTCTGAATGCACTGTGCAAGTTTTTTCACCTCCCTGAGCCTTAGCTAGCTCATTTGTAAATAAATTAGAATTACAATACCTACTTCATAGAGTGATTGCAGAATTAAATTAGATAATGCATGCAGGTGACTGGCACATAGTACAGCTTAATAGATGGAAGGTAATAATAATTATTATTATCATAGTAAATCATGCACACAGTTTTTATTAAAATTATTAAGTATTTCAGTGTGGCAGGGATTTTATTATATCTATTTCTTAACAACATGGCTCAGAATTTGCCATTTTCCTTGCTCTGTTACAGACAGAAAAATAGTAGTGTAAGAATTAATTTTTAAAAAGCCATCTTGTTCATTTTTCCCAATGTTTTATTACGAAAAATTTCAAATTTTAGTGAAGTTGAATTTCACAGTGAAAATCATGTAACCACTAACCACCCATCTATCTTGTAGTTTTTAAGTGTTTTAACATGTCCCTGGAATTGGAAGTTTCATTCTAGTTCAAGAAAAAGTTAAGCCTTGCAACTTAGAAAAGTCAGTAGCAAATTGCCTGGCCCTACTCCAGGCTAAAGTGTACTGAGGCAGAAGGATGGATGTCTGTATTTTTAAATGGGGCGGGGGGGGGGCTTTTTCTGTTAAACCAAACCCAGATCCCTGAGACCACAATTGGAAGCGGAACTTCTAGATGTGTGGGCGCAGGGAAGAATAAGGATTACCTGTACACATGTTAGAAGAGTCAGCAGTTATTTATCTCTGGGTAAAATAACATGTAACTGAACACCAGAGGGCAAATCACAATCAGTTTGAAGAGTGAGAGACAGCAGTCAGTCTACTTTTTGGAGGCATCTCTTTCTAAGTGTTCTCAGTTTCTGGTTACTCAGGTTCTGATTACTGCCACTACTCACTTCCTAGTGGACATGCTGCTTAACCTTTTCAATTCTGATCTAGTCCTAAGGAACCTCTGTTCCTTCCTGTTTTCTGAGACTGGGTGACATTTTAATCTATTCATGTTTGTATCTATACTTCTATCTATACACATGCATTTATATATCTATCTATTTTATCTGCCTAGACAGAAACACACACAAATGTCATCATTTTAATTAAATACTAAGGGAAAAAATGAAGGAAGCAAAGAGCTTGTATGTAACAAAGGAATTGCATTAATAAATGTGAATGCTGTTCCTATAATGGTTATCAAACACCCAGATAAATCTCAGACAATTCCACACTAATTTTCCTGAAATAATCAGTCTCCCAGATAAAGAAGCCTAGTATGTTTTACTGATACTTGTAAACCTGTCAGGTTTACCTCCTTCATTTCTTTCCTGTTTGCAGTAAGAGATATCCACTTTCTTCCTACCAATGATAATCAAAAATGTTTAAAGGAGTATCACTGTAGAAGATATCACTCATAGATTTTCTTCACTTTGCTATATGGACAAAAATTTAACAGTTTCTAACACTGGCAAAAGCGAGTACAATGACAAGTTATATTTCACCATTTATGTAATTGATTTCATATCCTTTTGGCAATTTCTATGACATTTTTCTGGGCCTGAAAATGTTTCTCTTGCAAGTTGCTGGTGAGCATCACACCAGACCCCATGCATTCACAACCTATTTGTTCCTTTGCTAGCACCTTCAAAAGACCACATTTAGATCAATCATACATATCTCTTTAGCTGAGAGTGGTGGGTTTCTTGGCACCATTAAAATCCTCACAATAATTGAACAGACATTTCAAGTTCTATGCAATAGTAGCTTTCTTTTTAACAAATCCCCAATATCTGTCTGTACCACCAATACATGGATAGTATGTGATCAAAAGGTACTTGTTGAGTGGATACTTGTGTGATTGTTACAATAACTTCAGCATGACCATTGTTAATTCCTAAAAAGAAATTTCAGACAGTTCATTGAAGATGATACTATCACTGATTAAAATAAGGGTTAGAGCTAGTATTCAAATCAAAGAAGCTGTTTCAGGCAATCCACATTTCTTCATCCTCTTCACCTTTACAACCATTATCTTCTTTTTTCCCCCTAACTTTTTTTCCTGTGTAGTAAATATACTAGAGGCTTCCCCAATGGCTCAGCAGGAAATAAAGGCAGAGAAACAGATTTGATCCCTGGGTCAGGAAGATCTCCTGGAGTAGGAAATGTCAACCCACTCCAGTATTCTTGCTTGGAAAATTCCATGGACAGAGGTACCTGGCATGCTACTGTCCTTGAGGTCAAATTAAGTTGGACATGACTGAGCACCTGGCAAATACATCTAGAGCTTGGTACCTCCTTGATGGTGCTGTAGAACCCCTCAGTCTCCCTCCTGTGATCCTGTAACAGCTTTCTACTCATGTGTTTCTCCTGCCCTCCGCAATTCCACAAGCAATATTGTGTCACTTGTGCCCTTAAGCCCTTCACATTGCCTCACAGTGTTGACAGTATTATCTCCATATTAGTCTTGCATTTGAAAGTGAAAAAGACAATACTTGCTGTCATCCCCAGACAGATGATGGACTCGGGGTAAGCAACAGTCACTCTGTACCCAAAATGTGATAAACCTGTAATAGTCTGATGAGTCCTTTCCTCTGACCTGAAAAGACTTCAAGGTGTCTTAAAGGTAAGGAGCGTGATCTGAACATGAAGGTTTCTCTTGTACCTTCTTTTAGCTTTGATCTTTTTCTGAGCTTTATTGAATATCCTGATTTACAATTAAGTGGATTGGAGGAGATTGTAGAAAATACTACATTGCAAAATCAAACTAGGTGAGGAGAACATACTCCCTTCTGCACTGGGCTGACAGAAGAACAGAGGGATGTGAGTGTCTTTTCTATAGTTTTGTGTGTTATGTAGCCTTATGCCAGGTAAATTTTAGTGGACTACAGCTTTTAAAGATGCTTACTCCTTGGAAGAAAAGTTATGAGCAATCTAGATAGTATATTCAAAAGCAGAGACATTACTTTGCTGACGAAGGTCCGTCTAGTCAAGGCTATGGTTTTTCCAGTGGTCATGTGTGGATGTGAGAGTTGGACTGTGAAGAAGGCTGAGCGCCGAAGAATTGATGCGTTTGAACTGTGGTGTTGGAGAAGACTCTTGAGAGTCCCTTGGACTGCAAGGAGATCCAACCAGTCCATTCTGAAGGAGATCAGCCCTGGGATTTCTTTGGAAGGAATGATGCTCAAGCTGAAACTCCAGTACTTCGGCCACCTCATGCGAAGAGTTGACTCATTGGAGAAGACTTTGGTGCTGGGAGGGATTGGAGGCAGGAGGAGAAGGGGACGACCGAGGATGAGATGGCTGGATGGCATCACCGACTCGATGGACGCGACTCTGAGTGAACTCTGGGAGATGGTGATGGACAGGGAGGCCTGGCGTGCTGTGATTCATGGGGTCGCAAAGAGTCGGACACGACTGAGTGACTGAACTGAACTGAACTGACAGCTTTTAAGCTGAGGAAAGAAGCAAAATTTGAAAAAATTAAAATTTAGTCAAATTAGACCAAAGGAGTAGGTTGAGTGTACTCCTTCAACCCCATTTTAATGGTGTTAAATGGATAATATATTTTTGAAGATTGGTTATTTAACAGTGAATTCCTTAAATTAGTGTTTCAAGATATGAAAGACTTAACTTGAATTGGTCTATACTATATAACTGGAAGGTCCAGAGGTAGGTCTAGCTTTAGGTCTACCTGGACATAGAGGTCCCAGACATGTCCCTAGTATATAATATTGCTCCATCTCTTAATTTTGCTTGAAACAGTTTTTTTCTCCTCTTTGTTTCAAGATAGTTACCAGAAGCTTGTTACGTCTATACACTTAGAGATTTAAATCCCAAGAAAATCCCTAATATTTGTCCTGTGACTAGCCTGTAACTAATCACCATGGCTTGGAGAATGGGACATACTGGGTGGCTTATTTCAGAGACACCCGCTCCATCATTAGGGTTTAGACTCTGGTTAACCCATGGGGACTGAAATTGAGTCACAATGTGAGAAGATATACTTGCAACTTACATAACATTATTTGTTATGGTTTGACATATGTGGATTATAAAGATGAATTCAAAAGAAGCTCTACCTTTAAATAGTACATAATATACAAAGAGGTAAACTTCATCAGAGAAATTAAGAAGATATGCTATGGAGACTTGGAAAAGCAATGTTTACAGGAAAATGGAATCAAGATTCAAGGAAATAGTATTTCAAAGCCCTTGAATGGATTTTTATGTTCAAGGATAAATAGTGAAGATGGGAAATGCAGAAAACAGCTTGGGCTCAATCATGGAGTAAATGCAATACTCCATATAGAAGTGTAAGGCAAGGTATTCTAGGCAGAAGCAACAGCATAAAACACACGCACACACAAAAGATGACTGGACAGTGAACTTTCAGAAAACCGTGGAATCCTAACCATGGAATGCAAAATGAAGGTGGAGTAGTGAGAGGTAAGTTTGAAAAGGTCACTTAAGACTAAATTATATATATATTGGTAGATCTATATAGTTTGGGTAAGGGGAACTTAACCTATCTGTAGGCAGGGAGAAATCACTTAAGCTCTCCAGTAGGGCTGTCAGTAAACCTAATCCAAAGGTGGAATATAAGTTAGGAAAAAAATAAGAAGTCAGGAAGAGTTCATTAGGGCCTGAGAAGATTATCCTTAGTATTTTTTTCATGGCTACTCTTGCATGTGAGACAGAGTAAGCCAAAACTATTAGTGAAGAAGTAAGGTTAGAACCACTGCCATCTGGGTATTAGGACAGATCAGAGTTTAATTAATTTGTGAGCAACCTGGTTCTGTGGCTGTTTTGGGGAATGGTACTCTTTGTATTGTTTGGATCAAGATTCATGGTTCTTAGCACTGGCACCTTAGAATGAAAAAGAAAGAAAGAATCTCAGATGAGCTTTTGAAGGAATAGTCTGAAGAGGGGCCTCAGGTAAGTGTATTCTTAAGGTGAGCTCCCCAGGTAAACTTAATGTGCAGCTAGAGTTGAGAATCACTGATCCTAATGGGAAGAATATTTAACTGATTGCTCAGTGAGTTCAGTTCTAGTCTGAGGTCTGTCTAGATTTGCTATAAACATGCATGAGACTTCTAACATTCTTCTCCATTGACATGCCATATGATATTGCTGGAGGATAAAACACAGATTTTGGAATAAGATCTATTAGAGTTGAATCCAAGTTCCTGTGCTTACTAGTCCTGTGGGCTTGGATAGATTACTAAGCCTTTTTGAGTCTCACAGAAAGATTTAGGGACTCGCTCAAAGTAAATACAACAAATGCAAAGTGGACTGGAACTTGAACTCAGGTCTGCCAAAATGCCTCTATACTCAAACTTTCTTCAGAGAAGGAGAAAGTCAATGTGGATTCTATTTTAAAAAATCCTTTCCCATTGTGATTTATTACAGAGTTGAATATATTTCCCTGTGTTATACAGTAGAAACTTGTTGCTTATCTTTTATAGTAGGGTGGATGTGCTAATCTCCAACCTTTAATTTATCCCTCCCCCACCTCCTTTCCTCTTTGGTAACCAAAAGTTTTCTATTTCTATAAGTCTGTTTCTGTTTTGTAAGTAAATTCATTTGTATCATATTTTAGATTCCACATATAGGTTATATGATACTTGTCATTCTCTGTCTAACTTGCTTCACTAAGTATAATAATTTCTATGTCCATCCATGTTGCTGCAAATGGCATCATTGCAATCTTTTTGTGGCTGAGTAATACTCCATTGTGTGTGTGTGTGTGTGTGACTCACATTTTTATCCATCCATCTGTCAATGACATTTAGGTTGTTTTTATGTCTTGAATATTGTAAACAATGCTGCTATGAGTATTGAGGGTGCATGTATTCTTGCAAATTAGCGCTCTCTCTGAATATATATCTAGGCTATACGTGAGATTGCTGAATTACATGACAGCTCTATTTTTAGTTATTTAAGAAACTTCTATACTGTTTTCCATAGTGGCTGCACCAATTTACATTTCCTAAAGGTGGATTCTAATGGCCAGAACACACATCAGTTATTTTACACTTGAGTCTGTTTGCTCATTTGTACTATGGTGAAGTTTATTTATGTTTTTTAACGTGGCTTCTTGCAGATTTACAACAGCAGAAATAAGCAAGTATTGACTGCTTGGTGTATTCAGTACTATTGAAAGTGTGAAGCATGTATTAACTTACATAATTCTTAAGCAACTTATAAACTTGGAGTTATGATTGTCTCTAAATATAGAAAACAGCAGTCAAGTAATTTACTCAATATCACACAACTGTAAGTGCAAGTTTTCAAGCTAGATGATCTGTCTCTAGAACCCTCACTTTTAACCACTACAGTATATTTTTAAAGCTTCTGCTGCCAATTATATAGCTGGATCAGCTGAAGTCCATTTGAACTGGGAAATGGCATTAAGAGAACATGCTTTTGAACTGAAAGGCTACTGTAGGCAACAAATGCCTCGTAAAGTGTCCCAACACTTGCAGGCTCCTGACATGACAAGATTTCAGATCAGTTTACAAAGTCACCTACTTTCTTTTCCTGGAAGGCCACCTCTAACTTTAAAGGGTCATGGAATAAGAATATGGAATAATAAACTAATATTAACATGAGGCGTAAGGAACAATAAATCTGCCTCCCATGCACACATAGCTCAGAAAAAAGCTAGTATGCAATGGCAATCTCATAAAAACATTATTGGAAGATAAAACAACACAATGGAGTCTAGTGGGATTAATGGATGGACAGTAAATCTGACAGATCTTGAGTGAGGTGAATTTGGATTTAATGTAACTTAGTATTTCCCTGCATAGAACCAGAGGCCCTCTGATAAATTATACTGATGTTGAATGAAGTTGATTCTCCTCCTGTCTGTAAAAGGGACATTCAGAACATGCTATAGGGAAATTTTTGTTGCTTTTTTCCTTACAAGAGAGAGAAAGCAAACAGAATGTGACAAGAATAGAAAGAATTCCTTGCTTCATCTTTAGGCTGAATGACCCCAGTTTGTTCATGCCTGTGATGATTTTCTGGTTTTAGGAAGAGTTAGTTTCACTGGTGTTCTTTTAGGGGTAGAGACAGAGCATTTTAACGACCTATGTAATTCTTTTTTTTCTCTCTATGAGTTAAAGACAGCTGGGTCAATAAATGTAATGAGAAATATGAGACAGGTGTTGTACTAGACATCATAGATATAAAGCAGGGAATTCAACTTTATTGCTGTTCTTCTAAGAACAAAATATTGTTTATTAGCAAAATCCACAAGATCAAAATATTACTTCCTTAACAAGAATAGATATGTGTGGATGTGAGAGTTGTATGGATGTGAAGAAAGCTGAGTGCTGAAAAATTGATGTTTTTGATCTATGGTGTGGGAGAAGACTCTTGAGAGTCCCTTGGACTGCAAGAAGATCCAACCAGTCCATTCTAAGGAGATTAGTCCTGGGTGTTCATTGGAAGGACTGATGTTGAAGCTGAAATTCCAGTACTTTGGCCACCTCATGCGAAGAGTTGACTCATTGGAAAGACCTTAATACTGGGAAGGATTGGGGGCAGGAGGAAAAGGGGACGCCAGAGGATGAGATGGCTGGATGGCATCACCGACTTGATGGACATGAGTTTGAGTGAACTCTGGGAGTTGGAGATGGACAGGGAGCCCGGGCGGGCTGTGAATCATGGGGTCGCAAAGAGTGGGACATGACTGAGCGACTGAACTGAACTGAACTGAACAAGAATAGGTTTGAAAATGCATCATTCATTATGCTTGCTACACTTTTGGACATTCAAAAACAGATATTAAGATGCCTAAACCACATGAAGGCAGCTAAACAACATGTGTATTCCCAGGTTCTCAATATTTAGTCACACACAAACTTTGAAGAGGCATTAAAATTATAAAATTTCCCCTATTCCAATGGTTATTTATATAATATGTATAAACACTAACATGAATTATATGCCATCCCATTTAGAAGACAGGTACAAACACAGTAAATTAATTTTTTTCTTTCCAAGAAAATAAAAATATTGGTGCATAATTATTTATAATTATAAGCACTTCAAACCCAAGATACATGTCCTATACATCTTTAGGGCCAATTGTACTTCATATAACAGTTTCTGAGTTTTCGAATTTTGTTAAGTGGAGCAGTTCATACGGAATTAAAGCTACAATTCAGTGTTTGTTTAAATACTCATAATGTGTAACTAAGCAGAAGAAAATTCATACTTTAATCACTGTTAAGAGTAAAACATTGTAGGTGATATGAACATACATGTAACACATTGGGTGATACAAAATGTAAATCATGAGAAAATTTTATATACTTCCTCTGACTCTTTCCTGCTATCAGTGCTAGACAAGTGTGTCTCTACTGAGCAGACTTTATAGCATTTCTACTCTAATTAGACTCTATCAATTTCCTTCCACAGTGAAATGACCTTGAAACATAGAAAGCTCTTTTATTGCTAGTTTAAAAAATGCTTTCTTGTGAGATTTCAAGTTCTTCATTTCTCAAACCTAACATCTTTCCAGCAAGGGCATTCTTAAGAATACTCTTTGGAATGAATATGCCATAAATAAAATGTCTAACCTTCACCTCTTAAAACTTATAATTTCTGAGAAAAAAATGTTATGTTTTTGATCTGAACACTAGAAATTTTTGAGAAGGGGCCAGAAGGCAGTTATTATTTTGTCTTCTCTGATTGGATGAATCTGAATTCCCTTGAAAATGATAAGTGCAAATAGGATTCAGACATATTATAAAATGCCACTTTGAAATGATCTTTGCATTTAAAACCATGAGATAGTATGAGTTGGTGAATCTAAAAAGAGTAGGGTCAACTAATTACAGATTCTCTGTCAGTTCAGTTCAGTGGCTCAGTCCTGTCTGATTCTTTGTGATCCCATGGACTGCAGCATGCAAGGCTTCCCTGTCCATTACCAACTCCCGGAGTTAACTCAAACTCACGTCCATGGAGTCGGTGATGCCATCCAGCAATCTCATCCTCTGTCGTCTCCTTCTCCTCCTGCCTTCAATCTTTCCCAGCATCAGGGTCTTTTCCAATGAGTCAGTTCTTCGCATGAGGTGGCCAAAGTATTGGGGTTTCAGCTTCAACATCAGTCCTTCCAATGAACACCCAGGACTGATCTCCTTTAGGATGGACTGGTTGGATCTTCTTGCAGTCCAAGGGACTCTCAAGAGTCTTCTCCAACACCACAGTTCAAAAGTATCAATTCTTTGGCACTCAGCTTTCTTATAGCCAAAATCTCACTTCCATACATGTCTACTGGAAAAAAACAGCTTTGACTAGATGGGCCTTGTTAGCAAACTAATGTCCTTGCTTTTTAATATGCTGTCTAGGTTGATCGTAGCTTTCCTTCCAAGGAGCAAGTGTCTTTTAATTTCATGGTTGCAGTCCACCATCTGCAGTGATTTTGGAGTCCCCCAAAATAAAATCTCTCACTGTTTCCATTGTTCCCCCATCTATTTGCCGTGAAGTAATGGGACTGGATGCCATGATCTTCTTTTTCTGAATGTTGAGCTTTAAGCCAACTTTTTCGCTCTCCGCTTTCACTTTCATCAAGAGGCTTTTTAGTTCCTCTTCACTTTCTGCCATAAGGGTAGTGTCATCTGCATATCTGAGGTTATTGATATTTCTCCCAGCAATCTTGACTCCAGCTTGTGCTTCATCCAGCCCATCATTTCTCATGATGTACTCTGCATATAAGTTAAATAAGCAGGGTGACAATATACAGCCTTGATGTAGTCCTTTCCCTATTTGGAACCAGACTGTTGTTCCATACCCAGGTCTAACTGTTGCTTCTTAACCTACATACAGATTTCTCAGGAGGCAGGTCAGGTGATATGATATTCCCATCTCTTGAAGAATTTTCCACAGTTGGTTGTGATCCACACAGTCAAAGGCATTGGCATAGTCAATTAAACAGAACTGGATATTTTTCTGTAACTCTCTTGCTTTTTCGATGATCCGACAGATGTTGGCAATTTGATCTCTGGTTTCTGTGCCTTTTCTAAATCCAGCTTGAACATGGAAGTTCACAGTTCACGTACTATTGAAGGCTGGCTTGAAGAATTTTGAGCATTAGTTTGCCAGCATGTAAGATGAGTGCAGTTGTCTGGTAGTTTGAGCATTCTTTGGCATTGCCTTCTTTGGGATTATAATGAAAATAGACCTTTTCCAGTCCTGTGGCCACTGCTGAGTTTTCCAAATTTGCTGCCATATTGAGTGCAACACTTTAACAACATCATCTTTTAGGATTTGAAATAGTTCAACTGGAATTTCACCACCTCCACTAGCTTTTTCGTAGTGATGCTTCCTAAGGTCCACTTGACTTCGCATTCCAGGATATCTGTCTCTAGGTGAGTGATCATACCATCGTGGTTATCTGGGCCATGAAGATCTTTGTTATATAGTTCTTCTGTGTATTCTTGCCACCTCTTCTTAATATATTCTGCTTCTTTTAGGCTCATAAAATTTCTGTCCTTTATTGTGCCCATCTTTGCATGAAATGTTCCCTTGGTATCCCAGATTCTTTGTAAATGATTTCAATTCAAGGAAGAATACATTTGTTTATTCAGAAATATAGCACTTCATTTTTTAATATAAATTTATTTATTTTAATTGGAGGTTTATTACTTTACATTATTGTATTGGTTTTGCCATACATCACCATGAATCTGCCACAGGTATACACATGGTCACCATACTGAACCCCCCTCCCACCTCCCTCCCCATACCATCCCTCTGGGTCATCCCAGTGTACCAGCCCCAAGCATCCAGTATCATGCATCGAACCTGGACTGGTGATTCATTTCGTATATGATATTATACATGTTTCAATGTCATTCTCCCAAATCATCCTACCCTCTCCCTCTCCCACAGAGTCCAAAAGACTGTTCTGTACATCTGTGTCTCTTTTACTGTCTCGCATATGGGGTTATCGTTACCATCTTTCTATATTCCATATATATGTGTTAATATACTGTATTGGTGTTTTTCTTTCTGACTTACTTCACTTTGTATAGTAGGTTCCAGTTTCATCCACCTCATTAGAACTGATTCAAATGTATTCTTTTTAATGTCTGAGTAATACTCCATTGTGTATATGTACCACAGCTTTCTTATCCATTCATCTGCTGATGGACATCTAGAAAATCTTAACAGACCCATAACAAGCATGGAAATTGAAACTGTAATAAAAGATCTTCCAGCAAACAAAAGCCCAGGTCCAGACGGCTTCACAGCTGAATTCTACCAAAAATATAGAGAAGAGCTAACACCTATCCTACTCAAACTCTTCCAGAAAATTGCAGAGGAAGCTAAACTTCCAAACTCATTCTGTGAGGCCACCATCACCCTAATACCAAAACCTGACCAAGATGCCGCAAAAAAGGAAAACTACAGGCCAATATCACTGATGAACATAGATGCAAAAATCCTTAACAAAATTCTAGCACTTCATTTTGTTTCTAGAGACATAACTTAAAAAGTCTACATAGTTAAAAATGCCAAAAGTTCTCTTATATTCAAAATAAACACAGAATCTACTTTTTCTTTCTGAAAAAAATATATTTTCTTGTTCCTTTTAAGGCAAAAGAATGAAGGGGAGTCAAAACACACTGGGCTTATTCACACAATATATAAAGTTGTTTTCTGTTGACCTATTAAACTAAATCATGGCTGGTTGAAAAGCACACTTGGATTTGGTTTTATATGTTAATATATACACATAAGAAATCATTCTTTAAAAAAAAGATCAAGGACAGTATGTTCCCTAGCTTTCAAGAAAGGACAGTGAAATCTTATCCCCCCACTAGACAAGAACCCATAGGTCCAGTTTTGATTTGCTGGAGAAAATAAACGAGAAAGAATTCTAGTGCCGCTATTTCTAGTGCTGAATTTAGGAGACAGTGCTTGAAAACAGAGACTGCTGTCTGCTCTTGGTCAATGGACTCATGAAAGTAAGAAGAATTCTGAAATAATTCTTGCCAGAAAAATATAGAAAGCCTTTCTGTGCTTGAGAATGGGAAGGGAATAAGACCCACCAAATCCCAAATCTTGATGGTCACTAGAAGTTATAGAAGTAATATCTCAGTGATTTCACTGATTCCATCAGTTAGATGAGGGGCAGGATCCAGGTATAGCCCTGGTGGAACTTGAGCCAAGTTCACCCACACTCTGAAGGGCAGGGAGAAAGTGCTATCATTGATGCTAAAAGGAGACATAGTTACTCCTTTCAGGATATTCTCTGCAGTGGATGGAGCCAGGAGAAGTTGAACACTGCCTTCAAACACATACACGCACACACACACACGTGCACACAATGCACCCCACACATACATATACACAGCCCATATCTGCAGAGTCTACAATTTTAGATGAAAGCAGATCAAAGTAGAAAAAAGACTCCTTATCACTGATTTGAGTTTCCATGTTAACTGGCAATTCCTCAGCAAAGGATGTTCAATGCTCTTAAATACTATTGGGTGGGCTATAAAGTTCATTTGAGTTTTTCCCATAACATGTAATATACAAACACAAATGAAATTTTTGGTCAACCCAATATTTCTAGTCTAAGAAGTTATGTATATCTTTTACTATCTTCTTAGGGTAGACAAATATGAGAATTACAAAGAATTTTGGAAGTAATTTGACTTTTTTTCCCCAAATATATATTTTGAAAAAAAGTTTTGGGTTATGAGATACTAGCAACTGTTCCAGAAACAAAATAGCTATGTCTCTGTGGTCAAATTTCATTAATCTATGAGATAGACACAGTTAAAAGATTTTAAAAACCAGCTTATTTATTTTTATTTTTGTTAACAATCTATATGATTTGGGGTCCTCTAAGGAGAAATATCAATAACCTCAGATATGCAGATGACACCACCCTTATGGCAGAAAGTGAAGAGGAACTAAAAAGCCTCTTGATGAAAGTAAAAGAGGAGAGTGAAAAAGTTGGCTTAAAGCTCAACATTCAGAAAATGAAGATCATGGCATCCAGTCCCATCACTTCATGGGAAATAGATGGGGAAACAGTGGAAACAGTGTCAGACTTTATTTTTTGGGCTCCAAAATCACTGCAGATGGTGATTGCAGCCATGAAATTAAAAGACGTTTACTCCTTGGAAGAAAAGTTATGACCAACCTAGATAGCATATTCAAAAGCAGAGACAGTACTTTGCCGACTAAGGTCCATCTAGTAAAGGCTATCCCGTAGTCATGTATGGATGTGAGAGTTGGACTGTGAAGAAGGCTGAGCACCGAAGAATTGATGCTTTTGAACTGTGGTGTTGGAGAAGACTCTTGAGAGTCCCTTGGACTGCAAGGAGATCCAACCAGTCCATTCTAAAGATCAGCCCTGGGTGTTCTTTGGAAGGAATGATGCCAAAGCTGAAACTCCAGTACTTTGGCCACCTCATGCGAAGAGTTGACTCATTGGAAAAGACTCTGATGTTGGGAGGGATTGGGGTCAGGAGAAGGGGACGACAGAGGATGAGATGGCTTGATGGCATCACTGACTCGATGGACATGAATCTGAGTGATCTCCAGGAGTTGGTGAGGGACAGGGAGGCCTGGCGTGCTGCGATTCATAGGGTCACAAAGAGTCGGACACGACTGAGCGACTGAACTGACCTGAACTGAAGGCAGTATTTATGAAATTGTAACATACATAGGAATCACTTCAGGATTTTATTAAAGAGAACATTTTAATTCCGTAGAATGGGGTTGGGCCTGATATGTCTGCATTTCCTTTATAACAGATAACTAGGTTATGCCCATCTAACATCTGGGAGGTATATTCTGAGGACCAAATTCAGAGGGGTATGAAAGAAATGCTTATCCACTAATTGTCATTTCCCAAATAATTTGACCACAAAACTACTTATTAATATCTTGGTGAACACTAACTGGAGGGAATGATGTTGAAGCTGAAACTCCAGTACTTTGGCCACCTCATGCGAAGAGTTGACTCATTGGAAAAGACTCTGATGCTGGGAGGGATTGGGGTCAGGAGGAGAAGGGGACGACAGAGGATGAGATGGCTGGATGGCATCACCAACTCTATGGACGTGAGTTTGAGTGAACTCCTGGAGTTGGTGATGGACAGGGAGGCCTGGCATGTTGCAATTCATGGGGTTGCAAAGAGTCAGACACGACCACGACCGAGTGACTGAATTGAACTGAACTGAACTGAATGTTCCCTACTACACAATCTGGAAGATATCCATAAATCCACTCTTCTGGTTTAAACAGGCTGCTAGTAAATCTCTTTTACACAATTTACATGCAATTTTAAGTTTTGTTTTAATTATAGGGGCTTCCCTGGGAGTTAAGCTGGTAAAGAATCCGCCTGCAATGCAGGAGACTCTGGTTCGATTCCTGGGTTGGGAAGTTCCCCTGGAGAAGGGATAGGTTACGCACTCCAGTATTCTTGGGCTTCCCTGGTGGCTCAGATGGTAAAGAATTTGCCTGGAATGTGAGTTGACCTGGGTTCAATTCCTGGGTTGATCTCCTGGAGGAGAGCTTGGCAACTCACTCCAGTATTCTTGCCTGGAGAACCCTCTTGGATAGAGGAGCCTGCTGGGCTACAGTCCATGTGGTCACAAAGAGTATCATGAATGTATTTTAATTCCAAATTAGCAGAATCTGAATGAATGAGGTGTTCTGTATAATTAAGTAAAGATTTAATGAGAAACATTAACATTAATTAGAAAGTGTGCAAAGTTAAAGTGAGAATTTCATATTTTAGTTTTTAAAATGAGTGTTTTTATTTCTTATGAACCAGGAAAGAGTTAAGCTCTGTGGAGGGCTTATTCTTTTCTCTGACGGAAAATAAATAACTAGTATTCCTCAGGGCAGAAACTAAACTCTAACAAGGAGAAAGAAAGGACATTCTTCTACTTCCTCATCTATGTAGGCATTCTGATTTATCCCTGGGGACTTTGCTTCATCTGGGCAACTTTAATTGGCCTCACTTGGAAATTCTTTTCTCCTCACCTGTAAGAGGAAGTCAGATCTTATTTAAAAAAAAAAAAAAAGGGAATTTTAAAGGAAAAAAAATTTAAAGAGGAGAGAAGAGAGAATGAGAGAGAAAGATGAAATATGGTTATCCTTCTCCTTGTGGAATGTGTATTGCTTCCTGATTCTCCAGGATTACAGAAGGATCCAAGGATTAGCCCAAACTCTTTCAGAAAGACTCAGATGTGATTTTAAAATGGGAAGTGGGATGGTGGAGAATTTTATATCATTGATCTCTTTAAAGGATGGGTACTCTTTTTGCATTTTATGGTTTTAGCATCTACACTAAAGATAGTTTTCAAAGAATTCCACTTCTACTCACTTTCTACTTACTTACTCTTTTACTTTCAAAGAATTCCTCTTCTACTGATAAGTAGAACTCTTCAAGGAGCCTAAAGTTACAAGCTGAAATCACTAGGTCTCATTGACTTTTCAGTTGTTCTTTTAGCTCCAAAAGAGCAAAAAAGAGAAAAATGAGCACAAGAAATGAAGAAATCACTATCCTAAAAATATGTCAGGCTGGTCAATTTCTTGGATAATATGAATTTATGATTGGTATTATTTATGATTTGTGATTATTTAGGAACAATTTATTGCCTAAAATACTGGTTCTCAATTGCCTGAAGAGTTGAATCACATGGGGAGATTTTCAAGTGCATGATGCTAAGGCCACACTCACGACTTAACAAAATCAGATACTCTGAAATGTGGACCCCATGCATCATTGCTTTTAAAACCCCTTTGGAAGATCTCAACATGTACTCAGGGAGATGAGGGGACATATTGTTGAAAGGAGATGACATAGCATCAACTTTTAAGTCTCTTACATACTGACAGTGTTGGGGTTTCCCTGGCAGTCCAGTGTCTAAGACTTCACCTTTCAATGTAGGGCATATAGGTTCTATCCTTGCTCCTCTTGGTGAGCTAAGATTCGATATGCCTCATGGCCAAAAAACATAAAATAGAAACAATATTATAACAAATTCAATAAAGACTTTTAAAAAATGGTCCACATAAAAAAAGAATCTTAAAAAAAGGACAGTGTTAGACACTCTGCTAACTAAACACTTTACATGAATTATTTACTTTAATCCTTCAAAAGAAGCCTATAAGATAAATATTTATTACTATCCCCATTTTAGAGATTACAAACAGAGGCTAGAAAATAATTAAATAATCCATCTAAGTCTACATATTAGTGTGACCTGGGGTAAGAACCCTGGTCTTGTCTCTCAGTACTGCACACTATCCGTCTGTAGTTCATGGGGGCCATTAATTTCAGAAAACAATCTAGAGGCTCACAAATGATAATCATCTTAATCTCTCTGGCTGTGTGTGTGCTCAGTTTCTCAGTTGTGTCTGACTCTTTGAGACTTCATGGACTGTAGCCCCCCAGGCTCCTTTATCCATGGAATTTTTCAGGCAAGAATACTGGAGTGGGTTGCCATTTCCTCCTCCAGGGAATCTTCCCAATCCAGGAATTGAACCCGAGTCTCCTGTGTCTCTTGGATTGACAGGTGGATTCCTTACCACTCTGCCGCCTGATATCTGCCTCTGATCTCCCTTGGCACTTCTGTAATTAAACAGAATACTTCTGTCTTCATGTTGCAGCTAGTACAGCCATGCATGTAGATCATGAATACTACTGAAATCTCAATTTTTCCTGAATTTCAATGTGTCTTATGAAAAGCCTTAGAATATGATTATAAAATTTGTCAATACTCAGAGATTCCAGATGAAATATTGTCTGCTCAAGTAACATTTCAATAACGTAATGGCCTCACATATATGCATTAATATATAATACTTGTTTTTCACTTTCTGATTTATTCATGCTATATGACAGTCTCTAGGTCCATCCATGTCTCTGTAAATGGTGCAATGTGAAATCTAGAAAAATGATACAGATGAACCTGTTTGCAAAGTAGAAATAGAGACACAGATATAGAGAACAAATGTATGGTAGAAGGGAAGGTGGGATGAATTGGGAGATTGGGATAGACATATACACACTACTGGTGGCTCAGACGGTAAAGTGTCTGTCCGCAATGCTGGAGACCAGGGTTCAATCCCTAGGTCGGAAAGATCCCCTGGAGAAGGAAATGGCGACCCACTCCAGTACTCTTGCCTGGAAAATCCCATGGACAGAGGAGTCTGGTGGGCCACAGTCCATGGGGTCACAAAGAGTTGAACACGACTGAGTGACTTTACTAAATGAAGAGGAACCTTTCATCAAGCCTCTTGATGAAAGTGAAAGAGGAAAGTGAAAAAGTTGGCTTAAAGCTCAACATTCAGAAAACAAAGATCACGGCATCCGGTCCCATCACTTCATGGGAAATAGATGGGGAAACAGTGGAAACAGTGTCAGACTTTATTTTTCTGGGCTCCAAAATCACTGCAGATGGTGATTGCAGCCATGAAATTAAAAGACACTTACTCCTTGGAAGGAAAGTGATGACCAACCTAGATAGTATATTCAAAAGCAGAGACGTTACTTTGCCGACTAAGGTCCATCTAGTTAAGGCTATGGTTTTTCCAGTGGTCATGTATGGATGTGAGAGTTGGACTGTGAAGAAGGCTGAGTGCCAAAGAATTGATGCTTTTGAACTGTGGTGTTGGAGAAGACTCTTGAGAGTCCCTTGGACTGCAAGGATATCCAACCAGTCCATTCTGAAGGAGATCAGCCCTTGGGATTTCTTTGGAAGGAATGATGCTAAAGCTGAAACTCCAGTACTTTGGCCACCTCATGCGAAGAGTTGACTTATGGAAAAGACTCTGATGCTGGGAAGGATTGGGGGCACGAGGAGAAGGGGACGACAGAGGATGAGATGGCTGGATGGATCACTGATTCAATGGATGTGAGTCTGAGTGAACTCCAGGAGTTGGTGATGGACAGGGAGGCCTGGCATGCTGCGATTCATGGGGTTGCCAAGAGTTGGACATGACTGAGAGACTGAACTGAACTGAACTATGTATAAAATAGATAACCAATGAGAACTTACTATTTAGTACAGGGACCGCTACTCAGTGATCTGTGGTGACCCAAATGAAAGGAAATCCAAAAAAAGAGGGCATATATGTGTACATGTAGCTGACTGACTTTGCTGTACAGCAGAAACTAACACAACATTGCAAAGTTCAGTTAGTCGCTCAGTCATGTCCGACTCTTTGTGACCCCATGGACTGCAGCACACCAGGCCTCCCTGTCCATCACCAACTACCGGAGTTTATCCAAACTCATGTCCATTGAGTAAGTGATGCTATCCAACCGTCTCATCTTCTGCCGTTTCCTTCTTCTCCCACCTTCAGTCTTTCCCACCATTAGGGTCTCTTCAAATGAGTCAGTTCTTCACATCAGGTGGTCAAAGTATTGGTATATCCCAATAAAATTTTTTAAAAGTAAGGTTACTGAGTTTATTTTCTTGGGCTCCAAAATCACTGCAGATAGTGACTGCAGCCACAAAATTAAAAGATGTTTGCTCCTTAGAATAAAAGCTATGGCAGACCTAGACAGCATATTAAAAAGCAGAGATATCACTTTGCTGATAAAGCTATGGTTTTCCAGTAGTCGTGTATGGATGTGAGAGTTGGATGATAAAGAAGGCTGAATGTCAAAGAATTGATGTTTTTGAGCTAAGGTGATGGAGAAATCTCTTGAGGGTCCCTTGGGCTGCAAGGAGATTCAACCAGTCAATCCTAGAGGAAAGCAGTCTTGAATATTCATTGGAGAGACTGATGCTGAAGCTCCAATATTTTGGCCACCTGATGCGAGAGCCAACTCATTGGAAGACCCTGATTCTGGGCAAGATTGAAGGCAGGAGGAGAAGGGACAACAGAGGACGAGGTGATTGGATAGTATCATTGACTCAATGGACATGAGTTTGAGCAAGCTCTGGGAGATGGTGAAGGACAGGGAAGCCTGGTGTGTTGCAGTCCATTGGGTTGCAAAGAGTCGGACACCAGTGAGTGACTGAACAACAGTTGAGTTTACATAATCTCAGTTTACACCACTGATGATTTTATTGTCTTCCTTCTCCCCGACCTTATACACTAAATTCTTTCTTTAGATCTTGCTGAAAAATAGGGTTTAAAATATAAGCATTGCACAATGTCAAAGGAGTTTTTATTGAAGTATAGTTGATTTACATTACTGTGTTACTTTCACAAGTAGAACAAAGTAGTTCATATACATATATGTATATTTTTCAGATTATTATCCCTTATTGCTTATTTAGCTTATTACAAGATATTGAATATATTTTCCTGTGCTATACAGTAAATGATTATCCATTTTATGTGTAGTTGTTGGTATCTATTAATTCCATTCTCCTAGTTTATCCCTACCCCTTGCTTTTGCCTTTTGGTAACCATATGTTTGTTTTTTCATGCCTATAAGTTTGTTCCTGTTTTGTATATAGATTTGTTTGTATTAGGTTTTATATTCCACATATAATTAATATAATATTTGTTATTCTCTCTCTGACTTACCTTCACTTAGTATGATATACTCTAGGTCCATCCATATTGCTTCAAATGGCAATATATCATAGGTTTTGTGGCTGAGTAATATTCCAGTGTGTGTGTTTGTGTATGTGTGTGTGTGTGTGTGTGTGTGTGTGACATTTCCTTAAACTGATCATCTGTTGATGAGCACTTGGGTTGTTTCCATGTCTTGGCTATTGTAAATAGTGCTGCTATAAAATTTTGGGTGCATATATCTTTTAGAATTAGGGTTTTCATCTCAAATCAACTTATTTATGGTAATGACAATTTGAAAGGAATTCTAGAAGATCGATGTGAACCTACAAGTGCATCCACAGTGCTAATTGTTCACCCTGAAAGAGGACTAAAGAAAAAAATCTCTTTATTAGTCTTGAAATGTTAGCAATTTTGAAATACCTTGAAAATTCCAGTTTTTTGAAATTCTGTGATAAAAAAATCATACTATTTTGTGAACGTGTTAATGATGTAAATGGCCTCTTTTAAAACTCGGAGCACTTTTAGCTTTTGTCTGTCCACCCTAGTGTCCTCCAATGTCCTGTGTACATTTTAGAGTATACTTTTTCCAGTCAATTTGCTCTCCAGTATGATTAACTGACCTTTGTTATAAAAACTACAGCAAATCTCTGCCATCCGTCTATTAAAAGACTTAAAAACAGAGAGAGAGTCCAGGAGTGAGCACATTTAGCCAGTGATAGTTTCTCCTGCTGTTTAACTACTGTTAACATTACCTCAGCTCCAGGGCCGCATGGCAGCTAATTGCCTAATTTTAATTTATGCACCTGTTTATTCACCAGCTCCATGGTGATGCAGAGGGGAAGACAGGTATGATGACTATAAATGTGCCCGCAGTACATTTTCCCTTTTGGCTTACTCTCCTGTTTTTCTTTCCTGCTGTTAGCTACTTTCATTGTCAACCTGGATCTCAGGCCGTCCCACTTAGCAGGCATTCACTTAACATTTGGCCCTTTGCTTGATTCAGGGTTGGCCAGGTGGGCTCAATTGTGGGAAATTATGGCCAAGACATGAATCAAAGTTGATTTTCAGCTACTTAAAACAAAAACCTTAATCATGCTACCTGTTGAAATTTTCTGACCTTGAAAATAGGGATTCTCCACCACTACATGGACAGCATATTAAAAAGCAGAGACATGACTTTTCCAACAAAGGTCCATCTAGTCAAGGCTATGGTTTTTCCAGTGGTCATGTATGGATGTGAGAGTTGGACTATAAAGAAAGTTGAGCACCGAAGAATTGATGCTTTTGAACTGTGGTGTTGAAGAAGACTTTTGAGAGTCCCTTGGACTGCAAGGAGATCCAACCAGTCCATTCTAAAGGAGATCAGTCCTGAGTGTTCATTGGAAGGACTGATGTTGACGCTGAAACTCCAATACTTTGGCCACCTGATGTGAAGAGCTGACTCATTTGGAAAGACCCTGATGCTGGGAAAGATTGAAGGCAGGAGGAGAAGGGGACGACAGAGGATGAGATGGTTGGATGGCATCACTGACTCAATGGACATGAGTTTGAGTAGGCTCTGGGAGTTGGTGATAGACAGAGAGGCCTGATGTGCTGCAGTTCATGGGGTCACAAAGAATCAGACATGATTGGTCAACTGAACTGACTGACTACTACATTAAACACCTTGGGCCACAGGGTTCTGCTAAGTGCCCCAGAGTTTTTTCTGGGACTGAGTAGAGGCTGCTGAGAGGTGAGAAAGGAAATGCGTTAATCCCACAAACAAGAGACAGACGAATAACTGAAACCTGGCTAATTTCTAATGATGAAAGAGAAATGAGGTTTCTGGGCATGTGAAAGTGGGCACACAGGTCCACCTAGGCTACATTTCCCACAGTCTCAGAACACAGGTTAGCCAGAGAGACCCATGACAAACATGCATGACACATACAGTTGTACAGGACCCGCACTCAGAAAGGTCCTGCCCTTGGCTTAATGTCCTGCTGGATTCACCTTAAAATTCTTATTAATTTTTAAAATTTTATTATTGGAGTATAGTTGCTTTAACAATGTTGTGTTAGTTTTTTTCTCTTTTTTGTACAACAAAGTGAATCAGCTATAAATGTACGTGTATCCACTCCCTCTCATGCCTCCCTCCCACCCACTCCCTTCACCCAGCCCTCTAGGTCATCACAAAGCACTGAGCTGAGCTCCTTGTGCTGTGCAACAGCTTTCCACTAGCTATCTATTATTTTTGAACAAGCAGTTTTGCTTTTTCGGTTAGCCTTTGGCTCCACAAATTATATAGCTAAATACAAAGCATGCTAAAATATCTCCAGAATGATTTAAAAAATCAGTGCTAGTTCACTCAGGCTTCCACACTGTTAGACCTTATGTAGTGGAGGGAACAGATGGCACCTGGAGGTGAAAAGATAATAAAAACAGAAACAAGTACTTCCTTGCTAGCACTGACCTATGGAATTTTATGCTTACATAGGACTCCTGTGAGTTGAATGGTGATATTATCTAGTGCAACACCACAAATGCATCAACCTTTAAGTTACATCAGTAAAGATTTAGAAACTGAATAATGTTGAACAGTGTATTGTCCGCTGAGAGGAGCCGTGCCCTGCCATGCTCTCCTAATTTTTTTTTTTTTTTAATATGCCCAGACTCCATCAAGTTCTCTCAGACTCTCCCAGGACCCTCTCTCCAATGACCCAATGCTCCTGCAGTAATTTCAGAACTTCCAGATCCCATTTTCTTCCTCACAGATTCCCTCAGGTTCCCGAAGACACCTTCAAAACCCTTCAGTCCCCTTTAGTCCTTCCTTAGAGGACCTCAGCTTCCCACAGGTTATGCTAAGATTCCTAAAGATCTGAAAAATTCCCTCAGTCTTCTCTGTACTCCTAGGCTCCTCTAGTCCCTCAGCATCTCCTGCCCCAAGGAACTCCCTTCCTGGACAAGCCTCGGGAAGATTCACCCCAGGTGAGTAGCCCTAGGTAGGCAACAAAATCCTCTAGCTTGTCACCAAGAGGAATTACTGCTGGAGGCCTCCTGCTGCCTCCAGAAAATGCTGAGGGAGAAACTGTCACTATTCTTTAGTGCCTCTTTGGTCCTGGGCTGTGGGAAGGAAAAGGTTAAGCAGCTGCTGAGTACTTGTGTGTTCTCGGAGGCTCTGTGGGCTCAGTGTTGGTGTGTGTATTTTTTCTGAATCTCTGAAAAATTCATTTTCATCAAGGAGTTGGAGCCAGAAGGGACTTTGGTCAGAAAGTCTTTTTAGATTTTTGAGATTTCCTCCCAACATTTTGTCAATTAGGGGTATGTTAATATGTCAAAAGTAAACATTTAAAAGGTAATTTATCTTTTGTGACTCATTTTTGTCATTCTTCATTCATAAACCTCTACTTAGAATCTCAAAGCACAGAATTTTGGGGCCCTTCTTCACCTCTGAGTGATGCCACCAGCAAATTCCAGGGCTTAATTACCTCAGATTCACCCTCAAAAGGGCCAGTTTCTATAGATCTACTCGCTTGTTCATTATTCCTTTCAACAGAGATGTTCTGAGAGCACAGAGTTAGCAGCAGTAAGAAGGACTAGCAAGGGTGCCGGCACTGTCCATGGATGGCGTGGTGGTTGAGATATACAGGGTGCACTGTGCTATCTTTCACTGAAAAGGGGCACCACAGTTCAGTGAGAACATTTAGAAGGGAAACTCAACCCAAACTGGCGGCGTTTGTCTCACTAGAGAAAGAGATGCTGAATCTGAGATTCGAAGCCTGGGAACTGATTGGGATTGTTACAGGAGTGGGTGAAAGGAGCGGAAGATTCAGACTCCAGAAAGAACATAGTACCTTCATGAAACACATTATTTGTTATGTCTGGACCTTGGATATTGGCTGGTAGGTTAGAGAGAAAAAAAAATGGCACAGGGTCTTTTATGTCAGTCTAAGGAAGTGTAGCTTTATGTAAAGGCAATGAGAAGAATACCAAGCACATTGCATTTTAAACCTGGGATAGAAAATAGTCTCAACTCTGAAGGGACCAACTCTGAACTCAGAGTTATAATTGGAAAAATGATCAACTATAATCAAATAATATCAACTATATATCAGAATACTACAGTGGACTATTTTACTCAATAATTTTCAAAGTTGTACCACGTGCCTGCTCTGGGACAGGGGCAATGCTAGATGGTGGGGATTACAACAATGACCAACAGTCCTGTCACATGTCCTTGTGATGTCACAATGCAGGTAGCTTCTGGAACTAGCAGAAATGGAAGAAAAATGAAGCCCTCTCAATGTCTTGGTGCCGATTGACCCAGCTGGCTGTCAGTAGCCAATTTAGCTATTCTGTATTGCACAGATCAGTGGGAACCAGGGGCCCCTGTGCCTTGGTTACCATAGCTCAGAATAAAGCGAAGGACAAATGACTTCCCTGCTGCCCTTTTCATTCTGGAGAAAATTTTCCAGTGCTGAAGAACAGTTAAATGCTTCCTTTTGTGTTTGTCTGATTGTAGACAGCAGTAACCAAAGCTGTGAAGTCAAGTCACAGAGAAACAGGTAGGTTCACCAGTGAACTAACAAAACATTCACAGTCGGAGCAGATGACATAGCACGTTTTCAGCTCTAACTGAAATCTTAACATTTCACCCAATAGGAGGTCTTATCTATTCCCTGAAATGTTCTGTCTCTTATTTTCTTTGATTTGACGTTGGAGCTCAACTTCAGCACAAGATCCATGCTACTTTCTGAATTTTCTCAGAAGATACTTCTGGGGTTACCAGACAAACAGAACCAACAGATATATTGCAAACCAACAGTTCTACATTTGTATGGATTTCCACTTTTGTTGTAATATTCGTAGAAATACACTAAGAGATCTCTACTTATATAATATTGAGAAAATAATTCTAGGCATATACAGTATAATGATACATGATATAATATCCAAGCCCTGGATTTCAAACAAACCTTTTCAGACTTTTAAAAGAGAGAAAAATCGTTACATGAATATGTAAATAGGTAGTAACTAAATCATAAATACAAAAGAGTTTCAAGATTCTGAGTTTCAAAATGCTATTTTTATTATGTTTTTGGTGATTCCCCCAGAGCAGTCTGGATATATATCTAAGCACCTGCATTTGTGTATGTAAGACTGTGTGTGTCTGAGTACAACCATTTTTCAAATTCCAAAGTACTCAGCCTTTTCATTCTAAGCAGTGAGAACAGTGAGGGAAATTGTCTGACAAATTGAAGGAGAAATTTATTTCTTCTAAAAAAAAAGAGAGATTACTATCTTTATACACAGAGTATATAAACTTGGATTTCAAAAACAAATTATCCACAATTTTCTCTGCTCGAGTTACCAGGATATTGTGACAGGGGAAAAAATTAAATTGGATCTTACTGCTATTTATTAACATTCCAGATACTGAGGGAAGCACATTTTCATTTGAACCTTACTGCTCTATCTTGATTTTCTAGGGAGTGAACTTAATGTTGCATTGATAAAGGGCTCAAGTTTTCCATTTATTAAGCTGCATTTTTCCTATACAGCAGACACATCATTATTTCAAGGAATGATTCTTTTAATAATAAATAATACAATGATATTAATAATAATTAATATTGACTTCTGTAAAGTAACTAATCATTTTAATTCTAATGTATCATCTCAGTCACCCAAAGTATTGAATCTTAGTTTCTGTAAAATAGGATTTTTTAAAAAACCTACTCTGAGAACATTTATATACATGTCACATAGTCCAGAGAAGTCAATTCTTCAAAAGCCATATATAAAAATACCAGCTGTTTATAAGTTAGATTCTTCTCAATAAAACTTTCTCTCCTTTGTTTTATTATGTGTCTTTAATAAAGACCTTTATTAAGAGAGTGTTTTTATATTGTTTATGGCTTTAACAAAAATGATTTCATAACCTACAAATATAAATTATTTTATGTCTCTCTTTTTATATCTGCTTTTTATTCCTACACTTTTTGTTTTGTATTGGAGTATAGCCAATTAACAATATTGTGATAGTTTCAAGTAGACAGCAAAGGGACTCAGCCGCACATGTACATGTATCCATTCTCTCCCAAACTCCCCTCCCATCCAGTCTGCCATATAACAGTGAACAGAGTTCCCTGTGCTATACCATAGTATCTGCTCTTTTTCTGTCTAGTGTGGTCATCTGTCATACAGAAAGACATGCAGATGTTAATCGTTTATTTCATTGAGTTTTGATAGGTAGATATATGTGGCTTTACCATCACTGAAATCAAGATACAGAGCATTTTCACTATTCCACAAAGTTTTTTGTTGATCCTTATTTGTCAGTCCTGGCACCTGCTGAGTTAACCTATAACCTAGTTTCTATTACTGTAGATTGATTTAGCTTATTCTTTAAATGTTTATATGTGGAATCATAGTGTATATACTCATTTGTGTCTGGGTACTTTTTCTCAGTATAGTGTTTAAAAAATTAAGCCATATTTCATGACTGTGGCTGAGAACTTTGTTCCTTTTATTCCTTGGTAGCATCCCATTTTATGAATACAGAGCAATATTAACCTATTGTATTCATGGAAATTAGGGATGTTTCAAACGGGCTCTTATAAATAATCTTCATCACCATTCTTGTACATATCCTTTCAATTTTCTTTGGTATTACTGGATCATAAGGTATTTTGTTTTTAACTATTTTAGAAACTGCCAAATGATTTTCTAATTTGGTTGTATCATTTTACATTCCACCTTCCTTCCTTACCTAAGAGGATCAGTTCTCCACATCCTTGTCAGTTCTTGTATGCCAGACTTTTTACTGTTAATCATTGTAGTGGACGGAGAAGGCAACGGCACCCCACTCCAGTACTCTTGCCTGGAACACCCCATGGACAGAGGAGCCTGGTAGGCTGCGGTCCATGAGGTTGCGAACAGTCGGACATGACTGAGTGACTTCCCTTTCACTTTTCACTTTCATGCATTGGAGAAGGAAATGGCAACCCACTCCAGTGTTCTTGCCTGGAGAATCCCAGGGACAGGGGAGCCTAGTGGGCTGTCGTCTATGGGGTCACACAGAGTCGGACACGACTGAAGTGACTTTGCAGTAGCATTGTAGTGGATATGAAGCAGCACCTCCTTTTAGTTTTGTTTATCTATTATAGCTAGTATTGCCAAGCATCATATGAAGTGCTCATTGACAGCTCATAATCTTCTATAAAATATTTATTCACAAGTGGTTTTACCACTTTTTAAACTGGATTATTTTCTTATTATGATTGGTCTGTATCCTGGATAATAGTCCTTTGTCAGATAAATAACTATTACAAACATTTTCCACAGTTCGGGGTTTGCTCATTTGTTTTGTTATCTGAAACATGAGCAAAGATTTTTATTTGGAAAAAGTCTGATTTATCAACTCTTTTTCATTATTATAGTTTAAACAATTCTTTAAATAATCTTTGCCTGTACCACAGTTATAAAGATATTCTATATTTTCCTATAGAAGATTTCTAGATTTAGCTTTTATATTTAGGTCTATGATAAATCTAAAATTATTTTTTCTGCATGGGGTAAAGTAAGATTCAACTTTGCCATCAACTGCTGGAAAAATTTTTATTAATCTGTAGAATTCTAGTAACATATTAATATCAATTTACCATGTTATGTGTGTTTACTTCAGTACTCTGAATTATGTATCCTTTATTTTTTGTTTATCCTTGTATGAACACCACACTCTCTAATTATTGTAGATTCAAAGTGAATAATGAAATCAACTGTAATAAGTCCTTCAAGCTTGTAATATTTTTTTCAAGAGTACCTCTACATTCTAGCTTTGAATTTTCATGTAATTGTTATTATAAGCTCATTCATGTCTAAAGCCTTCTGGGAATTTTATTGGGCTATCTTGATTTTGTAAATCAACTTGAGGAGAATCAGTATCTTAATATTGAAGCTTGAAGATTCAAAATCTGTATTTGTTTTGTTTGTCTATCAGTAATATTTTATACATTTTCATATAATATTTTCTATATACTTGCCTTCTTGCATGTTTTATTATATTTATTCCCAGTATTTTTGTTTCTTTTTTGATGCTATTGTAAGTAAATGGTATTTTGAAAATTTTATTTTCTGATTGTTTGTTGACTGTGTGTGTGTTTGTGTGTGTGTGTATTTTACTTACTTTGTATTCTGTGTGCATGCCAAAATTATTTACTAGTTCAATTAGCTTCTTTTTAAATTCCTTTAGATTTTTAAATGTACACAGTCATGTTATCTTCTTTCCATTATTTATGTTTTGTATTTCTTTATCCTCTTTGTTATATTAGCTAGGACCTCCAGCATGGTGTTGAATAGATGTTTCTGAGAAAACTTATGTATTGATTTATTTGATTCCTGATCTTTTTATGAAAAAAAATTGATTTTAAAATTGCATATGATGTTAGATTTAGAATATTTGCAGATGTGTGTATTCTGAGTCACTTCAGACTCTTTGAATCCCTGTGGACTGTAGCCTGCCAGGCTCCTCTGTCCATGACAGGAATGGACAGGCAAGCATACTGGAGTGGATTGTCATCCCCTCCTCCAAGGGATCTTCCCGATGCAGGGATCGAACCTGCATCTCTTATGTCTCCTGCATTGTCAGGCAGGTTCTTTAACATGAGCACAACTGGGGAAGTCCATTTGCAGATGCACGATATCCTCAAGATGTTCTATCTCTTGTTTGCTGAATATTTTTATTTAGTGTGAAGAGGTATTGAATTTCATCAGTTGCTTTTCTGCATCCATTGTAATGAGAGTCTTTTCTCCTCTACCCTGTTAATGGGATGATTTCCATTGACTGACTTTTTAATACTAATTCAATTCTGCATTCCTCAACTATAGTGTATAATCCAATGTATGTACCACAAGATTTGCCATGTTTATATTTTAAAAGATTTTTGTGTCTATGTTCATGAGTTGTATTGGATTTTTCTTTTAACATCTATATATGTTATTATAGTATGAAAAATATTTGCATATATATTTATAAATGTTAGATATTATATATTATATTAATTATATAGTAAATATAAATTATTTTATATATACATTTCCTTTAATCCTTTATTATTAGGTATAATACCCTTATCAAATGAGTGGAGGAGTTTTACTTTCACTCTGTTGTCTGAATAAAGTTACAACTGGTATTATGTCTTCTGTAAGCAGTTGATAATTCACCAGTGGAGACATCTGAACTCACAGGAAAAAAAGAAGTGAAAAGTAAGCAAATGAAGTGACAGAAAGGATAATAGCCAAAGAAATTCAGGAGTTCAGAATTAAGGTCTTAGTTGCAGAAAGTCGAGACAATCTCAAAATAACTTTTCATTCTTTTTTTTTTTAAATTCTGTGTCACTTTGCTCAATATCTACCTTTTAGGGAAAACAAGTATGATCACCCATGTTTAGGTCATGTGATAGTCTTTTGCCCAGACTTAAGGATCAGGAAGATAGTGACAAATTGGTATACCCAAAAGGAATATATTAAAAGATGAAAGGTCAATTAACCAAATAAATTAAAGCACTCTCACAAGAAGAAGTGGATGAAAGAGAGAGAGATTGTCTTTTCCAAAAGCAGCTTTTGTTGAGGGATAGTTTTGGGTCCCTGCAGAAGGTATACTGGCAATAGCTATATATCTTGAAAAGATAAGCTCCTCTTAACAACCTGTAATTTTTTTAAAACCTCAAAGGAACCTACAAGAGTTTTAATTGCTTAAGTTGCTGGAGTTAATCCTCCAATCACTTTCTGGCCATTGTTGTAAATAATAATCTTCGTTAATGCAATGACATGGAACACTAATCTTCTAATCACAGTATGAGGTATAAGGAAAGCATAAAGATAGTTAGTCAGTGGAGAAAAAAGGAAAAAGAAAAAAAATTTCCTGACAGTTTAATACCTTATAGCAAAGATGAACCTCACACATTAAGATACTTAATTTTCACACTATGCATTGATGCTAATCTTTAAAAATTCTTACACACTAAATGGAATTTTTAACTCCTTCTTAGTTCTTTCTCTCTGGGACTATAAATTAACTTTTCCACCAAGAAACAGAACAGAGACATTTATATTCTTAGGCAATTTGGGTTGTTCAGCTTTATATGAAATGCAAATTAATGGCCTTTGTATGATGAATTAAAAAGAACTGATGGTAATTAGAAAGGCAGTTGGTGATGTCAGCAAAGAGTTTTCTGATGTTGGAATGTAAATGTTTGAAGCTCAGATGTTACAGAAGTCATAGACGTAACTAGCCCTCCGTCCAGAATTCAGAGAAAATTCTCTCTAGCTGAGATAAAATGCTTATTGTGGGTAAACACTGATGAATAAAGCATCAGTTAATGTTCCAGGATCTTAGAATTTATGAGTGAAAGTGGGTTGTAGTGATCAATCTGGGTTAAACCTCTCATATCATCAATGAGAAAATAGGTACTATAATAGTAAATTATTTTTCCATTTTACTCCATTAGCTACTGGGTTGAGAACCACGAATTTTAGATTCTCTCTTCAGTATTCTTCCAACTCTACCTCTGTATGGATCATTAATTAAATAATATCCATTGAATATTTTCAACATGACAAGCAATGTGCTGAATGGTTTATATGAATCCCTAAGATTATCTTCCTATTAACTCTAGGAGGTGGAAGTCCTACGTCCTCCCTAATGCAATTCTTCTCTCAGAGCCTTGTATCCACCGCAAAGTCTCTCTTTCTCATTCCAGCTGACTTATCTTTCTTTTTTTAATCTGACCTGTGGATGACTTCCAAGAAACTGTTGTCTGTCTGAGGATGTCATATGAAAATAACATTCTATTTTATCCATTTATGGGAGGATTCTTCTTTCCACAAGCTAGAGTGTCAGCTTCCTGAGGAAGGTTATTATACCTCTTGTGCTCTCCCTGATGTGATTGGCAAATATCTCTTGTATAGTTGATTTAGAAGTTAGCATTGATCAGAAAGCCAGTTAATACCTTTCACATATTTCGTATTTGGTTTAATGTGAGAGGGGTTGACCTCCCGATCAAGCTCCCATTATTCCCCAGCATCCTTTCCAAGGACAAGGAACAGACAGCTCGAGGAACTTGAGGTGGTGTGGAATGAGGAAGAGGCTTCCTAGTGATAATCAATGATAATAATCAAAATAAAATATAGTATAATGGTATGATTTTTAAAAAATTTCTAGAGATCTGGGTTATGTTGTACAAATCTCTTAATCCCTATTACCTATTTCCTCCTACAGGAACTGGGAAAGAACAGATTCTTAAGTCTAGTTTTTGTCTTACCACCAATTTGTTGTAACCTTGAAGAATTTACTTACATCACTGATTTTTTGTTTGTTTGTTTGTTTTTAGATGAGAAATGAGAACAGTTGAGTTCAGCCTAGTATAGCTTTTTCTATACAGCCTGCCTCCACAAATCCAACCAGACAATACACGAATGGCAGTCCTGGGATCATGGTGTTTTTAAATTTTTCTCTGCATCTTTACACCTGCTCCTACACTGCTTCCAACCCCACTGGCTAAGCATCACTGCTCTTTATCTTTTCATCTTGAAACACAAAGTTGAAGCAAGTTCAGTGGTCACTGCCACAGAGCTGAAATTTTACAGGATAAGTGATCATCTTGCAGGATATTATTTGAACTTCAGATGTGAAAGCTAGAATTTAAGTAGCATTTCTTGGGCAGCCATGTTCTCTCATTTAATCTGTAAAATCTCCTCTGAATTGAAGCTTCTTTCAAATATCACCTTTAGATGAACTGGTGATAATCAGCACTTCATAGGAATAAGTGACTTACTATGTGAACTTATCATATTATACATCCTAGAGCCATCAGGGAGATATAATTTGCCAAGTATATAGGAGTTCTGTTTCTAGTATAATTAAAAGCCCTTTCATTATTTTAATATTTCAGAGCACAATGATCTCAGGACACAAGGCAAATCTGAATCATTCTTCATGCAGTGATTTGAACTGTGACAAGACAATATCTCTGTCCCATCTCTATCCCATTATATAGAATTATACAAATTTTAATATTTTTTTTCTTTCTCTGTGATATTTAGAAAAAAATATTATGCTTGGACTTTAGTTTTGAAACTTTAAACTCCTTAGACACATGAACATTTGAACAATGAGACATTTGGTGAGCAAAGATGCTGCTAGCCAGGAAATCACCATGGAAACCACCAAAGACATGGAATATGAAGATGATCAACTTCAACTCTGAGTTAATTTTTTCTTAGAGTTGTGGCATTTTGGTTTATTGATTTGTATGTTGAAGTGTCTTTTAGAAAAAATGCTGTCAGAGACAAAGTAGAACCTCCCAAGATTCATTATAGAGTAAAATTTGGAACAAGTCAGACTCAAATTCTTCAAAATAAGATAACAAACAAAATATCCCAAGGAATCATAAATTGTTGCTAAAGCATAGTCATATAGAACTTGGAAACTGAACCACTAGGTATATCCCAAATAAACTATTATCATAAGACTGTGGTGATTCTTTCATCTCAGGTGTTATATTTTAACAATCTAACATGTAATGAGTTATCAGAGTCCTCTCTACTCATTAAACAGCAGTTCATGCTTAATGTAAGTTCTAGGTTAAATTCAGCTATAGAACATTATATCTATTTTGTTTTTAAAGTAAATGAAACTTATAATTGGGGCAATAACTTTAAAGTTTAGAAATGAGCTATACCTTAGGAAATATAGTGAGTCCCTTTTAAAAACTGAGAAGTTGGCAGATGGAATATAATTGATGACTAAGAACATGACTGAGCTGGAAAGGACCTTGAAAAATCGTCTGGTCCAGCTGGAAGTCTTTAATTTGCCCTCCAGTAGCTAAATGTCTCAGGCTTCTAGAACAGATAGATGCCTGTTCCTTCTCAAAGTTCTCCAGGGAAGGAGTCTCAACAACTTAATTTGATAATCCGTGCCAGGATTTTATCACCTTGACAGTCTAGAAGTTCTTCTTTATATCCCATAGAAATCTCTCTTGTAGCCTGTTTTCTCTAGGTAGATTTTCAGTGACCAGAAAAACATAAAATGTTCTGTGCCCTTCTCAGAAACATTGCTCACATACTCAAGTTGTTGCATCTTAATAGTATCTCCTCTGGGCTAAATTACAACTGTCCTCTCCTGCTTTGAACACATAGGACACATTCCTGGGTCCTTTGGAATTGCTTTTTCCCTGATCATGAATTTTTGAAATAGGAAGTAGCTTCTACCTGTCATATGTTAAGCTCCAGGGAAAACAGTAACAGCTATGTTTTCACAGTACTGCACAGTACTTTGCAATATCCAAGTCATTTCATATGGTTTATTTCATTAGATCTACAACATCAACTGTGTTAATTAGGCAGAGAATGAAATCCTCATTTATATTTTCAGGATTATGTAAACTTAAGTGTTCATGTGGAATAAAGTACTAGTAAATAAACCCAACTGAATATATTGGGCCCTTGATGCATGCTACACACAGCTATCTACTTTGCCATATTATTTTAGGTGTTTTCACAAGCTATTTCACATACCCATCAGGGACTATTTGTAGTTAGAAAAATTGATTTTATTGTGTTTATAGTACATATTTTTCCTATGGCTGTGTAGCTGGTCAGTAGCAGGGCCTGTATTTAAAGTCATGTCTCCTCAATTAAGGGAGGAAATATTCCTCCTTCTAAATAACTGCCTATTCCTTGGCATTTTAATTTTTTTTGTAGCAAGATATAAAATGCAACAAAGTAAAAAATTGTTATGATGATTATATTAGGAAATATTTCAATCAGTGATTAACAAGAACATGTTAGCCTTAGGGTTAAGGTAAGTGCTCAATTAATGCTAGTTTTTGTTATTACTATTATCAGCGTTATATGCACAACAGAGGAATAAAACAGCTGAGTTGAAATCATTAAAAGCAATAGAAAGTGATCACATCTAAGTTCAATAACTCCACAAAAACTTTTTACAAAAAAAAATACTGGCCTGCAGTCCATGTTACTTTGAAAAACCTTCAGATTGACTTGCAAATCTAGAAGTCAACAATACAATATAAGATTTTCCAGAAGTTAGAGAAATCTTGATATTGAGTAACCAAAAGTCTGAGTGTAGTGCTGCACATAAGTTAGATAAATTATTATAGTGGACTTTAGATGCAAATGTCTAGTGCTGTGAAATGTCTAATATTTCAAAATCAGTTCTTTGATTTTCTCTCAGAGAAGAGAAGAGTGAATAATTTATTCATCTCTTGACTATGAACATCACTATGTGATGCTTTTGAATTAAAGACTTCTCACATTTAACCCCCTTGCTTGTTAAAGTACTCAATCTAATGCCATAAGAAATTCTTGTCATTAAAGACCTGAAAAGGTATTATTTCTTTCTATTTTCCAAATGTACAACAAAGCTTGCTTTCTTAATGTTAAAATAGATGTCATTTGTTTATGCTAAAACTACTCAGAGCAGTAAGTTAATGTTTAAGGGTTCTGTATTTTAGATCAGTTTTACTAACTGGTTGTTTTATAATCAAATCATTTAAATAGTTTTCAGTTCCCTTGGTGCTATGGACTGTTTGTGTCCACCAAATTCATATGTTGAAACCTAACACTGAATGTGATGATTTTGGGAGATAAGGCCATTAGGACAGTGCTGGTTCCTGCCCTCCTAAAAGGGAACCTAGAGAGCTCCCTTGGCCCCTCCATTGTGTGAGGACACAGTGAGAAGCCTGTGAGGAAGAGAGTTCTCATGAGATATCAGGTCTCCTGGTGCCTGGACTTTGAACTCAGCTTTTAGAACTGTAAAAAATAAATTTCAACTGTTTATAAGCTATCCAAATGAAAGTATTTTATAGCAGCCCAGTGGACTCAAACATTTGCCAAACACCAATCCCTTCTATTCATTCCATTGTGTGAATTAGATGAGATGTTACAAATGAAAGAACTTTGAATATTAAGGCATTATCGCCACTATATAGAGAGTTTCCACAAATACAAAGCACTTTCTTACTGTGTCTTTTATTTACAGGTTCTCTATAGTTCTTAAATGTGTATATTAATTGATTGATCAGCCCTATACCCCCTTTTTTCTACCCTTTCCTTTGTTCAGCATCTTCTCTTTCTCCAAGACTTATACACAATTTTCAAATCCTGAGTCAAATGTTGCCTTCTCTGAAGATCCTTACCTTTCCCACACTGAGACAGTCACTTCTTCAATCTGTGATGTCCTCCTGATGTAACAATTGCCATGCTGGAGTCCAAGTCATGGGCTTAAATATCTGTCTTTTTGGTTTTTTGTTTATTAGACTGAGTTCATTACACAGATCAAAGTACATTCCCCTCAAACAAACAGACTCCCAAATTATGAGAGCTTCTAAGGAGCCATTATAAGCTCTTACTACTATACTGATTAATCTTCAGGAACACACGTTTGACTTTTTACTTCACTCTCACTCTTTCAGTAGAGATTTTGCAAGGGGGATTGATACTCTCCTGAACTGAGTCCACTACCAATCTCCCAGTACTTCCCCCGACCCTTCACATCCACCACCCAATGCTCTTAATCACTAGGCACCAGCAAGGCTCACATGGGTTCCAGAGGTTGAGAAGGGCACAGCTTTGGTGGTCAGATGAACTTAGGTTTAACTTTTGACTGCCAAATGCTTTTGGAAAAACCTTAAACAAGTTAACCACTTTAAGTGTTTCCATATCTAGAAAGTGAGGATAAGAACACCAGTATGTTGAGGAAAAAAAGTATCCTTGTGTATGAACCATTTGTAGAGGACTTGGCACGTAATAAGTTCATTAATTATTATGGGCTTTGGAATTTGAGAAATAAGAAATTAAATCCTCATTCTGACTCACCCAATGATCAGCTGGCTAGATACATTTCAAGTTTTGTGTCCGTGTGTCTCTTTCTCTTAAACACACACAGATAGACACATGCGCACATACACATGCATTCTACGCTATGACATAAAGAGGAATGGCATCACTACACTTGAGTTTATTTTCTAGTGTAGACTACACTTTCAAAAGCAGCAAGTACACCTCATTCAATGTTTTTTCCCCGCTAAAAGTAATCTATTCTGAACCCTTTGAATCTAGGCCTACTATGTAGAGATATTTGATTAATAGGAATCAGTAGTTTCATTTATTGCAGATAAAAATAGACTTTATTTTTATTCCTTAAATAGCTTCCAATTCTGGGTAAATTATTTATTTTTACCTTTAAATGCCTTCCAATTCTGTAAGGTGTTTGCTTATTTCTTTTGAGCCTCACAACCACTAGCAAGATAAATGTTAAAAAGCAATAAACTTATGTCTATTTAAATTATGAAGTCCCCTTAGGTCTAGTGGTTTAATAAGTTGTCTAGAGTCACAGAGCTAATAACAAAACAATAACAGTTTTAGTTGTTGTTTATTGAGATTTTAACATGAGCTGAGTAGCATCCTGAGTGTTTTACATGTATTATTTCAGTGGTAGGAGACAGGTGTTATCTACATTTTAAAGCTAGAGGAAGTGAGGCTGATAATTGTGAAGTGTTTTGCCAAAAGAACCAGAAACATAATTGAAAACGAAAACCAACCCCCATACCTGTGCTCCACTCTGCATCCTAACAAGCAGAGATGTCCAATGGTCAGACATGTGGACTTTGGAAGGGTAGTTACCCTGGTTTGAGTCATGACTCTATTATATTACCTGAATGACTTTCACAAAGTTTATCTAATTGTCTAAACATCTGTAAGTTAAGTATATCATAATAGTCTCAATCTTGGGATCTTGGAATGATTTGGCTACTAAATGTAAAACTTTTGGTGAAGTGAATACTGTGTTCTATTCTATGACAAACCTAGATACCATATTAAAAAACAGAGACATTACTTTGCCAAAAAAGGTCTGTCTAGTCAAAGCTATGGTTTTTCTAGGAGTCATGTACGGATGTGAGAGTTGAACCATAAAGAAAGCTGAGTGCTGAAGAATTGATGCTTTTGAACTCTGGTGTTGGAGAAAACTCTTGAGAGTCCCTTGGACTGCAAGGAGATCCAACCAGTCCATCCTAAAGGAAATCAGTCCTGAATATTCATTGGAAGGACTGATGCTGAAGCTGAAACTCCATCCAGTACTTTGGCCACCTGATGCAAAGAACTGACTCATTACAAAAGACCCTCATGTTGGGCAAGATTGAAGGCAGGAGGAGAAGGGGACGGCAGAGGATGAGATGGTTGGATGGTATCACCAACTGGATGGACATGAGTTTGAGCAAGCTCCAGGAGTTGGTGATGGACAGGGAAGCCTGGTGTGCTGCAGTCCATGGGGTCACAAAGAGTTGGACACAACTGCGTGACTGAACTGAACTAATACTGTGTTCTGAATAATGCCTTTTAATATTAGTTCTGTCTGTTGCTGCACTAATTCACCTTCCATATTTCTTGTTCATTTTCTTTCTCAGTAGACTTTTCAATTCTTTAAATAAATAAGACAGGAAACTTGGAGTAAGAGAGACAAATGTGATATTGTATTTCTCGAGGATGAGAGGGTGTGCTACATTTATGCATTTTTTCTTTCCGGCCCACCCAAAAGACCATTCCTTCTCTCTACAATTTTTCTAATTCTATACAGACTTAATGCACCATTAAAGCTACCTTCCTCTGAGAAAGCTTGCTTCTCTTGAAATAGAAAAGTGAAAGTCTGTGACAATGATAACAAATATGGAAAAGATTATGGACCATGTCTCATAGGAAAATAGCCCTTTTATTAGAAACATATTAAGGCAAAGGAAATCAATCTTGTGAGATCATGAAAATCTGGAAGAGTCTAAAGTTGATTTATTTATTTAAGATTTATACCCAGTCCACTTCCATAAAGGATTCAAAGTGGCGGCAGACTGGGCTAAACTCATTTTCTTGTAATATGTCTCAGACTGGAATTAGAAGTTCGTTTTCTTGCAGATGAAGTTAAGCTGATTATAGCAAATGAGCTATTGAAAATCAATACCATAAAACTGTTCCATTAGTACCTGTACAATCATCCCAGGATTATAAGTAATATTTATACTCTCAGACACTGACATTTTCAGGAAATGAGATGCAAAACATTTGCACGGGCACAGCCACCTGTGGTTGCTTGGCTTTGATGATTAAAGCATGTTGCTAATGAGGCCAAGGTCATGGGCTCGCTCTCTCCGTAGCCCAATTATCTCTCTTCTGTTCTGCAACTATGAATGGAATCATACTCCTTCAGCAGCTGCTTTACTATAATGTGCAAGGGGGTCACTGAAGTTAGAGAACACTCTTGGGTGACGACATATGCATCCCCACTGTTAGAAGGACACCACCAAAAATGTGGCACATTGGCTGTGCCTTTTCTTTGGACAAGATTGAACATGCAGAGAAATGTTCTCTCAAATATACACACACAATGCACTTACAACATGCACCCACATCCACATACATACACACACCTCTGTTTGGGAAAGGGAGGGTAATTCAGAGCAACAGTAACAGGGAGGAAACATTTCAATTTTGCAGTCAAAGGAGTTAAATCAAGTCCCAGTTTTCACATATACTAGCAGCAAGGTCTTCGATAAGTAAAGTTCCTCCCTTTTCAAAATCTTTTAAAAAAAAGGACAATATGTTTACCTTACATGGGGGAGTACTGATGATATAATATATGTATAGCACTTGGAAGAGACACACCAATGATTTTAAAAAATCAGTATTATTTAGGCATTAGTATGTACCAGATATTTTAGTAAGTTCTTTACACATATTATCTCATTTAATCTTCATAGTTCCTTATAGCATGGGTGTCATTGTTATCCTTTTTATTCATGATGAATTAAAGTGAGATTTAGAGATTCTAAGTAATTTTCCCAGTTCCACACAATAAGACAACTAATACACAAGTCTAAACTGATCTCACTCCAGGGCCCACATGTTCTTGTACTGTGCTGTATTCTTGCTGCTTTTCCTAAAACACGAGCTGCTGTGGTTATTCTAGCCTCTATTAACTGGCGTTTAATAATGTGGTCCATTCTCTAATGCAGAAATATGATTTCATCTCCTGTGGGCTGCCTGTTCCTTTAGCACAAATCCTTCAGTTGGCATCATTGCTGTCATACTTCAGGAGCCTGCTAGAGTCATTTTAGATGGTGTATTCCCTCAGGGACCTATGTGAACATAAATTCCCTATCTCCAGAGACCCTTACAAGAAATCTAATGTTAAGTATATAAAGCAAAGCAAACAAGGACCACAAATTACTTACCTCTCTATTTGTATGCATCTACTTTTACCCCTGAGGGTCCTACAAGATGGATTTCTAAAGCAGATACTCTGGGAAGCCACATAAACTCGAGGCCCTGGTTCATTATATAGCAGTACCAGTGACTCGAAATTTTCACTCTTGAAGGCTAAATAAGTTACATCCATTTGATAATGTTGAAATAGGCTTCCACTATTATAACCTTCATCTTTTATTCTCTGGAAGAAGAAATTATATTTTCAGAAAACCTTTTATAGAGTGGAAATCCAGAGATTACCTTGACAGTGTCTGTGCTTGAGGTCTATTATTGGCTGGCTTTTAAACTAAAATTTCCATTTCTGAGACAGTTTGATGAAGTGGAAAGAGCATGAATGTTGGGGGAAGTTAAGACGTAAGTTTAATTCTGCTATTTACTAGCAATATACTGAAGCAATTATTCTACCTTTTTTTATTTTCTCCTTTCTTGCCTGTAAAATGAGGCTAAAAATACCTAATTCTAGTTTTGCAGTGACAGTTATTATAAGTAATACAAGCAATATAATTGTTACCAAGTATCTACTGCATGTAACTATTAGTTATTTTAATTAGGAATTCCTAGAGAAATACTTCGATTGATTCAGGAGCGTGGGGAGATAGAACCTAGGTTAGTTTTCTCCCAAAGCAGTCTTTCATTCAACTGTAATGGTAGGAGCATCAGCCAGGGTCTGTACTCAAAATGGGATGAGTATGTCCATGGCATACTCAAAATCAGATAATTTGAGGAGGGCTTATAAGAGGATATCCATAACGGCATGGGAAATTTCAGTTACTCTATCAGCTATCTATTGCTATAACCTAGACAGCATATTAAAAAGCAGAGACATTACTTTGCCAACAAAGGTCCATCTAGTCAAGGCTATGGTTTTCCCAGTAGTTATATATGGATGTGAGAGTTGGACTATAAAGAAAGTTGAGCACCAAAGAATTGCTGCTTTTGAACTGTGGTGTTGGAGAAGACTCTTGAGAGTCCCCTGGACTGCAAGGAGATCCAACCAGTCTATCCTAAAGGATGTCAGTCCTGGGTGTTCATTGGAAGGACTGATGTTGAAGCTGAAACTCCAATACTTTGGCCACCTGATGTGAAGAGCTGACTCATTGGAAAAGACCCTGATGCTGGAAAAGATTGAGGGCAGGAGGAGAAAGGGATGACAGAGGATGAGATGGTTGGCTGGCATCACTGACTTAATGGACATGAGTTTGGGTAGGCTCTGGGAGTTGGTGATGGACAGGGAGGCCTGGTGTGCTGTGGTTCATGGGGTTACAAAGAGTCGGACACAACTGAGTGACTGAACTAAACTGAACTGAACAAAAATACCCCCAAATTTAGTGTTTATAACAACTATCTATTTGCTTATAACTCTGTGGGTTAACTACTTAGGGTAAGCTGGAAAGTCCTTCTTCTTTCTGTGCCCGAGATTACGCATTTAAGCACAGTGATCCAGCACACTGGATGGAATTTGAATGGTCCCAGATGACCTAATCCATGTTTCTGAAGATCAATTCTGGTTGCTGGCTGGGCCAGGCTCTCTTTGGTCATTCATTGTCAAGAAGCCAAACTGGGCTTCCTTACATGAGCATGTCACAGATCCAGGAAGGAAAGGGCAGACTCTATAAGCCTCTTGAAGCCACTGCTGTAGAACTTAAATAAAATCTATCTCTTATTTTGCATTCTCTTGGTTAAAGCAAGGGGGAAATCAGCACACATTAACAGGACAGGAAAACAGACTCCAATTCTACACTGAAGAGGAGAAAAGATCATGTTGCAAAGGGACATTTATACAAGGACAAGAAGAGTTGCAGCCATCTCTGCAAGCAATCCAACACACCAGATCTTGGCTGGAAGTGAAGAGGAAAGGAAGGGGTTATCAAAATCCTGAGAGAGAGAAATACATAGAATCAGCTCCCTTCAGAAAAAACAGTAATGATAGAAAAAGACCTGTTTAAAGGATCTTCCTCCAATTTTCTGCCAATGTTCTCTGTTTGCCAGATTGAAACAGTAGCCAGAGAAAAAGAAACTCATTAACATAATTCTTAAACATCATCCTCATGGGACAAAGAAAACATGGAAAACTGTGGAGAATGGATCTAGAGAAGCAAGCAGAAGATAACCTACGCAGGAAGGGAGGCGATATACTGTAACGGACACAGAATATAGGTTTTGTAGTTGACTAAATCTGTTTGAATTCTTGGTCTGACATTTTCCTCACAGGGCATTTAGGAAGCCATTTCTTCCCTCTCAGCTTTAGTTTTCAACTTGTAAAACTATTATAGGAAATACCTTCACTGGAAGATTGTTGTGAGGGATGAATCAGGTTATGTAGATAGATAGGTGTGTGTGTGTGTGTGTGTGTGTGTGTGTGTGTGTGTGTGTGTGTGTGTGTTAGCACAGTAAACAGGCAAAGCATGCTAAGCCATGGAAGAGTCATGTGTCAATAGTCATTAGAAAAAGCCAATGTATATTTGTTTTGCTAAAGTCAGTTTCTTGTTGCTTAGAGGTTGGGTCTTAATTTTATGGTTAATTGTTTCATTTCTCTTGCAATTTGCCTGAGTAGGCAAAGCCTGACTACTAGATTCCAGGGTCCATTTCAAGCCTAACAACCTACAGAACCCTTCTAGGTTGCTCACTACTGGACTGCTGAGGGAGAAAATGATACTGCTGCAATGGTGAGGGAAGCTAGGAAGCCAGGGCCTTGTATAATCATGTTTATACAAAATGTCCCAGGTGTCTCATTTACCAGCAATTTCTCCTCTCTGCCCTTTGCTCCACATGAAGTAAATGCATAATCCCTCTGGAGTGGCAAATGCAGATAACACAGCTGACTAAAAGAATTGGCATGTGCTGAGATAGAGAATGGAGTGACTTCCTTGTGAAAATTGGTCCCCCAGAAGCAGCCTCTCTCCTCCAATCTGTTCATCCTTCACTCCTGTCCCATGCTCTAAGGGTCTAGGCTGTACTAGCTACAGATTTACTCTGTGGGGCCTGAACAGTGCTCTCAGAAAAGAAGGTCTTGACCCTGAGGATACTGAGGCAATAAACCATTTCTGCATCCTCCCGGGGAATCATACACAATCCAGGAATAATAGAGCTTTGGGGAACTTGAATATTACCCCATGAAGAATTTCCCCCATGAGTTTGGGGTGATGTTATTCAGTACCATTTTTGTAGATTTCTTGCATATAGTGTTTATTGTGATGAATCATCTTGGAAACATTGAATTAGACTAAGTAGCATGTTTCTTTATTGCAAGACTTCAAGGATTCTTTAGATTAATAAAGTGCCTTGTGGAACAACTAGAAGGGAAATGGTCGTTTTATGATTTACCATAGAGAATTCCTTTTGGGGAAGGGTCTCCTGGGTTTAATACTTCACAGATCAAATTTGGAGGAATTTTTTAAAATAAAAAATCAATTAATCTCTCTCTCTCTGTCTTTATCTCTCCTCCTTCAATATTGAGTTCCAGATAGAAGGGACCTGTCAACAAGATATGAGTGCATTATGAGACAGATAACCTTATAGTTAATTTTGGACTATCATACGGGTTAAAGTTCAAGGAAAATTTTAAAAGAGCCTGTGGCCCTTATGCACTGAACTTGGCCAGCTCTCCAAATATAAGACATTTGCTTCAAATTGAGTTATTTTCTCACAGGGGTAATTGTGTCTGTTCATCCACAACCTCTCACCTTGTGGCCTCTGAGCCCAGTGATGTGTACTTTTTCTTTACATTTACTTTTTCTTTAGAAACCATCAGCTTCATTCCTATCACATGGTGGAACAAATGGCAGGTCAAATGATGCAGCAATATAATACTAATTCTCAAGCTTATGTGGCAGTTTTAACTCTACATAGTTCTTTGTGTACAGTTTACAATTTTATTCTTTCAACACTCTGTAGAGAAGAAAGTACAACTAGAACAAAGTTCTTTAAATGTTAAATATTTATGTTAAAGTAAATCAAACTATGCAACAACAAAGACATACCCCTAAGTTCCTTTGTTCTAATGATTTATTCCAATTTTTCCCTCTAAATGTGCAGTTTCTACAGTATGTTTCATTGAATTTGTCTCCTGTGATTCTCTATGGAAAAAAGTTTCTGTTGTCAAATAAGAGTTGGAAATGATCTATATTCTATAACACATGTCCCTCAGAAAATCACAATATACAATACAATGACTAAAGCTCTACAAAGCCCGACAATAAAGGAACATAATTAAATTTATTTGACTGCTTATTTAAAATTGGACTTAGAACCCTATGTTGCGTATCATTTAAAGGCAGTTTATTTGACAGATTTTAGAATTTATCTCTCTAAAGAATGCAGGAAAGTATCAGCGGAGACTGCAGAGAGGAAGAAAGGAAATAATACTTGCTGAACAACTACCCTCTCCTAAGTGATTTACATGCATTGGCTGATTTCATCATCATGACAGGCTTGGTGGTAGATATTAGTGTGCTTTTCTATGAGATGAGACGTAGGTTCAAGAGGTTAAGTGAATGGTTCAATTTCAGCCAGCTGGAAAATGATAGAGTTGCAAATTGATCTCTATTCTTCCTGGTTCTAGGAAGTGCATCTGATCCTCTCTAAAATAATTTTAAAGTTTCCTGCAAATTATTTCAAAGCCTGATTTTTAGGAGATATTCCCTATTTCTCCAGTCACCTAAGCTCATTATTATACTAGCAACTGCTTCTCTTATTTGTTTACACATTCCTGAGTCCCTGGTTATCACTTCTTGTCTGCTGTGGCTAGTCTTGCATTCAGGATTCCTTTTATCTAAATCATGAAGAATTGATGAGCAGTCGTTAGCAACAATTACAGTTATAAACATTTCCAGTGCTTTAAAAGAAAATAGATACACACACATAGTAAAATCTATAATCCGCAATCAATTTATAACCTGAGAATAATACTGGTAGAACTATCATTTCTTTTGAGTATTACTGTGTATAGTATATTTTCAGTATCCCATGAAACAGGTTGTATAAACTGTATTTAGCAGAACTTTGAAACAAAGTTTTCCTCTGTACTTTCATTATCATAAAGATTGCTATTTTAAAATAATCAAAATTAATGAGACAGTACTGTCTGGTGTGTGTGTGTGTGTATGTGTGTGTATTTGTGTATAAAACATAGGCATGCATGTGCATATTCAGTCACTCAGTCGTGTCAGACTTTTTCTAACCCCATAGACTGTAGCTCCCCCAGTCTTCTCCTGTTCATAGGATTTTCCCGGCAAGAATACTGAAGTGGGTTGCCATTTCCTCCATCAGGGGATCTTTCTGACCCAGGGATTGAACTCACATCTCCTGCATTGAAGGTAGGAAATTCTTTATCACTTAGTCACTGGGAAAGCCCTGTGTATGCATATATATAATTGTATAATCATTTATGTTTGTTCTATGTCTGTATATTCATCTGTGTGTGTGTGTGTGTGTGTGTGTGCATGTGCAGTTTTAAGTTGTTTCTACATTACCAGTTACATATAATGGATTTTGTTGTCAGGTTGTGTGAGTTTATTTCTGACTCTCCATTCACTATATGAGCTTGGCAAATTTCTTAAACTCACGATAAGTGCTTCTGATCACTGCTCTACCACAAACTTGATGACTTACAAAAGCACAAAATAGATTCCAATGGACTAAAATCAAAGTTTTGACAGAGCTATGCTCCTAAATGCTCTGGAGGAAAAAAAATTTTTTTTTTGCCTTCACTGCTTTTAGAGGATGCCTACATCCATTTGATTGTGGCTGTTTTCATTGTCACTATCAGAAATGGCCCATCAAGTTTTTCTTACATCAAATCACTTCAAACCTGATTCTCCTTCTGGCTCTAGCTTTTATCTATAAGGATTCTTTTGATTACAATGAGCCCGTCTAGATAATCCAAGATAATCTGCCCTGCTGTAATGTTCATAAGTTAATCACATCTTTAAAGTCCCTTTTGCCATGTATGGTACATTTCACAGGTTTCCAGGTCAGGACTCTGACATCCTTGGAGGAAGGAATTATTACTCTCTCTACCATACTGACTGTTCTAAGATAACCTATCGCCTAAATGATGGAGCCCACATTTCAGGATTCATGTTTGAGATCTGAGATAACAAGAGAAAATGTCTGATATGCATGGTGAGAAGGAAGACATTAAATTTAATGTATATTATATAAAAACCTTTTATGACAAAGTTATAAGGGAAAAAAAAAACATAAAGCTATTCTTAATATACGGTCAGAACCAAAGTAGTGTGGATAATTAGAAAGTGTGTTCTTCTTATCATAATTCCCAAGAAAAGTTTATCTTGCTGGTTACAGAAGGAAAGAGACATATTTCTTTACTTTTTTGAGAGGGTGCAAGTCAATTTCATCTCATGGTGCCAAGAAAACATCACAGTTGCGTGTGGCAAAAAAATGTCATAGCTGCGTGTGGCAATATATTTAGAAGAATTCTGAAGGTCATCATGAAGGATTGTCTTGGTTATGGTGGTAGAATTATGAATGTCACATATTGTCACCTTTTTTCCACTAGGTTGATATGTTTTAAATGTAGGTATATATGAGATCACTTCATGGGAAATAGATGGGGAAACAGTGGAAACAGTGTCAGACTTTACTTTTGGGGGCTCCAAAATCACTGCAGATGGTGATTGCAGCCATGAAATTGAAAGACGCTTACTCCTTGGAAGGAAAGTTATGACCAACCTAGATAACATATTCAAAAGCAGAGACATTGCTTTGTCAACAAAGGTCCGTCTAGTCAAGGCTATGGTTTTTCCAGTGGTCATGTATGGATGTGAGAGTTGGGCTGTGAAGAAGGCTGAGCACTGAAGAATTGATGCTTTTGAACTGCGGTGTTGGAGAAGACTCTTGAGAGTCCCTTGGACTGCAAGGAGATTCAACCAGTCCATCCTAAAGGAGATCAGTCCTGGGTGTTCATTAGAAGGACTGATGCTAAAGCTGAAACTCCAATACTTTGGCCACCTCGTGCAAAGAGTTGACTCACTGGAAAAGACTCTGATGCTGGGAGGGATTGGGGGCAGGAGGAGAAGGGGATGACAGAGGATGAGATGGCTGGATGGCATCACCAACACGATGGACGTGAGTTTGAGTGAACTCCGGGAATTAGTGATGGACAGGGAGGCCGGGTGTGCTGCGATTCATGGGGTCGCAAAGAGTTGGACACGACTGAGCGACTGAACTGAACTGAACTGAACTGAGATATGAGATAAAATATGCATTACAAATGTAATTTAATGTAATTTATCTAGTTTCAGATTATTTTCTCTTCCATTAAAAAAATGATGATGCAATTTGATAACTGTCTACTTGTTTTAAGGAATAAGTAGCACAGCAAAAACTCTAAGTTATGTTCTAGGAACAGAAAAATCTTTCAGGAAATATATAAGTTATAGTAATTAATTCATGATTAATTCCTTCTTTTGTAATTAAATAATATTTGTTTATTAGATACTTACTAAAATTTATTATTTGTTACTTATTTGTTTCTAAAGAAGTCCCATTTATTGTGAGTTTCCTGAGTGCCAGCACCATGTTAGGTATTGCAGATGTAATGATCAGCCAAAAACAAGAATTCTGTCCTCCTGGAGCTTGGGTTTATTGGAAAGTATAGGAACAATTCAAAGTGACATAAATAAGTTTAAGAAAAGTTAAAAGCTCTAGCTAGGATGAGTGTTAGGAAAGAGTTCCATTGTTACAATGGAGAAATTTAAGAGGGTGGGTTTAACCTAATTGAGTTAATAGAAACGAACTAGATGAAAGGAGCAAGAGCAGGTGAGTAATGGCAAAAGGAAACTCCAGGAAATGATAATAACATGTGCAAAGGTCCTGTGGTGAGATGAGTACAGCTCAAAGGTGAAGAGGAAATGAAGTTCCATTGTGCTAGAACACTGAACCCAAGGCTTGAGTAGCAACAAATGAGTTTAAAGAGGTTATTAGAAGTGGAGATAATTAGAAGGAAATAAGGAAGTGAAGTATCTGACAAGAGTGGAAAAGTAGTATATGATGGAGAAGTGTTTATCTGATAAAAAGGACTTCACTAACAGAAAGCTGTCCTTTAAATTCCTGTAAGTGGATCTCCTGTTTCTACTGTTCCTCTTTTTTACTGTGGTTCCTGTCCCACACCATGAGAAATACCATGTGTCATGTGGCGGTCCTGGAATCCCTATGTCTACCATGAAGTTGCAAATATGGAAGGAGGAAGATATGTTGACCCATCATGAAGTAAAAGGTTTTTGTGAACTCTAGAAAGGACCATCTTTAGCAATATGTATATAGAAAAAAAGTGAACATTATGTCTAAACAACCAGATGATAGATTTCCTAGAAAATGCAATTTGTTCATAAATTGGTGAATGTATGACCTTAAAAGTGTCCTTATTTCATCCTGTTTGGAAATAGCAAGAATTATCTCTCACTAAAATCTCACCTGTAGACTTTCTCGGTGGCACAGCAGTAAAATATCCTCCTGCCAATGCAGGAGGCATGAGTTTGGTCCCTGGGTTGGGAAGAACCCCTGGAAAAGGAAATGCAACCCACTCCAGTATTCATGCCTGGAGGAGGAGGAGGCTGGCAAGCTGCAGTCTAGGGGAGTCACAGAGAGTCTGACAGAACTGAGCACACAAATGCAAACAAGAACTCACCCAACTATGCTTCCAGGGGTAGTGACTGCTAAGATGTAGGTGGGTTAAAAAAAAAAAAAAAAAGTAAAGAGCAATCAATTTAAAAGAATAAAGTAAACATTGATCTTGGTGATGAAGATGTCCAAATCATTTTACTTTTTGATATTAACTTGTCTTCTGGACAAAAGAGGCAACAGTGCTGGAATTTTGCTTTTCTTGAAATGTAAGTTTACAGAAAAGTAGTCCTGCTTATTTAATTGTCAGAAAGCTAACCAAATTGTCTTAAAATTCAAACTCTAGAAAATGTTTCATGTAGAACATAATTGTCATGATATCTTTAAAATGCTTGTTTATCAGCTTTTCTGAGATGAACTAATAAAAGATTCATGTTGATAATAGACTTTTTTTTCCTTCTTATTTCAAGATGCTCTACTTATAAATATTAGAAAAAAATTTACAGGCAAACTATAGTATTTAATATTATCATTCCATATTCTTGTATTTAGATTCCTTTTAGTTCTGAAATTGGTATCTGACAAAATGCATTCCAACTGATTCTTAAAAAAAAAAAAAAAGAACTTTCTTGATTTCTTCCCTAACTTTTGTCTTCCTTGTGCTCAGCATAATATTAAGTGCTGGAGAATTCATAGTCTTCAAATAGACCGATAATTTAAAATTAAATGCCAGATGTTGAGATAGAGATGTATGCAAGAAGCTATGCATCCACTTCTCCATAAGTGCACACACACTCTGAGGAGGAGGAGGAAGATGGATTATGCAGAGAGGTATCCCAGGTGGCAGCAGCTGTCACTAGAGCTGCCTACTGAAAATGCTGTTCCCCAAAGAGAGCAAGGTATTCCATGCAGAGAATGGAGCATAAGCAAAAGTCTAAAAAAAAACAAAAGAAAAATGTTGCCAAACAGCATTTTGTTAACTTAAATTTACTAATTCAGGATTCAAAGACTCTTTTGGAATTAAATCAAAACAAACAAAAAAAAAGTAAACGAAATTAGAAGTCTATTGATTTCTCATTTTGGAATCTCTTTAAACCCAAAAGATCTTTTGGATTTCAATGAGTAATCACTATATATTTTTAATTTTTTAATTGAAGTAATCAATCTTCATTGACAGAAGTATTCTGCAAATGCAGTTCTCTAGTTAATTTTGAATCATAGTTAATGTATCTTCTGTGTATTTTAGGGGTAAAAAAAATTAAGCTTAGTAAAGTCAAGATGGTAATCTAAACAAACCTGTTTAAATGGTTGACTCAAGATCTTTTGGGGTTTAGGGTTCTTGTCACAAAGCATCAATTATGTATCATTCATAATACTTGAGAACTACTAAATTATTTAAGAATATCTGGACATAGCAGTGCATTATAAAGAAGAAAAATGTGAGACTTGGGGAGTGAAGTAGCCCACTTCAAAAGTAACCACGGAGGTCAAGGATTACTATGGCCTGTTAATGAAAGTGCTGACCAAGATCTCCTTAACCCTAATTTCATTGATGTGTTCTGTTGACCAAGATGTGTTCCACCCAGATGTGTCATAAGTATCTCTAAATTATCAAGTCCAAAGTAGAAATCTTGATTTCTTCCTAACTTCTGTATTCTTAGAAATGCTCCTTCCCTAGTCTTCTCCATCTGATAAAATAACAACAACAACAACAAAATCCAAATCAATTACCCAATTATAACTTGCCAACTGGTAGTTCTTGACAAGTCCATCCCCAACTGCCAACTCAGTCTAAGCCACTAGTACCCATCACAGGGGCTACTATTAGAACTTCTGGTTTTGCTCTTGACTCTTGACCATCCATTTATCACACAATAGACACAGTAATCTCCTTAAAGCATTTTGTTTGTCATTCAGTCACTCAATCATGTCCGACTCTTTGTGACCCCATGGACTGAGCACACCAGGCTTCCCTGTTCTCCGTTACCTCCCAGAGTTTGCTCAACTTCATGTTCATTGAGTTGGTGATGCTATCTATCTCATCCTCTTCCATTCTCTTTTCCTTTTACCTTCAGTCTTCCCCAGCATCAGGGTCTTTTCCAATGAGTCAGTTGTTCACAAAAATGGCTAAAATATGGAGCTTTAGCTTTAACATCAGTCCTTTTGATGAATATTCAAGGTTGATTTCCTTTAGGATTGACTGGTTTGATCTCTTTGCAATCCAAGGGACTCTCAGGAGTCTTCTCCAACACCACAGTTCAAAAGCATCAATTCATCAGTGCTCAGCCTTCTTTATGGTCCACTTCTCACATCTGTACATGACTATGGAAAAACCACAGCTTTGACTAGACAGACCTTTATCGGCAAAGTGATGTCTCTGCTTTTTAATATGCTGTCTAAGTTTGTCATAGCTTTTCTTTCAAGGAGCTAACCTCTTTAAGTTTCATGCTTGTAGTTACTATCCACAATGATTTTAGGGCCCAAGAAAATCAAATCTGTCACTGTTTCTACTTTTTTCCCTTTTATTTACTATGAAGTGATGGGACCAGATGCCATAATCTTAGTGGTGTTTTTTGTTGTTGTTGTTTTGTTTTATTTTAATGTTGAGTCTCAAACCAGTTTCAGTTCAGTTCAGTTCATTTGCTCCATCATGACTGACTCTTTATGACCCCATGGACTGCATGCAGCATACCAGACTTCCCTGTCCATCACCAACTCCCAGAGCTTGCTCAAACTCATATCCATCCAGTCAGTGATGCCATCCAACCATCTCATCCTCTGTTTTCCCCTTCTCCTCCTGCTTTCAGTCTTCCCCAGCATCAGGGTCTTTTGTAGTGAGTCAGTTCTTTGCATCAGATGGCCAAAGTATTGGAGTTTCAGCTTCAGCATCAGTCCTTCCAGTGAATAGTCAGGAAAGATTTCCTTTAGGATGGACTGATTGGATCTCCTTGCAGTCCAAGGGACTCTCAAGAGTCTTCTTCAACACCACAGTTCAAAAGCATCAATTTAAACCTACATATTATTTAAAACTTAAAACCAAATCCTTTCTCATGACCTGAGAAGTCCAGGATAATAGGATTCCAGCTTCTCTTTGTACATTCATGCCACTGTACACTTCTGGCTCCATCCTCAGTGGCCTTCCTTGGGCCCACTATAACACACTGAGCTCTACCCTGCTTAAAGCATTTGTAAATTTCTTTTTCAGGTTTCAGTGTAAATGGAACTTTTTCTAAGTTGTTGGACCTTGTGTTGCTTTCTATCCCAGCCCCTTCCTTATTTCCTCTTAGCATTCATCTCAACTTGTAAATATTATTATTATAGTTATTATTATTTGGTGGTGTATAGTGAGTGGGTGGGAAATTGGTTGGTTTCTACCTACTGCCTACCTGTAGCACATTTATCATCCACTATTTTTCTGCAGAGCAAAGCACAATGCATAGAACATGATAAACAGTAAGTCTTTCTTGAATGATTTGATGATCATAAATACAGATCTAGTCAATGAGTAGCTGCAAGTTTTCTGACATCAATATGAATAGCAAGGAGTATTTTTTAATTGATAACATAATTATAAACTTTTCTTTTCACTTCATATAAATGTTCATTTTTCTTACATTACATACATAATTCACTTGAGAGTTAAAATTAAAAGTTCATTTAAATAAGAATAAGGCAATATTCTATACAAATTATAATTATTACTAAGGTTTCAAAAACATAGAGGAAAAATTAGAAATTAACATAATTAAAATAACACAAACATAAATAAAACAGAAAGAGGCTGTTCTCATTTCTGGTACTACTTACACTTCATCTAAAACAATAAGTTCAAAGAGAGTCTTGGCCAATCAGTACCCCTTAAAATTATTTAATTTTTCAAAATTTATAGCTCTCTTATTTTGTGTATTCCTTAGAAAACACAACTCCTTGTATATTCCATTATGTATACAGAGAAGCTATTTAATTTTCATTTGACAGGTATAGAAACTGAAGTTCAGAACAAATAAGAATCTTGCTTGAGGGTATCCAACTAGGGATTGCCATTTCAATGGTGTTTCCATGATAAAATTTTTCTAACCCAAATCAAACTCAAATGCCTAAAAAGTTGGGACTAACCAGTCTGGAGCTGGGAGCAGGAACATGGTAAAGGAAAGAGCAGTGCTTCTCAGTGAAATGACCGTATTCAGCAGCCCACTACATTGGCACCATATAAGAAAGTGGCATGGCATCTGACTTCTAAACACTGATAACTGTTTCAGACTTTGAACAAATTGACACTCGTGACATCTAATCTGTCTGTAGATGGCTTTGATCTTGGGCTGAAGGTTACCAACCTCTTTAAAAATGCTAAACACGTTTTTAAAAAACTTCAAGCGTTCAGAGATTTTGGCAACAAAGTGGTTTGAAACTTACATTGTCGCCAAAGCAGAACCTTAGAACCTATAATTTTGTGTGTGTTATTATCTGCCAACCAAAAATACTTGCCTGGCTACATATATAGAATTAATATTGCAGCATGACAAGATGAATACATTTCATTACAGTGTGTGGTTAAGTGCATGGGCTTTAGTTAATTTGGCCTCAGGGAAATAGTTACAACTTAGACCTTGGAATGATGCATAAGGCTTCTTCACACGTGGTGTTACTCCTGAACTTGACTCTACACTTCTGAGTTCAGTTCAGTTCAGTCACTCAGTCGTGTCCGACTCTGCAGCCCCATGAATTGTGACAAACTTAAGGTTCTTTAAAATAAAAAATTTAAAAACAAAAAAAAAAAAACAAAAAAAAAAAACAACAAAAAAAATCTACTTCTGCTTCATTGACTACACTAAAGCCTATGACTATGTGGGTCACAACTAAAAAAAAAAAAAAAAAAAATCTTCTAGTAGAAGGATAAGAAGCTTTTGTGTAACTCCATGGTATTTTCTATGAAGTTTGCCCTTAAAATTTTATTTTAGAATAATTGTAAAAAAATAAAATATTTTATATGCAGTAAGAGAAATAAACCTATCTAGGAAAAAACCTACCTAAGGAGACAAAAGAACTGTATGCAGAAAATTATAAGACACTGATGAAAGAAATCAAAGACAACATAAACAGATGGAGAGATATTCCATGTTCCTGAGTAGGAAGAATCAAAACTGTGAAAATGACTATACTACCAAATGCAATCTACAGATTCAATGTGATACCTATCAAATTACCAATGGCATTTTTCACAAAGCTAGATAAAAAATTTCGCAATTCATATGGAAACACAAAAGACCCCAAATAGCCAAAGCAGCCTTGAGAAAGAACAATGGAGCTTGAGGACTCAACTGACTTCAGATTATATAACAAAGCTACAGTCATCAAGACAGCATGGTGCTGGCACAAAAACAGAAATATAGACTAAAGGAACATGATAGAAAGCCCAGAAATAAACTCATAGATAAGGTACCTATGGGTAGCTTATTTTGACAAAGGAGGCAAGAATATACAATGAGGCAAAGACAGCTTCTTCAATAAATGATGCTGGAAAAACTGGGCAGCTACATGTAAAAGAATGATATTAGAACACTTCCTAACACCTTACATAGAGATAAACTCAAAATGGATTAAAGACCTAAATGTAAGGCAAGAAACTATAAAACTCTTAGAGAAAAACATAAGCAGAACACTCGATGATATAAATTAGAGCAAGATTTTCTATGACCCACCTCCTAGAGTAATGGAAATAAAAACAAAAGTAACAAGTGGGACTTGATTAAACTTAGAAAGCTTTTGCACAGCAAATGAAACTATAAGCAGTGTGAAAAGGTAACCCTCAGAATAGAAAATGATATCAAATGAAACAACTGACAAAGGATTAATTTCTGAAATATACAAACTGCTCATACAATGTAATACAGAAAAAAAAACAACCCAATCAAAAAGTGGGGAAAAGACCTAAACAGACATTTATCCAAAGAAGACATACAGATGGCTAACAAACACATGAAAAGATGCTCAACATTGTTCATTATTAGAGAAATGCAAATCAAAACTACCATGAGATATCACCTCACACCAGTCAGAATGGCCCTCATGAAAAAGTCTATAGATAATAAATGCTGAAGAGGGTGTGGAGAAAAGGGAATGCTCTTGCACTGTTGGTGAGAATGTAAATTTATGTAGCCACTATAAAAGATGGTATGAAGATTCCTTAAAAAAAACTAAGAATAAAACCACCATATGACCCAGCAATCCCACTCCTAGGCATACACTTTGAGGAAACCAAAATTGAAAAGGACACATGTACCCTGATGTTCACTGAAGCACTATCTAGAATAGCTAGAACATGGAAGCAAACTAAATGTCCTTCTCAGATGAATGGATAAAGAAGTGTAGTACATATATACAATGGAATATTACTCAGCCATAAAAAGGGACACATTTGAATCAGTTCTAATGAGTTGGATGAACCTAGAGCATATTATATAGGATGAAGTGAGTCAGAAAGAGAAAGAGAAATGTTGTATATTAATGCATATATATGGGATCTAGAAAGATGATATCGAAAAATTTATTTGTAGGGCAGCAATGGAGAAACAGACATAGAGAACAGACTTATGAACATAGGAGAGAGAGAGGAGGATAGGGTGAGATGTATGGAGAGAATAACATGGAAGCTTACACTATCATATGTAAAATAGATAGCCAACAGGAATTTGCTGTATGTCTCAGGGAACTCAAACAGGGCTCTGTATCAACCTAAAGGGGTGGGATGGGGAGGGAATGGGAGGGACGTTCAAGAGGGAGGGGACATATGTATACTTCTGGTTGATTCATGTTCACAGAAAACAACAAAATTCTGTAAAGCAATTATCCTTCAAATAAAAAATAAATAAATTTTTAAAAAATTAAAATATTTTTATAGAGTCAGAGCTGCATCAGTTACACATCTTGCCAAATCATACTAATTTAACACAGAGGGCTTACTGAAAGAAGACATTCTCAAAGTAAACTTTTCCACTTTTTTAGAAGTGGTGATCTGAGTCTATTGAGCAATCTATGTTCGATTTATACACAATTTATACTCAAATGTATGCTTCCTTTTGATTGTTTATTCATTCTGAAACTTTTTTTTTAAAAAAGTAACTACTGGAGTTTAGACGTCTCCCTTGGCATGCTGGTTGTAAGAAGAATAAAAAGATAACATCCAACATTTTGGGGACTCATTTTCTTGGGCAGAGAAATAAATAATATAATTTGGTATAATATAATGTAATATAATATATACTTACCACACAGTATAGTTGGCCTTCCCTATCTGTAAGTTCCGCAGCTGTGGGTGTGTGTGCCATATGTGTTCATTTGCTCAGTCATGTCCAATTCTTTGCAACACCACAGACTGTAGCCCACCAGGCTTCTCTGTCCATGGAATTTTCCAGGCAAGAATACTGAAGTGGGTTGCCATTTCCTCCTCCAGGGGATCTTCCTGACCAGGGATTGAACCCACATCTCTTGTGTCTCCTACACTGGCAGGTGGATTCTTTACCACTGCACCACCTGGGAAGCCAACATCCATTGGATATGGAGGGCCAGTTCTAAAGAACTTGAGTGTTTGTGGGTTTTGACATCCGAAGGGCATCCTAGAACCAAACAATCCTTCATTAATACTAAGAGATGACTCTACTATAATGTAACATAAAACATCACCCAATAACATCACCCAACATAACATGATGTAATGTAATAAAAACCATTATAAGTTTTCTGAGAAGGATATCAATTTCAAACACACAAATCCACTATCTCAATTCTTATCAACAGATATGAAGTAATATTAATTTCTCCCCTGTCTATTGACAATGGCTTGTAGGTTCTTCGAATTGTCTTAACTAGTTACAACTCATACTTCTGCACACATCTAACTTGAAATGATAAATGAGTCCAAACATTTCTGAAAATAACTTGAGTGATGTCCATTTATTTAAGAGATTTTTTAAAGAAACTTCTAAGGGATGTACTCCCTTGAGAATGTAAAAGGATAAAAATAGCTTTGTATGAGTTTGCAAGTCTAAAGATAATAATTTAGGATGACAGCACTTTCACTTTTCAATAGATAAGGAAAATGATTGAGAAAGCCAGTAATATATTCAATTATTCTTTGCTGTCAATAAAAATAGGCTGGAATTTATCTGATCAAAGTTGGTTTAAGAGATTTTATAATTACTGCACTTAAAGGTAACTATGTTTAGTTAAAAATTACTGTGTTTTGCTATGTTTAACTATGTTTAGTTTAAAATTACTGTGTACCCTTTTAACAAGAAGAAAAGAAGAAAAAAAAAGAACTTTGGAAATTTTTTTTTTCTTCTTGGACTCTGTACCATCAAGAAAATTTTAAGAAATTAAAATATCAATAAAATATGTTTAAGTAAAAACAAAGTAGTAAAAATCAGCCTCACACATTACTGTTACTATCAGAAGCCCTGGAGAATATACTTGAAGTTTATTATGAGTAAATAACAGGAACAAAGTCTCTTGTTATGACATTTACTTCACAAGCTGGCAACTCAATCACAAATAGATGTAGATTACATTATGTTTGAAATAAAATTACCTTGTCCATGCAGGCTATTGGGCTTCCCATATGGCTCAGTTGGTAAAGAATCCGTCTGCAATGTAGGAGACCCCGGTTTGATCCCTAGGTCGGGAAGATCAGCTGGAGAAGGGATAGTCCACCCACTCCAGTATTCTTGTGTTCCCCTTGTGGCTCAGCTGGTAAAGAATCTGCCTACAGTGTGAGAGGCCTGGGTTTGATTCCTGGGTTGGGAAGATCCTCTAGAGAAGGGAAAGGCTACCCACTCTAGTATACCAGCCTGGAGAATTCACAAAGAGTTGGCCGTGACAGAGCAATTTTCACTTTCACTTTTCATGCAGGCTATTATGAATGCACCTAAAATTTAAGTATTACCTTTCATATTTCTGAATTGCTGTTTTCCCCCAGGCATGGATCTGGACTGAGTCACTAATGCATACTTTTTCAAAGTGTCATTGCAAAAAGTCATTATATTTCTTGGAAAAAAATATCTTAAACCAATTATTAGAACTTATGAAGTGCTGTTATTTTCAAAGTCATTTATGAACATCAGTTAATCAGTGTCCAGGACAGATATCTAACAAATATAGCATTTAGTTCCAGGAATAACATGACAAACTTGCAAAGATTTCAGCTTAGCATACCGCCTAGTCTTTGACAGGGATGGGGAGCAAAACAGTTTATTACATCAAGACTTATTTTCTCTCTCATTGAGCTCCAACTTACTACTTTTATTTAGAGTCATCACATTTACTTCTCTTCTGAATTTACCTTGAACAAGATATATATCTCCCAAGATATGCGTTACCAGACTAAAAACTACATTTTGAAAAATAGGAAAGCAAGCTGACATTTCTGATATGTTCTCAAAAACTACTATATTCCAAATATTTTACTTTATTAGACTTCTATCCAGAATATGTTATTTACCCGCAAAAATCTGGAGTTCAGTTTAGCATATTATTTTAGTCAGACTTACACAAGAAAAACACTTATTTTCCTGAGGAAACTAAGAAAAAACAAATCTCCCTGACAGTTCGCTGTTTATTCAGTCCAGAAAGCAAGCTACATGTTCCAGGCATCATTCATTCTCTCTGTCGAGGATGATACCAAGAACTATGAAGTACAAAACAATTAAAAATAATGAGGGAAACAACTTTGCCTTTCTGTAAAAATTATGTTCCTGTGTCAAGACATTAGAGAAATAGCTACTATTTATAATTTCATAAAGAAAATGAATTTCAGTATGGAAAATTAGAAACATATAGTCAACAAGTGTTAAGACAACAAAACAATACAGGATTTTGATTTTTTTGGTTAATTCTTTCAATAACTTGTTTTAAAAGGCTCACCAGATTTCCTAGACCTGTAATTGCACTTATATATATATAAACAATAATTCCATAGAACTCAGAACATTGATGTTCAAGGAATACAGATGAAGATCTTGGCACACAATGTTTGGTCAGTGGACCAAGTTAAACTTAATTTTATGGTAGTGAGATAAAAGAAATATAAATATTTTTAAAAGATATAAAGAACACTCATGATTTTCAGGTTTTTATTTTCTCAAAACATGTCTTAAATAACAATAATAATGAATTCATTCATATAAAGTAACCTACTCCTATGCCAAATAAGATATTTTGAAATCAGACACATAAAGCAAACTAGTATTCATACTCAACTTCATTTCATAAGAGTGAATCTTTCATCACAAAATGCCAAAAACATAATAATCTCCCAAATATTTCATAGATTCAATTCAGATCAGTTCAGTCGCTCAGTCTTGTCTGACTCTTTGCAACCCCATGGACTGCAGCACACCAGGCTTCCCTGTCCATCACCAACTTGCAGAGCTTACTCAAATTAATGTCCTTTGAGTTGGCGATGTCATCCAACCATCTCATCCTCTGTCATCCCCTTCTTCTCCCACCTTCTATCTTTCCCAGCATCAGGGTCATTGCCAATGAGTCAGTTCTTCACATTAGGTAGCCAAAGTATTGAAGTTTCAGCTTCAGCATCAGCCCTTCCAATGAATATTCAAGACTGATTTCCTTTAGGATGGACTGGTTGGATCTCCTTGCAATCCAAGGGACTCTCAAGAGTCTTCTCCAATATCACAGTTCAAAAGCATCAATTCTTTGGCGCTCAACTTTCTTCACAGTCCAACTCTCACATCCATACATGATTACTGGAAAAACCATAGCTTTGACTAGATGGACCTTTGTTGGCAAAGCAATGTCTCTTCTTTTTAATATGCTGCTAGGTTGGTCATAGCTTTTCTTCCAAGAAACAAGCATCTTTTAATTTCATGGCTGCAGTCACCATCTGCGGTGATTTTGGAGCCTCAAAAAATAAAGTCTTTCACAGTTTCCATTGTTTCTCTATCTATATGCCATTAAAATCTCACTACACTGTCTGAATTTTTCCTTTTAAGTTAAAGCTATATCATAGTTTTAACGAAGTTGAGCCAGAAGTTTTTTTTATTATTTTCTTAAAGCTTATTGTCCTTTAGTTAGAAAATTGAAGTATATTTGATTTACAATGTAGTGTTAATTTCTGCTAAGTGACTCAGTTATACATATACTGATATATACATTCTTTCTTGAAATACTCTTTCTATAATGATTTATCATAGGGTACTGACCATAGTGTTCTGTGCTTTTCAGTAGGACATTGTTGTTTACCCATTCTGTATATAAACCCTTACTTCTAGTAACCCCAAACTTTCATTCCATCTCTCCACCAACCCCGTCTCCCTTGGCAACCACCATTTGTTCTCTATGTCCATGATTCTTTTTCTGTTTCATAGACAAGGTTCACTTGTGTCATATTTTAGATTCAACGTAAGTTGTTGTTCAGTCACTAAGTTGTGTACAACTCTTTGTGACTCCATGGTCTGAAGCACACCAGGCTCTCTGTCTTCCATGTCTTCTGAAATTTGTTTAAATTCATATCAGTTGAGTTGGTGATGATATCAAATGGTATTTTTTCTTTCTCTTTCTGTCTTACCTTCACTTAGTATGATAACCTCTAGTTGCATCCAGGTTGCTGAAAATTGCATTATTTCATTATTTTTTTATGGTTGTAATATTCCATTGTACAACAGTTTATCCATTCACCTGTCAGTGGACATTTGGGTTGTTTGTATGTCTTGACATTGTAAATAGTGCTGCTATGAACATAGGGGTACATGTATCTTTTTGTATTAAAGTTTTGTTAGGTTATATGCCCAGGAGTAAGATTGCTGGATAATATAGTAATTCTATTTTTAGTTTTCTGAGGCACCACCATACTGTTCCCCACAGTGGCTATGTCAATATACATTCCCACCAGCAGTGTAAGAGTCCCTTTTTTTCCACATCAACTCCAGCACTTGTTTTTATAGACTTTTTAATGATGGCCATTCTGATTAGTGTGAGGTGGTAGCATATTGTAGTTTTGATTTGCATTTCCCTAATAAAAACTGATGTTGAGCATCTTTTCATGTTCTTATTGGCCATCTATATTTCTTCTTTGGAGAAACGTCTAGGTTTTCTGCCCATTTTTCCATTGGGTTATTTGTTGTTCATGAGTTGTATGAGTTGTTTGTATATTCTGGAAATTGAGTCCTTGTCAGTCATGGAGTTTGCAATTTTTTTTTCCTGTTCTCTAGGTAGTCTTTTCATTGTGTTTATGGTTTCCTTTGCTATTCAAAAGCTTGTAAGTTTGCCTATGTCAAGATGGACCAGAACTTCTAAGGGTTCTTTGGTCTTTGGAAAAATATTCAATTTATCCATTATTTTTGAAAAGTCCAATTAGGAAAGCTCAACACCATTGTTTAGGCTAATGAAAATATGAGGGAGGGGAAACGTGAAAAGCTTTGCAGCATGTTGTGTGGGTTATGGCTGTTAAAACCTGTTTTGTACTAAAAATGATACCACTCTGCAGCTTGATATAGAATTATAGGGTTTAAAAGTAACTTGGAGATCATGCAATCCCAATATCTCATTTTACAGATGAATAAAATGAGGATGGTGTCTCCATAAATTCATTTCAAAAGTTTTGGGGATTAGAACTGAATTATTTAAAATAATTAAAAATGGTACTGTGATGGTTAATTTTATGTGTCAATGTGACTGGGCCAGAAGGTGCCCAAATAATCTTTGTGTATTTGTGAGGGTGTTTCTGCATTTGAATCTGTAGATTGAGTGAAGCGGGTAACCTTTTTCAATTTGGAAAAGTCTCATCCAATTCATTAAAAGTAGAAAAGAAATAGAAAAAAGTAAGAAAGTATGGAAATAACTTACCATGTTCATAACAGTGTATAGCAAAAAGTAAGAAAGTAGACGTATAGAAATGATTTACCCTGTTCACAACAGTGTATAACAGTACACGCAGTCAGTAAACGGAGTCATTGGGAATCCTTCCTAAATGTCAAAGGCACATGTAAATCACAAAGAATATTTTCCTTGAATGGACTGATGGAACCACAACTGGTTTCATTCTTTAACACCATTTTGTGTTGAGTAAGCGAATTACTCATTTTTCTTGAAGCTGCTTTAGATTTTAACATACATACCGATTGAATCTGTTTTCATAGTCTATTGAACACTTAAATTAGTAACTTATTTTGCTGGGGCTTTAGTTCATAGTAGCAGATGACAGCAGCTCTGTTTGTTAACAGCTTATAGTATTGCATGCAACATACTCAGCACTTGTGTACATTATGTCCTTTAACCCTCATAATAATATGGGGATGTTAAAAGATGTATCCAGCACCACTCCAAGAGTAGAGATTCAAATCAATCTAATCAAAACTTGCACTGTTTAATATTAATGCCAAATTATATTCTAAAAAATGTAGTATGGATAGATGAAAATATAAATGATATATTACATATTGAATAATACAAACATTTAATACTCCCATGATTATGAATTAAAATCCACCTGCAAATGTTTGTGTTGTTGATAAGAACTGACTTAGCTTTTGGATTCATACTCAAATGACCATGCATCTAGTTCTCTTAATCAGCAAAAATGAAAATCTCATAGTATATCTCATGCTCATTATGACTATATTTCAGTCTCTGCTATGGGAGCCAGGACACAAATCTTATCTCTAACCAAGGCGAGAAAACCATTAAGACCATGTGCCATCACTGGTATGTGATCAATACAAATATGTGTTGTTCAGGCAGCTGTGACTGTGCCAAATGATATTTTCAGTTGCTTGTTTATTTTGTTCCATCAAAGCACAGTCAGATCTTAAGGTGCAGGAATAATAAGGTTCATTGATTTTACTGCATGCTTGACATACTCCAGCAAGGAGCACGTTCTCAACTGTGGAAAGTCACTGCCCATCTGCTGTCGATCGGGTATTTTAAGCAGTTCTAAAATATTTTGGAAATGAAAATGACAAAATCCAACTTTGGAGGTTGTGTGATTTGAGAGTTGTGAGGAGAGTTTATATATTTTCAGTGTAATTGAGATGTTGTACCATGTTAAGAAGGCAAAAAATAGTGTGTCCATTCCTCAGCTCCCCGGGACACCAAACCTAATTGACTGATAGCTAGAGCAGGCTGACAGCAGGACAAACCCCTCAAGGCTGTTTGTGAAGGAAACAGATGACTGCTTAGAAAGGCAGAGGTGTTCTCATTAACCTTTCCTCCTCCTACACCGCTGTCTCCAGACTGTACGATCCCAGGAATTGAGACCACTGAGTTTAACAGGTACATCAAGAGTCAACCCACAGGAATCTTTCTAAAGCTTGGACAGTATAAAATTATATTTATAGTTTCAGAAAACATTGGCAAAAAAAATTGACCAAAATGTCAAAAACTTAAGTAATTCTGTTTCTGGATTTATTTATCATATAAAAATAAGGCCACACACATTGCTAACAATTTGTAATAATTACCTGAGAACTGTTCATGCACCCTCTTCCTTGGGATAATTCAGAATTGATTTTAAAATTAAACTTTGCTGTGAGAAATTGCTTACTGGAGCCATTACATTATTTTTGTTGGCTACTTTTTCCCTACTTTAATTTTTCTTTGCCAGAAAGCATTTTTTCTGCCATTTTTATTACCAAAACTGATACAAAAGTGAGTTGCAAATAGTATCAAGTATATAGTTATGCTACTGGGTGCAAATATTTTTCTCCCAAGTTGATTCAGAGATAAAAGCACATCATGCTTTACAGTAGTTTACATTTTTAAAGAATCCCTAGTATAAACAAACAATTATATTTTATTTCCAAAACTAGGGTCAGATTTTAAGTTACTGAACTTAATTGCTTAGAGCATATAAAATATGGACATCTTAGCTATAGAAAATGCAATTTCTTTCATATTGACCATCACTATCAAGAGATTTATATATACTCTCCATAGAAGCCACAGCAGTGACAACGCCATGCATTAATTTGGCACCTTCTGAATGTGTAATCATGTGTGAACACTAAAATTCCAAAGTGTTTAAAATGTCTTTATTTAATGTACCATAGATATTTACAAGATTTTAATAATATACATTTTTTCTTTCCAAACAAGTCTGCTTTTGAATGTTACCTTGTCATGGGGACTTCTTTTTTTTTTTTTTTACAGAATAATTTGCTTTTTAAAAAATGGAAGATTTATGGTTTTATTCATCATATAAGTGGCTGAATAGCAAAACAACAAAAAATTGTGATGACAACTGACAGGAAATGGATGCTAGGTTCTAAGACTGAAATGCCTCTGGAACTCAAACCTGCAAAATACAAAAATGAAACAAAATATATTGAGAAAAAGTAAAATCATTTGTTAGATTAATTCTTCATGAACCATATACATACTATTATTTCTCTTTTAATATCACATTTATTATACTTGTTTCACTTACATTGTGTTTAATTTTAGGAAGCGTTTTTAACCCTCTGATTTAGGATATCTGTTTTAAATATAAAAATAAAAATGAAAAATGCCTTAAATTGGCCAAGTCTGACTAAAGGGAAGAATAGGATCGGCCAACATGTAGTGGCTGATGAGTTACACTCAGTCAAAGCTTCGGATAGATAAGTGAGTGATTCTTCTAAAGCAGAAATAATAAATTATTATTATATACTAAATCTGACTGATTGGTGTTACCTGCTTAGGACATCATGTTGAGAGGATTTGAAAGTACTAACTCAGCTCACTACAAATGCCATAATTGATGAGTGATGTCTGCAATGAAAATGGCAATGGAGAGGCACCTACAAGTACATCACGCTTGTTCTCCCTGCTCTGAGAAGCTTGCAGGTACCCATGGAAAAACTTTCCAGTTTTGTGCCAACAGGATAAATCATATACATACCAGTGTCAGTTGTGAAGGTGTTGTTGTTGTTGTTGTTTGAGTTTCAATGAGGAAACATAAAACTGCTTGTCATATGTAAGCATGTTGTAAATTTGAGGGATTAAAGAAAATTGATTCATCACCTCTTGCTCACAATTGAAATATGGAAAAAATAGACCTTTTTTGTTTTTCAACGAGTATTTAAACAGAAATTGGAAAGATTCATAGAGCCCAGATTTCATGCTGGCAGCTGTCTTTATTCAAAATCCACAACAGCAATGGTGATGCAACTTACTTGACATTTTTGGAATCCTAATTTCCTCACTGCTGCTTCCATCCCCACCATCACTAACTGTTCTTATTTCAATCAAGTAGTCCTCTTCAAAGGGAACCAGAAGCTCAGCAGATGTGTTGTTTGTTTCCAAAATATGAGTCTTACTATGTCTGTTTTGCCGGTACAGAATCTGAATAAAATGATAAATTGTGTTAAATGGACATGTAGCTTCTCGAAGGTGCAGAAACTCACAGAACACTAGCACTGTGAGCCTTATACATGCTGTAGTCCTTGGATGGAAATATCTGGTCTACACTTGTTCTTTAAATTTTGTTGTTAAGAAAAAATGTTTCCTTTTTGGCCCATGCTTCTAAAATCAGTATAGATTCATCTCTATTAATTAAATAGCTTGAGGCCATTATGTCTGGAGCTTGCTATGGAAAGTTGCTTTTTATCTTGGACCCATTTCAAGTGTCTGGATACTCTATGCATTTGTCAGCAGATGATGTTCTTTACCACTGATGGCAATGGTTTGTCTTGATAGTTGATGATTGGATTGGATTTCTCTGTTGGATTTCTTTTATATTGCTGATAGATGATATTCTTCTGTTGCTTAAGTTCTAGAAATTCTACTTGAATATATTTTTGATCTCATTCTCATCTCACATTTTTAATATCTAAATACACAATCACATTTTTCGAATACAGGTGAGTCGCTTGAAGGAAAAAACGTTGCATACTGTAAAGATGTATTTGTTAATGCTTCATGACACATTACTGACCTCACAGTATAAAATTTACCATGAAGAACTTAAAAGCAGTAATGCTAAATATTTTCAAAGCATTAGAACAGATTCCTATATTTCCACATGCATAAAATTTGTTTCCTATTTGGTTCTAACACTTATCATTACTTAGGCAGCTAAGTGATCTGTTTAAAGGAAAAACAGAATACTCACCTTGTAGCCTAACACTTCAGACTCATTTTCCATAGTTTTTACATGCTCCCAGTTTAGGCATAACTTAGAGTTTGTCAACTTCCAGGCAATGTTAGCTGGTGGTTGGCTTGGAGCTTTAAAAAGATAATCAAAGATACAAATGAATATTAATTAGCTCATGGTTACTGTATGACCCGACAACACAAAAAGGAAAAATAAGTCCTGGATAATTAGCATAAAAGGAGGTAAAACATTTTCAGTGTCGTTTCAAATATCTTATTAATTCTAATCAGAGGAAGTAAATTCATTCAAATTCCGGTCATTTGGAAATGTTTTTGTGACAAACATGAATTAATAATGGTATGCTGCATTTCCAGTATTAATTTAGTAATCATTTCTGTTGAATTTGTTTACTTTACTATATGTAAATAGATGGAGGGCTCCTTTATCTAACATTTAATTTGCCCATCAATCAATGAGCCTCTCAGACAAACTCAGGTTGCAAACTTTTTACATATATCAATACAGAGGTGTACATTCCTAGTAGTCTTTTACTTTTAATCTTGTATTAGTTAGGACTCATTGACTATAAATAACACAACCAACTCAAGTTGTTTTAAACAAAATATTAGCAATAACCCCAAGCATCCTGCACCCTGCATTGAACCTAGACTGGCGATTCGTTTGGATTGTGAAGGATATAGGGGACTCTTGGAATTCATGGCAGAATGCAACAGAACCTCAGAGGAACAAAAAGTGTCTGAAAGCCAAGAAGTTCCTCTCTCTACCTCTCACAGTAGTGTTTGCTGCATGCTAATCTTGCCATCGACCACCTCTTTGTTCTGTCAGTATATACAGCAGAAATCAAGACTGCCTACCTCATCTGAGATTTGAAACCTGCTTTGTTGAGAGATAGTCCAAGCAAGAATGTCCAGGTAAAAGCTAATGATTGGCTTAATTTGGCCATATTCTATTTTACCCTAATCCATTGTGGCTAGACAGTGAGAAAGACATATGACTCTCAACACAGAGCTAGTAGGAACCATGAAGAGGGAAAGTGATTACAAACTGAGTGATCATTCCAAAAGGTGTCTACCCTGAATCCAAACTGTGGTTTTAGTTCCCTGAGATTAATGTTTTCTGAGAGAAAGAATGTGTGAAGTTCAAGAAGACATATTTAGAATTAGCCTTCTAAAGTAATGGATCTCATCCAACTGGAAGATTTTACATACAAGAAAACTAGAGTCCAGGTTGAAAGTCTACTTCTTCAAAACCATACAGATAATGAGTGCTTAAGCCCATTCAGTATCCTGGTTTCTTGACTTTTAATCTAGTTTTTTTTTTTTTTTTCTTCTGCATGACAACCTACTGCTTCTCAAAGATTTGAGTCCACGTGATTATTTTTGAGATTTAGGAAACTGAAGAGATGAAAAATAATTCAGCTGGATAGCAGAGCAAAGATAAAACTACCCAGAAAGATGTTTTTGGCATCTTACTTGAATTTGTGAGGCTGAATGAGCATAGTATTTAACTCATTATAACACTGATGGAAATAATTTCCTTTGGAGTTTTAACTCAACGGCTATTTAGTGTCTTATGTGCCACTGGAAGAATTACAGGGTGTCACCCAACATTGCCTTATGATATATCTACTTGCCTTCTCTAAGCCCATGGGATGTCATACACCTAGTCACTTATACCTCAACTGGCACATAGTAGAGAGATAAACGTTTCACCCATGCTCCCATGGGCTTAGTCCATATATTTTATTATGAATTTATCCCACTGAATTACAGTTATTCATGCTTTGTGTTTCTTTAAATTTACTGAGAATGCATTTCCAGCCTTTAGCATAGTGCTTGGCATGTAGGCAGAGGCATATATATCATATATGTTGAATAAGTGACTGTGTAATAGATGGCTAAAGAAAAACTACTCAGGGTCCAATGTGATTTTCTCAGATCATGTAGATTATGCACTGGACTGTGAGCAGACCCATAGGTGATACAATGTGGCAAATTTGTTCATTATGCTGTCCTACAATTGAGGCTAATTGACATGGTCAAACCTACAGAAATCCATATGAATTTATAAAATGAACATTCCAGGTGAATAAACCATGTCCTAGTACATTTCTTGACAATATAAACCAAATAATAATTAAAAGCCTGAGAGTTTTGCATGTAGTAAGAATTCAGTGAAGAGGAACTAAAGAGCCTCTTGAGAAGGTGAAAGAGGAGAGTGAAAAGCTGGCTTAAAGCTCAACATTCAGAAAACAAAGATCGTGGCATCCGGTCCATCACTTCACAACAAATAGATGGAGAAACAGTGAAAACAGTGGCAGACTTTATTTTTCTGGGCTCCAAAATGACTGCAGATGGTGACTGCAGCCATGAAATAAAAAGATGCTTACTCCTTGAAAGAAAAGTTATGACCAACCTAGACAGCATATTAAAAAGCAGAGACATTACTTTGCCAACAAAGGTCCATCTAGTCAAGGCTATGGTTTTTCCAGTAGTCATGTTTGGATGTGATTGTTGGGCTATAAAGAAAGCTGAGCGCTGAAGAATTAATGCTTTTGAACTGTGGTGTTGGAGAAGACTCTTGAGTCTCTTGTACTGCAAAGGAGATCCAACCAGTCCATCCTAAAGGAAATCAGTCCTGAATGTTCATTGGAAGGACTGATGTTGAAGCTGAAACCAATACTTTGGCCACCTGATACAAAGAGCTGACTCATTTGAAAAGACCCTGATGCTGGAAAAGATTGAGGGCAGGAGGAGAAGGGGACGACAGAGGATGAGATGGTTGGATGGCATCACTGACTCAATGGACATGAGTTTGAGTAAGCTCTGGGAGTTGGCAATGGACAGGGAGGCCTGGCATGCTTCAGTGCTTGGGGTTGTAAAGAGTCGGACATGACTGAGCGACTGAACTGAACTGATGACAATGATTATAGTTTTAAACTGTTTTCCATCAACTTAATTCAAAGTGCCCTTTCTAATCTTTCTCAATTATGAAAGAGAGAACATAAAAATTCTCACAAGATACCACAATTTTAATATCTAATATACTCTTTGGCACATTTCTTTTATCTCTGGTCTTTAAAACAAAGTATTAACCTTAACAACTTCATATAATCAATACAGCAAAATTAAAATTCACATCTTTGATATCACTGGCAGTAACAGATTCTGAAGGTGTTATCTATTGCTATGCCTTTTCTATTTTGTTTGCATGTTTAGATAAAAAGTACTCCTTTTATATGAATCTATTGATGATGCTTCAGATTGAGAGAAAGAAGAAATGACTTCTACTAAGTATATGGTAGTGATTGTGTCTCTGAGATTGGGATATTTGCATTTGTTTCCTCATCTACCATAACAGAAGTAAGGCATTCCATGGACATAAAATGAGAAACATTATATCAGGAATGAATTCATGGAACGAATGGCTAATGGTGTGGGTTATTGGGAATGCTTTACCCTTCATGCTATCTGGAAGGTGTAAAGAATTGGACTTCGAAGTCAGAGAAACCTGAATCTGTACAGTTTCTTCCAAGAGGCCTGGTTTCCCAATTTTGGAATGAGACTAATATATCCTAGTTTATATGACTTTTAGCTTCCATGAAATAAAATGAGTGGTACATAATAAATTGCTCAGTAATTGTTAGCACTCTTTCCTATTAGCATCTATTCTTCACTGAGGTATTATGACATAGTCAGTTTTTCAATGGTGTTCAATATGGATTGTTTCCTAATAACACAATTCCAAAGTTTGCAAATGATTCATTTCTTACATATAATTAGTATTTTCAAGATTTTCCCTTCATAATTTTCTTCTTCCTTCAGTTTTTTATGCACTTTTTGAAAGGCAGAAAAAATTGGGAAGTCTCAGCTAGTTATCTGGAAAGTTCTCATAGTCCAGAGCTTTTCTTATTTTGTCCATGGGTGTGACTTCTATGTTGGGAGTTGGGAAAAAAGTTTGTTAATTCTAAAAGGTACTTCAGAAGGCCTTTAACATTTCTGGTTTCATGAGTTTGTTGCATTTGCCTAAATTGGATTGTAGATATCTATGACAAAATCGAAATTTCTATCACCTTGAAAAACCAAAATACTGTCACATGGATAATATAAAACACATGCCATGTATGTTTATACCTAGTTGGTCACTGGTAAACTCAACAGCAAACATTTTCCCAATCTTTTGAAAGAATTTTGCAGGCAATTTCCAAAGACTAAATTATTTTCTATTAATCAAATGACAGAGCAACATTAAACTAGCCCTCTGCAGCTCTAATGGCTTCCCTGTGATCAATTTTTCTGTAGATGGCATTTATATTCAACTGTAGTTCACACTGTGAACTCAATTCAAAAACAACTTCTTATGTTACACTTCTAAGTAACAGCATGGGGTTGACATTTGGGAGAGAGAGAAAGAACATAAGTGCAAGATGAAATAAAAGCTTAATGCTTCCTTTATGTCTAAATATGGATTGATTGCATTATTTACAACAAGAAAAATTCAGTACAGAGTGCTAGTCAGTCAACATCAGGGGCCAAATTGAAGCAAAATTTGCAAACACTTTGTTACTGGGTCTGAATACTTCTGTCCATATAAGCAGTGCTTTTCCTCTCCCCTTTCCTCTCGGAATTGATGTAAAGATTTTTCTCCCTTTAGTTGTAAATCTAAATTTCTTTTAGTGATGTCTGTGTGAATCACAATATACCTGCAGTGGTCCTCAGTTGTCTTTTGGAAAGACATCATTTTCAGTAAGCTACAATACTTAATATCAAACCACTGATATTTACTTTAAAAATCCTATATTTAAATAAAAAAGACTTTTATTTAAAAGTCTATCATCATCACCAGCAACAATAATGACAAAGACTTCAGAAACTTTGTATATACTGTTGCTTCTATTTGGAGGTCTCTTTGTCCGCTAGGTCTCTTAATTTTTTTTTATGTTATGTATACCTCAGCCTCTTAATTTCTTCATAGTAACTTTTCATAAATTATGATTATTTCACTTTTTCTTATTTTAATTTGCCTCCTGACTAAAGAAAAATTGCCTGAAGGCATATATCCTTTCTGTTTTAATCTCCATTAGTCACCTAACCCTGTTCATGGCTCATGGGAGGCACTGCTTTCTTGAGTGAAAAACTGATTCATCGTATTTACAAAAATAAAAATAAAAAGGCTCTGTTTTCTGTTTATCTGATCAAAATAGGCAAAGATTTTGTTGAATGTGAGCTCTGCTTTCTCACAGTTTACAGTGGATGACCAAATATAAGAGCGAAAATCTAGGCAGTGGCAGTATGAATGTGTGATGCATGTAGATTACTACTATTCAGGGTTAATTTTGGTGTCATCTAAAGGGCATGGAAAGTCAAGGTTAGACCCAGGGATGGCATTTAGAATCAGAGCTATCCTTGGTGTTTCATGAAAGCCATTTCTCATATTTTCTTTGCATGTTCTTCCATGACTCTTGAAGAAAATTTCTGCAACAAATTTATGAAAAGAAGGAAACTAGAAAGTAGATGAACTTTCCTACTTTAAGAAATGCAAAGGAAGTGAAACCACCTCTCAAGAAGAAATATAATAATATATGTTACCACACATTGAGCTCTCACTGTATGGCTGCCTCTGGGTCACCTCGCTGTACATTATATCCTTTAGTTCTTAAAGAAAACTCTAGAGGAAAGTACAATCGTTTCTGTTTTTCAGTTGAGAAAAGAGGTTCTGAGTCATTAAGTAAATAGACTCCTCATGCAGTTCATGGCTGAGCTGAGACTCACATTCAGTTATCTCACTCTGAAGTCTTTTTCTAGTTCTTTCCAAAAGTATCTCACAATATGCCAAAGTTATGGAATCACTCAGAAAAAAAAAATGCAAACATATTAAAGAGGAAATTTATAGATCAGTAGAAAAGATATTTATTTGTCTGTTTATAGGCATGATGGGATCGCTACAAACTAAGAGAGTGCATAAAATAATATAATCAAATTTTAAATGTTAGAAGATCAGTAAGTCCAGTGCTGCTAGATGAGGAATGGGAATGGAAGGTAATCTGTGGACGGACTGAACAGACTGTGAAAGATCTTGTACACCTTTCTCTAGTCTTTGTTTTCTGAAATAGAGGAGACAAATTTTAAAATTAAAACAGGATGTGAGTCTGTTCCAGGAGGAAAAAAATCTCAAGGCAGTTTGAGGTTTGGACTGAAGATTTGAGAGTCTAAAGAGAGGGAGACACTATTTAGATGGTTAGAGATAAACTCTACAAATTAGCACAATGTCCATGGGATCCAGAGATTCAGTGTCTAATATTCATTATATGCCAGTCCAACAAACGCCAGAGCAGAATCTTTCTAAGCATCTTTTTTTTTGTATCTAGGAATTAATGTGCTTTAATAATTAAGATAAGTATACTGAATATTAATACTAGGCTTAGGACTTAAACATGCTCAGTATTTTGTAACTGTGATTGGCAGAATCAGGGCCTCCCAAGCATGTCCAGGTTCTGATTCCTCAAACCTGTGGATAGCTTACTTTATATGGAAAAGGGGATGTTGCACGTATAATTATGTTGAGGATGTTGACGTGGAGCAATAACCCTGGATTCTCTGGGTGGGTTCAGTGTGATCAAAATGATGCTTATGAAGGAAAGAGCCAGGGTCAGAGGAAATGTGAAAGGCAGAAGTAGAAGGTCCGAGTCAGAGGGAGACTTGAAGATATCATGCTGTTGGCATTGAAGATAGAGGAAAGGGCCACAAGCCAAGTGGTATGTGTTGTCTCCGAAAGCCAGAAAATTCAAGGAAACAAGTACTTTTCTAGAGCTTCCAAAAGGAGCTCAGAAGCTTACCCAAAGCCTGTTTTCCAACCAATGAAACTCATTTTTTATTCAACCTTTAGAAGTACATAATAACAAAGTTATATTTTTTAAAACACTAGTTTGTGGTAATTTGAATAGCAACAATAGAAGACTAAAGTAATTTCTGTTAGATTTTTCAATGACAGTGATAAAGAATGTTGAAAGAATAAAATTAGGGATTTGATTGGTATTCAAATACAAAACGGAGTCTTGTAGAACCTTACTCTCAAGTCCTTGTTGGATATTTTGATAAAAGAGTTAATGCAAACAGTCTGGTATAAGCAAAATTTAAGAAATATTGAAAGAAGATGCTCATGAAAGAAATTAGGAATTACAAGAGGTTTTATTCATTTTTTTAATGAAAAAGAAGAGGGATGCTAAACTTCACTTTATACTTTCTGACTCTCATCTCACTCTTCTCTCACCAGATATATTCTAGCACTATAGCACTTGGATAAAAGTACTCCTTGTTAATGAAATTGTTTTCAAAGGATATCTCTCACACTCTTTGATGAGCTGAACTCGTGTGAACACTAAGACAAACCACCAATAAAGTTCTTGGCATTTAATCAAAATTTCAGTCAAGCCCATTTGTAGGACCAAGTGGGTCAACTGAACACATCTCTTGCTACTGTGTCTAAAACAAGTTTTGTGCTTAAACACATAGAGTTGTTTAGCATAAACTATCATATGGTTGATTTAGGATGCATGAGAAATCAAACTATCAAATTCAAGGTAAAGAAAAAACTTTTATTTTTAAGGTTATATATGTGTGTAATCTGTATGCAGGTCAGGAAGTAACAGTTGAAACTGGACAAATAGGGAAAAGAGTACATCAAGGCTGTATATTGTCACCTGGCTTATTTAACTTCTATGCAGAGTACATCATGAGAAACGCTGGGCTGGCTGAAGCACAAGCTGGAATCAAGATTGCTGGGAGAAATATCAATAACCTCACATATGCAAATAACACCACACTTATGGCAGAAAGCGAAGAAGAACTAAAGAGTGTCTTGATGAAAGTGAAAGAGGAGAGTGAAAATGTTGGCTTAAAGCTCAGCACTCAGAAAAATAAGATCATGGCATCTGATCCCATCACTTCATGGCAAATAAATAGGGAAACAGAGACAGACTTTATTTTGGGGGGGACTCCAAAATCACTGCAGATGGTGACTGCAGCCATGAAATTAAAAGACACTTACTCCTTGGAAGAAATTTATGACCAACCTAGACAGCACATTAAAAAGCAGAGACATTACTTTGCCAACAAAGGTCCATCTAGTCAAGGCTACGGTTTTTCCAGTAGTCATGTATGGATGTGAGAGTTGGACTATAAAGAGAGCTGAGTGCCAAAGAATTGATACTTTTGAACTGTGGTGTTGGAGAAGACTCTTGAGAGTCCCTCGGACTGCAAGGAGATTCAACAAGTCCATCCTAAAGGAGATCAGTCCTGGGTGTTCATTGGAAGGACTGATGCTGAAGCTGAAACTCCAGTACTTTGGCCACCTGATGCGAAGAACTGACTCACTTGAAAAGCCCCTGATGCTGGGGAAGATTGAGGGCAGGAGGAGAAGGAGATGACAGAGGATGAGATGGTTGGATGGCATCACTGACTCAATGGACATGAGTTTGCGTAAACTCCGGGAGTTGGTGATGGACAGGGAAGCCTGGCGTGCTGTGGTTCATGGGGTTGCAAAGAATCAGACATGACTGAGCCACAGAACTGACTGATATCTGTGTGTGTGTGTGTTTGTGTGTATTTATATAGGTAGCTCTCTGTATGTAAGTATCTCTGGGTTCAACATTAGCAGATTCAAACAATTTAAGATTGAAAATGTTTGAAAAAAAATTCCAGGAAGTTTTAAAAAACAAAATTTTAATTTTCTGTGTGCTATTATTCCCCTGGAGAAGGAAATGGCAACCCACTCCAGGATTCTTGCCTGGAGAATCCCATGGATGGAGGAACCTGGTGGGCTACATTCCATGGGGTCGCAAAGAGTTGGACACGACTGAGCGACTTCACTCGAGACTTGAGACATAGCATGTACATTGTATTAATATTTGCAATTATCTATGTAACATTTACATTGTTTCAGGTATATATAAGTAATCTAGATTAGGTGATTTAAATATACAGAGGCTGTATTAATATGTAGGTAATATTCAAATTCTATGATATTTTATGCAAGGCACGTAAACATCCGTAGATGCTCCTTGAACCAATCCCCCTTGGATACTAAAGGACAATTGTATATGTATGTATATATAGATGTATGTACATGATTTTAAATGTATACCATGTGTATATCTATACGTTTTTGCTAATTAGTTTATTGTTTGGGTCTCAGCCCACCTTAAACTGGTCAATGGAATTAAAGTAATACAAGATGGTTGGCTTGAGTATTGTGTCACCGATTACCCTAGAATATCTGTTAGTTTGTCACAGATCTGTCAAATAAGAGAGGTTTATTTCATACTACATTTCCACATTTCTAATTACCCTTAATTTTGCCTGAGATAGAAGCTGAATTATACAGAAGAGTTTTGTGAGTTTGGCATCTCTCAATCAGCTATAAAGAAATGTCTGGGCAAATTTGAAACCTCTGATTGATTGGAGATTTCCATCAGATTTTCAGATTAACTGAAAGAAGCTAGACTCCATAAGGGCCATAGAAGCAAATAGTTCATACAAGTATACGGCAATGACTTCACCAACCCAGTCAACATAGAGTAAATCAGGAAGACAAATTGAACCACATCTTTAGCTAGTCAGTTCTAGAAAATTACATATGACTTCAGTTCAGTTCAGTTCAGTTCAGTTCAGTCACTCAGTTGTGTCCGACTCTTTGCAACCCCATGAATCGCAGCACGCCAGGCTTTCCTGTCCATCACGTCTACATCAAAGTAAGGGATTGAAGGAGGACTGGTTTAAGAGTTGTTGATCCACACAAACTCTTCCGTTAAAATGGACTGATAGTGGAGGGTTTTGTTCATCTGTTTGTTTCCTGCTTAGCAGTTTCACAGCACTTTGTATTTTCCAGTGTGCTTCTATAATCAAAACCTCATTTGTGCCTTACTGGTAATTTGAGAAAACAGTGAGGGCAGAGGAGGGCAGAGGATGTTTTCATTTAACAGTTTAGAAAATTAAAGCAGAAAAATGGAATGTTTTATCCTGTACCAGGTCATGAGTCAGTGAAGTACATAGAATTAGAACACAAGTCTCTAGCTACTGGCTGGTGTTACGGACAAAAGTGGATAAATACATGCTATAATCGAAGACCTATTAACTGAGATGAGTCCCAGGTTCATTTTGGACATGACCAATGTACCTATATGGAAAAGAACTTTGATTTTCAAACTTTTTAAACCACCTATTCATTCCTAATACACAGGACACAAAGAATACAGTATTTAAAGGCTTATTCTATTTTTTCCTGTTTGTTAGTAGCAGTGCATTCATATCAGTCATTCTCCAAATTTCAGTAACTATATTTGTTACTCTTTTTCATTGGAATTTAGAGACCAAAGAGTGTGTTTCAAAAAGCCTGTTTACACAAATAATATATGTTCATCTGCAATATATAAGAAATACATAAGTATGATTCACTTATAAAAAGGATAAATTGCAGTTCTTACTAAGCTGTATCTGATCAGACAATTCCCTGTTTACTACTTTGACTCATATAATGGAATGTTTGTGCAGCACCAGCCTCATTCATAGGACAAATGCAGCAATAGTCAACTATTAATCCTTCATTCAATAGGTCCTATCTTGGTGAAATATATGTAGTTTATTGTTAAGAGAGATAAAAAGAAGCAAAAGAGTTAATTCTTGGATTTCAGAGGCTTTCCAGTAATTTGTAGTGATATAATATCATAGAAGGAAAGATCTAGGTATCTAACAGTGTAGGAATCACATCAAGACTCAAATGGTGAGACAAACAAAAACAAACAAAAAAAACCTATTTAATAAGCAATTACTAAAGTATGTGCTGGACACTTTCCATTAAGTATCTCTTTCAATCTCAAACAAGGCCCAGTGAGAAAATCAGTACGACTTATTCTTCACTTTACAGATGAGGGCATGGAAACTAAAAGATTAAATTAACCACTTAACATCTGCAGAATGGGAGGTCAGATTTTGAACTCAAATTGGAAGAGGGCATCAGAGACATTGTATTCTCTGTCTTTCATCTACTCAAAATATTTTCTCTTTTACAACTCCAGAAAGATCAGAACAGTTCATTTTGGTTGTTATCAGAAAGCTTCAACAACTATCCAGATTTGTAGGCCAAATCCACTGATCAAATAAAGCAATCAGTAAAGTGATGAGGTGGGATGAATGAAATGGAAATTGAGCAATAAAATACTTTTTATTCTAGGTGAATTGTGGTCCCTAGAGTGTGATGTATACTTACGGGACTTCTTGGTGGTAACGTTGACTGGAGGGCTTGAGGGCCCTGTCCCAGCAGTGTTATAAGCTCTCACAGAAGCAAAGTAGACGGTGTTAGCTTTCAGGCCTGTGATATTTTTGGTTGTGATGTTTCCACTGACCCTGATTTTGCCAATCATGGATTCTTTGGAATCATCTGTCCAGTATAAAACCTGCTCATTAAAAACAAAATACAAGCAATTTATTGTTTCCTAATAACTGCCAGCCACAGCGGTGTATGGGAAGAAGCCAGGAGTGCAAATAAGGGGATATTTTTCAATTAAAATGGTTATACAATGACAAAAAAATAATCAAAGTCCAAAATTTATATGGAAGAAATAAAAAATATGAAATCACAATGGAAATGAGAAAACCTATTTTTTTTAGATTATCACAATAAAATATTTCATGAAATATCTAAAGGGTAACAGCTTTGCCCACCCCCCCCAAAAAAAGTGAAAATTGAAAGTGTTAGTCACCCAGTCGTGTTTGACTCTTTGCAACCCCATGGACTGTAGCCCACCAGGCTCCTCTGTCCATGGGATTCTCCAGACAAGAGTACTGGAATGGGTAGCCATTCTCTTCTCCAGGGGATCTTCCCAACCCAGGGATCGAACCCAAGTCTTCAGCTTTGCTGACAGATTCTTTACTGTCTGAGCCATCAGAGCTGAAGCCTCAGGTATACAGTAGTAAGTCAGAACAAAATAAGAGTCATACTTTCAATGAAAGACTCACATTATGATGCTTTGCTATTGACATTTCTTCCAGAGTTCTTTGAGTCACAGATGAATTATTAATTCAGCATATACTGATCCCTTCCTATACATTAGCACAGTTTTAAGCAAATTGGAAAGGACAAGAAAGAATAAAGCATAAGGCATGCCTTTGTGTCACTTATAATCTAGTTAAGATATTAAAGCACATATGTGAAAAGAAAGCAGAGGATGCATCTGCTGAAAATCATATGGAAATAAGTGGTGTGACTTTGAAAACATATAAAACCAGAAAATAATCAGAGAAGAGTTAAAGAGCAGGGGAGAGTAGAGATGATCTTTGAGAAATAAATAGGGTTCACTTAAAGAGGTATGGCCTTCTAGGACTGGAGTGGCAGAGGCAACTACAGAAAGTAGAACTTTCTGTTTGGACAACAGGGTTCATATGAAAGGAGAAAAATGAATGAAGGCAAAATCCTACTTTCATTCTAACACCAAAACAAAGTAAACCTTGTTACTCATTTTTGAATCATTAGATTAGCAAGTCAAAGAAGAATAATTGATTAATAAGTCCCATCTATTAACTTTGTGAGAATGAAAGACTGTAAGTTTGAAAAGATTTGTTTCACTCTACATGGACTATAAAGGCAGATTAGGAGAATGTAAGCTTTGTCTTGTCACATAACTGCCTTTTCCAAGATGACTAGCTTTTTTCAAGTAATGCTCCAGTTCAAGATTAGGTTTCCTGGTAAGATTTGTCTATGGTTTCACATTACTAAAGATTAAATGCTTACTTCTCCCCAAGAAACAAACATGACTGTAGCTTGGATAATTAAATAAGATAATCACCTGATGACTTTTAAAATGCTATCATTTGTTAATTCCCTTGCTTAGGATCACCTGGAAAGATCCTCTTCATTAATTCCCCTCTGTAGCTTTAGACACGCACTGTCTTATAGTAAGGGCCTCCTGGGTTGGCTCAGTGGTAAAGAATCTACCTGCAGTGCAAGAGATGCAGGAGACACAGGTTCTTTCCCTGGGTCAGGAAGATCTCTTGGAGGAATAAATGGCAACTCGCTCCAATATTCTTGCCTGGAAAATCCCATGGACAGATGAGCCTGGTGGGCTACAGACCATGGGGTCACACAGAGTCAGACACAACTAAGCACAGAATAGCACAGCTTATATTAAGGACTAGGTTGGTAGTATGGGATTGTTGAACAGAGCTATTGCTAGCTGGCATATTCAGAGTGCAGAGTGAAATTACTGTGGATTACCTCATAGCCCAGAACTCTTCCAGTGTTTCTATTCCAGGCGATAGCATTCCAGGAAACCTCCATTTCTGAAGCAGAAAAGCTTTGAACAGAAGTTCCCCTTGGGGCCAGTTGAGGTTCTACCATCCAGAGAAAGACACAACCACCTTAAGCGGAGTGGTTCATAGAAAACAAATGCAAAATATACATGCAGTCTCAAGCGGACAATTCCAGCATTGACTACAACTTACCATCTTCCCCAGAGTAGATAATGGATGCAGTGCTCAGGGGTCCTTCTCCTTCCTTATTATATACACCCACTTTGACTTCAAAGGGAGAGAGAGGGATGATGTTTTCATTTCTGTAAATAAACCTCGACGACTCTACAGATGGTACTCTTTCCTTGGTCCAGGTTGTTGAGCCTACTGGCCGCAGCATGACGATGTATCCAAAGTCCTCTCCGTTCTGTAGTTCTTCTGGAATTGACTTGGGCAGAAGTGATCAGTCACTGAGTATTTACAAAAATATTTTGCATAGCTATTATAATATTGACTGATTATTTGGCATATCTTTTATAGAGATAAGATGGATATTTACACTGCTTAATGAAGTTATTAAAAAATAAAATTTCTATTGGGAATGCCAATTAGAAAAATGATCCCAATTAAAGATACTCAGATAAATAAGTGAAAATTTCAAATGGAAATGTAAAACAAGTTTTACATGTTTATATCACCTTCCCTCCCTGCCACTACCTCTTGGCAACCACAGGTCTGATCTCTATGTCTGAGAGTCTGTTTCTGTTTTGTCAGTAGGTTTATTTGTGCCATATTTTAGATTCCACATGTAAGTGATATCATAATCGTTGCATTTGCCTTTTTGAACTACTTCACTTAGTATGATAATCTCTAGTTGCATCATGTTGCTGCAATGGGCATTATTTTGTTCCTTTTATGGTTGAGTATTATTTCATTATATATGACACACACACACAGAAGATGCATACACACACACATACTCGCCACATCTTCTTTATCCATCAGAATCTCTGAACACTTTAAGTTCTCTGCATTATGGAATTTGAATATGATACATAGGTGTTTGGGGGCAATAATAAATAAGCTTAGAGCAAGCAATAAGTAGAAAACGTACAGTAGCAGGACACTGAGGCAGTGGAAGCTAAGAGAAAATTGAAGCTGTAAATTATACAGAGAAGAGACAGAATTTAACTGTTAGTCAAGTAGAAATCTGGATGTAAAGTAAATGGGAAGAACTGAAGGACAAGGAGGAGGAACTGTAGGAGCTGAGGCTGGATTATCAGAGTAGCTGATAGCAGGATAGGGCTACTGTTCTCAGAACAGTGATGGACAGTGTTCCAGTTCTTCATTTAATCTGTCTGCTTAGCTACTGAGACTTTTTTTCCATTCTCAGTATTCTTATTTCTCAAGTAGCTTTAAAATCAGTTCAGTTAGTTCAGTCACTCAGTGGCGTCCAACTCTTTGCGACCCCATGGACTGCGGCACATCAGGCTTCCCTGTCCATCATCAGAAAAATGCCTGAGAAAATTCCAAAGGGGAGAGAGACTTGGACAGTGTATTGTGGCAGAGTAAAGACAGGCCAAGTGGGGACTCATTGCACCTCTACAAAACATGGAACAAAGGTGTATGTTTGCTAAGAGCAGATGTGAAACCCATGTAGGAAGCTGTCCGTGAGCACCATTAAAAGGGACTATCCACAAACAGTATCTAAGGAGAGAGACAACCTATAACTGAAAATCTGGCCATGGGGACCAGACTCCAGTAACTGAGGAGACCTTCCAACAGCCTGCGCCAAGAGATGACAACTAGAAGGCCCCAGTGGGGCACCTCCTGGACCTTCCCCACCACCACCACCGACAAAAAAGAAGGCAAAACAAACAACTGGTCTCTGAAATGTCAATTAGAGTATACCAAAGTCAAATTACAAATGACCATCAATCAGAACCATTTCCGTCCATTACCTCTTCTCCCAATCCTAATTCACTATAATTCTGGAGGAATTAGCTTGGGAAAGGAGAAACTGAATAGCAGAAAGAAGGAAAGGGGAGAACTGAATATGCATTCTCTTTCACAATATAGAATTCCTTGCCTAAGGCAGATCTGAGCATCTGGAAATGAGAAACTTTAGACTGGTTGAACGTACAAATTATATGATAATAAAACAGGTTGAAAAAATTTTAAAGTACAAAAATCAACCTACCTGTTAATACTTAATAATGATGATTACAAAAGCTATGCTGTCTGCCTAAGCTTTCATCTACATGCAGGGAAGAACAAATTGGAAGGATTTAAAGAGCAATGATAGGGAAAGAATTATTTTTTAACTGCATTCTGTTGAGCCTAACTCATGAATATTTTAGAGGTAATAAATAAAATAATTTCTAGTTCATCAACTAGTAATACAAATGCTACTGACCCACCATCAGCAGACATCGGGCTATGTTTCTTATTTGGGAAAGAATTGTATTGAGTTAGTCAACACAATTGTTGGGGGAAAAATACTCTCTTACTTGGGGGAAAAATACAAAAAATTTCCAATACCTCCTCTAAATTATGCATCATCAGGAGTCTCTCATACCACATATTTTTATACACTCAATAGTGATCAAATAAATCTTCTTTGTTTTTCAATATTCTTCCTGGCCAGCTAAATCTTTTTCCCTCAAAATAACTGAATTGGATAGAAAATTACCTCCCAAGTAATGATGAGTTCAGACCGACTTCCTCCTCCTCCATTGATGTTTGTTGGTGCCACGGCAGGGACTAAAAGCAACCAAGAGAAACGTAGGATGGCAATTATTAAAGTATTTTTTCATCATGAAGAATTTTATTTTTGGATTTCACCTTAAAAGAATCGCACACAGGCACATTATGAGAGAGTCTCCATTTCTAATAAACATAAATTATGTTTACACATATCCAGATTTCTAAGAGAGAGGACAGTGTTTGATATACGGGCACACTGGCTCCAAAATCGAGTAACATCATATGTTTGACATTATTATGCACCATCTACTAATTGGCAAAATGATGTTCCATTCAGATGGAAACAGCAACACTGCTGATTTAGGGCCTAATTATACAGTTATGCTGTAAACAAGTTACTGAGGCAGTCTATTAATTAATTTTTTTCCAATAAACAAACTAAAATAATTTTCCTTTTTGTTAGGCATCAGGATATTTTTATGTTTAAAAATGAATCCTTAAAATATATCAATTAAAATACTCTTGGTTTATAAATTTCATGTTTGAATCTCAAATCTTTCACTACAGAATAGGACCTTTCCTCTAATTTTTCACAGTCAATGTAAGAAGATGTTCTCTGATCAAGGATGTAATTGAGAGAATTACCTGGGTGTGACTTCAGTACCTAAGTTTCAGTGGTAGAATAATACAGAGACTGATCCTGTTTACAAATTAGGAAAATAGACGTCCTTCAACTATACCTTTGTAAGGACTAGTATAATGAAATATCAACATTTCAAGGTAAATTGCAGAATTGATGACAACTGTGAGCATGAGTGGAGTAGTGTAGTGTGCAATCAGAATGAAGTTTTACTTTATACGTGTTGAAGTGTCAAAAAGCACTTTTCCTGAAATATAATAAATGTATGCTAAATCTGTGATAAGGATACTAAAGGTTGAATTATATGCAATTATTTATATTCAATCATTTTTAATCAAAATATGCAATGTTTAATTGCTCATTTAAAATTTTTCTCCTACCATGGGTACCATTCAGATAAATCTAAGCTACTTATTCTTTTTATTCCCATTTCATACATATTTAACTCCATAAATGATATAAGGATATAATAATCTCCTTGCCTTTTTAAATAGTAACACCAAACATTACCCACTTTCATATTCACATTAACCCTAACTTTGCCTATTTTGATCTTCAGAATTTATTCAAATGATTGCCTTATACCCGTACTCTATTTTCTAAGTCTTCCAATGCCTTTGGCCAAGTGCAGTGTGAATCAGAATAGATTCTATAGTTGCAAGGATTTTTAGTACATGATAGCTTTACAGTGACATACTTTAGGACAATTAAATAGTTCAGATGTATAAGAAAATTATTTTAAATTATGCTTTAACTCTTTCAAAGTCTTCAAAGTAATAGCAGTTCCTTCTTTATTCAGTTTTCAGATGAATCATACTAATACTAAAACCATATTGAGGAATTATTTTTGATGATACCATCCCTCAAAAAAAAAACAAAACATCACATTTCAGTATGATTCGGAGATTCAGGAAAATCATTATAAATACCAAGTTTCATTATGCTACTGAAATGAGAGTATCAGTGATTAACAGAAAGTGACATTAAAAACTTTATTGTAAACCTTTAGAGTCAGCATCAACACTGCCCAGAGCTACCATAATACAAATCAGCTTTAAACAAACTAAACTGAAGCTAGTATCCAGAGTCATAAGGCACATGTCTAGATTCACAGAAGGTTGTTCTGTGATAGGGCTTGGGAATTTCTATGTTTAGACATTTCACTGTGTCAGGCCTTTTCTCATTTAGGTTACGGACTACTGTTATGGTGAACGCTGGAGCTTAAGTCTGAATGTCTGGTTTTTAATACTGACTGTCCAAGATCATCAGCTACATCCTGGCCTTCCTTTTCTTCTATTAAAGACTCACCTCTTGGCTCTAAATTTTTTTTAGAATGATTTAATTTATGATATCACTATCAAATATATTACTTTCCAGCCCCAGTCCTATAATAAAATGACTTATATTACCTTTAGTTTAAAAAATGATTTATTGACATCTGACAGTTGTGCACACTTTTTCTGAAGTAATTTGTGTGTGTTAAACCAAGCCAGCAGCAGCATGATCCTTCATAGGTGAGTGGATAAGAATATGAACTTTTTTGGCTAGATTCATTAAGATGATCAAATGTTACCTTGGATGTGAAAGTTTGAGTAGAATAAAGAAGATCCATTGAAAAGAGTTTAAGAAGGTGTGATTTCTAAGGCAGGTTCTACTTGTATTCTGCTGTTTAGCAAAACACTTGATGCTCAATTAGCGCTTCTTTAAATGAGTTTAACATTCACCTCATTTGCATGTGGAAAAATTTATAGTATCACTCATTGAAGCTGGAAAGCTAGGTCAGAGTTGAAAAATAAATGGAAATGTGTGGCTGATTGAACCAACAGAGTGGTAGTTAATTCTTGGCTAAGATATTGAATGAAACAAGTGGTAGCTTATTTACAGTTACAAATCTACAGATTCTCTATTGGATTTTGGCTAGAAAATAGATGAGAGGAGAGCTTTTGAAAAATTCTTATTTCTGATATACCTTCTTAATCATCTTGTTTTGAATTCACTTTTTGAGAGAAAATACCCATTGCTCTGTGCACATAAAAATGGAAAATAAGAGCCACTGGTTTACTGCTTCTGATTGTGGACCAAAAATGCTACATGACTTTTCACTTATCATCTTTAGGAACTATATCATAAACAATCTCCTTCATCTTTAGAAGACATTGATATCTTACCTGATGCTTTGGTTCTTAACAACTCTGATGGCTTGCTTGGTTCTCCAATCCCAATGCTGTTCCCAGCAACTACACGAAATTCATATTCAACCCAAGGATTCAAACCAACCACTGTTGCATTGAATGTCTTACCATTGAGAATTTCTGGAACTGAAAAGAAGGTTATGCTTTAGGCAATTAAATTGGCACTAATTTTAAAAAATCAACTATTTAATCAAAACAAAACAAAATATCTTTTAGAAAGTCATCCAAAATCATGCATCACTTGCCTGTAGAAACAGCCTGCCAACCCACAGAAAATGGTGTCCGAGCCTGAATACTAAATATTTGAATGGGGCTGTTATTATCTGAGCCTGGTCTCCAGCTTAGTTGACAAGAAGCACTGGAAATATGTGTCACTCTTACATCCTCTGGGGGACCTGGGGGACCTTAAAAATATGTTTTATGATGACTATATTAGAAATTATTAAATTTGTGGATTTGGGACAAGGATATTTGATCTGTCATGCTTAGAAAATAAAATATCGAACATAATGTATTTTAGCACATTACTTGTGATAAAAACCCTATTAATTCAGCTTACATGGTGAGAGATTAATTTAGAAATGCTTCCTTTGAAGATTAGAAAATGCCAGTCATGGGATGGTTGAATATCATCCAATAGAGAGCTAATCTCAAAAACTGAGACCCATTCTCACCCATTCCTCTCTCGAAAGCTAACTCAAATAAATGCAACTGATATGGAGAACTTCAAAAACAAGAGTGGTTTATTATGAATAGAAAGCATATCTAAGTTTTAGGGAACAATACTGCTAGCTAAGTCTGATCATTCCTTATAAAGAAACAAAACCTACTCAATTCAATGTTCATATTTGTAAGCCACACCCTGGGGTGTTGGAGTTTAGGAAAAAAAATTATGCTGTTTATTTTACTGCTTTATCATAATGTGGTTACTCAAAAATCTACCATGTACATATTAATTGATTGTGAATAAACAGAGTTCTCATCTATTTTCACCATTTATGCTTACCTCTCACAATGATATCACCATCAGCAGATAAACTTTCAAGAGTTGTTTTTACTGTGCATAGATATTTTCCTGAATGATTTAACTGAATATTCCTTATCATCAAATCCCCAACAGAGTCCTGTAGATAGAAAGGGAAAAAGGGATAAAAACATAATGACACCAGCAGGTCTCATTTTTTTTTAAAGCTGGATAAATATGAAATAAGAGGCACCTCTGAAATTAGGAGATATACCAGTATCATTATAGTTTTTCTTACTTGATCCCTTTTATTACCCCCTTTATTATAATTGCATCTAGAACACAAGCATTTCTATGAGAGACATAAAACAAAATAAATCAAAAACAGATGCAGCTTTGTAAACAGACAGTGAGTGATTATCCATGCAAATAAATATGGGGACAATAATTATGAACAATGTTGATTCATGTAAAAAGGCTTGATTCACTTTATTAAGCACTTAAAAATTTCAGCAACTTACTCCTCCAATCCTCTCAAAATGAGCCACTCCTTTTTTAAAGTCTATGACATCTCCATTGAAAGACCATACAAATACAACTTCAATGGAGGGGTCATGGGACACCTGGCAGGGTAGGACTATACTCTCGCCAACTGTAACATCCATTTTGGAAGGTGGAACGGTAATAACAGTCCTCTCTGTTGAGAAAAAAATTATTGTTTTAAAACTTTATAAAATGCTAGCATATGGCTATAAAATACATATTTTGAATCATTGTGCCATTGTTTGAAATTATATAAGTCCAACATGAAGCTCTACTATACTCAATAAGAAAAATTATATTCCCACTTTTCAAATATTTCTACATTATGCAACATAACCTATTACTTGTAAGAAAATTCAAGACACATTCTCATTTATACTTAATATTAAAATAAGTTGAAACCAGGGACCTCAAAAGACAACATTCACTACATAGAGAGTGCATCACACCATTGTTATTATTATTTTATTCTGAAATTCCAGGCAAAACCTTGTAACCCACCAAATGGTTACAACTCTAATTATTTGATTAATTTCATATACTATAAACAAATTGTGTTCCTAGGTACATAATTACAATAGTTCATATTATATTAAAATTTATAATCATAAGTTTATATTTGCCAGTGTGAATACTACATATTGATTTCTGACATAGTTGTGATAAAAAATTATATTTTAGATAAAAGTGCAACATGAATAGGAAAGAGGTTATTTTTTTTATTTTTCATCCAGAATTTTTAATTTTAGAGTTCCACATCTATCATAAAAAAATTTGCTTCTAGAAATATGTGTCACAATATCTTGCTCTACAATCATTGACCAGTTTCAAAGGACAATTTGAAAGGACACAAACAGATTTCCAGTCGGACTCAGGAATTCTATGTTTAAAATAGACTCATAGTGATATCATTTTTTATACATTTTATACCAAACTACATAATTTTGATTTTAGAGCACTAAGAATTTACCAATATTCAATATTGGTAATATTCAATGACCATAAAGAAAAAAAAAAAACTTGGACACACATTTGCATGCAGCTATGCACTATCATGTATGGATGTGAGAGTTGGACTGTGAAGAAGGCTGAGCACTGAAGAATTGATGCTTTTGAACTGTGGTGTTGGAGAAGACTCTTGAGAGTCCCTTGGACTGCAAGGAGATCCAACCAGTCCATTCTGAAGAAGATCAGCCCTGGGATTTCTTTGGAAGGAATGATGCTAAAACTGAACTCCAGTACTTTGGCCACCTCATGCGAAGAGTTGACTCATTGGAAAAGACTCTGATGTTGGGAGGCATTGGGGGCAGGAGGAGAAGGGGACAACAGAGGATGAGACGACTGAATGGCATCACTGACTCGATGGATGTGAGTCTGAGAGAACTCCGGGAGTTTGTGATGGACAGGGAGGCCTGGCATGCTACGATTCATGGGGTCGCAAAGAGTTGGACACGACTGAGCGAATGAATTGAACTGAACTGAACTGAACTGAACTGATGCACTATCTTACCAAAGTAAAATATATTCTAAGGGATTAATATTTAAGAATTAAGAATTTTGGCAAATTATATTTTAAAAATATTGTACATGAAGTTTCAAAACAGTTTTAAAGCAAAATGAAATTAGGACCCTGGAAAATCTCTTTCTCTAAAGATCACTCATAAGATAAAATTTAACCTTGTAGGAGGTAGGCTAAAATCTTTCCTTTCATTCTGGCTTCTCTGTATTGCTCAAGAAATCAAAGTAGCACTGAAGTTGAATGTGTATATTCATACAATGAGTTTGCCACTCTATTTTACCAACAGAATGTTCAAGTATTGTTCTAATATTTTAAAAGTTGTGATTGTTTTCTTAACAATAAAAAAGCAGGAAGAAATAATCATAGGCTTTAAGGTACACATAAATAAAAGAATCATGGAAAAATAAAAACACATATTATATTTCTGAATATGATGGAGGAAAATCTAACCCAATCTATATTAGATGCATCTTCTTATTTTTATATATTAAAGATACTCTTTCCCTTATTATGTTAGATGCATGCACTTTTTATTCTAATTATTTCTGGGGAAACATTTCTAGAATGATTTTTAGGGCTAAATCCATTCTTAATCCCAAGCCTTCTTCATGGGTCTCCCACAAAGAAAAGATGAACAATATCACGGTTTCAATAATACTTTTTAAAACTAGAGAATATTTTCCTTCTTATACTATCTTTTAAAAAAATATTTCAATAACATCTAATTTACACTCATAGGAGGATGAGGTGGATAATTCAACATGCTGGTAGAATAAAACTGCTCTGATTTAAAGTTTTAGATCATGCAATTAAAAATAATTTTCAAACATTAAAAATGAAAGCCTCTCCTTTTAATTATGGCACTACAAGTGACAAAATTAGACAAATCATTTCCTATATACATAGCTCACCAGAAGTATATTAATGATGACTAAAATCCATGCATAAGAAATAATTTATTACAATGTTCACATATTTTCACTAATTAATTCACTTATTAAGTAATATTTATTGAGCAACCACCAAATTCCAGCTGTCTGCTAAGTAAAGGAAATAAAATGTAACATTAAAAAAACTAAGATCATGGCATCTGTTCTCATCACTTCATGGCAAATAGATGGGGAAACAATGAAAACAATGACAAACTGTATTTTCCTGGGCACCAAAATCACTGCAGATGGTGACCAGAGCCATGAAATTAAAGACACTTGCTCCTTGGAAGAAAAGTTATGACAAATCTAGATAGCATAATAAAAAGCAGAGAAATTACTTTGCCAACAATGACCCACAGAGTCAAATATTCTTTTCCAGTAGTCATGTGTGTATGTGAGAGTTGGACCATAAAGAAGGCTGAGAACTGAAGAATTGCTGCTTTTGAACTGTGATTTTGGAGAAGACTCTTGAGAGTCCCTTGGTCTGCAAGAAGATCAAACCAGTCAATCCTAAAGAAAATCAGCCCTGAATATTCATTGGAAGGACTGCTGCTGAAGCTGAAGCTCCAATACTTTGACCACATGATGTAAAGACATGACTTATTAAAAAGACCCTGATGCTGGGAAAGATCGAAGGCAGGAGAAGGGGATGACAGAGGATAAGATGGTTGTATGTCATCACCAACTCAATGGACATGAGTTTGAGCAAGCTCAGGAGATGGTGAAGGATAAGGAAGCCGTTGTGCTGCAGTCCACAGTTGCAAAGCGCTGGGCACGACTGCGTGACTGAACAACAAGGATGAAAGGAGAAGGATAAAAGCACCAAATAAATATGATGCAATGTGTGCCTTCACAGAGCTTTATATCTAAAGCAACAAGCTGATATTAAACAAATCATGCTCAGAAATACGTAGCTATGACTATGATGAAAAGTGAGAATGTTAGTTACTCAGAGTTGAGTCCAATGCCTTGTGACCCTATGGACTGTAGCCTACCAGGCTCCTCTCTCCATGGGATTCTCCAGGCAAGAATACTGGTGTGGGTAACCATTCCATTTTCAAGGGGACTTTCCTAACCCAGGGATTGAACTGGGGTCTCCTGCATTGCAGACAGATTCTTTCCTATCTGAACCACCAGGAAAGCTTTGTAAATGTGATAACGCCATATATTAGAAATAAATAATTCTATTAAAACAGTGAATGCTGAAGGATCATTTTTTTAAGAAAGAGTTGTTTTAGCTGACAGTAAAAGGCAAGTGGATTTCCAGGTAGTGAGTGGGAAAGAATCTGCCTGCCAATGCAGGAGGCTCAAGATTCAATCTCAGTGTGAGGAAGATCTCCTGAAGTAGGAAATGGCAGCACACTGCAGTATTCTTGGGACAACAAAGGATTGGACATGACTGAGCACACATACAAAGAAGGCAAATAGGAGTTACCTAAGTAAACATAACTGGCCGGAAGAAGTAACTTTATTCACTGTGCAGGCAGGAGCATTTACAAAAAATCTGTGTAAACAAATATAGCTTGTGAATACGAGGCAGCCATTTTGCTAGAAAGCAGTGTTGGAGGGTGAACAAGGAGTGAAATTGAAAATTATGATAGACTCAAAATGTAAGCTTTAGATGTTCTTAGGGACAGCTACATAATATGTGGATTTTTTTAAAAAAAAACATAGGGAAAATGCACTTTGCTAAATATGGAGAACTTTGCTTTGAAAATAATATACGTATTACCTATAAAATGTAACAGAGTAGCAGTGATACATGAGTAAAAACACAAGCATACAAATTGCAAAAAATGTATTTTTAGTTCATTTATATAATTCATTAAATAATAATACTTTATTAATAAAGTTAAATCCTGATTGATCATGAGCGTTTTCTCACTCTTCTGTAAATCTATTTATTAGGTCATCAGAATTTACATTTTTAGTAATTTTATTTTCAAAGCGATTGACATCAATTGCTCATGGCAAATATAAAATAACAAATGCTTTCTGAAATTTTTCTTTTAAACTTTGCAATCATGTTTCTGTTGATGCACTTGTTATAGAACTCTTGAGAGTGTTTTATAGGTGTGACAATATTAGAATAAACTTCCAATGAATTATTTTGAAATGTTGAATCTTAGAATGTCTAAAGATAATGATTCTCGATTTAACTCTTTATTTATTTATTTTTTGATTTAACTCTTTATACAAATCCATTCTGCTTAAGTCTGGATTTAATTTTAGATGTTTATCTAAACAGTGAAACTTATATTCTTTGGACACATCCTGTAACTTGTGAAGGTTTCACAAGAAACTGAAAGTGGCTTAGTGGTTTATGTATAATCCAGAATGTTTAGGTATTCTACTGCTGTATCTCCACTTATGAAGAAACACTCATTAATAATTGGTTTACCTGAAGCTTAGTATAAAAGTAGTATTTTTCCCATTGGGTAAATTAATATTTAAATTTGAATATCTATTTCTAAGCCTCTGGATATTAGCTTTCTAGTGTTGCACACATTTTCACAATCATGCATGCTAAACTTTGAAAAATTCATGTAACTATGATATGCTTTACTACAATGTCCATATGTAGGATTTTGTTTCATAATACTTTACTGACAAAATTTACTGGCTTGGCCCTGATGGATCCTGTCCTGGTGCTCAGGCTGAAGAGTTAACATTTGTACAAATGGCATTTGACATCCCCTGAGGACAGATGGGGTAGCTGACCTCTCACTGTGGATCTGGACATTGACTACTTTCTCATTCTCTTGCTCTCCTGAAGCCCTTGCTGTCATCCTCTGATGTTTCCACAGCTGCTGCCATCATCACCTGAATCCATGTAGCCCCCCAGATCCTGAGACGCCACCCTCCTCTGGCCTCAGCTCTCAGCACTCACTCCCATGAGGCAGATGGGTGCACATGATACCACCTGTTGTCCATGTATGTTGCCTGCATGGTGCACAGACCTGAACCCGTTTGTGCACAAGCAGCTGCTGCTGAGCCGTAAAAACTTGTTTGTGCTTCTACGCAGCATATCTCCTCTGCTTATGTGCATGCTCCACTGTCCCTGTAGATTTTTCACTTACAAAGTGCAAGTTCAGAAACAAAGTGATCAAGGATTTCAAGACAGCAACTATAGAGCATTAGACCAAACATGAGGCAAAACTCAGCATGGGATCCTGTGTGACTGGGCTGCACAAGGCTGAAACCAGCTCCAGATGTCCTGTTAAAAAATTGCTGATAAAATGAGAAGCCTTGGAAGTACAAAGCAGAGGGAATAAATGGCATAGAGACATACTAGTTTCTGTGGGGTGAAAAAAAAAATGGATTATATTTAAAAGAAGCTTCTATGTAGGCAGACTTGTTATCCAAAACAGGAAATGCATGATTATCTGAACACAGTTTCCCTGTAAGTACCCTCCTGTGGGGGTGAGGAGGAGCATGGACAAGAATGCTGATAACTGCTTTATTCTGTCCTCACACCACATGCGGACCTGCCCTAATCCTGTGTAGGTGGCTCTCCAACACCCACAAGGCTGCCAATTGCTATCTAAAGAGCTCCCTTCTGCAAGAGCCACAGTTCTATCTCTGAACTAGAAGTGAGTATCCCGCAGAGACAAAGTCACACTTTCAGAGAATGGAAGAATGGTTCTCCAGCCCAAGAAACATACACAATTTTTATACTATTTTAGGGAAAGAACAGGAGTAGCTTTAGTTCATTAATAAGTTCAGACTCCTCCTTTGCATACACTTTAGCTTCTTAAGAAACTAACATTGGAGGAAAAAAATTAAAGCTATTCAAATCACTCTGGTGGAATGGGGGGATTTACATACACACTTCTAGTGTACGCTTTTCCTGGGAATGCATACATTCTGGTAGAATAGGTGCAGTAAGCTGAAGCTCATTATTAACACTGAAATACTTCTTGGTATTTGTGGAAAAGTGAGATAATTAGGGCCTGAATTATAATGAATTAAAAAGGAAGGATGTCGACTGTGCTAGACTCTATCATTTGTAAAACTTTGAAATTCTTTAAGGCTCTTTCTCTGAAACAAAATAGGGGGATAGTAATTCCTTTTCATTTCACATAATTATATTTTTCTTGCCTATTCCTTAAGTATTTATAGAAATTCTGCTGTAGTAGTTTAAAAATTTAGCATGCATTTCCTGGAGACTGTGTTCAAAATGTGAATTTCTCTGCTCCCACAAGAATTACTGATTCAGCAAGGTTGCAGGATTTTTAGAAATGGATTTTTAACAGGTGGCTTCTTCAGCTGATTTTGATGTGGTCAGTCCAGGTCCATGCTTTGAGAAATATTGCCTTAGGTTTTGAAAATTGAACCTGAATTTTCTATTTTAGGAAAGTCCAAACTATATTGTCATAAAGCCACCAATGCCTTGGTTTCAGGGAAAAAAGTCATATCCAGTGATTAGTGGTGTTTCACATGATAAACCAAGATGAACTTCTCAGGCTATTCAACTATAATTAATTCTGTATACTTTGTTTGCTTTTAGAGTTTTGTAGTACATTTTAGCATATTAAAAGCTCTGAATATTCCTTCATTAAAGAATGTTTTTAAAATTTATATAATTCTATGTCAGGTTTTGGTATTAGGGTGATGGTGGCCTCATAGAATGAGTTTGGAAGTTTACCTTCCTCTGCAATTTTCTGGAAGAGTTTGAGGAGGATAGGTGTTAGCTCTTCTCGAAATTTTTGGTAGAATTCAGCTGTGAAGCCGTCTGGACCTGGGCTTTTGTTTGCTGGAAGATTTCTGATTACCATTTCAATTTCTGTGCTTGTGATGGGTCTGTTAAGATTTTCTATTTCTTCCTGGTTCAGTTTTGGAAAATTGTACTTTTCTAAGAATTTGTCCATTTCTTCCACGTTGTCCATTTTATTGGCATACAGCTGCTGATAGTAGTCTCTTATGATCCTTTGTATTTCTGTGTTGTCTGTTGTGATCTCTCCATTTTCATTTCTAATTTTATTGATTTGATTTTTCTCTCTTTGCTTCTTGATGAGTCTGGCTAATGGTTTGTCAATTTTATTTATCCTTTCAAAGAACCAGCTTTTGGCTTTGTTAATTTTTGCTATGGTCTCTTTTGTTTCTTTTGCATTTATTTCTGCCCTAATTTTTAAGATTTCTTTCCTTCTACTAACTCTGGGGTTCTCCAACTCTTCCTTTTCTAGTTGCTTTAGTTGCAGAGTTAGGTTATTCATTTGACTTTTTTCTTGTTTCTTGAGGTATGCCTGTATTGCTATGAACTTTCCTCTTAGCACTGCTTTTATAGTGTCCCACAGGTTTTGGGTTGTTGTGTTTTCATTTTCATTAGTTTCTATGCATATTTTGATTTCTTTTTTGATTTCTTCTGTGATTTGTTGGTTATTCAGAAGTGTGTTGTTCAACCTCCATATGTTGGAATTTTTAATAGTTTTTCTCCTGTAATTGAGATCTAATCTTAATGCATTATGGTCAGAAAAGATGCTTGGAATGATTTCGATTTTTTTGAATTTATCAAGTTTAGATTTATGGCCCAGGATATGATCTATCCTGGAGAAGGTTCCATGAGCACTTGAAAAAAAAGTGAAATTCATTGTTTTGGGGTGAAATGTCCTATAGATATCAATTAGGTCTAACTGATCTAATGTATCATTTAAAGTTTGCGTTTCTTTGTTAATTTTCTGTTTAGTTGATCTGTCCATAGGTGTGAGTGGGGTATTAAAGTCTCCCACTATTATTGTGTTATTGTTGATTTTCCCTTTCATACTTGTTAGCATTTGTCTTACATATTGCGGGGCTCCTATATTGGGGGCATATATATTTATAATTGTTATATCTTCTTCTTGGATTGTTCCTTTGATCATTATGTAGTGGCCTTCTTTGTCTCTTTTCACAGCCTTTGTTTTAAAGTCTATTTTATCGGATATGAGTATTGCCACTCCTCAAAGATGTCACAAAAAAGGAAAACTACAGGCCAATATCACTGATGAACATAGATGCAAAAATCCTCAACAAAATTCTAGCAATCAGAATCCAACAACACATTAAAAAGATCATACACCATGACCAAGTGGGCTTTATCCCAGGGATGCAAGGATTCTTCAATATCCGCAAATCAATCAATGTAATTCACCACATTAACAAATTGAAAAATAAAAACCATATGATTATCTCAATAGATGCAGAGAAAGCCTTTGACAAAATTCAACATCCATTTATGATAAAAACTCTCCAGAAAGCAGGAATAGAAGGAACATACCTCAACATAATAAAAGCAATATATGACAAACCCACAGCAAACATTATCCTCAATGGTGAAAAATTGAAAGCATTCCCCCTAAAGTCAGGAACAAGACAAGGGTGTCCACTTTCACCGCTACTATTCAACATAGTTCTGGAAGTTTTGGCCACAGCAATCAGAGCAGAAAAAGAAATAAAAGGAATCCAAATTGGAAAAGAAGAAGTAAAACTCTCACTGTTTGCAGATGACATGATCCTCTACATGGAAAACCCTAAAGCCTCCACCAGAAAATTACTAGACCTAATCAATGAATATAGTAAAGTTGCAGGATATAAAATCAACACACAGAAATCCCTTGCATTCCTATACACGAATAATGAGAAAGTAGAAAAAGAAATTAAGGAAACAATTCCATTCACCATTGCAACGAAAAGAATAAAATACTTAGGAATATATCTACCTAAAGAAACTAAAGACCTATATATAGAAAACTATAAAACACTGATGAAAGAAATCAAAGAGGACACTAATAGATGGAGAAATATACCATGTTCATGGATCGGAAGAATCAATATAGTGAAAATGAGTATACTACCCAAAGCAATTTACAAATTTAATGCAATCCCTGTCAAGCTACCAGCCACATTTTTCACAGAACTAGAACAAATAATTTCAAGATTTGTATGGAAACACAAAAAACCTCGAATAGCCAAAGCAATCTTGAGAAAGAAGAATGGAACTGGAGGAATCAACTTGCCTGACTTCAGGCTCTACTACAAAGCCACAGTCATCAAGACAGTATGGTACTGGCACAAAGACAGACATATAGATCAATGGAACAAAATAGAAAGCCCAGAGATAAATCCACACACATATGGACACCTTATCTTTGACAAAGGAGGCAAGAATATACAATGGAGTAAAGACAATCTCTTTAACAAGTGGTGCTGGGAAAACTGGTCAACCACTTGTAAAAGAATGAAACTAGATCACTTTCTAACACCGTACACAAAAATAAACTCAAAATGGATTAAAGATCTAAATGTAAGATCAGAAACTATAAAACTCCTAGAGGAGAACATAGGCAAAACACTCTCAGACATAAATCACAGCAGGATTCTCTATGATCCACCTCCCAGAATTCTGGAAATAAAAGCAAAAATAAACAAATGGGATCTAATTAAAATTAAAAGCTTCTGTACAACAAAGGAAAATATAAGCAAGGTGAAAAGACAGCCTTCTGAATGGGAGAAAATAATAGCAAATGAAACAACTGACAAACAACTAATCTCAAAAATATACAAGCAACTTCTGCAGCTCAATTCCAGAAAAATTAACGACCCAATCAAAAAATGGGCCAAAGAACTAAATAGACATTTCTCCAAAGAAGACATATGGATGGCTAACAAACACATGAAAAGATGCTCAACATCACTCATTATTAGAGAAATGCAAATCAAAACCACAATGAGGTACCACTTCACACCAGTCAGAATGGCTGCGATCCAAAAATCTGCAAGCAATAAATGCTGGAGAGGGTGTGGAGAAAAGGGAACCCTCCTACACTGTTGGTGGGAATGCAAACTAGTACAGCCACTATGGAGAACAGTGTGGAGATTCCTTAAAAAATTGCAAATAGAACTACCTTATGACCCAGCAATCCCACTTCTGGGCATACACACGGAGGAAACCAGAATTGAAAGAGACACATGTACCCCAATGTTCATCGCAGCACTGTTTATAATAGCCAGGACATGGAAACAACCTAGATGTCCATCAGCAGATGAATGGATAAGAAAGCTGTGGTACATATACACAATGGAGTATTACTCAGCCGTTAAAAAGAATTCATTTGAATCAGTTCTGATGAGATGGATGAAACTGGAGCCAATTATACAGAGTGAAGTAAGCCAGAAAGAAAAACACCAATACAGTATACTCACACATATATATGGAATTTAGGAAGATGGCAATGACGACCCTGTATGCAAGACAGGAAAAAAGACACAGATGTGTATAACGGACTTTTGGACTCAGAGGGAGAGGGAGAGGGTGGGACGATTTGGGAGAATGGGAATTCTAACATGTATACTGTCATGTAAGAATTGAATTGCCAGTCCATGTCTGACGTAGGGTGCAGCTTGCTTGGGGCAGGTGCATGGGGATGACCCAGAGAGATGTTGTGGGGAGGGAGGTGGGAGGGGGGTTCATGTTTGGGAACGCATGTAAGAATTTAAGATTTTAAAATTTAAAAAAAAAATAAAAAAAAAAAATCTTAAACACACACACACAAAAAAAAAAAATAAAATTTATATAATTCTAGATTTCTTGCACTTACTAGATATGGAACATTTTTAATTCATGCAACACCTCTTAATATATCTTGAAATATAAAGAATTCTAAGAAATAAAGTTTGGAAATATGACTTTATGGTTAAAGAGAGTTAAAATACACACACATTGGAGAAGAAATGGCAACTCACTCCAGTACTCTTGCCTAGAAAATTCCATGGATGGAGGAGCCTGGTGGGCTTCGGCCCATGGGGTCACAAAGAGTCGGACACGACTGAGCGACTTCACGACATATACATCTATGTGTATACCTGTATATGTATGTGTACTTAGCATGCATAATGCATATATAAATATGTATCTATGAGAAAATCATGTAAAATTAAACTCTGAAAAATGTTGGAGTAATTGTAGATGAGAAAATTGGTTTATTTTTATGTTAAAAAGATCCTCTTATCATTTAAAATACATTCTGCAATATTTATAAATGGAATTATAATGTTTATGATTTGCCTTGAGATATTTGGGTGGATTTGGGGAAAGTAGGTGAGGGTATAGGTGAAACAAAGTTGGTTATGAGCTGATCATGATCAACCCTGATTCACGAGTACATTGTGTTCCTTATACTACCTTCTTTACTTCTGATTTTTTAGTAACAATAAAAGAAAGACAGAAAGAAAATGATGGGGATAATGAATATTTACATACAGAAGAGGGAGGCACTTTTCCATTCAGCTTTTGGAGTGATGACTGACCATTTTTTGAAAGTTATTTTAAGTATGAATGGCAAGAGTTAATGAAGAGTTTATAAAATAACAGAATTTTAATATTTACTCTTTTCAATCTATTTCAGTGAGATTTGTATCATATGAAAGTAGCTTGATATAACAATCCTACCCTTGAGTTCAGTTCAGTCGCTCAGTCGTGTCCGACTCTTTGCGACCCCATGAATCGTCCCTGGCCAGGGAGCCAGGCCTCCCTGTCCATCACCAACTCCCAGAGTTCACTCAAACTCACGTGCATTGAGTTGGTGATACCATCCAGCCATCTCATCCTCTGTCCTCCCCTTCTCCTCCTGCCCCCAATCCCTCCCAGCATCAGAGTCTTTTCCAATTAGTCAACTCTTCATGTGAGGTGGCCAAAGTACTGGAGCTTCAGCTTTAGCATCATTCTTTCCAAAGAACACCCAGGACCGATCTCCTTTAGAATGGACTTGTTGGATCTCCTTGCAGTCCTACGGACTCTCAAGAGTCTTCTCCAACACCACACTTCAAAAGCATCAATTTTTTGGCACTCAGCTTTCTTCACAGTCCGACTCTCACATCTATACACGACTACTGGAAAAACCATAGCCTTGACTAGACGGACCTTTGTTGGCAAAGTAATGTCTCTGCTTTTCAATATGCTCTCTAGGTTGGTCATAACTTTTCTTCCAAGGAGTAAGCGTCTTTTAATTTCATGGCTGCAATCACCATCTACAGTGATTTTGGAGCCCCCCAAAATAAAGTGTGACACTGTTTCCACTGTTTCCCCATCTATTTCCCATGAAGTGATGGGACCAGATGCCATGATCTTCGTTTTCTGAATGTTGAGCATTAAGCCAACTTTTTCACTCTCCTCTTTCATCCTACCCTTAAGAAGTGTAAAAAAAGACGTTATAAAATCCATAATGCTTTTGATGAACTTTACTCAAATTCACATTGTCAAAACAGACAGTGATATTTTCAGAATACATCTTTAGTTAAGAGCACCTCAGGAGACATGAAAACTATCATCAAAGTACTTCAGAATTGTTTAGCATGATTTCTTTAAATATAAGTGTGGCTTGTTCCTATGTGAATGGCAAAACACACTATTACATATCATGATCCTCAGGTATATTTTTACAAGCCAGGGATGGCAATCCATCATGTATTGGTCTTTTGAGCATCTAGGAAATACTACTTTGTGTCACTATTTATTTGTTTCGTTTGTAGTTTTAACTCAGTGAAAATCTCTGTTTGTTATAGCCTTTCAGTGACATTGTTCAGAATAATCATGGCTCAGGTGATTCTGAAATTATCAACTTCTCTCAAAACACTGACATATCTTAAGAAAATCACCAAATCTTTCTCCCTCTGTAAACATGTGATTCTGGCTTTACTTGTCTATGACATTATTGAAAATGTTGCTAAGATACCAATATAAAGGAAACTAGCATATAAATAGCACTTAAAACAGGTGATGAAGTTCTCTGGTATTTTCTCTTATTAGTTAACTTGTAAAGACTAGAAATTAAAAGTTTAAATTTGAATCCTCTTTCTAATTCCTCAGAATCTCAATTAGTCTCATATGAACATATCAACTCTTCCCATTGCTTTTTTTTTTCCTTTTTTTTCTTTTTCTTTTTTTCTTCTTTTTTTCCCATTGCTTTTAATTTCTTCTTCCATTTATGTTCTTTTCTGAAGATTTTAGTGATGAATTTTCTGAGATTTTGTTTGTGTGAAAGCATCTCTGTTCTGTCTTCATTAAAGAGGATATCTTTCCTTGGAATAGAATTTTATTGTATCATCTGAAAGACGGTTAGAAAGGTATTTCTACTATCTTCTTGAGTCCTTTAATTCTCTTGTTATGATAACTGTCAATGTCTTTGCTATTTGTATTTTTTTTTTTAAATTGGAATGATTTTTCCTCGCCTTTGGTTTCACTACTATGTGCTTATTTAACTTTTCCTTTGTGTTTATCCTAGTAAGGCTCATATGACAGATGACTGCTGTCATTTAAAGTCTGTTTGTTTTTTTTTTTTTTTAATCTCTGGCAAATATTTCTTCAAATTCTCCACCCCTCATTTTATTTCTCCCCTCTCTGCTCCTTTTGGAACCAAGATTTCATGTATGTTAGAGCTATTCACTGTAAACAATATGTTCCTTATGTTCTTTTTTGTCTTTCCTATTGCATTTTTTTTCCATTCTGGATATTTTCTATTCATATATCCTCCTCTTTACTAATCTTCTTTGAAATATCTCTTTGGCTGTTAAGTTGATCCATTTTGTTCTTAATTTTAGCCTTTGTACTTTTCACTTCTAGGACTTCCAATTTATTTTGAATACATACCATTTCTCTTCTGAAATTCTCCATCTGGTTCTCTTTTTGAAAAACATACTAATCACAACTGGGGCTTCCCTGGTGGCTCAGCCATAAAGAATCTGTCTGTCAATGCAGGAGACACAGGTTTTATCCCTCGGTGTGGAAGATCCCCTTTGAGAAGGAAATGGCAACCCACTCCAGTGTTCTTGTCAGGGAAATCCCATGGACAGAGGAGCCTGGTGGGCTAGAGTACATGGGGTCACAAAGCATTGGACAAGACTTAATTACTAAAATGACAGATAATCACAATTATTTGAAAATCCTTGTGTAACAACTTCTACCTTTCTATCAGCTGTGATGTCTTGTTATTTTCTGATATTTCTCTGGGTTTGGGTCATTTGGTCCTGGCTCCAGCTATTGATAATAATGTTTTATGAAATATCAGGCACTGTGGCTCAAAATGTAAATATTTTCATTTTGTTACATTTTTCCCAAGAAGACTTACTTTTTAAGCAGGAATTTGGAAAAAGAGCAGAATCTGGTCAAGAATTGATCAAATTGAATCTGCAGTCAGTGACTTTAAATCCTGGACAATTTTGTTCTGTTTTTATTACTAGGGCATGGTCCCTTAGGTGACTTGATTTAAGATTGAACTGCTTAGCTGACCTCATTCTGTTTGGTTGATTCTGAGCTCAGCTTTTTATCTTTCTGGCAGTGTGAGACTACCAAAATTTCTGTTTGAGATTTTTATTTAAAAAAATATTTTTTACAATATTTGTAATTGATATTGATGTGACAGTGCTACTTCAACTAGTCAGGACAGAAGTTTATCCATGTTATTAATGTTTTATAATAGATTATGTGTAGTGTTGGGAATATTTAGGCCATTTAACAGCTTGAGCAGTATGATGATTCATGTCATTTGGAGGAAGAAGTGAGTGCTCCTTAGGACAGATGTAGAAACTCTTAATGAGTATAAAACTATACTAATTGTTTATTCAACATTTAATTCAAAACCATTAAATTGGTACAGAACCCATGGATTGTTCCAGGTATACATCAGAATGGGACTGAGCAAATAACACTGAACTGAGGAGCCTTTAGAAGTGTGAAGTCGCTCAGTCGTGTCTGATTCTTTGTGACACCTTAGACTGTAACCTACCACGCTCCTCCGTCCATGAGATTTTCCAAGCAAGAGTACTGGAGTGGGTTGCCATTTCTTTCTCCAGAGGCTCTTCCTGCCCCAGGGATTGAACCCAGGTCTCCCACATTGTAGGCAGACACTTTACCATCTGAGCCACCAGGGAAATCCTAGGATCTCCATAAAAGATGCAAAAATCTCATCTACAATTTAATATGAATATTCAAGCTTCTAGAAGGGAGACAAAGATGGAATTGAGATTCATGTTTTTGAGACTATGGTGCATCCCTTAACATCAATATTGTCATCATTTTGGCCCAGATAATTTTTTGTTGCATGTATGTGTCAGCCGATTCAGAGGGAAGTGGGGAGACTGTTCTGTGCATTATAGAATATCTAGCAGCATCTTTGGCCTCTATGTGCTAGATATTAGTAGATCCTTCAGTTGTGACTGTCAGAAGTGTCTCTTCACATGGTTCTATGTCCCCAGCAGGCAAAATAAACTTGGTTGGTCATCACTATTCTAGAAACATACTTTGGGAAAGTGACAATAATTGTTTAACTAATATTTGATAATTGAAGTGGTGGAAAGTGGTTAGATTCTTTGCATATCTTGATTGTTGAAGCCATTTTTAGAAAAATAAGTTAGAATGACTACAAGAATTTGGCTTGAGCAACTGTCATTATAAGTTGTCATTCATTAAGTGGTAGGAGAAGCAGGTTTGGGGAGTGAGAATTAGGGGTCAGTGTTAGGATGTAGCAAATTGATAAGTGAATATGATAAATTGCTCACTGGATTTTGGAATTAAGAAAAATGCTTAAATTGGTTTATCATTTTGGGAATTAGCTTATCAATGTTATTTTAGATGAGCTACCAAGTGAATGGTAGTAACTATGGCAGAGAATAAATTCAAGGACAGCTCCTTAGCATATTCCAAATTAAGAAAATTGATAAGAGGAAATTGAAAAAGAGTGACTCAAGATGTTAAAGTGAAATCTGACAAATACTGTGTCTTGGCAACGAAGTGAGAAATATATATGAAGAAGAATGTGATCAGTAGTCTGATAGAATAAGGAAGATGAAAACTGAGAACTGACCACTGACTAAACAGTGTGGAGGCTACTAGCACCCTGTTAAGAGCAATTCTGATGCCTGGTTGCATGGATTCAAAACAGAATGGATAAGAAGGATTGAAAAATGCAAGCTCATACAGACAAATTTTTAAAAGAGCTTTGGTATAAAGGGGAAAAGTCCAACATGGCAATAGCCATAGGGGGAATCATGGTCAGAAAATGACTATTTTTAAAATTATATGAGTATGGTGGTGTGAATGATACCTCAAAGGGGATAATAGAGATGAAAAAGACAAAGTGAGCGAGAGGGACAAGAAAGAAGTGGGGAGAGAGAAAAAGAGGGAGAGAGACTGAGGGAGGTTTGAAAGAGAGAGGTTGAAAGAGAAAGGGAGAAAGAGAGAGAGATAGAATATCCCTGAACGTGAGTATAGGAATTAATCTATTGTACAAGTGGAAGAGGTAAGTTCATGACCCACATCTCCCAAACTGTGCTTTCCAGTTTACTTGATAAATTTTGTTTAAGCAAAACATAGCTAAAACTTGACTTTTTCTAGATATTACATGAGAAAAATAGAATCACAGTAAAAATATGATGTACAATATACTGGTAATGATAATTGATTATATAGTATTTATTTCAAGTTCCTCATAAACATCTAATAAATGATGCCAAAGAAATTTATTTTCTAAGATACAAATCCACCAAAACAGAGATCAAGAGTGGAGACAAATTTTGAGAAATTGTAATGAAGTTGAAGATTTTTAATTGACTTACTATAAAGGTCAGTCACAGGCTGGCAGTGGGAAGACAGACGACAAAACTTATTTAGCATCTCTTTATGTATTCATTCATTTGGGAATTTATGAATAGGATGTTATTTGGTCTCTAGAGTAGTTTCCCATCTAAGAAGAAGACCAGCAAATTGCTTTGCTGAGAGAATATAAAACAGAGGGTCTTTGAGGTGCCTATCACCAAGCCCAGTTGAGGGTCAGGAAAATCCTACTGAAAATGAGGAAATTAAGGAAATATGTACACAGTTAGTGTTGAGATTTGTGTTTTGTAATGCTATTCACCTCTGAGAGTGCTATCTGCTTGGCCTTTGCTCTCCGGACAGGAAACCTGGGAGGGAAGTGAGGGACAGTTGTCCTAGGAATCTGATGATCCTAAAGAGAAAATACTCCAATATTTTTCTTAGGGTTCTCCAAAGAAATATCCTGACCAGATCATCTAAATATGAAGTTAAATCATTCAAAATTCCCACTCTTGATTAGAGCTTTCTGTAAGATTTTTAGTGATCTAAATATGAACAAACAACAGTTCCACGATGTATCTTCAAATACCTCTAAATAAAGGATAGGACAAAGAGAAAAGAAAGTAGTTTGGGAAAAGAGAGACCTTGCAGAAGAAACAAACTAGAAAAGAGAAAAAACTACAAGCAATACTTCCAGAGGAAAGGAAGAAAAGACCAAGATATTATCTAAAAGAATAGCCAGAAAATAAAAAGACACTTAGAAAAACATTTTTTTTAAAAAAAGCAAAAATACAAAAGAAAATCTGGAAGGTAAAGCTGAGAAAACATCCTAGAAGGTAGAGCAAAAACAGCTATAAAATGGATGTGAGGATATAGAAACATTATATATAATATGTATATATAAAACATATAAACATGTAGATAGACTATACCTATCTAAATATATATATATATAATACAATAAATTCCACACATAGATGAGTAGATACATACACATATGCATACATATACTCATAAACTTGAATAGCAGTCTAGGAAATCTATTATAAATGGGCATTTCAGAAAAAGAAATGGAGTAATTACTCAGAAAGATATCCCAGGCCCAAAGAGCTATCAGCTTCCAGGATGACAAAGTAACAACAAATGCCCTGTAAAAAAGGCTGAAAATAGATTTACACCAATCATCATGTAATTGTGGGACACTTGGAAAAAAAGGACTTTTAGACAGAGAGAGAGAGAAAAGATGTTACAAGCAACAGGTCAGAAATCAAAATGGTTTCAGCTTTTAGAGCAGAGTAAGATTTCCAAATTTATGAAAAATCATGATTTCCAATCCAGGATTCTGTTTCCAATTGAAGCATCAATCAAAAGTAAGCTTAGTGTAAAGACCTTTTCAAACATGAACGATCTCAAAAAAATACATTTTTATTGATTTCTTTCTCAAAAATCCATTGGAAGATGCAGTCTATTCAAATGAGGAAGTGTGTCAAGAGAAAGGCATGGTGCTTAGGCAACCAAGCTCCCTGACAGAAAAGCAGATCAATATCAAAGGAAGAGAGTAGAGACAGAATTGAGGAATGAACTGTTTTCAGGTCCATAGAAAACTAAGCAAACAAACAAGAAAATTACTAACTTTAGGGAAAGCAAACACAGGGAAATGAAAGCTAATACTCTGAAATAAAACCTACAGAGAAAACTAACAAACAAGGAAATTGATGTGATGGAGTCTAATTCCCTACCTCTAGCAAGACAGAAATGGAGGAGTTTTTAATCTTTATTTAATATACTTTTCCTTTTTGTACCAATACTTGCAGTAGGCTTGGTTGCTTTGTATCCTCTTAGCCAGTGCAAAATGATCTGCTCAGGCATGTGTTTTTCAGATTAAAATCTATTTGCAGCATTTCATATTTATATCGTATTCTACCACAGGCAGAGTACAATTTAATTCCAATGGACAAAGTAACCATGGTCAATATATTATAGTTTCCCTGCAGTTACCATTACCCATTTATCTTCCACTTCAATATTTAAATGATTTGGAGCAAATATTAAAAGACTACCCTAAACCCCTGAGTAAATGAAACAAATGAAGAACCTTCTGGATAAAGTAATTGTCTTAAATTTAAGTTGTCTAAATGAAAAAACAGGTCTAAGTATCATGCAAGGTAACACTGAAAAATTCCCTAGCACGTAATATAAAAGTAATATAAAATGTAAACACAGATCTTCTGTATTAACAAGTGATCAAAACAGGGCCTTACATCTGTTTAAAAAGAGCATGCACTGTAGATTCTGCTTAATGAATTAAATATGCCAACAACTCACTTTCAAAGCAGTTAATACATAATCAGTTCAGTTCAGTTCAGTCGCTCAGTCATGTCTGACTCTTTGTGAGATACATAATAGGCAATGACTATTTATGGGATCATATTTATATTTCCTATAAATAGGTAATGTTCACTCAGTCCTCCAACAGTAACTTTATTCTGATTGTAGTAAAACACCAGGTTGAAGTGTTCTGTAGCCTTATAAGAGATGAAATTAGAAAATTTTAATTTTGCCTGGCTATAGGACCTAATAGAAAATGTTTCCTTCTGAATGTTGTTAGGTTTGCATGTGTGCATGCTACGTCGCTTCAGTTGTGTCCAACTCTGTGACCCTATAGACCATAGCCCACCAGGCTCCTCTGTCCATGGGATTCTCCAGGCAAGAATACTGGAGGGGGTTGCCATGCCCTCCTCCAGGGCATCTTCCCCACCCAGGGATTGAATCTCTGTCTCTTGTACTGGCAGGTAGGTTCTTTACCACTAGTGCCACCTGGGAAGCCCTATGTTAGATTTAGGGAAGATAAAGTAAAATCAAATCCAGAAGAGGAAAATTAGAGTCAATTGATTCTGTTGATTATTTTTCCCCTCTGCATTCCCTTACCCCCTTTCCTACCCTATTCCTTTTCTTGACTTGAATGAATTTGCTAATAACTCTTTGAGTATTCAGGATCCATAGACTGAACAGCTTGCATCTGGGTGTTTTGTTTTGTTTTGTTTTGTTTTTAATGTTGTAATGCCACACATTTTTCCTTTAAAAAAAAAAAAAGGCACTAGAGCTTGAGTGACCACTATACTAGTTTAGAAATAGAATATCCAAGGAACAGAGAAGTTTATTCACTACTTTAGCCTCAGAATGGAATCATTGAAAAAAAAAAGACTGAACTTCCAATTGTTAACCAAATACTTCAGGCACAGTGTGAATAAATTTGAGAGGGGAAAATGGAGGCAAAGATATTTAAAATTCAAGATTTTTTTTTTTAACTGCACAGACTAAACCCACTGTTGGTAAAGTTTTGCTTAGTTTTGCTCATTTTTAATAAAGAGAAGGTTGATGGCTAGTGGTTTAAGTCAAGTGAGGGGAGTCAGATACCAAAGAGTGAGTATGTACTGTATGATTGCATTTGTATGACATGTATGGCAGAAAAAAATCATGACAGTTGTTGCTTCTAGGAATAGGGTGGGGCCAGGGAGGGGCATGAGGGAACAATATGTGAAAGTGAAAGTGTTAGTAATTCAGCTGTGTTCTACTCTTTGTGACCCCATGGGCTGTAGCCTGCCAGACTCCTCTGTCCATGGAATTCTGCAGGCAAAATACTGAGGTGGATTGCCATTCCTTTCTCCAGGGGATCTTCCCAACCCAGAGATTGAATCCAGGTCTCCAGTATTGCAGGCAGATTCTCTACTGTCTGAGCCGCCAGGCAAGCTGATAATGTATTTTGGTAGACTTCGCGGTTGCAGGGGTGTATGCATTTGCCAAAATTCAGCAAATGTACACTTAAGACTTTCTTTACTTATGTAAAGTTATCAAATATTGAAGTACATTTAATTAATTAAAATGAAGTATTTAGAGGGAAGTACTAATACCTGCAAATTATTATATCTTTTTCTAAACTTTAAACAATGCCATGTGAAATTATCTCATGTAATTATTATTACATAACTTTACTGGAATGTGAAAAAGAAGGATAAAAAGTGTTCTGCCACTTAATAACAAAAGGATCTTGTCAAGTAATTTAGCCCTCTGTACCTCAATCTGTAATGATCACTTGCTTCAAAGTGTTCTGAGGGTTCAGTGAGATGACATACATAAAGGACCTGTGACAATGCCTGGAGCAGATTATGTACTTGATAAAAAATATTAATGATGATAATAAATAATACAACGTTAATAATAGCAAAAACAAACTCTTTAGGATCTCATGCTAGTGCTTAATTGAACTAATAAATCTAATTTCCAAGTCTCTGCTTTTCACCACTTTATATGTTCATCTATTTGACCTCTTTAATTGGCACAAACCACAAGCTATACATCCCCTATTTTTATTAAGAGTAAATAAAACAATGCAAAATTTTAACGAATAGGAGGTTTGGTGACAATTTTCTTGAATAATCAAAAAATGTGCAAACTTATAATTCATTAATTACAATTAATATACAATATCCATCCTATAACATATAATATATATTTAAAAGAAAAAAAGCTGCTTAACATACCTGGAAATTTTATTTGAGTGATATGTGCTAGATTTTTAAAAGACTATAAACTAAATTGTTACGAAGGCTGAAATATTATTGACATTTTGGGCTTCCTTACATGAATGCTTTTTGTTTTCTTTCTCCTTTACTCTTGAAGAAATTAAGGTCTCAAGAACTCACTCGGCATTATTTCCAATATTGGAGGGGAAATGAAAATTTCATATCTAGACAGTGTAAAAATTCACTATATATTTTTTCACCTTAAAAATACTTCCATTAAAAAATTTTAAGTCAAAGTCTTCTTTATATTAGATCTTTTAATTCATTCCTTGCATAAAATTGGGATGTAGAATTAAACATTTGGGGAAAGACATTAGCAGTACTTGGAGAATTCAACCACTACAAAATAATGGATATATTCCACTGTGTCTTGTCACCTCTGTGAATTTGTATTTTTGGTTTACTCAGGAAAGCTGGGCTTCTAGATTTAACAGCTGAATTAAACACCTCAAGTCCTTTAAACTGCCTTGGAAAGCCACAAAGCCTCCAATTATCTGCCTATCTTAGTATTTCTCTTAGTAAATGTAAAATCACATTAGTGAACACCCTCTTCTGCTGGAGAAAATGGATAGGCCACTCTCCATGCTGGTATAATAAAGACTTCTATCACAAAGAATAAACAACTAAATGAGCAGCAATAAACTTAATTTGCACATTAGATATGCTTTTCCAAGTTCCGACATTTCAGTTGAAAATAATGCTGAAGCAATGAGGCCTATAATTGAACATCCAAAACTTCTCCAGTGGGGAAAGAAAAACAAATGTTGCCTGCAAACAAGATCATTTCTAGAGCCTGCTGTTTCTGAGCTTTTTAATAATTTTCCAAATGCCAGATAAAATAATGTTCCCTTTTATGTGACTTTCATATGCCTCTTAGTGTATGTACACATTGTATTTTACAAGTCCTCCAAACGAAGACATTTAAACTCTCTTTCCTTTCAATTTCCTGTTTGTGCCTATGGAACATGTCCTCAAATTACCCTGGGCATCTTCTGAGGCTCTGGCAAGGCTGGTGCTAATTGCACTTCCAATGTTTGAATGGCAAATTGCTTTATCCTGCTGCATTAGTGAAATAGAAATTTCCAACATACAGTGTAGATAACTTCAGAATCCTCTTAACATAGATAAGCCATATCAGCTAAAAATTAAGCTGAAAAATATCTTACTCTTGTAACTATTATCTTTTTACATGTTATCTAGCAACAATATTTCTTGCATGACTGAGGCTGATAAGTAAATTCAAAGAAAGATTGTTTTATCAGTTTTACTGAAATTTCTTATTTGCTCTTTACCACCATATTACCAGAAAGGTCACTGTAAGCTGATCTTGATTTGAGAGACAAAATTATATTTGATGCTGTAATGACAATAAATGAACACTATAGACAGGAAAATACAAACACATACACATATACAGGCACACACACACATATGCAAGCACACAGAGAAATATTAAATTGTCGCCACAAACAGCCAGATGGCTGCTCTTAATAGTCAAGAAAATGACTGAATCAATGCATACTATTACGTTTACTTCTCAGATTGTACCTTCAATTCTATAGGTTGTAAAATAATTTTTAGCAGTGATACCTTCAACATTCCTACATGAAAGGGAATTAGAGATAGCAGTCTCGTTAAGAGGATATGCCAATGATAGACTTATCTTAGACCTATTTTGTATAAGAATCCCACAGTGTATACAATACAGATCAGTTAAAAAGCAAAGTTTCTAAATATGCTTTTATACTTTGTGTTTATGTAGTTTTTTAAAATGTATTATGTATATGTGTTTATTTTTATTACATTAATGGCTACTGTCAACGGCAAAGAAGCAAAAAATCTCCAAATCCCCTTGAAATGGGATGTGGATATTTCATGACGGCTAAAAATAACAAACACATTCCTTCCCATCATGGGATATAAATGACTGAAAATAATGATATTCATGCATATTGATATAAGCCCTTTTGCATATGTAAATCATCTGGAATTGTACTGAAAATACAAGAACAGTGAGTTCTGTCCATGAAATATTTTAGATTTTCATGTAGCTTCCTATTTGTCCTCCCTTGTAGAGTGTGGAATTCTCTGTGCATTAAAATCATGTAACTACAAACACTAAAATTGGAAAAGTGAAAGTATTTAGAAGTTTATTATTTGCCTTTGAAGTGCTCTACTATGAAGTAGTGTAACACATATAAATCCTGAAAAATTGAAAACTTTCAGATTTTAGAGGAGAGAAGTCAGGATAGAAATTATCTCTGAGAACCAAGGGGGATAAGGTGAGATCCTTTCACTCAATCAATAAATATTTAGTGAACACATACAGTTCCCAGGGCTGTGATAACCTTGCCTTTTTCATTTCTTTTCTAGAAGAAGGGAAAAATAAGGATAAAATACATGTGAGTAAGTGAACCATATCATTTGTAGGAAGATGAAATAAGCTACAGAAGAAGGAAAAGTAGAAAAGATGAAGATGACCAGGAATACGGGTTGAGATAATTTTGTTTTAGTATCTCCAGCAAAGGACATTAGAAGTAAGTAAAACTATGTCAGCTTTTTAACTGAGCGATCTTATTTAATTATTTTCTTACTCACAGAGATTCGAGTATCTGGGGACTATGATGTGTTTTATGGAAAATCCCAAAATACCTATCAACTTGTTTCTGTCCTAAGAATCAGGAGACTACATGGCTGTGTTTCACTTCTAAAGTATCCACATGCTATCTTTAGAACTAAGCAGATGTTTCTGAGTTTCTCATATTTATGTGACTCTTCTTACTTGATTTTTCTTCCATTGATTAGTAATGTACAATCATTATGATGCCAAAGGCAAAAGAAAATATTGAGGAAGAGAAACTATCTACGTTGCTTAATCTATTTATAATTTTTTTTCCTTAGTCTGTGGTGAAAGGATCTCGTCATTGTATTTTAGTAGCAAACCTTTGGTCCCGCTTACCCATCACCGTAGTCCACCAAAAATTTTGAGAAACTACATTTTCACTACTGATGTGTTCTGTCTTTAATATTTCATGTTTTAATTCCTACTGGATTTCTCCATACCTAGAAAAATTAACTGCATGTCTTTCCAGCATATATTAATCTTCTATTGTAATATAGTGCATGAATACCACCCATAGCATCTAAATTGGAAATAACGTAATCTATTTTTCTTCCCTGGATGGACATGTTATTTCTTCAAACATAAAGCATTCACACTTTTTAGTACATGAGTATTACCAAAAAGTTGCTGGGGAAATTCCCTATCATTAAATATAATTATAGCACATTCCTTGAAACATTAAGTCCATATCAGTCTTAAAAACCTGATGACAATACAGTATTAAAGAAGTGAAATTTTTCAAAATATGCCACACTGGTTGGATTTTTACACAAGTTCTATCATTTACATTTCCCCTGAGTATTTAGACAATTGTTGGCATAATATAATAGGCTTGAGATAAAGTTGGCAGAAATATCTTCTAGGGATAAAAGTGGGTGTTTGTTTTCCTTTAGACATTTTAAAGGATAATTGGTGAGTAATAGCTAACTACTTTTTATTGAACTTATTTATTTCTAATAGAAATAATGATAAAACACCAATTGCTGAATTTAATCATTTGGGCTTAATAACCTGCTCAGACTCCTCTATCAAGACAGTCATTCTGATCATCCAGGAGGCAATGAAATGAAAAAGTGACCTGGCTTCCCCTAAACATACTAGTTTTATAAGCTGAGATTCAATAAAGTAGCAGAGATGGAGAATAGAAATGTCTAATCTTAATTATGTCCCTTGGTGATATATGTAGTTACATTTGGACTGATACTTGTTTAAAAGTTTCAAGAATAGAGTGTGCACTTTTACCATCTGCAATTGGGTGAACATATCCACTTACTGTGATGGAAATCTAATAATTATTTACATGTCACCAATATTTTAATTTTTCTCTCTTTTTAAAGAACTGCTTATTAAGGCTAACACAAGAAAGTCTGCATTTTGCTAGTTATAGTTAAGTACCCAGAGTTATAGAAACAAATGAATCAACTATGTACTTGGCAGCCTTACATCCAGGTAAAATTTTTACTCAAATTGAGAGTTTCTGAAAGAAACCTCACTCACATCATCAAAGTATTCATAAATTCCTCTCATAGAGGCATTTGTGGAAATCTGCATATTTTAAGTGCAGGTTTTATTTTGTCTTATTACCCACTGGACAGCTTTTGAACTGTCAAGCTATTCACATCTACAGTGCTGTTCCACTGGCAAAGTGAGCATGCTGTTAATAAATATAATGCTACTACTCAAATAAGTTGTGAAATCAAATATTTCACATATGCAATATGATTCAGGGTTGACAGTGATAGAGGTCGGGTATGCATACGTATCTCCAGTGGTCATCAAGCACAAAGATAGTAAAATACCTTTTATGATGAGGCTGCCAGTGTTCTTTGCAACACCAAACTGATTTGTAGCTATGCAAGTATATACTCCGGCATCCGACCTGGTAACATTATATATTTTGAGACTGCCGTCCTCCAAGAGAAGCACTCTAAAAAGAAAATTTATAATTAATATAAGTAAGGTTCTGTAAAACTGGTAAGTTTTAACCTCTTACTTTCATTCTGAAGCATTTCTAAAACCATGGCTGTATTTGATAATATGAATATATCCCTTTCCTATTATTCTGCTTTAAATTGTGAGTAATCTCTGAATCTACATGTTAGAAAAAATGACAGTTGCTTTTATTCTGACACAGTATTGACAATTATTTATGCTGTCACTTGAATTATCTTTGGTGATACCAATGCACATTAAAAATCAAATGAGTGCTTGATGCCGCAATGTCAATTTGCTTGATTAAAAACAAATGCAACTATTCACTGTGCATTTGAAAAGTCAACTCTCTCCTGAAAATTGAAGTTGGTGTTAGAGACACGAAAGCTGATTTTCGCACTGTTAACTCTGTGGCTTAATAAACTGGTTTTTACTTAGGACTTTCAGCTACCAAACAATAGGTTCTCAACCAGGACAATATTTGCCTGTGCTAGTGAGCTAAAGAAACTATCCACATGGTCCCATAGCTGAAGGGCTCAGGCCCATCTTGTTCTGTGGACGAGTCCATCAAAAGGAGAAAGGAGTAAAATGAATGAAGACTTCAAAAAATCAGACTGAATTAAATATTCCTAAAATACATGTAATCATATAGTACCCAATGGAGGGATAGCTATTTAAGAACTTTCAGCCTTTCATAAAATGGTTCCTATGAAATTTTCTCTGAAACTCAGAAATAGTCAAAAGCAAACATCAGAACACTGTTGTAATCAAGGGAAACCCTAAGATTGGTTTCTTGGCAAAATCATCATCAAGTGTTTTAATTAGGAGACAAAATGAAACAAAAGAACATGTACCCAATTTTGTCTTATAAATTTAATTTATGATCTTTTAAAAACACAGACTGCTACATTCAAAATAGATAACCAACACGGAAGGACACATTGTATAATACATGGAACTCTACCCACTGTTATGTGCCAGCCTGAATGGGAGGGGCGTTTGTGTCACCTGAAATTACCACAACATTGTTAATTGGCTATGCCCAATACAAAATAAAAAGTTGAAAGTTTGTAAGAAACAAAGCAAAACTGTAAAAGCACTAGCTAGGTAGTCAGTATTGCATAAAAATTAGTGAAAATTCCATTGTAATGACAATGGTTTTAAAGGAAAGAAAGGAATGTGGCATACATATCACATCTATTAAAAATAGCAAAACCATATTTGTTTCATTGCAAACATACCAGTGTTTCTAATATGTTTATCACAGGAAATGTAGCTAATATAATTAATTACCCAATTTGAAACACAGAGAATATTAGCCAACTACAATTTGTAGCAAACCAGCTTCTAATGTTGGTTTATTATTAGTGATGAGTCCCATGTTCTATTGCCAAGTGAGTGAAAGGAGCCACTTCTGGGTTTAGAATGTTCCATGACACATAATCAGAAGTTTTTAAGTCATTATCTTGGAGTATTCTCCATTAGCAAACATTTGATATCTTATTTAATTTCTGAAATGTCTAGATTTCTTGATCCTAATTTATGCTAGCCGTTGAATCATACTGTTAATGAACAGTAACAGAGATATTCTAGTATGTAGCAAGGGTCTGGCCCCAAACAATTCCTTATCTGATTCAATTAGAAGAAATCGATGTGAGATATATGTGGGTGCATTGTTTACCTCTAGAATTTAGGAAAAACTAAGAATTTTAAGCAACATAGAAACATTAAATTTTTGCCGATATAATTTTAAATGTTAAAAATATATACCTGCTGATAGCTAAAGGCCATCAAACTTCCCAACTAGTAATGTTAATGCCTGTATGTCCTATAATGTTTCTCTTAACTTGCAGAAAAGGAAAATTCATATAAACTGTGGTTTATTATTACCTGAGTATACCATTCTTTTAATTCATTGCATATGTTCAGTAGTTTGTTAAATTAAACTGAAATTGTCATCATTGAAACAGATTATTTCTTTGGAAATCTTAGTCAATCAATAGACATTTCTCAAGCTTGGGATAATAAGAAGGGACTTAGAAAAGTTAAAATCTGTCCAAATCTAAGCAACTAATAAGCGTCAAAGAGTGATTGAACATTGCAACTGAGTGCTCATGCTCTTTCAGAAATCATTTCTTTGCCTCATTTGCAGTAAATAATTGTGCATGTTGACTACGACATTCAAGAAATATCTGTTGAGTCATCATTAGATGTCCTTAAGATAATCTTAGGTGTTTATGCCTCAAAATGTGGTCTCATTCCAGACCTACTGAATCAAACTTTGCATATTAACATGATTTTCAGTAATTTATATGCACAATAAAGTTTGAGAACATTGTTCAAGTCATTATAAGTAAGACTACTGTCTGTATTATTGACTATGCCAAAGCCTTTGACTGTGTGGATCACAGTAAACAGTGGAGAATTCTAAAGGAGATGGGAATACCAGACCACCTGACCTGCCTCTTGAGAAACTTGTATGCAGGCCAGGAAGCAACAGTTAGAATTGGACATGGAACAACAGACTGGTTCCAAATAGGAAAAGGAGTACATCAAGGCTGTATATTGTCACCCTGCTTATTTAACTTATATACAGAGTACATCATGAGAAACGCTGGACTGGAAGAAGCACAAGCTGGAATCAAGATTGCCGGGAGAAATACAATAATCTCAGATATGCAGATGACACCACCCTTATGGCAGAAAGTGAAGAGGAACTAAAGAGCCTGTTGATAAAAGTGAAAGAGGAGAGTGAAAACGTTGGCCTAAAGCTCCACATTCAGAAAACGAAGATCATGGCATCTGGTCCCATCACTTCATGGCAAACAGATGGGGAAACAGTGGAAACAGTGTCAGACTTTATATTTTTAGGCTCCAATATCACTGCAGATGGTGATTGCAGCCATGAAATTAAAAGATGCTTACTCCTTGGAAGGAAAGTTATGACCAACCTAGACAGCATATTAAAAAGCAGAGACATTACTTTGCCGACTAAGGTCCGTCTAGTCAAGGCTATGGTTTTTCCAGTGGTCATGTATGGATGTGAGAGTTGGACTATAAAGAATGCCAAAGAATTGATGCTTTTGAAGTGTGGTGTTGGAGAAGACTCTTGAGAGTCCCTTGGACTGCAAGGAGATCCAATCCGTCCATCCTAAAGGAGATCAGCCCTGGGTGTTCATTGGAAGGACTGATGTTGAAATGCTGAAACTACAATATTTTGGTCACCTGATGCGAAGAGCTTACTCTTTTGAAAAGACCCTGATATTGGGAAAGATTGAAGGCAGGAAAAGAAGGAGACAACAGAGGATGAGATGGTTAGATGGCATCACCGACTCAATGGACATGAGTTTGGGTAAATTCCGAGAGTTGGTGATGGACAGGGAAGCCTGGCATGCTCCGGTTCATGGGGTCGCAAAAAGTCAGACATGACCAAGAGACAAAGCTGAACTGAAGAATCCATTTTGTTTTCATAAGGTCAGTATGCAAAAAAGGACTTCCCTGGTGGCTGAAATCTTGAAGAATCTGTCTGCAATACAGGAGACATGGGTTCAATCCCTGGGTAGGGAAGATCCCCTGGAGAAGAGAATGGCTACCCACTCTGGCATCTTTGCCTGGAGAATTCCATGGACAGAGGAGCCTTGCAGGCTATAGTTCATGGGATCACAATGAGTCGGACATGAATGAGGGACTAACACACACACACAATATGCAAAAATGTACAAAAGAACAAAAAATCTTAGATTTAAATGTTTTTAAAAATATTTTATGAAACCAAACTAGTTTTTATGAAACCACACTAGTTTTATGAAACCAAACTAGTAAACAAACCAACTTGTCATTTATAAAAAATATATAATTAAGAGTGTAAGTCTCCCTAATTAGGATATAGAAAGCCAGACATTTACCATAATTTGAGATTTTAATGTGATAAGTAAGTGGTATGAATATTTCAGATTATTTTTCATTAATAAGAGATTTAAAATACAGTAAGAAAATTCAATCTTTAATAATGTAGATAGACTCAAACTACCTAATCATAGCCCTAAATTTATGCAGAATAATTTTAAAAAACTATTAAAGAAAAGTGAGAATTTCCAATCTGTCACATATCAAAACATGGCTTAGTATAAATGATTAAAAAAAAGAAAGAACACCCAGTTGACGTCAAACTATATTAAGCAAACTGAACAATTGACATTTTCAGATAAGGAAGGATGCACATGTCAAAATTAACTGGAACATTTTAATTGATGGTTTTGGTAACATTGATAAAGATAAAGGCTGACTTTCTATCCTTCTTTTGGATTTTTCTAAAAGATACTTCAAAATGCTATCTGGAGGGTTGTAAAGAACATATTAATAAGGTACATTAAAATATTCTATCTTTATTCACATAAGCCTCTCTGGCATTTAAAAACAAAACACAGCTATGAGTGTAGATATGCTTGGTTATCTAAAAACTGGGAAAACATTCTGGTGATAAAAATGGAAGTTTGCATAAATAATTATCAAAGAGAATATAAGCCACAGAAAAGAAAGCAAAAGACATTGAAGTGATTGATTACATATAATATTGGTATATATTTAAATTAGAATTTAAGGCTGAGGTTACATTGCTAACAGATAATAGATTATAAAAGCATGTATGAAAATATCAAAGTACCATGGAATATGGTAAGGCTTCTAAAAATTTAGTAGCAATTTATAGAGCGTTTATAGAGATTGTTTTGCTTCTAAATTTATTCATCAAATATTCATTAAACATCTATTGTGTTCCAGGTACTGTGTTAAATATTACAATAGGTATGTGAAAAATAGATAATGTCAATATCAAGGATATTATTTTGCAGAACTAAACTCATTGGTCAAAACACAAACAGATTGTAAACTATTATTGCATGGTGTCTGCACAAGTCCTCTACTAAGCATATGTATGCATTCTGTGCTCAGTCATGTCCAACTCTTTGCGACCCCGTGGACTGTAGCCCACTAGGCTCCTCTGTCCATGGGATTTCTTGGGCAAGAATACTGAAGCAGATTGCCATTTACTCCTCCAGGGGTTCTTCCCAACCAAAGGATCGGACACATGTCTCTTAAGTCTCCTGCAGTTGCAGGAGGATTCTTTAACCACTAGTGCCACTTGGGAAGCCCTAAAAATGTCAGCTTATTGAATCGTTAAGTAAACCTCTGTGCTCACTATTCATATCATCCCCATTTTACAAGCCAGGAAAGGGAGGCATGGAAAGAAGGGGGTACATCAATGTACCTGCTAGGTAGTATAGATTCCAACCATGTCTGTCTCTCTAGACTAGGATGCACTTACTTTAGCAAGTGCTCTTTCACTTTAAGTTTACAAGGTATAGTTAAACTAATGAGGCCAAATGTTTATTTAGGTTTTTCTGTAACGTCTTATGGAAAATCCAAATACACCCTGGCCAACCTAATAGTTTCTCAGAGTACAAATTTGAGTGGACATACACACACACACACACACACACACACACACACACACACACACATGCATATGATAATCTTTAATATTTGGAGAGACAGTGAGAATACTGTGAAATGTAGTGAATAAGAGGAGGTGTATGATAGAGAAGGTTACATAGGTTACTCCAGATTCCCTAGGAAACAAGTGTGGAGCACTTTCACAGCATCATCTTTCAGGATTTGGAATAGCTCAACTGGAATTCCATTGCCTCCACTAGCTTTGTTCATAGTGATGCTTCCTTAGGCCCACTTGACTTCACATTCCAGGATGTCTGGCTCTAGGTAAGTGATCACACCATCATGATTATCTGGGTCATGAAGATCTTTTTTGTACAGTTTTTCTGTGTATTCTTGCTACCTCTTCTTAATATCTTCTGCTTCTGTTAGGTCCATTCCATTTCTGTCCTTTTTTGAGCCCATCTTTGCATGAAATGTTCCCTTGGTATCTCTAATTTTCTTGAAGAGATCTCTAGTCTTTCCCATTCTGTTCTTTTCCTCTATTTCTTTGCATTAATCAATGAGGAAGGCTTTCTTATCTCTCCTTGCTATCCTTTGGAACTCTGCTTTCAAATGAATATATCTTTCCTTTTCTCCTTTGCTTTCACTTATCTTCTTTTCTCAGTTATTTGTAAGGCGTCTTCAGACAGCCTTTTTAATTTTTTGCATTCCTTTTTCTTGGGAATGGTCTTGATCCCTGTCTCCTGTATAATATCACAAACCTCTGTCCATAGTTCATCAGGCACTCTGTCTATCAGATCTAGTCCCTTAAATCTATTTCTCACTTCCACTGAATTTAACTCAGATGACCATTATATCTACTACTGTGGGCAGGAATCCCTTAGACGAAATGGAGTAGCTAGTCAACAAAAGACACTGAAATGCAGTACTTGGATACAATCTCAAAAATGACAGAACTCTCTCTATTCATTTCCAAGGCAAACAATTTCATATCACGGTAATCCAAATCTATGCCCCGACCAGTAATGCTGAAGAAGCTAAATTTAAACGGTTCTATGAAGACCTACAAGATCTTCTAAAACCCCCAAAAGATGTCCTTTTCATTATAGGGGACTGGAATGCAAAAGTAGGAAGTCAAGAAACACCTGGAGTAACAGGAAAATTTGACCTTGGAATACAGAATGAAGCAGGGCAAAGGCTAATAGAGTTTTGCCAAGAGAATGCACTCGTTATAGCAAACACCCTCTCCCAGCAATACAAAAGAAACTACACATGGACTTCCAGATGGTCAACATCGAAATGAGATTGATTATATTCTTTGCAGCCAAAGATGAAGAAGCTCTATACAGTCAGCAAAAACAAGACCAGGGGTTGATTGTGGCTCAGATCATGAACTCCTTATTGCCAAATTCAGACTTAAATTGAAGAAAGTAGGGAAAACCACTAGACCATTCAGGTATGACCTAAATCAAATCCCTTATGATTATACAGTGGAAGTGACTGAATCTGAGCAATCATATTTAATATTTGTATTACTGAGTCCAAGTTATTCAACTGTGCAAGTTGTCCGCTTTCTCATCTATAACGTGGGAATATTAGTATTATCTGGGTCACTGAATCTTGAGGTGAAAATCAGGTAAAGCGTTTAGCATGCTTAGCAATATGCCCTATGCCTAGTTAGCCATGAGTAGGTCTATGACAAACTAATTTTTCATTCTTCTAAACAATGGAAGCACTTTTGCAATTCCATGAACAGGAACAGCAGGGAAAGGGCAAAGTGTTCTGTCCCAGTTCAAACAAAGAGACCTGAGAGGTATATGATAGAGTTTTTAAAAGGAGACTAATGACAGATTGTCCCCAGCATTTCACTGACTAAGACTCTACACTGAATTCATACCACTTCCTGTCTGTACTTGTGCAATCATTTTTTCTGATCTGCAGTGTTCTTGTTTTTATTTGGGGTATGGACATAGACTTCTTGTAAGAACTGGATTAATTAAGTGCTACCTATCAATCTTATTTTTCGCTGATACCAGTTTTGGTCTTTGCTTTCCTACATGACTCAGACCAGTGTTTTTGAATCTCATTTTGGTTCTTACTCCTGCCTGACATCTTAAAAAATAACCCTTTCCTCTGACTGATTCAGTGGTATGGTTTGTGACTTTAACTAAGAGATATTTATCAGTCCCTGGATTATCTTGGCATCACCAAATACTTAACTGATGGTGTATGTATGTTTCTTCCTTAACTCTTTCTCTGTGATCATTTCACAGTTCAGTGATAACACTGTTCCCCTCCAGTGTCTATTCTCAAATATCTACTTAATTAGAATATTTCACGTGTTCATGCAATCAAATTGAAAAATTTCCCCCAAATTACCAAAGCTTAGTAGTCTATTTAGATGTAAATCACAAATTAAGGCATTTACATTTAAAATGTTCTGTAATAATTAGAATTTAAAGACATTTACATGTATAGATACATTATGATCATTCAACAATAGAATAATTAATAGTTATCACACTATTCTTCTAATTGCATTAGGACATTAATAAAAAGGTGGAAATTCAGAACTACAAGCTGTATCTGACAGTCAAATGACATTGGGGGATTTTATATTGGCATACAAAAATAAAAATATAGAAAAACTGAGCCACCAACATTTGCAAACACTTTAAGGTTAATTGATAAATTGAAGGCAGACTATATAGTGTGATAGAACACCCAACATTTCAATCTTCCCACATCGTGGCATGTTAGTAGCACAAAGGGAAAACAAAAGTAATAGATGCCTTCACTTGTTGCCTTCTGCTTTTATATCCTTTGCCGTCTACTTTTGAGCTATTGTGAATAAAACATCATGAATATAGACTGTGATGTCACGTGAACACGTAGGAGTCTTTAACCTGGAACATGTGTCAAATGTTGTGTTATTCTAAGAAATTAAAGACTAGCACTGAATGTTTTTCCTCTTGCTTTCCCAAATTGTATGAGATCAGTTCAGTTCAGTTGCTCAGTCGTGTCTGACTCTTTGTAACCCCATGAATCGCAGCATGCCAGGCCTCCCTGTCCATCACCAACTCCCGGAGTTCACTCAGACTCATGTCCATCGAGTCAGTGATGTCATCCAGCCATCTCATCCTCTGTGGTCCCCTTCTCTTCCTGCCCCTAATCCCTCCCAGCATCAGAGTCTTTTCCAATGAGTCAACTCTTCGCATGAGGTGGCCAAAGTATTGGAGTTTCAGCTTTAGCATCAGTCCTTCCAATGAACACCAGGACTGATCTCCTTTAGAATGAACTGGTTGGATCTCCTTGCAGTCCAAGGGACTCTGAAGAGTCTTCTCCAACACCACAGTTCAAAACATGTTCATTATAAACTTCATAAATGCAATAGATATTAGCATTCACATCCAGTTTATCACTACATCAAATCTAAAGCATGCCCAATCTTTGATTTACCTACATTTAGAAAAAAAAAGATCTATATTATGTAGACATCATATGCATAGAAAATGAGGAGGTCTCTGTTTTTTTTTTTTTTTTTTTTTAGTATTAACCATAGCCTATCACAAAATTTTAGGACACAGAAGACTAGTAATAGCTAAATTTCTTAAACTCAGAGAAATTAGGACATTGGGCAATTACAATTTCATATTGCTGAAACTAGAGCAATGCTGTTATTTTTATAGTTAGATTATTAACTGGAGTATTGCTTCCAGTTCTGTCTAAAGATAATACTGTAGACCATGAAATTTTAATTGACTGTCTAATTTTACTGATATCTAGAAAATGTAAAAGAGATTGGATTAAAATGAGATAAGAAGTAGAAAAGTATGTATAAATTTTGACTCTGCACAATTTAGGTTTTAGGTAAAATGTCCCACTGGAATCCCTTTAAGATCAAATATTGACATTAGTTTTAATAATTTTAGCACCTGATTAGCATAGTTAAGGTGCAATATCTATGCTAATCTTACTGTCATTTAATAAGTTATCTTTTAAAAATTACTTATCCTAACAATCTACAAAAAGTAATATACCAACAAGTAAATACCAATGCTTCCTCATTTAAATCAAAATAAAGGTTTTCTTTTTCATCTTTTTTATGTCAGTAACTTTGAACATCTCTAATGGTATTTATACACAGAAAATATCTCACACCTCTGTCCAGCATAAATTTAATGGTTTAATCAATGGATTATTAAAATGTATTTTATGATTCTTATAAAATCATCAGAGTAGTAAAAAACCCAACAGGTAATCTGAAAAAAGAGATAAAAGGATAGAGACAGAATAAAAATGCAGTGCTATGTGCAAACAGAGATGATCGAATAGGCACAGAAAATAGAATCTAGTCTCTCTACTATATGGCACAGATCATAGTCTGTGAAGCACAACACACTTATTATCGTTAATCAATTCTAAACAAGGGAAAATACATACCAGAAAATTCAGCAAAATTTGTGGAAGGAATTCTTAAATATGTTATCTATCTTTTATTTTTTCTGCCTTTTAGGTAAGAGCACAAATATTCTTTTCAGTAAAGAGTTAAGTTCAAAAGAGAAAACAAATGTTCTCAATTTGCAGATATTTCTGTTTTTTAACAATTAATTGCTTTACTTATTTTTGGTCACCCCACATGGCTTGTGGGATCTTAGTTACCCAACCAGAGACTGAACCTGGGCCCTCAGCAGTGAGATCAGAGTTCCCACAAATCTTTCTTAGAGTACATGAAAGCCTAGAGGTCTCTTCCCCCAAGTATCTAGTAGGTTTGTACTCCATTGCTTCCTTTCCTGGTGGCTCAGTGGAATCCCTGATCCGGGAAGATCCCCTGGAGAAGGAAATGGCAACCCACTCCAGTATTCTTGCCTGAAAAACCCCTATGGACAGAGGAACCTGTCACATTACAGTACATGGGGTCTCAAAGAATCAGACATGACTGAGGGCCTGAACAACAACCACAGCCCCTTGTCTGAATCCCATTTATCTTCCCAAGCCTACTTTGATTTTCACTGTTTCAGACACAGCTTATGTATCTCCCCAGGGTCTCTTAGTGCCAATGGCTCCCAAAAGGCCAGATAATGCAACCCCACTGGCAAAGGGGCAGCCAGCACATAAATCCCATTTTCTTTCCTTACAAAAACTTTTTATCCCCAAGTAATTTTTATATGGAGACAGTCTATGTAAGGCAGCTCATGCCAGCCTGCCTGTTGCGAATTTACGTGGCTTAAAGTGAGCCACTGGCCTGCATTGCTGCCGATATTTACTTGCTTCACTCTTACTTTTGTATCTTAGGTAATCTGAAGTAAAATATGTCACTTTTTCCGTCATACCCCTCCTCTTATTCATTACATTTCACAGTACTCTGTCTTGCCAAGTATTAAAGATTAGCAATTTTGTCCCAAATAAATAAAATGATATGGGGAATTCCATGGTAGTCCAGTGGTTAGGATTCTGCACTTCCACTTAAGGGGCACAGGTTCAGTTTGGTCTTTGGTCAGACAGAAACTAAGACATCTTATTTAAAAACTAAAAAATAAATAACTTACTTAGCCATTGTCAGGATGCAGGCCTTTGCATCCTGATTTCTACTGAATCTATCTGAATCAGTATGTTACTTTGTATTTTGAATTTTCCTTTATTTAAAATTGAGAGAAAGGTAGACTTCCTACATAGGAATCTATATCCTTCATCCTACCAACAAATGCCTAGTCTCCCTCATTATCAACATTCTCCACCTGAGGGGTACATTTGTTACAACTGATATAGTCACCCAAAGACCATAGTTTACCTTAGAATTCACCCTTGGTGTTGTACATTCTGTTTGTTTAGAAGCATATATAATAACATGTATCCATTATTATAATGAGCTTTCCTGATCGCTCAGAATTAAAGAATCTGTCTGAAATGTAGGAGGTATGGGTAGACGCAGGTTTAATTCCTGGGTCAGGAAGATCCCCTGGAGAAGGAAATGGCAATGCACTCCAGTATTCTTGCCAGGATAATTCCATGAACAGAGGAACTTAGAGGGCTACAGTCTATGGGGTCGCAGAAGAATTGGACATGACTGAGCACCCACATACACACATTATTATAGTATCATACAGAATATTTCCACTGAGCTAAAAATTCTTTGTATTCTACCTATTTGTTTTCCCTCCTCCACCTATTTGTTTGTCCCTCCTTGGCAACCACGGATTTTCGTACTGCCTCCAAAGTTTTGCCTTTTCCAGAATGTCAAATAGTTATTACCACACAGTATATAGATTTTCAGATTGGCTTTCTCCCTAGATAATATGTATTTAAGATCCTTCCATGTGTTTCCATGACTTGTTAGCTCATTTCTTTTTAACACTGAATAATATTCCATTGCCTGGCTATACCACAGTTTATTAGCCATTTCCTTACTTAAGAATATCTTGGTTGCTTCCAATCTGGGCAATTATGAATAAAGATGCCATAAATTATATAGTGTGGAAGATTTTGTGTGGACATATTTTCAAATCCTTTGAGTAAACATTAAGGAGTACAATATCTGAGTTGCATAATAACAGTAATTTTAATTTTGTAAGAAACTGCCAAACTATCTTTCAAAGTGGCTGTACTATGTTGCATTCCCATCAACAGTGAATGACAGTTCCCATTCCTCCATATCCTTGCCAGCATTTGGTGTTAGTGTTCCAAATTTTGGTCATTCTAATCGGTGTGTAGCGGTATCTTGTTTTAATTTACATTTTCCTGATGACATATGCTATGGAACATCTTTTCAAATGTGTATCTACCATCTGGGTATCTTGTATGCTGAGGAGTATGTTAAGGTCTTTTGCCCATTTTATAATAGAGTTACTTTCCTATCCTTGAGTTTAAAGAGTTCTTTGCAAATTTTAGATAAAAATCTTTTATTAGATGTATATTCTGAAAATATTTTTTCCCAGACTGTGGCTGGACTTCTCATTATGTTGGCATTGTCTTTCACAGAACAGAAGCTTTTTTTCCTTTTTTTATTTTAATGAAGTCCAAGTTATTATGTCTTTCCTTCACGGATCTCCCTTTGATATTGTATCTAAAAATCATGGCCTTTCCCAAGGTCATCTAGATTTTCCCCTATGATATCTTCCAAGAATTTTACAGTTTTGTTTTCTACATTTAAATCTGTGGTTTATTCTGAGTTGTTTTTTTTTTTTTCCCCTTTGTGAAAGGTATAAGGTCTGTGTCTAAATATTTTTGCATGTGGTTGTCCAATTGCTTCAGCACCATTTGTTGAAAATAATATCTTTACTTTATTTTACTGCTTCTGCTCCTTTCTCATAATTTTCTTTCTAGACAAGCTTTCACTCTGTAAATAGATTGTAAAAGTAGGCTTCTTTTTTTTAATTGAAGTATAATTGCTTTATAATGTTGTGTTAGTTAAAGCTAAGTTTTTTGCTTCAGGTGACACAGAGGTTTTAAGACCATGACCTCTAACATTAGCTTGGTTTTCCTTTGTGTTCTGACTCTCTCCTGTTGGCTTTGTTACTTTGGAAGCACTTGTTTTCTATGAAAATTTATATGTAAATGGGAATAACAGTAGTTACAACATCAGTTTGTTTTGTGAATTAAAATTTTTAAGTGCATTTTTTTAAATGCTGAATTAAGCCTAGAAGATAATGACTACCACCAAATGGTAGCTGTTATTCTTTTTTTGTATTTTTTAAGAAGTCCTATAATTCATAGAAAGAAAAGTGAAAGTGAAGTCGCTCAGTCATGTCCTACTCTTTGCTTCCCCATGGACTACCAGGAGGAGCCTACCAGGCTCCTCAGTCCAAGGGATTTTCCAGGCAAGAGTACTGAAGTGGGTTGCCATTTCCTTCTCCAGGGATCTTCCCCATCCAGGGATTGAACCCTGGTCTCCCTCATTGTAGGCAGACACTTTACCATCTGAGCCACCAGGAAAGTCCATAGATATTACATAAATATGCATTTTCTGATTGTGTATACCCCAGAACCTTTAGTCTCTTTCTAGGAGCAGATGTATATTTATTATCATTACCAACAAAAGTCACTTAAGCAAATAATTTCTTAATTTAAAATAAAAGCTAGTATAGGTATAAACATAGGGCTTATTTAGCTAAATGACTTTCAGGTTAGTTTGTTGATACCATATAAACTAGGACAAAATTTGAGGTAAAGAAATACATTCAAATCAGTCTTACCGAGTATATATGTATGACTCTTTGCGACCCTACGGACTGTAGCCTACCAGGCTCCTCCATCCGTGGGATTTTCCAGGCAAGAGTACTGGAGTGGGTTGCCATTTCCTTCTCCAGGAGATCTTCCCAACCCAGGGATCTAACCCAAGTCTCCCGCATTGCAGGCAGACACTTTACCCTCAGAGCCACCAGGGATGCATATATATAGGGAGAGCAAATTTTAATCATTATTTAATATAGTTCCAATCATGAAACTGAAGTTTTATTAAAATATTTCATACAAAAATTAATTATTATTTTAATATAGACCCTATCAAGGGGTTTCTAATTCTTTAGTTTATTTACAGAAAACACTGTAATAATATTCTTTGCATTTTATTAGTCTCTTTCCTATCTACAGACAAGTATTAGTGTTTCTTTGATCTCTTGTATTGATTAACATCATACACAGTGTGTTTAAATTTATATGTAATGGAATGTGAGTGGAGCAGGACAAGTAAACAAAAATAAAAACCTACATGGCATGGCATCAGAATTGGTAGCATAAATAAATTAAATTTTTTTTCAGAAAATACATTTTTTTCAGGTGCCTAGGGGAAAAACAGGTCATGCATGCCATTTAATCTTTTAACCACTCCTAATGGACAAGAGGAATATATATTTTAAACAGATTAAATAGCTAAAGATATGTTTCTCATGAACTGATTAATCAAAGATGATTTAAGTGTCATTATAGAGCTAACTGAAAGCATTTAGCTAGCCAAAAGATTGTTTAGAGGTGTTACCTAGGGAGATTAAAAATGAAATCAAACACATTTTAATTTGCATAGAAATAAAAACATCACTGCCACCAGTGTCTAAGTTTTTTGTAAAAATTCCTGATTTCTGTAGTTGCATTTTATGCCTAATGCATAATTACTGGTGTGAAGAGCCAAATGTTTCAAAGTTAAATGTTTGGTTCAATTGTTCTAAACTCCAAAGCAGAAATCAGGCATAAAGTATTCAGACCTTAGAATTCAACAAAATGTGACTCCATGTTTAATATATAGAAATAATATAAGCAGCAACTTTGCAGTGGCTCACAGACAACACAAATACAGATTTAGGGTGACTGAATTGTGATATAAATTAGGAGATGGCAGATAGTCTCTGCTAAATAATGTAATTATTTGGAGTCACGATGTGTCTTTATTTCGATGGCATGCCAAAGAGTGTGCTGCTAGGCTGATTCTCATAAAATGTGAAGGAAATGTGATTTAAAATTAACAAAATAGCATCAGATGGAAAGCTTAGCTAAATTAATCCAATGAAAGAGGCCTAAGAGGAATATTTAGCTGTTCAGTAGAAGGAGGGAAAGATAAAGAAAAGTGTCTCCATTTGCTGCAGTATTTTAGGATGCCTGAGACACAGAAGGGAATTAATACAGATTCATATGCTAACATGCCTTACAGCCCAAGCAAATTAAAAGAAAAGACAGGAAATTATAAAGTTGGCAAGGGACAAAAAAGTTGTGAATATAGGACTTCAAAGAAATGTTTTAAAAAGGATGCTCCCCAAATAACTAGAGGAGAACGGATTGAAAGGACAATGGGAGAAAGAACTGTGCAGAATAGAGCGGAGAAGTTTGAACATTGTGAAGACATTTTGGCTACACTTTCATTACATTTATGATGATGAGCCTATTGTGTGATTTTCCTCGGGCTTTAAAATTTTGCAAATGTAAAGTTATATCTGCAGCCTGCTTTGAGATAGATAGATGAGATTCAAACACAGCCAGATGAACTTAAACTAGTAAGTGAATTCCTGAGGTCCTTGGTTTCCCTCAGATATAAAAAGTAAGAGAATTGGGCTGAAACATTCATGATTATTACCTTTTTCACTCCAGCTTTATAATTCAGGGATTACAGAATATGTGTATCTGGGAAAGTCTTCCCCTCGCTATCTTAAACATGGGTAGTTTTGAAAGTGGTGGATGCTAGTGGGATTTCCAATTTTAGATCGCTTCTTGGCCTTTTGGCTAAGATCAAGTGATGGCTCAGACGGAAAGCGTCTGTCTACAATGTGGAAGACCTGGATACGATCCCTGTGTTGGGAAGTTCCCTGGAGAAGGAAATGGCAACCCACTCCAGTACTCTTGCCTAGAAAATCCTATGGACGGAGGAGCCTGGTGTCCATGGGGTCGCAAAGAGTTGGACACGACTGAGTGACTTCACTTTTTTTTCTTTTTGGCTACTGAATTATTGTATTCCTCAGAAACTTTACAAAACTAACTTTACAAACTGACTGAGCAGGGGGAGGGTCAACTGGACATGCCTCATTGTCTGCTGACTCTAATTTCTTCTTAATTGTAACATAATTTCATGCCTAGATCAAGTCCCTTATGGAGCTTAGGAAGTTTATCCTTATGTGTTGAATTGTCATATCCCTGACTATATGTTAACAAAAGTTATAGTTCATGTTACATTGAAAATCCAAGGGCTTCCTGGTGGTTCAGTGGTTAGGAATCTGCCTGCCAATGCAGGGAACATGGGTTTGATCCTTGGACTGGGAAGATCCTACAGTCCATGGGAAAGCTAAGCCCACGCATCACAACTAGTGAGCCTATGTCCTAAAGCCTGCACACCGTAACTACTGAAGCCTGTGTTCCCCAGTACCCATGTTCTGCAACAAGAGAAACTACTGAAATGAGAAGCCCATGCACCATGGCTAGAGAGTAGCTCCTGCTTGCTGCAACTAGAGAAAACCCACGCACAACAATGAAGACCTAGCTCAGCCCTAAATGAATACATTAATAATTTTTTTGAAAAGAAAAGAAAATAGTCAGTCACTTGAACATTGTGGATGCAGGATGCTAAGCCATTAAGTAAACTGATTTATTTTATTATATTGATGTGAATTAAGACTCCATCTTTCAGTATGTTGACAACAAATGGATTTATTCTAATACTTTTTATAGATATAAAGATGGGATTTGTACATGTCACTGTTTTCAGAAGAGCTTTTGTCTAACTGGAAAACAAAATGAGGAACAAATAACATGTACAGTATGACAGTCTGCCTTTAGAGCCACAGATGGACACTATATTACATCAGAAAGCTAATTAAAAACCTAGCGTGTGGTGTTTAAGATTACACATGGCTTTACAATCAGAGCTTCCTGCAATGCTTTTCTATCATTTACCGTCTCTGTGACTTTGGACATGATGCCTAACTTCTCTAAACCTTAGCTTTAACCATCTAAAACATATGAATAAATGATACCCCCCATAGGCATCATGTGAAAATTAAGTGGTATTGTATCTAACATCTCAACACATGGTCTGTCAATTGTAGGTAGGATATTACTGGATATTATTATAATTAGGTATGATAAGGCTCAGGTTCAACTATGGCAAGGGTATATTGCTGACTGAATTGGTTCATTTAATCTGAGAAGGAATGAAACTGTATGTTATTAAGTATACTGAAGAATCCCTGGAATACTCAAAGAACCGACTGTTGGATGACTCATAAAATAATTTGATTCTCTATTTAGAGAAATCATGGATGAAATACATCCTGTATTGAGGGAAGGAGAGTCTATATCTATATCTTCAAAATGGCATCAAGTATGAAGCTAACTATGGGTTATGATAACCACACAGAAAAGCTGCTCCTCCCACATTCCTCATCTAGGAAATTTTCCATCTACCCTTCAAGTGCCGGGTCAGTTGCCTCCAACCTGCTGAGGCCTTTCTTTACTCCTGTGAGCTGCATTTGTGTCTCCAGCCCATCCTGTCTGTGGTGACACACGCCCCACTGCACTGGAGCTTTTGACCTACCTGCTTCCCTCATGAGACTCTGAACTCATTCAGATTTATAAACCTAGAAACTTTCACATGGCCTGTCAAATTGGTTTGCAACTGTGCTTATAAATAAATGAGTAGCTTGACAAGTCACACTTGAGAATCAGATTTGTCAGTCTAAATCAGGAATTCTCCAACTCTGCTCTCAAGAGATCCAGGAGATTTTTAGGGCACTCCTTGGGTTGCTTGTAGCTGGAAAGTGGTGAGGGTATTGAGGGGGGCTCTGATTCTCTCTCCAGGACATTATCTGGATTTGTTCAGTTTTACCTGTTTTATTAAATGAGCTTATGTGTAAATTTCACATGGAAATTTTTTTAAACTCTATAGTGGAAAATTTTTTTAAATGAAGGAAATAGGGAAATAGTGATTTTAAAAAATGCCCTGACAGCCTCACTCTTCATTTTGAAAATATTAATGAGACTAACTCCCATTTAATTAGTTTGTTTTTTCTTTCTTCAACTGGATCATAATTTCTACCAAGACAAAATTCTGTTTCTACTTCTATTTATGTACTTTCCTTGTGCCCACTGGTATCTCTAAGAAGGTGTAGCTGTAACAAACAGCTTAACAAACCAGTCAAGCAACCATTTTCTTTACCTAAGGAGCATTATACTTTAAGCCTATCAAGTCAGCACTTCTTTCTTCCAAAGTCAAACCAAGAACAAAAGGTGATTTGTATACACTGCGCTAATAACTGACCTATTCTGTCTTTAAAATTATTGCTGCTGAATATTTATGAAAACTTTGGAAGATATAAATGTCACTCAGAAATTAGAAGCAAGCACATAAGTAAGTTGACACCATTTGAAGGCTAATTGTATTCATATTTTCAAAACTAATTGACCTGAGCATTGAGATAAGATGAGGAGCTGAGCATGTTGGTATAGAAAGCAGAGGTCTTAGAGGAAAGAAAATGAGATAAAATTTGTATTTTTTAAATGATTTGTTTGCTCCAAAGCAGAGTTTCTCTGCTGCTATTGAACAGTCTCAGCTTTACTTGGGAGCAGAGTGAATTTGCAAAAATGCAGATTGCTCAACCCTGCTTCATGCCTATGGACTCAAAATCTTGAATGCAACCCTGGGATTCTGCATTTTTCCACAACGTTCTTAGGTGCATAATCATGCATGATCTTGAAATCTTAGGCACAATAATCTTATGCATGAAAGTGAAAGCAACTGATCTAGCCTACGAATTCTTAGCAAGTGTACAATGAAGCCTATACGCATTTTCAGTGATAGCTTCTCATACAAGAATTTATAGGATGCTATTTATTTCTGGAACTTCTTTGCCATATTTACTCTTGGCTTAAATCCACATGATGTTACTGCCCATCATTAAAACATTTTAAATAGGGAACTAAAGCAACGGTAGTCTAAGCAAGACAGTAGTGTAAAATAAAACAGTGCATACCCAGCTGGACAGAGGGAGGTGGGAGGGGGGTTCATGTTTGGGAATGCATGTAAGAATTAAAGATTTTAAAATTTAAAAAATAAATAAATAAATAAAAATTTTTTAAAAAATACCCAAAACTTGTAAGTCCATATGCAAATCCTACTTTGTATGGAAAAAAAAAAAAAATAAAGGCAGGCTTTACATCTTTAATGACCTGGAGCTTTTTCAGACCATGGCAGGCAGGTGATTCTATAAGCATTGTGCTAAAGGGTCAGTGCTCCAGGCCAGTGGGGATGAAGGAAAGAAGACTGGATGGCAAGAGGGAAAAAATCAGGCAAGAATGACACAGGCACACATAGGATTTTAGCTTGTTACATCTTTGCGTGACATAGGCAAGAGTATCAGATGGCTCTTGACATCTTCAGCATGTATTCCCTTGGAAAGGCTCACCTTAACAAGGCTCTCAGGAGTTGAGTATGAACAGTTTAAAATTTTATTACAAAGAAGCACACAGAAGGGAGATTGTAATAAGCCTGGCATTATGCAGACTGTCATTCTTCCTTAAACATGGGAACATATGGTTCATTTGCCTATTTGATACTCATGTTACCTGATGTACTAAGCAGTATTACATTAGGTAGTTGATGATACAAAATAAAATTAGAGTTGTTTGCTTGTTCCATTCGGAAGCTCTGCAAGGAGTAAAGGATAGGAAAGCCTACTTAGCAGTTGCTACAATTTGGCTAAAGTTGTATTTTTAAAAATGTGGAGGGGATATTTTAAGAATGAACGATTGGGAATAAAAGTTTAAAAGAAAGGAGGAATAATGGTGATTTAGAAAGCAGTTACTGAAAGATACATGCGTACTATGTGCTCAGTCACTCAGCCATTTCCAACTCTTTGCCATCCCATGGACTGTAACCTGCCAGGCTTCTCTGTCCATGGAATTTTCCAGACATGAATATTGGAGTAGGTAGCCATTCCTTTTTCCAGGGAATCTTCCTCCCCCAGAGATCAAACCCATGTCTCTTGCATCTCCTGCATAGGCAGACAAATTTTTAACAATGTGCCACTGGAGAAGATATATAGAAAAGGGTGAAAAAGGGAGGGAGCATCATATAAGTGGCTTCCTTATAATCAGGCAGGCAGACTCCCACAGGCTGATTTACAAGGTAAGATGCTTGTGACAAGGCTCCAAGGAGAAAGTGGGTTGGGCAACAGGTTCTGTCACTGTTTGTAACTCTGGAACTATTTTGTCCTTCCTGCTGGCTTAGCAAGAAAAAGAATGAAAACAGACTCACTTTTAATTCTGTTCCTTTTCTGTGTCACTATGCTAAGAACTTTCAAATAGGTTTTCCCAAGGGCACCTTTTTATCCATGAAGAGAAGAAAGATCAAGTGACTTGCTCAATAATGATCAATTCTCTCTTGGCATAGAGAATGTCATCTCATCCTTCTCCCTCCTCATCTCCTTTCTCTCATTTCTGCTTCCCCTCTCACTCCTTCCTTGACCTCTTTCAGCTCTCCTCAGACTCCTAAAAATCTCTTTTGTGTCTAGGAAAGAGGTCTTAGGAGTTGAAGTGTCATGCAGATGAAAATGGAGTGGGCCTACCAGATTGCAGCAAAACTATTGAATAAGCATCACTACTAGATTCCATACCAACTTATGGGTTCATACCTTGTCACGGGATGCAGGCATTTTGTGAAATGCTCAGAGCCATGAAGGTTTTAATGATGTCATTACTATAGGAGAAATCACAAAATCCATGATCTCATAAGATCTTTTTGAAGTATGTGTGTGTGTGCGTGTGTGTGTATATATATATAATATACATACATATATATATATATTATATATATATACACACACACACATACATACATGCACACACACATATGTATCTGAGTGGAAAGAGGTCATGAAATTGGTTCCAAAAGTCCCAACGGTCCTCTTGTTTTAAGTCTATGGCCTGTGACCACATCCTGAAACCAGTTGTTCGGGAGTAGGGGCAGAATCTCTAAGTCTGAATGAGTTTGATTCCCTCTTAATTTCAGTGTCCTTTGTATTCAGCTTTTTGAGATTATCAGGGTAAAACTAGTACAAACGTAACTGTATACTCTGTGGCTGAAGGTATATTCAGATACACTTTAGAAATGTATCTGAATATGAAAAAAAAAACTGCACTTTGTTTTTTTGAAAAATATGAAAAGCATGTATACTGACTGGCTTATGGACATGCTTAAAATACTTATTTTCATTATAATGGCAATTTAACATATAGCTGGATTTTACTTTGCTTCATCTTATGAAATGAGAGAGAAATATGGTAGATGTTTTTAGGAAAATGAAAAAACAGGATGGTGTGTTACTTATTAATTCAATTATTATTCTTTTGATAATAGGGGAAAAAATTGGTCCACCTCTTTGTTTCTGTTGCTCAGAGAGTGTATATCCACTCAGACAAAATCTCAGGTGATTTCGGCATCTTTTTGTATGCTGCCTGTCAGAGGACAACTTTGAGCCGTTGGTCCAGAAAGTTCACATTTCCTACGTCTTCTATTAAATTCAAGAGGTGATCCCTGCACAGGTAGCCAGCAGTCACTGGGGATAAGGAGATAAATCTAGGCCTTTGATTTCTGTCAGTTCACTTGCTAAGTGGATCCACAAGGCAAAAAAGAAGTGATTAATCAAACTTAGCAGATGTGGAATTGATTCCCTCAGTTGCCTCAGAATGCCTTGCAGAGATAAGCTTCATCTGTATTCATCTTGACTTCCTGTGGTGAAGTCTCTGGTTTTTCCCTTGGCTGGTGGAGGTAAGAATGTGTAACTTGGATTTGCATAAAGGTTGGAATAACAGCAATACATGCAGCCAATGGTAACAGAGTATAAACAGATCATTCATCCTTTTCACTCATTCTGTGTCATTTGAGTCACACAGCTCCAAGAGTGAGACAACTATTATTTTCTCCAATTTTTTAAATGAATTAACTGAGGACCAGTTAAATTAAAGGACTTACTAGAATTATCAGCTAAGTGAGAAGTAGAGTTCAGAACAGAAATCAGATCTTCTGACTCCAAATAATTGAAAAGGAAAACACTTTCTTATGTATTATGCATCATGTAGTCGGCTACTTAAAACTTATCCACAGCACCTAGCATAGAATTTGAGGTATAATTGTTGCTCATTAAATACTTACAGGATGAATGAATGAACACATTTTGGGCCTATTAATTATTAAATACATATTAGGTTTAACTGTGGAAATCTCTTAATTCAGGTAGACACAAAACAAAGTGAATTTTAGCTTTCATTCATTTAGCAAAGTAGAAAATATGCATTGGACATCTATTGTGTTCCAGGTTTGTGCTGGGTGCTAGGTCCATAATGGTGAGTTAGTGAATGGGGCCTAGTACTCAGTGATGCTTAAGTCTAGATACCAGGGACCTCTATAATCTCTGAATCCATCCAAACCGGTCACTTTAGCTAATTTGACAACTCACAGCAATCACCATGTTTGGCACAATCATTCGGTCACCTGAACAAATTAGCAAAGCATGTACAAAATTTTGAGTATGATAGAATCTGCAATTTCAACCTTCCAGGTTAATGCTTTGCACTGATTTCTAAAATATAATCTCTATTCTGGCAGTCACTATGTGGATAGCATGTCAAGTATTTCTGTTAGTTTTTTTTTTTTTAATTATTTCATTTTAAATAAATACAAGAACAGTGACCTTAATTTTAAAAAAAAAAGTAAGCTAGTGATTTTACTCAAGGTCAGGCCCCTTATCAATGATAGAACTGTAACCCTATTTTTTGATTCCCAGCAAGGGGCTCTTAATAATACACTCCAGTTTCTTGCTGAGGAATATACCATTGCTTCTCTTCAGTTTCAATGCTGTTTCTAAATGATTGGTAGCTCCAGAAAGAATGAGGTGGATGAGTATGACTATACATTTCTAGCAGGAAATCAGGCAGCCTTAGGGTTCTGCCTATTTTTAGTTGGAAGAAAACTTTTCTTCTCTGACAGCTAGCCATAAATAGAGACACTGTAAAAGATGAAACTCTTAAAATAGTCAGGACTTCAAATGTGACACATAGGCCAATAAGAAATACAAACCATATTCAGAAATGTTGCTTGATCTGAATTATCAACACATGAAATTCAGTAAAAATCATGTGACAGTAGGCCTCCAAAAATAAAGAGTTTGAGTGTGTTCTCCATTATTTGTAGAAAGGAAAAGTTCTGGAAACAGAGAAGGCACATTGGGCATCAGGTCTAAGCTTTACATTAGCTGTAAGCTGTATGCTGTTTCGATTCATGTAATGCTGGAAGAAATTTTCAAAAAATATGTATTGCCACCATTTTCTTTTAAAGTAAGCCACAGAGTAAGGTTACTTTGGATAGATTTCTTTAGAATCTTTTCAATCATCTCTAGACAGATAGCTACACTTTATTGGAAGCAAGTGTAGCAACGATGAAATTTCAAAGTAGACAGGATGGTACAGAAGTTTTAAAACAGAGACTAAAAACATGCATTTCCCCATATAGGTATTTCCAAGGTCAAGAACTAAAAACTGTTCCTACTTGAAGTCATTTAAACTGTTTTCTATATCTGACTCTTTTAATCTTCCTATGTATACAGTTATATCATGCTTTAACAGAAGTATGAAAGGATAGGAATTATGTATATTATTTAGATATAATATTCAAGCTGAGGTGGCATTTAAAAAGTATATACTAAGATTCATTATTCTGTGCTTGAGTTTGTGATCTGGTCCTATAAAATTTGGAAAATGGACTAGGTCTCTATCTCCTAGTGTAATTAATTTCATTAGGTTTGGAAATTATGGCTAACCCTGTGGTACACACATATTAATATATACACACACGTGTGAGCACACTCAATGTTCAAATGTATTCACAGACTATAAGTCAAATAATTTTTATTCATATATTGCAAATGTTATAAGAAATAGTGTGTGGCATTAGATACTCTTTTAATATTCTCCTCACCAAAGTATTCTTGCACTGTGGTAACTATTTACAAGCTGAATGCAGTTACTTTGCTAAGACCTGGGATTTGTCCTGGCATCGCTGATTTGAGAAGGAGAAAAGATCATGGGGAAAAGATTCAGTTACCCTCTAATGGCTCAGATCAAACCTATAGAAGTAAAAATCAAGCTTAGACCTGAATGGGCTTGAAGAGACCACTTTGCTCTCTATTGCCTTTTAGGAAGATGTGATGCTTCTAATCCATTTTACATATAGAAGCCTAACAAGGACATGTGACTTACTCCAAATTATGGTGCAATTAGGACTGAATAGAAGCTGAGCTATGTTTTCATTGTACCATACCACCTCTACAGTAGTAAATAGTCAATGCCCTTTCTTTCCTTCCTCCTCCTTTCCTTCCTCCCTTCCTTCTTTCCTTTCTTTATTTTTAAATGTTTTTCTATTGGAATATAATTACTTTCCTGTATTGTGTTAGTTTCTGCTGTACAGCAGTATGAATGTGAATCAGCCATAAGTAAGCATATATCCCCTCCCTCTTGACCTCCCTTCCACCCCCACATTCCACCCGAACTAGGCTCCCTGTGCTACGCAGCTTTCCCCTGCTTGCCTGTTTTACACATGGTAGCGTATCTATGCCACTGCTACTCTCTGAATCCATCCCCTCTCTGCTTCCCCTGCCATGTCCACAGTCCCATTCTCTATGTCTGCATCTCCCTTTCTTCCCTGGAAGTTGCTTCATCTGTACCATCTGTACCATTCTGCATGTATGCATTAATATACGATGTTCATTTTTCTTGTTGTGACTTCATTCTAATTTTTACCTGCAGCCTGTTTGAAAATCCCCATGATAAGACTACAGAAAGGCCATCAAGTCAACACCAAGAGAAGCGTAGGTGCTGCATTTCTCGATAAGCTACATGAAGTCTTGGTTTTAATGAAATCAGTCTTCTCAGAAGACAATAAAAGCAAGGACAGGATAGGAAGCCTGCAGAGACACAAAGTCTCACAGTGCTGGCTGTGTGTGACCTTTGCAAAATACTGCTTAAGGTCATCTATACCTGGCAGAGATACACATCTGTAATTGTTGTACTCTACTGGGGCTTGATTTTTTTCAACTTTTTAGGATGCATATTCAGAAGATAATTTTGTTTGTTTTCTTTTGTTGAAACATGTAATGAAATTCTAAAGCAGCGAGTGAATACAATCATGAAAGATGTACATAAAAATCACATGGACCATGCTTTTAATCCCAGTGAGACAAGAATGAATCTGATTTAACTATTAGTAACTGTTCTGGAGTCAAAAAGCTTCCAAATTCATCCTCTATACAAATAAAACATAAATCTGAAAACCTGTTTTAAAAAGCAGTTTCCCTTGTACCCTACAAAGCTTTCTCTCTCTCTCATTTTCTTACCGTCATCCAAATCTTCTCCCTTTTTTTTTTTCCTCGCTTCCCAACACCCTTACTTGCATTCAGATCTTTAAATGTTATGGAGGGTAAACAGTAGTCATTCTTGCTCTTTAGGTGAAAACTTACAGTCACTTTAGTAAATGAAGCAGAGCTAATCAATTTATCCCAATGCTCAGTACAGAGCCTGTGTTTGAGGCTATGGGATTCTCTTGAGTTTTCCTGTTCTATAGCAGTGCATTTAAACCTTGATTAGGATTGAGAAGTGAAAGAGAAAACATTTAAAGAGGATGCACATCCAGATTTGTTGGGAGTGCTTGTAGCAGTCTCCCAGGTACTCTAGAAGGGAAGGAGACCAACTGGGGCAGGCACCAGCTTTCCTTTCGTCTTTTTCACCTTTCTTTTCATAGCATCTGTTCTTATGTGTTGAGGCATTTCCTCCCAGAATAGCCATTCTGTGAAGCTGGTAATGCCTCACATATTCATCCTTTTGGAAACATTCATTCATTCTGCAGATACTTACTGAGTTTAGGTTCTATGTCAAGGCACAGGGCATACAAGAATAAATTTGACAGGATCCCTATCCTGGGAAAAGCTTCAGTTCTGGGCTGTAGAGTCCCTGGGAGACAGAAGAGGAAAAGAAAGAGTGCCTTTGGAAGAGCTTTCTCTTTCTTGTCAGGAGAGAGTGTGCAAGGCCTCAGTGAGAGAGATAACAGTGAGAGCATTCTACACAATCAACACTGCTTATTTGCTTGTTTTAACCAAAGAGGAGAGTGAAAAAGTTGGCTTAAAGCTCAACATTCAGAAAACGAAGATCATGGCATCTGGTCCCATCATTTCATGGGAAATAGATGGGGAAACAGTGGAAACAGTGTCAGACTATTTTCTGGGGAGCTCCAAAATCACTGCAGATGGTGATTGCAGCCATGAAATTAAAAGACGCTTACTCCTTGGAAGGAAAGTTATGACCAACCTAGATGGCATATTAAAAAGCAGAAACATTACTTTGCCAACAAAGGTCCGTCTAGTCAAGGCTATGGTTTTTCCAGTGGTCATGTATGGATGTGAGAGTTGGACTGTGAAGAAAGCTGAGCACTGAAGAATTGATGCTTTTAAACTGTGGTGTTGGAGAAGACTATTGAGAGTCCCTTGGACTGCAAGGAGATCCAACAAGTCCATTCTAAAGGAGATCGGTCCTGGGTGTTCATCAGAAGGACTGATGCTGAAGCTGAAACTCCAGTAATTTGGCCACCTCATGGGAAGAGTTAACTCATTGGAAAAGACTCTGATGCTGGGAGGGATTGGAGGCAGGAGGAGAAGAGGACAACAGAGGATGAGATGGCTGGATGGTATCACCGACTCGATGGACATGAGTTTGGGTGGACTCCGAGAGTTGGTGATGGACAGGGAGGCCTGGCGTGCTGTGATTCATGGGGTTTCAGAGTCGGACACGACTGAGCGACTGAACTGAACTGAACCTAATTTTCTCTCTTCCTGACCGCAAATGCAGTCTGAGATCAGAAATGACAAAACGGTGTCCCTTTAACCAACCCATGGATGTTTTTTTCTGGCCCAGAGTTTCGATGCCAAAATTTAGATTTCTAGCTTTTCCTGAAATGTTAAAAGTTCTACCCATAAAACAACATTTGACTGAATTCAGATTTGTGGCTATACCTTCTAGGTGTAGAACTCACTCTCCACTCCTTCACAGGCTTTTGAGATTGACAGATTGTCGTGTTTTGTCATGACAATTGAGCTGTCTTTTCTTTTACCTGGTGTATCTTGTTATTTGTGTTACCTGCCCGGTATGCATATGAGTTTGTGGCACATATGATGCTGAAGAAGTTACCGTGAAACCATTTTCATACCATCAGCATATGGCTATTTCATAGTAGCACCCTATTGTGTATCTGACCACATAGAAACACATGTGGGTCCTTACATTTGAGTTGGAACTTTAGTCAAATCAGTTTCTGAATATACAAGGTTCTACAGCACAATGGAATGAAATCTGTTATAAGTAAAGAAAAACACCTGTTTTGTGCTGTCAAAACTCTCACAGAGAACTTGCCAGTGCTGATCTGGGATTTCTCAATCACATCCATAATAGGAGGAAACCTCTCTTCTTTCTCTACGGGAACCTCTCTACATTTTTTTTTCATGTGGTGAATTCATTTTGTCATGGAGTGAACACCTGTGTGACTGTTTAAAAACCACACCACCAGGTGTGTGAGTATGAATGTCTCTCTCCTTTGTGTATGCTCTTCTCAGTGATTTCTCAGCAGGCTGGGTCAGGAAAAAGGCTTCAAACTGAATATAGAAAAAGGTCTTAAAGGATTTCTTAAAATATATCTATTACAAGCACATGCACTGAAAATATTGCAGTCAAATTATACAAACAGTTCATAGCCTTGTAAATTCCTTTTGTTTATATCATCATGTGAAAATGTTCAAATCTACAGATAACACAATTGCAAGCTTACTGTAAGAGAGAGAATTTTAGAAAACCTAGTAAACTCTAAAATCTGGAAGATATTATATTATAAAATATTTAAAATATTAAAACAAAAGAGATTTTTTTTACCTTTTGCTTTGTCTCAGGCTCTCTGTTCCTCTTTTCCAGGAAATAGTGGCCCTGGGGAAAGCATTTGGTTTACATTCGATCACAATATCCCCACCAACTTGAACAACTGAATATTTTTTAAGGGGATTTTTGGAGAAATCAGGAGCTGAGGCTAAAAACAAAATCACAGAATTGTTCAATTACTCATCTAATCAACATGTTGTAACCGAAGAACTGATTCTATCCTAGATAGAATCTAATATCTGTAAAAAACAACAACAACAACAACTCTTTTTGAAGCTACTTTGCTCAAGGTGTTTTGGAGCTAATTATGGACTTGGCATTTTGGAGTCTCTGTTTCCATTTGTAAAATGAAGATGGCAATAGATATTACCTGTCAGTTAGTCTGGGTCTTGAACGAGGTAACATTCAGTAAAGAAGGTTAAGTACCAACTGGCACAAATTATTGGCTCAATAAGTGTAAATTATCTTTGTTTTGGTAATGGTCATTGAGATAACAAAAGCAGGCTAGAGTTAGGAAGGAAGCAAGTTACAAAAGGTCACATTTTTGATAGTATTTATAATAAAGAAGGTGAAGATGGTTGAGAGAGAGAGAGAGAGAGAGAGAGAGAGAGAGGAGAGAGAGCGCGCACACAATGAAATACCTTTTCAATAAATCAAAAGCAGTATATTATTATTTCAGGTTTCTTTAGGCATACCATTAACTGGAAAAATGGAAATAGTCTGCCTTCAGTTGAAGCAGGCAAGCTGAGTAGAAACTTTAACAACAACAACAGAGAAAAAAAAAAAACAACGAAACAGCCTTTGTCAGTTTCAACTCTGTCCTCACTAAATAAATCATGAACAAATACCAGTTCATAAGGGTAATAAATAATTAGACTGCCTGGGGATATATCCAAGTCTTCCTAGCTGCCTGCCTGTGGGAACCCATGTGTCCAGTTCCCATTCCTAGCATAAAGTCTATATGAATTTCTTTCAGATATGCCATGTTTTCTTGTATGGCTTCTCTTCCCTTCCACTGACCTATACATGCTTTTTATTCTGACACATGTTTAAAGAGAAGGTCTTCAATTTAGGTTATATTCAGCTGATAGCACTTACTTAGTTCTTGACTGTAATAGTCACAATATTTTAAAATTCGGCGCTTTTTTTTTCCCCTCTGTAGAACTATAGGTTCTATAAAGATCATTTTGATATTGACAGTTCTGTTTTCAGGGTTTAATACACAATAAGTATTCAATAAATGATGACTGAATGAAGAAACAAATGAATCAATGCCCATCACCCATAGACTTACAAAACTTTACTGTTTTACTTGATTCTTCCTCTCATCTCCTGTGTTTATACTGTTAAGGAAGTCTCAGGATGAAAGACGTCACTGAGTCCTTTATGGTGACAACTCCACTGGCTGACTGTCTCAGAATATCATCCTCAAACTGCTCTGTCTCAACATTTCCCACTATAGGGGCTCATTTCCCAGCTTCCCTTGAGGTCTGAGTGGACATGTGACAGGGTTCTAGCTAATTACATAAAAGGAGTTTGATGTAAGGACGCAGGGAAATTTTGCTTTTCTAATGATCGGGGCTGTCCCCTCTGTCTTCTTCGGGTTTCAGTATGGACTTGATTTCTGCAGGTACAGCACTCATCCTGGAGCCAGGAGGCTACAACCACGAGGAAAAAGTTTAAAGATCATCAAGTCACATTGCTCTTGCTCAGCTACCCACCCATACCCACCCTCCACGAAGTTCTTGTGCATGTGTGTATGCTAAGTCACTTCAGTCATGTCTGACCCTTTGGGACCCCATGGACTGTAGCCTGCCAGGCTTCTCTGTCTATGGGATTCTCCAGGCAAGAATACTGGAGGGTTTGCCATGCTCTCCTCTAGGGCCTCCTCCTGACCCTTGGATTGAACCCGCATTGGCAGAGAGATTCTTTAACACTAAGCCACCTAGAAAGTCTGAAGTTCTTGTTGAAATAAAATACCTCCTTGTTTAAGTCTGTAAATTGAGATTTTCTTTTCTTATTTGTAGCTGAAAACATTTCTAATAGATGCTTTTTGAGTTGTATTCAAAATCTCATGCTGAGATCAACTTTGGGGGAGCCACCTCTGGTTTGGTTTCACCCAATAGTGGGTTCCTCCAAGTCCTGATGTGTTACCACATCACCCAAAGCTGAGTAATAATTCTCACTTTGCATATTTTAGAAACTAATTTAGACATTTCTCATTATTTCAAGGAAAAGCAATTTCTAACTTACAGAAAAATTAGATTCATATTACATATAATCATAGCTTGCTAAAATGTCAGTTTGAATTTTTTGGCTATAAATGAATGACTTACCTAATACTCTCAATTCTGCATTTGCATAAATTATCTGATATTTGTTTTCTGCAGCACATTGGTAGATACCAGAATCTGACACATTCAGCATAGTTATGATGAGTGTCCCATTTTCTATTTGAATTCTTTCCTAATAAAAGAAAAGTCACATAAAATGCTAGTGCATTACTGTAAGCATGCTCTTAACATTTGTGTATATCTATGAGCTGCTGGGGTCTGAGACCTGTTGCTTATGAAACTGAAATTAATATACTTCAAGATTCTGGGCAGTTTTCTGGACTTCAAAAAACAATGGAAATGTTCTTAACATAATTTTAGTGGTTAGTTTATTTTATGTTGCCTCATTTCTTTTAAAATTGTCAGTTTTCTGCATAGAAGGTATGAGATGGTTGAATGGGAGCACTGACTCAATGGACATGAACATGATTAAATTCTGGAAGTTGGTGATGGACAGGGAGGCCTGCCTGCTGCAGTCCATGGAGTCTCAAAGAGTCAGACACAACTGAGCAACTGAATTTTATGCAGTATATAAAATAATTTGGAATACACTACCATTTCAATTTTTTCAGAAAGCATAGTCAACAATAATGTTAGACATGGATAGAGTGACTAGCAAATTTCCATGGTTTTCCATCATAAAGTCTTAAAAAATTAAAATATGATGATTCAATAATTTTCTAATTGAGTACGTAAGTTGAAGGAGCTAAATTCTTTTCTGCAGTGTACTATGAAGTATGTTTAAACATACTTAAACACACAAAGTCTGTTGCAGAGTCCCATTTTGGGTACAATTTTGAGTGTATAGAATAAAATAGTTTAGCAGGGTAAATATAACTTTAAATATTTCATGGTACCTATCACCATCCTCTAAAGATAGTAAAAGTAGGCTGGAGGACACACGGGAATGTTGTTTGCAAAAGGGATGAAGGAATTAAAGTCCAGTAAAGCTGAAACAAAGAGCGCATTCTATTCAGGTTCTAAACAACAGATGTTCTTTGTGTCTCTAACTGAGCCTGTAAGTGCAAAGTAGAGTGGTGAGCTGACACAATTATTAGGATAGTTTGATGGGAAAAATAAACTTGTCTCATTTTCTATATATTGTAAAGTGTGCTTTAATTTGAAAAATGTGGATAACTGCCTCAGTTTTCCACTTTTCTAGGTTTAGAGACAGCTATTAGCTTTCATAAAAACCAAGTTTCTGGATGATGACTGGGAGCTTAGGTTCTGAAATCAGGCACGTTATGCTTAGAATACCAATGCTAACGCTTACTAGCTGCTTTGTGACCTTGGACAAATAGACGTAAGCCCTCTGAAACAATTTTTTTTCACTATACAAATGATAATCATATCTTTCTCGTAAAATTGTCATGAGGATGACACTAGATAATGTGTGGAAAATATTTAACAAAGAGCCGGGCTCATATGAGAGTTCAGTGAATGTTGTTGATGATAATGATATCATCTGAATATGGATCAATCACTGACTAAGTGCAACTTTGTACAAGTTGTGTTTCCTACCCATAAATTTCTCATTTGAATAATGGGAATAATTGTAATCGTCACTTGAGTTTAAGTATTAAATAAATTAGGATATGTAAAGATTATACTACATTTCCTGGCACCTACTAAACATTCCAGAAACATTCATTGTTGCTGTTAGTAATAAAATTTCCCTAGCAGAGTAGGTGGAAGTTTAATAACACCATAGCTACTTACCTCTGGATTGAGGCGTTCACCATTCTTTAACCAGGTGTACCAAGGATCTGGCTTTCCACTGGCTTTGCATTCCCAAAATAAGCTGTCATAGATAGACAAGTATGTATTTTGGATTTTTTGTTCCCATTCTGGAGGGGCTGTTTCAAAAAGAGGCAAGAGCAACTATTTAGCAAATCAGTTAGCCAAAATATTATGCTGCATTTCAAGGACTATAGAAATCAGAAGGACAAAGTTACCTGGGTCTAGTAATACTGTACTCGTGATTTGAGGGAGGGGAAATGCAGGACCCCCAAAGTGGGACAATAGAAACTCTGTTGTAAATATCAGTGGACCTTTTGCATAAGACTGATATTTGCCATCTATCACTTTGCTACACCTGTATAACAATTTTGGAGCTGTGGGAACAAGCTAAATGATAATTCCATATTAGATATTAGTATATAGGTCAAGTTAGAAAACGTATATCAAATCTGAACCCTCTGTGGGCAAAAGGCCATTAACTATATTTAGATTGAACTAACTGAAATAATTGTATCTATATCCAATATAATTACAATTCAATAGTTTGAAGCATAAATCAGATATCAGCCTTATCACATTTTAGTAGGTTTTAATCAAGTTGTTTTTCCCTATGTATAAGTCTTGACAGGGAATGATAACTTTTAGAGTTGTATGTAGGTTAAGCATATAACTTTAATTCTAGGCATGAGTTTTCCAAACCTTATTTTCTAATCTGAGAAAGTTCAACATAGTTCTGAAGCAAAAAGCAACTGATACAATTGATGTTGAAATGCCATTTAAGTATAAGGTAGTATTATCCTTACTAACATTCATGGAAACAAGTGTGTATAAAATAAATTCTTTGAAATTATTATTTCTTCTATAATGATCATAGAAAACTTTCTAGATTTGCCATTTAATCCTTCTCCTTTGTTTAGGTCTGTTCTAGATATGTTGGAGTGGATGAGCTTCCTGTATAATTGTACTTAACTCTCCCTCCAAACTTTTGTAGAGGACTTTTTGTATAGGTGTTAGGTAATCTTATCAAAAAGCTGCTGTTCAGTTGCTTGATTTTGTCTATCTCTTTGAGACTCCATGGACTACAGCACTCCACTCTTCCCTGTCCACTAGCTCCCAGAGTTTACTCAAATTCATGTCCTTTGAGTTGGTGATGCTATCTACTCATCTCATCCTCTGATACCTTCTTCTCCTTCTGCCTTCAGTCTTTCCCAGCTTACAATGAGACATAGTTAGAAAATAGAGAAGCCTGATTTTGTACACAGAAAGTAGTCACATGTTTGTGTTTGTTTATGAGTGCTGGCCAAGGGTAAGTTCTCAGGAAAAGGGAGAATCAACAGGGAAGGAGTCAATGCAAGAATGAGTTATTGAGTTGACCACCAAGTGGCGCTAGTGGTAAAGAACCTGCCTACAAATGCAGGAGACATGAGATGCGGGTTCCATCCCTGGGTTGGGAAGATTCCCCGGAGGAGGGCATGACAACCCACTCAGTATTCTTGCCTGGAGAATTCCATGAACTGAGAAGCCTGGTGGGCTAGGATCCATAGGTTCACAAAGAGTCAGACACAACTGAGCACGCAGAGATGATTGTAACCCATCCTCTGTGAATGTATAAGGAATCTCTATAACTGCCTGCCCAGGAAAGAAAGAGGAAACCTTTATTCATTGGCTCTTGTCCACAGTCATTCAAGGGCAGTGCAGGTATTAACTGGAGAAGGCAATGGCAACCCACTCCAGTACTCTTGCCTGGAAAATCCCATAGACAGAGGAGCCTAGTAGGCTGCATACAGTCCATGGGGTCATGAAGAGTCGGAAACGACTGAGCTACTTCACTTTCACTTTTCACTTTCATGCACTGGAGAAGGAAATGGCAACCCACTCCAGTATTCTTGCCTGGAGAGTCCAGGGATGGGACTGATGGGCTGCCGTCTATGGGGTCGCACAGAGTCAGGCACGACTGACGTGACTTAGCAGCAGCAGGTATTAACTATTAGCACATTCAGGTTGTGTGTGCTTAAATTTTGAGTAGATTCTAGAAGGGGCCAAATAAAACTGGAGCAGGAAACAAGATGGGCTGTTGGGCCACCTGAGATGAGACTCTGACAGGCCACACCTGCAAAATACAGTGTCAGAGGAGGTCACCGCAGCAGTGGTGAGTAAGTGGTGCTGAGAGTCTTCGAAATGATATACAAGTATATCTGACTTTCAAGGCTTTTCCACTGTAACTTCTTGCACTGAAAGAGAAGTTCCTTCGGGGAGCTAGTCAAGGAGAAGAAGGAATCATGATGTCCTGTTATGGTGAAAAGTAAGCCAAGATGAACTCCTATGGAAATCAGGGCAACCTCCAGTTACATGACACGCTTTTCACAACCTTGAGGGATAATGGATGGCAATACTTAGAAGAACTGAGTGTATTGATTAAACTGAATCATGTTTCTATCTAATATTTTTCAAATTTATAGTTTGTAAATACTTGTTTAGAAATCTCCCTATTATACATTTGATCTGGGAGGAAAAATGAACACACACATAAAATCCACATAGCTTACAGGAGTTTCAGATTATATATATATGGTTTGTTGCTTAGTGCAATAGGAGTAACTTTAAGCTTTATTTGTTTTTTTTTTTTTAATGTGTACATTTTTTGGACGCTTAGGATTCCAAAGAATAAACTTTTAAGTCTACAACTACAGGTAGGTCCAACTAAGTCAGAACTACCTGGAAAAAAACAACAGTATTTCAAGTCTATCATACAGGCTTGGGTGTTATTACTTATTTCCCCCTCTCAATGGTTGTGTAATTGACTTAACTCCTCTGAATGTGCTCCATTATTTATAATGAAAATAATACTTTATAAACATAGTTTGGAGGTTGTGTATTTGTGCTCACTCAATCACGTCTGACTCTTTGTGACCCCATGGGTCACAAAGGACCCTAGCCTGCCAAGCTACTCCATCCATGGAATTTTCCAGGCAAGAATCCTGGAGTGGGTTGCCAGAGGAGGACCCAATATAAATGGATAGAATTCTGAAGTATAACTTAAGCACAGCAACATAATGGACTGAGAGACTCTTGAAATTTTCAGGTATTTTTCGATTCTCAAGAAATTGGATCAATTCGCTTCTCCTTTGGAGATATGTGTGCATGTGTGTGTGCTATGTTGCTTCAATTATGTCTGATCCTTTGCAACACTAATGGTCTGTAGCCCACCAGGCTTCTCTGTTGATGGGATTCTCCAGGCCAGAATATTGGAGTGGGTTGCCATGCCCTCCTCCAGGAGATCTTCCCTACTCAGAGATTGAACCGGGGTCTCTTATATCTCCTGCATTGGCAGGCAGATTCTTTTCCACTAGCACCACCTTGGAAGCCCTTTGGGAGCATATTGACAACTAAATAGGTGAACAAGAAGCATTATTTTGTCTTATTGACCAATTACCCATTATGCTCCCACAAAGACCATTTGTACTTCTTAAATGGCTAATTTGATTGTGATAATAGATCATGTGGGGCTTCCCTGGTAACTCAGTTGTAAAGAATCTGCCTGCACTGCAGGAGACCCCGGTTTGATTCCTGAGTTGGGAAGATCCGCTGGAGAAGGAACCCACTCCAGTATTCTTGGGACTCCCTCATGGCTCAGCTGGTAAAAAATCCACCTGCAATGTGGGAGATCTGGGTTTGATCCTTGGTTTGGGAAGATCCCCTGGAGAAGGGAATGGCTACCCACTCCAGTATTCTGGCCTGGAGAATTCCATGGACTGTATAGTCCACGGGATAGCAAAGAGTCGGACACGATGGAATGACTTTCACTTTCATTTCCATCGGTCTTATGAATAGACTTAGGTGACCAGGTTGAAGAGCTATGGTAGACTGGGCAGAATCTCATTTTAGAAGATTGTTCAAGGTTCTAATCTCAGATCTAGCAAACATTATTTGAGATCTTGTTCAATTCATCAAAGGTTAATTGCCTATAATATCACTGAAAATTATTTCTACACTTTATTGCTATAAAAATTATGTGAATTAATATTTGTAAAATCTTCTATGTAAGCTAGCAGTTGCTTTATTAATGTGAGAGAAAGTACTTTATTATTGATTTCCAGTTTATAGAGACATCAATTTTATGGTTAACTTTTTTTTATCTATATATTTGTCAGTTTAGTAGAAAAATGACATACCTATTAGCCAAAGCCTGTGTAATATTTTGCTGCTCCTAAAAAATCTCCCAGTTACAGCCTCACAATTTTATTTACAAAAGAATGCAAGAGTCCAGAGACTTTGGATTAAAAAATAGGAGCTATCAAAAGAATATATGTGTAAACTCAATTGACAGCTTCTGAAGTGACTCAGTGGTAAAGAATCTGCAGGCTGATGCAGGAAATGCAAGAGAGAACGGTTCAATCCCTGGATCAGGAGGACCTGTCAGGAGGAAATGGCAACCCACTCCAGTATTCTTCCTGGAGAATTCCATGGACAGAGGAGCCAGGCAGGCTACCTTCCATGGGATTACAAAGAGTTGGACAAGACTGGGTGGGTGACTGAGAACACATGTATAAACTTAATTAGCATTCCTTCTAGGTAATTACAATACCTTTGAAACTTTAGTTATTGAAATATATAGTTTTGTTTCCAATTACTTTATTACTGATTATAAATGTGTCACATAGAAACATGTCATACAGAAAATGACTTTTGGCCATAAATAAATACAGCTTTTAAAGTCCTCTAATACAGAAGACATGGAAGAACAGACTCGTTCCAAATAGGAAAAGGAGTACGTCAAGGCTGTATATTGTCACTCTGCTTATTTAACTTATATGCAGAGTACATCATGAGAAACGCTGGGCTAGAAGAAGCACAAGCTGGAATCAAGATTGCCGGGGGAAATATCAATAACCTCAGGTATGCAGATAACACCACCCTTATGGCAGAGAGTGAAGAGGAACTAAAAAGCCTCTTGATGCAAGTGAAAGAGGAGAGTGAAAAAGTTGGCTTAAAGCTCAACATTCAGAAAACGAAGATCATGGCATCTGGTCCCATCACTTCATGGGAAATAGATGGGGAAACAGTGGAAACAGTGTCAGACTTTATTTCTGGGGGCTCCAAACTCACTACAGATGGTGACTGCAGCCATGAAATTAAAAGACGCTTACTCTTTGGAAGGAAAGTTATGATCAACCTAGATAGCATATTCAAAAGCAGACATTACTTTGCCGACTAAGGTCCGTTTAGTCAAGGCTGTGGTTTTTCTAGTGGTCATGTATGGATGTGTGAGTTGGACTGTGAAGAAAGCTGAGTGCTGAAGAATTGATGCTTTTGAACTGTGGTGTTGGAGAAGACTCTTGAGAGTCCTTTGGACTGCAAGGAGATCCAACCAGTCCATTCTAAAGGACATCAGTCCTGGGTGTTCTTTGGAAGGAATGATGCTCAAGCTGAAACTCTAGTACTTTGGCCACCTCATGCAAGAGTTGACTTATTGGAAAAGACTGATGTTGGGAGGGATTGGGGGCAGGAGGAGAAGGGGACGACAGAGGATGAGATGGCTGGATGGCATCACTGACTTGATGGACATGAGTTTGAGTGAACTCTGGGAGTTGGTGATGGACAGGGAGGCCTGGCGTGCTGCAGTTCATGGGGTTTCAAGGAGTCTGACACGACTGAGTGACCAAACTGACCTGAGTACAGACATGTTAAATATAGCTAAGTTAAGAATATTTTAAAAGCAGCAAACATTTTGACAATCCTGAGGTATATTTTATGGTTTATTTGATGTCAAAAAAAAAAAAGTGAACTACATGCAAGTGTATATTTTGGCCTGGAGGAAAGAAGACACAAGGACAAACATTAGAAAATATATGTTTTTATCATCTCTCTTAAGTCCATGAGAGATTCTGATAACTGAGACAACTATATTTTTAAACGAAGTAATGAGTTTATTTTTCTCTTGTCTACATATATGTAGACAATCTTGGGAAACATAAACAAATACTGAAAACTACCATAAGTATTATGCTTCTCCTGTCATTTTCTCCTTTTGTAATTTCTGTTTGCGATTATCATTAAGATTGTCACAGGCTGCTGCTGAATTTATTAAGGGAAATATATTGAATTCCATTTTACTTTGTGTTATAAACTTCTATGGCTTTTAACACAACACTGCTCATCTTTCAAAGGAATTTATAATAAACAATAACATGCATAGACTATGCTGAAATTAAAGCCATATTTTAAAAATGGTCATTCCCATCGGCTAATCATTGACTTTGGCATCTTTACTTGGAAATGTGTCTTCTCTATTTCTCCTATGACACTTGCCCACAACATGCTAAACACTTTCACTATTTTCTATGAAGGATATCACCAAATATTTCATATACTTTTTGAAATTCTATTAGCTCACCATAGAAAATGAGTTGACCCTTTGCAAGGTTTCTTCCTCGAAGGTTACTTGCAATACACTCATAGAAGCCTTCATCTTCCTGTTGAAAGTTCGGGATTTCAAGGGTAGCTTGGGATTTGCTGAATTTGACTTTCCCCGGCAATGGGCTTCCATCCAACCTCCTCCAACTAATATCAGGGACGGGACTAAACAGTTATACCTCATTAGAATAGAAGATGGTTTAGTCTTTACGACAGCAGGATAAAATAAGAATTCCTTAAGCTTAACTCTCAAGGAAAAATATCAGTCAAATCTACTACATTGTGACTAGTTTTCAGATTACGCAGTCATTCAGCATTCACTCATCCAGCAATTTTAATGGTTTATTAAGTGCCTGCCATGAGCAAGTCACGGTAGTAAGATCAGGGAATAAATTGATGACTAAACCTGTTTTCTGTCCTCATGTTGCTCACCAGCTAGAGGGGAAAGCAGACAATAAACACAATATAAAAATCAGATTTGTAAATTGCAATAACTGAAACAGAGGAAAGAGCCTGCAGAGATAGTAACAGGATTGTATCAATTTAAATATGAAGGTCAGGAAATTCTGTGAGGATGTGATATTTAAGAGGAGGCAATTTCTTTCTGTGTTTACAGATTCTAAGACAAAAACTCAGATTCCTGTATAGCTAAATTGGCACTAATAGGTAACTGAAGACATACATGACTGGTGAGCTAGATTATCAAAAGAGATCAGTACTATATAACAGACCCGAATGAAATGGTAGTATAGGATCTGCTATCCTCAAAAGAATGTATTATTTATACACATTTTTTTAATGACATTAAAAAAAATCTTTGCATTGTACTTTGTCTCTTTTCAGAAAGAATGTGGAAACAATTCCTTTATTTTAGGAATTTAGCTTAATATGTTATATGCAATATATTTCATCTAATATGATTATCTTTTTAAGCAGCAAAAAAAATATATTTTATAATATATGAATCTAAGTGTCAAAAATAGAGATGAATTTAGAAATTCATGGTGAAGAAGGCCTTACTTTTACAGATATAAGAATGTAATGAAAATGTAGGCTATAAAGTTCTAACCAGAAAATATCCCCTAATAAACTAATCATTTGAAAAATCAACCCCAATCTATTAGCACTAACATCTTTCCTATTTTCAAGTAATTTTTCATTTCTTTATAGATTTTCAGGTGCTTAAATAATTTCTCTTATAAATGTTTTCAGCTTAATAATAGTAAAAATCATTTTGCAAAACCAAATTATAACCTCTATAGAAGATGCAGGACTTTTTCCAAGTCCTCAAAAATAATATAGGAGAACCTCCCAATCATATACAAAGTGGTTAACGAATAAAGATCTATAGAATCTGAGCTGTAAGAACTGCAGATAATTGGTGATGATTCACTAGAGGCTTCAAATTCACTAGAGGCTTTCAAAGCAACAAAATTGTGGAAGCCTCAAGAATTTTTCATTGGCCAGCAATGAGGATCCTGATGTGCGAATCACTGTGTAGAAAGTCATAAATATGCTCACACATATTTCACAGAAGGAATACTCACCAATCAATGTTTGATTTGTCTATTTTTCTCAGAATTAGCATACAGTGACAAATACAACTTGAATTTTAATTAAATACAAAAATCATAATTTAAATAAATTTTGTTTTTGTCCTTTGAAAAAGCCTTGACACTATAACTTTAGGTTGATACTGTAGTATAACAGCATATTCCTGCCAACAAGTAACCTCAGGTAGCTTGTTTTCTTATTCATTCATTTTATTAAATACAGAACTACAAGTTCTAAATAATTATTCCAAAACAAAGTTCTAAAAGAAAGTTTATTCACTGATAAAGATCTTCACCAAGTCTGAGGCAGTGTTATCCAATTTTTAAAAATAGATACTAAGTTTTCATGTTTACATGTGAGGTGGTGAGGATATAAATGCCTTTTATTTTCCCTTTTCTGCTTATCTCAATTTTTCCATTATTTTTCTACAATAAGGATGTATTACCCTCGTAATAGAAAAATTCTAAGAAAATTCATTTACAAAGAGAAAAATAAATAGAGGCTCTGATATTTATCTGAATCCATGATTCTTTATCTTTTTATGATAATGCATCTCTGAGGTTTATGCAAAATACATGCAAAACATTCAACTAAAAAAGGTTTTAACCTAAAACATTAAGAAAAAAAAATCACTAAAGGCTGAATATTTTCCAGTTGTTATATCATGTTCTTTATTTTAACTGTGAAGACAGGAGTCAATTTTTAACCTATTTATCTAAATCTCTGAACCAGTAATTGAACAGTATACTTTAATTACAATACCAACAGTAACGGACCTTTAAATACTTCTCAGTATGGTACTTCTATATAGCCATTAGACACACATAAAAATGATATTCTGTGAAAGTGAATGTTAGTGGCATATAAGACCAAAAACTGAGCAGTATAATCCTTGTGAAAAACTATGACTGTGAAATATATTTTAAGAACAATGCTCTATAAGGTCAAAATTATACTAGAAGGCAAAAAATATAAAACAGACATGATATTGAAGAGATATTTAAGCTTCTCACTTAAAGAACAACCTCTAGATAGATGCTTGTTTTTCTTACCTCAGTTACATTTAGAGTGATACACCTGGTCTAATAAACCACTCAACTATGGAGAAAGTTTAAGTTTTAGTGTACTGGTTTCTAACATAAGAGCTTCCAATTTTGAAGAAGGATTTAAGAATTAGACTCTTGTATTCTCAGTCTTCTCGGAGAAGGCAATGGCATCCCACTCCAGTACTCTTGCCTGGAAACTCCCATGGACGGAGGAGCCTGGTAGGCTGCAGTCCATGGGGTCGCTAAGAGTCGGACACGACTGAGCGACTTCCCTTTCACTTTTCACTTTCATGCATTGGAGAAGGAAATGGCAGGCCACTCCAGTGTTCTTGCCTGGAGAATCCCAGGGATGGCGGAGCCCAATGGGCTGCCATCTGTGGGGTCGCACAGAGTCGGACACGACTGAAGCGACGTAGCAGCGGCATTCTCAGTCTTAAAGCTCAACATTCAGAAAACGAAGATCATGGCATCCGGTCCCATCACCTCATGGGAAATAGATGGGGAAACAGTGGAAACAGTGTCAGACTTTATTTTGGGGGGCTCCAAAATCACTGCAAATGGTGACTGCAGCCATGAAATTAAAAGACGCTTACTCCTTGGAAGAAAAGTTATGATTAACCTAGATAGCATATTCAAAAGCAGAGACATTACTTTGCCAACAAAGGTCTGTCTAGTCAAGGCAATGGTTTTTCCAGTTGTCATGTATGGATGTGCGAGTTGGACTATGAAGAAGGCTGAGCGCCGAAGAATTGATGCTTTTGAACTGTGGTGTTGATGAAGACTCTTGAGAGTCCCTTGGACTGCAAGGAGATCCAACCAATCCATTCTAAAGGAGATCAGCCCTGGGTATTCTTTGGAAGGAATGATGCTAAAGTTCCAGTACTTTGGCCACCTCATGCGAAGAGTTGACTCATTGGAAAAGACTCTGATGCTGGGAGGGATTGGGGGCAGAAGGAGAAGGGGACGACAGAGGATGAGATGGCTGGATGGCATCACTAACTCGATGGACGTGAGTCTGAGTGAACTCCGGGAGTTGGTGATGGACAGGGAGGCCTGGCGTGCTGCGATTCATGGGGTCGCAAAGAGTCGGACACGGCTGAGAGACTAAACTGAACTGGACAGATTCTCAGTCTGCATTGGACATGTGTTTATTTTTGTGTGTGCATTTTTATTTTCTTTGGAAAACCCAGTGCTTCCTATCTTTAGTCCATTGGATTTGAATTGGATGGACCTCACCTCTGAGGACTTCCCAGGTGGCTCAGTGGTAATGAGTCTGTCTGTCAATGCAGGAGACACGGATTTTATCCCTGGATTGGGAAGATCCCCTGGAAAAGGAAATGGCAACCCACCCCAGTATCAACAGAGGAGCCTGACAGGTTGTATAGTCTATGGGATTGCAAAGAGTCAGACACAGCTAAGCATGCATGCATGCACATCTGGATGCAGGAGTGAGCACAAAACTCAGGTCTTGCCATTAGAAATTGGTGTATTGTGGCCACCATGGTGGGTCAACTATGGTAACTAAGACAACACAACCAGATCAATTCTGGGACTGCCTTTGAAAGAGCTATTAAAGACAGGATCTTTTGTCACTAGTTTTCCTCAGATGTTAGGATGTATACTTGGCAGTTCTAGGCAACAATTTCCAACGAACTGGAGACAGTGTGTATGAAAACCAAGGCTAACACAAAGAAAGGTAACTTGGAATTCTTCACTTGCCTATATTAAATAATGTCAACGCCAAAAAAAAAAAAAAAAACCTCAAATATATCTGTTAGTCAATAGTCATTTTTTTCCTTATGCCTGCTTGCATAGTTTTCCTTCTACTTTCATTTAAAAAAAAAAAAGACTTAAGAAATAAGCTGAATACCTGGGTTAAAAAGTTGTAAAGATATTTTCTACCTGTGTGATTGAATTATATAACATGGTATTAGTACATTTCTTTAGGATACTATATTTTACCCTCTGGATATTTTAGAATTCTCAGAGCAACTAAACTATCAAAAATAGTCACTCAAACATTTATTTTTTTTAATTGAGTCTTATCAAGTGCATTTTATGGCTGCATTTCATGTTAAAATTTTTAATGGGCGAAAAATCAAATTTTATATGATTTTGCAGGTACTAATTCAATGTTAAGGTTTTTTTCAGATTTGTTATGTCATTACAAAATATGAATGTCAGGAGCCTCTTGATTACTACTGATCATGTGTGCTATAGAGTCAGGGAGAATAACTGTAAAGCATAGATTATATAAAAATGCACATTTGTTTTAATGAAAAGTTCTCATTTAGTCTGGGCATGTCTTATGAAGACAGTAAATGATATAAATGATGTAGATTTTAAAAGAATGAACCACGTGACAGTGGCGACTTATGTTTTATTGGTACAAAGTAAGGATTATAACCAGGGAGACAGCATGTCTCTGAGAAACTGTTCCAAAGAGGTAGGGGAAAGATCAGTATACATGTGATTTTGGTGAAGGGAGAGTATGTTCAGTAAAGCACATATTTTTTGCAAAAGGCTTCTGCTAGTCATGAGGAGGAGTCATCATCATGATGAATTTTAGGGCTTTTCTAGATATCAGAGGATATAAGAATCAGGCTCATAAAATCAGCTCCTGAAAATATCTAACTATCTGAAGACCTATTCTGCCAGTTTTACCCAGAGCACAGGTTACCTCATTTTTGCTCTCTACCCTGAACTCCTTTCAGGGGATGTTGAAAGTCAGTAGCTACAACAACACATTATTTAATCCTTGTAGAGGTAGATGGCAAGTGCCAAAGGCAAGTGCCAGTTAGTACTTAACAATTAATTGCTTTAGATTTCACACCCTCTCTCTTTTCTGAAGCCATCCCAAGCGGACAGTGTGTGGGAAAAACTAAAGTCAACAAAAGATGAAATTATATTAGTAGTGAGTTCAATTTCAAATGTAAGCTAAATTTTCTAAGATATACCATTCTATGTAAGCAATGAAATACTAATACTTATATTAATATTAATAGCAAAGCTATTAGAATACTATATATAGAGTACAGAGCAGAGTGTAATTCTTAAACTTACCAGCTATATTTTATTGTACATTTATAAAATAAATTTTCTCATTTATAGAATAGAGCTTGCTGTGCTGTGATTAGTCACTCAGTCATGTCTGACTCTTTGCGATCTCATGGACTATAGCCCGCCAGACTCCTTTGCCCATGGGGATTCTCTAGGCCAGAATACTGGAGTGGGTTGCCCTGCCCTCCTTCAGGGGATCTTTCCAACCTAGGGATCAAACCCAGATCTCCCTCACTGTAGGCAGATTCTTTACTGTCTGAGCAACCAGGGAAGCCCAAGAATACAGGGTGGGTAGCTTATCCCTTCTCCAGGAGATCTTCTCAACCCAGGAATTTAACCAGGGTCTCCTGCTTTGCAGGCAGAATCTTTACCTGCTGAGCTACCCAGGAAGCTGAGAATAGGGCTTAATACTAGTATATATTTTGCAGGATTATAGTGAAGATTAAATAGTATTAATATACATCTCATACATTTAATATCATCTAAAACACATGAAAGAGTATTTTTGTATTAATGACTTTAAAAATAATTTTAAATTATTATTTTTATCATTTCAAAATAAGAATCCTAGCTTATGTTTATTTGTTTTCTATTCTCCTTCAAGAACTCTGTATGACTAGGCATTTAACATAAATTGATTTATGAATCATGCATAAACTAAAATCAGATCTCCATACTGTACATGAAATGGGTGCACAAGCACACATATATGTCTCTGGAAGTAAATGTCCTGCTTCTGCCTGTTTGATAGACTGACTGCTAAGGAGATAATTAATGCCTCTGATCATAGCCATCATGTTCATTTCCTTATCGTAGGAGCAGGGATCTCTCAAGTGAGCTATAGCATGCTTTGTTGTAAAATACTTTTTTTTTTTTTAACTTGACAAATCATCTAGGACCATTGTAGTAGGGAGGAAAGTAATTAGACAACTTTCGCCAAAGAGGAAAAAAAATGCTTTGTGAGAAAGCTAAGCATTTATTTATGAATAGCAATAACCATTAATTGAGTGCTTACTATGTTCCAGGCTTGTGACAGATGGTGTCCATATGTCATCTCAGTTTAATAATATTCAGCTGGAAGCTGCTAACAATCCTAATTACCTTTTTGAAATGGTACTCACGTTTAGACAGGTAATTTCTGCTAAATTATTACCTGCCAATTCTCTTCCACTTAGAGTTCCAGTACAAGCTAATTTATTGTGATCCACCTTCCAAGTCTGAGTTGCCACCCATTCATTTATTAGCACTAGGAGACTCCTTTTCCTTCTGTGGCTTCAACATTCTTTTTAAGACCTATCTAGCTTATCTGTGTTGATGGTATCAGTGATGCAATAGGCCCTGGCAGTTCATTTTAATTTAAAATAAGCGGTCTATTTAAAATCCACAGTTCATATATTAATGTATGAAGAATTCAATGGAACAGGGAGATCTTTGAAGGGTCTTCAGAATGAGGGTTCTTATTATACCACTTGAAGCTCTGTCATTAAAGGGTTAAGTCAAAATACATGATACCACCATCATCCTGTAACTTCAGGTATCAGCCATTTCTGGCAAAATTTCCCTTTCAGCTCCAAATCCACCCCCTACCCCCCCCACACACACACTTCTGTTTTTTTTAAAAAAAAAAAAAACTTAACAAATGCGGTCAAAATCCAGCTTGAATACAAATCTCAGAAAAGAAAACAAGTTTGAAGCAACTCTCTCATTCAGTTTCCTCACAGCACAAATGAGACATTCATGAACTGTGTATTTCAGAAAACTTTACAGAAACCTCTTCTTATTTTGTATCTATATTTTCCTGAAACATGAGTCTGCACAGTTCTAAAAGACTACTAGGTCATAAAAGCAAATTTTCTTTCTCTTTCCTTCCTTTCCTCCCTTTCTGTCTCTCTTTCCTTCTTTGTCTCTATCTTTCTTCCTTACTCAATTCCTGTCCCTCTCTCTTTTTCTTTCTTCCCTCTCCCTTTTATTAATCTTTCTTCCCTCTTCCTCTGGTTTTGTGCTTCTTAAGTAGCATTGCCATGAGGACTTCTACTTATTACTCTCTTGTCATTGTGCTTTTACAGAGTGAGCATCCTATTAATTTTATTTGGAGACAGAGAATATATTTGTTAACCATCTGGCCTAATTCAACCTGAATTGGAAGTTAAATTAAAGCTCTTCCCACACTTGTAGAAACTCTGCTTCACTTCTATACTTTTAGCCCATAAATAGAATTTTCATTACTAGTGCTATTTGAGAAAGCTTATATTTTTCCCTTGGATTTCTTAAACCTCATTATCCACAGCTTAAATCCAGGCTATACCAAGTTTTAAGTAGAAACTGGTGCAGAGAACCAGTTTCCTAAGATGCTTATATTTGGGATTATTCTTAACTTGAACCTCATTTCAGAAAATCCTGTCTGTGGCCATTTTTAATCGAAGAGTAGGAAGCAGAATAACAAAACCAGCACAGAGTTCCTCTGTTCAATTTTCAGACTGTTCAACTAACTGCTTTCATTTCCTCAACCTGAAATATTCATACAAAGAGCTTGGGATATAAGATTGTCCTATGGGAATACAATATGGATAAATTCATGAGTTCTGTAGAAAAGCAATCTCACTATTATGGAAAAAAGGAATTTTTTTTTCTTTTTTCTCTGTGAGATCTAAATGTAGTCATGATCCTGTTCTCCTGGTCAGTGTCTATACCAGGTTTCCCTTGGGGGAGAAAACATTATCGTGTGCATGCATTTTTCTGATATTTGACACTACACTTGTTGCAGACAGTTGAAAAGCCCACAAATAGTTTGGCCTTAATATCAGTGGTAGCAAAACAGTACTTGCCTGTAGGATACAGGCAAGCTTTGTGTGATTGAGTGCAGATTACCTCACATCTCTGAGCCTCAGCTTTCTCCTTATAACTAGAGATAGCAATGGGTACATGAAAGGCTGCTTGAAAGGATAAAATGGGGATATATATTATGAGAATAAATTCTGAAATATAAAGTTAGAACCTATAAAAAAGTTTGCTAAATTGTCTCAGTACCATGATCATCCACACAGGGACAGTGAGGTTCTATTCTCCCAAGTTCCTAAGACTTTTATGGCCACTTTTTACTCCACAGTGCAAGCACTAATTGGTACATGAAACGTAAAACAGGAGCCCATAATTTCAAGGTATAGTAAGGCTGAAAATAACACTGTAATAGCAGGAAAAAAAAAAAAAAGAAAACTATCCGTTGGTTGATAGTGTCTCCATAATGTTTTATGAATACATAATATTAATCCTAAATAAGTACTTCACCAAGTATATGAGTGCTATGTTGCCCTACAGGAGAGGAAATTATACTTTGGTCAAGGTAGGTTCTGGAGGCTCACGTTCCTTCAAAATTATGTTGAGAGTTAGAATTCCTTAGAAATTATAGGGCTTGACTTTAGCTCAGCTCATAATCATAAACGTTCACATAAAGAAATTAAGGAGACATTATATATGGTTTGTTATATTTAATCATTCTATTATTAATATATCTAACATTTATTGATCACCTATGCCACGCACTGTGCTAAGTGCTTCATTGAAACTATATGATGATTTCTTAAGACACAAGACTTTTACTATTAACATTTTGTAGATAAGGAGATTGGGAATAGAATAGGTTGGTAACAGGTCCAATATCACCCAGTGAATTACAAAAAAAAATGATTTGAACTAAAGTCTCTTTCCATAGTGATTGAGCTCTAAACTACCATGCTTTGCTGCTCCTGCATGAGCTAAACAGCTACAGCATGAGAATCATCTTTTTGGTCAGTATAATGTTGCTTAGAAATATATTCCTTACCTAATTAACTAATGTATTTTATAATCAGGGGGTAGAGTTTCTTTTGTCGAGGGGCCAGAAGATGAAATCAGAGTTGTTTTTGTTTTAACATATTGAGATGCCTCCAAATTCCAATAAAATTTCTAGAGATGGGTTCCAAGGTTAACAGGAAAAATGGAAGTAACTTCTTTTCCTTCAGTTCAGTTCCAACTTGGATCTGAAATCTTTCTCTCCTGCAATTGCCAGTTACTTAAAAAGTAAGATTTGTAAGTCTCCTGAGAAAGGTGATGGTAGACTGAAATGGAAAGGATAAAGTTACTTGCAGAAGTATATATATATATTCTTCTTGGATGATTTTTAGGGCCTTTAGATTAATTTGATTTTTGAAACAGCAATGTAAAAATCCAATTTTGATTTTGAAATAGGAAAAAAAAAGTGAAAGGAATCTTTGACTTTTGGGATTCAGTATGTAAGATCAAAAGAGACCCAACTTGTAATTTGGTCCATTTGAAAATGGACCCTCTGCACTTGTTCTTGAGGAAAATTTGCCAACACATATCAGAAGCTTTAACTTTTACATTACTGTTATTCAATAATTTAATTTTCTAAAATTATACTGAAGAGGTTTGCATGCATATGGACAAACTACAGCCCCAAGAATATTCATTTCATCATTATTTATGACAAAAAAAATTGTAAACAAAATAGAAAGAAATTAAATGTCCACAGAAGATATTAAGAAGAGGTAGCAAGAATACACAGAAGAACTGTACCAAAAAGATCTTCATGACCCAGATAATCACGAAGGTGTGATCACTCCCACTCACCCAGAGCTAGACATCCTGGAATGTGAAGTCAGGTGGGCCTTAGGAAGCATCACTATGAACAAAGCTAGTGGAGGCGATGGAATTCCAGTTGAGCTATTTCAAATCCTGAAAGATGATGCTGTGAAAGTGCTACACTCAATATGCCAGCAAGTTTGGAAAACTCAGCAGTGGCCACAGGACTGGAAAAGATCAGTTTTCATTCCAATCCCAAAGAAAGGCAATGCCAAAGAATGCTCAAACTACCTCACAATTGCACTCATCTCACATGCTAGTAAAGTAATGCTCAAAATTCTCCAAGCCAGGCTTCAGTAGTACATGAACTGTGAACTTCCTGATGTTCAAGCTGGTTTTAGAAAAGGCAGAGGAACCAGAGATCAAATTGCCAACATCCACTGGATCATGGGAAAAGCAAGAGAGTTCCAGAAAAACATCTATTTCTGCTTTATTGACTATGCCAAAGTCTTTGACTGTGTGGATCACCACAAACTGGAAAATTCTGAAAGAGATGGGAATACCACACCACTTGACCTGCCTCTTGAGAAACCTATGTGCAGTTCAGGAAGCAACAGTTAGAACTGGACATGGAACAACAGACTGGTTCCAAATAGGAAAAGGAGTACATCAAGGCTGTATATTGTCACCCTGCTATTTAACTTATATGCAGAGTACATCATGAGAAACGCTGGACTGGAAGAAACACAAGCTGGAATCAAGATTGCTGGGAGAAATATCAATAACCTCAGATAAGCAGATAACACTACTCTTATGGCAGAAAGTGAAGAGGAACTAAAGGGCCTCTTGATGCAAGTGAAAGAGGAGAGTGAAAAAGTTGGCTTAAAGCTCAACATTCAGAAAATTAAGATCATGGCATCTGGTCCCATCACTTCATGGCAAATAGATGGGGAAACAGTGGAAACAGTGTCAGACTTTATTTTTCTGGGCTCCAAAATCACTGTGGATCGTGATTGCAGCCATAAAATTAAAGGACACTTGCTCCTTGGAAGGAAAATTATGACCAACCTAGATAGCATATTAAAAAGCAGAGATATTAACTTTGCCAACAAAGGTCCATCTAGTCAAGGCTATGGTTTTTCCAGTAGTCATGTATGGATGTGAGTTGGACTGTGAAGAAAGCTGAGCGCCGAAGAATTGATGCTTTTGAACTGTGGTGTTGGAGAAGACTCTTGAGAGTCCCTTGGACTGCAAGGAGATCCAACCAGTCCATCCTAAAGGGGGTCAGTCCTGGTGTTCATTGGAGGGACTGATGTTGAAGCTGAAACTCCAATACTTTGGCCACCTGATGTGGAGAGCTGACTTATTGGAAAAGACCCTGATGCTGGGAAAGATTGAGGGCAGGAGGAGAAGGGGACGACAGAGGATGAGATGGTTGGATGGCATCACTGACACAATGGACATGGGTTTGGGTGGACTCCGGAAGTTGGTGATGGACAGGGAAGACTGGCGTGCTGCGGTTCATGGGGTCGCAAAGAGTTGGACACAACCGAGTGACTGAACTGAACTGAAATGTCCATCAGTAAGAGATTGGCTGAAAATGCGCATTTGAATGTCCCACTGTCATTCCATATGAAAGTACAACAAACTGTTTAATGGAAAATATATTCATAATATATACTTTTAAGGATTTTTAAAAGTGTTTTACAAAGAATATGCTGAAACGATTTGAGTATCAAAACAAAGCAGTATTGGATTATAACCCAAAAGTGAAATAAATATCCAATGTGATATTTATATAAATACAAGACTGAATAAATTGATAAATGAGGATGGAAAAGTGAAAAATCTCCCATGAGGAAGAATTCTAAATGAATTATATAGGTTCACACCTTAGAAGTGAATCATGACCCCTTACTCATTAGATATGAATGATATACTTTGACCATTCCAAAGACTCAATATGGGAAAAGAGAAAAATGAGTAGATTTACAGTGGAGAACACTGACAAAACTTCTGCCAAGTGATGAAGGCCAGCATTAGCAGCCATAGATCATACTGATAGAGTAATAACCTCGATATGACGGGTGAAAATGGCATTTTACTTTTACGCTCTTTTTGCTCAAAACCCATAACCTCAGGTTAAAGTTAAAGAAAACAGCAAACAAATTCCAATAGTGGGTCATCCCACAATAAAACTGACCACTACTCCTCAAAACTCTCAGGGTTATCAAAAACAAGAAATGTCTGAGACACTGTTAATTACAGCCAAGAAGAGCCCAGGGAGACAAGAAAACTCAATATGGTACCTGGGATAGAATGTTAGAATTAAAAAGGATATCAAATAAAAACCAAGGAAATTTGAATAAAGCATGGCTTTAGTTAATAAAGACATATTCGTGTTTGTTCATTATTTATAACATAAGTACCATCTTAATTTAAAGTTTTAATAATAGGGAAACTGTGTGGTAATGGGATTTTACTATACTGTCAGCTGACTTTTCTGTTCTAAAACAGTTATTTTAAAATTTGGGCGGAGGGGAAGGGGTATTAATAAAGTGGGAGAGAAAGAGGCAAGAATCTTCTGTTTCTCAGAGACACACACAAAAATTCCTTCAGTAACAGTCTCTTATTAGTTCTACCAAAGAAACTGAGAGTGACTCTTTCCAGTCTCAGTTTAAAAAGGAGTAACCTGGAGCAAAGATAATCAGGCAAGTTCCCAGAGTATTCTTGAATCTTCCTTCATTGTAAGGAAAGAACAGATTCTAGGGGAAAAAAAAAAACAAAAAACAAAAAGTGATCCACATTGTTACATTGATCCTATTTTCAGTAGCCTGCGAACTCCTTGGGGTCTTTCTATTATCTTTATATCCCCAGGGCCTAGCCCAGCATCTGCTGTTAGAATTCCTCCTGAATAAGTGAAGGCAGAAAGGAATTAACTATTGAATAAGATATTCAATGCATATTTACTAAGTTAATAGAACCTGGAGCTTAATTTGCCAAGTGAGTGAATGAGAGAATGTCAATAATCCTCATCGAGAATAAATATGTTATTTTAAAATGGTAAATCCATTGTTCTGAGCAAGTCCTTGAGGATTGTGTTCGCTAAGAAATATAATGCAGAAATCCCTCTCTCTCTCCTGTGTATTCCTTTTTACCTTCTCAGTCAAAGCACCACTGACAATTACAGTACCACAGTTTATTAATTGTTATTATGCATTGATTGCCTATTATAAGCTAGGGATTATGATAAGGGAGTGGTGAAGTTTACAATTATTTAAGCATCTGCCCACAATGCGGGAGACCCGGGTTTAATCCCTGGGTTGGGAAGATCTCCTGGAGAAGGAGATGGCAATCCACTCCAGTACTCTTGCTTGGAAAATTCCATGGACTGGGGAGCCTGGTAGGCTACAGACTATGGGGTCACAAAGAGTCGGACAACTGAGCGACTTCACTTTCACGTTACATCAATCCTGTCCTCTCTATAGTCCACCTGCCTATCTATCTATTCGTCCGTCTAGTTTTGTCTTTGTTTTACAGATAGGAAAACTGGTCACAGTGGCCCAGGTATTGATGGCGGAAGGAAGATAACAAACACTAAGTCGTGTTGAACTCTTTCGATCCCATAAACTGTAGCCTACAGGGTTTCTCTCTTCATGGGATTCTCCAGACAAGAATACTGGAGTGGGTTGCCATTTCCTTCTCCAGGGGAACTTGACAGGGGGGCTGAGTATTTAAACCCTGATCTCTTCAAAGCCTATACACTTTCCAGAACACAGTGTTTCCTTGAAATGTTAGTGAATCCACTGATAAAACTTTCAGCCCTATGGTAAATGTGTGTTTATGTGTTCCTTTGTTGAGGATTGCTGTCTTTCAGTTTTTCAAAGATTGGCTTGAATGCTTGTCAGTTCTCATATTTGCATAGAATTTACCATATCATCTTATGCGAACCAATAGAAAATCATAATAAAACACAAAGTAGTTAGAAAGAATCTGAAGAGTACCTTCATTATACTATGTTGTGGGACAAACAGGACAGGCTATTCATAAGAAAATAATTTATTCATTATCTATTTAACTTAATGAGGAAAGTTTTTCTTTTTATTTCTTTTTATTTTTTTCTTTCCCTTTTTAAAAAATTTATTTATTTATTTATTTATTTATTTATTTATTTATTTATTGGAGGCCAATTACTTTACAATATTGTATTGGTTTTACCATACATTCACATGGATCCACCATGGGTGTACATGTGTTCCTGACATTCAAATGGGAAATTTTTAAAATGTCTCTCTGAATTTTTTTAAAGCAAGCGCTTAAATCCTGAAAACCCTGAATTCACCTAGTTTAATATTAACATATTATTGGCCAGAGATGTATTAATACCACAGGCATTAGTTTCTGCAAAAATCTAATAATGTGTTAAAACGCTACTGTCATTCTGAGCATCCTGAGCAATCTTTCTGTGGTAAGCTCTTCAGTGATGTCCATATGTGTAAAAGAAAGCAAAGTCAAATAGCTGCTCTTTCATCTGAAAGTTCTGAAATAGATAACAACAACTTGGTGAGACTTCATATTTACTGCTTAACATTAATAGCTAAGCTGGGGTATCTTTTCCTTCATAAATTAGAAAATAATGAATAAGATATACCTGTATACATAAACATCATTGTCTATACATAAATATAGCCCTCTGTGTGAAGACTTCAAAACACACAGGAACGCTGAGTAAAGCGACTAATTTTATTTGCATTCCAGAGCATTGACAGCAAAGTTATTAAGTTAAGAAAAATAATGAAAAGTAAATATGTTTGGTTGTTTATGAAAGTGATAGAGTTATGATTGTATCATTTTAACTTCTTTACTAAGAACAAAGGCATATATTTTCTTGAAAGGAGACACAGAGCTCTATCAGTCAATCATACTATATTTGAATAGCACCTATCCAAGGAGTTTCTCAGGGCATTTCACAATACAATTAATTTGCAGCTTAGATAATTAAGAGTCTGCCATGTTAAACAAATGAGACAAAACTGAGAATTGAAAGCTGTGATCATGTCAGCTCTGAAACTCCAACATAGAAAGTGAGATACATGTCCCCAAAGTCATAGTAATTAAAGTTCAAGCAGGTTTCTGAAGTTTTGTCTCAATTATTCTATATTCACATTAGCCCATGGTGGTTTAAGATAGTTAGGGTCTTTGAGTAAACACTCTAGCCAGCCTTCCAAAGATCTCATTCTCCACACTCTCTGCCTGCATGACTGCAGCAGCCCCCTAGGTTGGTTGGTATATTTTCTGTATTCTTTCTAATCATCTATCCTAGATTTTTATAAATAGTACCTATTACCATTGCCACATATAAACCAGTGGGGTGTATCCTCTGCAATGGCCCTGATTGATTTTTAGAGAGAGTTTTTTCTTCTCATTCATAAACAATGCATTTCGAAAAGGTTATCTTTTGAATTATCAAAAACTTTAATATATAAAATTAAACTTGTTATTTGCTGAAATATTAGTAATTGCAGATTACTATCTATAATTTTACTATCCACAATGAAATATCCATAATTTCATTCTCAGATAACATCTTTTTTACCATTTTGCTGAAATTTTTCAAGACTTTTAAAGGAAAACATTTACAGAATTGAGGGCTAACTGCATTCGCACATGGAGAATTAATTTGTATATTAAAAAGATAATTTGATGTAAATATTAAATGGATAAAAGCATGAGTTTTGAAGTCAGAATCAATGATTTTTAATTTGAATTTCAAATTTACAACTTACGTATATCAATTATTTCATTTCTCTAAACTTCACTTTTTACCTTCAAAATTAGCCTTAAAAAAAAAAAAATCTGGAATTTAGCACTGTCGGATTAACTGGACCTGCATTTAGTCTCCTACCAGAAACAATAAGAAAACTGGACAAATATAATGGGAAACAAACCTGATTCCAGGGAAGTAACAATGGGCAGCATAAAACTGTGATCCCTAAAGGATGGGAAAGGTACAAAGTAAGCCATTGATATCCCAGGTTTTTTACCTCCAGGTACTTTCTAGAACACTGAATGAAGAAGCAAACATAAATAGGACAAGACTTCATCACTGAGTTAGGAGACACAAGGTGACTGAAGTGGCTGGGATTGCAGAGCAGAGTATCAGAGCCAATGGGACTAGAAAAAGAAAGCGCTCCAGAAATCTACAGAAGAATGAAAAATGAGGCTGGGCAAAGAACAATTTTCCGAGTACAAACAGGGCTGAAAGATGTTGGAGTTCTAACATGCTAGAGAAGAGAGATAGTAAACATTTTAGAGCAATTGATAGGAAGAAGCATCTTAGAACTAAATTAGCCTTAGACTAACATCTACTCCATACTCAAGGAAGTTTAAGAATAAGCTACAGAGAGGTCAAGCAGATTCACTGCAACTTAATTCCTATCAATAAAATCCAATACTTGAAAGAAATACACAACAGTCCAGCTTTTAACAACATAATATTTATTATATCTCAAATTAAATTAAATTATTAGATAGCCTGAAAAGCATTAAAAAAAAATAGGAACCATGATTAGAAGCAAAAACAGTTAACAGAAACAGATCCATAAATTATTGAGATGTTAAACTTAGCTAACAAGGACACTCATATCATCAGTAGGTCTTCTGAATAAATAGCTAGGGGTTAAAGGTAAAGAAACTGCAGACCTGAGTCTCTGATTAAGAAAGTCTCTAGGGAAACCTGAAGATAACAGGGAAAACAAAGAAAAACAAGAGGGAGTTTTAGCCTCTGAAACCACAGCTACGGCAAACAGTAAATAAACACAGCCTAACTCCTTGCCAGATAAACATAAAAGTTTACACTAAAATCTAGTGTAAAATCACTTACTTTTACCTGTTACATCCTACTAGGTTTTTAACAACAAAAATATATAAAAGACCAATTAAAATGCACATTCTGCAGAGAAAAGCAAACAGTGGAACCAAACTCAAATATGGCAAATATTTTTAAATTATCACATTGGGAATTTGAAACTATTAAAATTAATATGTTAAGGGCTCTAATGGAAAAAGCAGACAGCATGAAAAAACAGAGGATTAATGTAGCAGAAAAAAAAAAAAAGAAATTCTAAGAAAGGATCAAAAGGAAGTAATAGATATAAAAACACTATAATGTAAATGACAATGTCTTTGATGGGTTTACCAGCGGACTGAACATGACTAAGAAAAGAGTAAGTGAATGAGAAGAAATGTCAATGGAAACATCCCCAATTAAAATGTGAAGAGAAAGAAAGAAAGAATGGAGTATCCAGGAAATGGGGGCAACTACAAATGGTGAAACAAATGTCTAATGGGAACACCAAAGGAGAGCAAAGAGAGAATTAACAGAATAAATATTTGAAGTAAGAATGACTGGAAATTTTCCAAAATTAGTGACAGTTACCAAACCACAGACCCAGGAAGCTTAGAGGCCAATTAGCAAGAAAAATTCCAAAATAATCTACCCATTCAAGAGAAGGAATATTCCCAGGATAAAGGGAATTATTTCCTAGCTACTTAGAAAATAGTTCCTCAAATATTTCATGAAAACCAGTCTGTATTTCAGAAACTGTTTAAAGTCCTTTTAAAAAAAGGTGAATATGATGTGGCAATGATTTATGTTATTTTGTGTGTGTGTGTGTGTGTTCCTCTTTCTTATTCACCTACTAATTTCCTTAACCGCCCTCTACTTCCCCTCCTTTCTCATTAACTAAAATATATAAACCTTAGTTTAATGAATATTTAATTTATAGCATAAATAGTAGTCAGTAATTAGTTAGCAAAAGTGTTTAGAAACATTGTTGATAAGAGAAAGAACTCTTGATTTTATTCCTCACTGAACCAATGCGCTTTTTCAGTTTGGGGTGTATCCAACTTACTACAGAGAAGTGTAGTACCTCAGAAAGTGAATGAGAAGATTTAAAAGGATTTGTACAAAGCAGTCCCAACATTGTTTGGAGCATATTGACTTGAAAAAAATATAACAAAATCAAGTATTGCATGCAATATTTTTTATAAAGAGTTGTCAGAGAACATGATTTATAATTATCATTCAATAGTTTGTAAAACACTTGGCAATAGACCTGCAAATAGATATTTATCATTTAAAAAGGGAGGTTGATTTTGTTCTTTTCAGATTGTTAATTATGTTTATCAATTAGTAACTTTCTAGGGAGTGCATTGTTTGTGTGTATGTTAATGTTGCAAATTCAGAAAAGTCAGTAGAGTATTTGGTAAATGTCCACTGCAGAGGGCACAGTGAAAAATCTTTTTTGTTAGTAGCTAACATTTGCATAATATTTTCCAAATATATAAAGGATTTTCATCTACATTCTGTTCATCTGAAGAAATGAGAACTAGATCTGCACTTCAGTTACACAGAATATATGTTTCTTATGCAGAACATTTTAACACTATCATGTCCTTGTGGATGCTTCAGACTTTCCATTTTAACACTGAGGCATTTCAATTCCATATTAATAATAGCTTTAATAAATATAGTCTCAACAATGATTAGGTTTGTCAGATAAAATGTTGTGGGACATACTCTACTAGACCAATTATTTCCTTGACAATTTTCTAAGAGGTACAGTGAACCAATTCTCATCATTTTCCCATTCTTCCTTAATTTTATTTTATGTGCATCAGCTCTTTTATATATAAACTTAACAGTGAACATACACTTTATCACTGAGGGATTTTTATTTTGTACATACACATCATATTTGCCATATTTTTACATGTATTATGCACTGTAATCTTCAAAACAATACAGGAGATAGATATCAATTTAATCTTTTTTGCATGAGGATATGGAAATTCTTAACAGTTAAGAGGGATGCTTGCCGATGTTCAGACAACTTTTGAGAAAATTGAGAATTCCATCTTGCCTCCTCTAACTTGGAGAGCAGTTATCTTACCATTTACTCAAAAGTTTCTAAGTTCAGAACTTAAAATCAGGTGACACTAAATTTAAAGTGTCCTTTCTTTCTTATCAGAAGCATGAAATTGAACCAGTTACTTATATACTTTGAGCCTCATCATCTTCCTCAAATATAATAAAAATATGAGGTACCCTGCACAACTAAGAGGATTAGGCATATCATATAAATTCTTAGCTATAAATGGTTAGCTCATGTAATTTATTTACATGAGATTCTTGAGAACTAGCATCAATCTTTTTCACTTATTATGTGAGTATTTTTTAAATTACAGGAATCTATATTTCCTGATGCTAAACATGATAAACTATTAATATTCTTTTCAGATACTATTTTTCATTGATTTTCTTTTTTTTTTAAGATTTAAAATGTTTTATTTATTATTATTATTTTTTAATTTTAAAATCTTTAATTCTTACATGCGTTCCCAAACATGAACCCCCCTCCCACCTCCCTCCCCATAACATCTCTCTGGGTCATCCCCATGCACCAGCTCCAAGCATGATTTTCTTTATAAATAAATCAATAAATTTTCAAAGCATTTTTCTGTTATTTTATGGTGTTTTATATACTTTAATTTCTGAGAAAGCTTGAAAATGGTGAAAGTTCATCATGTCTTTCAAGGCAAGTAAACAAAAACTGACAAAACTCCCATTTGTCAATCTCTTAAAATAATTTAAACAATCTATAATTATTTATTGAACAAATACTATGGGGCAAATATGTAAAATTCAACAGTCCATGAGCTGAGAATTTCCAGGTGTTCAAGCTAGATTTAGAAAAGGCAGAGGAACCAGAGATCAAATTGCCAACATCCATTGGATCATAGAAAAAGCAAGAGAATTCCAGAAAAACATCTACTTCTGCTTTATTGACTACACTAAGCTTTTAACTGTATGGATCACAACAAACTGTGGAAAATTCCTTAAGAGATGGGAATACCAGACTACCTGCCTTGCTCTTGAGAAATTTGTATGCAGGTCGAAAAGAAACAGTTAGAACTAGACATGGAAAAATGGACTGGTTACAAATTTGGAAAGGAGTATGTTAAGACTGTGTACTGTCACCCTGCTTATTTAACTTTTATGCAGAGAACATGATGCAAAATACTGGGTTGGATGAAGCTCAAGCTGAAATCAAGATTGCTGGGAGAGATATCAATAACCTCAGATATGCAGATGACACCATCCTTTTGGCAAAAAGTGAAGAAGAACTAAAGAGCCTCTTGATGAAATTAAAAGAGGAGAGTGAAAAATCTGGCTTAAAATTCAACACTCAAAAATGAAGATTATGGCAACTAGTCCCATCATTTCATGGCAAATAGATGGGGAAATAATGGAAACAGAGGGAAACTATTTTTTGGGCTCCAAAATCACTGCAGATGGTGAATGCAGCCTTGAAATTGAAAGATGCTTGCTCCTTGGAAGAAAAGCTATGACCAACCTAGACAGCACATTAAGAAGCAGAGACGTTACTTTGCCAACAGAGGTCCATCTAGTCAAAGCTATGATTTTTCCAGTAGTCATGTATGGATGTGATAGTTCGACCATGAAGAAAGGTGAACACTGAAGAACTGATGCTTTTGCACTCTGTTTTTGGAGAAGACTCTTGAGAGTCTCTTGAACTGCAAGGAGACCAAACCAGTTATCCTAGAGGATATCCTGAATATTCATTGGAAGGACTGATGCTGAAGCTGAAATTCCAATATTTTGGCCACCTGATGTGAAGAACTGACTCATTGGAAAAGACCCTGTTGCTGGAAAAGATTGAAAGCAGGAGGAGAAGGGGACAACAGAGGATGAGATGGTTGGATGGCATCACTGACTCAATGGACTGAGTCTGAGCAAGCTCCTGAAGTTGGTGATGGGACAGGGAAACCTGGCATGCTTCAGTCCGTTGTTTCGCAGAGTCAGACACAACTGAACAACTGAACTGACAGTCAATTCTGATTCTTTGCGATCCTGTGGACTGTAGCCTGCCAGGCTCCTCTGTCCACAGGATTCTCTAGGCAAGAATAGTGGAGTGGGTTACAATTTCCTCTTCCAGTGGATCTTCCCAATACAGGGATTGAACCCATATCTCCTGCTGCTCTTGCATTGCAGGCAAATTCTTTACCACTGAGCCACTAGGGAAATAGAGCCAAATAATGCTGATTACAAAATATTTAGTAACCAGCATTATCTGGATTGGGCTTCCCCTGTGGCTCAGTGGTAAAGAATCCCACCTGCATTGCAGGAAATGTAGAAGATATTAGTTCCATCCCTGAGTCTGTAAGATCCCCTGGAGGAGGAAATGGCAACTCAGTCCAGTATTCTTGCCTGGCAAATTCCATGGACAGAGAAGCCTGGCAGTCTACACTCCTTAGTGCTAGAAAGAGTCGGACACCACTGAGCATGCCCACACAAACGAACATTATTTGGATTGCTTGGCATGTTTGCTTAATAATAGGATGAAGACTTTTAAGGATGTTTCCCATAGTTTTGAATGTAAATCATTATTTCTGAATATGAGGCTCACATGAGGAATAGATTCTGGATTTATAGGTAAGCACTTAAAAGTGGTGCTGAGAGTAAGTCTCTTACTATTCAAAGTATGTTCTATAGGCAAGAAGAATCACTATTACCTAGGAGTTTGCTGGAATTGAAGAAATCAGACAACACACCAAATCTATTGAATCTCAATTTAGCTATCCCCCAGATAATTCATATATACATTAATATTTTAAAGTGGAATTTTATCACTTTGTTACTTGGTTACTGGTGTTTATGGGTGTCAAAATGAAATTTTAATATTGCCAAAATGCAGTGTTCTGAACATTCCATTAAAAAAAAAAAATGTGTGGCTGGATTTAAAGCTTTCCAAACTTACTGCTTATAAACACTTATCTGAGTAGTAAAGCAAAATGCTCCTCCTACCAGGACAGCTTTGGCTCAATTCTGATTATCCACTATGAACAATGGCCTTTAATTTGCCTTATTTTGGAAACTAGCTGTGCAGGTTTTTCATTTACAAGAGTTGTTGATTAATTAAGCAAGGAGACACTCCAGGTAATATATTTCAGGATGTACAAGAAATAGAGTGGTGGATATGTCAAAAATTTAGTGACCTGCTTGCCATCTTATGCGAGCTCACTTATTGCTTGGCAATGTGCGGCCTAAGTGGCTTACACTGTGCTTAAACTAGAGTAAATATTGGCCCAGTTGGCAGAATCATCTCCCCAATCATTTTTTAGAGTATTAATATTAGACATGTTTATTTAAAGTCCAATCAGAAAGTTCCACTTTTGCCAGCTTTTAAAATATTTGCTAATTTACCTATAGAGCAACATTTGAATACCAAAATATCTATTTGTTTGTGTTAATTAAAACAGTTAGAAAAAAAAAAAAAAACAACCTTACTTTCCAAGGGCAAAGCATTCCAGTTTTACAGATGAATCCTTTGCAGCTTGAATAGTTTCAGGAAAACGCACTTCAATCTTTGGTTCATATTCCCCCATCACACCTGTTAAATACCAAAAGAGCTAGCAGCATTTCTAAAGAACAGAGATTTTTTATGAAGCAAATGCTTTAGTTATCAAAATTTGATTATTCTGTCCTTTAGTTAACAATATTTTTTCTATACTGATGATGAATGATGGAGAGCATCACTTCATAATACTGTTTAAAAAATTAGTTCATTCCTCTCTCCCCTAAAAAAGAAATACCTAAGATATACCAAAATATCAGAATAAATGCATCCCAAATTTCCCTGTATTCCACAAGAGCATCTTAAAAATAAAATAAATTATTTTACAAAATAAAAATGCTTCCTTTTTTAGAAATTAATCATTCTAAACATTCGAAGAGGCTGTGGTTGAAAAGACAGAGTACTACTTCATTCAAATAAATTGGTAAATTTTATTTTTTCTGTTTCTTTGACATGTGGTATTTCTTGAGTGACTACTTTAAGAAGAGATTTTTTTTTTAGTATTCTGTATGATGCTTTGTATATTTTTACCATAAATGTATTGAAAAGAATAGAGGAGATGGAATAATGAAGGAATTAAGAAGAGAAGTTAAGAAAGTAGGTAGATAGGGAGAAAAAAGGCCAATATGATCGTTTCTATGCATATTATTTGCTTAGGAGCTCTTGTGATCATGAACAGAGCACTCACTGAAGGGGAGAAATTGGACTTAAGAATTCCAGTGGTTGATGAATTCTAAATTAAGACCATGCAAATATATTTGAATAGTGATTATAAAAGCTCTGTCATAAGAACTCCCTATATAGAGCTAATTCCATAATTCTGTTATCCATCATTAAATTATATTCCTGCTTTTCTTGAACTTAAAGAGGAGAAAAATTCTATGGACGTATTACAAGTCCAGAATCTGATCATAAAACGCATCAACAGATATTTCCATCTTTATATTTACCACTGTGAATATTTAATTAAAGAATCAACTAGAGGGTTTTTCTACTTTGATGACTTTCTTAAGTTTTCTAGCTGGAAATCTTGTACCAGCTATGGCTTGACTAAACTCCAAAATCATCAGAGACCAATCTAAATTATGTTCCTTGGAGAAATATAATTGGTATGAATTTTGTGTTTCATTTTTCTTTGGAATGCTCATTATTAATGTTGACTTGATTTACTTTCCTTGAATGTGAATTGTTTTCCTGCCTTGCCAACTAGGGGAAAAAAAAGGGTGAATAAAAGAGATAAATATGGAAAAGAAAGTGGTGTTAAAGAAAAGCTGTATCATATGTTCATCGAAAATATATTAGGTTAATGAATAATTTTGTCAGCACTCACACATTCACACACACATGTCTACTCTCCCAAACATTGTTTCTTTTTTAATTAAATATTTCTTAAGCAAAGAAAGGATCTGTTTCAGATCCAGAGAGGAAATGGCATAGTGTTCTCAGAATCATCTATATTACACCATGTGGATTAATTATATAGTTTTCTATTATTTTTGACAATATGTGATTTTCATCATATTTGTGAATTAAACCTCAACTCCCAGATATTATGGCTCCACTGAAACAGAGGAAAGCAGAAAGTTCTACGGATCTCCCAAGTTTCAAAATTCACAGACGAAATTTATCCCTAAGATAACTCATCTTACCATCAGTGCGCTGTACTAATGGAGTGGGTGGTCCCTGAACACTTCTCTGGGCTTCTTTGTTTGTTATGAAGCAAGTGTAGTTGCCAACATCCGATGGCTCCACTTTGGCAATGTACAAGTTCCCTGTCTCTTGTGATACAAACCGTCTGTTGTCCTCTTGAACATATAAGGGGTTATCATTGAAAATCCATGCATAAGATAAATCTGGAAACAGAACAAAATAAGTATTATCCTTACTGTATTCATTCTTATCTGAAAGTTATGTGCCCTACTTCTCTACAAATAGAATACAACTGTGCCCCTCTTTGTCCAGTTTGTGCCTGTCATCCTGATGTAATTGTTTTATTTCTTTTTAATTAAGTATTTCCCAATTTGGATGATATAGTTTCACTGTCTATCACTGGCTTTGTGTAATTAAAGATGTGATGGTGAGATCTCAAGGGAACAAGTGGATGAAGTTATTAAGAAAAACTATATGATATAAAATATTATGGGCTCAAAATGTACACTGAATTTCTGCATCAGTTATCATGTTAAAGCTGTGCTTCTCAATATGCAATCAGAAGGATGCCCATATTAATCATGTTTAGGGGTGTTTGCTAAAGCTTTTACTTCAAGATGTAAGTTCAGGGACCCTACTCCTTGGAGTCATTCATTCAATTATTACACAATTTCTGAACATCTCTTTTGTGACCATCTTTGGACTTAGATCACATCAAAGCAAAACCTGTGCCTTATAAAACTTGACCTAGTAAACTGATTACAACTAGTATGGATAATCTCAATGTGGGCTGATATGTGCTTTGGCAGAAACATCATTGGAACCCAGATGAGGAGCTTAGAATGATCTGTGGTCAGAAAAGTTTTCTGAGAAGAATTCCATACTCAAACTAGCAGGATGAATGGGAGCTATCTAGGCAACAGATTAGCAAACCTTGCTCAGAGAACAAAAGCTTGAAAATGAAAGAGAACATATCATTTTTGCTGAACACCAATCAACCTCTGGAAACCTTATATATAAATATGAATATAAATATATAGAAGCATATATAACTGATATAATTATCATACTATAAAATGCACAAATCCTAAGTGTTCAGTTCAGTTAATTGTAACAATCTAAGCACTATGAAATCACCAGCCTAAAATCAATTATGGAGTATTCCCATCTTTAGAAATTTTATTATGTCCTTATTTGTCAACCTCTACTGTTGTAACAACTATCAGATTTCTATCATCATAGGTTATTGAATTTCATAAAAGTAGAATCAAACAGAATGCACCTCTTTTTGAACTTTTATATTGGAATATATTTGCTTAACAATGTTGTGTTAGTTGCAGGTGTACAGTAGAGTGATTCAGTTATACATGTAGCTATTCTTTTATCAAATTTCCCCCATGCAGGTTATTTCAGAGTATTGAACAGAGTTACCTGTGCTATATAGTAGGTCCTTGTTGATTATCTACTTTAAATATAGCAGTGTGTACGTATCAGCCTCCAACTCCCAATGTACTGCTTTGTGTCTGGTTTGTTTAATGTATCTTAATGTCCCCCTATGTAGTTGTGACTATCAGTACTTCTTTTCTTTCTATTGCTGAATGGAATTCCATTTTTATGAATATACCACAATGTGTTTGGCTGCCTTCTTGTTGAAGATTATTAGAATTGTTTCCATTTGGGGACCATTATATTGGGTTGGCCAAAAAGTTAGCTTGGGTTTTTCCATACGATGTTATGGAAAGACCTCAATGACATTTTTGGCCAATCCAATACATTCAGTTCAGTTCAGTTCAGTTCAGTCCCTCAGTCGTGTCCGACTCTTTGCAACCCCATGAATCGCAGCACGCCAGCCCTCCCTGTCCATCACCAACTCCCAGAGCTCACTCAGACTCACATCCATTGAGTCGGTGATGCCATCCAGCCATCTCATCTTGGGTCGTCCCCTTCTCCTCCTGCCCCCAATCCCTCCCAGCATCAGAGTCTTTTCCAGTGAGTCAACTCTTCGCATGAGGTGGCCAAAGTACTGGAGCTTCAGCTTTAGCATCATTCCTTCCAAAGAAATCCCAGGGCTGATCTCCTTCAGAATGGACTGGTTGGATCTCCTTGCAGCCCAAGGGGCTCTCAAGAGTCTTCTCCAACACCACAGCTCAAAAGCATCAGTTCTTCGGTGCTCAGCCTTCTTCACAGTCCAACTCTCACCTCCATACATGACCACTAGAAAACCATAACCTTTACTAGATGGACCTTAGTCGGCAAAGTAATGTCTCTGCTTTTGAATATGCCATCTAGGTTGGTCATAACTTTTCTTCCAAGGAGTAAGTGTCTTTTAATTTCATGGCTGCAGTCACCATCTGTGATTTTGGAGCCCCCCAAAATAAAGTCTGACACTGTTTCCACTGTTTCCCCATCTATTTCTCATGAAGTGATGGGACCAGATGCCATGATCTTTGTTTTCTGAATGTTGAGCTTTATGCCAACTTTTTCACTTTCCTCTTTCACTTTCATCAAGAGGCTTTTTACTTCCTTTTCACTTTGTGCCATAAGGGTGGTGTCATCTGCATATCTGAAGTTATTGATATTTCTCCCGTTATTCTCTAAGACTGTCTGTGGACATTTTCACTTTTCTTTGTTAAATCCCTAGATGTGAACTATACGGTAGATGTATGTTTTACTTAATTAAAAAAAAAAAACCAAACTATAAAAGAATTTTCTAGTTATACTAGTTGATATCTCTATCTGCAATATATGAGAGTTAGAATTGGTGTACATCTCTGCAAAAATTATGCTGTCATTTTTAAAATTTTATCTAGATATAGTTGAGCAAAGGGGTTGCAGGTGGCACTAGTGGTAAAGAATCTGCCTTCCAGTGCAGAAGATGCCAGAGATGTGGGTTCGATCCCTGAGTCGGGAAGATCCCATGGAGGAGGGCATGGCAAGCCACTCCAGCATTCTTGCCTGGAGAATCCCATGGGCAGAGGAGGCTGGCAGGCCACAGTCCATGGGGTCACAAAGAATTAGAAATGACTGAAGTCACTTAGCCAGCATGCATCGTTGAGCAAAGGAAAATAGTCTCGCATATTAATGTTTTGTAAGTGTGGTACTAATAAGGTTAAGAAATTGTATGTATTGTGAAAACTAGATACAAATGAACTTATGTCAAGGAAAGTGGAAGAACTTAACTGGTTCAAAAATGACTCCCTCCCAAAATATGTGGAAGATATAGGTGCTGGGGGTGAAAGGAGGAAATATACTAATGATGGTTAAAATGTGTTCAACTGTAGATGAACTTGGACATCACACATTTGGAAATCACAGTCACAGAACAGTTAAAGCAACTGGGAGCCTCTTGTCATCTGTACTTATGTTAAAACTAGTGCAGAAGCAAGACATGGCAGAGACAAAAAAAGAACAAAATTGAAAGCTAATTATTTCTATAATGTTCTAGCAGTCCTCTTCAGATAGAAGCAGACAACCTGAAACATTCTTCACTAATATAACTGATTTAAAATTCTCTAGAGGGATGATGAAGCAATATGAATTGAAAGCTATTTTGACCTTAAATCTGATCTATATACAAAAACTCTTGAGAAAATGTGTGTGTGCCCTGTTGATTTAATCGTGTCTGACCTTAAAGATTAAATCATGTTTTAATCTTTGTGACCTTATAGAGTATAACCTGCCAGGCTCCTCTGTCCGTGGGACTCTCCAGGCACATATACTGGAGTGGGTTGCCATGACCTCCTCCAGGGGATCTTTCCAGCCCAGGGATCAAACCCAGGTCTCTTAAATCTCCTGTATTTTCTGCCTTCAGGTGGATTCTTTACTCACTGAGCCACCTGGAAAGTCCCTTGAGAAAGTGGAAATATGTGAATTTTGGCATCTTTATCATTCCTTTCAAACCAAGAAAAAAAAAGAGATAAAGCAGTAACAATATACTTAGGGAACCAGATTCTTTATAAGAAAGAAAGAAAAGAAGATAGAAAGGAGACAGAAGAAAATAATAAGTTTACAAAAAACAGGCTAAATTAAATCACTTATATATTAAATTATATATTGTATATGCAATGTATTAAATTCTGACAATTCATAAATTATTTCAGTAAGAATAAATTCATCTAAATAGCCAGAACTCTGGTATCATTCTCAGGAATGAAGAAGATATGACAGAAATATACAACAAAGAGGATGAACAGCAACAAAAATGCCACTTAAGCATGAAATATAAAAATTCACAAAGTGTCATTAAGCCTATAAAATTAGTGTTCAGGAAGAAAAACAATCTAAGACATGTTATTACATGAAAAGTATATTGTAAATAAAAATGTTTAGTATGATCTCATAAAAAGTTATGCCTTTACATATATGAGAACTTATGTGTGTGTGTTTCTGCAAATTTTTAAATTTAAAAATCTAGGCATGTATACAGTGGCTTTCTCAAGAGAAGGGAAAAAAACAGAAGACTTTCACTCTCTATATAGTTTGTGCCTGCCATATTTGAATATTTAATTATTGTGTAATTGTGTAAGTGGGAAAAATAAACAACAGGATGAATAATGTACCAGGAAAACGAAATACAAGAATGGGTTATCGTTCTTTATTCTTACTCTGGACTATTCAGACTGGACTATTATGCTCTATTCAGAGCACATTAGGAAACTTGTTAAGATGCAGATAGCTAATCCTACCCTAGCAATTTGGTTTGTTAACATCTGAGTGAAGTATCACGGAATCTGTATTTTCAACAGCCTACAAATATCTTGCAGTTGAATTATAATATTATGTTCAAAGTACCCATTATTGAGAGGGAACTGAAAATCTCAAGTATATTGAGATAGATAGCCAAAATGTAGCCAAGTCCAGAAGTTAATACACCAAAGAAAGTGGTAAGAACTTAGATTTTGACCCTGGAGGGTGGAAATGGAGAAAAATAACTGAGTTGTTTTCATAGGTCAAATGGCTATGACAGTCACAAAGGGTTAAAAAAAAAAAAAAAAGTTCTCTCCACTGATGTCCAGTAGGCAAAAGTAGGACTTGTGGACATTATAGTATGCTGTTTGACTACATTAAGATACAGTGAAGATCAGTCCAAACATTAGAGCTATACCAGCAGAAGACGCTGGAGATAATGAGTTTTCTGTCATTAGAGATGATCAAGCAGAGAATGGATGAGAATTGCTTGAGGTGTTGCAAAAGAAGTTTATTTTTGCAGTGAATGGGAAGCTAAACCTGTGTCTCTATGAACGGTTTACTCCACTCTCAAAATTCCTTTGAGTTTTCTGAGTCTATGCTTTTAGTTTACTGTCTGAGCCACCATTCAAGACCTTCAGGTCAACTATGCATAAATAAAATTCACTTCTTTTTAAAATATGTTTTGACATTCTTGTCCCATGCCCAGGTATTGAATCTTTGTGTGTGTGTGTGTGTGTTTTCTTGGCAAGTCCCTACTAGGATCTTGTATCATTTCATATAGGCTCTTGTGTCTGAGTTTTTTTACTGATGTCCTTTGCTACTTCACTTCTAAGACTGTTGCTCTGTCTTCACCAGAGAGATGCTCAAAGGGTTTTGTTTGAAACTGGAGAGCCACCTAGATAGTAAAATTTTTTTCAGGATAAAGAGGAGGGAAAAAATGTAGTTCAGATTTCCCTGTTGTCAGTGACTCTTCATCTTTCGAACCTTCTGTGAAATAAAGACAAATCTTGAGCAAATTCCCAGGGCTGTGTTCAGCTTAGGTATCTTTCATCGATGCCTCTGAGGGAAGAGGAATAAGTTCTAGCCCTCTGAAATCCAAAGCAACTCCTTTCGCTGAACAGAAATTACACATTGCCACTGGTGCTCAGGAAATCTTTGTATACTTTTACCCTATAATCTTGGGGCCAGAGACTATAATTTTCACCTCTCCCCAGGGGAATTCATTTTTACCTTACTAGTAAAGCTTTCTGATCTGTTCCTACATGTAGTGTATCCTTCTTCAATAGTGGGATATTTAGAAGCTACTTGAAAAATATGTTCAGAAACAAGGAAGATGACATAAGGAATAATTTTGAAAAAATAGAAGCACTTTTGTTTCATACTTATTTCATCATTCCTACAATTTGTTTTGTGAGGTTAATTGGCTATTGCAGATATGCCTGCTACTGTATATCCAGACTTCCCTTTCATTTTTCACTTTCATGCATTGGAGAAGGAAATGGCAACCCACTCCAGTGTTCTCGCCTGGAGAATCCCAGGGACGGGGGAGCCTGGTGGGCTTCCGTCTATGGGGTCGCACAGAGTCGGACATGACTGAAGCGACTTAGCAGCAGCAGCAGCATAGGAAAGATACTGGAGCTAGGGGTATAAATGTAATTTCCCAAAATTATACTGTTAACATGTAAAAAGGGATAGAACTTGAACCTTTGTCCTTCTAATGTCTAATCCTTCTTTCTTGCCATCAGACTTCCAAAATCCCAGCTCCCTGCATATCTGAGCCCTCTCACATCTAAGCCAGTTGCTCCTCATATTCCCTCCCCTATCATATTGCCCATACTGGGTTTGAATTCCTCAGAATCTTGTAGAATAAATGATTAACCTACTGTTCAAAATTACTCCAGCAAGCGTATAGCTACTATTAGCAGGGAAGAGAACACACTTGCAAAACCTGTAGTTAGCAATTCTTCTCTCTATGAAGGTCTCTCTAGAGCAGAGATTTTAAAACTTCAGTGGGTATCACTGTCACCTGGAGGACTTGGTGAACCATAAACTAATGAGTTTCTCATTCATTAGGTCTAAGGAGGGGCCAGAAATTTTGCATTGATAACATTCCCAGGGGGTGTTGGTAGTGAGGACATTCTGCTTTGAAAACCATTGCTGTTAATGGTAAAATTCAGTCTTCTCTGGGAGATCACACTGGGGAAGCTTTGACAGAATGGTGGTCACCTTTTATATTTGCCTTCAGAGGGTGTGTAGGAAGTCGAAGAGTATGTTCCTCGACTTACAGATTCATGGCTTGTCTGGAATGGTAGGGACCTGAAATTTCCTCCAGCCCAACCGCCTCATTTCACAGGCAAATAAACAGAAAGGAAGACGACAGTAGCTCTGAGACTAGAATCCAGGTGTCCTTTCGTACCCTTCTGTGAACTGGTGAAGGTGCAAAGTTGCAAGCCCTTCCTGTCACTGTTATTTTTCATCCTGCCCTGCTGCCTTTTCCCCACTGGCTGCCTTTTCCCATTCATCCAAACAGCCAGCCTGCAATGGGCACTTTTATCTTTTTTTTCCCCCCATCATCAGCCACTGCTGTGCTTAATTTGTATACTTTTTAATGGGGAAAGAAGAAAAATACCTTGCAAATTGGAAGTTTAAAATCCTTCCCATTTGGCTTTTCTTAATTAAATGTATAATTCATGAGCCACTTAAGTTGAAATCGCTGAATTTTTAAATTTTTTCTCCACCATCTATGACATTTATCTGTTATTAATGATTGTGATGTATTTTCCCTGTGATGATTCAGCAGGAACATTAGAACTGAATGATAATTGGTCTTCCCTGAGCCATTGTCTATAGTTTCACACTGACACCATCCTCTATAATTTTATTATTATTAGAAATGGAAGATCTGCGGTAAGCAATTGAAGACTATCAGCTGCTCTGCCAAGCATACAAAAAATCCTATTTTCCCCAGAGCCTGATTATGTTTTGACATCTTTTATAGCCCTATATCTTGTGCTCTGATATTGAGAATACAAACACAAAGATATATGCAAGTATACCCATTATATGGGATGTAATTTTTATTAGAGGGGAAGCATCTCATGGGAAAGAAACTCATAAAAATAAACACTGACACTGAGAACTTCTACTGGCACTGTAGAAAGGGTCTCAATATTGGTAGCATGTTTCTTGAGGTAGAAAATAAATGAGCAGAATAAAGAATCTGAAGCACAGTGCTCAGATTTAGTGGATAAATCCCCCCTTTGGAATATTCCAATATGAGTGTACTTTACTGCAAACCTTGTGTAGTGCTCCAGGGTTAAATGTGACTGGCTCTTAGGTGGTAAATCATGGTTATGCTAGCTCAGTGGTAAAGACCTAATCCACGAAGAATAATTTCTTTTCTGGGTTGAAGTCATTGATATTGGTGCTGAGCAAGTTTATGATGCAAGCCAGAAAACTGGCCCGACGCCTTTATAATCACTCCTAGTTGAGTTCCCATTTGTTCCACAATTACTGCTTGACCACCTAGACTTTATTAGATGCCTTTAGATTTACAGCACCTCCTGTTTGGAATCATGGAGATGATTGCCTTTGTGCCCTACAAACAACCACTAAAAAGGCCCTCTGAGTTTCTAGGGTTTGTTGTTGTTGTTTATTTGCTCAGTCATGTCCAACTCTTTGTGATTCCATGGACTGTAGCCTGCCAGGCTCCTCTGTCCATGAGATTTCCCAGGCAAGAGTATTGGAGTGGGTTTCCATTTGCTTCTCCAGGACAGACAGCCACTAAAAAGGCCCTCTGAGTTCCTATGGTTACTAGCTTCCAATACATTCTAGGACAGCTTCGGTACTGGCAAATCCATCCTGAAGAAAGAATGAAAACCCAGGCAACTTCTGAGTAAATTTCAAGGTATGCTCCAATTTTAAGGAACCCAGGGTGAGTCATGGGGCAAGATACAGAAGGACTAGACTTCTTTCCTCCTTAGTTTCCATCCTCCATGGGTGAGCTTAAAATAGTGAACATAAGACCTGGGCAACACCAGTGGATCTCCACTAGCGGTGAGTTTGATCATCTAGGGATATTTGTCAATGTCTAGAGCCATTTTCTCATTCTTACAAGTGGAGAATGAGTGCTTCTGGCATCAAGTAGGTACAGGCCAAGGATGCCATTAATATCTTAACAACACACAGGACAAGCCTTGTGAAAAGAAATATCTTGTCCTAAGTTGTCAATAGTGCCGATATTGAGAAACTCTGGGTTAAACAAGTGGTAATAGGCTGTATTTGGCCACCTAATGTGAAGAGCTGACTCATTTGAAAAGACTCTGTTGCTGGGAAAGATTGAAGGCAGGAGGAGAAGGGGACGACAGAAGATGAGACGGTTGGATGACATCACCGACTCAGTGGAGATGTATTTGAGTCAACTCTGGGAGTTGGTTATGGACAGGGAGGCCTGGCGTGCTGCAATTCATGGGGTTGCAAAGAGTTGGACACAACTGAGTGACTGAACTGAATTGAACAGGCTGTAACATTGAAGTTCTGTTCAACGTGCTGAAAAGTAGGGAAAATGTTTTCCTGGGAGTGAATGAGATTCTGAATGTGGATATGGAGCATGAAATCTAGAGAATATACTCTAAGACGTTGGTGCTACATGGAGTGGAAGAGCCATAGTCTTGCCAGTTCTGATACTGTATACCTCTGTGGATGGTATTCACATATTATCCAGTAGAGATTAGAACACTTCCTATATCCTTATGTACTTTATTTAGCAATTAGCAGAAGGGGATGACAGAGGACGAGATGGCTGGATGGCATTACTGACTCGATGGACTTGAGTGTGAGTGAACTCCGGGAGTTGGTGATAGACGGGGAGGCTGGCGTGGTGCAATTCATGGTGTCACAAAGAGTTGGACACAACTGAGCGACTGAACTGAACTGAACTGTGGTCAGATAATGCCAGACAAAATTAAGCAGGAGAAAAACTGCAGTGGTATTTAGATACAATCCTTTGAATTCCAGACACATGATCTTGGCCAAGTTAGCACTAATCTCTTTAACACAGTTGCTCTATTATAAATTGGAGAAATTTTTCTTGAAAGTATTACATGAGTTGGGGCATACCAAAGGCTGAGCTGAGCTCTCAGTGTATGAAAGTGAAATTATTAATCACTCAGTCGTGTCCAAGTCTATGTGACCTCAGGGACTGTAAGCCTGCCAGGCTTCTCTCTCCATGGAATTCTCAAGGCAAGAATACTCGAGGGGGTAGCTATTCCTTCTCCAGGGAATCTCCATGACCCAGGGATCAAACTTGGGTCACTTGCATTGCAGGCAGATTCTTTACTGTCTGATCCATCAGGGAAACCCGAACTCCCAGTGTATAGTAGGCATTCATATATTTGCAACTGTGTGGTGTTAAATACTATTTACAGAAGATAACTTCTAAATTTAGTTCTTCAGACCAGAACTTTCTCCCTACACATATCAGTTCAGCTGCCTATTGGAAGTTTTTGGTCTGAAGTTAGATGTTTGAAAGTTAACTCGTCTTAAACCAAATCCCTGATTTCCCTCACCCCAAAACCTGCTCCGCCTTTATTGACCTTGTCCCTGTCCATGGAACTTCATTCTTCCAACTGCTCAGTTTGGAGTTATCTTTTACACATGTCTTTTTCTTAAAATCTACATTTACTCTTTCAGGAAGTTAATGCAGCTATACCCTCTACATTTATCCTGAATATGGCTAATTTCCACCTGTCCACTGCTCTCATCCTGGCTTGAGTCACTATTAACTCTAACCTGAATTATTGTAATCACTTTTTAAGTGGTTATATGCTCACTATCATATAGTACATTTTAATTTCACTCAAAGGAAAATCCAAAGGCTGCAAAATATCTTGAAAGTAGTGCCTACATCTTCATCTACTCTCCTGTTTGTTCAGCTTTCTTCATCCACACAAGCCTCATTGCTGTTCTTCCATCATGTCAGACACAGTCCTACCACGGGACCTTTGTGCATGCTGTTCCTACTCCCCAAACTGCTTTTCTCAGTGTCTCATTCATTCCTCTAGTTCTTTTCTCAAATGTCAATGAAGGCTTGTTTGATCTCTTAGAAGACATCAGCAACACCCATTCACTCCCTATGCTCTTTATTTTTCTCCCAAGCTTTTATCATCATTGGCCATACTTATATATTTTTTTAATTTTATTTATTTTTTTATTTTTTAAATTTTAAAATCTTTAATTCTTACATGCGTTCCCAAACATATTTTTAATATAATTTTTACTGTAAGATTCATGGAGTGAAGGACTTTGTTGCTTTGGTCTCCACCATATCCCTAAACCTCAGTAAAATGAGTGGCCCTTAGTTAAGTACATAATAAATATTCACTGAGTGAATATATAGTAGAAGTTTAGTAATGATGGTTATTATCACTATTATTGTGCCAACAGGAAACTACTGGGCCTATTTACCTAAAAATTTTACCCATTCAAGCAGCATTCACAAGGAATATTGCCACTGCCAATTTGACCTACCTTTACCATTGTGATATATTCAGAAATAGCAAAAACAAAAACAAACACAAACTAATTGGTAGGAAGAAGATATGAAAATTTAACATGTTTTCTCAATAGGACAATATGATTGTCCTCTTTATTCTCGAACACAATTTTGAGACTTTGCTGAGAATGATTTTCAATTTAGTTTGAATCGTCAATATTTTTATTGATGCAAATACAAATGCGGGGCTCAAACAGTAGTGTTATCTTTCTACTACAGACATAGATGCTCCTAACTACTGGCATAAATCCAATTCTTCAACAAACCTAAAAGTTGTATCTGAAGAAAGAATGGAACATTTCCTCTAAAACAAATTTTAAACCTATGATTTTTATGAGCCCAGGATTGAGAGTTTTATATCCAGAAAATAAAGAGAAAGAATGTTGCTTTATTTTCAATATGATAAAACTGTTATTTCACAGTGAAGGTGATTTTAATTATTTTAGACAACATTCATCATTTCTCTACCCTGTCATTTTTAAACAGAATTTCATGTGAGCACAGACTCATTCACTGCACTCATGAAGATCTATTGACTGCTTATTTTCAGATTCATCCAACAGCTTTTGCTTCAAGAGTTTTATGTTCATTTTAAAAATTCAGAGGAAACTCCAGTTTCAGTCCTGTTGCAAATTGACTTGTGCAGAATCTTTGTTACAGGTGATGAAGGATGTTAACAAAAGCTCACCCTTGAGCTGAGTGAGATCTCAAGAGGCAAAGACCTTTCTGCATAGCAGTTCAAAGGCCATTCCAAAGCTGTGACCCCCTCCCCCATATGAATAAGTAAAATAAATGTTATATTGCCATTTTTTGTCACATGAATCTGTGTTTGTAGAAATGACCTTAGAATTCTCTAACCCAGAGAGAGGGTATGGGGAGGGCGGTGGGAGGGGGGTTCAGGATTGGGAACTCATGCACACCCGTGGCAGATTCATGTTGATGTATGGCAAAACCCATACAGTATTGTAAAGTAAAATAAAGTAAAATAGAAAAATAATAAATAAATAAAACAAATGATTGGTAAGTCCCCCCCCCCAAAAAAAAGACATTGTGGAGGAAAGAAAAGGATTTTATTTAGTTGACTATCCGAATTTTAGTTCTGCCAAGAACCAAGAAGCTAAGTAGGAGAATTGTATTTTTCTGAGGTGTATATCCAAATTAAGGATAAAACATATAACAGATAATGGAAGGGATTGTTAAATATTGTGTGAAGATAAATGAAGTTATAGACTACCCGTGAGAGAGTTTAGGAGAAAGGAAAATGAGGTCTAATGGGGAATGAAATGTTTCAATCTTCTTTCCACCACCCCTTCATTATTACTGACATTTCTCTGAAGTATTTTGAAGTCATATTTTAGGAGAGCGGAAAGGAAGAATGAGTCCGTCTCTACTGGCGTATATCCAGTCACATTCAAGGAGCTTATCTCTGCTAAGGAAGTAGCATTATGGAAGAAAATACGCTTCTCTCCACAGAGTAGAGCAAATGGTTCCTGTTGTGTTTCCAAAAATCACATTTCTAAGAGATACAGCAGAACGTGCCAATTTTGTGTTCTGGTATTACTGCCTCGGTCTCTCTTCTTTTCCACTGTGGGTACCTTGCTGCTAAAATAAACTTTGTCTGTAAAGCCTCCCTTCCTAGATCTGCATTTGTTGCTGCCTTAAAAATTGTCCATAAGAATGTCTGCTGAGATCTCCTGCGGTTTATTTGAAAGAAAGGACATCCATATAACAGCACAGCTTCAGTTTGGTTTATACTGATTATTCTACTATTTCATTGAGTCATGACCAATTATTTTCATGGGAAATCCATTTACACACTTTTTTATTTGTTTGTTTGGGTCCTGGAGCTATTCCTTGTTGGGTAAAGTTCTAGTGTTCAGCTTAGTTGATATTTTTCTTACTCTTCCAAAGTTTTTTTTTTAAAATAAACAGACTGAAATATATTTGACAGGCCTTGTTAAGAAAAAAATTGCAAGTTTTTTGTGAACACACTGGAGAGAAAGCATGAAGAATTCAGGATGTTCTGATTTCACATTTAATATGATTTTTCACTTGTTACTGAACACCTTGAGGGATTTGCTGCTGTGGACTAGATACATAGACCATGCATACCAGGCACATATACAACAGAACCAAATTTTTCAAAAAATGAAATGAGAATTTCAGCTCATATGGCCTTCTAGAACTACGGAGTCTGTAGCACCTTTCTTTATGAGAAGCTTTATTAATATTTACAGTGAGTCTTTGCTATTCACATACTGGATATAAAAATAAATTTGGCCTTGCCAACTTTTGCTCCATCTTGCCCTGCTGACTCTGTCTGTCCCAGTTGGTATACTTCTAGGGCATGTCTTTATGACTGCCAGGTGTGCAGGCAAATATGGAGCCTTTAGAGAGATGGAAATAAAGGAAGGAAAGTGAATTCTGGCTGACAGAATTCTAAAATAACCCCCACTGACCCTTGCCCACCATCTGAGTATGATGGGATTTATGAATATGGTGAGCCCTCACTTTCATGTGTTAGAATAGATGGCACAGTTGACTTTGAAAGTGGCTTTATCTTTGATGGTGCTGACCTATTCAGATGAGCCCTTCCTGGGCCTGGATAGGGCTAGAGAGATTTGAAGTATTACAGGGAACTGATTGATGTAAAGGAGATTCTCCGTTGCTGGTTTTGAAAATGTAGAGGCATGTGGCAAGAAGTGTGGGCAGCTTCTATAAGATGAGAGTGGCCCTTGACAGCTGACCAGAAAAGACATGGGGACCTTAGACCTACAACTCTAAGGAAATGAATTCACCCAACCACCTGAATGAGCTTAGAATTATATATATATATAATACAGGGAAAATTACAGAAAAAGATACACAATGTCCATCTGTAGAGTTGGCCCACTTTCAACTAGCTGTCCACTAATGCAATTTTAAGCTTATCTGACAAATACATTTCTTTTCTTTCTTGAGGTTTTTTTTTTGCACAATTCACCCTCACAAAAAGGCGAGGAAAAAAGAAGAATGAAGTTTTAATGATGTAAAGACACTCTTAGGGCTTTTAGCAAACTGGGAGGTATAAGATTCTTGAAACTAATAAATAACTTGAGGTTGAAGAGTTAACCACGGAGTCTATCCATTGGCAGTTTTTGAAGTCAGAAAGTTCTGGGTTGGAATCTTGTCTTTATTTACTAACTAAAAACTGATTTAGTCTGAGTCTCAATGTTCTTATTTTAAAATTATTATTCTTAATCATTGGAATAGTGGGAATGAGAAAATAAATGGAAAGCCTTATAGTGCTTGCTGAGGATAACAATTCAACAACTGGTAGTTATTATTGCCATTATTAACATTTAATGACTCAATTACTCCATTAATACTTTAATGAATTAATAATTCTTTGTATAATTGAAGCAAATGGTGTCAATAATCCCCTCAGTTTTGATCTGAGAGAGATATGAAGGAAAACTGAATAGTATTCCAGCATTCCTGTCATTGTAGATATGAGAAAGCCATGGCTCTTAGAAGAAAATCCTTATAATACCTGAATGAAGTCAATATTGATAAATGCCTTTGGAATCCTGCTAGAGCATTATATATCGCAAAACAGAATTTGGTATCAGTCAAATTTGTCATAATTTGCATGCAACAGGTACTCATTATTCAGTTATAACAGACTTAATTTCAGGTAGGTTTTGTATATCTGTGAGTTAATTTCATGACATTAAACAGGCACTGTTATAATGAAACCTTTACATGCTTTAAAAGTTTGATACATGAGGCAGGGCGCTCAGGGCTGGTGCACTGGGATGACCCTGAGGGATGGGATGGGGAGGGAGGTGGGAGGGAGGGTCAGGATGGGGAACACATGTACACCCATGGCTGATTCATGTGAATGTATGGCAAACCCACCACAATACTGTAAAGTAAGTAGCCTCCAATTAAAATTTTTTAAAAAAAAATATCAACATATACTTCTTCACTCGTAGGTGACGAGGTGACCAGGGAAAGCTCTCCTACTTTACTGCCTTTTTAAAGTATAATGACATTCATTTAGAAATAGTTTACATGTCTGCTGTTCTTATTTAGAGTAAACAAAGTTGAAACTAGTCTATGATTCTGTCAAGTCTCTTTGACCAATGTCAAAGTATAAAATGACATAGACCGACAGTACGGACAAACTCGATTTGCATGTTTTGTCTTAGATTATGGTACTGGAAAATAACCTTCCTATTGTTAAAAAAAATGGAGCCCCTGGTGGCTCAGATGGTAAAGAGTCTGCCTGCAGTGCGGGAGACTCAGGTTTGATCTCTGTGTTGGGAAGATCTCCTGGAGAAGGAAATGGCAACCCACTCCATTATTCTTGCCTGGAGAATCCAATGGATGGAGGAGCCTGGCAGGCTACAGTCCATGGGGTCCCAAAGAATTGGACATGACTGAGCGACTTCACTTTCACTTTTTTTTAATTGTTAAAAAATAAGCACTATCAAATTTTTGTGTGCTCTGGAATAGTATCATTTTATCAGATAATGTTGAAAATATTGTAACTCTTCCCTAATATTGCTAGTGAGCAAAGTGACATACCACTCTGTAATAATATTGAATAAAAATATTGCTAACTTCCAATTAGGGTTTGTATGCTTGTTTGTTTTTTTCTTTTTGTGTTAGCATTTTGCAAGATTGTATGAAACTGAAAGTAATGGCAAAAATAGCTTCAAGTTTTTTAAGTATCATAAATAATATTTGTTTTAATATTAGAAGAAAAGTTTTCACTTATTTCTTAAAATTTGTCCATCTGTTTCCAAAAATCCTCCTGTTCTAAAGTGGAAATCAATTATAAGAGACATTGGTGGTTAGGATCTATCCAGGGTCTGGGACGCAGACTTCATGGATTTGATGTCTGGCTTCAGGATTACAAGATTCATGACATTGGACCATTTACTTACCCTCTCTGTATCTTAGTATTCTCATTCATAAAACAAGAAACATCATAGTATCTCCCTCGACTAGTAATTCTACAGATTTAAGAATCTAATACATATAAAGTATTTAGATCTGTACTGTATAAGTACTTGCTATTATTATTAAATTAACTATAACATTACTTCAGAAAACTAAGATCATGGCATCTGGTCCTATCACTTCATGGCAAATAGATAGGGAAACAATGGAAACAGTGAAATACTTTATTTTCATATGATCATTTGGGGCTCCAAAATCACTGCTGATGGTGACTACAGCCATGAAATTAAAAGATGCTTGCTCCTTGGATGAAAAGCTATGACCAACCTAGACAACATATTAAAAAGCAGAGACATTACTTTGCCAACAAAGGTCTGTCTAGTCAAAGCTATGATTTTTCCAATAGTCACGTATGGATACGAGAGTTGGACTAGAAAGCTGAGCACCGAAGAGTTGATGCTTTTAAACCGTGGTATTGGGGAAGACTCTTGAGAGTCTCTTGACTGCAAGGAGATCCAACTAGTCCATCCTAAAGGAAATCAGTCCTGAATATTCATTGGAAGGACCGATGCGAAAGCTGAAATTCCAATACTTTAGTCACCTGATGCTAAGAACTGACTCCTTGGAAAAGATCCTGATGCTGGGAAAAATTGAAGGCAGGAGGAGAAGGAGAGGACAGAGGATGAAATGGTTGGATGGCATCACTGACTTGATGGACATGAGTTTCAGCAGGTCTCGGGAGTTAGTGATAGACAGGGAAGCCTGGCATGCTGCAGTCCATGGGGTTGCAAAGAGAATGACAAGACTGAGCAACTGAACTGAACTATAACATAGTGTGGCTTTCCCCTCATAGCTCAGTTGGTAAAGAATCCGCCTGCAATGCAAGAGACCTGGGTTGGATGTCTGTGTTGTGAAGATTCCCTGGAGACAGGAAAGGCTACCCACTCCAGTATTCTGGCCTGGAGAATTCCAGGGGCTTTATCCTCCATGGGGTCACAAAGAGTAGGACATGACTAAGAGACTTTCACTTTCACTTTCATAACATAGTGTGATATCGGATTGTACTAACTGAAATGACTTTATGGATATTTTTACACTGACTTCCTCCAGGATCACAGTTGGCTGAGAATCTACCAAATTGTACCAAACTGTCCACATTTTAAGAAATTGCAAACCAGTGGGGTGAGAATCAGTAGATGCTTTAGATCCCTGGCAACTGGGTAGTTCACCAGTTAATCCAGATTCTTGCAAAGCAGAGAATAACATTTGCTGCTTGATTTTCACCATTGCCAGGAAATAACCTGATTTGGTGTTCCATAACATTTTCTTCCAATTAAATGGGCAGCTTTCCTCTTCCAATAGTTCACATGTTTCCAGAACAGCTGTTGAAATTTGCTTCTCCAAGGAACCCAATAATTAAAATAAAATAACAGTCCTAGCTTTCTTTTTAAAATAAAATACTGGCTGTTAAATTAATTGGTTTATATTCATTAGCTCAGGCTTCCCTGGTGGCTCAGACGGTAAAAGCGTCTGCCCGCAATGTGGGAGACCTGGGTTCGATCCCTGGATCAGGAAGAACCCCTGGAGAAGGGAATGGAAACCCACTCCAGTACTCTTGCCTGGAAAATTTCATGGCTGGAGGAACCTGGTGGGCTATAGTCCATGGGTCGCAAAGAGTCGGACATGACTGAGCAACTTCACTTTTCACACTTTAATTAGCTCGTTTAACACTCATGACTGTCCTATAGTATAGGCATCAGTTAGTATCTCTACTTTACAGCTGAGGAAACTGAGCCTAAAACGTTTAAACAAATCATTCTTTGTCATGTAGGGTGACCACAGATTACAGCTGTGATCATTTCACTGCAAAGCCCCAGTGCTCACACATGTGTACAGGGCCATACTGCTTCTCTTTAAGGACATATCTGTTGAGTGAGTGATTGAATACATGTTTTTAAAAGAAAAGATTTGGATTAAGAGTTGATACAGCAGGATGAGCCAGAAAAACTTTCATAGTCCCTTAGATTTGATGGAGGGCTACCACTGGCACTAAGGACTACTATGCCTACTTTATTCCCTGAGTGGCCAAATTAATGGTGTGACCGAAAGTGACCATACCTCCAAAGTGTGGTGGTGGGCCACAGAGAAGCACCACGCCTTGACCTTCTCGGACGGACACTGTGCTTCTTGTTTTGGTTTCAAAGTCTTCAATATCTTGAAAAACAGAAAAGCAAGTTTAGAACGAATTGTTTTGCAGAACAAAATGTAAAGAAGAAAAAACTGGCAACAGCAATGAACACGCACACTGGTCTGACCAAAAGATTTAGTTGATAATCAATTGATGTACACTGGTTATACCTCTCAAAATCTTGTCTTCCCTTTTTTTATTTTAGTACAACTATGCAGAATATATGATAAAGACATTTATTAACATAACTCACTATCTGTTTTATTCTCCTAGGCAGCCTGAAGCTCAACAGGAAATCTTTTAAACACAGCACATATTTACTTTTCTGCCCAAGGAAGGCATGATTTAAAAGAGGTATATGGCAAGTTTGCTGCAATCTTCTAGCATTTTAGATTAATGGTACCCATTTTGATATGGGGATGAAGCCTGTGAGAGCTTAGCTTGGAATGTCGTGAGGGAAAGAATTATATGTGACTGAACCAACAAGATAAAAGGTAAATCTTCTAATTTCTCTTGATCTACTCCTTCACAAAGCAGTTTCACGGTCCTATTTGGAGTGTTGTAATTTCCTACAACACCAAAGAATCATAGACATTCAGTGTTGGAAGAGAGCTTACTGTCTTGTTAAGCTATCCATCAGAGTTATAAATCATTCAACGTTCCTAGAAAATGGTCACCCAGCCTCTAGAAAGGGCTAAACTGTATAACTTGTCTGAATCTTAGTTTCTTTGCCTGGAAAATCACTTGTATTCATTCATTCATTCATTCAGTCAATGATTTAACAAATTTGTATTGAATACCTACTAAAAGATAGGAAGGGTATTAAGGGTAAAGGATGTATTAGTAAATAAAGCAGACATAGATTTTGCCCTTATTATATTCACTAAAGGTAAAAGTAGAAGACCAATTACAAAACATAAAACATATATATACACATACATATAAATATGATTTGCATGTTGTAACAATTGTTGTAGAGACTGCTAGTTGTCTACCAAAATCTACTGCCCTTTCTTTCACAGTAATAGGTTTATAGGTTTATAGAATAAATATTACACATTTTAACCAAAGATATTTTTCCAGACATATTTTGCAGCTGAATAGAAAAAGTAGAAACTCACATTTTCTGAACTTTCACTTATTATATTTGAGAGGAAATATCCAAAAAAATTTGTTGTTCTCCATCTATACACCAAGTGTTAATACCATCTAGATGGCCAATGGTGTGAGAAATATATTGTATTTCTCACACGCTTTATCTTTCCAAGTATTATTTCCCGAATGAGTATTCTTTTTGTGCACTTTGCTTCCTTCTCATGAATGACAATGAAAAAAAAAATCACTAGACCTGATACGTAAATTTCATATATATATATATATGAACATTGAGTGGAAAATGTTGGATCCTACCAAAAAAAGATAACCCACGTACAAGGGCAAAGGAGAGCCCCAGCAAGATGGTAGGAGGGATGAAATTGCATTTAGAATCAAACCCCTTACCCACCAGAGATCCTCAGAGGGCTCAAACTAACCTTTTGGGCACCAGGACCCAGAGACCTCATAGAGACTGAGCCAGAACTGTGGCAAAACAAGTGGAAGTGATGGAGTTCCAGTTAAACTATTTCAAATCCTAAAAGATGATGCTGTGAAAGTGCTGCACTCAATAAGCCAGCAAATTTGAAAAACTCAGCAGTGGCCATGGGACTGGAAAAGGTCAGTTTTCATTCCAATCCCAAAGAAAGGCAATGTTAAAGAATGTTCAAACTACCACACAGTTGCACTCATCTCACATGCTAGTAAAGTAATGCTCAAAATTCTCCAAGCCAGGCCTTCAATAGTATGTGAACTGTGAACTTCCAGATGTTCAAGCTGAATTTAGAAAAGGCAGAGGAACCAGAGATCAAATTGCCAACATCTACTGGATCATCAAAAAAAGCAAGAGAGTTCCAGAAAAACATCTGCTTTATTGACTATGCCAAGCCTTTGATTGTGTGGATCACAACAAACTGTGGGTCAGTTCAGTAGCTCAGTCGTGTCTGACTCTTTGTGACCCCATGAATCGCAGCACGCCAGGCCTCCCTGTCCATCACCATCTCCCGGAGTTCACTCACACTCATGTCCATCAAGTCCGTGATGCTATCCAGCCATCTCATCCTGGGTCGTCCCCTTCTCCTCATGTCCCCAATCTCTCCCAGCATCAGAGTCTTTTCCAATGAATCAACTCTTCACATGAGGTGGCCAAAGTAGTGGAGCTTCAGCTTTAGCATCATTCCTTCCAAAGAAATCCCAAGGTTGATCTCCTTCAGAATGGACTGGTTGGATCTCCTTGCAGTCAAAGGGACCCTCAAGAGTCTTCTCCAACACCACAGTTCAAATGTACCAATTCTTCGGTGCTCAGCCTTCTTCACAGTCCAACTCTCACATCCATACATGACCACAGGAAAAACCATAGCCTTGACTAGATGGATCTTAGTCGGCAAAGTAATGTCTCTGCTTTTGAATATACTATCTAGGTTGGTCATAACTTTTCTTCCAAGGAGTAAGTGTCTTGTAATTTCATGGCTGCAGTCACCATCTGCAGTGATTTTGGAGCCCCCCAAAATAAACTGTATTTAAAACCAAAATTAAGAGATTGATTGTTTCTATTTCTAGCAGTGATAACAAGTCAGAATTTTAAGGTGGTTTTTTTTTTTTCTCATTACTATTATCATTGAAAGGTCTCATTAAATTGTCATGACTCTTTAATGGTCATAAAAACAAAAGCTGTCACAAAGGAGTAGAGAGAAATTGAATGATTGTATGAAATTAACAAGCTTTCAATTACAGATTCTCTCAGTGTCCCATTTTCAGTGTTCCATGCTCAAACTAACATCAATCATGTTTTCAGTGTTAATCAGAAGCCATTATAACACGCTGTTGATAAGACCATGGGTACTTTAATATATTCTGTGTTAACTTCCACTTAAATAACATCCACTTGTAACATAATTTCTTCATGCCTTTTATGATTACAATGGGGTTTCTATTAGCTAACATAAAAGGAAAATCAACTTCTTTTGAAAGTCACCCAAGTTCTGTTAGCAATCAAAAAAACACAGTCATTTTAAAATAGTACTAGTTCACAGGTTTTAATTAATAATTCAGATTTGAAAACTGTTTAATAGCACAGAGATCATAGACAAGATCTAATTTTACCTTAAGTGCCATTTCATGTGAATATACTTTGAACAAAATCTGTTTTAAGTATCCAACCTGTATTTCAAGTACATTTCTGCCAGCCAGCAACATAATGTAATTCACATAATTTTGAAGCAATGTACAGTGAAGGTAGCCATACAAACCCAGTGATATTTTTTTTTCCTGGTAAGACCTTTATAAACTCCAGATTTATTCTTCTATAAAGAGAAGCCAGAGAGAACCACTCTGTTCTGTTTTTGTCCTATCCATTTTTTGCTTAAGAGAAAAATAGCTTAGTGTGAGATCGTTCCCTGAGATGGTCTCAAATTTTACATTATTTGGAGAAATTCCCATAAACCACAAAGGTGACCTGCCCAGGCTGTCCTGGTACTCAAGGCACAAGTCCTGCCGTGCTGGTTGCTATTAAAGACCCCAATTGTCGAGGTTGCTCTCATTAAGCCATTCTGATGACCAGGGCTTATCGGATCCTGCAGTTTTATTGCTGGTTTTGGAGGAAGCATTTGGCAGGAGCATAAGCAAAAATGCAGTCACAAACAAGGCTCTGTTCCAAAGGCCAGCAGGAAGTGCCTGAGAATGACCCATAAAATGAGCTTTAAAGAATTACTGGGCCATATGCTCTCTCCTGGAGCAACCAAGGTGCGGTGGAGGGAAAAGGGCCACCAAAATGTACTTAAAATTAAGTCCAAGCAATGCTAAGCATTGCAATGCCTAATTGTAAGGAGAATAAATCTTTGCAGCTGCCACATGTAGGAATGAATCTCAGCCCAATTAAAGCAAGAAAACTGTGTATTGGCTGCCAAGACCTAAGGATCACAGTCAGAGGATATGTTTGGTGGTGCCAGCCCCCATCACAGAAGGAGGCCAGTCGTTTGCCAACTCTCATAACTGAGAGGAAGTCTGTGGGTACCCAGGGTTTGTTGACCCCGACCAAGAGAACAGCACCTGAAAAGATAGAGGTAGGAAAATCTTCACCAGGAAAAGGTCCATGCTTCAAGCCAGACATAGAGTAGTTGAGTTATCCAAAGTAAAACTAATACTATTTATTGAATCTTTCTTGATTGGCAATGCATGAATTACTTTGTTACAGTGTTTTAAATCTTCTTTATTTTTCCTTTATTCTTTCATATATCAAGAATAACTACTATGTACCAAACACTCAGTGAAGCAGTTTCATTGAATCTTCATGATGACCCTGGAATGTAGATACCAATATCACATTCCTTTAACAAAGGAGAATATTGAGGTTCATGGTGGATTAGCAACTGACTGAAGACCGCACAGTTTCTACTTGTCAAGGCAGAACTGAAAAGGAGATAGTCTGGTTCCAGGACTCACTCTCACAAGCAACATGTTATTCTGTTATTCTTTCCAGATGTTAACTGAGATGTCCCTGCCACTCGCAACATATAAACTGGCGTAAACTTACACTCCAAGCTCAAACAAACCAACACGAAAGCTCAATGCGTTTCCAAAGAGTTCTGCAAATTCTTGGGTTGGTGTGGGAAGTGCTGTGTTGTCAGCCTTTAGAAATAGTTCCCTGGTGGCTCAGATGGTAGAGAATCTGCCTGCCAATGCAGGAGACCTGGGTTCAGTCCCTGAGTTGGGAAGATCCTAAACCTAACCCTAACCCCAGGAGAAGGAAATGGCAACCCACTTCAGTATTCTTGCCGAGACTTTCATGGACAGAGAAGCCTGCTGGGCTGCAGTCCATGGGGTTGCAAAGAGTTGAACATGTCTGAGTGACTAACACTTTCACTTTTTCACTTTCCCTTTCTGATATCCTTACTCCTATGCATCTTTTCTTTTTTTTTCCCTTTTTCCCTCCACATGTGTTCTTGGTTTGTCTCCATCCTCCTGTCCATGCAAAGCAGGAACTCAGCCACTTATCTTGGCCTACACACAGAAATACACGCCTGCTAACAGTCATGACCAACTCTGTGTGACCCCATAGACGGCAGCCCACCAGGCTCCCCCGTCCCGGGGATTCTGCAGGCAAGAACACTGGAGTGGGTTGCCATTTCCTTCTCCAATGCATGAAAGTGAAAAGTGAAAGTGAAGTCACTTAGTAATGTCTGACTCGCAGCGACTCCATAGACTGCAGCCCACCAGGCTTCTCCGTCCATGGGATTTTCCAGGCAAGAGTACTGGAGTGGGGTGCCATTGCCTTCTCCACACCTGCTAACACACACACACACACACACACACATTATCACACTTTGTGCCTCTATTGTCAAGCTTATTGATTTAGTAATATGTGAACCAAACACCTTAAAATCCAATATAAGATATTTACTTCTTAAAAGTTATTTAGTTCCTTCCTTCTGTAACTTATGTCTATTCTTTCTCTTGTTTCTATAATGTTCCCACTACAGTCCTCTCTTTGAAGAGCAAGGGAAATCTAAATCTTCCCATTTTCCTCTGCAAAGAAGTCCACCTCCCTCCAGCTCCATCTAGGAAACTCAGAAATTGATGGATCTATCCTACTTCACAGTGCTTGTAAGTAACGGAAATAAAATTTAATTTCCAATATCATTGTTCTAGAGGACATTTGCTTAACCCCTTAACTGCCCCTTTAACTAGCATCTAATCAAAGACACAGACCATATAATCTACCCCCAGACCAGCGCTCATTTTCTCTCTTTCGACACCTCAAAAGTAATTTTGATTACTTTGAGGATGTAAAATCTGATTTTCAGCTCTAAGATTTCCTTTACTCTGCTCCTGGGTCTCCATCAATCAAATATTGTTTTCCCCCTTTGCAAATCCTCTGAAGAAGCCTCAGCATTAAGAGCTGGTGCTGAAGTAAACGGGACCAAGGAGCACGTGTTCACCTTCATGATACAGCTCCCACACTGGAGGTACATGTTCTTGTTTTTGCCCATGGAAAACATCTTCTTGTGCCAGAAGCTGGTACTTTGCTCAGTGAAAGGGAACTGGTGAAAATTACCAAGAATAATTCTCTAGTTCTGCATTAGTCCTGCTGAATTCCCAGATACAACATGTATAGCTTTTGTAATCAAAATACTCTTTATGAATCTCAAGACATTGCAGTAAGGTGATTCTGAATTTATATCTCTATTAACTTGCCCCTTGAAAGAGTGCTGCTCATGGAGAACACCAAAATTGTTACTATTTCCTATTTCTTGGGTCGTTTTGAATAAGCTGAAATTCTTGGTACTATAATTAATTTTCCCAGGTCTTTATTAAGTGGCACACAAAAATATGTCTACTTAGACCAGTTTCATTTTCCACCATCATTTCCAAGATGATTTCCACCACATTTTCAGTTGCAGAGTTTTCAATATTACTGTGTTTCCTAGTACAACTCAGTAACATGATATAACCTAACAAAGCACAATACTACTGTCAAATCCTGTAAAAGGGGCAATAGCTAAGTCTTGATATTGGGCATAAATTTGGAATGGTTTTATGCAAGCAGGAAGTAAAGAGATACTTTAAGAGAGTCTGGTGTCAAATCCATTTACAAACCATGTTAAAATTTCTCTTTTTTTGGTGTAAAGAGATTTTTATAAAAATTCAGAAATAAATGGAGAGAGCAAGTGAGCTGTTCTTTGGTTTTCTGAGAATAATGAATCTAATGAGAACCATTTCCTCATGTTTTTTAAGAAAAATATATAGAATAATAGTGAGGAGGGGGCTGAAAGATTTTTTTTCCTATTGGCTTAGCATCAAGATTTTCAGAGAGAAAAGTGTTTTATAAACAGAACAAGGAAACAACTATGAAATAATTGGTCTATTATAATATACATTCAAGACTGGATTTGAATTTCTATCAATGGACTCATTTTTTATGACTAATGATGGTAAAAACAGTGTAAGCTATGACTGAAAAAAAAATTCTAATCATGACTTGTTCATCTTGCTTTCTAAATTTGCACAATCCCTATAGTTAAAACTAGGTGAATGAGAGAGAAGCAGAAATGAAGGATGGACCAATATAAGTTTGATAGCATAGGACAGATTGAGACGTCAGGATAATGAAGAGTGCAGATCTTCAATGTTTCTGAAAAGAAAAGAAGTTTAAGTAGGCATGCAAAGATTAAACATTCCACTAAGGAATTATGCACCAGATAATTGGTGATGGAACAAAATGATCAAGAACACAAATTGAGGATTAGACAGAATAAGTTCAAGTGGATAATAGTATCCACTATGTGTTAGCTGTTGATACAGGGCAGATTCCATAGTTTCTTTCTATCTCAGTTCTCACCACTTTAAATAGAGCTACTGGTAATTCATTGTAGGTTCAGTGGTTGGGAGATGGCACTTTCATTATTATGGCTCGGGTTCAGTCCTTGGTAAGGAGATTAAGATCCCACAAGCTGCAAGGCCAAAAATAAATAAATAAATAAATAATTGAATAAATGGAGCTCCCAAGAGCACCTGTGTCAGAGAAATAGAGATGCAATATCTCTAAAACTTATAAAAGATGCTAGGAACTAAATATATGTTATTGGGAACTGTGTATTGTTAATGATCAACAAAAGAAGGATGTTTAGAAATTTTAAATGGGTTTCATTTTCTGTTCTCATCTCAGTGTCTGATGATGTAATAAAACGTATTTTCTTAAAGACTGAGTATGGAACGCCCTTTTCTGCTCAACCAGTGGCCAGCTCAAATGCTCAGTGAATTAATGAAAGAAAAAAAGACTGAAACTCAAAGCATATGCATTTTATTCCAAGCACTGCCACATCATATTGTATTTTACTGTAGAGAATGTTTTGCCAATTTGACAGGAGTGTTAGATGGAGGGTCATTGCACCTCTCTGCTCAGAAAGCTACACAGCCCAGCTGGAGGCAGAAGTAAACCTCGCAGCCTGGTGAATGAGTAGCCAGAAAAATCCCAGGCTGTTCTGCTTTTTCTTGGTCTTGGATTGTGCCTTTTGGCAAATGCTTACTTTCCTGCCTTTTATTCCACAAGAAGGACAGTGCCAGTATATTTTTAGTCAGTAATCTCTAATCTCTAAAGGGATTATTAAGGCTATTTGTGCTCCTTGATTCATAAATGATACAAGTATTGCTCAAGTGAAAAAAGAGGAGTATTTGAAAGAGGTCAATCCTCAGGTGAATAAAGGATGCACTGTGTAGTGTTGGAGAAGACTGTTGGGAGTTCTTTGGACAGCAAGGAGATCCAACCAGTCCATCCTAAAGGAAATCAGTTCTGAATATTCATTGGAAGGATTGACGCTGAAGCTGAAACTCCAATACTTTGACGACCTAATGTGAAGAACTGACTCATTGGAAAAGATCCCGATGCTGGGAAAGATTGAAGGTGGGAGGAGAAGGGGAGACAGAGGATGAGATGGTTGGATGGCATCACTGACTCAATGAGCAGGAGTTTGAGTAGGCTTCGGGAGTTGGTGATGGACAGGAAAGCCTGGTGTGCTGTAGTCCTTATTGTTGCAGAGGTGGACATGATTGAGTGACTGAACTGAACTGATAGCATATGGGAAGAAATGGACTCAGATGTGTGTCTGTGTGTGTGTGAGAGAGAGAGACAGAGAGAAAGAGAGAGAGAGAGAGAGATCAAGGTTATCTTTTTTGCGGAATGAACATTTGAAGATTTTGTTGAGGAGCCATGAATGGCAGCGAGAAAGTATTCCATTTTGACCATCAAAGTAGCTAATCTGAAGAATTCTGGGATTTAATTGGATTTCAGTAAAAAATTTGAATGCATCCACTAAGCTTGGAGGGGCACAGTGAAAGGGGCTTTCCAGCACAATGGAAGGAAATTCTTATTTATTGACCTAGTTCGCAGTTGCTGAAACTTTATAAACACCATAACATTTAATCTTCACAGTGTCCTTGAGATATAGCTACTATGACACAAAGTTCAGAAAGGTTAAGTAACTTACCCAAGGCTGAACAGCTAGAAGAGGTCCAGAAAGGGACTCCTACCTAATTCTGACTCCAGAAGCATTTTCAGCTCTTCAGGATACCACTCTGGTCATACCATGGAGGGAGAGGGGAAAACCAGAGGAAGGGGAGAGGGACAAAGAGGAAGGCAAAGCAGAATTTCTTTTTATCCAAAAGTCTTCCTGCATTTTTGGAAAGAAAGTCCTAGCCTGGTACACAAGTGCTCACACATGGTAGCAAGAAAAGCCAAACTGATCACTGGCCTCCCAGAGGTCAGAGGGAGTTCAGGCAGAGCTTCAGTTGTAATTAGCTCCTGTTCCAGATCATCAGCTAAGGGAGCTGGAGGTATTAGTTTTGGTGGAAAATATGGTGAACCTATGTCCTTTCAGGAGCAATCTCACTCTTCTCTCCCTTTTGATCCATTTTTGTGATGCTCATTACAGTAAAAGGGAGTGATTTCCTTGAAGTATGGCTCCAGGCTCCTTGGTAAGAGGGGTAAATATGAACAGCTACACCAACCAGAGTCCTCTCCTACAGAGTACGTAATATGCCCTTTTATTCATCATGATGGGTTAATCAGAAAGTTCGACTTCAAAATTTGCAACCTATGTAGAATATAAAAGGTAGAATTTTCAAGGAAATGGGGCAGAACTCCTAGCAAAAATGTGTTACTACTCCTGCTTAAACATAGAGCATGAAATGAAATATTTTCAAAGACCTCCCACACACTTAAGCTCTGAGTTTACCAGAGTTTTTACTCTATGGATTTCAATTTGCAAGAACTTCCACAACTAAAATTAGGGAGATTGACTTTATGGTTGTTGCTAAATACTTTTTTTTCCCTATTAAATTGTTTTACTCTGAGCAAGGTCTTTGGAGTCACAGATGCAATCTGCATTTTCTTTGCAGCTTTCATCAGCTCAGCCGTCAGGGGAACTGAGGTTCACTGATAAGGACTTTTGCATGCATTGTCATGTAGAGACAGAAAGGGAGAGACCAGAGAGAGAGCAGAAGCCAGAGCCAGAGTGTGCACCTAATTTAAATAAAATCCCATTGTTTCCCCAAGCACTTTCACTTCTTTCATCTTTGTAACTACTTATAGTAACCTTGACAGGGTGACAGGGAAGATATTAGTAATATATGGGATAGATATACTTGGTTGTATGGGTGATGCACTTAAGCGTTATACAAACAAATATATATATTTTTTCATTTTAAAAGCTGTGCATTGCTCTTTAAAAATTTCTTCTTATCATAAATGACACTAATTTTCTGGATACACTGGTCATAAATATGTACTTTTAAACAAATATATTTACTAAAAATATAAAATCAATTTGATTGGGAAAAATAAATAATTGTATATGTGGTGCCTGAATATTTTTCAAACCCCACAGTTAATATATAGATGCCTGAAGGTTCAGTTCAGTTCAGTCGCTCAGTCATGTCCAACTCTTTGCAACTCCATGGACTGCAGCACGCCAGTCCATTGCCAACTCCCACAGTTGACTCAAACTCCTGTCCTGAAGTTTGGGGATGATTTAAGAAAATGGGCCATTTGAGCTCCAGAGGATATGGTGGATCAGGAGACAGGACACTTTTGAGAGAACCAGAGGTGGTTTGTATTAGGAGTGAACAGGAATGGGATTGGGAGGTAGAGGGGAGAGAGAAATGGAAGTCAGCTTATAGAATTCTAAAGGTCTTTCGGAAAAAGTTTACTCAACCTGAAGTGGCTTGTGTTCTTGTGTCAATACATCTTTCCTCCCCTAGAGTTTTATAAGTGTTTTGTTACAAACCAAAGACAATGTGAGTATGTTTAGCAAGTGCATTATGTGGCAGACAGAATTAAAATCTCCATCCACTCTTGGATCAAAACCAGGGTGAAGAAAAGAAGGAAAACTGTATGAAGCTGTGCAGAGATAGAGGTGGAGTTGGACGTGATGGTTGTAATGAATGACTGTCCACTGGGATGCACATGAATCTGAACACTGATTCTCCTATAGAACAGTGAGTAGATTTTACCCAGATTTGAAGAGTCACAAAGCGCCTACTGGTAGTAGTTTCATATAAATGAAATTGGTCTGGGTTATTGTACTTCAATCTGACAAAGTTGAAATTGTTACTTTCAGCCTCAGACTCATTCTGCGGAATCTCTCAGGTTCTCCTTAAGTATCTGCATCTCATAGACAAGTGCTCAAGAAGTAATGGTTGATTTAACACATAAAAAATAAGTGAATTGCTTGCATTTCATTATAACATCATAAGAATCTCTTAAATATAGTTTACTCATTAGTTCGTTTATCATAAAAATACTTATAAACACTGCTGTTGCTGCTGCTAAGTCACTTCAGTCGTGTCCGACTCTGTGCGACCCCATAGATGGCAGCCCACCAGGCTCCCCCGTCCCTGGGATTCTTCAGGCAAGAACACTGGAGTGGGTTGCCATTTCCTTCTCCAATGCATGAAAGTGAAAAGTGAAAGTGAAGTCGCTCAGTCGTGTCAGACTCCTAGGGACCCCTACCCAACTGCAATTGTGTGTATGACTTCCTTGTGAAGAATGAGTAAATGGACTTGTTTTTATATTCCCCAGTGCTGGCACAGAGTATGAACTCAGAGAAATAAAAGTGACTTTAAATCACATACTAAATTATTTAAGCTTCTTAAGGGTTAAATTTGGAGTTAGGGTTATGTTTTCTCTGGTGGTTCAAACGATTAAAGAATCTGCCTGCAATGCAGGAGACCAGAATTCGATCCCTGGGTTGGGAACACCCCCTAGAGAAAGGAATGGCCACCCACTGGAGTATTCTTGCCTGGAGAGTTCCATGGACAGAGGAGCCTGGCGGGCTATAGTCCATGGGGTCCCAAAGAGTCAGACATGACTGAGCTACTAACACACATACCCGGGTTAGGTTATGTTATGCTCCTTCTTGCCGCTTCATCTGTTGTTCAGGAAAACTCAGTGAATACTTTTCTTTCATGTTTCTCAGAACACAAACTTTCTTCTCTTTAGAGTCCTTTGCCCTTTTGTTTCCTTTGCTTGAAAAATTCCTCCAGATCCCCACATTGCTGGATTCTTTCTGACATTCAAATTTCTGACTACATGCTGCCTTCTTAGGGAAACCTCTCTTGGACAAACAATTTAAAATAGCAGCTCCCTATCACTCTCTACTTTTTTCCCTAAAGGTCTAATCACTGTCAGAAACGGTGATTGGTTTAATTTATTTCAAGTTTTCCAAATTAGACTATAAGGAGAATAGGGACCTTGTCTTCCTGCTGTAACTAGGTCAGTGCTCACAAAAAGCAGGTATTAAACAAGTACATGTTTAATGCATTAATAAATAATTATAACTCTAAAGTGAATTGTGAATGCAAGATAACTACCTGTTCAGTTCAGTTCAGTCGCTCAGTCGTGTCCGACTCTTTGTGACCCCATGAATCGCAGCATGCCAGGCCTCCCTGTCCATCACCATCTCCCGGAGTTCACTCAGACTCACATCCATTGAGTCGGTGATGCCATCCAGCCATCTCATCCTGGGTCGTCCCCTTCTTCTCCTGCCCCCAATCCCTCCTAGCATCAGAGTCTTTTCCAATGAGTCACCTCTTCGCATGACGTGGCCAAAGTACTGGAGCTTCAGCTTTAGCATCATTCCTTCCAAAGAAATCCCAGGGTTGATCTCCTTCAGAATGGACTGGTTGGAGAGTCAACCATATTTTCTTCCAGAATTGAAGAGAGGATAAGACCAATTTTTCTTGGATCATTGAAGATTTCCAGAGAGAAAAGGCTAGGATTTATTCTGAAAAATGACATGGTAGCCAGACTCTACAACAGCCCCCTAATGAACTTCCTCTGGTACCTTCCTGCCACATTATACTAGGATTGGTCTATGTGCCCAATGTTATGGCAGAAATGATGGCTCATTGCCTCTGAAATTTGATTATAAAAGATCATGGCCCAGGAGAGAGAAAGCCAAACCCGAGAGGAAATTTATTTGTTTTATATAAAAGGAAAGAGTGGTCACATAGTTGAAAGATAGTGCTTGGGCTTTGAATCTAGATAAGCCTGTGTTTTAATTTAGTTCTTAGATTTATAAAGTGTGAGACACTAAAAAGTTTACTTTTTAGCTATTTTTATAGTGTTCCTTAATATACATAGCATCTCATACCTAAAGGATATTCAACAATCATTTGTTGGAAAGAAGAACGGATAGGTAAATCAAATCTATAAATTGGTTTTTAAAATAATTATGTTATTTGATTATTGTGAGAATAAATGAAATACTGTAAGTAACCAGTTTAATACTATGTCAAGTAACTCTCAATAAGTTACATGTTTACCTAATAAGTATGTACTATTATTATGCATATTTTGCATTGTAGTCTTTTAGTCACTCAGTCGTGTCTGACTTTGCAACCCTATACAGTCCTCGCAGGACGGTAGCCTGCGAGGTTCCTCTGTTCATGGAATTCTCCTGGCGAGAATCCTGGAGTGGGTTGCCATTTCATTCTTCAGGGGGTCTTCCTGACTCAGCCATTGAACCTACATCACCTTCATTGGCAGGAAGATTCTTTACCACTGAACCACCAGGGAAGCCACATGTGAAATGCTAAATGTGAAAGCTTAAGAAAACTTGCCAAAAGGTCACTGAACTAGTAATTAATTGCTGGAGTTAAAGTTTCAAATCCCAAGGAGCTACAGTGTTTTTTACCACGATGATCTTGTTGATGTAGTACATTCTAATATCTGCCCAATCCTAGTCTGTTCATTGTCATGACTATGTCATGTGTTTGCATGGCAGGGCCAGAAGTTTACTTAAAGCATTCTAAATGAAAAGTAGGGACTGATATAAAGCTATCAGGAGAAATCTCATGCAAACAAATATAGGAAACATGTCTGAGAACAGGAAGGCCATCAGACAGTTGTTCCCTTCCTCCATCTCTCTATTTCTTTATTCCTGGTAAATCATCAGGGTCTTGGTCATCTCTGCTTTCTTTGAGCTTCTGTCGCATTCTCATCTCTGCAGATCAGTCTCCCTGTATTTACTCATATTTCATGCAGCCGTAAAATATCAAGACTATATATTCCTTTGCCTTAACATAGCTACTTTATATACTTCTCAGCTCTTGAATCTACAGGGAATTTGGCTTGTGTCTCTTACTTGAAATATTTGAGATGTTGAATGTCAGATGTCTGTGACTATAGAAAAGAAGTTACCCATCCAGCAACTAGACTTACTCTTTTATAAGACAGGTAGAAACTGTAATTATTATCTTCAGCATAATGATTAATCAAGGAGATCACTGTCCAATTGCCTCAATTAGGTATTTCAGAGTAGAGTAAGTACAGTCCAATCACTTATTCAGTAATCAGAAGCAACTGAAAAATAACCTATTTACTTAGAAATACTAGAGCCAGGTATATGGAAAACATAAAATTTCTGATTTGCTATCTTTGAACTTTCATGTATCCTCTTACCTTATTACATAAGTCTCTATGACCTTTTTAATTAAAACTGTCATAGATGTAAATACCAAACCAAATTTCTCGAATTTTCTCACATTATGACTGTCGCTTATAAAACCAAAAGTGATGTAATTCTTTTGAGACATGATTGTAAGCCACTGTAGATGCCCCCATATCCCCTCAGCCCCTCTAGGAGGCCACCTGACACTTTGGGAGGTAATTACAGGTGATGACATGCTACCTTCAGCACCTGGGTCTCTCCGCCTGAAACTACTCTATGGACTTATTTATTCCTTGAACATAGTATGACTTGCATCCCAGGTATGCCAGCTGGGGATTTAATGTCCTCAGGAGTGACCCTCAACCTAGGAGGTAAGAGAATTGGTAGGTAAGTACTCCAGCTTCCTTGCCCTGTGATGGGGCAATCATGTGGTGTGTTCTATGCAGCTTCTCAGAGGGGTCTACTGATAACCTACTATCTAACTTCCTTTTTGTGGGTTTTCTCTCTTTCCTTTATAATTCCCTTCTCCTTCACCACTCTGCCTGAAACTGCCTTCATCCAAATCCTCGTCATGAATTCTAATTTTGAAGAAAGTCAAGCAAACAGACAGAATATACTATGGACATTTAAAACAAGCTTTATCCACTAATTTATTAAGCAACTACTCTTTGCCAAGGACTGTTCCAGAAGCTGAAAAATGCAGCAATGAGCTAAACAGGCAAAGAGAGTCATCTCCTGTGGGAAACCCGTGTTTCTCTCTGTCTCTCTTAATGGCACACATGGAGTTTCCTCAAGCTTCACATTAAGTTTGAACAGCCAGTATTTTTATTTCTTCATAAAGCAGAGAATATGATGCCTTACAGAAACAAATCAATTTTTGTTTTTCTTTCAGTGAATTATTACCTAAAACATCAAATAAGGTGAATTTATTGTTGTTACCACTATTAAAATGTTGAAGAGAGGCAGAGAAATTCACAATGGTATTCAGCAGCCCAAACATGCCACAACATCAAACATCTGCCCTGAATCCATCTTTGGGACTACACAGTTAATGGTATAAAATATTAAGACTCACCTCTGGACCATAAGAGGTGCTGTGCTGCATAGTAAGTACAGATGGATCCTCTGATGCTTTGAGTCTGAACCCCCATGTGGAAGCCACAGGCAGGCAAGGCAATTGGCTTGCCAAAGCAAAAAATGTTTTTGATATTCTGTTTTTGAAAAGTTCTTTTGCTTGTCATCACAAAGTCACTTAAAATCAGGGAGTCAATTTTGTATTCAAGAGGTTCTCTTTCTATCAGCAAATGGTTTATAGGCACTTTCACTAAATCGCTTCTCTAAAAGAAATAGGATTTAATCTGCTTTGGCTTAAGGATATCCCTGCCTAAAGACAAAGGAATGGCATAGATAACCCACTAAGAACCCATTATGCCTCAAAATCTGTGAAAATTTCTTCACATTTTTTGCTTCACATTCAAAGCATTTTGGTTGTGATCACTGAAAGACAGACTTTCTTTATTCATCTAAAGAAAGCATAACTTTTTATATACTTTCATATACAAAGAATCTGCCTGCAATATGGGAGACCGGGGTTCGACCCCTGGGTCGAAGGGAGATCCCCTGGAGAAGGGAATGACAACCCACTCCAGTATTCTTGCCTGGAGAATCCCGTGGACAGAGGAGCCTAGTGGGCTACAGTCCATGGGGTCTCAATGAGTTGGACACAACTGAGTGACTTACACCTTCACATACATCATATACTTTCATATGTTTGTTTGCATATATTTATATATTTAACTGTATACTATGCATTTTATGTATTAATACATCTATGTATGCATGTCTAGTAATTCAATAGATCCTCAAAATAATTTTTAATGTAGATACAGAGCTAATGCTGCTCTAATTTAAAAAAATGAGATAATGAGGGCGCAAAATGAAACCTGCTCAAACTCATACATCTTGTCATAGAACCAGTTCATTTATCTCCAAATTCCTGCCTCTTTCCAATATTTCAGGCTGACTTTACATATCTTGCATTTAATCTTCTACACTTTTGCCATACCAGTAAGTTCATAACTAAATTTTCTCTAGATAAAAATGTAAACACTTAAAATAATAACCATCCAGGGTCCTGTGAATGATAAAAAAAAATACTATGCCATATTTCATTTTATTAAATAAAAAAAATTAACCTCTTTCATACATGGAAACATCTCACAGAAATAGATTTTTATATCATTTTCATTCCTATTGATTAATAAGAAAAGCATTATGGAATAAGCGTTTAGAAAGTTGGGGTCCCAGGATGAGCCTGAATTCAAATGTTCCTGTACCATGTCTTAGAAAATTACATGACCTTTGTCAGCTTCTGTCTCAGTTCAGTTCAGTTCAGTTCAGTTCAGTGGCTCAGTCGTGTCCAACTCTTTGCAACCCCATGAATCGCAGCACACCAGGCCTCCCTGTCCATCACCAACTCCCGGACTTCACTCAGACTCACGTCCATCGAGTCAGTGATGCCATCCAGCCATCTCATCCTCAGTCGTCCCCTTCTCCTCCTGCCCCCAATCCCTCCCAGCATCAGAGTCTTTTCCAATGAATCAACTCTTTTCATGAGGTGGCCAAAGTACTGGAGCTTCAGCTTCAGCATCATTCCCTCCAAAGAAATCCCAGGGCTGATCTCCTTCAGAATGGACTGGTTGGATCTCCTTGCAGTCCAAGGGACTCTCAAGTCTTCTCCAACACCACAGTTCAAAAGCATCAATTTTTCGGCGCTCAGCTTTCTTCAACTCTAGCGTCCATATACGACCACTGGAAAAACCATAGGCTTGACTAGACGGACCTTTGTTGGCAAAGTAATGTCTCTGCTTTTGAGTATGCTATCTAGGTTGGTCATAACTTTTCTTCAAGGAGTAAGTGTCTTGTAATTTCATGGCGGTAGTCACCATCTGCAGTGATCTTGGAGCCCCAAAAAATAAAGTCTGACACTGTTTCCACTGTTTCCTCATCTATTTCCCATGAAGTGATGGGACCAGATGCCATGATCTTCGTTTTCTGAATGTTGAGCTTTAAGCCAACTTTTTCACTCTCCACTTTCACTTTCATCAGGAAGCTTTTAGTTCTTCCTCACTTTCTGCCATCAGGATGATGTCATCTGCATATCTGAGGTTATTGATATTTCTCCCGGCAATCTTGATTCCAGCTTGTGCTTCTTCCAGGCCAGGTTTCTCATGATGTGCTATGCATATAAGTTAAATAAGTAGGGTGACAATATACAGCCTTGATGTACTCCTTTTCCAATTTGGAACCAGTCTGCTTCTGCTTCAGTTCAGTTCAGTTCACTTCAGTTGCTCAATTGGAATTCCATCACCTCCACTAGCTTTGTTCGTAGTGATGCTTTCTAAGTCCCACTTGACTTCACATTCCAAGATGTCTGGCTCTAGATGAATGATCACATCACCATGATTATCTGGGTCTTGAAGATCTTTTTTGTACAGTTCTTCCGTGTATTCTTGCCACCTCTTCTTAATATGTTCTGCTTCTGTTAGGTCCATACCATTTCTGTCCTTTATCAAGCCCATCTTTGCTTCTGCTTACTTATCTGTAAAATGGGTTTATAATTGTCCCTGCCTCTTAGTTTTGCTAAATAGTCTGAGATTTTGAGTAGTTAGCTATCTCCATTAGCAGAATGCATAAAAGAAAAAGATGCTAAGTCTCTTCAAGGACTCAGGAAACTATGATGACCCATGAGCTAAACCGGCCTCATGCCTGTATTTATAAATAAAGTGTTATTGAAGCATGGCAACATTCACTTGTTTCCATATGGCTGCCCTCACCCTGAAACAGCAAAGACCTTGGCGTATTAACCAAACATATTTACTGCATGGTTCTTTACACATAGAAAAGTTGTGCTAACCCTTGGTCTTACCTCCTCACCAACACTCATTCAGACTAGTATCTTGATCAAGCCTGGCTGATCTGCATGTGACGCAGCTAAGACCAGGATCTGAGAAAGGAGATTGAAAGTGCCCTCAGCAAAGGTAACTGCTCCATGGAACAGATAAAAGTCAAACCTAAGAGTTTCAAGATGAACTGGAGATATCAATCCTGAGGCATCCAGCAATAGTAGAAGAGTGGTACTAGGGGGAAAAGTTTAGGAAGTTGACTTTTAAAAGCCATGATCCCCAGACACAAATGAAACTTCTTTTATTTGAAAAACTAAACTGCTTCAACCCACAGTTTTTTATTAAAAGTATTTATGAGTACCCTTCCAGTCCTTCACACATAAACCATGCAACACCCTTACCCGGCCACTGTATGTTCAAGCTTTGTGACGCATATGAAGCAGGATTTACCTGCACTGCAACAGTGAAAGGGAGATAAATTGGGTGATTTCATTACTTCCTGTTCAATGAAATCCTTATTTTATTGCTAAGCTATGACACGTTTTCCAGAACCTCAACTATCTTTTCTCTCGCCCACTAAGAAGCAGCAGCACCAAAAAATCATCTGGACATCTGGATATTGCATTCAATAATTTATTGGAATCTCAGTCACACTGCTACAATGAAAGTAGGGAAGATAAAAAGGGCTTCACCCACACTACAAATAAAGGAGTTGGAATAATAGTCTTTTCTGGGTGGTTTTTTTTTTTTTTTTTTGCTCCCTTCAAAATATTAAATTTTATCAATCAGAATCTAACAGCTCTGGGACCAGAACACACTTTGTTGTTAACAATATCTCAATCACACATATTGCTTTTCCAATGCAACTTGCAGGGGACTGATTTGTGATAAAGCTGATATAGGAAATGCAGAGGGGGACAGACATATAGCCAAATAAATCAGGTTAAAATGAAATTGATGGAATGGACTCAAAGGCAACTCCTCACTCACGTTCTCCAGTTTTGATGCAGCATTTGGTGTTAATAGCTGCCTTTGAAACTTTTGTGTCTGACCTATTCATAGGTAGAATAAAGCACCAAAAACTACTAACATCTAGGTAGTGCTGCCATTTTAAGTTTGTCTTTAGGTGATAAATAAGGTTTCTCTAGAGGAGAAATGTCACCCTGTGGTACAGCTTTGGGCTTTGTATAACAGTTTACTGTGTCATCAGCCAGTGATACATCCTACCAGAAGGGGCAGGATGAGGGTAGAGGAGAATTATTTAGGGTAACTGGAGCCTTTACTTTTAATTACTACATTGTGCTGCCTCCAAAGCAAATAACCACTTGCATTATAAGTGGAAAATGAGCTCTGTCAACTGTGGATTATTTAATAAATGAAAATGAGAAAAGCAGGATAGAGGTGAGAAAGCAAAGCTAGGTTCAAGCTCAAGCTCTTTACAAAAATAAATTCTAGGTGAATCACAGATCTAGAGATAATAAATGAAATTACAAGGGTATTTAAGGGGAATAGTTTTATAATTCTAGGCTTGAGAAAATGTTTTTGCATGTGTCTCAAAACAAACCAAATTTAAAGGAAATCAGTGATACATTAAATTACAAAGAAAATCAATTTTACTGCTACAATTTCTGTCATATAAAAATATGACAAAGGTAAAATAAAAGTTGAAAATTTTGAAAAGCTTATAATAGAAAAAATATTAACATGCTTAGAATAAATAATTTCGGAAATTAGTAAGAAAAATCTGAATCCCTTTGTTCAAAACTAAGTGAAGATTCTGCAAAAGAATTTTGAATTTCTAATAAGGATATAAAATGTTCAATTTATTAATAAACCATGACATCCAAATTAAAACAACAAAAATTGTCACTTACCCAATGCTCAATGCAAATTTTAGCAATATATAATATTGACAGAGAAGGAGGAAACTGCATACTCAGTGATGCTGCAAATATAATCTTGTATAACTGTTTTTCAAGGGTTGTTAATCAAGATGTATTCATATCTAAAATGTAAAACTTATTTTCCCCAGCAATTCCACTTTCTGATATCTATTGTAAGGATATAATTGGTCAAATGAATAAAGGAATATATAATAGTCATTATATCACTGTCTAATGAAGTTTAACTAAGCCCATTAACAGTTAATTATTTAAAATAATATGATAAAGTTCATATAAACAGCCACTATGTAGCTATTTCAAGTGTGCATATATCTGTTTATATTCCTTGATGCCTAATAATTGGAATTATCATGAATTTATTTTGGGACCAGCTTCTTTCATCTGAAAATTTCATTCTTGGTGTCTTTGACCACTTTTATGGCTTCAAGTAATATTTATATTGGATTTGCCAGGTGGTGCGGTGGTAAAGAATCTTCCTGCCAAAGCAGGAGATGTGGGTTCAATCCCTGGGTTGGGAAAACCTCCTGGATAGGAAATGATAGCCCTCTCCAGTATTCTTAGCTGGAGAATTCCATGGATAGAGGAGCCTGGCGGGCTTCAGTCCATGGAGTCACAGAGTCAGACACAACTAAGCAACTGAGCATGTGCACACGCGCGCGCGCGCACACACACACACACACACACACACACACACACACACACACACACTGCTGCTGCTGCTAAGTCGCTTCAGTCGTGTCCGACTCTGTGTGACCCCATAGACGGCAGCCCATGAGGCTCCCCCGTCCCTGGGATTCTCTAGGCAAGAACACTGGAGTGGGTTGCCATTTCCTTCTCCACACACACAATTCTTATATGCAATACAGACCTTTATATCTAAATATATGACATCTCCTAAATGAAACTTTTATCCTTTCTCGAAGTATTTCTTCAAGTCTTCCTTATAAAAACACAGCTACCCTTTTATCATCTTTGATATCATCTTCTCCATCAAAATCTGTACCCCATATAGCAGCAGATGTTATTAACAGCCCATATTCCTCAATATCATTTCCTCTTTTCTCATTTTCCATTGCTACCCTCTCACTCATGTTTTTTCTCATTCAAGATCTGAAGGACTGTATAGCCTCCCAGACTGTTTCACCACTTGCACAATTATAGTTTTTAATACATTATCACACATATTAGCCAAAGAAACTTAATTAAAAATTATATAATCTACTAAATCATATAATACATTAAATTAGATAATAAAATCAATTTCTTAAAATTGAGGTCCTATTCTTCTTGGAATGCTATTCAAAATCCAACACAGTGTTTCTTAAGGTCTCAATTTAGGGTAGGCCAGTACTCCTGAGTTAAGAGAATAAATAATAATAAAAATGTAAATACTCATTTTCTTGCTTTCAAAAATAGAAGAGTAAATGACATGATGGCACAGCGCTGGGCTGAATTAGGGAGAGGTAGTATGAGGACTGATGCTGAAGAGGTTTTGCCAGCTGACAAAATGGAAGAGAATGCTTGAAACAGATTAGTTGGAGTAGAACATTTGCATTGAGTCCATTTCGATACATGTCTCTACTTAAAATCTCAGTGGCTCAATGGCGGAAAAGGCAGAAATTAAGCATTCTGACTTTCCAAATTTATCCATGCAATACCTACTTCCAACCGGGAGTCTCTGTTGATGAATTGCCCTGAGAAGATTCCTTAGGCCTGACTTATGCCAAACACCAACAAGATTTAGAATGACCCTACTTGGAGCTTCTCAGAGACATAGTTTACCACTGTTCGTCTTCTCAAGTCATGCTGACAAGAAGGAACCCTCTTTGCATGCAGTTTTCACCTGTAGTTTGGCAGTTTCAAAATATTATTCTCCAAAAGGAAAATGATGTCTTGGTCAGGAGACTTGACTTTTAAAAGAAAGATTATGACTATCTAACTTTGACAATTATGAAATCCAGTTATTTTTAGATAAAGAAAGCAGTTTGGCAATTCTATTATTGATTACTACTAAGGAGGGAAAAGGTACACAAAAAGGAAAACACACACCTGTATGCTTGTCCTTAGAGGACAACACTATAGTAAGACTCAGGAAAAGTGAATTTCAATACAGAAAATGGATGGTGACAAGTATTTAAAAAGAAAGGCATGCTGGGTGATGTCTAAAAAGTGGGACTAGATTATGAGATAAAACAGAGTCAAGACTTTGAGAGATACGAGAAACCCAACACAGCAATATCTTTGAATGTCATGATTACTTCCCCCTTCTATCTTTATGTCAAGCAGCAATAAGGTCTCACTTGATGTTCAGTTCAGTTCAGTTGCTCAGTCGTGTCAAACTCTTTGCAACCCCATGGACTGTAGCACACCAGGCCTCCCTATCCATCACCAACTCCAGGAGTTTACTCAAACTCATGTCCATCGAGTTGGTGATGCCATCCAGCCATCTCATCCTCTGTCGTCCCCTTCTCCTCCTGCTCCCAATCCCTCCCAGCACCAGAGTCTTTTCCAATGAGTCAGCTCTTTGCATGAGGTGGCCAAAGTATTGGAGTTTCAGCTTTAGCATCAGTCCTTCCAATGAACACCCAGGACTGATCTCCTTTAGGAAGGACTGGTTGGATCTCCTTGCAGTCCAAAGGACTCTCAAGAGTCTTCTCCAACAACACAGTTCAAAAACATCAATTCTTTGGTGCTCAGCCTTCTTCACAGTCCAACTCTCACATCCATACATGACCACAGGAAAAACTATAGCCTTGACTAGACGGACCTTTGTTGGCAAAGTAATACCTTTCCTTCCAAGGAGTAAGCTTCTTTTAATTTCGTGGCTGCAATCACCATCTGCAGTGATTTTGGAGCCCAGAAAAATAAAGTCTGACACTGTTTCCACTGTTTCCCCATCTATTTCCCATGAAGTGATGGGACCAGATGCCATGATCTTCGTTTTCTGAATGTTGAGCTTTAAGCCAACTTTTTCACTCTCCTCTTTCACTTTCTTCAAGATGCTCTTTAGTTCTTCTTCACTTTCTGCCATAAGGGTGGTATCATCTGCATATCTGAGGTTATTGATATTTCTCCCGGCAATCTTGATTCCAGCTTGTGCTTCTTCCAGCCCAACGTTTCTCATGATGTACTCTGTATATAAGTTAAATAAGCAGGGTGACAATATACAGCGTTGACATATTCCTTTTCCTATTTGGAACCAGTCTGTTGTTCCATGCAAAGGAGCAGCCGAGAGGAGCTACCCCACTTGATGTTAGTGGTTACAAATTAAAAGTGAGACCAGGTGTCATGGTTGGACTTTTCTTTAAGTGAAATTTTTAGTTTGGATTCATCATGCTTAGGTTTTCAGCAGATAAATAAAATGAAGGAAGAAATGAGCAGTTGAGTCAAGGTGACTAGAAAAAAAATGGTTTGAATGTTAAATTAGGGGATTTAGTCTATTTAAAAAGGAAACGACATGAGGTCAGAGAGGGACAGGGGGTGTTTGTTAGGATTAATATATTATAGGTTCCAGTAAACCAAAGTATTGTTGGAGTCCCTGGACATAGGGGCAGTGAGCTAGATAGTTAAAAAGTGGTGTTCCAGAGTTGGGGAGGTTGAAAATTAGATATGAGCAAAGCTTTGCATTTTAGACAGGTAAACAAGGTTTTGGAGTCAGCTTGACAAGGTGGCATCTGGCTAAGGTAGAGTGATGAACAAGATTAGTAGAAGATATGAAATCAAGAAACTGATAAATCAGATTATTGAATACTGAATGTTGAGTATAGGGAAAGATGACAGAAATATTTTGGTGAGATTAAGAATAAGCCAGGAGGTAAAGTCTTCAAGGATTGATGGGATGAGCTGGAATGATAACATGAAGATGACATAGGTAGCATAATCTAATCGGCCATGATTAAAGCAACTGAGGCATTGTATATGAGAGAGGAAGATTGTCTAAAAGTGGCATTGAGGGAAAAGTGGAACTCTCCTCATTCACAAATGGGTAGTAAGAGGGCATGGGACACACTCCTATATTTAAAATAGACAACCAACAAGGACCTACTGCATAGCACAGGGAACTCTGCTCAATACTCATAATAACCTAAATGGGAAAGAATTTGTAAAAAAATAGATACAGGTCTATGTACATCCTGCTGTCCACCTGAAACTAACAACATTGTTAATCAACTATATTCCAATATAAAATTATTAAAAAAAAAAAAAAGAGAGAGAGCATGGGCAAAAGCAGTCACCAGTTTGGAGGAATACAAGAGAAGCAGCATCCTCAGATGAAAGCCAGTTTCAACTGAAGCAATGTAGGGAGCAAAGCATAAGGATTCAACTGATTACTGACTTGGTTTCACATGGTCCAGGGAATAATTTTAGCAGCTGAGGAGGTTGGGAAATGGGGTCAGATATGAGAACAAACAGAGTTATGTGTATATGAGGGTCTGGGCAGTGAATGGTGACCTTAGAACTCAAGGCTTATTACAATGTCCTATATCCACAATAGTGAAGGTCCAATACATAAGAGATGGTAATGTCAAGGCAGATGTGGCAAGGATGTGTGTTTGGGTATGTGTTTGTGAAGGGTCTCGTCAAAACACTCTCTCTGCATCTGCTGTGAGTATGTAAAGTTAAGGGGAAGGGATAGTTTCATCCAGAGTGTCTGCAGAGATGGAGGGTGGAGGAGAAAGGTGGAGGGTAGAGATGACATAACTTAGACCATGGACAGTAAGATGCTTCTTTAGGACACCTGCCAATGAGGATGTTTGTGTTCAGAGCCTGGTTTCTTTGTCAGTCAGAGACAGGCTTAAGTTCTTGGCCCTCCCACACACTCATGATGGGAATTTAAGCAAGCCCGGGAACTGCTTTTCCCAGTGCTTGGCTTATTGGATACCTACTAACTTTTATTAATATTAATGTTTATATTAATAACAATAAGACCCTCAACCTGCTAGACTTGCCAAGAAGAAATATCATAAATTTTGATGTTTGACTCAGCCAGATTTCATAGCTTTTAAAATGAAAACACTAGGTTTATTAATATGTTCTAAATAAAGACTGAGACCAGTACAAAGACAAAAAAAACAGAAAGCTGAGAGGCAACTGGCTTGGGGCATAGCCCCCTAGCATTATTGTTTACGTTTGATTGCTCTTGCTTAAAACTGATGAAATAATTAAAATAAATCCTTTGTACTCAAAGGATAGTAAGATAAATTCTAGTAGCTCATATGGATGGGATTTCAGGAAGAATCAAATGAGGGTTATGTAATCTCCATTCATGAAACAGAATTGACTTATGCAAAACAACTCATTAATATGTATATGGAAGTAGATCTCTCAACTTAAGGATTCTCCAAAAGGAAGGGGAGGGTAATCACCCTGCAATTGACTTGTTAAGTCATGCCTATAAATCTATACTCTTCCTCATTTGAATTTTCTGATGTAATGAGTAGAAATTTCTGATAGGAGATTATAGTTCAAAACCTTATTGCTTTGGTTAATGGTCAGACACATTTTTCTTTCTTGTTCTATATTACAATGACAGTGTTATATTGTTTTTTTTTTTTTTTTGAAGTAAAAGATGACAAGTGTTGCAAGAGGGCATCAGAGGGCAGACACACTGAAACCATACTCACAGAAAACTAGTCAATCTAATCACACTAGGACCACAGCCTTGTCTAACTCACTGAAACCAAGCCATGCCCGAGGGGCAACCCAAGATGGGCAGGTCATGGTGGAGAGGTCTGACAGAATGTGGTCCACTGGAGAAGGGAGTGGCAAACCACTTCAGTATTCTTGCCTTGAGAGCCCCAAGAACAGTATGAAAAGACAAAATGATAGGATACTGAAAGAGGAACTCCCCAGGTCAGTAGGTGCCCAATATGCTACTGGAGATCAGTGGAGAAATAACTCCAGACAGAATGAAGGGATGAAGCCAAAGCAAAAACTACCCAGCTGTGGACGTGACTGGTGATAAAAGCAAGGTCTGATGCTGTAAAGAGCAATATTGCATAGGAACCTGGAATGTCAGGTCCATGAATCAAGGCAAATTGGAAGTGGTCAAACAAGAGATGAATGTCGACATTCTAGGAATCAGCGAACTAAAATGGACTGGAATGGGTGAATTTAACTCAGATGACCATTATATCTACTACTGCAGGCAGGAATCCCTCAGAAGAAATGGAGTAGCCATCAAGGTCAACAAAAGAGTATGAAATGCAGTACTTGGATGCAATCTCAAAAACGACAGAATGATCTCTGTTCGTCTCCAAGGCAAACCATTCAATATCACAGTTATCCAAGTCTATGCCCCAAACAGTAACGCTGAAGAAACTGAAGTTGAACGGTTTTATGAAGACCTACAAGGCCTTCTAGAACTAACACCCAAAAAAGATGTCCTTTTCATTATAGGGGACTGGAATGCAAAAGTAGGAAGTCAAGAAACACCTGGAGTAACAGGCAAATTTGGCCTTGGAATGCAGAATGAAGCAGGGCAAAGACTGATAGAGTTTTGCCAAGAAAATGCACTGGTCATAGCAAACACCCTCTTCCAACAACACAAGAGAAGACTCTACACATGGACATCACCAGATGTTCAACACCGAAATCAGATTGATTATATTCTATGCAGCCAAAGATGGAGAAGCTCTATACAGTCAGCAAAAACAAGACCAGGAGCTGACTGTGGCTCAGATCATGAACTCCTTATGGCCAAATTCAGACTTAAATTGAAGAAAATAGGGAAAACCGCTAGACCATTCAGGTATGACTTAAATCAAATCCCTTATGATTATACAGTGGAAGTGAGAAATAGAATTTAGGGCCTAGATCTGATAGATAGAGTGCCTGATGAACTATGGAATGAGGTTCATGACATTGTACAGGAGACAGGAATCAAGACCATCCCCATGGAAAAGAAATGCAAAAAAGCAAAATGGCTGTCTGGGGAGGCCTTAGAAATAGCTGTGAAAAGAATAGAGGCAAAAAGCAAAGGAGAAAAGGAAAGATATAAGCATCTGAATGCAGAGTTCCAGAGCATAGCAAGAAGAGATAAGAAAGCCTTCTTCGGTGATCAATGCAAAGAAATAGAGGAAAACAACAGAACGGGAAAGACTAGAGATCTCTTCAAGAATATTAGAGATACCAAGGGAACATTTCATGCAAAGATGGGCCCGATAAAGAATAGAAATGGTCTGGATCTAACAAAAGCAGAAGATATTAAGAAGAGGTGGCAAGAATACACAGAAGAACTGTACAAAAAAATCTTCACAACCCAGATAATCATGATGATGTGATCACTAATCTAGAGCCAGACATCTTGGAATGTGAAGTCAAGTGGGCCTTAGAAAGCATCACTACGAACAAAGCTAGTGGAGGTGATGGCATTCCAGTTAAGCTGTTTCAAATCCTGAAACATGATATTGTGAAAGTGCCGCACTCAATATGCCAGCAAATTTGGAAAACTCAGCCGTGGCCACAGGACTGGAAAAGGTCAGCTTTCACTCCAATCCCAAAGAAAGGCAATGCCAAAGAATGCTCAAACTACTGCAAAATTGCACTCATCTCACATGCTAGTAAAGCAATGCTCAAAATTCTCCAAGCCAGGCTTCAGCAATACGTGAACTGTGAACTTCCTGATGTTCAAGCTGGTTTTCGAAAAGGCAGAGGAACCACAGATCAAATGGCCAATATCTGCTGGATCATGGAAAAAGCAAGAGAGTTCCAGAAAAACATCTATTTCTGCTTTATTGACTATGCCAAAGCTTTTGACTGTGTGCATCACAAGAAACTGTGGAAAATTCTGAAAGAGATGGGAATACCAGAGCACCTAACCTGCCTCTTGAGAAATCTGTATGCAGGTCAGGAAGCAAGAGTTAGAACTGGACATGGAACAACAGACTGGTTCCAAATAGGAAAAGGAATACGTCAAGGCTGTATATTGTCACCCTGCTTATTTAACTTATATGCAGAGTACATCATGAGAAACGCTGGACTAGAAGAAACACAAGCTGGAATCAAGATTGCCTGAGAGAAATATCAATCACCTCAGACATGCAGATGACACCACCCTTATGGCAGAAAGTGAAGAAGAACCAAAAAGCCTCTTGATAAAAGTGAAAGAAGAGAGCGGAAAATGTTGACCTAAAGCTCAACATTCAGAAAACAAAGATCGTGGCATCTGGTCCCATCACTTCATGGGAAATAGATGGGGAAACACTGGAAACAGTGTCAGACTTTATTTTTTGGGGCTCCAAAGTCACTGCAGATGGTGACTGCAGCCATGAAATGAAAAGACACTTACTCCTTGGAAAGTTATGACCAACCTAGATAGTATATTCAAAAGCAGAGGCATTACTTTGCCAACTAAGGTCCGTCTAGTCAAGGCTATGGTTTTTCCTGTGGTCATGTATGGATGTGAGAGTTGGACTGTGCAGAAGGCTGAGTGCCGAAGAATTGATGCTTTTGAACTGTGGTGTTGGAGAAGACTCTCGAGAGTCCCTTGGACTGCAAGGAGATCCAACCAGTCCATTCCGAAGAAGATCAGCCCTGGGATTTCTTTGGAAGAAATGATGCTAAAGCTGAAACTTCAGTACTTTGGCCACCTCATGCGAAGATTTAACTCATTGATAAAGACTCTGGTGCTGGGAGGGATTGGGGGCAGGAGGATAAGGGGACGACAGAGGATGAGATGGCTGGATGGCATCACTGACTCAATGGACGTGAGTCTGAGTGAACTCCGGGAGTTGGTGATGGACAGGGAGGCCTGGCGTGCTGTGATTCATGGGGTCGCAAATGTCAGACACGACTGAGCGACTGAACTGAACTGAACTGATAGTTATGTTTGAGCAGATGCACCAGCACAGATAATATAGTTTACTTTGCTCACTACTTCTACTTGTGTTTGGCACATTGTATGTGCGCGACAAATATGCATTACTTGAATGTGTAAATAAATATGTTGAACGGCCATCTTAGAGTCTGGAAATACAGATGAACAGTTGCTTTTCCTCTGAATTTATGTAAACCATAACAGAGCTGCCTTCTTGCATCACCTTGGGTAGACCATTCTTATATTGTTTTAGACACTAATGTAAGTCTTATTCTGAGAGTGTGTTTCCTACTCAGTGTGGTTTTGAGGCCAGCATAAATGTGTCACCTGGAAGTTAGCTAAAACTTAAACTATTGTGCCCCCATTTAGGTTTCTTGAATCATAATTTAATTTAGTAAGATTCCCAAATGCTTTACACATATTAGCATTTTATAAGAACTAGTTGAATGATTAGGGAAGTGGGTTTAAACATCAGAATCTCTTGTATTACATCTCACCTAGACTATTTTCTAATTACCCTAAGCATATTGCTTCATTTCTTATCTAAAATTGGGATTATAATAGTAGCTTCTGTTACATGGTAGTTTGAAGGATTAAATTAAATTATACTCTTTAACTAGAAAGAATTGTTGAAAAGATTGGTGATTCCTTTCAGGAGCATATATGCTAGCATCCTGGAGAAGGTGATGGCACCCACTCAAGTACTCTTGCCTGGAAAATCCCTTGGACAGAGGTTGTGAAGAGTCGGACACAACTGAATGACTTCACTTTCACTTTTCACTTTCATGCATTGGAGAAGGAAATGGCAACCCACTCCAGTGTTCTTGCCTGGAGAATCCCAGGGATCGGGGAGCCTGGTGGGCTGCCGTCTATGGGGTCGCACAGAGTTGGACATGACTGAAGCAACTTAGCATGCTAGCATCCATCATAGCAGATGTACTCACCATCACAAAACTAGAAATGCTTACATGCCTCATTTTTATAAATTTCCACTATTCCCTCATTTCTACAAGAATGAAGAAGGGGGTGACATAAATGTAACACCACCAGTTCTGGAACCAGAACAATTTTCTTCCTATACCATCGATCTAGGAAGTCTGAGAAAATGAAAGTAAACAGAGGGATGTCTAGGAAAAATATCCTAACCTAGTTTTCTGATAGAGGTAGACAGGACCTCTGGAGTGAGTTACGCTTTGTGACCCTTCCACCAAGAAAAGTCACACCATCTACTGCCTGTGCAGAGAGCATATTGATGGTATTGCAACAGCTATAGCCAGAGGTTGGTGAAGATTGCAAATAGACAGTGACTGGGCTCCAGGAGTAGTAAACTAGGCACCTAGTTTGAGAAGCCTCTTAACTAATGTTATGGAAGAGGCTTGAGGAGCATCTCACAAATACAAGCTATTATTTTTGAGATATGATGTAAGAAACCACCATAAGAAAACCAATGTTGTAAGCATTTGAACAGGTTTGTGAGGGGAATGTCATTCACTGAATCACCCATTTTGCTCTTGAAGATTCACAGGAGAAACTTCTCTCAGGTTCTAGAATCAGAGGAATTATGCTTACAGAAACAACTGACATGTTTTTAATCCCCTGAAAGATAGGAACCCTTTTTTACCTTCACCACTGGAAAGCTCAATTTTAGTGATTGGATAGAACTTTATGATATGAGTTTTTGTTTCTTTTTTATTTTATTTGGGATTTTATTCTCCTTGAGTTTAGCTTACAAACCAAACCTCATATTTAATATGTACCATCAACTGAACCACACCCAGATATTAGAACTTATTATAAGACTACCATAGTTGAGTTTGGCATTTGCACAGGATAGAAAATACACCAATGGAAGAGAAGAGAGAAAGCCTAAAGCAGTCCCAGGCATACTTGAATATCTTCAGCAATGGCAATGTAGGACATTGAAGCAAGGGCTGCATTTTTCATATATTGATTGGCTCAATAGGATCCATGTAAAATATGCATATATATTGAACCTACCTTACCCCACACCAACAAATAAATAAATAACTTCCAGGTGCACTGCAATTTTAAATATGAAGGTCAAGCCAGTAAATTAAAGTAATAATATAGGTGAGTATCTTCATTTAATCAAGGTAGGAAAGCATTTCTTAAACTTTTTACAAAAAGCATCATTACATATAGGGAACAACTGATAAATTGGACTGTATTAAAGTTGAAAATTTCTGTTTATCAAGACATGTTTAAGTGAGTTAAAGGCAAGCCACAAAGTAGGAAAAGCTATTCCTCCACATAAAAGCAACATAGCTAGAACCAATCACTAAGAAAAAGATGGCTTAAGAGAAAAATGAGTTAAATGTTTTCTTCTAAAAGGGAGAGGATTTGCATAAAGCCAATACACACATGAAAGGTGCTCAAGTTCATTAGTTACCAAGAAATGTAAATCAAACCCAAATAAGACAACTTAGCAGATCCTCTTCAAACACTAAAATTTTAAAAAAGACTGGCAAAATAGTTGACAAAAGATAGTGTCACCTGTGGTCAAAAAACATTGCTGGTAAGAGGGAAAATTCATAAAACCACTAGAGACAACAGTTGACATTATCTTTTAAAGTTGTAAATACGCATACCCAAATGCCCTATAATTCTACTCTATGGTGTAAACAACAGATAAATGTCTACACAAATGTACCAAAGATATAAACATGATTATTCATAAAGAATTATTCATCTTTCCCTCTAGAAACAATCCATTTTTCCATTAAGATGAGAAGTCATTCAGTAATCATAGTATACTTGTATAATAAAATATTATATAGCAGTGGAAATGAATGATCTACAATTGCCCACAACAACATGAATAAATCTCATAAATACTGTCGACTGCAAAGCCAGACTCAAAGGAATATATATAGTGTGGTTTTATTCAATTGAAAAAGACAATATTTATTTACAAGTCAAGATAGTGGAGAGGAGGGAGGAAGTAGAAAGTGGAAAGGTATAGTAGGGAAAGGGCTTCTGGGGTTGCTGGTTTTCTGTCTCTTGTTCTGGCTTAGTAATATTTCACTGTTCTTATATGTTTTGTAATTTTCTGTATGTGTTTGCTTCTTGGAAAAGATTACATATAGATTAATGTCTTAAAACAAGATGAACATTTCCAGAGGTTGACACCAAATCCTCTTTATCATTCAAATTTACTTTTTAAACATTTGATTTGGGTCTGCCTTTTCAGTAACATATTAAAACTCCTAGAAAATAATTCATTTGTTTCTTTAGTACAAATAAGAATGTAGCTGTGAGTCCTGACTAAATCTGTAAATTTCAAAAGCAAAATCTCTATGGGTTATGTTCAAAAGTTCCTCAAAATCTTTGTCAAGTAGCATAAGAATAATAAATAAGCCCTTTGGCTTTGGGTTTCTTTCTCTATTTTACAAACCAGGAGCTCTCAGTTTTGATTAGATGAATACCTTTACTTTGTAACATTTTCTTCTCGAACCCCAACTCTTCACCTGTGAAGCTTGAATGTGCACTTTTATTCAAATGGATCCCAAAAGACTAGGTCTTACCTAATATGGGAAGTAAGAGAAAGCCTGCCTTTTGAAAAAGTGTCATTTCTGATAAGATACATACATAGATGTCCAACAGTGATGAAGAAGAAGAAAATGAGGCTAAGACATTGAATAATCCATTTTCCTGTTGATTTAGTAAAGAAAATAAAAATGATAGTAGCTTGCTGTAATTCAGTTATACAACTAGTCTAAGTCCAGTTGTTTAAGGCTTAAGTTATTTTTAAAAGCAAAGACAAACTCTTCTCCTTTTTACAATACCTATTGATGGTTTTATATTAAGATAAATTGAGAATATTAACTTCATTGGAACAATTTGATCATGAAAAACCAATACTAATTTATCTGATTTATTTTATTTAATAAGTTAAAGAAAAATATGTCAACTTACTTTGTTTAGTTATTTTCCTGATGTAAAAAAAAAAAAGGTTAAAAGCCATCTAGCATTTTCAATTATAATTAGATATGCATTACCCACTTGACACATACTTCAAAATTATCAGAGCCTTTACAATTTCCAAATGCATTTTCAAGTGTTATCTTTAAAACTCCTTCTCTCAGGTCTTAATTTATTTTTCAGATATGAATGCACTTTGCCACCATATCATCAGGATCATGTATAACTGTTTTTATATTTCTTACATGTTAAAAAATTTAAAGACATTTTGAATCATCAGTACCCAAGGAAGCTTTTAAAATTTATTTCCAAATGTGAGGGGTTTCTTTTGTTTGTTTTTTTGTGCTTGTACAGATACTAGGAAAAAGACAGAAATAAAAATACACGTCCCCTTTCCTTGTGGTTCAGCTGATAAAGAATCTGCCTGCAATGTGGGAGACCTAAGTTCAAACCCTGGGTTGGGAAGATCCCCTGGAGAAGAGCATGGCAACCCACTCCAGCATTCTGGCTTGGAGAAGTCCATTGAGTGTATAGTCCATGGGGTCGCAAAGAGTCAGACACGACTGAGTGACTTTCACTTTCACTTTTTCAAATAATATACAGGTATCTTCGGAGTTCCTTCTCTAAAGAGTCAAAGACCTTTATATCATTACTTTTACCTGGAGATCTTTTCTGTTGTTCTGATTATGGTTTTTGGATTTATGTGGGTTCTGTTTTACTTCCTCTACCTACATATATATATATATATATATATATATATATATATATATATAAAAGTTATTTTGAGATTGAGATGTGAAAAATTCTAGGTCTGTGATAGGTTAATGACCAGGTGATGTGTTTGCCCCATTTTCAATTTCTTTAATTTCTCAACTTGCAAAACATGGTTTGGGACAGGTTACAGGTAGAGAATAAAGATGAACAGCATTGCAGATATAAAACCCTTGGCATTTCTCTGGGAAAGAAAAAATTTACAATGATTGTAAATGCTCGCATCTTTATAGCCCTTTAAAATGAAATATTATCATATGTTAACCTTGAGCCATCTAAAATTAAACCCTGTGACATGAAGCAAGAATTCTTTAACTTCATCCTACAAGTGTGAGAAGTGAGGTTTGGAGCATCCCTGAACGTGTGCCTGTGTGTGAAGTCGCTTCAGTTGTGTCCAACTCTTTGCAACCCCATGGACTGTAGCTCACCCCCTTCCTCTGTCCATGGGATTCTCCAGGCAAGAATACTGGAGTGGGTTGCCATGCCCTCCTCCTAGGGATATTCCCAAGCCAGGGAATGAACTCACGTGTCAAGTCTCATGCATTGGTAGGCGGGTTCTTTACCCCTAGAATCCCTAAATATGTATATGGTGGTTTTAATAATAAAATTAAGATCATTAATATATCAGATCAATATTTTTAATGAAAAAGTATTAGTAGTTTCAAACAACAGTTTATAAACAACTTCAAAATCTGCAACATCATTCAAAGCATTTCCATTGTTCTTAGGATAAGTACTGAAGTACCAAACTTGGTCTATACACAGTTACATGGCCAGACCTCTCCCAGGCTCTCAATCAACAACTCACAACATATACCAGGTGCCCTTACCCACTGCTCTACATATAATAATGCGTATTTGGTCCTTATAATAAACCTATATAAAGAGAGTGGGCTTCCCAGGTGGTACTATTGGTACAGAACCCACCTGCCATTGCAGGAGACATAAGAGACATGGGTTCCATCCGTGGATCATGAAGAGCCCTTGGAGAAGGGAATAGCACCCCACTTCAGTATTTTTGCCTGGAGGACCCCATAGACTGGAGCCTGGAGGGCTACAGTCCATAGAGTCACAAAGAATTGGACACAACTGAAGCGACTTAGCACACACATGCGCAGACAGTGGGTACTATTGACACCACTATTTAACACGTGAATTCACACCTGTATACATCGTCACATTGAGAATATTTTTGAAACATAGTTCATCCCTGGTGCCTCTGCCTAAAATCTTCATGATATGATAGAATTTTGCTGTTTTTTCTGGCATCACCCAATCATTCCATTATTCATAGATTACGCTTGGAAATAAAGGGTCTCTGAAATTTGGATGTACCTGGCTCTAATTTATGGTTCAGCCTTGTCCTAGAAAACCAGTTATTTCTGAATCATGGCATGTCATGTTCCTGCCTGGTTTTTCCCATTCCCCTCACATTTTCTCTAATACTTGAGGCTTGTTTGCATTTGCATTCCTCTTGTTCTCCTGCGGACCTGAACATTCTCCTCCCCTACTTTCTTTATCTGCAACACAATCTAATATTTCAAGGCTCAGTTCAAGCCCCACTGTCTTTGGAAGGCTTCCCTTGCCCTTTGTCCAATCCAGACAAACTTGATTACTTTCTTTTCTGGTCTCTCTTATAGATTACATCTAACCCTCTCACATCACCTGAGGCTTTTTTTGAGCAGGTGCTGTGTGGTAAAGAATCTGCCTGCAGTGGAGCCGCAGGAGACATGGGTTTCATCCCTGAATTGGAAAGATTCCCTGGAAGACGACTTGGCAATCCACTCCAGTATTCTTGCCTGGAGATTCCCATGGACAGAGGCATCTGGCAGGCTACAATCTATAGGGTCGCAAAGAGTCAGATACAACTGAAGCAACTTAGCATGCACGCACATGTGGGCATTAAGAACATGGACTCCAGGTTCCAACTGCCCGGGTTTGAATACTGACTCTGTCGCTTATGTGTGTGATTTGAGGCAAGTTGGTTAATTCTTCTCCAGCCTCGATCTGGTCATCCAAAAAAGGGATTATAGTAACTTCATAGTGTTATTGTGAGGCTCATTGAAGTTAATTTACGTAAAGAGCTTGGACCGATGCCTGCTATATAATATGTATTATGCAAATGCTAGTAATTTCTTTCTTTTTTTTCTTGCTCTCAGGTTTTCACCTGTCTGCTCTGTGAAGACAGGGAGTAGCTATTTCTCATCTACCATTTGATCTTTAGTTCCTAGCGCAGTGCTTGATGCATATAAATAAGGTGTTTTCTGGTTACTTGGCTGATGAATAAATAAATGACCATTCATTTATTCAACCAGTCTAGCATCAGTCTTGCAAAACGAGGAGATTTCAGCAATAATAGAACAAACTTATTTAAAACATTATCTGTGATTAAATATTAAATAGAGGAGGACCAAAAAGTCTATTCATAAGTAACTTTTATCCCAGTGTTTCTCTATTCATTGGTAGAGGTATATATTATGAGTCTCAAAAAAAAAAAAAAAAAAGGTCAGTGAAATCAGAGGTTTCTTTCAAAATTCTCTACATTTTCTTCACTCAAGGATGACATTTTAAACAGCAATGACAGATGCAATGTTCTCTCACACAAATACAGAGTAATTCATTAACATACATATGAAAGGAAGACGTCCACATTCAACCTTTACCACCAAAGTCCTTGAGAAATAAAAGAAATTCAAAGCAGCTGCATGTGTAGCTTGTATAAAGTCAAACTGGTTTTATCATTCAAGAATGCCAGGTGATAACAGAAGCTTTTGGTGACTAGACATTGCATTTGCTTTAGGGTTGAGGTTGCTTGGAGGAAAAAAGAAAAGAGCTTAAATAAGAATCTACCTGATAATTTGGAATGACAGAATCTTATGTGGAAGAATTGAAGGAAACGTGTGCGATTAAATAATTCAAAACATACCTTTAATAAGTCTACAGAGATGACTAACTTGCCTGAGTAACATATCAATTTAAAGGCAGATTAGAGTTAGGAGGATGTTTTATAACGGAGTTTTTTGGGTTTTGTTTTTTAAATATTTGGGCTGTATTCCTGCATGGTTTTGTGGTGGGATGATTCAAGTTAAGGCAGCTCTAATAGGCCGGAGTCTAAAATAAACTCCAAGGGAGATTTTGAATTGCTGAACATCAGGAAAGAAGTTGCAAACACAAGCCATCAGCTATCTAGACACATTTACCTACAGAGCCTTTCCCATGGATGAGTTAGGTTCTGAAAGGTAGTTCATAGTTCATTTGTTCTGAAGGTCAAAGTGGCACTATACAACTGCCAACTGGTGGGAAGCAGAGTTGTTAACACAATTTTATTCTGATGTGTAGTTTTGCTCTTACCTATGGAAATTCATATGAATAGAGATTCTGGACCCAATTTGTCTGTCAATAAGATGAAATATCTTATATGTTTAGTGTCTGTTTTACTTTGGTTTCCTTAGAAGCAAAGCCTGAAGCAGAGGTTCAACTGCGTTGATTTATTGAGGAAACACTTGAAGGAGAAATGGAGGGATGGGAACTGGATAGGGCATAGGAAGGGGCTAAGCAAAAGGGGGTCTCAGCTGTTGTCTAGCTCCAGTCTGAGCCCATGGGGAGCTCTAGGGCATGGGTTGAAGAAAAGGGGTAGCTGTGGTCATTAACAGCTGGGCTCACTGTCCAGTAAAGGGGATTTGAACCCAGCACTAATGGGATTTACCACCAGGCCTATGTGAAGTTTACTGTCCTTTAGAAATGGCTGATTATTTCAACAGTGATTATGTCAAAGGCCTATTAAATAAACAACAAAAGCCCATTTGATCTGTGTGAGCACTGTTTGAATTGGACTGAATGCCTTAATACAAAAGACATGAGTTATAGAATCTGAATTTTTTTTTTAATGGAACATAACTGTTTTACAATGTTGTATTGGTTTCTGCTGTAGAATCTGGACTTTTGTACTAAAGTTACAACTGATTCTCTAACAATATATTTTCTAAAAAGTCCCAATCTCAGTGAGCCTCAGGCTTCTAATCTGTAAAATGGAAATGATATAATTATCCTCTTATGGTTATTCCACAGTCCAAGAAAGGTAATACATGTCAAACACTTAAAAGCCTTGAAAACAACTGGTCTGGAGGAAATTTTGAAATGTAAAATAGATTTTTCTATGAGTAACTGTAGCAGTTTGAAATATATGGATGTTTGGCCAATTTGGGGGAGGAAATGAAAATATCAGAAGAATTAGAGTTACTATTTCCTGAGTGCCTATAAAGGACCAGGGGTTTCACATTATTACTCAGTTAATTCCTGTCACTGTCCTTTGGATTCTGCTGTAATTCTCACTGTATACATTTCATAAATAGGCTTAAGATTGTTAAAAGGTGACCTAATTTCCTGCTGCTGGATATTTCACAGAGATAGAATTTGAACTCAGGTCTGTTTGTAGGGAAAATTTTAGCATTTGACCACCATTGTTATGATTTTAAGAAAGATACAAAAGCCTTTCTAGTAAAACAGGCAATGTTGAAAATTTATGAAGATAGTGATGAGAACTCAGATTAAGTTGAAGGCATGGCTAGAGGTAGAATGACTGTGTTAAGTCTATGTTTAACTTTTTAAGGAACTCCCATGCTGTATTCCATAGTAGCTGTACGAGTTTACATCCCCACCAGTAATGCAGAAGGGTTTCAATTTTCCACACCTTTGCCAACACTTACTATTCTCTGTAGATACTTTTGTTGTTGTTTATTTGTTTTGCCTTTTTTTTTTTTTTTGGTAATAGCCACCTTAATGAGTATGAAGTAGTATTTTCTGGTTTTTATTTGTATTTATATACTGATTAGTGATATTTAAGATGTTTTCATAGAAAAACAAATTTTTTTATTGGATAGTTCCCATTTTGTTCTCTCTTCTGCTTTCTGCCCCTCCTTTCTCTGTATCTTCATTTTCTCTGTCTATCTCAAAGTAACCTTATTTCTAAGATTATGTGCAGATTTCAACATGTATACAAATGTAACCTCTTTGGGTGAAATTTCAGAAAATCTATTTTGCAAAACTAATATCCTGTGTGCCTTAAATGAGATTAAAAGAAAGAATTTGTAAATGGAGTCTCCTGGGCTGTAAGGTATTAACACCTTTTGATTTATTTTTAAGATCTTTATGCACATTTGTTCGAAATAGATCATTCAGAGTTGCGTAATAGCAGTGACAAAGCTAGAAGTGGTATCTTTCACATTTTTCAAATAAATTCTTTACTACTTGGAATGAACAACTGACTTAAGTGAGCTGGCAAGAGTACTTATGAGATCTAGGAAAGAAAAGGAGATACTTTATAGGTGATTAAAAAGTGTTGGTTATTTTTAGAGTTGATTCAAGTCAGCAGAGATAAACTCAACCAAATCTCTCCATGGAAAGAGCAGGAAACATTTCAGGCAAGACACTGTTATAGTTACTGGACAGAAAAGGCAGAATGATCTGATTCTTTCTTGTTTGTTTGTTTTGTTTTGTTCAAGTTTAAGACTTGAAACCTAAGACCCTTTAAGTCTGCAGGAGAAAGATCAGCTAATGGATGTAGACCTTCTTTCTCCATGAATAGTAATAGAAATGCTTTTAGGGAACAACAGTCATATACTTTCAACTCCCAAAAAAGAAAACTTTATGAAGGGACAGGAAAGTCAGCAAGGATAGAAGAACTGACTTTCCTCATTCGTCCAAATGAAAGCATAATTTTTTTTTTCTGAATTTTAAATATTTCCTCTTTTTTTTTTTTAGGAAATAAAAGTTATGTTTTAACTTACAAAAACTTCCAGGTACACATTTTTAAAGAAGAAAAATAAGTAAAATAATAATTTACTTATTAAATTAAAAATACAAACTTTTCCTTTAAAAGGGGGAACAAAGAGAAGGCAATATATGGCCATATAAAGCACAATGCATTAACTTTCATCATAGGTATTCAGTTATTTTCAAGAATGGATAAAATCCATAACTCTGGAGAAACACCAGATGTAGCAAATATGCTCTATGGGATTTCCTTTACCAGAAAATCAAATTTATTAAATTTATTTTAATGCAATCTGACCATGTATATCTCCTACAGTCATCTTCTATTCAAGTGAAAAAAAAAATACATTATTTTGGCAGAGTCTTTCAAAGCCTGTGGAGCAATTGTTTACTTCTGTAAAATAAGTCTTCATTAATATTTTGTTCGCTATTGTTTTTACAAGTGATGGTCTTAGCTGAAATGTAGAAATCAAGTATTGTGATTATCTTTACCCTAAATTTCAAATGGGGCTCCCATTTGGTTCAGACAGTAAAGAATCCACCTGCAATGCAGGAGACCTGAGTTCCATCTCAGGTTGAGAACAGCCACTAGCATGTTTTTATATTCCATTTAGCCCTGTAAAATTTTGCATTATCCTTTGTTTTCTAAAGATATAAATACATTCAGATACACTTAGCAATGCTTGTGTATATGTATACATGTGCGTATGTATGTATATAGAGGACCACATACATATATGTACATGCACATTTACACACATATACTTATATATACATATGTATTGATTTCTGAGTGTATCTGTATACATATTCAGAAACAAGGCCATTCACAGAATGGTTAACATAGGGGAGCTTTGTGTGGCACTAGGTATCTTTGGAACACAAGACTTGCAATGAGAAACAGACCTAATTACTAATTTATATAATGGTGGTTGTGGTGGTAAGTTTAGTTGCTAAGTCATGTCTGACTCTTGTGACACCACGGAGTGTAGGCTGCTAGACTCCTCTGTCCATGGGATCTCCTAGGAAAGAATACTGGAGTGGGTTGCCATTTCATACTCCAAATTTATATATCTACTGATGATTAAAGTAGTTCTGTTAGGGGAAGCACACTGATTGAAACCACCCACCCTGGTCAGACACCACAGTAATCATTTGCATGAGTTGTTTTATGGCAAGAGTTCCTGGTAAGGAACATGGAACTAATAAGCCTCCACCAACTGGAAGAGTTTGGGAAAGGTCAAACTGAGACACCACATGTCCGACTACCTCCCAGAATCCTTCTCTCTGGCATTCATCTTGGCTGAACAAGGCGTGCACCACCAGGAAGGACTCTTGGGTTAGAGTGATTGGCTAAAGACAACCTGGAAACTAATCCCATCACCATAAAACCTGAGACTACAAGCCATGTGACAGAGCTGATCTCCTGCGTTCCCTTACCCTGCTGCTCTCCGCTCCGGTGCCCTTTCCCAATAAAATCTCTTGCTTTGTCAGCACATGTGTCTCCTCGGACAATTCATTTCCGAGTGTTAGACAAGAGCCCAGTTGTGGGCCCTGGAAGGGGTCCTCCTTCCTGCAACAGTTCTACAAGTTGGGCTTTGGATGGATGTTTTATTCCGTAGATTTCAAAATAGTTACTTTTTCAAAATAACAGAAGGATAGACCTATTCATCAGGGTCCCAAAGAGTAGCTTCTCACTGTTCGGTCTCTGGTACATCCTCTGAGGAGGGCGTGAGTGGAAGTCGCATGGCAGAGGGGGTATAAAGGGAAAGATGTAAGGCTTCTGCTTCATCCACATCAACAAATGTAATTACTTTCAAACAAGGCTTTCCCTGGATCCAATATGAAACATTTCAGTCCCTGGAAACACTATATATAAACACTATAAGAAGCAGTATGTCTATTGTTCATCTGCTAATGTCCCCAAATGTCACCAAGGTAATTATTTGGATGACATTTATGTGACACAGTTGGACATTGTTACAGTTAATATAAAGTCTGCCTTTGGCAACCACTTTATTTCCACCTGCATCAAACTGCAGATGCATGATCACTTTTCCTGGGAGAAAGCTTTCCTCCCCCCCAAAATATATTTGCTTTCTTTTATTCGTGTGCCCTTCACATTAATGCCCAATGCAAAAGAAGAAGGAAAAAGGATATATATATAATCTTTATCTGAATATGTATATCTAAACTTTCAGAGATGTTTCTAAATATAATTCACAAAATACAATAATACTGATATTTCCTGCTTTTTTTTTTTTGAAACAGATTCAACTGTTCCCAGGAGTCTGAATTCACAAAATGCACACTGTTAAAACTTTTTACCTCTATAAATTCATATTTGCTCTCAAAGAGCATGTGATTGGCAAAGTTAGCTTTTTTCTACTATGGTTATAATAAGAATATATTTTCAGAAACACAAAGATTATAGATTTTCCTCACAAACTCACATGCAAATTGGAGCTTTGCCTTCTGACTCAGAATTGTTCCCAGAGAATTGGTGGCCAGGCACTGGTATGTGCCAATGTCTTGATCTGTGCGAGGGCTGCTGATTGCCAAACTGCCTCCATCCAACCTGTAGTGATAGCTCATAGTAAAATCAATATCTGCGCCATTTTGCTTCCACCTTCAAAGGAAAAAAAATAATAAAATTATGCCTCCAAGATCAGAGTTGACCACTACTGATTTAAACAACATACATTTGCAATTCCTGAGACTGTTAAAACAAAACATGGTTACATGTGGACACATCCTACCAGTTTCACTGAAGATAATTGTCTTCTTGAGCTCCATAATATCAATAACTAGATTATTTGAAAGATCTACTCTTTACAAATTACAAACATTCACTAAAACCTGTGCAGAAAGGCAACAGAACTCTTGACATAAGAAATAAAAAGTAGACATTCAGTCAATAACCCTGGCCATCTTATTCCTTTAACAACTTTTCAAATAATATATACCATACCTGAACACCCACAACTGATACTGCAAAATTGAATGTCAAAAATGATTTAGACATGAAGTCCAAGAAGAATATATTAGAATGGCACAAAGAAAGCCAGCAAAGACTTTAAATGCCAATTTGAGGTTGATAACAAAACAAAAATAACCTGACTACTTTAGAACATGATTGTCTCTGATAGTTTCTTACTTGGAAAATTAATCATGCTGAAAATATTTCAACAGTACTTAGAAATGCCAAACTAAAATTATACCTTAACAAAACAAATGCAGTTTGAGAGGTTTTCATTTTAGGCTGCAAAAAATTTCTCGGCTTACCTAGTAGTCAACAATCTTTTAGAACATTAATGAAGTATCAAAAAATCCTAAGAGTTATATTTATTTTCAAAGAAGCATTAGATGATTTAGAAATTATGTTTTATTATTTTAAGATGAATGAATACCCATTTGTTATCTTTAATAGACCCACTTCCTCCAGCTTGCAACCCCTTGCTGCTAAGTCACTTCAGTAGTGTCCGACTCTGTGCGACCCCAGAGATGGCAGCCCACCAGGCTCCCCCGTCCCTGGGATTCTGCAGGCAAGAACACTGGAGTGGGTTGCCATTTCCTTCTTCAATGCACGGAAGTGAAAAGTGAAAGTGAAATCACTCAGTTGTGTCCAACCCTTAGCGACCCCATGGACTACAGCCTTCCAGGCTCCTCCATCCATGGGATTTTCCAGGCAAGAGTACTGGAGTAGGGTGCCATTGCCTTCTCCCTGCAAACCCTTACTTGCATCAAAATAGTCAGACAATTTGAAATCAGAATATTACACATGCAAACATATACATTTCTAGGGCATTAGCTTTGTGTAGTAATATAAACCATTTAAGAAAAGAGATATATTTTAAAATATTGAGTTAAGATAATCAGTCAGAAAAACAAGTGAATGCCTCTTCCTGTGAAATAAAGACAGTTTGTAAATCTTGTTTCTTTTGGGTTTATGCGAGCTCTGCAGATTCTTCCCTTCATGCTAAGGTCATATTAAAAATAGTTTTGTGCGGGTAGCTAATTGTAAGAAAGGAATGACATTTTATAGAATTATTACAAATGTCATTGACTTTTTTAGAATTTTAAAACATCCCATGGAAAAAGTCTGGCAAATGTCTACAACAGTGGAAGAGAAATACAGGCTTAGGGTATCTTCCACCGTTAAAGATGAGAAATGATGTATATCAAATCATCCAGAGGACTTGAAACAACTCTGTCACTTTTAAATTACTTAGCCAATTCTTGTGCACCTCAACTTCTTTTTAATAAAAGAAAGACAGCTGAAAGACAACAGTCAAAAATAGTACATTTCATTTGCCTGAACTATCTGCCAATTTTTTTTTTCTAGAGAAATTTATTCGGTTTCTAGTTCTCAATATTAGAAGAAGAAAATAGAGAAAACTATTATTTTTTTTAGGCCTATCTGACACCTTGAATATTCTCCTTGCCAGTACTATAATACTGTCTTTCATAATTTGTTTACAGGGCATGGTCTTAGAACCTTTGTGTTCCCTTGCTTTTTCAACGCAAAGGATACACCGCACTTAGTTTGCCAGCTTTCTTTAATTTTGAAATCAATCACTGAAATAACTGCTGTCATCATTACATGCTCCTAATTAAGCTCGGTAATTGTTTTTCAACACAAATTCAAAGTTGTTGGCTTAGCTGCAGCAAATGAATTTTTCACACTCTCCCCATAATCATTCTAATCACTATGGTACAATGATTATTAAACTGTGCATATAGATCAGGGGTTCAACTCATGGTGTGGGCTTTGTTCTAATTAATATGTTTAAATAAATTGAGAAATAGTATTAATGAATTCAAGTGATTGTCATACAAGTGTTACTGAAAGAATTCCATGCCCAGGAGAATTATCTCATGATGCATACTAGGAAATATGCTATAGATGATTATTTTAAGCATCTGCCTTAATATCATATTAATTCCGTGAAACATAATGGATTTGAACTAAAATCTTGACCTTTTTCTGGGGAACATCCTTCGCTATCAAGTAGTTAAGCCCTGTGTCAAGAATATAATGGCTGGGGCTATATTTGTTTGCTAGTCTGTGATAATGTATGTGTGTGTGAGTGTTTTTTTAAAAACTGAGCCTTGCTTTAGAGTTACATGGAGTGCTATTTCTGGACCCATTCCTAGACACATGAAGAACTGCAAAACTGAAAATTTTAACATCTCTTTAGGTGATTCTAATGTGCACTAAATTTAGTTCCATTGATCTCAAAGAAAGAGTCCTAGGCCCAGCTTTGATATTCCTTTGTTCTGTATGCTTAGCCAAGTCATTTCTCCAAAAGTCATATCCATTGATTATAAAATTTGCACAATAAAAATATCCTGCTTTGTCACAGAAAGTTGTTAAGTAGATAAAGGGAGGAAATGAATAAAAAGAATAGTAAGGCAGAGTAACACGCTTTGTGATTTTTATTCACAGGCCTAGAGCTTCTCCAAACTTAAGAATGTCTTTGTGATGAGTAGATTAAATCACAGAAAGGAAACTTCTCCAGTGACCAGGTTCAGAGGACACGTGGTGGAAATTCTCTATGACATTCAAAGAACTTTTTCTGACAGAGTATCCTATGTAAAAATAATTTATGTGTGTGTTGCTTCATTTTCCCAAAGAAAATATATATTCTGAGCTCTGGAATGAAGCTCATCACTATCTCTTCACCATATCCTTGACTTATTAAGTATAAGCAATCCTACCCAAGTACTATTTTTTAGTAACCCATTTTCCTTCCTTTAACAAAGCTGCATGGTTAGATGTTAATTTTCATGCGTTTCATGGTCTTTAAAAGAATAGAAAGTAAACCTTTCCACTGGAAAACTTTGCCTAACATGTATCTTGTCCTCACTGATATTCTGTCCATGAAGGTATTGACTCCAGCTGAAAGTGACTTCAGACAAGTTTCTTTTAAACTGTTTCCAAAGTTCTGCTTTCAATATTGCTTATTTTCTCTTATGAGACTTCATTATCTAAAGGGAATTTACTAAAAGGCATAAAACACACCTTAAAATCCACCACACCCTCACTTTGTGCATGAGGGATACAACGATAGGAGAAAGACATGATTCCAGGGTTATGTATGAAATGATAGAGCTGTGACTAGAAAGGATAACTCTTGGTTCTAAGCCAATGGGTTTTTGGTACAGCTTCACACTACACTCAAGTAACTTCAAATAATGTTGAACTCTGAATCATAAAGAGTGTCCATCTATTTCACACATGCACACACATACACACACACACTCAGACACATAATCTAAAATGAATACAGTCATGAGGATTTTTAAAAAATAAATTTTAAGTTCGAAAGGGTCATATTAAAACTAAAATTCACATTTTGTTGCTAATGTGCATTGTCTGAAATACCTCTGCCCTTTGCTTTATTATCAAGAAAACTGGGGCTCAATCTGACATTTAAGCATTAAAAACTTTTTTTTTCCCTCATTGTCTTTTAAAAGCATCTTGAATATTTTATACCATGATAGTAGAAATAAGCTAAACCCGGTTAGTTCAGAGCAGTTCAGTTCAGTTCAGTCGCTCAGTCGTGTCCGACTCTTTGCGACCCCATGAATCGCAGCACACCAGGCCTCCCTGTCCATCACCATCTCCCAAAGTTCACTCAGACTCACATCCATCGAGTCAGTGATGCCATCCAGCCATCTCATCCTCTGTCGTCCCCTCCTCCTCCTGCCCCCAATCCCTCCCAGCTTCAGAGTCTTTTCCAATGAGTCAACTCTTCCCAGGAGGTGTCCGAAGTACTGGAGCTTCAGCTTTAGCATCATTCCTTCCAAAGAAATCCCAGGACTGATCTCCTTCAGAATGGACAGGTTGGATCTCTTTGCAGTCCAAGGGACTCTCGAGAGTCTTCTCCAACACCACAGTTCAAACGCATCAATTCTTTGGCGCTCAGCCCTCTTCACAGTCCAACTCTCACACCCATACATGACTACTGGAAAAACCATAGCCTTGACTAAACAGATCTTAGTCGGCAAAGTAATGTCTCTGCTTTTGAATATGCTATCTAGGTTGGTCATAACTTTTCTTCCAAGGAGTAAGCGTCTTTTAATTTCATGGCTGCAGTCACCATCTGCACTGATTTTGGACCCCAAAAATATAAAGTCTGACACTGTTTCTACTGTTTTCCCCATCTATTTCCCATGAAGTGATGGGACCAGATGCCATGATCTTCCTTTTCTGAATGTTGAGCTTAAAGCCAACTTTTTCGCTCTCTTCTTTCACTTTCATCAAGAGGCTTTTTAGTTCCTCTTCACTTTCTGCCATAAGGGTGGTGTCATCTACATATCTGAGGTTATTGATATTTCTCCCGGCAATCTTGATTCCAGCTTGTGTTTCTTCCAGTCCAGCGTTTCTCATGATGTACTCTGCATATAAGTTAAATAAGCAGGGTGACAATATACAGCCTTGATGTACTCCTTTTCCTATTTGGAACCGGTCTGTTGTTCCATGTCCAGTTCTAACTGTTGCTTCCTAATCTGCATCAAGAGGCAGGTCAGGTGGTCTGGTATTCCCTTCTCTTTCAGAATTTTCCACAGTTTCTTGTGATCCACACAGTCAAAGGCTTTGGCATAGTCAATAAAGCAGAAATAGATGTTTTTCTGGAACTCTCTTGCTTTTTCCATGATCCAGCGGATGTTGGCCATTTGATCTGTGGTTCCTCTGCCTTTTTGAAAACCAGCTTGAACATCAGGAAGTTCACAGTTCACGTATTGCTGAAGCCTGGCTCGGAGAATTTTGAGCATTACTTTACTAGCATTTGAGATGAGTGCAATTGTGCAGTAGTTTGAGCATTCTTTGGCATTACCTTTCTTTGGAGTTGAAATGAAAACTGACCTTTTCCAGTCCTGTGGCCACTGCTGAGTTTTCCAAATTTGCTGGCATATTGAGTGCAGCACTTTCACGGCATCATCTTTCAGGACTTAAAACAGCTCAACTGGAATTCCATCACCTCCACTAGCTTTGTTCGTAGTGATGCTTTCTAAGGCCCACTTGACTTCACATTCCAAGATGTCTGGCTCTAGATGAGTGATCACATCACCATGATTATCTGGGTCTTGAAGATCTTTTTTGTACAGTTCTTCTGTGTATTCTTGCCACCTCTTCTTAATATGTTCTGCTTCTGTTAGGTCCAGACCATTTATATCCTTTATCAAGCCCATCTTTGCATGAACTGTTCCCTTGGTATCTCTAATATTCTTGAAGAGATCTCTAGTCTTTCCCGTTCTGTTCTTTTCCTCTATTTCTTTGCATTGATCGTTGAAGAAGGCTTTCTTATCTTTTCTTGTTATTCTTTGGAACTCTGCATTCAGATGCTTATATCTTTCCTTTTCTCCTTTGCTTTTTGCCTCTCTTCTTTTCACAGCTATTTCTAAGGCCTCCCCAGACAGCCATTTTGCTTTTTTGCATTTCTTTTCCATGGGGATGGTCTTGATCCCTGTCTCCTGTACAATGTCACAAACCTCATTCCATAGTTCATCGGACACTCTATCTATCAGATCTAGGCCCTAAAATCTATTTCTCACTTCCACTGTATAATCATAAGGGATTTGATTTAGGTCATACCTGAATGGTCTAGTGGTTTTCCCTACTTTCTTCAATTTAAGTCTGAATTTGGCAATAAGGAGTTCATGATCTGAGCCACAGTCAGCTCCTGGTCTTGTTTTTATTGATTGTATAGAGCTTCTCCATCTTTGGCTGCATAGAATATAATCAATCTGATTTCGGTGTTGACCATCTGGTTATGTCCATGTGTAGAGTCTTCTCTTGTGTTGTTGGAAGAGGGTGTTTGCTATGACCAGTGCATTTTCTTGGCAAAACTCTATTAGTCTTTGCCCTGCTTCATTCTGCATTCCAAGGCCAAATTTGCCTGTTACTCCAGGTGTTTCTTGACTTCCTACTTTTGCATTCCAGTCCCCTATAATGAAAAGGACATCTTTTTTGGGTGTTAGTTCTAAAAGATCTTGTAGGACTTCATAAAACCGTTCAGCTTCTTCAGTGTTACTGTTTGGGGCATAGACTTGGATAACTGTGATATTGAATGATTTGCCTTGGAGATGAACAGAGATCATTCTGTCATTTTTGAGACTGCATCCAAGTACTGCATTTTGGACTCTTTTGTTGACCATGATGGCTACTCTGTTTCTTCTGAGGGATTCCTGCCCACAGTAGACTGGAAATAAGATGTTGATTGCCTGTCTTTAGCCTCCTTATTTACAAGCGTTACAACAGAGACCATTTCACAACATTGAAATTTGCAACCTCTTCATTCAGTGTATTTCTTCACAGATATTATTAGCAAATTGTTTTGAGAACCACTGTATTATATCTTTCCATGTGTTATAAGTCAATAGAAAATTTTATATAAGTACATGACTAATCGATGATCTATCTTACCTATACTTAACAATTGTTTCTTATTGTATAGGGACTTAATGTTTTTCCTCTTCTCTAATAAATTCTATCAATATTTAGGAACAATCAAATTAGTTTTCAAAAATAAAATTGCAACTTGAAGTATTAGGTCATTTCAAAAATATGTTAGTCACATTTTTTTATATTTAGCCACGTTTTAATGAAATAACACAGCTTTTTCCTTAAGGAAACAACCATGAACTAGATGGACCAATTTATAAACTAAGTAATCTTCATCTACTAGCTGGACTTCATTGGTTGAGGTGTTCTAAAGATAGAAAAGCCTTAATAAAGCCTATATAATAAGACACAGTTTACAGCTCTTTTGTTGTAAAAAATAATACTGAAGTTATTTTGACAAAGATAAGAGACACAAGACAGAAAGTTGTCTTTAACCTTGTGTATTTAAGTCATTTAGCTAGTTAATCTAGATAATTGTAAGATCAAAGTAAGTATGTATATAAATATGGTATTTTTAATGGAACATGTAAATCAGGAAAAGCCAGTATTTTTTTTTCATTGTTGTTGTTTTGTTTTTTACCAAAATGGACTGAATTTGTTGCTTTTTGTGTGTGATGATTTACAATGCAGGAAACGTAAGAGTTGTAGGTTCAACCCCTGGATCAGGAAGATCCCCTGGAGGAGGGCATGGCAATCCACTACTATATTCTTGCCTGGAGAATCCCATGGACAGAGGAACCTGGTGGGCTACACAGTCCATGGGGTCACAAAGAGCTGGACACAATTGAAATGACTCAGCACACATGCACACACTAAAAATTAAGACTTAAAAGAAATGCTTTTAAATCCTAAAGCCACAATAGTCATTTTAATATTATTCTACTTTTTCTATATTCACACTGCACATGCAATTCTTACCAACACCATATCTTTAAGATTTACACAAGTATAATGCATATATGCATATATTTGAGAAGCCCACCCACAATGTGAATCAGATTCTGCCTCTCCTGTAATATTCTAAGAACAGAAACACTGCAGACCTTTCTTCCTTATTCTTTCAGAGGTAATATGTGAGGAACAAATATATATTTTTCTAGTTGCCCAGAATAAAAATTGCTTTTCTGCCTTAGATGATCCATAGCTGTCTTCAGTATATTTTTTCTAAAACCAATTCTTTTTGGGTGATGGGATGTGTCAGTGGAGTCACAGAAATTGGTCTGATTAAAAATGTTTCAATCTGGATTAATTCCTTTTAGAGAAACATGTTCATAGTCATTGCATAGGAGGCAACTGAGGCAGTAGCCGCATATTGTGGGGAAGGGAGTGCAAAATGAACTTGTGCTTTACAATCTCTTTCAAATTGGGGAAACAAATCTTTTCCTGTCCTTTCTCTTATTTTTTTTCTTTCTTCCGTATTCCTTCCTTCTCTCCCTCCTTCCTTCATTCTTTTTTCCTCCCCTCCCTTCCTTCCTTTTTCTTTCATTCTTTTTCAATTCTCACTGTAACATAGACCCAATCTCAAGAATAACAGCTCTAAGCAAATCTAACCAGTAAGTTACAAGAGTGGTTGCTGGAGGATGAGGGTGGGATAATTATCACTTGGCAAGTGGCATGAGGGGATACTTTAGGGTACCAAAAATGTCTATCTTCATTTGAGTGGTGGACACACAGCTGAATGTGCTGGCCTGTGCTTAGTTGCTCAGTTGCGTACAACTCTTTGTGACTTCATGGACTGCAGCCTGCTAGGCTCCTCTGTCCATGGGAATTCTCCAGGCAAGAATACTAGAGTGGGTTGCCATGCCAGTCTCCAACACAGCTGTATACCTATGTAAAAATTCACTGAGCTGTACACTTCAAATTAGGTCATTTTATGGTGTATATGGGCTTTGCTGGCAGCTCAGTGGTAAAGAATCCACCTACCAATGCAAGAGACATGGGTCTAACCCCTGGGTCAGGAAGATCCCCTGGATTAGGAAATGGCAACCCACTCCAGTATCCTTGCCTGGTAAATCCAAGGACAGAGGAGCCTGGTAGACTACTACAGAGGAGTCCATGGATTTGCAAAGAGTTGGACACAACTTAGCCACTAAGCAACAACAACAACAACAAATTGTTTGTATACCCAAAACAAAGGAAAAAAAAAAAAAACCAGCATGGTGCTCAGAAGTAGAAATTTACCTATAATGAGGTAATGGGTAACCATTAGCAGCACAATTCAGGATTATTTCAGATTTTGACAAATCCAAAGGAAAAATAGCATCTTGTGGTTCTTGGGTAAAAATAGGAGGGCTCAAGCCACCATCACCTGGAAAAAGAAAAGAAAAATTACAGCACGCGGAAAATACTTGACCCTGTTTTGAATGCAAACAGTATTAGACATCAAGTAAATAGATATTTTTAAAAATATTTCATCGTGAAACAATACAAACATATGGAAAGTTTCAAGAATGGTACAAATAATTTTATTCCTATACCATTTAAGAGTAGCTTTGCAAACATGCCACATTATCCTAAATGAACCAGTTTCCATTTTTTATAAAGGACACAATAACATGATCAAAATCAAGGAATTGACATTGTTTCAATGCTAGCATCTAATTGTCAGTCCCCTTTCTTTGTTTTTCTTGATAAAATCCTTTATAGCAAAAAGATCCAGCAGAGAATCATAGATTTCATTTATTGTTTTCTCTTTTTAGTCTCCTTGAAGGTATTGATTGAACACTTTCTGTTTTCACTTGATTTTCCTCACCCGGTAACTTCGAAAATGACAAGGCACTGATTTGGTTAAGCTTCACTCAATTTAGGCTTGTCTAAGGGACAACAGGATCAGGGTCCTCGTAGGAGCTGTATGCTGAAAATATGGGTAATAAAAAGGGTCTAAAAAGATTTTTGTTTGTTTGTTTAAAGATAATTACAGCAGTGTAAAAACTGGCTCTTATTTTTAAAAATTATCACCATGAAAAGAAAACACTTCCCACCATTCAGAGTTTACTGATCACATTGTCTTGCCCTCCTGTCCCTCCATTCTCCTCCTGCAAAGGGTGTTTCCCTGTGTCTGCTGTTTAATTATGATTAGATTCAGGAATGTTGTGTGCTTCAGATAGCATCCTATCAGATGGTGCAGGACTTCTATTTGTCTCATTTCTGCTGAAGTTAACTTTGATCACTGATTAAGGTTCAGTTCAGTTCAGTTCAGTCGCTCAGTCGTGTCGGACTCTTTGCGACCCCATGAATCGCAGCACGCCAGGCCTCCCTGTCCATCACCAACTCCCGGAGTTCACTCAGACTCGCATCCATCGAGTCAGTGATGCCATCCAGTCATCTCATCCTCTGTCGTCCCCTTCTCCTCCTGCCCTCAATCCCTCCCAGCATCAGAGTCTTTTCCAATGAGTCAACTCTTCACATGAGGTGGCCAAAGTACTGTAGTTTCAGCTTTAGCATCATTCCTTCCAAAGAAATCCCAGGGTTGATCTCCTTCAGAATGGACTGGTTGGATCTCCTTGTAGTCCAAGGGACTCTCGAGAGTCTTCTCCAACACCGCAGTTCAAAAGCATCAATTCTTTGGCACTCAGGTTAAGGTACCACCTGCGAAACCTCTCCATTATGAAATTACCTCCCCTTCCCCTTATAATTAGTAAGCATTTTGTGGTTACAGACTTTGAGACAATGTAAATACACTGTTCCTTATTGAGAATTTAATTTTTATTTATATATTTCTATCAGTATGATCTACTCTTTCAGTGTGAATCCATAGCTTCTTATTTTATTAAATAAGGACTTTTATTAAATAAAGGAAGTTATTTATTATTACATAAAGGAAGTTATAATTCATGACTACTTTGATGCCCAAAGTTTCACTGTTTTGGCCAGCAGGAGCCTAGTCAAGCTGGTTTCTTCATCTTTTTTACATATGCCTGATTTTCTTTGTTCTGTTCCTTACTTTTTGGTACAAGAAAGTGTTTCAGAATCATCTTACAGTTTTCCTGTTCCAGCCATCAAAGTGTTCTTTTTTTCTAAGAAAATTTCATTTTTTTAAATTAGAGAATGGTATTTAGAAACAATGATCTGGATGCTAAGTGTACTCATTGAGGTGTTTTTGCTCTGAGGACCTTTCAATATGTGCATGTGTGTGTGTGAATGTGTATGTGTTTGTGTGTAGGTTTTATATATTATATGTATATGAGTGCATGTAAGTATGTATATGTATAATTTTACATACATGAGTTGTTGTTTATGCTAAGTTATGCCAGACTCATTTGCAACACCATGGACTGTAGCCTGGCAGGCTCCTCTGTCCATGGATTTCCCAGGCAAGAATACTGGAGTGGGCTTGGGTTGCCATGTCCTTCACTAGGGGATCTTCCTGGCCCAGGGATCAAACCTATGTTTCTTGCATTGATAGGTGGATGCTTTACCATGGAGCCACCACTGCTGCCTCCAGGAAGCCCATATACACACACATATATACTGATCGATCGATAGATACACATAGATACACACACACATATATACACATAGATTGATCGATCGATAGATACACATAGATATACACACACACATATACACATAGATCCATCAATAGATAGATAAATAGATAGATGGATGTGTGTATGTGTTTAGAGTCCACACCAGAGTCTGTGGTAATTCATAGTGAGTTTGTCCTAGGTTTATTTTTTTCTGTCTATATTTTTAACTTCCTATTCCAGCCATGAGAACCCTGGTTTCCACTATTCTCAAAGTATTTACGCATTTGTTCAATATCTCTATATGTAACAGCCGCCCATTACTGTCACCAACTTCTCCCCTTTATGGAGCTTCTCCTCACCCTGTACAGACTGTGATACCTGCTGCAAGTTTTACTCCTATACCTGCCCTGTGACCCCTTGTTGAGCTGTCTCTTGCCTCCTCACCTCACTCAGGTGCTGACCCTGTGCAGGGTCTCTTTCCTGTGTAGATGCTCTGTTTCATTACACTTGACCTCTGACACTGTGCGCATGGTCATATTCCAAAGTGGATAACTTTCACATCCTTGTGTAGGATCTAACACCTCACACTGGAATGTCCTTTCGTTGTGGAGATTCAGTCCTTACTTTGCTTGACTCCAATACCAGATTGCAGGTTTCTACTTTTACCACCTTCTCTGGGCAATGGGGCCCTCTTCCCAGGCTCCCCAGACTCTGATATCTATTGTTAGACCAGCCCACTAAGGGTGTGCCCTTTTCGGCTCTGCCACTCCACAGGGCCACTCCGGCATTACCCCTTTTCCCTGCATGCATGCCTATCTCATTCCTCTCAGTATCTAACATATGGGCTGCTGTTGTGCTCATCTTCCACATTCATGTGGATGCTCACATTACCTATCTCCACTTCAGGACATTTGAACTGAATTGTCAAGAAAGAAAAGTATGTGGGAAAGGGAGAGGAAGAGTTTAGTACTCATGGCTTAAGAGAAATTCTGTGTTTTTTTAAATGTGCAAATGAGCACATAAAGCAAAAACATCATCATATTAAGATTTAATTTAAGGACATTCAGTCCAGAACTCTACTAGTTGTACTTGAGGGTCATGTAGGAGCATGCTCATTTCCTCTGATACCTACTGCAGGTGGCGATAATCTCAAATTTGGTAGATATTTTAAAGACCATTCAGGCAAGACTTCCTGGTTTGGAAAGATAATAGAACTAATGGTTTATATCATGTGCCCTTAAATGGGCTTTAGTGGATTTGCGAAATTTGCAGTATCTTCATTGATAAAATAGAATATGTATATCAAATGGTTGTTTTGAGATTTGATGACATGCTACTTATAAACTTTATCACATTGTGCCTGGTACAAATGAATAATAGTCATCAGACTAAAAATTACCATCATTATTGTCATCATCATCCATATTATTATTGCACACAAGAAAACTAAAACCAAGGAAGTTGAATCATCTTCTCCAAATTCATCATCAGCTTTGAGAGATAGAAAGAAATCAAACTTAGGCATCTTGATTCTCTCCTCACTTTTTTCGCCATCCATTTAGATCCGTATCTTTCTTCCAAAATATTTGCACCCAGGTATAATAAATTAACTCTATAACTTTATCTTAAATTTGTAATTTTATTATATTCCATTATTTACCTAAAATAGCAGACAGATGGGGGTTTTCATTCCAGCCTAGTTAGTTCCTGTCCTGTGAAAGTCACTCGGTCATGCCTGACTCTTTGCAATCCCATGGACTGTAGCCTTCCAGGCTCCTCTGTTTACGGAATTCTCCAGGCCAGAATACTGTAGTGGGTAGCCATTCCCTTCTCCAGGGAATCTTCCTAACCCAGGGACTGAACCCAGGTCTCCCACATTGCAGGTGGATTCTTTACTGTCTGATCCACCAGGGAAATGCTACTTAGTTACCAGCTATATAATGCTGGATAAGTTACTTAACTCTGAACTACAAAGTAGCAATACTAAGTCTTACATTGTTGTGTTGCTATAAAAGTTGATTGGGAAAAAGTGAGTTAAAACAGACTTTTCTTATTCCAGTGCTTAATGAAATGAGCAAGGAATTATAAAAATGAGTAAATAACAAACAGAAATTAGCAAGATCTGGGCCACAATACTTGTTAACTCATCTTATGACCCTTAAAGTGATATTTCTGCTCTGAACCATCCTCTTTCTACAGTAGGGGAAATACTAGGAAAACAGTTTGATTCAGAAGGATTTGGGGATTAGATCTTTACTAATGATATTGTTGTTCTGACTACCAATTTAAGTTAAAGTTTGTGGAATGATAAAGTGGTAGTTTCTTGCCTTTCATACTGTGTTTCATCTGCTTGTACTAGGATAATGATGTCTAAACAACTTGAAGCTGTAGATCACCTCTAATGTGGCCTATAAAATAATGGGCAATGCATGATGCACATGCAAGGAAACTGGCTTAAGTCCCTTATTGCATTACCTAGAATTGGCCATAAACCCTTGCTGAACATTCTGCTAGTATAAGCCACCAGAGAGAATCAGGCTATTAGCACCCAGCATTGAGGGATACGATGCACAATGGGAAAGGCAAGCAGCCACCCTAGCTTCAATGGGCCAAATATTTGATCACATAATGCTTTCTATCGAAAGACTGATGATCAGCAGGAAAAATTGTGAAATAAAAATTCACATTTTTGGCAAGACAAAACAATTTAAGAATTTTTTTTCTCTCTCTCCCCTTTGGCCTCCTCTCTCTCCTGCTTGTGCCCTGTGTTTCTGCATTAGCATCAAGCAAACCTCCTCCATCAGCAGAAATACCTGCTCAACCCAAAAGAGCAAGGTTCTCCCAGCACCAACAAGACAGCTGCTTAAAAGGTAACATTCATTCTTGATCTTGTAAGGGGCCACATGACCCACCAAAATGATGCTTAGATGTGGGTTATGTAAGCTGTCAATAATGCAGCATTTGATGAGCAGCTTTCAGTTTTAAAAAGCTTGTACAACTCTACCTTGACTTCTAGGGGCAGAACAGTTCTCACAGCTTTCTGAGATGGTCTTCCCAGGTTATAATCCTCAGATTAGGCTCAAATAAAATTTTCTTTTTTTTGTTTGAAGTATCAACAAGAAAAGGGACAAATCCCAATGCCACTGACTTGTAAATAATCAAAATAAACAAAGAAACAATAGAAAAAATCATTTGTGAAATGAGAAGGACTTGTCCAGGCTCAGAGAGGCAAAAGGATTTTCGACTCCTTAATCTTCTCCCCAACTGTTGAGAGATTTACTGGTGAAGCAAAAAAAATTCTGAGAATTCTCTTAACAACCTCAAATTCTGGAGATAAGTAGATTTATATATGCATGTATTGTTACTATGTAGTTGCTAGGTCTTGTCCAACTCTTTGTGACCCCATGAACTATAGCCTGCCAGGCTCCTCTGTCCATGGGACTTCCCAGGCAAGAATACTGGAGTGGGTTGCCATTTCCTTCTCCAGGTGTCTTCTTCATCTGAGATTGAATTCATATCTACTGCATTGGAAGGTAGAGTTTTTTTTTTTACCACTGAGCTACCAGGGATCGCATGTACATGCATAGGGTATTTTAATTTTTTCCTCTGCAGTTTGAAGGGCTCCTTTCTCCAGCCCTTTACTCCAGGGTTCCTGGAGAGAAAAAAGAGTGAAGCTGAGAAGCACAAATAGTAAAACTGACTCTATCTCACAAGCCAATAGCTTCATGCCTATATGCTCACTTTGTAAAATCTCTGAAGCCCAACTGAAAAATGATGCATTTCTCCAATAAAAGGCACCTATGACTCTTCCACAAATAATCTTGCTGCGTAAAGATAATCTTAAATAGAGAGAAGCACCCACATGGTTTAATAAACGCTGAACTTCCCACAATATTCCCTCAGGGTACAAAGTATGAGTACTCATGATATGTGAGTATCTGGCCTCCAAAATGGAACTCAGAGGAGGAAAACAAACAGGTCCCTAATATGTTGCGAAGAAAGTTTTTTAAAAAGTCCCTCTCTGTAAGGAATAAATAAATTGTCAGTACATAGTTCTTCAAGTATGAGCATATGAAAATAAATAGAATAGTAAGTAGGAAAATACATTGCAACAATAAAGTCAAACATACAACATGCCAAAGATAGACAATATATCCAATGTAGCAGAAAATATAACTCAAGATTCGTGGGGTCGCAGAGAGTCGAACGTGACTGAGCGACTGAACTGAACTGACTGAACCTTAGGAAATTTCTCAAAATTGTTTCATGCTGTAGAGTAAGAACATGAATTCAAAAAAACATAACTCAATGTCAAGATGAAAAAAAGAAACTATAGAATCAGATAAATTAGGATGTAACTTATACATAAAAGATCCAATCCAAACAGCAGTATTAAAGAACAAATAAACCGACTAAAATGGGCAAAAAACAAAACAAAACAAAACAAAACAAAAAAACAGACACCTCCTAAAAGTTGAATTACTGACAAAGAGAAGATTAGAGATAACTGTAATGAAAGACACAGATAAAACAATTGAAGAGAAGGTAACATATAAAAAATGATAGATAAAAGATGATCTCACATAAAGAATCTTGATGTCACTGAGAGAGACAATCAAACAAATCTTTTGAAAGATATCAAGAAAATTCCAAATTGAAAAAATATACCACATCCCAGAGACATTTTGGAGAGAACACTTTACACGAAAGCCTGTGTGTTAGTTGCATGTGTTAGTTAAGTGACTTATCTTCAAACTTCTCAAGACTTTTCAAGAACACCATGCTGAAAAAGAAAATTACTTAAAAGAGTGAAAGAGAAAATCATATTAATCTCAGATTTTATAACAGTAGCATTAGCATTCTGTGCCAGAAGACAGTGAGGGAAAAGCTACAGTATTCTGAATAAAAGAGTGATATGACTATTATCATCCACTGACATGTCTTTCCAATGTAATGGCATTCAACACACTTTACCATCAAAAAGGAAACAAGTAAACACCCTGGGAGTATAACATAAATGGCTACTTTTGATGAAATTACTTAATAATGAATTTCATCCAACTAAAAATAAACCAATAAACAAGTATCAAGAATGAAGGCAAAATAGTATGCACACTGAGTACATTCAAATATAAAACTACTTAAGAAACATGTTGGTTTTAGTTATAGAACAGAATATGAATGCCATAAACTTGGATAATGTCAAAATAACAGTATAAATAGAAAAAGAGGGATGGGTAAAGGAATATGGTCTGAAGAGTGTGAGTGATAATACCATCTTCTTTCATAATTTCAAAATTAGAGAACATATGTGAGTATGTATATATATATATATTTTTTTTTAATGCATAAGCATTTTGATCTCAGTATTATTCAGTGTGTCTTTTATCTTTTCAGGAAAGTTTTAGGGGAAAAAAGTGTATCTTTGTTGTTTCAAATCATTTATTGAATATTCAAAATTCTCATTTTTTCTTTGTTTTATTTTTACTTTTATTGAACTAAACAAAAACTGGGTATGGTACATGAGTGCTCAGTTGTGTCTTATTCTTTGTGACCCCATGGACTGTAGCCTACCAGGCCTCTCTGTCCATGGAATTTTCCAGGACAGAATACTGGAGTGGGTAGCCATTTCCTGCTCAGGGTATCTTCTTGCCATCTGAGCCACCAGGGAAGCCCACTATCCTTATGTCAAAGTAATACCTATGGCATGGTTCCCTTTTATAAAAATAGTTTTTGTTTCTATACATTTATCTCTCTACACATTAATCTACATTCTCTGTATTTACACACCTAGAAAACAGCTGCAATTTCAACAAATTTTCATACTTTATTTTGGGGAAAGTTTTTTTTAAAGGGGAAAGATTTTATTTTCCTTAATATTTTGTAATTTGAATGTTTAAAATAAGCATGTATTTATGTTAAAAAAAATTTTTTAATGAAAGAAGGATACTAGAAGCAAATATATTGAGATTGGTAATCTGATTTTTGATGGTACAGTATGACTCTTTGTTTTATTCTGTGTGTGATCAGTCATGCCCAATTTTTTGCAACCCCATGGATGGTAGCCTGCCAGGTTCCTCTGTCCACAAGGATTCTCCAGACAAGAATACTAGAGTGGGCTGCCTTGCCCTCCTCTACGGGATCTTCCTAACCCAGGGATCATACCCAGGTCTCCCAAAATGTAGGCAGATTCTTTACCAACTGAGCTATCAGGGATGCCCAAGAATACTGGAGTGGGTAGCCTATCCCTTTTCCAGGGGATCTTCCAGGCCCAGGAATCAAACTGGGGTCTCCTGCATTGCAGGCAGATTCTTTTAACAGCCAAGCTACCAGGGAAGCCCTGTTTTATTCTAGATCTTTAGATTTAAAATTTTTCAACCACTCTCCTTTCCCAGCAAAAAATATTTTGCCATGCACAAAATAGGCAGACAACAAGTGTTAACTTATCTTCCTTTACCTTCACTCAGAGAAAAGCTCTGTTCAATCTTCATTTAATCTATATTAGGGGGATATCTTGACTTAATAATATTTTGTATTTTGGAGAGTAATTTGTAGTTTTCCAAGGACTTTTACATATTCCAAGTAACAAATTACATTTCTGTGATTCCTTTTGTGAGGCATTCATTTACTTTCTTATTTGACATTTTCTAACAAACTTTAGTTCATTTTGAAAGACACAAAAGCCTGGTCTTGGTGAATTATCATCAGTCTTTTTTATTTTTTTAAGAACTTGAATTGATACCAAAAAAAAGTTTAACTTTTGTCAACTAGTTGTTTGGTTGCTTTTGGGAAATCACTAGATTTTTCCCATATTGCATTGAAATAATAAAATAATAGCGGACTTTTGTTGTTTTGCTTACCGGCTCAGAAAAGAAGGACACTGTGAGCTTTCTATACAAGAAGAGCTGAAAACATGTGACAATATGGTATCAAAAGCAAGACAGCAAGTTCCTTTTTCTTTAAAAATACACTGAAGGTCAGGAAAAGTTGGTATTTTGAGCAATAAGTGATGAAATAACCTACTGTTATAAAATTACCTATAATACTATAAGAAATGTTTTACTACTTGTTAGTAAACAAGAACTTTGCAATAGATGAACACTGAAAAATAAATACTTTTAAGTGTCAACTAAAAGTAAATTATAAAATGTTACTGAAAATCCTTGTAGGATTTTGCCCCATTTTTATTCCTCTTTTATCTTCCATGGAGTTAAAAAAAAAAAAAAAAGTTAATCCTAAGATCTAACTCCAATACAGAATCAAACTGCTGGAGTCTAAAGTTCATTGTCACCCTCCCTGAATTTAGAAATTTTTGATTATATCTAGGACAGTCACATCTTGTCATTTCTGAGCAGTCCATGACCATCTTCATGGAGAAGCAGCTTTTAAATGATAGGAATAGGCCCTTCATTTAATTTACCCCATTCTCCTGGCTATCAATGACTAGACCAAAGGTGAATATGTCCTGTTGCACTGTGGTACTTCTCTCTCTTAGGAACTGGGAAATAAAATGAAGAGATTCATAGTTTTTGATTGTTACTTGAATGGAGAGGAGGTTTTTCAGGATTATTAGTTTCCATCTTCCATAAAACTCATTAAGAGTTAAAAGAATACTAGTCTATACAAAGTTTGAGACAGGCAGACAAATGGGCAGGCAGATGGTAGAATGATGTAGAAAATAGATAAATGAGTATAGAGTTGCTTTATTCCCCAAGCTTATTGATCCTTTGTTGAGGGATCTGCCTCTGTGTTCTATGAGCAAACTGTACAGTTTCTGTTTTTTTGCAATGGACAAAATTTTGGGGAAGACAGATTCAAGTAAACAATATAGAATGACCAGTGTTCTATTGCTTTTCTTCTCCCCAGAACTTCCAAAGGGCAGATAACATGGGCAGGTAACCATTTGTTTACAGGAGAAGTTATTAGGGGCAACATTAAGCATATGAGAAGACCTGTCTTTAAAAGATCACAAAACTAAAAGGTGTATTTTCCTTGAATTTACTTGAATTTCATTTTGAGGACTTGGGCAAATTTCAGGATTCACAGAGGGCTAAGACCTGAACACTCCAAGGTCATGTCCAGATAGAAAGTTTCTGGGATCTCTCTTTGTGCTATAATCCCAGCCCTACAAATAGATTTCCCCACCCAGGTTCCTGGCACCCTCAAAATGTCTCCCACTACAAAAGCTCAGTTTTTGAAATAATGTTCCAATTCAATAGAAACAAAACAAAAAAGGAGCTTTCCTGATGGCTCGGTTGTCAAGAATCTGCCTGCCAATGTAGGAGACAGGGCTTCGATCCCTGGTCCAGGAAGATCCCACAATCCGTGGAGCAACTAAGCCCATGCGCAACAAATGTTGGGCTTGTGCTCTGGAGCCCAGGATCCACAACAAAAGAGGCCCCTCAGTGAGAAGGCAGTGCACAAAAACTTTACAATAACACCTTCTCTCTACAGCTAGACAAAGGTCCGCACAGCAACAAAGGCCCAGAACAGCCAAAAATATATTAAAAAAAAAAAAGTAAAAGAAAAGAAGATGCCTGTTTTTCTTTTTTTAAAACCAAATAAGAAACTAAAACCTGGTGTGTATAATCAATATGACCGCATGAGGTTAGGTTCTTAGAAGGGCCTAGCAATTCTAGTTTAAGGCTCTACAGTTACCATCTTAATATTCTTAATACTATCACTCCCTAAATTTGTGCTTGTAAGACAAGTGCAGTGTGTGTGATAAGTCCCTAATGCTCAGAGCTTTGGCTAAAGAGTGGTACTTCCTCCAGCCACCTCCAAAGCCTATCCTCTCTGGACAGATTCTTGTCGGTTTGCTCCTCACCTCTGATGCCTCAGGCCTATGTTGACCTCCGCTCATCCCCTCTGCCTAAGAACACCTCCAGCTCCAGAATGGAGCCCAAGTGTAGGTCACATAGCATCAGGGTTTGCTGTGAGCATGCTGTTGTATCTCAGAACAAGGCATGGAGGTGGTTGGTCCTGCCCCTACATGGCAGCACTATTCTTTCAGTGGTCAGCTTCTTGATGGGGTAAGCCTCTTGTCCATTTCTGCTCTGGGTACCTGATGTGTCCTGGCACAGAGACTTCAGTGCCTTTGAGTGTTGTCTATCTGCTGTGAGTTATGGAAATGATCTGTGGGCACATGTTGGTAAAATAACTGATACGGAACAGAATCCAGTGGCCAGTAGCAGCAACTGGGGGGGTGTTTGCTCCGAATAGTGGGGAGAGGCCCTCAGGGCCTCTAAGGGTCTGCTGCTGCTGCTGCTGCTAAGTCGCTTCAGTCGCGTCCAACTCTGTGCAACCCCATAGACGGTAGCCCACCAGGCTCCTCGGTCCCTGGGATTCTCCAGGCAAGAACACTGGAGTGGGTTGCCATTGCCTTCTCCAATCTAAGGGTCTGCCTTACCCAATAAATATCCCAGGGAGAGTGACATTAAATAGCAAATAAAAAATGTCATGCCAGATCAAAAGAGACACCATGATTAAAGCTTACAGAAGTTAAATGATTTGATCAAGATCACACAGCTAGTGATATTCCCGGATGGTACTCAAACTGAGGTTTGACACCAAATCCAAAGTTGTACGCCCTGCAGTATATCCACTGGAGTTCTGTGTATTTCCAGGAGTGAAACAGCTCTACTCTCTCTGCTTTATTTATTGTCTTTTAGTAAACCTCTGCCTTATTTTCCAAACCAATGTCTTTAACCTACAGAAACTACACTAGACTAAGGTTGGTTATGTCCTCCCTTAAAGTTCTGTAAAGAAAAAATCTCTCTTTATTACACACACACACACACACACACACACACACACTATTTTTTTTCTTTTTTTCTCTCTCACCAATTTCCCTTGTTCTGCTAAGCAATTCACAAAATTTTATAATAGAAAAAAACGTATATCAGAGAAATTTCCACTTAATTGACAGGGGATGAAAAGTAATTCCAGGGAGGTCAAGTGCTTTCCTTAAGAATCAGAGGCAAATATGAGTCTTAAATCTGACTATAGATCTCTGCCCTGGAATTTTCGCTATCTCTTTTTATAAAATTTTTTTCATCTGAACCATTTTTAAAGTCTTATTGAATTTGCTACAGTATTGCTTCTGTTTTATGTCTTGGTTTTTTGGCCTCAATGCATGTGGGATCTTGGCTCCCTGACCAAGGATCAAACCTGCACCCTCTGTGTTGAAAAGCAAAGTCTTAACCACTGGGCTACCAGGGAAGTCTTCTCCTCTATCTCTTGATGCTTAGCTTGTGGTAGGTTTTATATAAGGTAGATATATCAGGGTTAATTTTTAGTGGGAAAAAAACAGAAAAAAATTCATCAATTATATTGGAGAATAAAGAGGATAAAGCTAGAATTAAAAATATAGTTATGAGGTTATTGCAATAGTCCAATAAGAGAGATACATCTTAAAATAAGGTAGTGAGAGTAAGAATGGAAAACAAAATTTTTTTTTTTAATGTGATTTGTCAACTTATTGCATTTGGGAAAATGGTAAAGGAGAAAGAAAATATTAAAAATTGCTCAGAGATATATTATTTTTCAAAACAGAGGGAAAAAAGAAAAAAAATAGTTCAGATTTGCAGATGTTGATTTTCTGGCTCCTTGGGGTCATAGGTTTATTTGTCTAATAAATAGATGGGGCTTTCCTGGTAGCTCAATGCAGGAAACCTGGGTTCAATTCTTGGGTCAGGAAGATCCCTTGGAGAAGGAAACAGCAATCCACTCCAGTTATTGCCTGGAAAATCCCATGGACAGAGGAGCCTAGAGGGCTACAGTCCATGAGGTCACAAAGAGTCAGCCATGACTGAGTGACTAACAGTAACTAATTAACAGATGTGGCTTGGTAGTGAGGGCTGGGGTGCAGAGACAGATTTTTCTTTCTTTTCTTTTTTTTGTCCCACCAGTCTTTAAATTCTAGTATAAAGAGAATTTTATTCTAGTAATGGTTTTAGAAAAGCAATATTCAATACATTCTGCAGATATATTTGAAGATTGTTTAAAAAATGTAGGTTGTGGTGTTTATTGCAGCATTGTTTACAATAGAAAAGACATCAAAACAACCTAAATATCCATCAATGGATGAATAGATTAAAAATATATATATATATATATATATACTACTACTACTACTACTAAGTCAATTCAGTCATGTCCGACTCTGTGCGACCCCATAGACGGCAGCCTACCAGGCTCTCCCGTCCCTGGGACTCTCCAGGCAAGAACACTGGAGTGGGTTGCCATTTCCTTCTCCAATGCATGAAAGTGGAAAGTGAAAGGGAAGTCGCTCAGTCGTGTCCGACTCTTCGCAACCCCATGGACTGCATTATGTATATATATATGGAATGCTTCCCAAGTGACTCATATAGTAAAATTTGCCTGCAATGCAGGATGCACAGGTTCAGTCCCCAAGTTGGAAGATCCCCTGGAGAAGGGAATGGCTGCCCACTTTAATATTTTTGTCTCAGAAATCCCATGAACAGAGAAGAACAGGACACACCTGAGCAACTGAACACATATACATATATGAAATATTTTTCAGTCATAAAGGAGAAGGCAATGCTGTTGTTTGCAACAACATGCATGAACTTTGATTGTAAAGAGTCTGCCTGTAATGCAGGAGACCCAGTTTCATCCCTGGGTTGCAAAGATCCCTGAAGAAGGGAATGGCAACCCACTCCAGTATTTTGGGGGAGACTTCCCCAGTGACTCAGCAGGTAAAGAATCTGCCTGCAATGCAGGACACACAGCGCTGGGAAGATCCTCTGGAGGAGGAAATGGCAACACTCTCCAGTATTCTTGCCTGGAGAGTTTCATGGACAGAGGAGCCTGGTGGGCTTCAGTCTATGAAGTCACACAGAGTCAGACACGACTGAGTGACTAAGAAGAGTGGACAGCAGTCATGCTTAATGTTTCCTGCAATGGACATCTGATAGAACAATCCTTATTTGACAGTCTACTCTGAACATAATGGAATCTTTCAGGTTATTTTCTTTTAAGTTACTCTAACATAATGGCCTAATGGTATAGACATGGCTTAACATTGGAGACCTGCAGTATTTCAGTCCACTCAGACATCTGTGGTGACCTACTGATTTGAAAGTTAAGCATTAAACCTGACTGGAAAGTATATGACATATTGGAAATGGCACACAGATAATAAAGTAAATCATAATAAGAGTGCCTTACCATATATTTCACATTCTGTTGACCTCTTCATTTTAAACCCAAACCAAAATAAATTCTATATCATCTCTTGTTTTGATATGACTAGCACACAGTGATAAAGATCCAACATAAGTAAAGTCAGCCACACTTATTAGCTCTGATTATGTGTTAAATCTCTGTTATGCACTGACAATGCAAACATAAATAAATGCACTGCACTCAAAAAGTTTACAAACTAATAAGAGCAGTTTTGTTATACATAAGAGCCGGAGACAAAGTTGAACTATTATTGGAATTATGGCTCAGATGGTAAAGTGTCTGTCTACAGTGCGAGAGACCCGGGTTCAATCCCTGGGTTGGGAAGATCCCCTGGAAAAGGAAATGGCAATCCACTCCAGTATATTGCCTGGAAAATCCCATGGACAGAGGAGCCTGGAAGGCTACAGTCCATGGGGTCCTAAAGAGTCGGACACGACTGAGCGACTTCACTATTCTTTCCTTAATTTGACTTAAAAACTAGTTGCAACCTAAAAGTTGAGAGTTATGTTTTAGGACGTCAAGCCTGGGAGACAGCATCAAGGAAACCCGAGAGAACTGTTCACTGTAGGGAGTGGCTGCAACCTAACTGCGGTTAGATCGTGGATATTTTTCTCCTTTTTGAGTCCCCTTGGGCTCACATTGGAGGGCTGGAATCCCTGATGACCATGACAGTTTTGTCTACTGATATGGCAGGAACTATTCCCTTTCTCACTTATATAAGCTCTGTCACTTCGATTCCAATATTCCCATTAAAAGAATACAGAAATAGAGGCTTGAGGAACTTAATTAACTTTCTTAATAGCAAGCAGCTAAAGCATGTTGGAATTCGATTTTGAATTTATGCAATCTGACTCCAGAACACTTACTCTAAGTCATTATGAGATATACTCCAGGAAGAGACATAAAAGCAATTAACTAATTGCAATAGTACAGGATAAGTGTTTTACCAAAAGCATAAACATAATTTTAAGAAAGTCCAGAGAAGGAATTCCTTCTACCTAGACGTTATGGACAAGTGACAAAAGAGGCAATATTTGAGCTAAATATAGAAGAATGAGAATGTCTTTGAAAGATAAGGAAATAAATAATAAAGAAACTCTGTAAGTATAGCTTGAATAAAGATATGAAAATACTTGTCATTCAAAATATGTAACTGGTCTGGAAAGGAGGAGAGTAATGAAATATAAGGATGGAATTGTAGATTTAGAACAGTTTTGAAAGATCTTCAATAATATGACAGAGGTTCAAACCTGATGTGTAAAAGTCAGAAAACATAGGAGTGTTTTCAGTTATAAGCAGAAGCATGACATGCTTAGATGTATAACTTATTGGGGGAAGGTACGGAAAGAGAAACCAGAGATCAGAAAATTTGTTTATCAAACATTTGAAAAATTGGGCCTTGTCAGTACTAATGAAGAGAATGAGAATAAAATGAACTATTTTGAAGTGTTTAGAGGCAGTACCAACAGAATGGTATAACTGATTGGATACGAGAGATGAAGAGAACACTGAAGATTACTCTGAGCTAGCTATTGTGGATGAATGCAAAAATACATGTGAGTTGAAGTCATTAACTGTTAAAGGGGTGTGGCGAAGAAGAAACACTAAGGGCAATGAAGATGAAAGATGAGAAAGTAGATACAAGTTTAATTCATTTTTCTTTCATTTATTGAATAAACTTTCATTTAGACACAATTTTTTATGAGCTGCTAGCTACATACTCCATGTTTTCTGTAATCATGCAGATGTGAATGGAAATTTGAATGATTAAATAAATGAAGCATCCATTCACTGCAGAGAATCATTTTACAAGGCAGTCAAAATGGCTTTAGAGAATAAAATTGTACAAGAAATTTTGCATATATTTAGATTCATGTTTTGGAATTTTAAGGCATTCTTCCTTGACAATTGAGTGATGCCCTTGAGGAGGTGACAGAGGAGGGATCTAGGTCATTGGTCTTGGAAAGGTTTTTTCCCACAGTGAAAGGAAGGAAGACAGGGTAAATAGAGACAGAAAATGTACTGATGCAAGTGGGGTTTAATCTGTTAAAATAATCTTCTGAAGTTTTTTCTTACTTTCTTGGTGAGGAGAAAGGAAAATCATTAGCTAAGACAGATGATGGGACAGGAAGTATAGAGGTTTGGAGAAGAGATGATAATATGTAAAATGATCATCAGGAGAACGAGAAGTGAATAGGCAAGGGGTATGCTTTGTGACAGGACAAACCAGGAATATTTGTGAAAGATTTCAAAATGGACATGGAAAGAACACTGGGTGTCCTCACTGAACTTTTTTGGGTTAATGTTGCCTTTTGGTGTCTCTTATCTATTTGATAACAATGTAAGGAAGTGAAAACTATTAAGAATGCAAATGATTTAACCATTGAAATGCAAATGACTCACATTCAGTGGAATGCTATTTTTTTCCCCCTTTTTTCCCTTATTGATAAAACAGGTTTTTGTTTTGGCCTTTTTTGGAATAGCTTTCTTGAATTATAATTCACACACCATAAGATTTAGCCGTGATAAACACATTTGCGTATATTTATGAGTTAATTTGGGGGGCTTCCAGTTGGCACTAATGGTAAAGAACCTGCCTGCTAATGCAGGAGACAGAAGAGATGTGGCTTCAGCCCCGGGGTCGGGAAGATCCCCTGAAGGAGGGCATGGCAACCAATACCAGTATTCTTGCCTGAAAAATTCCATGGCCAGAGGAGCTTGGCAGGCTACTGTCCATTCCTTGGTTTGTGGACCCCTATCTCCAACTTCAAAGCCAACAACATACACTGAATCCTTTTCCTATCAAGTCACTCCAGCTATTCTTCCCTAGTCACATTTCCCTGACTCATGTCTGCCTCCTACTTTTAAGGATGCTTATGATTACACTGGGTGCATCCAGATAATCTAAGATAATCTCCCTATTAAGATCAGATGATTAGCAATCTTAATTCTAATTTTCTACCTTAATCCCCCGTCACCATGTATTCTAACATATTTACACAATCCAGGAAATAGGGCATGGACATTTTTGGAGCCATCACACCCATCATATGGGAGCTAGGAAAGGAGAGTTTTTAATAGAGAACATAGTTAAGATTGTCATCTGTTAGAGTAATAATGAAAAATAAGGATGACAACAAAGTGTTGATCATCAGAGTGTCTCTTGTTTCTTCTTTAGGAGAAATTTCATTTTCAAAGTCAAGACGGATTAAGACATTAAAGGACAAGTTTAAAATAAATTCAGAACTGAGAGAAAACTGTGGCATTGTATACATCATACTACAAAGATATCAGATGGCAAAAAGAGAAATAGAGCGCTGAGCAGAGATAACAGCAGGGCCTAGAACTCTTGGTACATGTGTGCTTCAGTTTTGATTATTTATATTTTTAGGATGAAAGGGACAAGTTTATTTGTAGGCTGAGGGGCCAACTGAGAGGCAAACTTAGATTCTATCTTTTGAACTTCTGGGTCTTTGACCCTGTTACTTGCCCAATTTAGAGCATTTCAACATTAACCTTTGAAAAATAACAGCATGCTGTCAAGTACACAAAGCACCAAAAAGCACATTCCTAAAATGTCCCAGAGTGAAGATGTTAGAAAACCCCTTGAAACACAGTATTACCATGGAGATATTACAGTGGCCTCCTTGGTTGCTCTCTTAGATAAGATTGTGTCTGCGTAAATGGCACTGATTCCATTTATATAACAATAACAAACCAAAAAAAGAATATTTGGAAAAAAGAAAAATAAATAGCTGAGAGAGGCACTATAAAAATCTGTGAATAGCAGACATAGGACTCCCAATGTATATTATTTGCTGATAACACATAATTTTGATTACAGTGTCACAACAAAGCATGTCAATCTATCAGTCCTGCTTGTACTTATAACCAGCATGAATATCTTAATGAAATCAGTGGGTTTGGGGTTAAGTGTCACCCAAGTGGCCTCCTTTGGAAAGTTAAAACAGTACTTCATTCCCATATGTGTCATCTATGCTTTTCTGCTGTTTCACTTCAAATTCTATCTCTAATTCTAGTCACGTACCTTTTCTGCCCTCTGTGCCATGCAAAAATGCCACCAAATTTGTCAGAAAAGATTTGCCCTTTGTGAAACTAGCCTGATTAAGTTTTATCAGCTCATCTCTCTCTGGATGTTTGGTAACCTCATTCCTTATTACTGTCTTAGAGATCTTGCCTACAGCCAAGGGCAGATCTGTTCATTTATAATTTCCTGATTCTTTTTCTGTTCTTTTCTCACAGATTGGGGTGAGGTATTTGTGTTTTCATTTTGCTTCTTTCTCCCTGTAACTGAAACATTTTTGCTAAGCTTTTCTCATTTTGGTTGAAAATTTACTTAGAAATAGATCTATATTTTTTTTCCAATTTATCACAATGAATGTTTCTTATAAATTTAAAATTATTGGTTGATAAAAACCTCTCATGCATTGCCTATACTTTCCAATGTGATCTTTCTTATCATGAAGTGCCCCTGAGAGCAGATGAATATTTATTCTCTTTATTTCTCTCTTGCTACATAGGTTTAAGCTTCATAAACACCATAATTACACTGGAGCAAACTTGAATATGAAATAAGAAAATGAAATAGCATCCCCTGATCCAATAAGCTATATTGTCTTCCTCCCAATATAAAGATTAAATGACAGGGATAGTTTATAGAAATGACAAACATGAGTTCAATTTGTTTTTTCAAACTCATAATCAACAAAAGATTTTTTTTTTCATTTATGCATGGGGAAACTGGCTGATTCCCTATGTGAGAGGAACATTTGACATTTTCTGTTTATTCTTTCAAGGTGCAACAAGTTCTGCTGTTCTGAATTTTACCTCTTTGTTTTTTTTTTTCTTTCCTCCAGTGTTTGAACATAAACAGTTTATCCTGTGATGCTATATTGACTTCGTAAACATTTCACAATGATGAGAATGTATCAGGCATTTTCTTCTCTTCTATATTCATGTTTTCCCCTTTCTTTATGTTATTTACCAACTTGTTTCTGTGTTCTTCAACATAGGTGAAACATTAGCCAAGATAAATATATCAGATATCTCATTGACAGGGACTGGTATGGATATGTAGGAAAAAATTTGATTTACTCATCCTGTATTGTTTAAAGTTTTAATTTTATGCCATTATGTAAATAATAGATGATCATTATAATGGGGCTTCCCAGGTGACTCAGTGGTAAAAGTCTGCCTGCCAATGCAGGAAACATAGGAGACACGGGTTGATCCCTTGGCGGAGGGAATAGCAACCCGCTCCAATATTCAGATGGTAAATGAGGGAGATCTGTGTTGGGAAGGTTGATCCCTGGATTGGGAAGATCTTCTGGAGAAGGGATGGCAACCCACTCCAGTATTCTTGCCTGGAGAATCCCATGGACAGAGGAGCCTGGGAGGCTACGGTCCATGGGATCCCCAAGAGTCGGACATGACTAAGGGACTAAGCACAGCACAGCACCAGTATTCTTGCCTGGGAACTCTCATGGACAGAGAAGCGAGGGGGCTAGAGTCCATCAGACCCCAAAGAATCAGACACAACTGACTGAACACGTAAGCTCATTTTAGAATATTTGCAAGACTCAAATATGAACCTAATTATGCTTTTGGAAACTATTATTAGGATAGTGGTACCTATAATTCCAGGATGTTTTGCTATACTATGCTGTTAATTTTTAATATCTGCTATTATTCAGTTAAAAATATGACACAAGCATTTCCCCTGCTGTTGATTGAAAGTGAAAGTGACGTTGCTCAGTCGTGTCCGACTCTTTGTGACCCCATGGACTGTAGCCTACCAGGCTCCTCCCTCCATGGGATTCAATTTTTTTTTTTTTAATGGAAATATACTTGTTGAAAGTTTCATAAGAATCCATCATATGACTGGTATATCTAATTGAAAATACATTGTTCTATATTTTGGACTTCTACTATCAAAACTGAAATAAGAAATGCCTTTCCTATATTTATGATTATCATATTATGATTATTAGCCTAATTTTCTAGAATTTGAATTAATGAATATAAAAGAGTTAATGTTTGAATTGTTCTTATAATTATTGTTAGTTTTCATCTAATTTAGTCTTATAAAGTCAGAGAATGCTTTCCAGTACAAATTTTATCCCAAGTAGGATTTGAAGGATGATGATAATGATGATATTTTTGAAAATTTACTTACTGTTACATGTATTAACTTTGGCATTTATTGTCTTATTTACTTCTTAACACAACTCTGAAGAAAATGCAAATTCTCCTCCAGTTTACACAGGGTAGAATTATGACACTAATCAGTCTAACATCAGAAGCCATGATGAGTATGAGAGTTAGGGATGGGGAGATTATTTAAAAAGAAGAAAGAGTAAGTAAATGCAAATGACCTGAGTTATGAGAAATCAAGAATTTGAGAACTCATATAATTCTTGTTAAGGAAAGAGTTGACAAGAAATGAGGCTAGAGAGATAGATATCCAAAGTGACATCAAGAGTGCCCCTTTAGCCACCTTAAAGGAGGCTTTGGGGAGCCATAACATAATTTAAGTTCGTGATCGCACTTTCAGTTTGAAAAACATGTCCAAATTCTCCATGCAAATGTGCCAGGAAGCAGTAGCTGCCATGCTTGTATTTAAGAAGCTTAACAGAGAGTCCGGATTTGAGTGCTCTCCTGATAAAAATGTCAACAGGAAAAAAAGGCACAACCTAAAAGTTGAGTTATGTATTTGGCAGATTGTCTGAGGACTACTCTGAAAAAGTAAGGGAAGAGCCAGGATATACAGAGGTTTTGCAACAAAGACCAAGAGGTCGAAGCATCAACAGATTACTGTTAATTAAAGAAAACCAGAAATCTCAAGTTAAGGAATTTAGCACTGTTTTTCTCATTGAAATCACTCCTTTGATATGCAGCCTAACTACCTAGGGCTAGTATCCTGTTCTTTCCCATCCTGAGTCCCCTCAGGGCACACCATGGTGGGTGGCTGCAGTGCCTGAGGGCTTGGAAATGGGCAGCCAGTTGTTTCCAAGTGTTCCCTCAGGGCTCACCATGGGAGTGGCTGTAGTGGCTTGATGGCTACAGCATCCTTTGTTTACTGATATGGTAGGCAGGGTATTTATTTCAATTACAAGAAGGAACTAGACTTAGGGCAAATTGTTCCTTATTTGCCTATCAGACCTCAAACAGTCCAGATGTCTGACTTCTGATGCCATGATTTTAGCTGTTTCTTTTGCTGCTTTTGTGGTATTTTGTCTGACCAGTGACCAAACAAGGGTCACATATACTATTTGACCCAGTTCACATAGTAATGACAGAATGCTCTTCCACAAAGGGCTGGATTAAAAATTTGTGTTTTATTTTTTTCTAGACAAAGAAATGAAAACAGAATCCTATTCTATATCTTTATCCATAAAACATAGAAATCTTAACTTTCTATGCTGATTCTAAAGCTAAGCAGAGAGACTAACTGACTTTTAGCAAACATTGCTATTGTTGCTATTGCATAATGGTTATTACCTATTTTATCATTTATTTTATTTGATTCTTCTAGAGGTAGCATGGGAGAAGCTGACTTATATACTTTTCACAAACACTGATAAGTGAAGGGCTTTTGTTGACAAGAGCACAAGTGACAACAAAAAAATAATGGAGAACTCACTTTTTCTTTTTTTTTTTAATTTAACAAATATTTATTTTCCAGTCATCTGACCACATGCTCAGAATCTGGTTTTTGAAAATTTGGTTAGCAAAGATACACCACAATCTTCTAGATGTCCTCTGTTCAATATCGAATGCACTAACCAAATGTGGCTACTTAAATTCACTACAATTAAACATTCAGTTCCTCAATCACACTAGAGAACTCACTTTTGAGTCATAATTTAGCTCTTAATCACAATGCTTGGGGCTGCTCTGGTGGCTCAGTGGTAAAGAATCCACCTACCAGTGTAGGAGATGCAGGTGACATGGGTTCCATCCCTGGGTTTAGAAGATCCCCACTAAATGGCAACCCACTCCAGTATTCTTGCCTAGGAAATCCCATGGGAAAAGGAGCCTGGCAGGTAACAGGCCATGGGGTTACAAAGAGTCAGACATGACTGAGTGACTGAACATGCACACAATGCTTAGCAATGTTTTTCTCTACTGCACTTGTACAATTTATCACCTCCTCACCACTAAAAAATGGAACCAAATCAAATGGGCAGAAGAGATAAGAAGGGTTTTTTGAACTATATTTAATAGCATTTTCCACATTTTGTAAATGGCCATTTTGGAATACCATCTACATGCTTCATAAGTAAGTAAGGTCACTCAGTCGTGTCCGACTCTTTGCAACCCCATGGACTGTAGCCTACCAGGCTCCTCCCTCCGTGGGATTCCCCAGGCAAGAATACTGGAGTAATTGCCAATAACTGAGAGGTTCAAACCAACAAATTTATTCTCTCACAGTTCCAAAGCCTTAAAATCTAAAATGAAGGTGTCATTAGGATTCATTCATTCTGGGGAATCTAGGTTTCCAGAAATGATCCTATGGCTTCATCTTAGCTTCAAGTGTTTGTTAGCCATCCTTGGTGTTCCTTGGCATCACTTCAGTTTCTCTGTCCCTCTTCACCTCACCACCTTCTAAGAGGACTTCAGTCTGGATTTAGAGCCCAATCAAAATCTGTTATGAGTTTATCTCAATATCCTTAATTACATTTTCAAAAACCCTATTGCCAAATATAATCCCATTCTCAGTTAGTAGGTGGGCATAAACATTGTAAAGGACATTGTTCAACCCACAAAACTTTGCTCAGCATATTTTTGCAATGTTTCTTTTATTAGAACTATTCCAAATTTCTCAGACACTTCTTCACTAAAATAACAATAGTTCCTTAAGAGGCAAGAAGCAATCTAATACTCAATGTTTTCCAAGCTTAGTTGAAGGCAATTTTTTAAAGAGCATCTCAAGAAATAAGAATTTTTTCATAGACAGTTTTTTCTCTTTTTTTTTTGGAAATGTTGGGGAAGACAAGCCTCAAATACTTCATAGAAAAAAGCTTATTCCTTTTTCTTCCTTTCAGTTTCTCCTGTATTCTGGTGTAAATTTTAGTATATATAGACTACACATCTCAAGAAGCCTAGTAGAAATAACAAAATTTGCCCGTTTTTGTCTTGTCTCTGATTTTCTGCAATCCCTGTAGAAGTGAAATAATTGCTTTTCAATATGAGTTAATTGTTTCTTTGCATGAGTAGGCAGGATGGGATGATTTCCTAGAATAATGGTAACTAATATATAATCAGCAGGGTTTCCCTGGTGGATGAGGGGTAAAGAATCCACCTGCCAATGCAGGAGATGTGGGTTCAATCCCTGGGTCAGGACGATCACCTGGAAAAGGAAATGGCAACCCGCCCCAAATTCTTGCCTGAGAAATCCCATGGACAGAGGAGCCTGGTAGGCTACAGTCCAAGCAGTCACGAAGAGTCAGACAAAACTTAGCTACTAAACAATAACAAACATATAATCAGCATGCATTGCAGAATAGGGCACTGTATGAAATATTTTTAATACATTTTAATCCTTATAACAACCCTGTAGATATTGATATTATGTCCATCTGACGGATAAGGATGATGTTCAAGGGACTTTGACTTGCCTATGATCACACAGTTGATAAAATAAGGAGCACACAATCTTTGTCACTCTATGTTCTTCCTTTCCATATAAGCACACATTTCTCCATGTTATTATGTTGTGTATATGTGCTGGAGGAAGTACAGTATACATTTGACTTGCATCACTAAGTGCTATAGGTCCTGTTTTTTATTTATTTACTTATTTAACTTTATAAGCTCCTTTTAAGTTTCATTAAATACATGTGATTGATTTGGAGATAAAAATGTCCACTTAGGCATAACCTTTTGCAACAATTTGGCTTCAACAATTCAAATAACAGCACCTCTTGCAAATCACAGATGCTGATTAGCAAGGTTTCAGGGCTGTGCTTGGAATTGCTGGCACTTCTATTACTATTACAACCAGAAAATAGATGAGGTAAAAGATAAAATGGTCTAATTAACCAGGAGCTGCTTCAGTATCCTCAGTGAGCAGCCACAGAGCAATCAGAAACAGAATCCTTGCCTTTTGGTTGGTCCAGAGATGATGCTTAGATGTATATCAAGAACAATGGCACCAAAATACCTAAATAGCCAATTATGTCTATAACCTGAAAGAATGAGTTGAGAGATTCTCTCAGGCAAATATTGGCAGTCAAGAGGGAATTGTTTGAATAAACTCTTGTCTCAGAGAAAACGTTCTTGTATCTCAAGAGTTTTAGAGAGTCTGACAGATACAGAAATGCCAACAAAATTAATAAGAAAGTTTATAATTTGAATATTCTTGTTTTCTCATAACTGTCCTATGGATTTCTTTGCAGTCAGGGATAGGTTATTGATAGACATATAGAAACTGTCCTGGGTTGGACAGAATGTTTCATGTATGTCCTTTATTTTGGTTATTTGTATTTACATTTGAATCCTCAGAACTTCCAGGAGCACATATAATTATTGCTAGATACTTATTTGGTGAAATAAGTAAATGGACAATACAAATAGGAATTGAATATTATAATTAATTGATTTCCTATAAACCCATTGCTGAACCCTTTATTAAGTTAAAAGGATTTAATCTCTTTTTGTTTTAATTGTATGTTTTTTAAATGAATGGGTACTGAGGGCTTGGTCCTGGACCAAGGGCTTTGCACGTTGTTGCTGTTTAGTTGCTAAATCATGTCTGATTCTTTTGCCACCCAAGGACAGTAGCTTGCCAATTTCCTTTGTCTGTGGGATTTCCTATGTAAGAATACTGGAGTGGATTGCCATTTCCTTCTCCAGGAGATCTTTCCAATCCAGGAATTGAACCCATATGTCCTGTATAGGCAGGCAAATTCTTTAGCTCTGAGCTGCCAGGGAAGCCCAAGGCCTTTGCATACATGATGAGAGTTTATCCTCATCATGCTTTTAGGGGAAGCACACTGACTGAAACTGCCCACCCTGGCCAAGCACCATGGTAACCATTTGCATGAGTTGTTTTACAACAGAAAGTCCTGATAAGGAACACCAGGAACTAATAAGCCACCATCAACAGGTTGAGTTCAGGAAAAGTAAAAAAGTGACACCATGTGTCCAACCACCTCTCAGAATCTTTCTGGATGCATCCATCTTGGCTGAATAAGGCATGGACTTGTTCACCAGGAAGGACTCTGAGTCAGAATGATTGTTTAAAGACAATCTGGAAACTAATCCCATCACCATAAAACCCAAGACTTCAAGCCATGTGGCAGAGCAGTTCTCCTGAGTTCCCATACCCTACTGCTCTCCACTTGGGCTCCCCTTCCCAATAGAATCTCTTGCTTTGTCAGCACATGTGTCTCCTCGGAAAGTTCATTTCTGAGTGTTAGACAAGAGCCCAGTTTCGGGCCCTGGAAGGGATCCCCCTTTTTGCAACAATACCTTTGCTCATTCAACAACAAATATTTATTGTGTGCTTCCTCTGGCCAGTCACTTTTGCAAGCATAGCATATAGCAGAAAACAAAACAAATAAACAAAACCCTTTTTTCTCTGGGGTTTGAAAAGAAGAAAGCAGTATTACTATTTGCCTGGAGTCAGAAGTAGTCTACTTCCAGGGTAAACTCAGGTACTTAATTGCAGTGCCCCTATTTCTAATAAAAGCCTCTACACCAATCACTATACTAAGGATTTTCAGCACCAAATTCCTGTGGTGATCACTACACTAAACAAAGAAAGAAGATACATGTTCTCTGGATGATTGTTCAGGCTGAGCAAACCCCAAATGCTGTTAAGCAACGCCTATCTCTTAAAATAATTCTTTCTCATTGAATTACCAAGGTTAAGGAAGATAATTCCATAAGCACAAGCACATTAATTTGGAGTTTTTCATCAACAATAATGAGAACGGGCAATAAGAATGAGCCTAACCTTTTATTCTGTATTTTTGTTTTATGACAAAGAGAGGATTTTTCAAGCTGGGAGGAAAAAAGAAATACTTGCTGCTGAGTTTTGTGTGAGCTTTTAATGCTGCTCATTAAAAAAAAAAACAAAAAAAAACAAAAAAAAACTTTGCTGAAATAGTGGGTATAGGTCCTTGGGTGGAATATAGGACATTAAAGTGATAAATCCCCAAGCAACATGGAAATATGATTACACTAAAGATGAGATTATTAAGATCCAATATACAGTGACTGAGATCAACCAGCTTACGGTATAGCTCCAGAGGTTGTCTATAAATATGTACCTGAAAAGATCGGGAAATATCTAGGTTACCCAAGGGGTAAAGTAACAAGAGGAAAGTAGGTTGGTTCTAACCAAAGCTATGAGTTTTAATCTGGTAAATGTTACTATGAAAAACTAAAAATCCTCTTAACAACATACAAGACCGAGGAAAGAAAACAAACAAACAAACAACAAACAATGTGGAAGTTTTTGTTTGTTAGTTTGTTTTAAATTTCACCCTCTCTAACATCATCGTGGGTCTGGAGGGCGCCTCAGAAGCCCAGGGGTGGGGGGCGGTGGTAGGGACTTGGGGGGGTTGCGGGTGGGAGGTGGGGGTGGGCGTGGGCTTGCCGAAGTGCCGGCTCCTCCAGCCGCAGGGAGAAGCTACCGTTCTTTCTCTACTGCCCTGGGCCAACCATGCTAGGAGGAGGTCTAGTGGGCGGTTGGCATCAGCACCGGGGGCCCAGCCTCCAGCAGCCACATAGCCACGCTGCACATGCTCAGAGTGCCCCTCCAGTCTGAAAGGGTTTTTAAAATACTCTTTAGGTAGGAGAGATTCTAGTATGTCCACTGAAAGAATAAAATATTAACGGTTATGTGCATTTAATGGATATACCAACTAGTATTGTGTTGCTGCTGTTGTTTAGTCACTAAGCCATGTCCGACTCTTTGTGACCCTCATAGACTGCAGCAAACCAGGCTTCCCTGTCCTTCACTATCCCCATAGTTCACTCAAATTCATGTTCATTGACTCTGTGATGCTATTCAACCATCTCATCCTATGTCATCCCCTTCTCTTGCCCTCAAACTTTCCCAGCATTGGGGTCTTTTCCAATGAGATGGCTCTTTGCATCAGGTGGCCAAAGTATTGTCAGCAACGTGATGTCTCAGCTTTTAACACACAGTCTACGTTTGTCATAGCTTTTCTTCCAAGGAGCAAGAGTCATTTAATTTCGTGGATGCAGTCACCATCCACAGTGATTTTGGAGCCCACGGATATAAAGCCTGTCACTGTTTCCATTGCTTCCCCATTTGTGCTGATATGCTCAGTCATGGCTGACTCTTTGCCACCCCATGGACTGTAGCCTGCCACGTTCCTCTGTCCTTTGGAATTTTCCAGGCAAGGATACTGGACTGGGTTGCCATTTCCTTCTCCAGGATGTTTCCCCATTTATTTGCCATGAAATGATGGGACTGGATCATCTTTGCTGTTTGAACATTGAGTTTTAAGTCAGTTGTTTCACTTTCCTTTCACCTTCATCAAGAGGCTTCTTAGTTTCGCTTTGCTTTCTGCCATAGGGTTGTGACATCTGCATATCTGAGGTTATTGATATTTCTCCCAGCAATCTTGATTCCAGCTTGCGCTTCATCCAGCCTGGCATTTCTTATGATGTAGTCTACATGTTAGTTAAATAAGCAGGATAACAATATACAGCCTTGATGTACTCCTTTCCCAATTTTAAACCAGTGCATTGGTCCATGTCCAGTTCTAACTGTTGCTTCTCAATTTGCATACAGATTTCTTAGGAGTCAGGTAAGGTGGTTTGGTATTCTAATCTCTTTAACAATTTTCCAGTTTGTTGTGATCCACACAGTCAAAGCCAATGAAGCAGAAGTGGCTATTTTTCTGAAATTCTCTTGCATTTTCTATGATCCAATGGATGTTGGCAATTTGATCTTTGGTTCATCTGTCTTTTCTAAATCCTGCTTGTATACCCGGAATTTCTTCATTCACATACTGCTAAAGTCTAGCTTGAAGGATTTTGAGCATGACCTTGCTAGCATATGAAATAAGCGCAATTGTATGGTAAGTTGAACATTCTTTGTCATTGCCATTCTTTGGGACTGGAATCAAAACTGACCTTTTCTAGTCCTGTGGCCACTGCTGAGTTTTTCCAAATTTGCTGGCATATTGAGTGCAACACTTTCACAGCATCATCTTTTAGGATTTGAAGTAGCTCAATTGGAATTCCATCACCTCCACTAGCTTTATTTGTAGCTATGCTTCCTAAGGCCCACTTGACTTAGCATTCCAGGATGTCTGGCTCTAGGTGAGTGATCACACCATCATGGTTATCTGGGTCATGAAGATCTTTTTTGTATAGTTCTGTGAAGTCTCACCACCTCATCTTAATATCTTCTGCTTCTGTTAGGTCCATACGATTTCTGTCCTTTATTGTTCTCATTTTTGCATGAAATATTCCCTTGGTATCTCTAATTTTCTTGAAGAGATCTCTAGTCTTTCCCATTCTATTTTTTTTCCTCTATTTCTTTGCACTGATCACTGAGGAAGGCTTTCTTATCTCTCCTTGATAGTCTTTAGAACTCTACATTCAAATGGATGTATCTTTCCTTTGCTCCTTTGCCTTTCATGTCTTTTCTTTTCTCAGCTATTTGTAAGGCCTCCTCAGACAGCCATTTTGACTTTTTGCATTTCGTTTTCTTGGGAATGGTCTTGATCCCTGTCTCCTGTACAATGTCATGAACCTCCATCCATAGTTCTTCAGGCACTCTGTCTATCAGATCTAATCTTTTGAATCTATTTGTCACTTTCATTGTATAATCATAAGGGGTTTGATTTAGGTCATGATTGAATGGTCTAGTGGTTTTCCCTGGTGGTGGTGCTGCTGCTGCTGCTAAGTCGCTTCAGTCATGTCTGACTCTGTGAGAGCCCAAAGATGGCAGCCTACCAGGATCCCCTGTCCCTGGCATTCTCCAGGCAAGAACACTGGAGTGGGTTGCCATTTCCTTCTCTAATGTATGAAAGTGAAAAGTGAAAGTGATGCCACTCAGTAGTGTCCAAATTTTAGTGACCCCATGGACTGCAGCCTATCAGGCTCCTCCATCCATGGGATTTTCCAGGCAAGAGTAGTGGATTGGGTTTCCAGTGGTTTCCCCTACTTTCTTCAATTTAAATCTGAATTTGGCAGTAAGGAGTTCATGATTTGAGCCTTAGTCAGTTCTCAGTCTTGTTTTTGCTGACTGTTTAGAGCTTCTCCATCTTTGGCTGCAAAGAATATAATCAATCTGATTTTGGAATTAACCATCTGGTGATGTCCATGTGTAGAATCTTCTCCTGTGTTTTTGGAAGAGGATGTTTGCTATGACCAGTGCGTTCTCTTGGCAAAACTCTGTTAACCTTTGACTTGCTTCATTTGGTACTCTAAGGCCAAATTTGCCTGTTACTCCAAATATCTCTTGACTTCCTACTTTTGCATTCCAGTCCTCTATAATGAAAAGGACATCTTTTGGGGGTGTTAGTTTAGAAGGTCTTGTAGTCTTCATAGAACTGTTCAATTTCAGCTTCTTCAGCATTTCTGGTCAGGGTATAGACTTGGATTACCATGATAGTGAATGGTTTGCCTTGGAAATGAACAGAGATTATTCTGTGGTTTTTGAGGTTGCATCCAAGTACTGCATTTTGGACTCTTTTGTTGACTATGATGGCTACTCCATTTCTTCTAAGGTAGGGAACATTTCATTCAAAGATGGGCTCGATAAAGGATAGAAATGGTATGGACCTAACAGAAGCAGAACATATTAAGAAAAGGTGGCAAGAATACACAGAAGAACTGTACAAAAAATATCTTCACGACCCAGATAATCATGATGGTGTGATCACTAACCTAGAGCCAGACATCCTGGAATGTGAAGTCAAATGGGACTTGGAAAGCATCACTACGAACAAAGCTGGTGGAGGTGATGGAATTCCAGTATAGCTATTTCAAATCCTGAAAGATGATGCCGTGAAAGTGCTGCACTCAATATGCCAGCAAATTTGGAAAACTCAGCAGTGGCCACAGGACTGGATAAGGTCAGTTTTCATTCCAATCCCAAAGAAAGGCAATGCCAAAGAATGCTCAAACTACTGCAAAATTGCACTCATCTCACATGCTAGTAAAGTAATGCTCAAAATTCTCCAAGCCAAGCTTCAGCAATACGTGAACCGTGAACTCCCTGATGTTCAAGCTGGTTTTAGAAAAGGTAGAGGAACCAAAGATCAAATGGGCAACATCCACTGGATCATGGGAAAAGCAAGAGAGTTCCAGAAAAACATCTATTTCTGCTTTATTGACTAGGCCAAAGCCTTTGACTGTGTGCATCACAAGAAACTGTGGAAAATTCTGAAAGAGCTGGGAATACTAGACCACCGAACCTGCCTCTTGAGAAACCTATATGCAGGTCAGGAAGCAAGAGTTAGAACTGAACATGGAACAACAGACTGGTTCCAAATAGGAAAAGGAGTACTTCAAGGCTGTATATTATCACCCTGCTTATTTAACTTATATGCAGAGTACATCATGAGAAACGCTGAACTGAAAGAAACACAAGCTGGAATCAAGATTGCCGGGAGAAATATCAATCACCTCAGATATGCAGATGACACCACCCTTATGGCAGAAAGTGAAGAGGAACTAAAAAGCCTCTTGATGCAAGTGAAAGAGGAGAGTGAAAAAGGTGGCCTAAACCTCAACATTCAGAAAAGGAAGATCATGGCATCCGGTCCCATCACTTCATGGGAAATAGATGGGGAAACACTGGAAACAGTGTCAGACTTTATTCTTTTGGGCTTCCAAATCACTGCAGATGGTGATTGCAGCCATGAAATTAAAAGACGCTTACTCCTTGGAAGAAAAGTTATGACCAACCTAGATAGTATATTCAAAAGAAGAGACATTACTTTGCTGACTAAGGTCCGTCTAGTCAAGGCTATTGTTTTTCCTGTGGTCATGTATGGATGTGAGAGTTGGACTGTGAAGAAAGCTGAGTGCCGAAGAATTGATGCTTTTGAACTGTGGTGTTGGAGAAGACTCTTGAGAGTCCCTTGGACTGCAAGGACATCCAACCAGTCCATTCTGAAGGAGATCAGCCCTGGGATTTCTTTGGAAGGAATGATGCTCAAGCTGAAACTCCAGTACTTTGGCCACCTCATGAGAAGTGTTGACTCATTGGAAAAGACTCTGATGCTGGGAGGGATTGGGGGCAGGAGAAGAAGGGGACAACAGAGGGTGAAATGGCTGGATGGCATCTCGGACTTGATGGACGTGAGTCTGAGTGAACTCCGGGAGTTGGTGATGGACAGGGAGGCCAGGGGTGCTGCGATTCATGGGGTCGCAAAGAGTCGGACACGACTGAGCGACTGAACTGAACTGAACTGAACTGATTCTTGCCCACAGTAGTAGATATAATGGTCATCTGAGTTAAAGTCACCCATTCCAGTCCATTTTAGTTCTTTGATTCCTAAAATTTTGATTTCACTCTTGTCATCTCCTGTTTGACCACTTCCAAATGCCTTGATTCATGGACCTAACATTCCAGGTTCCTATGCAATATTGTTCTTTACAGCATCAGACTTTACTTCCATCACCAGTCAGATCCACAACTGGGTATTGTTTTTGCTTTGGCTTCGTCTCTTCATTCTTCTGGAGTTAGTTCTCCACTGATCTCCAGTAGCACATTGGGCACCTACTAACCTGGGGATTTCATCTTTCAGTGTCCTATCTTTTTGTCTTTTCATACTGTTCATGGGGTTCTCAAGGCAAGAATACTGAAGTGGTTTGCCATTCCCTTCTTTGTATATTCATAAGGGATTTGATATAGGTCATACTTGAATGGCCTACTGGTTTTCCCTACTTTCTTCAATTTATGTCTGAATTTTGCAGTAAGGTATTTGTGATCTGAGCCACAGTCAGCTTCAGGTCTTGTTTCATCTGACTGTATAGAGCTTCTCCATCTTTGGCTGCAAAGAATATAATTAATCTTTTTTCAATATTGACCATCTGGTGATGTCCATGTGTAGAGTTGTCTCTTGTGTTGTTGGAAGAGGGTGTTTGCTAAGAGCAGTGCCTTGTCTTGGCAAAACTTTGTTAGATTCCTAACTACTAGACTGCCAAGGAATTCCGCTGAGGGTGATATTGGGGCAGTCTGAATTTGCAATTAGTATTAGAAGTGAGGATGATCGTGGCAACTCCTGAACTTTGCAAAGAAAGAAAGAAAGTGAAGTCTATCAATCATGTCTGACTCTTTGCTACCCCATGGACTGTAGCCTACCAGGTTGCTCCATCCATGGGATTTTTCCAGGCAGGAATACTGGAATGAGTTGTCATTTCCTTGTCCAGGAGGTCAGGAAGACCTTTGCCTGGCTCAAGACCCAGGCATTGAACCCGGGTCTTCTGCATTGTAGGCAGACACTTTACTGTCTGAGCCACCAGGAAGCTTTGCAAACTTGTTATTTATTTCTCAAAGCAAACTCATGAGGTATAAGATCACAGAGCTGAGAATAGAACATAAGCAAAATATTGTGTGACATAAATGATTACAGTAGTTTCTTAGATCTGTTTCCCAAGGCAAAAGAAATACAAGCAAAATAAACAACTGGGACTAAGTCAAACTTAAAAACTTTTGAACAGCAAAGAAAATGGTAAACAAAACAAAAGACAACCTACGAATTGGGAAAATATATTAGCAAATGATGTTACCAAGAAGGGCTTAATTTTTTAAAGTGCAAATAGCTCATCATATAATGCAATTAAAAAAAAAAAAAAAACAAAAAACCTGAACATAGGCAGAAGACCTAAACAGACATTTCTCCAAAGAAGACATACAAATGGTTACCAGGCACATGAAAGATGTTCAACATTGCTATTTATTAGAGAAATGCAAAATAAAATTACAATGAGATACCACCTCACACTGGTCAGAATGGCCATCATTAAAAAATTTACAAACTGTAAATGCTGGAGAGTGTGTGGAGGGAAAAGAACCCTCCTACACTATTGATAGAAATGTAAATTAGTGCAGCCATGGTGTGTGGGGACCATCATTTTTCTAAAAGATTGCATATCCTATCCCTCTAAAATATTTGTAATGTTATAAAGACATCTTATGGAGATTTAAATCTTGAAGTGGCCTGGAGGCTCTATATTCACTGAGAGTTTGTTGATCTTAAATTGACTCAAGAGAATTTCTGGATTAATTGTTCTTTCTCCTTTTTATAATTTTCCCTGGATCTGAGAGAATGAGGGAAGAAATCAGAAATGCAATGGGTCACACTCACTTTGGCAAATGAAGTAAAGCTGTCCTGATACACAGAAGATTACCATAGAGCCTGTATAAGGGTAACACAGTTGTTTTGAGACAATCCATTTTTTGCTTCCCTTTTTAATTTAAAAAAGACATGAGAAAATACTTGGGATAATGGAAGTGTTTTATATCTTGTTTTGAGTTGCGGTTTTTATGGTGATTACAAATATTAAAACTCATTACTGAGCACTAGATCATTGTATTTTATTAAACATTAAATATACTTTAATCTTTAAAATGAGTGTTGTGAGAAATGCAAATTATGATTTAAACCTGGGGTTTGCAGGGTTGACTGCTTCATATATAACTAAGGTTTAACAAATGGAGCACTAACCTTAAGCTTATTGTACTTTATGTAACAGATGAAACTCTGTTGAAGAATCACATATTTATTAGTTGAAAAGTTCAGGAGAAAATGAAGGTCCAGAGACAAAACTGACTTTACAAATATTGCAACTGGAAGAAGGGCAGCACTAAAGGAAGAAGTATCCAAGAACATGCATGGATTGCTTAACATGTACCAGATACCGTATTGTCATTTCAATTGTTATTTCATTGATTGGTTATACCAACCCTATGAAGAACCCACTGCTAAAAATCTATTTTTACCTTGTTGAGAAATGTAAGTCTTGATAGATTATGTGACCTACCCAAGGTTACAAGGCTAAAAATGGTAAAGTTAAATCTTGAGGCTCTATGTCTGATGTCAAAGTCTGTATTCTTGACAACCAAGGCTTATTACTTCCATTCAGTCATTGTTTAGATTAAGTTAGGCTAGTTTAATTATGCATGATGAGTCATTAAATGGCAACTTGAGTCACATTGACCACTCTACTTCTAATATATAAAAATTAGTTGTAACAACAACATAGCCAAACCTGAATAATCTTTTTAATTTGGTTGAATGGCAAAATTTTAATGGCTCAATATGGCCAGCAGGTGGCAATGGTATTCCATTAAGTCAATAGAGCAACTTCAGGGAAATTAATGCGCATATCACTTCATGTCAAATAGATGGGGAAATATGGAAACAGTGACTAATTTTATTTTCTTAGGCTCCAAAATCATTGCAGATGGTAAAGGGAGCCACAAAATTAAAAGACACTTGCTCCTTGGAAGAAAAACTATGACCAACCTAGACAGTATATTAAAAAGCAGAGACATCACTTTGCTGACAAAGGTCCAAATAAAGTCAAAGTTATGGCTTTTCCAGTAGTCATGTATGGATGTGAGAGTTGGACCATAAAGAAGGCTGAGTGCTGAAGAACTGATGCTTTTAAACTGTGGTGCTGGAAACTCTTGAGAGTCTCTTGGACAGCAAGAAGATCAAACCAGTCAATCCTAAAGGAAATCAACCCTGAATATTCATTGAAATGGTTGATGCAGAAGCTCCAGTACTTTGGCCATCAGATGTGAAGAGGTGACTCATTGGAAATGACCTCTTTTCTGGGAAAGATTGAGGGCAAGAGGAGAAGAGGGCAACAGGGGATGAGATAGTTGGATGGTATCACCAACTCAGTGGGCATCAGAAGTGTGAGCAAACTCAGGAAGATAGTGAAGGACAGGAAATCCTGGTGTGCTGCAGTTCATGGGGGTTGTAAAGAGTTGAACACCACTTAGTGACTAAACAACAATGTATATAAAAAATACAAGGCTGCAGAAAAAAAGAAGAGGAGAAGTTTTCTGTGATCTTGACCCTAGATATTTATGCACTTGACCCATTAGGGATACACAATTTTTGAGCTGTTTGCATACGTAGGCTAGTTTAATTGCGTTCTGCATAAGGTAAGCAAAAGAAGAAATAATGAACACACTGAAGAGACAGTGGTTCTAAGCTCTCTAAATGAGGGTATAGAACGAAAAATAAATATTATTTGAGGGAATCTTTGAAGCTTCTTTTACAGTTGTGTTTTTGGCGTGTGCATGTGTTTATTTGCATATATATGTATATGTGCACATTTACGTATGTCGTTGTGGTCGTGTTGTTAGTGTTGCTCATGAAACCCAACGACATGTGTGAGTTGGTGACAAAAGGAATGTTTTTGGATTTAAGCCAAATCTTTCTACCTCTGGAAGAGTAAAGCATATTCTGAAACTAGTATGCCACAAACAAGGAACATTTGACTACACCATTGCAAATACTGTATTTTATTATCCAGTTTCCTAAAACCAACATGATGGACAAAGCAAAGATTCCTGGACCAAGATATTTAAGGTTTTGAAAGACAGCAGTAGTTTTCCAGGAGGACAAGGTAAATATGAATATTTTAGGAAGGGACACTAGCAACTAAAACAGGTGTAGAAAAGTGAAAAAACAGTGTCTTTGTGAAGTATAAACCCTTCAGCAAAGTGAGAATTTGTACCTTAAAAGAAAGAATCAGAGAAAGTCTTTTGGTCATGCAAGGAATTTGGATGCTATTCTAAAATGAACTTTCAGATGAGTTTGCCCATTATGGAAATATGAGACTTCTGAAAAAAGGTAGAGGAGGCCTGATCCGAAAGTATCAAAAGGAGGTGGTAGATTGAAGAATTATTTGGGACACAGACTTTATACTACTACAGAAAACTCCAATAAACTGGAATTCAAAGCGGTGCTCTGTTTATCTGCTGTTGTGATTAAAATATGAATTCTGAAAGACAGTGGTTTTCCAAAAAATCAGGATTTAGTGTTAACTTCCTTTCTTCACGCTGAGAATGTATAATATCAAAAACCATGTCCTGAAATGGTTGAAAATGATGAAATGAAGGTAATACATATTTTTAAAAATAATAAAAGGAAGATAAGAAAAGTGATGGGTAATGACTTTCAGACTTATATAATGTGTTCCTGCCACCTGTGTCATGAGCTGCATTGGGCAGACTGACCCTAGAGTCTGAGTGGTTGGGCAGGAAAAGGGAGTTCCTAGGTAGTGAATCTAGCACAAAAGGTAACTGGCAACATATGGCTGGAGATGGCATATGGCTGGTCTAGAGCATATATTATATATCTTTGTTGTTGCTGTTGTTAAGTCACTAAGCCAGTTCCAACTATCTGAGACCCCATGAACTGCAGCATGTCAGGCTTCTCTGTCCTTCACTATCTCCCTGAGCTTGCTCAAACTCACGTCCATTGAGTGAGTGATGCCATCCAATCATTTCATTCTCTGTCGTCCCATTCTCCTCCTGCCTTCAATCTTTCCCAGCATCAGGGTCTTTTCCAATGAGTCAGCTCTTTGCATCATGTGGCCAAAATATTGGAGCTTCAGTTTCAGCATCAGTTCATCCAATGAATATTCAGGGTTGATTTCCTTTAGGATTGTCTGGTTTGATCTCCTTGCAGTCCAAGGGACCCTCAAGAGTCTTCTCCAGTGCGACAGTTCAAAAGCATTCATTTTGGGGGGGCCAGCCTTCTTTATGGTCCAAATCTCACATCTGTATCTGACTACTGGAAAAACCATAGTTTTGACTATATGGACCGTCGCTAAGAGTCAGACATGACTGAACGACTTCACTTTCACTTTTCACTTTCATGCATTGGAGAAGGAAATGGCAACCCACTCCAGTGTTCTTGCCTGGAGAATCCCAGGGATGGGAGAGCCTCAAGGGCTGCCATCTATGGGGTCGCACAGAGTCGGATATGACTGAAGCGACTTAGCAGCAGCAGCAGCAGGCCAAGTGATGTCTCTGCTTTTTAATACACTGTCTATGTTTGTCATAGCTTTTCATCCAAGGAACAAGCATCTTTTAATTTTGTGGCTGCAGTCACTGTCCCCTTTGATTTTGGAGCCAAAGGGAATGAAATCTGACACTGTTTCCACATTTCCCCATCTTACATATAGTTTATGCCATCTCTCCCTCAAGCAGCACCCTCTGAGGAATCTTCCTTATGCCATTCTTAGATTTTGCTATAGCTTAGATTTTGCTCTAGTAGAGCTATAATCAGGAAGTTCCTAAGTCCCTAAAGATTGTGTAAACGTTTCTCTGGAATGCTTCTATGTTGTAAATAGCCACTCTCCTTTGTTCACACTGTGATCTAGTTCATCACCTGTCAAACAACTCACCAGTGCATGTTCCTTAAAGCCTGTTTGCCCTCCAAGGATAGGGTGTCCCTTGTGGCTCAGCTGTTAAAGAATTTGCCTGCAATGTGAGAAACCTGGGTTCTATCCTTGGGTTGGGAAGATCCCCTGGATAAGGGAAATACTACCCACTCCAGTATTCTGGCCTAAAGAGTTTATTGACTGTAGTCTATGGGGTCACAAAGAGGTAGACATGACTTAGCAACTTCCACTTTTCACAAGGATAGGAAGAACAAGGTAGTCTCAAAGGAAGAGAAGAGATACTGTGATAATGTGAGAAGAGACACTGTGATAAAGATGAGTCTGAGTTTGTATCATAATTTTACCACTGATTGTGTGACATGTAATAAAATGTTTTAATAGAAGCTCTGTTTGTTTACCTGTAAAGTAATGGGTGGGCTTGCCAGGTGGTGCAGTGGTAAACAACCCACCTGCAATGCAGGGGACACAAGAAATGTGATTCAATCCCTGAGTTGAGAAGATCTCCTGGAGGAGGAAATGGCAACCCTGTCCAGTATTCTTGAAGGGAGATTCCCATGAACAGAGGAGCCTGGTGGGCTACAGTCCATGGGGTTGCAAAGAGACAGATATGACTGAGTATGTGTGTGGAAATTGATGGAGGGTCAATCTACAGCAAAATGGCCATCTTTGTTTTCTGTTGGTTTGCAGACATTATCATTGAACCACAAAATTCTTTCCCAATGAGTTCAGACATAGACTCAAAAGACTTATTGCAGTTGTTGCTAATAGTAGGTACCTGCAGCTAAATGATTGGAGTTAACATAGAGGAGAGCAATGTACCAACATTTCAGGTTTAGATAATCTGAATTTCCTGGCTTTCGAAACATGAAATCGTATATCCAATCCTCATGCAAATACTAAGTGCCAGGATGTACAAATAAGCATGGCAGGCACTTCCAAGGATGTAGAAATTAACTGGACAAGTCCTGACCTCAAAGAACCTAAAGGTTAACAGATATGATCTTGCTAGATGATACTTATACATACATTTATACTAAAAAACGGAGAAGGCAATGGCACCCCACTCGAGTACTCTTGCCTGGAAAATCCCATGGATGGAGGAGCCTGGTAGGCTGCAGTCCATGGGGTCACACAGAATCGGACACAACTGAAGCGACTTAGCAGCAGCAGCAGCATACTAAACAAGGTAGACAGTGATAACCTTAGTGAGGGATGTTGAGACAAGATTGTGTGTGTGTGTGTGTGTGTGTGTGTGTGTATCTTAGGGGAGAGGGAGGAAAGAGTTCATAGGAAACTGTGATTCAGATACAGTTTGTTTCTTATGACAAAAATCATATAGGTGAGGCACAAGGCTGTTCTGAAATCATTGGCGGTCGCAATAGATTCTGGTGTAATATATCAACTTTAGCTACACCTGCTTCTGTGGCATTTAGCCCATGCTGAGTCTTGTCTTTTTCAACAAATGTGTTTTCAGCCTCTTTCTACTCACCTGTGGACATCTACATGTGAAAAGCGATGGTCCTGCCAGATCTATGATACGATAAATGATTTAACTTATACTTTGGCCACCTGACGCGAAGAGCTGACTCATTGGAAAAGACCCTGATGCTGGGAAAGATTGAGGACAGGAGGAGAAGGGGACAATAGAGGATGAAATGGTTGGATGGCATCATCGACTCGATGGACATGGGTTTGGGTGGACTCCGGGAGTTGGTAATGGACAGGGAGGCTTGGTGTGCTGCGGTTCATGGGGTCGCAAAGAGTCAGACACGACTGACAGACTGAATTGAACTGAACTGAACTGAAGACTATTCTAGACAGATCAGCAACCACATGTACAGAAAAACAAACAAGCAAACAAACAAAAAACAACCTTGTCCTAAGCACCAGGGAATTAGGTCATTAAAGGAAAACTGAATTTGAAGATTTTAAATAGAAAAACAGTGGCAACAATTTCCCATCATATTTCTCAGTGGAGGCTTGGAAGTCCATTGTTCTTTAAGAGATAATTGAATGTTCCCTTTTTCTATATTTAAATTTAGAAGTTTTTCACTATATTTTGGGAAATTATTTATCTTGATCATTGACAGAATTCATTTTTCAGATTTATAATGTGCAGTTATTTGTCATATTTTTATTTTAGGGGGGTTTTGAAATAAGCATTTAAAAAATTTTAAATACTTTTTAAACAAAAATCTAGGTCTCAGAGACTACAGAAAAACCAAATGGAAAATGGAGTGGGAATTCTGTGTATCTAGAACTGGCATATAGGTGTGTATGTAAACACATTATGCTTTCTACAAAAGATCAAATGAAAATTGTGCCCATGGAGAAGGACTTCTGTGCAGCAGACAAGCATTCTAATTATTTTATCCTTATTGCCTTCTATACAGCTGAAAGGAATGCAAGGTGGGGATGAAGGTGTAGGAAAGAAGAAAAGAAGTGTTATGTATAGATGTAACCGATGTTGGTTAGCAAAAAGTGCTTTATTACACACCAGGATTTTTTTTTTTAAGGCTTTCTTCATTCCCAATGGAAGGCTTTCACTGTAGGGGGCAATCGGCCATAGGAGTTGATCAGTGGGAAGCCTATGAACTGTAAAAACAACAACAAAGGCTTTTACAAATCATTCTATGTGGATAAAATAGGTAAAAAACCCTCACCTTGGGGGTATTTATGAGGATACACTGGCCTTACCTCTTTACCTGCTATTTCCCATAATTGGTTTCACTCCTCAATTTCTCTTTTCCTCTTAGGCAACATGAAATGGACCTTTATAGATGACAAGATTTCTTTCATATCTGTATCTGGGCAGGGAGAATGGGGCGATATCGTATCGAAAAGGGCAGCTTATCATACCTCTTTTCCCCCCTCTGTTTATTAAAAAGAATGAGTGCAACTGAGGGACTTCCGCTGAGAGTAACAAGCACTTTACCACTGCAAAAGGGGCTCCGGCTGTAAAAGGTCTCCAACCAACTAAACTGAGTGGCACTCCTCACCACAGCCACGTTCAAGTTGTCTTTTCCAAGCAGACAGCTAAATGAGGAGTTAAGAGATGCCCGCGTAGCTTTCCATGATGTAAATCAAAGATGAAAGAACCCTAACTCGCAGGAAATGTTAAAGAAAAAAACACCTAAGTGAAACGCAGGGTAGCTAAATGACTTGCGTTTGGATTTTATTTTGCCGATCAATCCACAAGACTTCATATTTTGGTCATTGTAACTCCATTCTAAATTAAAGATATTTTTGTGAAAATTTCCCCAAACGATCAACATGAAACAGGTCATTTTCTCTCCTAGGTAATTTTTGGAGAGTGGTTGAAATTTGTGAAACCATGTGTGGAAATTGGGTTTATATTCACATGAATATCTCCAGCTATGTGATGTCTTCATATACAAAGATGGATCTACAACTCTCTTTTCAAAGGATAGGTAACCCTTTAGTAACATCAACCATCACTGTGGTTCAGTGCTGACACCCCTCTGGGTGTAATTCAAAATGACATTTTGTTTTTTTTTTACAAATTCATGGAAATAGCTTTTTTTTTTTTTTTGAGATTTTACCATCTTGTATTATCTTTTATTTTCTTCAATATACTACTTACATGTGTGCAAAATCTTACCTTCTGTGTTAAACAATTGACATTTCCATCAAAACAGTCCATCCTATTCTCTTTTATAGTTCTCATTATTTAGTTCAGTGCCTTGAACTTGGTACATGAATCAATAAATATTTATTAAATAAAAGCAATCAAGCCCTAAAATGTGTTGATAAGATTACATCTGTCTCTAGGAACTAAAAAAACCAGTGATGATTAAGAAAAAACATTACATAGTTCATAATCTGTGCAAGGCACTGTTTTTATTCATTTATATAGTCATAAAACTTCATGAGATATCATTATTAATATCTCGGTGTTACAGTTAAGAACAGTGAGATAGATTAAGTAATGTATTCAAGCAGATAGTGGCAGAGCAAGAATTTGAAACAATGCAGCCTTCAGGCTGTGCTCTTAATTACTATGCTATATATAGCTTTCCGAACAGACTGTATTTATTGTGTAGCTGTAAGTGCTTTACATGTACTAATTCATTAGTATCATGAATTCTATTTGTAGAAGCTGGCTGTATGCCAGGATGGGATATATTAGCACTTTCACTAGACTTTAGTAAACATAGGCTGAGAATTTCATACTTCCAAGGTTTTATTCTTACGCAGTGGTTATCGAAATGTGGATTGGAGAACCAAGGAGTTCCCACCTTCCTTTTTAGAGCACTTACATAGTCAGAGCTCAACTAGATATCAACGAAAGTGTTCTGTAGTTTTCTGTTTTTTTTCTCTTCACCTACTTTATAAATTTTTTTTAAAATATATGATATTCATTATGGAAGATATAAGAATCCCTGAGTGTAACAATTACAGCAAATAAATACAAAATTAAAAAAAAAGAAATCATAAAGCTGCTTCTTAAATCTGACAATTTTAAGGAGAATGGGTTTTGCTGTACCCATATCCCACTGAACTGGATATGCTGCTGCTGCTAAGTCTCTTCAGTCGTGTCTGACTCCGTGCGACTGGATCTAGTAACTACTGAACCATCTGAAATTTCTTATTAGATAAAGATTTAACAAGGATTAATTAGTCCATGAATTTCAAGAATGATTTGTTGCTCTCTAACTTCTCTTAATGAAATGCTGATACTTTAATTGAATATACATTTTATTTATTTTTTTACCATTTCCAGTAAAGCTGCTGTTTGCTCTAATCTGTATCAAAGTTATATTAAGGTAATACTAAAATAAGTACTAGTTGTTCCTAATGCTATAAACACAACCAACAAATTCTTATATAATGGTTTTAATTTTTATATTCCCATGTGATTCCTTAATTTGAATTTCTAGTGAAAAATACCAGGAATGAAAATATTCTAATAAAAAATACATAATTTCATGACTTGTTGTTTGTACATATACTTACTTCCTGGGCTATGTAAGTTTCATTCCGTCTGCAGTTAGCTGTTTAACCATTTCCTAGGACCTCTGTGAAAGCCATGACTTTATTTTAAGATGTTCATATAGAGAGGCATCATTATACTCTAGTGAAATCACTACATTATGGTATACTAGGTATATTACAACTAGTTCCAAATATGAGCTCTGGTTTTTTATTTTAACATGAATCCTTTTGTGTCCTTCAAATATGGTATTACTTTTACATAAACTGTATGTAACTGTCCTACACATAAACATCAGAGTTGGTAGATAGATATCCACCATTAAGTTAAAGGGTGGCATCTTTATGACATACACTAAGCTTAAAGCTCAACATTCAGAAAACGAAGATCATGGCATCCGGTCCCATCACTTCATGCGAAATAGATGGGGAAACAGTGGAAACAGTGTCAGACTTTTTTTTTGGTGGGGGGGCTCCAAAATCACTGCTGATGGTGATTGCAGCCATGAAATTAAAAGACACTTACTCCTTGGAAGGAAAGTTATGACCAACCTAGATAGCGTATTCAAAAGCAGAGATATTACTTTGCTGACTAAGGTCCGTCTAGTCAAGGCTATGGTTTTTCCAGTAGTCGTGTATGGATGTGAGAGTTGGACTGTGAAGAAAGCTGAGTGCCGAAGAATTGATGCTTTTGAACTGTGGTGTTGGAGAAGACTCTTGAGAGTTCCTTGGACTGCAAGGAGATCCAACCAGTCCATTCTGAAGGAGATCAACCCTGGGATTTCTTTGGAAGGAATGATGCTCAAGCTGAAACTCCAGTACTTTGGCCACCTCATGCGAAGAGTTGACTCATTGGAAAAGACTCTGATGCTGGGAGGGATTGAGGGCAGAACAAGAAGGGGATGACAGAGTATGAGATGGCTGGATGGCATCACTGACTCGATGGACGTGAATCTGAGTGAACTCTGGGAGTTGGTGATGGACGGGGAGGCCTGGCATGCTGCGATTCATGGGGTCGCAAAGAGTCGGACACGACTGAGCGACTGAACTGAACTGAACTGACTCTCAAAGCATATTCTTCTAAAGTAAACATCATTAATTTTTTGGTAACAGTAAAAGAAATAATTAATAATAGAACTTTTAAATTTATTGCATAAATATCGTCTTCCTTGAAATTTCTGGATTAGACCTAGACTCAGTGATATATACTATCTCTTCTACCACACTTCTCTAATATACCTTTGGCAAAATTATTTGCATTTACAGAATAGGAAAAGTGTGGTGTAAAGACTCTAAACATGACCTCCAATGACGCTGTCTTCTGGTAGGCACCATTGTATCTCCCCCTGCTCTTGAATGTAGGTTTGACCTATGGCTTGCTTCTAATCAATAGAGGGAGTGAACTGTCATTTCCATGATTAGGTTCATAAGATTATAACTCCAATTTTTTAGAAAATCGTCTCAATTGCATAGTCATTTTGCACATTTTAAACAAAGGAAGTGGCTGTTTGGAGATGCCCATGTGGTAAGGAACTGACGGCATCCTCTGGTCAATAGCCAGAGAGTGGCTGAAACTCTCAGTCTAACAATGTTCAGTAAACTGAATTCTGTCAACAATCATATGACTTTGGAAGCATATTCCTTCCCAGTTGGGTTTTCAGATAAAAACTCAGTCATGGATGATATCTTATTTGCCACTTTCAAATGAGTCCTAGAAGCAAAGAACCCAGATGAGCTGTAGCAAGACTACTGAACCATAGATTTGTAACATAACTGATGCTATTGTTTTAAGCCTGTAAGTTTATGGTACTATTGTACCATGCTATTATTATACCAGTGTTATAATAATGCAGCATCAAAAAATTAATGTAGTGACTCAAACAACTGTTTTCTTTGAATCCAGAAACATAGTTAGGGCTTTGATTTTAAGAGGTACTGATCTTATTACAATTTAAAAATAAATGAATAATATGAAAATGTGGGAATGAGTCTAGAATGCCTGGAAAGTAAATGACACTGAGGATTACAAAATATGGCATCCATACGGTATAGTAAGAATACTGGCCCTTGTGGGACAGGGCCAGTATTAGTTAATTATTTCATACTTAGCTAATGCTGAAGGAAAAAATATAATCATGACCAAGAGCCTGGTTATACCAGCTTTTTAGGAACCCACTTCTTTTTTAATTTAAATTTTTACTTATATATTTTTGATACATTTAAAGCTTCCAATTGACCAATAATAACTATTAAGTTATTATTTCTCTTTGGATAAGAGAAATTGTCTTCTAATAGAAGAATTTGTCACTTTTATCTTCAGACTCACAGCTACCTTTACCTTCTTTACACTGATTTTTATTTTACTATATTGTTTTTTCTGATAATAATCGATATTAGAATGATTATGTTTTTCTGAGAACTATAAGTTTCAATATGAGTTTAGCATTATATGTTGACCTTTAAATTCTATGCCTATTTATATAGAATATTTTGTCTTGGTCTTTAAAAAAAAAATCACAGCTTTAGCTCACACATGAAGAAAAAAAAAAGACACCATACCTGTGAAAATTATACCAATAATTTTCAGCACATTGTCAACAATACAATTGAAATAAAATAAAATAATTATTTGAGACAATATATTTTATACATTGGATGTGGACTCCTACAGAGCTGATCTTTAGTTGCATCTTATGAAAAGCTATAGAATGAATTTATCCAAGATTACTTTTAAAGGAAGAAATTAAATTGTCCATGCAACACCATTACATATGCAACAAAAAATATTCATAGATGCATGATAAACCTTTCAATTGGATTACACTTTTATAGCTAAAACTGAAATATAATTTTATGCCACAAGCATCCAGGCATATTTTATCAATTTTCTGTTCTTTTACCCATATGAAATGTGTGATATGTGATATAAATATACACACACTTTGTATATGAGTTACATTTTTGAAGTCTAAAACAAGAAAAGCCACAGAAAATGGCAATAGAAGATGAGCAAAGTCTTACCTTTATCTGAATGCTGTGTTTTAAACTGAGTGAATACTTTCACTATAACCACATATTTGTCATTCTGCTCAGGCTGAATGTACTATTTTAAATGAGAAAAAGTTCAACAAGACTTGCCCAAAATGAACTATCTAGTAACTATAGTTCTATAGTGATTTCGGAAAACAGAACAACCTGTCTTTCATGATTCACTTCTCTAGAACTATAGAAACAAACTATGTGGGAAAGTCCATTAACTGAAGCATCTCCTTGAGAACAGGAAAAGGAAGATGGTCATTGCCAGACTAGCTGTGATAGGAAAAATATAATTACTAAAAGTTGATACATAGAAATGCTAAATTAGTTTTGTCTCTCTGGAATATTGGGATAAAACAATGAATTGATTCTTTTACCTTTCCTGAACAAAGGTCTTAGAAATGGTAGATGGGCATTAGTAGAATGGATGAATATTAAAACGTCTTAATATCATTCACTGTATACTGAGTGCCTCAAAAGTATAAAGCTCTGAAAAACAGAGGAAAACAATCTTTGTGAGTGATTGCCATGAAGATAGGAGTGAGACGCTGGTGGAGTTGTCAGGGTTGTGGCTCATAGTGGGCAGAGAGGGTATATTGCTCTGGAATGTGCGGAAGGATGCAAACTCATGGAATAAGTACACATTAAACATTCTATTCAGTAGTCTTTTGTAAACGTTATTACTGTTTGGATTCTTTATAAAGAATAAGCCTGACTGAGCAGAATAAAATGCTCTCAAACATCAATTTTCCACACCCATGAATAGCCTAGCTGTTTAAGTCATGAGCCATTAACATGACACAAAGAGATCACAAGGATGGAGCACCCAATGTGCCAGGCACACACCTAGCAAAAAGGAAGTCACCTTGTAAATGCAAAACTGTACAAATATAATGCCCAGAGACACACATGTATCCAAACCTCAAAGCTTTATATATATTTGTATATATATGTATATAAACACACACACACACATATATATAAAGCTTCCCAGGTTGCTGAGTTGGGTAAAAAAAATCTGCCTGCCTGCAATGCAGGAGACACAAGAGACCTGGGTTCAATCACTGGTTTGGGAAGATCCCCTGAAGGAGGAAATGGCAACCCACTCCAGTATTCTTGCCTGGAGAATTCCACAGACAGAGGAGCCTGTTGGGCTAGAGTCCATACAGTCGGTAAAAAGTCAGACAGGACTGAAGCAACTGAGCACACATACAAATTTTCTGTCTCAAAAAAATGTAGCCCATAAGTGTAGATGTTTATATTAACAGAGCACTTAAAAAACACAAAAGAAAAATAAACTCTATATTTCTTGCTGTAAAAATCTGTGTTCATATTGATTACTTTTTTTTTTTTTTTGTAAAACAAGATGAAGCCTCAAAGAAGCGAAGATTTGCAATGATCAATAAGCAGCTTACATGATTTGATGATGCATGTATAATCACAATATTTGAGAAGTTAGTTCCTCCTAATATGATCTCGGTATAGGAATTGCAACTCCAAGTTTTTCTCCCCTTCTCTGGATATGGATAAGTGAGTGTGTGGGGAATGTGTTTTATTCATTGTGCATCTCTGGAGAAAATCAGGTCACCTTCAATGATCTTATCAGTCAAAGAAAATAGGACTGCTTCACAAAGCTATTAAAATGGAAGAGAATTAAAATGTATAAAAAGCTTTCAGACACCAGGATCAAAGGGAAAAAGGTCACAGACTAGTCAAGGATTGTTGCCTTTGCTGAAATTCATGATTTTGATTAACATGAAGTTGTAAATGGCTATAACATTGTAAGCAGTTGCAATAAAATAAAATAGGAAACAAAGGCCAAGGACGTTACGGAATCGTAGAAGAAAGTGTCAAAAGAATACTTCTAACAAGTGGAAAAAATAAGCAATGTGAGAATTATGATTATATGCTTTTCAATAATTTACTTATGATTCACAAAATGCTTTAGCATGTACCAGGCAATTTAATCCTCACAAGTGAGATAGGTATTGTTCCCCATACTTCAAGAATATGGAGGCAAAGCTCAAGATAGTAATAAATTTCTGCAAGTTCAAACAACTAGTAGGCAGCAGACTACTGTTTTCGTCGAAGTCTCTAAAACAACCAACAGAACACTGTAAAATGTCCATAAATATTGTTAAATTAATCAGCCTGCACTTTTCTATTTTTTCCTAATTCCAAACCTAATATTCTTTCCAGTCAGTTGACTCATCCCTTAACAAGTGAGTCATCTATGCAAAACCATTTCTATTTTATTTGAAACATTGCTAACAGAAAAGTAAATAAAACATATAGGAGGAGTCCATTTTAAAAATAAAATAAACAGGAGTGGTATCTTACGGTGAAAAAGTCAAACTATCAATAGGATTGAAAAAAAATTGATTCATCTATTTTGGATGGAACTAATAAGATTTACCAAAATACTGTTACACAACAGATTACTTCTTAATTACACAAAAAATAGTTGAGCACTTCTTATGTGTTAACAGAGAGAATCAGATCCTTACACCAAATTATTGTCTTTTTTTATCCTTGATTACTATGATTTCCTGTTAATTCTCATTTTTTTTAAAATTTTTTCCATCTATTCACCATGGAGGAGTCAATGTAATCATATCAGGGTACAAATTTGTCTGTATCTTGGTTGATCCACTTTCCTACCCTACTTCCTCCTTCCAGCTACAAAATCTTAAATGACTACATTCTTGAGGAACAAAGGAAACTCCTTTAATGATTTATAAAAGAACCTACAAAGTCCTGTTAGGATTGGTCCTTGCCTCTCCTTGTTGCCTCATCTGCTCTTCCTCTTGTTATTTTGTCTGCATTACTCTACTGTTGACCTTAGACTATCATGTTTCCTCCCACCTATTTTCCTTTGTTGTATATTTTTGCTCATGTCACAAATGCTTCTCTACTCTATCTGTCAGTTACTATTCAGATTTTGGAAAGTCAGTTCCTCACGGTAGTCTTCTTTGGAAGTATTTGAGCGACCACAGCACCACGAGGTCCTTGGGGAACCCTGAAGGGAGTCTTCTTTGAATTCCCCAAACCAAGTGAGGTTTCCTGTCACAGGTTCTTAAAGTCATATGTCTTTTAGAGCACTAATCACAAGTGTGTGTGTGTGTGTGTGTGTGTGTGTGCAACATGTGTAAGAATAAGCCATCACTGCACTTCAAGCTTTGTAAGGATTGGGCCATGTTAGTTTTGCTCATTACTTTATTTATAGCACAGAGCTTGGTGTCTTTTTTTTTTTTTAATAAATGTAAAGTTCGAAGTTTGCTTTTTATTTTTTTTTTTAATTTTTATTTTTACTTTATTTTACTTTACAATACTGTATTGGTTTTGCCATACATTGACATGAATCCAGAGCTTGGTGTCTTAACTCAGTTTTACTCATTGGCTTCCTCCCATTTGTTCTTCACTGATTTAGGCTTTGAGGATATGGAAATGAGCAGTAGAAGATATGAATGGTAGAAGACATTCAACATAGTTGTTAAATGGTTGGCCGCAATTTTATGGACTCCAAAGTCCACACAAATAGTTACTAATTATACTTCCTACCACAATGATAATCTGGAAAGAAAAAAAAAAAAAAGTGAGAGAAGGATTTAGTGGATGCCATTACCATTGCTCAAACTAGGGTCGCATTTATGACAGAAAACCTGACAGGAAAATATCTATATCTATGATAGGAAATCTAGAAAGTTTATGGGATGCAGCTAAATAGTTTAGTTTGGGGTAGAGTACAGGGGATTGCAAGGAGTTGGACATGACTGAGTGACTGAACTGAACTGAGAGTCCATTCTAATGCATATTGGATTCAATCTGAAAATGTGTCCTTTATATTTTTGTATTTAAAGAAACAATTCTTCTCATTGTTTCTCAGAGGGCATTCTGCAGGCTCCCATGCCAATTAAAGACATTTAGTAAAGTGGGTGCCTCTGAAGAGATGTACAAATTTGTTAGCCTTACCTCTGGCTATAGTTAAATGAACAGGAAATTCTTGGGGGGGGGTGGGAAATGAAGCCTTTGCAAAACTGGATGTATTGTTTGGGTACCAGAGAAATGCCTCAAGCTGAGATCTTCAGAGAAGACCCATTTTATAAAGGGCTATATTAAATTAAGTAAGTGTTTAGAATCTCTGGGAAAAGGCACTATGGAGATATTTGAATGAGCACAAAGTTAAGTAGCAGTGAATGTAGAATTTCCTATTACTAGTGTTTTCTCCAGTGGATTTTTGGAAGCCTTTTGTGAGGCAGAAATATTATATGCATCAGAAAATCATAGAATATCATAGAAAGGGATTAAGAATTCATAAGTCAATTCCATCAATTTACAAATAAAGAAACTGAAGTCTAGAGAAGTAACACAATTTTTCTGGTGTTAGAGAGCCAATAGTGGCATATCTGAGATTAGAATACTGGTCTAATCCATTATTCTATATTCCTTCCACAAGGGAAATATTAGGAAATTGGCACTTCCAGAGATGGTTTTGCTTGTAATCCAATTTCCATGTCTTTGCAGACCCTACCAATGCATTCATTTTGTCAACAAGAAATTAAAATGAAAGTGAAAATATTTTAAGTTGAGCATTAAAAGATAATCCCAGCAGAAACTCACATGAGAACAGTGTGATAAAATGGAACAACTTTGCGTTTGGGATAAATCTGGATTCAAATCCCAACTCTGTCACATACTAGCTGTGTGAAATTGGACAGCTGTTTACCTTCTCTTCATTAGTTTCTTCTGTCTAACAATGGGGATAATAATACCTATTTCCTTTTAGAGTTTTCTGATAATTAAACGAAACCACTTATGTAAAGCATTTAGCACAATATTGTGCATATGTTTGAAAGCTCAATAAGAGGAGTTATTTTTTACTGGAGCATTGACATTCAAGTCTATATGAATTGCCAGATAATATAAGAGCATTTAGGATAAGGGATGGATTTCCAAAGGAAGAAGCCAGAAATGAGACAGTAATAAACAGAACTGAACTGATTAAATCCTGCTGCAAAGAAATAAGATGATAATACAGATATAAATGGCAACCCACTCTAGTATTCTTGCCTGGAAAATTCCATAGACAGATGATCCTGGCAGGCTGCAAAGAGTCAGACATGACTGAATACATACAGACATCACGCATGCACACATGCACACACACACACACACACACACACACACACACACACACACACATGACCACAGCCTTTAAGTATAGTGAGGATGCTAAACTCTTCCAGAATGAAATAGAGTATTTCTTAAAGATGTCCTTTCTTTAAGATTTCCCTGGAAGATGTCACAGCTGGCAGAAAGGCCAGAAGGAAAACAACATCTCCAGATAGGAAGACAAGTAGGTTAAATGAGCAGTGGTACTGAGTCAGTTCAAGTGGGATATAAATAGTGCTGAGTTCTGTCTCTGTTTTGCAAGCAGAGACCTTAGCCTGAACCCATCTGCTTCTGGAGAAAGATCTTCCAGTAAGAAGACATGTACCTTATGTGAAATGGGCAGAGATTCCTTTCTCTGATGATGAATAGCCAAGTGAGACACTAACGGACTAGCAGACTGGAGGGCAGATGCCTCTAAATCATTTTTAAAAAGAGACAGCTTGCCTCTTGACAGGTCTGTAGATAGAAACTTGCCTTCTCTCCAAAGTGTATAAGAGTTGCTTATGGAGAAAAGTGACTGTTCTTTTTGATCTTTTGGGACATATTTTAGTGTGATGCTTAATATTTCTAAAGTATGGGTTAAGGTGTGAAATACAAATCACACACATACACATATAAATGAGTACTGCAGTCTGTTTCCTCTCTTCACAAGAATTCCTGAACACTGTTGGAAATGGTACACTGAACTGGCACAGAGCTCTGAGTCATGCAGAACAAACAATAATAGCCAAAAGTTTGCAGTGTTGAAAGCAACCTACCCAAGCCTCAAGCCTTTCTTCAGCTAAAACTTACTGTGAGGATTAAATGAGATACTAAGTAGTCTAGAAGCTGACACATTGTAGCTTAATTATTCTTAGTTCCCCTCTTATCTTTCTCCTTCCTAAGACAGTTTTCAAGCTAAAAACCTCTTTCAGTTTTTAGTTGTTGTTACCAGTAGTATTTGCAGAAGCCAGTATAGCCCTGCTTTTTTTTGGAGACTCTCAGAAACTGATGGAAGAGTGAATTTGGGTTCAAAAAAGTGAAAAATACTATTTTAGGTACCCCTGAGAAAGAAGGTACACAGTTCAAAGAGAAAGAAGTATGAAGGTTGTATAGTTACTCTTCCCAGAAGACATGAGGGAAGTGAGTTTGATGAGAGAAATCCTGAAGTAGATGTCAGTCTCTACAGAGAGATGGTCCAGCAAGAGATGGGTAGGGATCCCCGTGTCAGAAAACACAACAGCTGTAGTAGGTTTGTTGTGAAATTAAGGTAGAGGCTTTGCTGGAAAGCAGAGTATAGCTAATAGTTGCTCAACTTCAGGAATGTTCTCAAGAGTATACAGAAGTTACTCCCATTTAGAGATACTTGCTCCCCAGTGGGCTCTTTGAGTCTGGAGACATTTTTTGATTGGCTTGACTTGGATGGGTATTGTAACTGACATCTAGTGGACAGAGGACAAGAATGCCACTAAATATTCTATAAGACAGAGGACAGTTCCATACAGCAAAGAATTATCTGGCCCAAAATCTGATCAATTGGTGGGTCAATAGGTTGACCTCGAGAAACTCTGATTTGCAAAGTTTCTAAATCAGAGGAGATTCAGTTATTTGTAGTCAAAATTTTGAAGAAAAATTTTGGTGCATGGTTCCTCCTGTGTCTTTCTGGCACATATAATTGCTCCTTCATTTAAATTTAGACTTTGATGTGTGGTCAAAATAACTGTTATTCACTTACTGAAATTGAGATAGAGCAAGACCCCATGTTCATTCTCATTTTGAGTATTTGATTCAATTCAGTTCAGTTCAGTCACTCAGTCGTGTCCGACTCTTTGCGACTCCATGAACTGCAGCATGCCAGGCCTCCCTGTCCAACACCAACTCCAGATTTGATTCAGAGCAGTAGGAAAAAGCCATCCAAAGCCCAAAGATAGAAGAAAGACAAAGTACACATCCCAGGTGACTGAGTTTTAAGATCTGGTCCTTAGAATTACACCTAAAGATACTATCTAGCAGTGAGTGGTGTTGACTATTGCTGCTACTTCAATTGTTAACACTGTTAACCCTAAATTTAAATGAAGAAACAACAAACCAACTCTCAGTACTACACTTACAATGATCCCCACTAGTTATTTATTGAGCACTGTGCTAATCACTTTTATGCATTGGAGAAGGAAATGGCAACCCACTCCAGTGTTCTTGCCTGGAGAATCCCAGGGATGGGGGAGGCTGGTGGGCTACTGTCTATGGGGTTGCACAGAGTAGGACATGACTGAAGTGACTTAGCAGCAGCAGCAGCAGCAGCAGTGCTAATCACTTTGCATTTCTGCATATCTTTAAAAATGAATAGTGAAATGCAAAGCTCATTTTATGAGCTAAATGTTAAACCTATTGTAAAGTGAAGAGATAGAGCTTGGAAAGGTATGAAAATTACCAGAAGTAATTTGTCTATTTGAAGGGCAGCGATAGGGTTGGTATCCAGGTACATCCTTCCCCAAAGCCCATGTTTTAGGTGTTAGGAACACAGCTATATATCTGAGGATGGAGTAAGGAAAAGCATTGCAAAAGTCATAGGAAGTTTTCACACATTTGATTCTCTGTGTTCCTTGTACTTGGATAATACAAGTGATACAGAAAGGAAATATTTTTAGTTTTATATAAATATTTTGTTTCACTTTATTTTGATATTCACTAATATCTCAATCTGTATCTTTCTGAGATATCAAATTCTTGAAATCAAGACTCTAGAGATCAAGTGTTTTCACTCCCTAATAAGTTCACAATATAAATAGTCATCCTGGGTTTGAGAGTCAGTTCTACTACTTTTGATATTTCTATTGTTAAGACTGCTGCTGCGGCTGCTAAGTCACTTCAGTCGTGTCCAACTCTGTGCGACCCCATAGACGGCAGCCCACCAGGCTCCCCTGTCCCTGGGACTCTCCAGGCAAGAACACTGGAGTGAGTTGCCATTTCCTTCTCCAGTGCATGAAAGTGAAAAGTGAAAGGGAAGTCGCTCAGTCGTGTTAAGACTACTTTATGCTTTTTTATCTACATAATGGAATGAATAACATTTTTCCTTTCTACTTCATAATTCTTTAATGATTAATTGTGGTAGTAAAATTAAAGAACTTTTTTTTTAGAACTTTGAATAGTATATGTGAACAACAATATTATAAGTACCTTTTTATAATAGAACTTAAGATGACTATAACATATGCCATATATATAACTTGAGAGGTCTAAGAAAATACACAAAAGGGTTAAGTATTTGATAATTTATCAAATCAAAATCTTTGGTGATGTTTGGAAATTTAGAATGGTCAAGGTTTGTCAAATAAAGTAGAAAGTTTTGGGTCACTTGTCTGACTAGTTTAGAGGGGAAAATGCCTCAGCTTGTCAAGTCATCTATTTAACTAGTAAAACTCTTAAAATCTATTTAAACACTCCTAAAAATCTATTTATTTAAAAAATAATGTAAACCCACTTAAAAATTTAGAAAGTACAATGAAGAAATAAAATTCACTGAAAGTCTACTCCTCAGAATGACTTTTCAAACTCAACCCTGAAACTTGACCATAGAGCTCCTTTATATTATTTTTAGCCTCTTTTAAATATGGTCTATGCTAAAGAAATATGAATAATTCTCATCATTATCTGCAGCATCCCTGAAGAGCTAAATATCCAGTCAAAATCTGGGTCATCACATAAGCACTGAGGATTAAAGTTGGACATGGACAGAATACAGTGAGCTGAGAGTGTGAATTCTAAGTTCAATCTATGCTAAAATGCAGCTTGTTACTTATTTGCCATGTTTCCTTGAGCAAGTCATTTAGGATCTACAATTTTGATTTCCTTAGCTACAAAATGGGAATAGTAACAATACATGGGGCTTCTCTGGTGGCTCAGATGGTAAAGAATCGTCTTGCAGTGCAGATTTGGGTTTGATCCCTTGGTCAGGAAGATCCCTTGGAGATGAGAATGGCACCCCACTTCAGTATCCTTACCTAGAGAAGTCCATGGACAGAGGAGCCTGGCATCTACAGTCTATGGGGTCTCAAAGAGTTTGACATGACAGAGCAATTGAACATGCATGCAAAGAAGATGTGTGAAAATACCCTATATTCTTCATAGCACTGTATATGTTTCCATTAGAAAGTGACATCTCTGTAGCCTTATTACAGACTGATGCCCTTCCACACCTATTTGCACTTTTCTTTCTTTTGGTAAAAGCACTAAAAATCATGGTCAAATCAATAATAAGTCAACTCAGAGGCAGAGTGATTTAAAGCACTTTCAGTCCTTAGCTCCTGAGTGTGAAATACCACACGCCCTCATTTTAAAGCACGGAACTTGAGGAAATAGGGCCAATGTTGGCTTTGGGGATAGTGAAAGGTTTAAAAGAAGTTAGGATAGTTAAGAAGGGGTGGAGAGAAAAGCTGCTAGGAGAGAGGATCAGTGCTCTTCCACGGGTGCTATAAGAATAATAGCCAAGACTCCCTCCACTCCCTCCACTGCTTATTTAACTTGTATGTGGAGTACATCAGGTAACATGCCAGGCTGGATGAAGCGCACGTTGGAATCAAGATTGCAGGGAGAAATATCAATAACCTCAGATATGCAGATGACACCACCCTTATGGCAGAAAGCGAAGAAGAACTAAAGAGCCTCTTGATGAAAGTGAAAGAGGAGAGTGAAAAAGTTGGCTTAAAACTCAACATTCAAAAAACTAAGATCATGGCATCTGATCCCATCACTTCATGGCAAATAGATGGGGAAACAATGGAAACAGTGACCGACTTTATTTCCTTGGGCTCCAAAATCACTGTAGATGATGACGCAGCCCTGAAATTAAAAGATGCTTACTCCTTGGAAAAATAGCTATGACCAACCAAGACAGCATATTAAAAAGGAGAGACATTACTTTGCCAATAAAGATCTGTCTAGTCAAAGCTATGGTTTTTCCAGTGGTCATGTATGGATATGAGAGTTGGACTATAAAGAAAGCTGAGTTCTGAAATTGATGTTTTTAAACTGTGGTGTTGGAGAAGACTCTTGAGAATCCCTTGAATGGTAAGGCGATCCAACCAATCCATCCTAAAGGAAATTAGTCCTGAATATTCATTAGAAGGATTGATGCTGAAGCTGAAACTCCAATACTTTGGGCACCTGATGCAAAGAACTGACTCATTGGAAAAGACCCTTATGCTGGACAAAGTTGAAGATGGGAGGAAAAGGGGATGACATAGGATGAGATGGTTGGATGGCATCACCAACTTGATGGACATGAGTTTGAGCAAGCTCTGGGAGTTGGTGATGGACAGGAAGCCTGGCATGCTGCAGTCCATGTGTTCACAAAGAGTCGGACATGACTGAATGACTTAACTGAACTGAATATGGGCTCAGAAGGTTGATTTTTAGCCCTTAATTTATTGAACCATCTATACATCTGAGAGTTGGAAAAAATATGAATATTAACGGATAATTGGCAATCACATTGATGAATGGAGAAAAAAGTTACAACTTTTTTTACAATGTATGAGAAATTTTCATGAAGAATTATTTTATTTTTAAGTAAATAGTCAACAAAATGGCTGGAAAAAATGTTTATAGCAAACACTGAAAAATCATGAAGGATCAGATGTTGTTGATGCTAAAATGTCACATGTGTGAGAAACCCAAGGTTAACTGATGTGGTTAAGGGTTAATCTTTCCAACACTGAAAATAGAAAGGCTCAGAATGTAATAGATGTTATTATTCATTTAAGTCTTTCATCTCACTATTATTTTCATATAAATTTGATAAATCATAGACAGATTTCAAAATTTAAGGTCAAATCTTTTAAAAATCTGATATTAAAAAAATTACTAAGTACCTGATTAGCAAGATAAAAGTGAATCATCTAAATCTTTATATATATATATACATATATCTATCTATCTATCTATATATATATATATAAAATGAGTTATCCAGGTATAGAAATAAACTCCAGCCTTCATAAAAATTCTTCTGTCGGTCAATATATGGAAGAAGCCTAGATGTCCATCAACAGATGAATGGATAAAAAAGTTTGGCACATATATACAGTGGAATATTATTCATGCATAAAAAGGAGTGAATTTAAGCATTTGAACTGAGGTAGATGAGCCTAGAACCTGTTATATGAAGTGAAGTCAGAAAGAGAAAGACAAAAATCATATACTAATGCATATATACAAAATCTAGAAAAATGGTACTGATGAACCTATTTGCAGGGCAGGAATGGAGTTGCAGACATAAAGAACAGACTTGTGGACACATTGTGGGAAGAAGAGGGTGGAATGAATTGAAGAGTAGCATTGAAATATATATATTACCATAGGTAACACATATTGCTAGTGGGAAGTTTCTATATAAAACAAACAGCTCATCCTGGTGTTCTGTGAGGACCTAGAGGGGTGGGACAGTGGTGCGTGGGTGGGAGGGAGGCTCAAGAGGGAGGGGATATATGCATACATATGGCTGATTCATTTTGCTGTACAGCAGAAATCAACATAACATTGTAAAGCAATGATCCTCCAATTAAAAAACAACAACTCTGCTTTTCTTAAGAATACTGTTAATGAAAGTCAAATGGCTGGTATTTTAAACACAAACCTAATAAGAAATAGCAAACATCACTAGTTATAAGGGATTTTATTACTTATATCATCTTAAGAATTCCTGCCTAATAAATTCTTTTTTAACTTTGTTACTTTAAAAAAATATTATCAATTAAATGGTAGTTTTTTAAACAGTCCATTTGGTTCTTTTGTGTGTGTCATTTGCATTTGTCTTCCTATGGCCAGACACTTCTGTTCTTGTCTTACAAAATTATGGACTGAATGTCTATTTGCCTAGTCCTGGAGAAGTATTGCTTATACAGTATTAGATTCAATTTTTTCCAGAGAGAAACTGAATAATTTAAGGAAGTGAACATGAAGGCAGTCACATTTATTGGCAGAGAGCCAAATTAAAGGCCTCCTGTAGGCATTTAACTATTGTATTATTGGGGTCTAATTAGCTACTTTCTCCCACTGTATTAATTACTCTTGAGAAATAAACTGAGACTAAAATTATCAGATACTTTTCCTGTCACTATTGTCATATAATGTCTACTGACAAATGTAGTTATATTATTCTCAAAACTTCTTTCAAAGTAATTGATTCTTTAAACTTGAATCAAGCTATTTCTACAGTTTATTCCAATCAAGAATTTAAAAAAAAAAAAACTGTTTTGTCAGTGTTTTGACATAATATGCCATTTTACAAATGGAGTAGCCTTAAATTGGATCTGGAGAAAATGCACTGTCCTCTAAATAGTCAGGAGTCTGTGATAAGGGGGACATTGAAAAGTATGTATGATTGCTTGAATTTTACTCAATTTCAAAAACATAATTTCTGCTGAATTGAGAATCAGAGTAATTGAACTATCTGAGAAAGAAAACCACAAGAATGGAATATGCACTGTGACCAAGATTTCCTCAAAGAGGATGATGTATCACACAACAAATCCATGAAAATTGGCAGGTGTAATATACCTGCTTTGCTCAAGGATCCCAGAAGCACATAATGGGTATTCTTTTGGGTTGGAGTGTGATGAATATTGAACATATCGCAACCCACACTCTGCCTACAGTCCTGTTCAGATTTATTGTTAGCATAATAGCACGTTTAGGAATGAAACACCAGTCTATATTTTTAAGTCAAGTGACATCTTTGCAATTTCTAACAGAGATGGTCCAATTTAGAAATGCTGAAAACCATATTTTTATGCAATGCTTACTGATAAAGGTAGCTGTGTAATTATTAAATTTTTTTCAAAAGTAACTTACCTTCAAACCCTAAGTGAAATTGTGTTTGAAGACTTTTAACAATGTAGAAAAACACTGTTTTGTCAGCATTGGAAGGAAATGATTGTTATGCAGACAAAATATTCTTTGGGCAATGTAGGCCCATACTAGAAAGGAATGTGGGAAATTGTGTTTTTAACTTGAAGTCTTTGAGGAAAAGGCTCAAGTTTTCTATGAAGCAGAGGACATCATGTAATTTTTCTTTTTGTGTGCTTAGTTGCTCAGTTGTGTCTAACTCTGTGACCCCATTCTTCAAGCAAGAATACTGGAATGGGTTGCCATGCCCTCCTCCAGGAGATCTTCTCAACCCAGGGATCGAATCCAGGTCTCTGCATTGCAGATGGATTCTTTATCATCTGAGCCACCATTTTAGGGGGTACCTTAATAGTGACTTTCTAGGTGGTGCTAGTGGTAAAGAACCCGACTTCTAGTGCAGGAGACACAAGAGACACAGGTTCAATCCCTGGGCCAGGAAGATGCCGTGGAGGAAAGCATGGTAACCCACTACAGTATTCTAGCCTGGAGAATCCTGTGAACAGAGAAGCCTGAGGGCTGTATTCCATGGGGTCGCAAAGAGTTGAACACAACTGAAGCAATTTAGCACAGATCCACAATAGTTATGCCACAAATTGAAAATAACATCAGTTCAGTTCAGTTCAGTCGCTCAGTCGTGTCTGACTCTTTGCAACCCCATGAATCGCAGCACGCCAGGCCTCCCTGTTCATCACCATCTCCCGGAGTTCACTCAGACTCACGTCCATCGAGTCCGTGATGCCATCCAGCCATCTCATCCTCTGTCGTCCCCTTCTCCTCCTGCCCCCAATCCCTCCCAGCATCAGAGTTTTTTCCAGTGAGTCAACTCTTCGCATGAGGTGGCCAAAGTACTGGAGTTTCAGCTTTAGCATCATTCCTTCCAAAGAACACCCAGGGCTGCTCTCCTTCAGAATGGACTGGTTGGATCTCCTTGAAGTCCAAGGGACTCTCAAGAGTCTTCTCCAACACCACAGTTCAAAAGCATCAATTCTTTGGCGCTCAGCCTTCTTCACAGTCCAACTCTCACATCCATACATGACTACAGGAAAAACCATAGCCTTGACTAGACGGACCTTAGTCGGCAAAGTAATGTCTCTGCTTTTGAATAACATAGAGGGATTAATATATATTTTTTTCTACCTAAAACTCTCCTGAGATTTAAAATCAAACTCATTACCATGACCAGCAAGACACTATACAATCTGACTTTTGTCAATCTGCTTCATCTCATTTGTCCATTACACGAAAGTCATGATTCTTTCTTAGACTCCCCCAAATATCAAAATTGTCCCTCACTCAGGGCCTCTGCACTTGCTGTTCAGGTGCCCAGCACTTCTCCAAATCTTTCTATGGCTGGCTTTTTCCATTACTCCCACCTCAAATCAGTTACCTCCATGTAAAGACCATCCCTTAGGACACTATGAACGGTGTCAGCACCTAGTCCTACCACTGGCCCTACTCTCATCAATCTTTTTTTTTTTTTACTATCTTCAGTGGATTTTTTACTGTCTGAATTAACATTTATTACTTGTTCATTTTCTTTCTACATCTAGTAGAATAGAGGCTCTATGTAAACTCTTTCCAGTTGTATATATGACTGCATCTTTCCTACCTAGAACACTGCCTAATGCACAGTAAACACTCAAAAAATATTTTAAAATAAATGAATAGTTGGCTGACCTCTCAAAGTAAGCCCCTAAGACCACATAAATGTAAAATAATATTCAAAAATACTTTTAGAATCTTATTGAATATTATTAGAATCTACTTTTAGGCATAAGTGGTTTAATGACAACATGTAATTTGGTCTCAGATAGTTACTTTTTTCTTTTAAAACAAATCATGGAAATTCCCTGGTGATCCTGTGATTAAGAGGCCACACTTTTACTGAAGGGAACTGGGTTTGCTCACTGGTCAGGGAACTAGGACCCCACATGCCATGCAGCATGGCCAAAATATATATATTTTTTTAATTAAAAAAATAAATAAATCACAATATAAAGTGAACACATGAATTGAATCCGAATTTGCAAAGGTAACTAATACATTTTTCTTAGACACACAATCTACACAGGCATAATTTTAATACTGTTAGCTGCAGAAGTAGCATATTAAACACAAAGCCAATGTTATTTTAATATTATTGGGTAGCAGATACCCAGTGACATTGTGTTATAAATAATCTAAACATCTAAAAACTTTTATGCTGTATTTTACCTCAGGATATATTTGTTTATTCCTTTTCCAGTTTGAGGGTCATCATTCAAGTAAACCCTCGATAACTCTGCTCAATTTTTATAGTGGCCTCCTAAGACTTCTCCCTATTTAAGAGCATCTGTGACATCCTTTCTAAGGCATAGCTTATTGACACCGACTCCTGTGCAGACAAACCTTCATAAGGCACAGCTGATTTTGTCATTACTCTGTGTCAAGACCTTCACAGATATCATTTCTTATGAAGTTCAAACTGTCTAATCAAGCATTCAAATTCAATTTCCTTTAACAAATATTGAAAGTTCTCCAATTAATTCCATCTCACCTGTGTCATGAGCCATGTCTTCCTTTACTCTCCTTCATGTATCCTTTATTTAAGTCAGACTGTACTACTAGTGAGACCTCTGCAGTTTTGTTTTGTTTTTAATCCCCAAGTCTCACCTCATCTGATTGTTTTCATCTGCATTGTCTTTCTTGAGATTGATTTCCTCCTAAATGAAAGTAAATCCAATGTTTCTTAGCTGTTTCTCAATGTTTCTCCAATGTGACCTCCACTCTGAATAAACCTCCAAACAGCCAAAATTATTCTTTCTCCTTAGCTCTGAAGAGGACTTTTGTCATTTCCACACACTTCACTTAAAAGAGATCATTTTCTCAAATATATAGTTATTCTGAGAAATATGCATTTGCCCTTGCTGAAAATAAGATAATAATCATGGAATGCCTAGTTGTAAAGGGAAAAGAAAGACTAACCTTTCATATTTGATTAGTTATACATTATATTTGGTACTTTCTAGTTTATAAAGAGTTTTACATTCAGTATTTCATCTGAGTTTGAAACTAGGCAAATGAAAGATTATTACCTTTATGCTGTCAATGGAGAAATCAGAAATATAGGACTTGTCAAGAACCATGTGACTAGACAGTGTCAGAGTTTATGATGAGAATCCAACACTCAGATGAAATGTTTGCTTAGCATTTGTTCAATACTTTCATTGTTGACATAAAGTTAAATTTACGTAACATTTGGCTCTTTCAAATTGCTGTCCATTATGTACAAAGGCTAGCTTCTGCTCAGAGTATAGTATGACTTAGATACTTACCCAAATTTTATGACAAATAAAAAAATAGTGGTTATAAACATATAAACCAATATATCTATATTTATGCTACATACATTATAAAATGCACATAAAAATTAAAATTAACAAAAGCATTAGATAAGATAGAAGAGTACAGAATTTCTAACATTTTCCTCCCTCAATACCAATAGTTAATCCTGTATAGTCTCTAGGTACAAGCTACCTCATTTCAAAGACTATATACTTTAATGATAAAAAAAGAAAAAATTATCCAAAGTGGAAGACTTGTCAGGGAAACAGAAAACCATCTGTATTTACAGAAAGTTTCAATTCACCAGAATAACAGAGGAATTTGAGATAGAAATGCAGTCACATTTGTAAAACCATGAATAATGCCAAAGTTGGTGAACTTGCGAAAACATAGATTAACATATCTTGTTTCATTAAAATATATGCAAGCCTTAAGAACACCTTTGTGACCCTACAGATATTGTTCAAAATTGTACTTACGTATGTATCAATTGCCTATAGCTGTGTAACAATCGCACCCCTCCAAACTAGTGCTTTAAAGCAACAACTCACTGTTTTTTTGTGTGATTCTGCAGTTTGCCTGGATATTTTCTCTGCTGGCTTCACTGAATTAGAATCAGAGAAAACTAGAGACTGGACAGCGAGGGAGAAGCTAAACTACCCAGGGCTTCCTAAGTCATGAGAGGGAGCTAGATTTTGCTCAAAATACCTCCTAATAATATGATCTTTTTGGACTATATTATAATTTGTTTCATTTCCTTTTGCTTATATCAGTAAATAGCACATTAGCATATTTTAAACTAGTATAATTTGACAGATTAATTAAACGATATGGAAAAATTCCGGTTCTCAAACTTCACATTGGAATCACATGAGGACCTTTCAAAATATCGTGCCAAGTTCCTGTCCTCAGCAGTTCAGATTTAATCATGTTCAGTTTGATTATTGGAATTGAATATGAATATAAGTTCAATGAATTTGGACAAATTGAACCCACCTAAGGTAACCAGCACTCAAGTCAGGATGCAGACCATGGCTGTCTTTCAAGAAGACCTGCCAATCAAAGTTGAGACAGACAAGAATAACCTCTATCTGACTTCTAATTACATAGATTAGCTTTACATTTTATAAGCAAATTACATGTAATACAAAACATATATATCATATATATTTATTAATAATGTATTTAGCCAGGTTTATGCTGCAACCAACTTGTGGCAGCTCTTGGGAGCTGAGTGATATTCTTAGGAATTTTGTAAGCAAGTTATTAAGCACAGACATTATTCAAAGTTAAATTATGTCATCTTAAAGGTAAAATAATTATATTAAAAATAATAAATATTCAAAACTCATTACTTCTAATTAGTGCATTTTACTATTATTTATGGTGTTGAAGTGGTTTATATGTAAAAGACACATAAAATGTATAGTACCTGTTATGATGCTAATCTTGTATCATGAAGAACTACTGTATCTATCCAAATCCACATTCATGATGACGTCATGTTAGCTTGAAATCAGCCATGAGAATATTTACACACAGAAACTAGCAAACATCACAAATCAGATCTTGATTTAGTTCTGATGCTGAAAGAGCTTTCAGTAAATAAATAATGTGTATGAGGATGAGAAACTAAGATTATATAACATATCAGACTTAATAACAGTACATTTACCTGGAACAGAGTTGGTGGATTGGAATCCAACTCTAACTGTCAAGTTATGTTGAACTGCAATGAGAGATTGGCTCAAGGTATATGCATTTAGTACAATTTCACAAAAGACTTCTGTGAGAATAAAATGACTCTATGGAATTTATATTTAAGAGTACTGTACATTTTATTTTTTGGTTGTTCAGTGACTCACTCTTGTCCAACTTTTTGCAATCCAATGGCCTGCAGCATGCCAATCTTCCCTGTCTTATATCATCTCCTGGGCTTTGCTGAAACTCATGTCCATTGAGTCAGTGATGCCATCCAACTATCTTATCCTCTGTCATCCCCTTCTCCTGCCGTCAGTTTTTCCCAGCATCAAGGGTCTTTTCCAATGAGTCAGTTCTTCTAATCTGGTGGCCATAGTGTTGGAGTTTCAGCTTCAGCATCAGTCCTTCCAATGAATATTCAGACTTGATTTTCTTTAGGAATGACTGGTTTGATCTCCTTGCTGTCCAAGGGACTCAAGTCTGCTCCACCACCACGTTTTGAAAGCATCAATTATTCGGCGCTTAGCCTTTTTTATTGATTAGCTTTCACACTTGTACATGAGTACTGGAAAAACCATAGCTTTGACTATATCTACCTTTGTAGGCAAGTAATGTCTTTGCTTTTTAATACATAAATTTTACAATTGTATTTCAATTCTCTGCTAACATACATTGTATTAATAAAATTGATATTAGACATATATATGTACACATACATGTATGCATGTATATAGATATACAAACACATATATATGTATCAGTCAGTTTAGTTGCTCAGACATGTCCGACTCTTTGCAACCACACAGACTGCAGCATGCCAGGCCTCCCTGTCCATCACCAACTCCCAGAGTTTACTGAAGTTCATGTCCATTGAGTCAGTGATGCCATCCAACCATCTAATCCTCTGTCATCCCCTTTTCCTCCCGCCTTCAATCTTTCCCAGCATCCGGGTCTTTTCCAATGAGTCAGGTCTTCTCATCAGGTGGCCAAAGTACTGGAGTTTCAGCTTCAGCATCAGGTGTTTCAATGAATATTCAGGACTCATTTCCTTTAGGATGGACTAGATGGATCTCCTTGCAGTCCAAGGGACTCTCAGGAGTCTTCTCCAACACCGCATTTCAAAACCATCAATTCTTCAGCGCTCAGCTTTCCTTATAGTCCAGATCTCACATCCGTACATGACTATTGGAAAAACCATAGCTTTGACTAGATGGACCTTTGTTGGCAAAGTAATGTCTCTGCTTTTAAATATGCAGTCTAGGTTGGTCATAACTTTTCTTTCAAGGAGCAAGCGTCTTTTAATTTCATGACTGCAGTCACCACCTGCAGTGATTTTTGGAGCCCAATTAAATAACGTCTGTCACCTTTTCCACTGTTTCCCCATCTGTTTGCCATGAAGTGATGGGACCATATACCATGATCTTAGTTTTCTAAATGCTGAGTTTTAAGGCAACATTTTCACTCTCCTCTTTCACTTTCATCACAAGGCTTTTTAGTTCTTCTTCACTTTGTGCCATAAGGGCTGTGTCATCTGCATATCTGAGGTTATTGATGTTTCTCCTGGCAATCTTGATTCCAGCTTGTGCTTCATCAGCCCAGTATTTCTCATGATGTACCCTGCATATAAGTTAAATAAGCAAGGTGACAATATACAGCCTTGATATAGTCCTATCCCTATTTGGAACCAGTCTGTTGTTCCATGTCCAGGTCTAACTGTTGCTTCCTGGCCTACGACCCTATGGAGCTACCAGGTTCCTCTCTCCATGGGGATACTCCAGGCAAGAATACTGGAGTGGATTGCCATTACCTTCTCTAGGGGATCTTCCTGACCTAGGGATTGAACCTGGGGCTCTGACATTGCAGCAAACTCTTTACCGTCTGAGCCAACAGGGAAGCAACTGCGTACAGATATGTGTATATTTGTGTACACAAAATTTTTTTCAGAGAGGGCGTTGTTAAACATCTGCTAGAATGCTGCTTCATTTAACCATTAAAAAAATTAAGCCGTTTTTAAAATCAACAAATTATTTATTCATTTATTTATTTTTGGCTGTGCTGGGTCTTTGTCGCTGTGTGGTCTTTTCTCTAGTTGTGATGAGTAGGGGCTACTCTCTTGTTGCATTGTGCAGGCTTCTCATTGCAGTGGCTTGCTGTGGATCACAGGTTCTTGAGTGCTCAGACTTCAGTAGTTGTGGTTCCAAGCTCTACAGCACAGCCTCTATAGTTGTGACACACTAGCTTAGTTGCTCTGCAGCATGTGGGATCTTCCTGGACCAGGTTTTGAACACAAGTCACCTGCATTGGCCAGTGAATTCTTTACCGCTGAGCCACCAGGGAAATCTTAGCCATTTTTTTACTGGAAGTATATCATGTTTATATATTTAATAGAGATCCAGATGATGGTGACCTCAAGAATACACACACACACACACACATAGTTACATGAAAGTGAAGGTGCAGTTGATCAGTTGTGTCCAACTCTGCAACCCATGGACTGTAGCCCACCAGGGCTCCTCTGTCCAAGGAATTCTCTAGGCAAGAATACTGGAGTGGGTTGCCATTCCCTTCTCCAGGGGATCTTCCCAGTTCAGGGATCGAACCTAAGTCTCCCGCATTGCAGGCAGATTCTTTACCATGTGAGCCACAAAGGAAGCATATATATATAAAAAAACACACAAAGATAATAAAGATATATAAAGAAAGGATCCCACAGCATATATATATGTATATATATAATATATCCAGAAAATATATATCATATGTATCAATATATTAAATATCAACTTTCTACATACAGAGAGAAAATTGACATTGTAATTGCTTTTGTTCCTTTTAGCATTAATTTAGCTCTTATTTTATTTACAGAATTAGTGCTAATTTCAGGAACAAAGATAACAGATTTTGACCATGCCAAAAAAAATTCAGTCTGAAAATGTACCTAATAGGTTATTAGAAAAACAGATGAATAGGATTTCTTTCCCTCTTTGCTATTAAAAAAAAAATGAAACTTGCATTTTCAAAAACTTACATAAGTTGTCTACTACTTTTCCAGACTCACAATGAAGAAATTTGGTATGTACAGAATTAAACCAACATTTGAATAAACAAACAAACTCTACCTAAATGCTCTGACCAGCTCTATAACCAGTTTTCAACCCTGAGCCTGGAAACAATGTCAGTTTATTTCAAAAAAGAGCAGTTTTAGTTTGCGTGTTTTACCTGTACATGTATGCATGGGAATTAACAGAAAACACTTGTATCAAAGAACACAGAAGTGTTCCATTTTTATTAAGAGCTTTACACAGCTGCAATATACAGGTGTAAATGGAGGTGCAACCCCTCGTTTTCACACAGAATCACCAATAATTGAGGGAAGAGTGCTTTCTGAGAACAAATTATCAAAATCTACTGGGTGGCCATAGCATCTTTTAATAATTGCCAAATGTCCTTTCACTTTGTACTTCTTATGTAGCATTGCTAAACTGAATGGCTTCCCAGGTGACTCAATGGTAAAAAACCCGCCTTCCAATGCAGGAGATGCTAGACAGGCAGGTTTGTTCCCTGGGTGGAGAAGATGCCCCAGAGGAGGAAATGGCAAACCACTCCAATATTCTTGCCTGGAGAATCACCGTGGACAGAGAAGCCTGGCGGGCTACAGTCCATGGGGTCGCCAAGAGTCGGACTGACTAAATGACTGAGCGTGCGCACCAAACTGAATCCAAGGCCAAAGGTATAATTTAATTTAATATATCTAATTTCATGGCCACACACTTATTTTACTTACCCAGACTCAGAGTCTCTCTTAAATAGAATTGCCAAATGATTTGCTGTTGTGTGAGAAAATATTTGCGGAAGCTGGATCACGCTTTGCGTTTGAGAACACATTTCCAGAGTTCAAAGCATGTGAGGACTGATGATGCAGATGGGCTGTTCAGGGAACTGGTTCCAGATAAAAACATCTTCTATTCAACTGCCAGGTTTCTCTGTCCCCTTGCACCTGTCCATTGCCTATATTTTTACAACACTGAAATCACTCCAAATGTAGGTGTAGAAAAAGAAAATAAAAGGGATACTGAAGAAAAATGAGATCAGGAACAATAATCTATGCCTGGGGATTAGAGTCTCATCCTATTTCTGCTTTGGCCCTTGATAACATTAGCATTTATCATCTCTATAATAGTAGATAGCCATAACCCTTTACAGTCCTGATATTCAATGATTTTAAGATGAAAATCATTACACAATTTTACTATTTTTTTCACATAACATATGAGGTCAGTACTGCTTCTTTTAGCTAAAAGGCACCTTAGGACTCATATTTGAATTGATTTATCCATCTCATGCTATCCCCTTGGGTAATTATGAGTGAATTTCTCTGTGCTGTTCTTTTATCAAACATTTTCTGATTGTTATTTTGAAATTATTTTCAAGAGCATCACTGATGGAGTTTAGTCACAGATGGGTAATGGTTTTTAAACTCTACTGCCGTTGTCAAGTTGTTGAATGCTACGATTCTGTGGCTAAGGTTCTGTTATATCCAAATTCAAACTTTCAAAGCTCATTGATTAGTCTGCCTGTCCATCAGTGTGGTCAATTGGTTAACTCAGTGAGACACTCAGACATTCCAAACAATTAATGTGAAGAGACAGTCTGAAACACATATTTAGCAGCTGATGTGTTAAGAAGGTAAACACTTACACAATCTATAGTTGTTGGATTCTACTTGATTACACTACTGATTATTTTCATTAGGAAAATGAATGATAATCAGAAGAAATCCTAATTCAGAGATAAGAGAGAACAACAAAATTAGCTTAGCTAAAACTAAGTTCCCAAATTTCCCTTCCCTATAGAATTCTGAATTTCTGAATTGTGGGGTTGATTTTTTTTTAATTGGATGAAATTTGGGAAGAGGAAATGACAAGTTTCTCTGAAAGCCACATGGAAGTAACTGTGGTGAGAGAGAGATTTTGAGAAACTGAGAGAGGGTCCCTGTCTCCTTTCTCATATGAGCTTTTGACCCAACTGCTAGCCCTGCTGACCAAGAGTGAGCCCAAGTCCACTGTCAGCTTCCGAGATGATACTCGACATGAAGCTCTCCTCATGTTCTCTCTGGCAGCTGGATCTGCTGCCTCTCCAGATCCACTTGCAATGTCTGACTTACCACCTCCCCCAGTGCCCCGAGGGCTTGTTGATGACTTTACTTTTGGGCCCTTAGTACTCCAGTTGCCCTCACAACTGTACAAGATCTTCATTCTGAAATCAACCCCCTATACTGTAGCATCCACAGTGAGTTTGCTTTCCTGACTGAATCCTGGCTAGTTCAGTTCAGATTTATTATAATTGATGGGGGAACAATATCCACATCACAGAACCACCAAATGTGGTTTTCCCTGTGATGCTTGATGGAATTTGAGGTTCTCAGAGAACCTGGATTTTCCATGTACAATGTGACCGGTATAGTGAATTGAAAACCTTTGCAAACAGTATCAAAGCATAATACTCACAATGATGATATTTTTATCTCAGCTTCCATATATAGAAGCCTATTATTTTCCCATGCCATTTAATTCTCAGGTAGCAGTCCCTATTTAACTACCCTAACCTCTTTTAACCTTTCAGTTCAGTTCAGTTCAGTCAGTCAGTCGTGTCCAATGTTTGTAACCCCATAGACTGCAGCACACCAGGCCTCCCTGTCCATCACCAACTCCCGGAGTTTACTCAAACTCATATCCAACAAGTCAGTGATGCCATCTAACTATCTCATCCTCTGTCGTTCCCTTCCCCTCCCATCTTCAATATTTCCCAGCATCAGGGTCTTTTCCAATGAGTCAGGTCTTCACATCAGGTGGCCAAAATATTGAAGTTTCAGCTTCAGCATCAGTTCTTGCAATGAATATTCAGCACTCATTTCCTTTAGAATGGACTGGTTGGATCTCCTTGCAGTCCAAGGGACTCTCAAGAGTCTTCTCCAACACCATAGTTCAAAACCATCAATTCTTTGGCGCTCAGCTTTCCTTATAGTCCAGATCTCACATCCATACATGACTACTGGAAAAACTATAGCTTTGACTAGATGGACCTTTGTTGGAAAGTAATGTCTCTGTTTTATAACATGCTGTCTAAGTTTATCATAGCCTTCCTTCCAAGGAGCAAGCATCTTTTACTTTGATGGCTGCAGTCACCATCTGCAGTGATTTTGAAGCCCAAGAAAATAAAGTCTCTCACTGTTTCCACTATTTCCCCATCTATTTGCCATGAAGTGATGGGACCAGATGCCATGATCTTAGTTTTCTGAATGTTGAATTTTAAGCCAACTTTTCCCACTCTCACTTTCATCAAGAGGCTCTTTTTAGTTCTTCTTCACTTTCTGACATAAGGGCTGTGTCATCTACATATCAGAGGTTATTGCTATTTCTCCCTGCAATCTTGATTCCAGCTTATGCTTTATCCAGCCCAGCATTTCACATGATGTACTCTGCATATAAGTTAAACAAGCAAGGTGACAATATACTGCCTTGATGTAGTCCTTTCCCAATTTGGAATCAGTCTGTTGCTCCATGTCCAGTTCTAACTGTTGCTTCTTGACCTGCATACAGGTTTTTCAAGAGGCAGGTGTGGTGGCCTGGTATTCCCATCTCTTTAAGAATTTTCCAATTTGTGGTGATCCACATAGTCAAAGGATTTGGTGTAGTCAATAAAGCAGAAGTAGATGTTTTTCTGTTACTCTCTTGCTATTTTGATGATCCAACAGATGCTGGAAATTTGATCCCTGGTTCCTCTGCCTTTTCTAAAACCAGCTTGAATATCTGGACGTTCATGGTTCACGTACTGTTAAAGCTTGGCTTGGAGAATTTTGAGCATTACTTTGACAGTCTGTGAGATGAGTGCAATTGTGTGGTAGTTTGAACATTCTTTGGGATTGGAATGAAAACTGACCTTTTCCAGTCCTGTGACCACTGACGAGTTTTCCAAATTTGCTGGCATATTGAGTACAACACTTTCACAGCATCATTTGAAATAGCTCAACTGGAATTCCATCACCTCTACTAGCTTTGTTCATAGTGATGCTTCCTAAGGTCCACTTGACTTCATATTTCAGGATGTCTGACTCTAGGTGAGTGATCACACCTTGTGGTTATCTGGGTCAAGAAAATCTTTTCTTTTTGTATAATTCTTCTCTGTATTCCTGCCACCTCTTCTTAATATCTTCTACTTCTGTTAGTTCCATATAATTTCTGTCCTTTATTGAGCCCATCTTTGCATGAAATGTTCCCTTGGTATCTCTAATTTTCTTGAAGAGATCTCTTGTCTTTCCCATTCTATTGTTTGCCTCTATTTCTTTGCACTGATCACCAAGGAAGGCTTTGTTATCTCTCCTTGCTATTCTTTGGAACTCTGCATTCAAATGGGTATATCTTTCCTTTTCTCCTTTGCCTTTAGCTTCTCTTCTTTTCTCAGCTATTTGTAAGGCCTCCTCAGACAACCATTTTGCCTTTTTGCATTTCTTTTTCTTGGGAGTGGTCTTGACCACTATCTCTCATACAATTTCCATCCATCGTTCATCAGGCACTCTGTCTATCAGATCTAATCCCTTGAATCTATGTGTCACTTTCATTGTATAATCCTAAGGGATTTTATTTAGGTCATAGTTGAGTGGTCTAGTGGTTTTACCTACATTCTTCAATTTAAGTCTGAATTTGGCAATAAAGAGTTCATGATCTGAGCCACAGTCAGCTCCCAGTCTTGTTTTTGTTGACTGTAAGGAGCTTCTCTATCTTTGGCTGCAAAAAATATAATCAGTCTGATTTCCGTATCGACCATCTGGGGATGTCCTTGTGTAGAGTTGTCTCTTGTGTTTTTGGAAGACGGTTTTGTTATAACTAGTGTGCTTTCTGGAAGAAGGCAATAGCACCCCACTCCAGTACTCTTGCCTGGAAAATCGCATGGATGGAGGAGCCTGGTGCGCTGCAGCCCATGGGGTGGCTAGGAGTCGGGCACGACTGAGCAACTTCACTTTCACTTTTCACTTTCATGCATTGGAGAAGGAAATGGCAACCCACTCCAGTGTTCTTGCCTGGAGAATCCCAGGGACGGGGGAGCCTGGTGGGCTGCCATCTATGGGGTAGCGCAGAGCTGGACATGACTGAAGCGACTTAGCAGCAGCAGCAGTGTGCTCTCTTGGCAAAACTCTGTTAATCTTTGCCCTGCTTCATTCTGTACTCCAAGCCCAAATTTGGCTGTAACTCCAGGTATCTCTTGAGTTCCTACTTTTGCATGCCAGTCCCCTATGATGAAAATCATATCTTTTGGGGGTGTTCATTCTAAATGATCTTGTAGGTCTTCATAGAAATGTTCAACTTCAGGTTCTTTGACATTAGTGGTTGGGGCATAGACTTGGATTACTGTGATATTTGAATGGTTTGCCTTGAGTCCATATAAAGCCTCTTGACTCTTTTTATCCCTCCAGGGAAAAAATTGTGCCTTTTCTTCATCTTTATATTTGCTGTGTTCCTCATGCCCAGCAGGGAGTAGGCATTAATCCCCAAAGAATTTCTATTGCTAATAGAGCTTCACTTATCATCACTAATTTACATTAAAAACAATTTTGACCTTATCAGAGAAGATTCTTTTCATCAAGGGACAGAATTTCCCTGGAAATTAGCATAAAATAGGAAAAAAGACACCTGGTACTTAAAGTTTCAAAGGTAAAGTTAAGAAACGGTGCCATTATTCCCTTGGTTTGTTCTACGTTTGTGTTAATTTCATTTCCAGGCCAATTTTTCTGTCAGAGCAGCCCCTGGTGCATCTTTGTACTAACTGTTGTTGCTGTGTAGTTGCTAAGTTATGTCCAACTCTGTGACTCCATGGACTGTAGCAGGCCAGGATTCTCTGTCTTCTACTATAGCCCTGAGTTTGCTCAAATTCATATTCATTGTGCCCGTGATCCTATCGAACTGTCTCAGCCTCCGCCACCCTCTTCTCCTTTTACCATCAATCTTTCCCAGTATCAGGGTCTTTTCCAATGAGTCAACTAGAACAGCACAAATGTGATGACTTTATGTCATTTCATTTTAGCGAATGCCCAGGGATTTGTTAAGATATAATATTCCCTGAACCAAATACTATGGTGAAGGAGGATGGGATATACCAATTGGCTGATTATGAAGTTATGTCACGCTCATTTCAATTACAAAGACTGATAGAAAATAGCGGTTTGCTAAGTAAAAACATAATATATTTTTTCAGAGGAAGCAGAAATGGATTGGAGGTTGACAAAAACAGCAGATGTCCTCTTAGAACATTTCCACGTTATATGCTCTCTACTATGATATTCAAATAGCAAGCTATACTTTCTCTGTTGAAATTATTGGCTGACTTGCTGAGTTCCATTTTTAGGCTGTATGCTGAAGAATACAGAGACCTTGCCCTCTTACTGGTAAAGGCCAACATCTAGTTCAGTGACCGGCATATCTCAGGTACTAAAACTATCTGTTGAATTGAGTGGAATAGAACTGCTTTATTTAATTAATTTGATAAATATTTACAAACCATCTGTTAGGTGGTGGAGAAACAGCAGAGAATAAAACATATGGAAATCTTTGCTCTGATGAAGTGTACACTCAAATAGGGCATAGTTTGAAACTTTCAAATGTTGCTAGAGTTCCATCTCTAAAATTCTATGACAAGACATCCAAACATGGGAAATTCATGACTTAATCTTTTCTACTTGATGATAATCCAAATAGGACCAATAACATTGAGTCTAATTCATTCATTTGTTCATTTAACACTATTTACTGAATCCCTACCACATGCCAGGAACACACAGGGCCAGCTCTTCTGGAGCTTAACATCTAGTGAGGAAGAAACATATTACATTAGCTTCCTATGGGTTCTCTAAAAATTAAAACTTGGTGATTTAGAACAACACACATTTATTTTCTCACATTTCTGGAAGTCCCAAGTCCAAAATGGATTTCACAGGATGGAAACCAATGTATGTTTTCTTCAAAGAGATAATACCTGTTCCTTTTCTTTTCTAGCTTCTCGAGATTCATTTCTTGGCTCTTGGTCCCTTCCTATATAAACTTAAGGTTGATAGCAAGAACCTCACGTCTCTTTCTCCTCTTTCATCATGTTACCGTCTGCTCTGTACCAAATTCCTTTTGTCAGCATCTTACCAGCATTTCGATTTCCTATGCAGTTATTCCGGGATAGTCTATCCATCTCAAGACCTTTAACTTCATCCCATCTGCAAAATCCATTTTACTACTTAATGTGAAAGTTACAAGTTCCAGATACTAGGTCCTAGATATCCATGGGGACAATTATTTAGTGTACCACACACATTAATGAAGTGATTAAAAACCCTGAAGTCTCAGCTGGTAAAGAATCCGTCTGCAGTGTGGAAGACCTGAATTCAATCCCTGAGTTGAGAAGATTTCCTGAAGAGAATGGCTACCCACTCCAGTATTCTGGCCTGGAGAATTCCATGGACTGTATAGTCCATGAAGTCACAATGAGTCAGATATGACAGAGTGACTTTCACACGTAATTAGCAATCATGTATCTTAATTAAATGGTTGTCTCATAATATTAAAAAAATACTAAAATAGAATTCTAGAAATTTTACATACCCATAATTTCAAAAATATTCCAGAACCATAACATATGCCTGGGTAGATTATGGTTCATCATAAAAATTTAAAGGCCAATGTCCATAGTAATAGGGTTGCTGCTGCTGCTGCTGCTAAGTCGCTTCAGTCATGTACGACTCTGTGCGACCCCAGAGACGGCAGCCCACCATGCTGCCCCGTCCCAGGGATTCTCCAGGCAAGAACACTGGAGTGGGTTGCCATTTCCTTCTCCAATGCATGAAAGTGAATAGGGTTAGATACAGTTAATTAACAACAACAACAAATAAGAGAAGAGATGGGGTAAAATTTAAATTTTTAATTTAAAGTTTGAAGAGAATTAAAAAGTCAGTGTTTTGAAAAGATTATAACAGTAAAAAATAGGAAGGAAAAAGCACATAACTGAAAGATTTGCTGGTCTTTCAGAAAGAATCGAAATTAATTTTTGGAAAATAAAGTTATTATATGTGTATGTTTGTGTGTGTGTGTGTGTGTGTGTAGAAATAGCACTGCATCATTAGAGAACTGAATTTTCTAAACTAACATAGTATATTGTATCTGCAAGGAGGGAGATACACCATGAAATCTTAAAACAAGGCAAAACAAACAGATTTAAAGCAAAGCTCTCTTGTGTATATGATTGTCAGCATTCTTACCTCTGTGGCAATGTTGCTCAGATTATCTTATTTAAATAGCTGTGATTTTAAAAACAGATACAATCTGTTCTTTCATAAGAAAATTGTACACCAAGGACACATGATTATTTTTCCCTTTAGGATAAGCAAAAGGACATGTTGAATCACATCCAACTTGGAAAAATAAAACAGTAACAGAAGAACTGGAAGATCTCTCAGATGACACGTGGTCTGAGAATAGTAATTTATTTTAATTTAACATAAAAGATCTTCCAGATACACTGTGCTAATTCAGTATAGATAATTAAAGGGCAAAATGTTAAGCTAAAATTTTGACAGGAAACTGAAATTGGAGGATAAGAATATAATTTTTATTCACATATGTATAATTTGGGGGCACCTTGATGACTCTGGTTTTGTTTTCATCTATTACAAAAAATATTATTTAACTCTGATTCTTTGTTACAGAGAATTAGAAGTGATGTGAATTAAAATAATGTAATAACTGAATAAACACAACGATAGCACTTCTAGCCACTGGATTCTCTAATAGTAAAAATATCATTATTTACATGTTTTTCTGATTCTAATGGCTGTTTTGCATATTTTAACCTTTTCATGCTTTTAAAAATTAGAAATGTTTCCGCTTCTTAGAATTGTTTTTGAATATTTGCCTCTTACAATTACCATGTTTCTGACTTGTGTGTTACTATCTTTGTTCCTATGTTTCTCCTAATATCTTAGGTCTTTGTTATGAATATGGGAAACTTCAGTAGTACCCACTACCACAGTTGGTGGGAAGCAGTATGTGTTGATAGAAGAGTTGCTCTGACAATTAGATGACTGAGACAATGTTCATGTTGTGTGGCGACTCACACAGGTAAGCTTGAAAATTCAGAATAGAATTCCGTGTTCTTAATAGAACTATGGTTGACTACATTCAAAGTTAGTCACTATTATCTGCTTTACTGTTTCCATACCCCTTTCCAGTGTAATTTTGTTGTTTTTCTATCAAGAGATGGAGTTTATTCTTATATTTCTTAAATCTCATAGTGTGACTGGCAATGGTTAAAAGAATGCAGCAGAAATGGCACTGTGTCAGTTGCAAGTCTTAACATTAAAAAATCTTGCATACTTCTGATTTCTCTTGGAATTTTGAGCAGACACTATATGAAGGACCTTAGACTTAGGATAAAAGAACACTTGGTTTGGAGCAGAGACAGCCCAGTGGTCTCTATTGCCAGACTAGCCAGGTCCCAGATGACCCAATAGATTAACCACAGATGTAAAGCACTCAAGCAAAATCAAAAGAATAGGCCAGTTGAGCCTACTTAAAGTTGCCCATCTATAAATTTTTCAACTAAATACATGGTTATTTGTTATTTTCATCCATTCAGATTTGTGATGGTTTGTTGCATAACAAAAGCTAACTGATACGCAGACTTCTTACTTAGGGTGAATAAAAGAATGTACAAAAAACTCTAAGCTTATTCTGATATGACACTCTATATTACTTTATCTTCTATACTGATATAGCTTTTAATCCATACCAAATTCTAAATTTGAAGAAAATATATGTATTTCTATTTTCATTTTTAAAGACCACACTAAAGGAAACAAAAAATTATTCTTCATTGTTTATTGCTGACAAAATTTACTTAATCACATCTTTTTACTATAAAAATTTCATACTTGACAATTTATAACTGAGATCATCTCAGTTCTGTTTTTAAACTCTATATTAGCCATAGAGGTTACCTGGAAAATTTTATCATTTAGTTATTTAAATAATGTAAGTATTAGATTGGACAAAAAGTTCTTCTGGGTTTTTGTGTAAGATGTTACGGGAAAACATGAAAGAACTTTTTTGCCAACCCTATATTATGTATTTGAAAATTGCTTCACCTGTAGAAAAAATAAAATGCCAATAGATTATCAATCAGAACTCATAATAATAGAACACTTTACCTGTGGAAATGTTTATGAGTGACATCAGAATTACCAGTTTCCATAGCAACCTCATCTCCACTTTCTAAGGTCAAAATTTCTCCCATACAATCAGCCAGGAAGAAAATGTCTATCTTCCAGTCAGTATTTCAAGAGTCTGAAAGAAAAAGAAAATTGTCCTGAAATGACAAATGTAAAAATATACGTATTCTTACATATATATAAATTGTTGCGTACCGGTTCAAGTTCATATTTAAATATCATTAATCTAAATAAAGTAATCTAAAAGTCTACTTATTACATGCATGTATAGATTGCAAGTTTTCATAATTTCAGCTAATATTCCCATAATTTAAATTCATACCTTAGATATAAATTACATTTGCTATAAAATTTTCTATAGTAGTTAATAGGCTGGAGTGCAATTCAATTGACTGTATTCTTGTGGATGAAAACTTTCATGAGTATAATTTTCAATTTGACTTTTTAAAATGTTAGAGAGGTTTAAAGACATGTTAAATCAACTCCCACAATTCTGTCGGTGTCTTTTATTTTTTACTTTATACAATTAGGAATAAGGTAAAATTTTGCTTTATCACTTATATAACAGTGACTTTACACATTTCATGGATTGTTTTTTAATCAGTATTATTGAGAATATACTCATTGAGAAGCATTATCTTTACTAGAACTAAAATTAATATTTTGCTAAAACTTCTGTAGGATTCAATTTCTGGAAATATTATGTGTAGAGTGTGAGATATACTTTTCTTATTCAATAACATCATAATTTTCTTTAATTTATTTTGACATTTAAGCTTTCCAGTGATAAAAAAAAATCAAGATAATAGTTTGGTTGGCCTTTATCCAAAAAGTGAAACTTCGTAAGCAGCTCATAAAGCTCATAATCTCAAAAAAGTGTAGAATGAACTCATCTAGGTCACATTTCTATTATATATCAAATGATAGGACCCTTTGTAACTTTTAACCTAGTGGAAATATATTTTCTTGCAACTTCAAGTATCTCTTGGAAGTATGTGGATTTTAAGTGTAAATAATAAAGTCAATCATTTTCTGATATATTTTTAAGTTTTAAAAATCTTTAATTTCTTTTTGTTACTAATTACTTTGACATAAACACAAACCGTTGACTATATTCTAAGTCTTTATAAAATCTAAAGTAAACGCTTTAAAATTTAATCAAGAAATAAAAATCAAAAAGAAAATAAGCAGATCAATATGTTATGTTGAGCTGACAATGTCCTTCCAGAAATTTTCTCATATCTTACATCATCTTTCCATTCTCTTTGACACGAGAAGTTCCAAACTCTTAACATCTCACATTTAAGTGAAATTATACTCTATATTCCTTGGAAAGAAAGTTATGACCAACCTAGATAGCATATTCAAAAGCAGAGATATTACTTTGCCAAAAAAGGTCTGTCTAGTCAAGGCTATGGTTTTTCCAGTAGTCATGTATGGATGTGAAAGTTAGACTGTGAAGAAAGCTGAGCACCGAAGAATTGATGCTTTTGAACTGCGGTGTTGGAGAAGACTCTTGAGAGTCCCTTGGACTGCAAGGAGATCCAACCAGTCCATTTTAAAGGAGATCAGTCCTGGGTGTTCTTTGGAAGGACTGATGCTAAAGCTGAAACTCCAATACTTTGGCCACCTCATGTGAAGAGTTGACTCATTGGAAAAGACTCTGACGCTGGGAGGGATTGGGGGCAGGAGGAGAAGGGGATGACAGAGGATGAGATGGCTGGATGGCATCACCGACTCAATGGACATGAGTTTGAGTGAACTCCGGGAGTTGATGATGGACAGGGAGGCCTGGCATGCTGGAATTCATGGGGTCACAGAGTCGGACACGACTGAGCTACTGAACTGAACTGATATTCTATATCTATTTATTCATTTCTATTTTTTCAAGAAACATTTATTCATTTATATTTACTCTCTGCCAGGCATCAGGTACCTTGGTGTTAGTAATGAATCTAAAACTCTTCATTTCACCCTTGAGATCTTACATTTTCTAAGAAAAACAGCAAAATCAAGCACACACATGCACATACACACACACACACAGATGTGGTAAATATGGTAATATGTGAAAGAAGATAAGTGCTACCTATGAGATCTATGAGGTGATGCTCAAGTAGTGTGTTTGAACTGAGGCTTGAAAAACGAGTAGCTCTTAGCCAGGCAAGTGCATGTATGCACATGAGGAGGGCATGTAGGACAGCAGGGATTAAGGTAGGTAAAATGAGGAAGGAGACTAAGCAAAAGGGAAGGAGTGTGAAAAGTCCTGAAGCAGAACTGAGTGTATATTTTCAAAGACCTTAGAAAGATTCAGGTGCTATTCAGAAGAACAGTGGCATGAGACACGGCTGGAAAAGGACAAAGAGGTTAAACTATTCAAGGCCTATAGACCATGTTGACAAATATGGATGTTGCACTTTCAAATCATAATTGAGGATTTGAAGCAGGACATTTACATGATAGAAAGGGTGGAGTAGAAAGTAAAAACTTATAATTACCAACTTATTTGATGGACATCATTAGTTTTTCCAATCAAACAATTCATTTTTCCCTTCTTCTGATAAAAGCTGTCTTTATGTATGTATTTATTTTATTTATCTATTTACTTCTTTTTTTTTTGAGGAACCACCTTCCTATACATCATCAGTCCGTATAATGAAAGTGAGATTTCCTTCATCCTCTAGCTACAGGAATGAAGATATGACCAGGTCTGTGCCAATGAGGAATCCATTCTCATTGCTACAGTATTTTGTAAAAGAAGGGGTACGTAGCCTAAGCCAAACTAATGACAACAAAGCCAGTGGTTTGTCAATGATATTACAACTAAGATGCTAAGATTTAAATCTGTTGATCCAGTGTAATATAACATTTCGCAAGTCATATCTTCACCCAGTTTAGAAGGCATGGCTAAAAGCTTTCAATTCCCCTTAGCAGACAATTTACCGAGTCCCCACCCCAATTTCTTCCCTTCTCAAGCTCTGACACTTCTGAATTATAATGCATAAAAACTCAATCTCCAGAGATCTCTAGCTACCTAACAATCAGGAATGACCCTTCTTCCTAAGGCTGATGGAATTATTCAAAATAATCCCATGAAAGCCCTGGAAATATAGCTAATCCTATCTCATTCGCTGCTCTTATCTTGTCCACACCTAAGACCCAGCTTGCTTTTATCCCATCCCTAGGGACATTTCCCTGCATATTCCTTCTCTTGTTTGGATATGTAGGAAACAAGATTTTTGCTTCACATATCTGAGTGTTATTATCATAAAATGATGAAGTGCCTCACCAAGTTTAAAACCTGGAATTCTCCAATGTGAATGAATCAGAGAAAGTTTTGTCTAATAGTTTGTGCTGTATTTTTGTCTCTTGCAAACAAAAAGCCTGACTGGTATATTCATTTTTTATCCTGAATTAATATAATGTTTTTCTTAAAGACTCCAGAGCAAACTAATGTGATACATACCCTTTGAGCATTCTATTTATCAAAGACTCCATTATATCGCCAGCATTTTCATACCTTATTTTGAAGATAAAGCCAGATACAATACTAGCTCATAATACATGGTTTGGTATGGAATATAGAGCTCATGGGTATTCAGTCAGTATTTGTTTGGTTTGTTTTTGGCAACTAAACAGTCTGGTAATCTAAAGACAGTGCTTATGGTGTTGTCTTTCTCTTAACCAGCTTAGTAATTTTGGGTGTTAAATGTACAGTAACAATGACTGTCAGCCTCCTCTTATGAAAATTGAAGGTTTTAACCTAGAGATCACCCTTAAATGTCTTCTAGCTCTAATAATCTAAGATTGTTTGATTTAACCTGGTGTATAATTTTGTAGCAAATATTGCCCTTTACCATCTGATTGCTTATCAACATCCTGTAATGAGGGCAAAGCCCAGGAGATAGTTTATTTAGCAATGCTCTATAAAGATAGCCTAAATAGCTAATATTTATGCATCACTTGCCATTTGTAAAAGTTCCATTTGTAAAAGTTTAAATTGCCTGAGGAAGGAGAATACACTGGCTCAATCAGAACAATCCAGATAAGAAGGGTCTGGTTATTTACTCACAGCAAAATGGGATAGATATATTCAGTAGAGAAAAATTATGCTGGGCACTGATACACAGAATAGCCACAGGAATTATTTCTAGGTTCCTAGAATCCTAAAGATTGCTCGAGGCAGAATAAAGGAGGCCAGTGTTTAAACTTAACTTAAAAGAACTTCTGAAGTTCTAAAAAAAAATAAAAAAAAATTCAAAAATGCATTACAAGCACATTGTTTTAGATGAGGTTTATAAACCATGCAATCTTTTAAATATCATTTTGGCCTGGAGAAGTGGGTGTCTTGGTTTATAACACACCTGCTAAGGTTGTTGTTCTATGATTACTGGACAGACTTATCTCCTCCAGACCATATGTGTTTCTTTTTCCTCTCTTGAAATTTCTTAGGGCAAAAGTAATCATTTCAAACAGTTCAACACAAGAGTATGTATCGGTCCACAATCAGTTTCTCAAAACTTTATTTTCTTAAAAAAAAAAAAATCTCTGAAAGTTAAAATATCCTTGTAAATTGAGTGGCAAAACTTAATTTGGTGGTAAAACCTGTACTGAATTAATGTGATGTTGTTTAGTCTGTTTCCAAATTAGCATGAATACTTAGGTTTTGCTGCTAAACATGGTGTTGGTGGTTGACAGAGTTGTTGCCCACTGAAGGTATTCTAAATCCATGTAAATTTGCAAGACAAATTGCCTTTCTAAAGACTAAAGTAGAGGTCAGAAAATGAAGTCAGCTGACCAAATTCAGCCTTCTGTCTGCTTTTATAAATAAAGTTTCACTGGAATGCAATATACCTCTTTATTCATGCACTGTCTATGGTTGTTTCTGTGCTACAAAGGCAAATTGAATATGCCAGAAACCATATGGTCTGCAAACCTGAAAATTTTTACTGTCCAACCTTTTATAACTTTAGAATTTCTGGAAGTTCTGTTGCTAATCTCTTATCTAATACATTCTAAACTCTAAAAACATTTGATTATAAGGATTTCAGGTACAGAAATGTAGAACTCTATTTCTCTAACTCCATGTGTATGTGCTCAGCAAAAATTATACATGTTTAACAGGGAAAAAATAGGTCTTGATTTTGAAGTAACTGAACTGTATCTTGCCTTTAGTAAATCCTTAGTGGGATTTCTTCTTACCATGTGTTTCAATCATCATCTGACCTTAGAAAGTAGATGAGAGAAGAATTAAGAGATGATTGTTGTGACAGTGAGGTTGTACCTAAAGATGGTTCTTCTTTTTCTTTTTAAAAAATATTTATTTAGTTATTTTATTTGTGGTTGTGGTTGTGGTTGTATCAGGTCTTAGTTGTGGCGTGCAGTTTCTTTCTTTGTGGCACTCAGACCTCTCTAGTTGTGGAGCACAGGCTTCAGAGCACATGGGCTCTGTAGTTGTGGCTTGTGGACTTAGTTGCTCCCTGGCATGTGGGATCTTAGTTACCTGGTCAGGGATTGAATTCACATCCCCTGCATTGGTAGGCAGATTCTTAACTACTGGGCAACCAGGAAAGTCCCCCTAAGACTGTTTTTAACCCACACAACACAAACAGTTCTTTAGTTTCACTCAGAATAAGTCAATTTTTAAAAAAGTAGAAAGCGATCACTCAATCTATTTCTTGCCATGAAACTAGTCAACTGTCTATGAGTGTGATACAAATGCTAGTAAACCAGGATTGATTAGGAAGTTAAGCATTGGCTAAACTTTAGGCAACAGAGTAATTCTGGGAAGTTGTTGCCATGTTAAACTGCGGTGTGCCCAACAGACATGGGAAGCAATGGGTGTAACCAAAAGAGAGATGGAATGCATCTCTGATCTTTATCTTTTACAAAAGAGCTTTCTGATTTCTCTTTGCACTGAGAACTAGTGACATATGGTTAAATAAAATGGCATGTGTATGTGCATGTACGGTTTGAAACAAGCCTTTGAAAGGAGCTTATGAAGGATTGTACTTGGAACTCAATGATTAAACTTACAAGCTACAGAGAATGCCCAAGACACATCTCATTGAATGACAAAAGGAAAACATGGGTAGTCATTCTTGTCTAAAAAAGATTGATACTCTTTAATATATGTGGATATATCTATGTGACACCAGTTTGAGTGGTTAAGAATTATGTTCATTAGTACATACAGTTTATAGAAATCTTCAGGTCTGTTACATATTGTACCTGTGCAGTTCTTACCCCTTTCGCATTCAGTTCAGTTGCTCAGTCCTGTCCGACTCTGCGACCCCATGGACTGCAGCACACCAGGCTTCCCTGTCCATCACTAACTCCTGGAGCTTACTCAAACTCATGCCCATTGAGTTGGTGATGCCATTCAACCATCTTGTCCTCTGTCGTCCCTTTCTCCTCCTCCCTTTTGCATTAAGTAAAATTATTTTCTCACTTTGGTAGTAGGAAAAAGAAGCTACTACTAATTGGCTTTAGTGATCACTGTAAATACAAGATAATAGAGTGAGCAGTGGAGGAATATTACTTAAAATGCTGGCCAGCTTCTCTCTGTGTGTCACAATTGTGTTGCTTTAGTATGAAAGGAAATCATTGTTGCCAGTGCATTACTCTTAATGGACTTTATTCTTTCTCTATTTACAGCTGCATTCCTTTGACATTACAGAATTTTGTAGCAGAGATTAAGATCCATTTTCATTTGGCATGTTCATCATCAGAACAAATGTGCTCAGCACTAATTGCCCTTTTGTTTTTAATTGACCAGTTAATTAACTACATTAGATAAATTTAAAATCCCAAATCCATTTGCTTCAGGTAGCCCTACTGTTTTATTTCACTGTGATAACAGTCTATGGCCAGATAGAAGGTAAGATGCTTAATAATTTTAAAACAGACTTCCAACCTCAGCATTCATGGAGTTATTTACTATCAAGCTAATCAATAATAAATTAAAAATTGAAATATTTATGATCTAAAAATCTGGTTTAGACTAGGGAAACTCCAACTCCCATTAAGTCAGGCAAAGTAGCAAGATAAATCATGCCATCTGAGTCTATGTTTTCAGAATATAATGCTATCACTTATGATAATTGTTATGCTGACTCTCAAAATAGGCAATCATAATAGATGATAGAGTAGTAGAAAGATATAGCACAGTGTGATTAATGCAATGGGAGAAGAAACATTCCTTCTTTCCTTAGAGGAGACATGATTACATGTTAAGTTGTTAACAGAATGGAATACATGCAAATACATTTGTTCTGACAGTAGTTAGAATTGTTTCTACGTGTTTTCTGATTAGAGCAACCAAGTTATAGAACTTAACTTAGTCATCAATACAGCCTATCTCATATGCCTTGTGCTTGCTGAAAGACATTTGTGTGAAGAAATTAGTTTATAACTGATAAGAGACCATACTTTCAATTAATTTCAGAACTGAAAGAACATACAGATCTTTCTTGACTTACAATGAGGTTATGTCCCAATAACCCCAACATACGTTGAAAAATATCATGTCAACAATATGTTCAATACACTTAGCCTACTGAGGAGCACAGCTTCACCAAGCTACTTTAAACATTCTCAGAACACATACATAGCCTACAGTTGGGTAAAATCATCTATCACAAACCCTCTTTAATAATAAAGTGTTGACTATCTCTTGTAATATGTTGAATACTGTACCAAAAGTGAAAAACAGAAAGGTTGTAATTGTATCAGTTGTTTATTTATGTGATGGGGTGACTTACTGGGAGATGTAACTGCCCAGTATCATAAGAGAGGAGCCTGCAGCTTACTGCTAGCCTAGAAGAAGATCTAAGTCAAGTGAAGTTGAATTTGAAACATAATACATCAGGGTCCACCTGTATATAGATAATGCCACTTTCATAGGTGAGGAAACTGAGGCCTCAAAGAGGCGAATAGTTAGTCCTACAAAGTTTATGACCTAGAATGAGGCCTGAGAGCAGATCCCTGAGAGAGAGTCCTTCCTACTGTACATCCCTCTTGATCTGTGACACTGGGCATGTCCCCTTAGTAAAGGTTCAGCCTCTATAAATCTGTTTTCCTAACTGAAAATGCAGGTAATGCCATCTTATAGAAATGCTCTCAGTGTTTCTATTGATCAGAATAAGAGGTTCTGGGTGGGTGATATGTAGTTTGGAGGATTTGTAATGTCAACTGTCATGTTTGAAATGGTGACCAGAAGTGTTTGTTGTTCAGGCAAAACTAAGTTTATTAGGCTTAGTTTAGAAAAGGAGAGTATAACTTGACATAATATTAGTACTATCTCAGAAGGGGAAGTTATGGGTGATATTTATAGGGCTTTATGTCCTTAGCTGAGTAACTTGAAGGTTGATCTTGCAAAAGGAGGAGCTGACTGGAAATAGGCAGAGTGCATGATGTAATAACTATAGATGGATGGGTGCAGTGAGGTAAGACTCTTGTAGGTGTTGATGTTGGCCTTGAAATGAAAGTTTTATCCTATAGAAGTGAATACTTTCTGAAGCAAATAACTAAATTGCTTTCAGTATCATTTAACATAGAGATAGAAAATTATGCAAGTTTCAGTTCTCAGTAATGAGTTGAATAATATGTATGGATTGCTAACCAGCCACCAAAGCAGAAGTTGGGAAACTTTTTCTGTAAAGAATCAAATAGGAAGCAACTTTCACTTTTGCAGATCATTTGGCCTTTGTTGCCACTAGGAAACAGGACTATTGTAGTGCAAATGTGGCTATATAGACAAGACATTAACAAATGGGAGTAGCTGTGTTCTAATAAAACTTTATTTATAAAAGAGTAATGAAATACAGCATTTAATCCAAGGCCACAGTTTGCCAACCTCTGTCTAAAGAATGGAACAGAGAGAAATTTCTAGTGGGAAGTTATTACCCAAGCCTACTGAATATTTGATTAATTTCTGCAATGACAGAAAGGTGGGAGGGATAGTGAATATATGGATAGTGACTATATAAGGCAGCAAAACTCAGAAACATCTTGATTAAAACACATGGAGTGTAATCATTTGTTTCATTCTTTTTAATCCAAATATATCTGAATTTTGCTACCGATATATGATATACCATTACGTACAAGCTGGAATCAAAATTGCTGGGAGAAATATAAATAACCTTCAAGAAAATTAGAGATACCAAGGGAAAATTTCATGAGAAGATGGGCTCGATAAAGGACAGAATGGTAAGGACCTAAAGAAGCAGAATATATTAAGAAGAAGTGGCAAGAATACACAGAAGAACTGTATAAAAAAGATCTTCATGACCAAGATAATCATGATGGTGTGATCACTCACCTAGAGCCAGACATCCTGGAATGCAAAGTCAAGTGGGCCTTAGAAAGCATCACTAGGAACAAAGCTAGTGGAGGTGATGGAATTCCATTTGAGCTGTTTCAAATCCTGAAAGTGATGCTGTGAAAGTGCTGCACTCAATATACCAGCAAATTTGGAAAACTCAGCAGTGGCCACAGGACTGGAAAAGGTCAGTTTTCATTCCAATCCCAAAGAAAGGCAATGCCAAAGAATGCTCAAACTACTGCACAATTGTACTCATCTCACACGCTAATAAAGTAATGCTCAAAATTCTTCAAGCCAGGCTTCAGCAGTATGTAAACAGTGAACTTCCAGATATTCAAGCTGGTTTTAGAAAAGGCAGAGGAACCAGAGATCAAATTGCCAACATCCGCTGGATCATGGGAAAAGCAAGAGAGTTCCAGAAAAAAATCTCTACCTCTGCTTTATTGACTATGCCAAAGCCTTTGACTGTGTGGATCGCAATAAACTGGAAAATTCTGAAAGAGATGGGAATACCAGACCACCTGACCTGCCTCGTCCTATATGCAGGTCAAGAAGCAACAGTTGGAACTGGACGTGAAACAACAGATTGGTTCCAAATAGGAAAAGGAGTATGTCAAGGCTGTATACTGTCACCCTGCTTATTTAACTTATATGCAGAGTACATCATGAGAAACGCTGGGCTGGAAGAAGCACAAGCTGGAATCAAGATTGCTGGGAGAAATATCAATAGCCTCAGATATGCAGATGACACCACCCTTATGGCAGAAAGTGAAGAGGAACTAAAAAGCCTCTTGATGCAAGTGAAAGAGGAGAGTGAAAAAGTTGGCTTAAAGCTCAACATTCAGAAAATGAAGATCATGGCATCTGGTCCCATCACTTTATGGCAAATAGATGGGGAAACAGTGGAAACAGTGTCAGACTTTATATTTTAGGCTCCAATATCACTGCAGATGGTGATTGCAGCCATGAAATTAAAAGATGCTTACTCCTTGGAAGGAAAGTTATGACCAACCTAGATAGCATATTCAAAAGCAGAGACATTACTTTGCCAACAAAGGTCTGTCTAGTCAAGGCTATGGTTTTTCCAGTGGTCACGTATGGATGTGAGAGTTGGACTGTGAAGAAAGCTGAGCACCAAAGAATTGATGCTTTTGAACTGTGGTGTTGGAGAAGACTCTTGAGAACCCCTTGGACTGCAAGGGGTCCAACCAGTCCATTTTAAAGGAGATCAGTCCTGGTTGTTCGTTGGAAGAAATGATGCGAAGCTGAAGCTCCAGTACTTTGGCCACCTCGTGCAAAGAGTTGACTCATTGGAAAAGACCCTGATGCTGGGAAAGATTGAATGTTGGAGGAGAAGCGGACGACAGAGGATGAGATGGCTGGATGGCATCACCAACTCAATGGACATGAGTTTGAGTAAACTCTGGGAGTTGGTGATGGACAGGGAGGCCTGGCGTGCTGCAGTCCATGGGGTCGCAAGGAGTCAGACACAACTGAGCAACTGAACTGAACTGATAGGATATCTATGTGATATGTGCATAAGTTTAACAGGGAGCAGGTTTTCTTCTCTTTTCACTCTTTTTGCTTCTTCATATATTCCAAAGTTAAAAAAAAGAACTAAACAAAACAACAACATTTATACCAAGGTACTATTGAAACCACTATGTGCATGAAGTACTCTCTTTTGTTTGAGGGAAATATGAATAAGCTTATTGGGGTGCAGTGATAGAGCATTAGAGGGAAAAAAATATTTCTTTATGTGCTTAATAAAGAAAAACTAGACTGTGGGGAAAGTTTTCTTTTCCCTGCTTTGCTAAACTAAACTTGTCATTTTAAAGAAAAACAAAGCAAAACAGATTGGTATATTCCAAAACAACATCTAATCTAATAAGATGGTATTTAAGAAAAATATATATTAAGTTTTAGGTTTTAAAACTGATCTACTTATTCAGAATAGGAATGTGGAGTGGGGGAAAGTGATTTCACAATTTAAAGTTAAAAAGTAAACATAACATGGGGTAATTCTAAGGCCAGGAATTCGGTAGTGGCTTACATTTTGACATAGTTGCCAAAAATCAGAGGTAACTGAGGTTGCATTAATAAAAGCATATTGTTCAAAACAAGCGAGGTGCCACTTCTGCCTTAACCTGCACCTGCACTTGTGTGACCACATAGAGGGATTGTATTCTCTCCTGAACATCGTGGTTTAAGAGGAATTTTGATAAATTGAAAGCCTCTCCTATGGAGCAGGGTGAGGATGATGAAGTGGCTGGGAGCTTGTGAGGGTCAGTGGAGAGAAATGAGTATGTTTAGCCTGGGGAAGAGAGGATTTAGTAGGCAGAGAAGAGCCATCTTCAAATATTTGAAGGGCTGTCTTGTGGAAGAAGGATTAGACTTATTATTTGTGTCTCAGGAGACCAGAACTGGGACCAAAGGGTAGACATTTCAGGGCAGCAAATTTCAGCTTAATATCAGCCCAGAGCATTTTAACAAGTAGAATTGTTTATCCAGTGTTTAAGTGCACTGGCTTTGAAACCTAGACATTCTGGGTTTGTATCTCAAAACCTACAGACATTTAATAGCTTTGTGACTTTAGAGGAAGTAAAATACCCTATCTGAGCCTCAGTTTTATGATAATTACAATGGAAAAAGTACTATCTACTGCATGAGGTTTATATGAGGATTCAATGAGATTGTGCATGCAAAGAGTAAAAGCACTTTCTCCATGAGATGGCACGTTCATCATGACTAGGTGTATATAGAAGGAACAGCTAGATGACAATTTCTCTGGGGTATTATAGAGGACAATTCTGCATTGAGTAGAAGGTTAAACTAGATGACTAAGCCCTTAGAACTTAGAACTAAGCCCCTCTAAACTTGTAGCTGTTTATTCCTGTAAAGAGCAAGAAGCTGAAAATCCTCTGTACCACGAATCATTAAGTGGTGGTCCAAAAGCTGGATTCCCCCAGAAGAGCATTTGAAAGTTGGGAAACTGAAATAACAATGAACATTCCGGTTTTTCTTTATGTGTCTGAAGACTTGGCATCACTGAGTTCACATTTCTCCATATTAACAGCATCTTTATAAAGACATTAACGACAATGAACATCAGGAGTATTTGACCCTTTAGTAGTATTTGCCTTAGTTTAAACAATCAGACCCAGTTTGTTAAGATTCCAGCCACTACAGTCTCATTTCACCTGCCTAGTCTCTGAAGGCAGTGTATTTGCCATCTGTGTCCTACAGCTACGTGAGACATCTGGAAGCAGTCCTTTTGGACTATATGACAGGACAGAAAAATAGGAGATGAAAGAGAATGACTGGGATATCAGCAGGCTGTCTAAAATGGAATGTTAATAGCTATAGTATTAATAATATTATTTTTTGAATACTGACCAATACCAGGCTCTAGGGCTTCTCAGGTAGTGCCTGGCAGGTTACAGTCCATGAGGTCTCAAAGATTCGGACACAGCTGAGTACTTGCATGCATTCACACCATGCTCTATGTCAAGGATTGCATGTACATTGTCTCATTTAATCTTTACAGCAGTCCTATCACATGTAAAATGATTGTTCTCCTTTTACGGGTGAGAACACTAAAGCTTGGAAGTGTAAGAAATTGGACAAAGCGTGCCTAGCTAATAAGTGACAAAAAAGTCCCTCATCTGACCACTACCTGTTCTAATCTTAAACCTTGACTTGCCTCCACAATGGCTAATCTTACAGACGTTACAATTTTGCCTAAAGCTGATCCTGGGAGATTTGATTCAAGTTTCTGAGCAAACATATTTCTGATAGGAAAGATTTCTTCCTATCAGAGTTGCAAAGGGAAGATTCCTCCTTCACTGTGAATAACCTGAACCGCCATGAAGCTATACGGCACGGTGCAAGGCTTGCCAGTGTCATTCTTAGACTTAAGGGGGATGGAAACAGCATGTAGTCAAATACAATGCAGAATGCAAGCTTAAATAAGGTGAACAAGTTCTTTCCTGCAGGATTTCTCAGTGTCTCTATTCTTCTAATGTCCATTGTAGAATCTAAGGGCAAGGGTATAGTATATACTGTTCTTGGACTTCTATGATCCTGGAACTCTGTTTTCTGCAGGGCTTATCCTACAGTGAATGGATGCTCTATGGAACACACTCCAGGAAAACCTAGAGGGAAAAGAGCCCTGGACCAGAAATGCAATGATATTAAAATCCCAACTCTGCCAACAGCTAGTGATATAATCTAAGATTTGTAACCTCTGAACTTAGGTTGCAAATATTGGGACCATAATATCTGTCCTACCGACTCCTCCAAATTTTTATAAGGATCAACTAAATCAAGTATTTAAAAGAGCTCTTTAAATGGAAAGAAACTCATGATACACATAAGGGATTAAATGACTAATGTTTCTCACTCCTGCATAGCTGATCAGGGAAATTGGCTAGATTTTAATTGCTTTCATGCCAAGCAGTTATTTTCTGATCACACACAATAGCTTATCTTTTTTGAAATGCATGGATTCATGAATCTTCTGTCCTACCTGGAAAGAATGATCAAAATATACATATTGTTATGAACGCATTAAATCTAAGCAATTGTAAGTTCTTTGCTGAGAAACAACACCCTTTCTTCCAATGCTATCCATTAAGGAAGGAAAGGGAAAAAAATAGTGAGCACTCAAAGCAGGATGTACACTGATTCCATTCTGTTCCCTTTGGCTAAGGTTCATGGTCCCCAGCCCCTGGACAATAGGACCTTTTGCCTTCTCTTCCATCAACCTGTCCCCTGATATGTGCTCCCACTGGCAGTCCTGACCTCACAGAAATAGGAGTCAACTCAGGAGGGAAAGGCAGTTGCCTGTCAACACTGTTGCTGTAAAACTCTGGGAAATTCCTCTGCTACTGAGAGGCTAGAATTTGTAAAATAATAAAAATAAAAAGGAGAGAGAAAAAGACATTTGACAAACAGGGAATGGCATTGCACCTTAGTCTCTTAAGTGCCCCATTCCCTGGCTTTTTGAAATTTCAGAAATGCGAATTAAGCTTTTTGTGGAGAGTATGTTACCCTTGCTGAATACATGGTCCCCAAGAACAAATATGCTGTGGCCTGGAATATGGGGGACAGATCTCATTCCCAACCCTTTGCACATTCTTTAGCCTTCCATGATGGCATTTGCAGGCTAGATGTGTGTGTGTGTATGTATGTATGTATGTAAAAATTACCTGCTGGCCTGATGATACACTCCTCCAAGGACAGAGTATTACAATATTATCTCAGATTTCCCATGCCTGTCTCCTGCCTTCTTACTAACAAGACTTAAACTACCTTCTAGTACCTGGATCTCATGTTTATGTAAATAGTATCCCACTTTTGTAACTTGATTTATAGTCTGAAAGGTGCTTTCTCAAACAAAATGTCTCGTTTTGATTTTTTAAATCATTAAGAAAAACAAAAAGTGAAGCTCTGACAGATTAACTGACTTTTGGAGCCAGCCAGGATAAAATGTGCATACTGTTTTAAAAGCATTGTTTTAAATTTCCCACCCTCTACATTTGGGTGACTTGGGATGAAACTGTGCTTCTGATTTATATCCAGATCTTGATAAGAGTATTATGAGTTGTAAACAGTGGGGGAGATGTGAAAACCACTCTCAGAGGGAAGAGTAATGTCTTCTGCAGAGCTTCCCAATGGGCAGACTGGCCCCATGAAAATGTTGCCGGATCAGGCGTCCAAAGAGATCAGAGACAGTCCACCATTGCTCGTAACCAGTTACATAATTTTAGTAAATTCAGTCTGAAGGGAAATTGAAAGGACAGCACAATCATTGATGTGGTGGCTTTGTGAGCTTTTTAAGAGGAAACATTGGCAACTGAGAGTCCATGCTGTGTAGCCAAGTTACCTCATTTCACTCCAGCCTCTGCTTCTCATACAGGTTACCTAACTCCTCTATGCTTTCATTTCCTTATCAGCAGTGGCGCTGCCTGCAATGCGGGAGACCCAGGTTCAATCCCTGGGTAGGGAAGATCCCCTGGAGAAGGAAATGGCAACCCACTCCAGTACTCTTGCCTGGAAAATTCCATGGACTGAGGAGCCTGGTAGGCTACAATCCATGGGGTCGCAAAGAGTCAGACATGACTGAGCAACTTCATTCACTAAAATGGGGATAATAACGGTAGCTACTTTCCAGGTTTGAGGTAAGGATAAGTTAACTCAAATAAACCGCTTAGAACAGTATCTCACATGAGGCCAGAGCACACTAAATAATAGCTGCTATTATTATTGACATTATTAACATCATTAAGTGCAAAACAACCACACTTAAAAGATCAGTCATTTTCAAGGATGCCTCTGTCTTTGATCATGCTGGTCTGTCTTCCTAGAATTCTCTAATTTTAGTATTCGGCCAAGATGCAATGACCTTTATCCCATGAAGATTTTGATCATATCTTCATTTAGAAATGCTTTAAATTTCAACTTTTAATCAGTTTTATTTAATGAAGAAATGAATAAAAGATTTAAGGTACAACTGCTTTCCCATAATGCATTTTGCATGGTCTACTTTTCAGGATCATGTGTGTGAGTGTCCTTATACACAGGAGAAATTAAGTTACACTAATCCACAGAGTGAATGGGTGATTAATCGCGGTTTATCAGTTAAATGTATTTCAGGGCTGTAATGAGCAGAGGAGCCTGGTGAGTTACATTTCATGGGGGTGGCAAAAAGTTGGACAGGACTTAGCAATTGAGCACACACACATGAAAAAAGCCGTTCAGAAGCAATGATAAATTTTAGAGATATTATTCTCTTTGTCACCTTATAGAATCTAGTACAATCTCCTTGAAAGGTTATACAGTAGACCTTTTAAATAAAGGGAATGAAGAGAATTAGGTAGGCTTACCCTGGACTGCCTTCAAGTAACTATAATTCAGTCTAGAATGAGTCATTAAGTGAAAGAAGAACTCTTTTTCACTAAAGTGACTCCAGGCAAGAATGCTATCACCTCTCCTCCTTTTAACATCTTTTTTCAGCTTGTATGTCTAGTATATTATCATTGAGGCAACAGATCCTTAGGCCTCCAGAAGAGGTGTATATTCAGAAAAAGGCAGGGACTAGATTTTGCATCTGAATCCCCACTGGCTTAAACCTGGCCTCCCGAGTGTAAAGTGGTACCTGGTCGCAACACATTTTTTGTCTTACAGGTTGCAAACAGATTTTCAAATGATATGAATTTGAAAACATATTGATCATGTTGCAAGATGTTATTTAGAGATTTAAAAGTAAAAGATCTATAAGCACCGTTGCATATTTCAAAAGCTTCTGGCCCAATTTGCTTGTCAATTCCCAGAACACACTAGTTTTTCAAGGGATGTGCACATATAAATAAACTAAATGCATACAGAAAATCACATACATCTTTTCTTTCCAAATAGCTTTCCTTCAGTCCACCTGACATAAACTCCCTCATGTCACCAGTCAGAATGGTATTTTTGGCACAATATTGTTCCTGATTTCTCTGTTGCCTCCTGGGCACCTGCCTTTCAAACATCTAATGTGAATTTTCTCATGAATGCCAATGATATATAGCTACATTTTTCCTTCGAACTTTTCATCCCCCAGGCACTCCAAGTACTCTGTGACTACTTCCAAGATATCCATAACTAGATGAATAGCAATTACTTGTAATAGAGGGTGGAAAAGGCAAAGGACATTTTTATTGGTTCTGGGAAGATTTAACTACATTGATACAGCATTTACTGAAAATTCCCATCACCCCGCAGCATGATGAATGGCCACCTCCATCTCAGCTCTGTCTCGGGAGGTTTCCTGGTGCAAAGTGCCCTGAGGTCTTCTTTGCCACACAGAGAAGTTAAGTCTTCATTCATCCTTGCCTGTTAACTTCACTTGAGTTAAGTGAGCAGGCAAGCTTTATTCACTTCCAATTCAAATCAACATAAAGGTTTAATTTGCTTCCCTGTCTTCTGGGGCTAATCTCCCTCATTGAACACTCATACTCCCATTAATTCAAGGGGAACAACCCCCTAAGCAGCCTTTGATTAGACTCTGAAGAAATAATTGTGCCTTTGAAAGCTTGCACACAGCTCCCACCACCATCAAGAATCTCTTTTTGTGTACCCCATTTCCTAGGGCACAATTGGGTATGAGACATGACCATCAGCATTTATATGACTAGTGGCAGATAATTCACACTCTACCTACTTCTGAGTTCAAGTGCTAAATTTCTAGGATGCATATTATAGTGCCCCATCTCTCCTGCAGACCTGCCATTTGCAGGTAGAATGGCAAGACAACTCGTGCTAAGTGTCAGGAACTTTTATCACATAGGAGATAGCAATCCAGACTTTAACAGAACTTAGCTTTATAGAACATCTCAAGGGTCTGCTTCTAATGTTAAAGGGTCCCTCCCAATTGGGGGGAAAAATAGTTCTCAATTCCTTTTCTGTTCTTTATAGTCTGTGACTTCAATTTATTATTCACATTCAATGAACTTCTGGAGATAAAGTTTTAATAATCAGCTTAATAATAAATTAATTAAGAAAGGATTCATTCCTTCATTCCCCCCTCCACTGTAAGCTGAGTTCCATTTATAACAGCTCTTGTAAACCAGTTTAGAGAAAGATAAAATGATGGGTATGTTGACACAGAGAGGCAGAGAGTACCCTGTGTATGTATCTTTTCACAAAGGTGAAGTCATGTATTTATCAGCAGTACTTTTTTTTCTAAGTTTCAAGGAATTGAATGCAAAAAGTTTGGTTGGAGAGTGATACTAAGAAATGTGGGATAGAAAGTAGCTTACTCAGAAGAGAATGAAGCCAGTGAAACTTTATTATCAGGGCAGTTGTCAGTATGATCAACTGGATCTCAGTCACTCTGCCATTGCCCTGGCAGTGTTCAATTATCCCAACTGAGAGGCACAGAAGAGTATTTATCAATTCCTCATCCATAATCGATTGAGGGTTTCTAGGAGCCTTAACCCTTGGGCAATGTGAGTTTGTCCTGCATAGACAAAATCATGTTTCCCAGGCTAGAAAACAGTTGGAGATGGTAAGGTTTTCACAGCATTAGCTGTTCATCAGAGTGCTTGTGAATCCTGATGGTGGGTATGAGGATAGGGGATTCATCTGCTCCAATTATTAAATCTCTGTCATTTATTAGACACTGAATTGTAAATTAGCCTTGAAATAAAATCAGTGCCTTTTTATAAAAATTGGACTTCAGAAAAGGTTTTTATTACTAGAACACCAAAATTGTTGCTACTAATCAATCTTCTTGTTTTGCAATTGGCTTTTTCATTAAGTAAAGAGAAGAGAGAGAAGACAGAACTTTAATAGATAAGTCACACAAAAATTAAGTTTGGGCCTTCTAAACCAATTTTTTAATTCCATATAAAAAAGTTTTTCTTTTTTTCCTGACCAAAAGGATTGACTAATTAATGAAGGCAATGATAAAAAATTAAAGAAAGAAAACAAAATATATTTTATATAAGTGAACATTGCCTGATGTAGAAAGTTTCCAAAAGATAACCTGGGATTTTAAATCAATCACTATTGGAAATAACTTAGAAACTCATATCTGAAACCAATTCATGTACACTTAATGTTTGTTACAGTTACATATACCTCCAACAACCATCACTTAGAAAGCGTTGTATGTTCGAACATTGATGCTACAAATTTGCTGGAGTTAGGAAAAGTATCTTATAATTTTATAGCATTTTTGAATATTAAAATGTATCTCACATTCATATATTTGATTAAACTTTATAAGTATATCTGTGAAAAGTATTATTCACATTTCACAAAAAATGGAAAGTAACAGTGCAGAAAGACAGATAATTTTGCTATAGGTCACAACATTCAGTTCAGTTCAGTCGCTCAGTCATGTCCGACTCTTTGTGACCCCATGAATTGCAGCACACCAGGCCTCCCTGTCCATCACCAACTCCCAGAGTTCACTCAGACTCACGTCCATCGAGTCAGTAATGCCATCCAGCCATCTCATCCTCTGTCATCCCCTTCTCCTCCTGCCCCCAATCCCTCCCAGCATCAGAGTCTTTTCCAATGAGTCAACTCTTCGCATGAGGTGGCCAAAGTACTGGAGTTTCAGCTTTAGCATCGTTCCTTCCAAGGAAATCCCAGGGCTGATCTCCTTCAGAATGGACTTGTTGGATCTCCTTGCAGTCCAAGGGACTCTCAAGAGTCTTCTCCAACACCACAATGCAAAAGCATCAATTCTTCAGCCCTCAGCTTTCTTCACAGTCCAACTCTCACATCCATACATGACCACTGGAAAAACCATAGCCTTGACTAGACAGACCTTTGTTGGCAAAGTAATGTCTCTGCTTTTGAATATGCTATCTAGGTTGATCATAACTTTCCTTCCAAGGAGTAAGTGTCTTTTAATTTCATGGCTGCAGTCACCATCTGCAGTGATTTTGGAGCCCCCAAAAATGAAGTCTGACACTGTTTCCACTGTTTCCCATGAAGTGATGGGACCAGATGCCATGATCTTCATTTTCTGAATGTTGAGCTTTAAGCCAACTTTTTCACTCTCCTCTTTCACTTGCATCAAGAGGCTTTTTAGTTCCTCTTCACTTTCTGCCCTAAGGGTGGTGTCATCTGCATATCTGAGGTGATTGATATTTCTCCCAGCAATCTTATTCCAGCTTGTATTTCTTCCAGACCAGTGTTTCTCATGATGTACTCTGCATGTAAGTTAAATAAGCAGGGTGACAATATACAGCCTTGACATGCTTCTTTTCCTATTTGGAACCACTCTGTTGTTCCATGTCCATTTCTAACTGTTGCTTCCTGACCTGCATACAGATTTCTCAAGAGGCAAGTCAGGTGGTCTGGTATTCCCATCTCTTTCAGCGGGCGGCTGCGACCTGGCGCACTAAGCGCCAGCAGCTGCCACCCGGCGCACTAAGCATGGGCGAGTGGAGCTACCCACGTCTGAGGTCAGGGGCAGTGGCCAAGAGTGCCAGGAATGGCCGAGAAGAGGTAACCAAGTCCGAGGCCAGGGGCGCGGCCCAGAGGAGCTACCCCGCATCGGAGGCCAGGGGTGGCGGCCGGGAGGAGCAATCCGAAGAGTGGTGGCTGCGTGGGTGCAGGAGGGCCTAAAGGAGCTATCCCACGTTGAAGGTCAGGAAGGGCAGCAGTAAGGAGATACCCCTGTCCAAGGTAAGGAACAGCGGCTGTGCTTTGCTGGAGCAGCCTTGAAAAGATACCCCATGCCCAAGGTAAGAAAAACCCAAGTAAGATGGTAGGTGTGCAAGAGGGCATCAGAGGACAGACACACTGAAACCATACTCACAGAAAACTAGTCAATCTAATCACACTAGGACCACAGCTTTGTCTAACTCACTGAAACCAAGCCATGCCCATGGGGCAACCCAAGATGGGCGGGTCATGGTGGAGAGGTCTGACAGAATGTGGTCCACTGGAGAAGGGAATGGCAAACCACTTCAGTATTCTTGTCTTGAGAACCCCATGAACAGTATGAAAAGGCAAAATGATAGGATACTGAAAGAGGAACTCCCCAGGTCAGTAGGTGCCCAATATGCTACTGGAGATCAGCGGAGAAACAACTCCAGAAAGAATGAAGAGATGGAGCCAAAGCAAAAACAATACCCAGCTGTGGATGTGACTGGTGATAGAAGCAAGATCCGAAGCTGTAAAGAGCAATATTGCATAGGAACCTGGAATGTCAGGTCCATGAATCAAGGTCACAACACTAGGAAAGGTTAAAGCAAAAAAGCCCACACGTTTTTCCCAGCTTGTGATTGCATGCATGAAAACAATACAATTCCAGCCACTATTTCACTTTGGAACTTATGGCGAGAACAACAGGACCAAATTTCTTGAGCTGCCTGGGAGGGAAAGGTTTCTGGGGATGAAATACTTCTGTAATCAAACCATCACAGATGAACAGGGAAAGTTGGGCCCTCTGCCTGGCACTGCTCTGTAGTTGTTCTCTTAAGTTACAATTACAGCTGATGTCTTAATATTGAAAATATTCTATAATTTCTTTTTCTAGTGAATCAATTTTTTTCTAAGTGGTTCCCAAGAATAGCATCTGCTACATTAGTATTCTAATACCTTTCCTGGCATATATTCTACTCATCTTTCACTTATATTCATTTACATAAATCCTGAAAGGAAAACCACACAAATAAAAGAAGGCATACACCTAGTTGTTCCAATATTGAAGTGACGCTTTAGTTCAGTTCAGTTCAGTTCAGTCACTCAGCCGTGTGTGACTCTTTGCGACCCCATGACTCACAGCACACCAGGCCTCCCTGTCCATCACCAACTCCCAGAGTTCACCCAAACTCACGTCCATCGAGTCAGTGATGCCATCCAGCCATCTCATCCTCGGTCATCCCCTTCTCCTCCTGCCCCCAATCCCTCCCAGCATTAGGGTCTTTTCCAATGAGTCAACTCTTAGCATGAGGTGGCCAAAGTATTGGAGTTTCAGCTTTAGCATCATTCCTTCCAAAGAAATCCCAGGGCTGATCTCCTTCAGAATGGACTTGTTGGATCTCCTTGCAGTCCAAGGGACTCTCAAGAGTCTTCTCCAACACCACAGTTCAAAAGCATCAATTCTTTGGCACTCAGCTTTCTTCACAGTCCAACTCTCACATCAATACATGACCACTGGAGAAACCATAGCCTTGACTAGACAGACCTTTTTTGGCAAAGTAATGTCTCTGCTTTTGAATATGCTATCTAGGTTGGTCATAACTTTCCTTCCAAGGAGTAAGCATCTTTTAATTTCATGGCTGCAATCACCATCTGCAGTGATTTTGGAGCCCCCAAAAATAAAGTCTAACACTGTTTCCACTGTTTCCCCATCAATTTGCCATGAAGTGATGTGACCGGATGCCATGATCTTCATTTTCTGAATGTTGAGCTTTAAGCCAACTTTTTCACTCTCTTCTTTCACTTTCATCAAGAGGCTTTTTAGTTCCTCTTCACTTTCTGCCCTAAGGGTGGTGTCATCTGCATATCTGAGGTGATTGATATTTCTCCTTGCAATCTTGATTCCAGCTTGTGTTTCTTCCAGCCCAGCATTTGTCATGATGTACTCTGCATAGAATTTAAATAAGCAAGATGACAATATACAGCCTTGACGTACTCCTTTTCCTATTTGAAACCAGTCGGTTGTTCCATGTCCAATTCTAACTGTTGCTTCCTGACCTGCGTATAGGTTTTTCAAGAGGCAGGTCAGATGGTCTGATATTCCCATCTCTTCCAGAATTTTCCACTGCTTGTGGTGATACACACAGTCAAAGGCTTTGGCATAGTCAATAAAGCAGAAATATATGTTTTTCTGGAATTCTCTTCCTTTCTCCATGCTAAGTCAAATGAAAAAAATACCTATGCAGATTAGCTTTTGAAACAATGGTACTAAGAGAGCTTGAATTATTAAAGGTTCAATATCTTTCAGTCTGTAACGTGGATATATTTGGGTTCCTAAGAGAAAATCAGAAATTCTATTATTGTCATTTGTTTGATCAAAAATTTTAGAAACAAACAGCTCCCACAAGTGTGTTGCTAGATCTATAGAAATATGTGTATATGTAGGAGGCTGTTGAATTTTACAAGGAAAAGTAACTAAGTGAATAGGTAGCGGTTTTATTTCCCTGAAATATGCACAGCTAAATTCCTCAGGGCTGAATTCAGTATTCCCATCCCTGGAGGCTTCTCCAAGACAATAAATCACTAACCGACCTACATACCTCAGTTTTGGTGTAGGCACTGACTCTCATCTCCTGTATGATGATAGGAAAGTACTCAGCTTGTTTGCATTTCACTTTTTTATGTGACAAATTGTGGAGTGGGGAGGCAGTTGGACCAGAGGATCTTCAGATTATGCAGATAATGAATTATAGAAGCTGATCTGATGACAAGGAACATTACAGCTGAAGTGAAGTGAAAGTCACTCAGTTGTGTCTGATTCTTTGCAACCCCATGGACTATACAGTCCGTGGAATTCTCTACGCCAGAATACTGGAGTGGGTAGTCTTTCCCTTCTCCAGGGGATCTTCCCATCCCAGGGATCAAACTCAGGTCTCCCACATTTAGATGGATTCTTAACCAGCTGAGCCACAAGATTGATGGTGATGCACGGGATGAGGGTGTTGCCCACCCTGTGTTGGCTTCACATGTGATCCTGGTCACTTTAGGGTGTCATGGTGTAGGAATTAATGCAACAAAGGAATCGTATGTAACAGAATGTCAAAAACATTCATGATGGACAAGTAACATTGAATGTTGTGGTCTGAAAAGTTATATTGAGATAAAAGAAAGATAACAATTTCAAAAGAGTAAGGTGACTGATTCAGGTAGGACTGACTCTCTTTAATCCAACCAATAAATAAGTTAAACTAACTTAAAGCAGAATCTAGAAGTAGCTAACGGGAAGCCAATTATGTAAATCTGGCTTGTACCCATTTAATTTAGGATATTTTTTGTAGACAGCCATTCCCTGCTACAAAACTTTTGAACCTCTAGGCTGTGCAGTGGCTGCTCACTTTAATTTCAAAGACATATATTTTGCTTTCTATTGCTCACAGCTTTTTTTTTTTTTAAACAATCTGTGTTAAAGAAATAAATTAATTAATTAAAAAATATATATGTATATATACAAACCCACACAAAACTGAGTGGCCGCATCAAATATTGAAGTTTTAGATATTGAGACTATCACTTCGACCATTGCTTTAGCATAACAGAAGACCCTAAAAATTCTGAAAACTTAGAAAAGACACTCTAGTTATATGTTACACTGTCTTTTCCAAGTGGGCAAGAATTAAATCAACAAAGTATATTTAATGCGAGAATACTTAATATCAAAGTAACAGATTAAAAAGTGAAAATTCAGTCAACCTATTGCTTTTGTATACAAGATATCAAAGTAGTACATTGACTTACAGATTTCCTCTGATTGTGTCAGCTGAATCACATTATTGGTTAATGTTATTTAACCAGAGCCCTGATTAAGTCTCATGATTATAGAGAAATAAAATATAGTCATTTAGAGAGGTCTGTGGCTCAGTGGTAAAGAATCTGCCTACAAGTGAAGGAGATGTGGGTTTGATCCTCAGGTCAAAAGATCCCCTGGAAGAAGAAATGGCAACCCACTCCAGTATTCCAGCCTGGATAATTCCTTGGACAGAGGAGCCTAGTGGGCCCCAGTCCATGGGGTTGCAAAGAGTTAGACAGCACTTGGTGACTAAACAGCAACATACATGTGCTTACATATATATCTGATAGCAGATATAAATATGGATAAGCTTTACTTGTAACTTGAACTCAAAAATTCATGTAATAGGAAATAGATTTGGCTTACAAAATGCAAACTATCAATCCTTTCAAATTTTCCTTCTTGTGTTCATTATATAATATGGGTAAATTATGATAGAAGTATTTATGTAAAGTAGTAACATCAAGAGAAATTTTTGTTGTGTGGTTGTTGGATAGTTATTATAGAACTGTGCTAGGAGGGTATGTCCTTTAACAAGTACTGTTGCTGTATCACTTAGCAGAAGCATTTTTAACTTTTCCACTTAAAAGAAGCATTTTTAATTTTTCCACTTTAATTGAAAACAGATAAATACTTTTAGAAAAGTAAATATTTACAAACTATGTAGTACATAAAAGTACATGAAATATATATATATTTCTGTATCATTTATATATTATATGTATGTATGTATGTTTATAGGAGAAGGCAATGGCACCCACTCCAGTACTCCGGCCTGGAAAATCCCATGGGTGGAGGAGCCTGGTAGGCTGCAGTCCATGGGGTCGCGAAGAGTTGGACATGACTGAGTGACTTCACTTTCATGCATTGGAGAAGGAAATGGCAACCCAATCCAGTGTTCTTGCCTGGAGAATCCCAGAGACAGAGGAGCATGGTGGGCTGCCATCTATGGGGTCACACAGAGTTGGACACGACTGAAGCAACTTAGCAGCATATATGTTTATATAGATGTATAATTTAACGTAGTTAGGGCACCAGGTGTATGGTGATGATCTATCCAATAATTAATAGATAAGTGAATTCAGAACCCATGAGAAAGGTGTAACTTTTCAGATGACTTTCCCTCCCTCCTTCCTCTGGTTATGTAGGATGTTCCTAGTTGGTGATGAGAAGAAGAGGCGTGTGGAAAAGACAAAGGAAGAAGCTCTAAACGTAAATATTATGCAGTCTTTTTGAAAGTCTTTCTCTTCTCTTCTGGATTGACCTAGGACATTGATTTCAGTCCATAAAATTTAGTGTCTGCAACCAGAAAAATCTCATTTAACAAATACTGACTGATGACTTACTAAGAGCTCTTCATGTCAGTAATAAAAAGATGAACAAGACAAATGGCCTGTGCCCTCCTGGAGCTTTTATTCTAAAGGTGGTGGTGCCAGAGACAATGTGAAAATAGGCAGAGCTAATAACTGAAGACTGTGATAAGTATGAAAAAAGAATAAAACAGAATACTTAGTAACCTGAGGTGTAATGAGATGAGGAGTCATTCTGCTACTTCAGATAAACTGATTAGGGAAGGTCAAATCACAGAAAAATTTCCAGTTATGTGAACTCTCACCTTACTACATAATAAACCCAAAGGTGGGAGTGAGGCTGAGAACCAGATTTATCTTAACCTGCAGAATCAGATGTATCTTAACAAGAATCTACAAGTAGCATGCATTCATATACATGTATTTTTTTTTTTAAATATTAAGTACTGATTTAACTTTCTTGACATTTTTCCATATTGGAGATGAGGAAGTAGAGGCTCAGAAAGCCAGCAAGCAAAATAAGCTTATGAAAACTGAAATTTTTCCAAACAATTGCCAATTTAAATATTTAGAAAAACACAAAAGGAAGACAAAACTACACCGAAGAACATTTCATTGGTTTGGAAGATTATTAGACTCTCAAGAACTTCTATGATTCCAATGCTTATGAAGTGTACCTAATGGTAAAAAAAGATAGAATTTTTAAAAATGCCCTGAAATATAAAAGCAAACAAACTGAAAACCAAAAATCCCAAAAGGCAGAACACATCTACTTCACTGTAGAAATACGGTGTTGCATTTTGCCTTAAATCTTTTCTCTTAAGATGTTACCATCTCAATGTATTGGGGCTTGTCAAATAGCCATTAGGATGTAGTATCAGTGCCTTGATTAGATTAAGTGGGAAAGTAGGTTTTGATTTACAGAAATTCACATCACAGCCAACTCTTCCTTGAAACACTTCTAGTCCATAAAGCAGCACTGAAACTTGAAGCATTTTGCTGACACCATGACTTATTTTTTAATATTTGTAAAGGGCAATAAGTATCAATGAGTTCTTATATCATTTTACAAGCTGGATGGCTGGTTAGTAGCCATTTTTATTCTGACCTGGTTTGAACTTGCACAGCACTCATACTGCCTCTGGCATTTGACTGTGCAGACTGCATTTTCTTTCTTTTTCCAGAAGTTGGACTCTGCCTAGGAAAGCCAGAAATTACTAGAAAATCATGTTCCAAGACTACTGATTTAAAAGGCAGGATTAAACTGCTTTCTTTTGCTGTTCCATTTTCAATCTTGCTTGTGTATCTCAAAACTTATTCAAGAAATATTCCTATGAATTTGTGCTCTAAAACTCTATGAGTTTGTGTCTCAGTCTTTGCACAGATAATGATTCGGCAATTTGATCACTTAAAGTGACCAGATATATAAATATTAGCAGTCATTTATGTATAAGGCAGCTCAGTCAGTAAAGAATTTGCCTGCAGTGCAGGAGACCGGGATTCGATCCCTGGGTTGGGAAGATTCCCTGGAGAAGGAAATGTCAACCCACTCCAGTATCCTTGCCTGGAAAATCTCATGGACAGAGGAGCCTGGTGGGCTGTAGTCCATGGGGTCACAAAGAGTCGGGCACGACTGAGTGACTAACACTAACACTAATGTATAAGGCAGAGTAATGAAAATTTAGGTAAGTGGATAAAAATATTTTAATTGCTTATTTCTGTTTCACAAAGATATCTGAAGTGTATACATACAAAATATTAACTTACATTTCTCCAGTGCTATATTTCCTGAATGTTACAGATAAAGAAAAATAAATGGAGACTGAGTCATTCAATTATTCAGGTGCTCATTCTGTAACTTAAATACAAACAAACAATGCATGGAAATCTACTGCATAAATGGCAAGGCTCAACTCTTAAAGATACCAAATTGAGGAAATAAGACTGGGTATAAACTTTATAGAAATTAATATATAATTTTAATAAACTGATAAACACTATGATATAAGCAGTGTTGTTACTGGAGGGAGGCAACACTACAAAAGTACTTCTCTTGGTCTAAGAAAGATCAGAAAAGCTTCCTGGAAGAAATAACTGAGAACTAAAGAGTAAGTGAAAGTAAAAGAGATCTATGGTTTGGGGAGTGAGGAAGGGGAAAGGATATTCATTTCAGAAGGAAGTAAAGGTGTGGAAGATGAGAGGAAGAGATAACTTGATTGATAGAAGAAACTAAGCGAGGTTCAGGATGGCTACACCATTGACAGAAGAGGGTAGGGTTATTAGAGGAGGCTAAGGGGAAAGAGACAAGTTAAAGAGAGAAAGGGGAGTGTTAGCAGGGTTGATGTACATTGGAGTTTCTCAACCTAGGCAAAATCAACACTCTGGGATGGTTCAGTTCAGTTCAGTTCAGTTCAGTGGCTCAGTTGTGACCGACTCTTTGCGACCCCATGAATCGCAGCACGCCAGTCCTCACTGTCCATCACCAACTCCCGGAGTTCACTCAAACTCACGTTCATCAAGTCGGTGATGCCATCCAGCCATCTCATCCTCTGTCATCCCCTTCTCCTGCCCCCAATCCCTCCCAGCATCAGAGTCTTTTCAAATGAGTCAACTCTTTGCATGAGGTGGCCAAAGTATTGGAGTTTCAGCTTTAGCATCATTCCTTTCAAAGGACACCCAGGGCTGATTTCCTTTTAGAATGGACTGGCTGGATCTCCTTGCAGTCTAAGGGACTCTCAAGAGTCTTCTCCAACACCAGAGTTCAAAAGTATCAATTCTTCAGCACTCAGCTTTCTTCATAGTCCAACTCTCACATCCATACGTGACTACTAGACAAACCATAGCCTTGACTAGGCGGACCTTTGTTGGCAAAGTAATGTCTCTGCTTTTTAATATGCTGTCTAGGTTGGTCATAACTTTCCTTCCAAGGAGTAAGCATCTTTTAATTTCATGGCTGCAGTCACCATCTGCAGTGATTTTGGAGCTTAAAAATAAAGTCTGTCACTGTTTCCCCATCTATTTGCCAAGAAGTAATGAGATCAGATGCCATGATCTTAGTGTTCTGAATGTTCAGCTTTAAGCCAACCTTTTCACTCTCCTTCACTTTAATCAAGAGGCTTTTTAGTTCCTCTTCACTTTCTGCCATAAGGGTGGTGTCATCTGCATATTTGAGGTTATTGATATTTCTCCTGGCAATCTTGATTCCAGCTTGTGTTTCTTCCAGTCCAGGGTTTCTCATGATGTACTCTCCATGTAAGTTAAATAAGCAGGGTGACAATATACAGCCTTGATGTAGTCCTTTCCTTATTTGGAACCAGTCGGTTGTTCCATGTCCAGTTCTAACTGTTGCTCCCTGACCTGCATATAGATTTCTCAAGAGGCAGGTCAGATGGTCTAGTATTCCCATCTCTTTCAGAATTTTCCACAGCTTGTGGTGATCCACACAGTCAAAGGCTTTGACATAGTCAATAAAAAGAAATAGATGTTTTTCTGGAACTCTCTTCTTTTTAATGATCCAGTAGATATTGGCAATTTGATCTCTGCTTCCTCTGCCTTTTTTAATCCAGCCTGAACATTTGGAAGTTCACAGTTCATGTACTGTTAAAGCCTGGCTTGGAGAATTTTGAGCACTACTTTACTAGAGTGTGAGATGAGTGCAACTGTACAGCAGTTTGAGCATTCTTTGGCATTGCCTTTCTTTGGGATTGGAATGAAAACTCACCTTTTCCAATCCTATGGCCACTAATGAGTTTTCCAAATTTGCTGGCATATTGAGTGCAGCACTTTCACAGCATCATCCTTTAGGATTTGAAGAGCTCAACTGGAATCCCATCACCTCCACTAGCTTTATTCATAGTGATGCTTGCTAAGGCCCACTTGACTTCACATTCCAGGATGTCTGGCTCTAGGTGAGTGATCATACCATCATGATTATCTGGGTCATGAAGATCTTTTTTGTATAGTTCTGTGTATTCTTGCCATCTCTTCTTAAAATCTTCTTCTTCTGTTAGGTCCATACTATTTCCATCCTTTATTGTGCCCATCTTTGCATGAAATGTGGAGAAGGGACTGGCAACCCACTCCAGTATTCTTGCCTGGAAAATCCCATGGATGGAAGAGCCTGTAGGCTACAGTGCATAGGGTTGCAAAGAGTCAGACACGACTGAGGGACTTCACTTCACTTGCATGAAATGTTCCCTTGGTATCTCTAATTTTCTTGAACAGATCTCTAGTCTTTTCCATTCTATTGTTTTCCTTTATTTCTTTTCACTGATTCCCGAGGAAGACTTTCTTATCTCTCCTTGCTATTCTTTGGAACTCTGCATTCAGATGGGTATATCTTTCCTTTTCTCTTTTGCTTTTGCTTCTCTTCTTTTCACAGCTACTTGTAAGGCCTCCTCAGACAACCATTCTGCTTGTTAGCATTTCATTTTTGGGGGATGGTCTGATCCCTGTTTCCTGTACAATGTCATGAACCTCCATCCATAGTTCATGAGGCACTCTATCTAATCCCTTGAATCTATTTCTCACTTGCACTGTATAAACCTTAAGGGATTTGATTTAGGTCATACCTGAATGGTCTAGTGGTTTTCATACTTTTTTTCAATTTAAGCCTGAATTTGGCAATAAGGAGTTCATGATCTGAGCCACAGTCAGCTCCCAGTCTTGTTTCATCTGACTGTAAAGAGCTTCTCCATCTTTGACTGCGAAGAATATAATCAATCTGATTTCAGTATTGACCATCTGGTGATGTTCACATGTAGAGTCTTCTCATGTGTTGTTGAAAGAGGGTATTTGCTATTACCAGTGTGTTCTCTTGGCTAAACTCTATTTCCTTTGCCCTGTTTAATTCTATACTCCAAAGCCAAATTTGCTTGTTACTCCAGGTATTTCTTGACTTCCTACTTTTGCATTCCAGTCCCTTATAATGAAAAGGACATCTTTTTTGGGTGTTACTTCTAGAAGGTCTTGTAGATCTTCATAGAATCATTCAACTTCAGCTTCTTCAGCATTACTGGTCGGGGCATACACTTTGATTACCGTGATATTGAATGGTTTGCCTTGGAAACAAACAGAGATCATTCCGTCATTTTTGAGACTGCATCCAAATACTGGATTTCAGACTCTTTTGTTGACTGTGATGGCTACTCCATTTCTTCTAAGGGATTCTTGACTACAGTTGTAGATATAATGGTCATCTGAGTTAAATTCACCCATTCCAGTTCATTTTAGTTCACTGATTCCTGAAATGTCAACGTTCACTCTTGCCATCTTCTGTTTCACTACTTCCAATTTACCTTGATTCGTGGACCTAACATTCCAGGTTCCTATTCAATATTGCTCTTATAGCACCAGACTTTGCTTGTATCACCTGTCACATCCACAACTGGGTGTTGTTTTTCCTTTGGCTCTGTCTCTTCATTCTTTCTGGAGTTCAGTTCAGTTCAGTTGCTCAGTCGTGTCCGACTCTTTGCGACCCCATAAATCACAGCATGCCAGGCCTCCCTGTCCATCACCATCTCCCAGAGTTCACTCAGACTCACGTCCATCGAGTCAGTGATGCCATCCAGCCATCTCATCCTTTGTCATCCCCTTCTCCTCCTGCCCCCAATCCCTCCCAGCATCAGGGTCTTTTCCAATGAGTCAACTCTTTGCATAAAGTGGCCAAAGTACTGGAGTTTCAGCTTTAGCATCATTCCTTCCAAAGAAATCCCAGGGTTGAACTCCTTCAGAATGGACTGGTTGAATCTCCTTGCAGTCCTAGGGACTCTCAAGAGTCTTCTCCAACACCACAGTTCAAAAGCATCAATTCTTTGGCACTCAGCCTTCTTCACAGTCCAACTCTCACATCCATACATAACTACTGGAAAAACCATAGCCTTGACTAAACAGATCTTAGTCGGCAAAGTAATGTCTCTGCTTTTGAATATGCTATCTAGGTTGGTCATAACTTTTCTTCCAAGGAGTAAGCTTCTTTAATTTCATGGCTGCAGTCACCATCTGCAGTGATTTTGGAGCCCCAAAATATAAAGTCTGACACTCTTTCCACTGTTTCCCCATCTATTTGCCATGAAGTGATGGGACCGGATGCCATGATCTTCATTTTCTGAATGTTGAGCTTTAAGCCAACTTTTTCACTCTCCTCTTCCACTTGCATCAAGAGGCTTTTTAGTTCCTCTTCACTTTCTGCCATAAGGGTGGCATCATCTGCATATTTGAGGTGATTGATATTTCTCCTGGCAATCTTAATTCCAGCTTGTGTTTCTTCCAGCCCAGCGTTTCTCATGATGTACTCTGAATAGAAGTTAAATAAGCAGGGTGACAATATACAGCCTTGACATACTCCTTTTCCTATTTGGAACCAGTTGGTTGTTTCATGTCCAGTTCTAACTGTTGCTTCCTGACCTGCATATAGGTTTCTCAAGAGGCAGGTTAGGTGGTCTGATATTCCCATCTCTGTCAGAATCTTCCACAGTTTCTTGTGATCCACACAGTCAAAGGCTTTGGCATAGTCAATAAAGCAGAAATAGATGTTTTTCTGGAACTCTCTTGCTTTTTCCATGATCCAGCAGATGTTGGCAATTTGATCTCTGGTTCCTCTACCTTTTCTAAAACCAGCTTGAACATCAGGAAGTTCACAGTTCACGTATTGCTGAAGCCTGGCTTGGAGAATTTTGAGCATTACTTTGCTAACGTGTGAGATGAGTGCAATTGTTTGGTAATTTTTACATTCTTTGGCATTGTCCTTCTTTGAAATTGGAATGAAAACTGACCTTTTCCAGTCCTGTGGCCACTGCCGAGTTTTCCAAATTTGCTGGCATATTGAGTGCAGCACTTTCACAGCATCATCTTTCAGGATTTGAAACAGCTCAACTGGAATTCCATCACCTCCACTAGCTTTGTTCGTAGTGATGCCTGCTAAGGCCCACTTGACTTCACATTCCAGGATGTCTGGCTCTAGATGAGTGATCACACCATCGTGATTATCTGGGTCATGAATATCTTTTTTGTACAGTTCTTCTGTGTATTCTTGCCACCTCTTCTTAATATCTTCTTCTTCTTTTAGGTCCAGACCATTTCTGTCCTTTGTCGAGCCCATCTTTGCATGAAATGTTCCCTTGGTATCTCTAATTTTCTTGAAGAGATCTCTAGGCTTTCCCATTCTATTCTTTTCCCTATTTCTTTGCATTGATTGCTGAAGAAGGCTTTTTTATCTCCTTGCTATTCTTTGGAACTCTGCATTCAGATGCTTATATCTTTCCTTTTCTCCTTGGCTTTTCGATTCTCTTCTTTTCTCAGCTATTAGTAAGGCCTCCCCAAACAGCCATTTTGCTTTTTTGCATTTCTTTTCCATGGGAATGGTCTTGATCCCTGTCTCCTGTACAATGTCACGAACCTCATTCTATAGTTCATCAGGCACTCTATCTATCAGATCTAGGCCCTTAAATCTATTTCTCACTTCCACTGTATAATCATAAGGGATTTGATTTAGGTCATACCTGAATGGTCTAGCGGTTTTCCCTACTTTCTTCAATTTGAGTCTGAATTTGGCAATAAGGTGTTCATGATCTGAGCCACAGTCAGCTCCTGGTCTTGTTTTGGTTGACTGTATAGAGCTTCTCCATCTTTGGCTGCAAAGAATATAATCAGTCTGATTTCGGTGTTGACCATCTGGAGATGTCCATGTGTAGAGTCTTCTCTCGTGTTGTTGGAAGAGGGTGTTTGCTATGACCAGTGCATTTTCTTGGGAAAACTCTATCAGTCTTTGCCCTGCTTCATTCCGCATTCCAAGGCCAAATTTGCCTGTTACTCCAGGTGTTTCTTGACATCCTACTTTTGCATTCCAGTCCCCTATAATGAAAAGGACATCTTTTTTGGGTGTTACTTCTACAAGGTCTTGTAGGTCTTCGTAAAACCGTTCAACTTCAGCTTCTTCAGTGTTACTGTTTGGGGCATAGACTTGGATTACCGTGATATTGAATGGTTTGCCTTGGAGACAAAGAGAGATCATTCTGTCATTTTCTGGAGTTAGTTCTCCAGTAATCTCCAGGAGCATATTGAGCACCTACCGACCTGGGGAGTTTATCTTTCAGTGTCCTATCTTTTTGCCTTTTCATACTGTTCATGGGGTTCTCAAGGCAAGAATGCTGAAGTGGCTTGCCTTTCCCTTCTCCAGTGGACCACATTTTGTCAGAACTCTCCACCATGACCTGTCTGTCTTGGGTGGCCGTACACGACATGGCTCGTAGTTTCATTGAATTAGACAAGACTGTGGCCCATGTGATTAGATTAGTTAGTTTTCTATGACTGTGGTTTTCAATCTGTCTGTCCTCTAATAGAGTGGCAGCTGCGTTGCGCTGGAGCAGTGGCTATGCAGCACTGGAGCAGCCATGAGGAGATACCCCACACCAAAGGGCAAAAGAAACGCCCCAGCAAGATGGTCAGGGGGTGAATTCACGCTTAAAATCAAACCCCATTCCTGCTGGAGATGCTCAGAGGGCTCAAACAAACCTTTTTAGGCACTAAGACCCAGGGATCCCACAGAGACTGAGACAGAACTGTATCTGAGCATCTCCTGTGGAGGTACAGGCCAGCAATGGACTGCTACATGGTCAGGGGCTCTGGGTGCAGCTGACTTGGTTATGGCATAACTTCTTGGAGGAGGTCGCCATTAACCCCACCATAGAGCTGCCAGAACTTACACAGGACTGGGAAATAGACTCTTGGAGGGCACAAACAGAACTTGTGTGCAATCGGACTCAGAAGAAAGGAGCAGTGACCCCACAAGAGACTGACCCAGACTTGCCCAGGAGGGTCCAGGAGTATCCAGCAGAGGCATGGGTCTGTGGTGCCCTGCTGCAAGGTTGGGGGCAGTGAGTATAGCAGCACATTAGATGGCTTATATATCACTATCAGGGCTTCCCTGGTAGCTGAGCTGGTAAAGAATCCACCTGCAATGCAGGAGACCCCAGTTTAATCCCTGGGTTGGGAAGATCCCTGAAGAAGGGATAGACTACCCACTCCAGTATTCTTGGGCTTCCCTGGTGGCTCAGATGTTAAAGAATCTGTTTACAGTATGAGAGACCTGGGTTCAATCTCTGGGGCAGGAAGGTCCCCTGGAGGAGGGCATGGCAACTCATTCCAGTATTCTTGCCTTGAAAATCCCCATGGACAGAGGAGCCTGGCTGGCTACATTCCATGGAGTTGCAAAGAGTCAGACACAACGGAACACCTAAGAACACCACAGCACATATCACTATCAATGAGAATTATCTCAGAGATGCAAGGACAGTTTGACATAAGAAAAATTAAGCAATGGGAACACACCACATTAGTAGAATGAAGGAGGAAAAGAAAGAGAGAAAAAATAATCATCTTAACCATTGCAGAAAAAGAAGATTTGACAAAGTCCATTACCTTGATTAACACCATACTCAACAGTAAAAGACTGAAAGCTTTCCCTCTATGATTAGAAATAAGATATGAATGTCTTTCTTCATCATTGCTATTTAGTATTGTCCTGAAAGTTCTAGCTTGCTTTGTGTTTCTAAACACAGTCAATGAATGATCTGAAAAGCAAATTTTAAAAAAAAAATCAGTTTAAGAGCTAAAGGCCCAATGATTGTATAAATGATTTCATTTATACAAAGCTCTAAAGTGAAATACAAACAGACAAACACACACACACACACACACACACACACACACACACACACACACACACAAAACAACCCTAATCTGTAGTGATCAAAATCAGATCAGTGGGTGTGGGTATGTGTAGATGTGGTAGTATTGACTTCAAAAAAGCATGAAAAACTTTTGTCAGTTATAAAAATATTCTGTATCCTGATGCAGGGGATGGACATTTTTAGGGACATACATTTTCCAAACTCATTGAACTTAAAATGTGTATGTTTATTATATGTGAATTATATCTCAATAAAGTTAACTCTAAATGTATTCTGGAGGGAAGTAAGATGGAGTGAAGGGAAATGTACAAATGAAGGAAAGAATAGAAAAATACATGTATCTAACACTTGAAATTTGTGTGTTTATGCACATGTGCAGATATTTTTAGGTGTAGGGTAGCTTTTGTTTTTTGATACTAGCTCAACATTTTGTTCTATTGATACTCCTTTTCACAGTTCCTCTGAACCTGGTAATAAGACAACTCAGTCTGAGGATTTCTCACAAGTTTTGGTAAATATCACAAATAGTTGGATATGTAAAAATAAATACTGTGATCTTAGAATTTTTGAGTTGAAAGTGTTCTAAGAGTTAAGCTGGAACAAGGGAACACTATCCTTGGATTTTGCTATTCTCTCTTTCTCACACACATGCATACACACACAGCATTTCTAATGTTACTCCCTTTTCCTCAAGTGTGCCTGCCAGTAACATTTGAAAGCCTAAAATCATACCATCACCAAATAAAATGACAGTCATATTATGATCTGCATCTACTGATGCAAAAAGCACTGAAATAATCACTTTACTAATAGTTCAGCTTCAGAATGCTATTACAGTTATTTGGAAGAGGGAATCTAAAACAGCCTGTGATACTTTTGCCAACAGCTCCCTCCTCCACTTCTGCCACGTTGACGTCTTTTCAAAATTCTTCCAAAAGTGGTTGGAAATATTTGAAATGGATCAGTGAATTAGACCCTTTACCCTTTATGTATGATTATATGAAAAGCTAGCCACCAACCATTTTCATCTTAATAATTTATGGATCGGAGATTACACTTGTAAATAAAAGAAAAAGGAGAGCAGAAACTGATATTTTCTATAGAGGAATTGAAAAGCAGCCATCTTATTAACATGAAGGTCATCAATCTGGCAGGAAACATTCACAAAACAAGTGCTAAACTTAACTCTCACGTGTCTCTCGGAATTGCCAAAACCATTTGCATTAAATTACGAATTAGAGAGACATGACTGCCTGAAACACCAAATAACTAGTACTTGAATTGAGGAAAATGACATGAATTGGATTGGTTTGGTGAATGAACAAATATTCATTCTTTTACCAATTATGTTACCTATTCACCACCTGTCCATCAGTTATTACTCAAGAAGAGAGGAGAATAATAAACAAGAATAAGAGAGCAAAAAATGATGGAAAACATACATTATTAAAGACCTAAGAACTTTGGGATCAATGACTTGGGAAAGTGTGGGCAACTCATTTAGCCAGAAGGCCTTACTTTTTGCATTTATAAAAGCGGGGCTTTAAAGTCCCTGCTCTCCTGGTTTTGGAATCAGTGTTGACATCCAATTTTTAGCCAAATCTCATTTTTCTTCACTTCCTCTATCAATTAAATATTATAATATCTCTAGAATATTCTTCTCAGTATATTTCACACCTAGAGATGTTTTTTGATATTTTGTTTTACATTATTTTCACCTCCATTTTTTTCTTTATTTTTGTCTATGTTTTAGAAGTTCCCTAGAATATTATACTTTATAAATTAATTCTCTAACATTTTTATCTTTTTGCTACTACTATCAATTTATTTTTAATTCTTTGTTTTCTGCATAATTCCCTTAACTTTACCTTATAAATTTGTGGTGATTGTAATTTTGATTTGTTGTCATTATTGTTTTGATATTTAGCTATCATAATGTAAACTTCAAAAACTATTTCTAACTCCTGTATTGTTTTCCTCCTTTTATTTTCTAACCTCCTTTTCATGAAAAAGTTTTTTATGACTTTTTTTTGTAAAATCATTAAATTTTTATTTTTTAAACTATTAGTGGGTTTCCCTGGTATCTCAGCTGGTAAATAATCTGCCTGAACTGTGGGAGACCTGGGTTCGATCCCTAAGTTGGGAACATCCCCTGGAGGAGAACATGGCACCCCATTCCAGTATTCTTATCTGGAGAATCCCAATGGACAAAGAAGCCTGGTGGGCTACAGTCCATGGGGTCGCAAAGAGTCAGACAGGGCTGAACGACTAAGTACGCATAGTTGATTAACAGTGTTGTGTTAGTTTCAGGTTACAGCAGAGTGGTTCTGTTTTACATACATATGTATCTGTTCTTTTTCAAATTCCTTTTCCATTTAGATGTTACAGAGTATTGGGTAGAGTTCCGTGTGTTATACAGTGGGTCCTGGTTGGTTATCTATTTTAAATGTAATTGTGTGTGGGCTTCTCTAGTGACTCAGCCATAGAGAACCTGCCTGCCAATGCAGATGACACGGGTTCGATGTCTGGATCAGCAGGATCCCCTGGAGGAGGTAATGGCAACCCACTCCAGTATTCTTGCCTGGGAAATCCCATGGACAGAGGGGCTACGTGGGCTACAGTCCATGGGGTTGCAAAAGAGTCAGACATGACTTAGTGACTAAAACAACAGCGGTGTGTACATGTCAATCCCAAATTTCCAATCTATCCCTTCCAAGTTTTTATGATCTTAATATGAAGAAATTAGTGATTTTTTTAAAAAGTTTTATTTGTTTTAATATAATGCCATTTGGGCTTCCCAGGTGGCGCTAGTGGTAAAGAACCTGCCTGCCAAAGCAGGAGATAAGAGACATGGGTTCTATCCCTGGGTCAGAAAGATCCCCTGGAGGAGGTAATGGCAACCCACTCCAGTATCCTTGCCTGTAGAATCTCATGGGCAGAGATGCCTGGTGACTACAGCCCACAGGGTCACAAATAGTTGGCCACAACTGAAGCAACTTAGCATGCACACAGCCAATGCTATTTTAATGTTTATTATTTAGTTGGAGGCCTTACTCTTTTATACTGATGACTTTCTCAAGTGGTTGGTAGCACTCGTTCTTCATTCATATATCTGTATTCATGGATGTGGTATGTTGGCAGACAGTCTTCATTCTTAGACTATTAAGGCTGACAACTTTTTATTGAAAAATTGTAAACATGGCTATCAGTGAGTCCATCTTTTGAGTCTTTCAGTTTCTGCATGGAAGGATCATCTAAGTCTGTTTTATTTCTCAGGCTTTATGCTACTTTCTTTTCTATCTTAATACTTGAAGTTTGAGACCCTGTAGCTCCATTTCTTGCAGATAATCTCCAATCTCCCATAGGTTTTGTCTATCTGTGAGAAAGAGAGAAAGAGAGAGGGAGGAGGGTCTACTGATTGGAAAAGGTGATGCTCTCGGAGCCCAAGTGAAATCTTTTCAAATAAGCCTTCTGTTTCAGTTTTAGCATTCCTTCCATTGCCTTTCAAGCTACAGGTGGCTCCAGCTCCTAATCCTTCTGGGGGAATCCACAAGGTATTTCCTTTACTTCTTATCCTCCTTTGAGAGTATTTTGGTATGACCTTTTTCCTTTCTACATTTATCTTTCAACTTTGTGTTCTTGTAGTTTTTGACATTATTTCTCATCCTTGTGTTTCACTGACAATGGAATCTTGATTTCTGTTTCTTCTTGTTCTCGTTATTTGTGAATCATTTTAAGAGAAGGTACAGGTAAAAAAGTATCTTTTACTGGCATCTTGAGACTAAAAATAGCACCTTTGTGAAGTCTTCTTTTTTTGGCCATTATCGATAGTTATCTTTTACCTCTTCTGAGCTACCATTTTTCCTTGTCTATATTTTTGTTCTTTTATGTTTTACATTTATTGTGAGTCCTTACAGATTCTTGTGTGCCTATAGACATGTTAGACAAGAAATTTGTCTTTTACTGAATTAATATCCATGTAATTTCACATCGAACCTAGCACATACAAGGTGTTTGATAACCACTTGCTGAACTGTATTAATAAAGGAGGGCGGAAGAGGATATTATTCCCTGTCATTACTTCCATTCTTATTGTTCCTCCTTCCTGCCACACACAGAAACTCAACTTTGAACATTTCCAAAGTTTAATTCATTGGATGAAAAAAGCTGCAGCTAAAACAACCTAGACCTAGATTCAAGTTAGACGATTGCTAAATTGGAAAGAGACTCACACTAGTGAATGAATATGGATAAAGAGCTCTTAAGTTAATGCTACGAGTCATTTTGCTTTTGCAATCATTTCTTTTCTCCCTCTCTCTTTTAATTCTACCGTCCTCTTCTGGTGAAGTCCAGCTGGAATTGGAGATACTGACGCAACCATACTCAACGGACTGTCTATTCCCTAGTACATGACATATATGCCACCATCTTCCTGAAGACATCCCTAGTTTCCCAGCTAGAAATCATCTCTTTCTCTTTTGAGTTTTGTAATACTTCTACTATCACAGTGACTGGCTGTGAGCATGCAAATCTCTATTAAAATGACAAATAAATAGTGACCATATGTGAGAATAAGATTGTTCTAGATGTATACCCATACCAGAATCATGGAGAGATATTTTAGAAAGAAAATTCCTCTAACCCATTGGGTAGTTGAAGGCTTTTGACTACTATGTTTTAGTAAGAGGATACCATTATGAGTAATTATACATGAATTGCTATGTGCAACTTGAGACAGTCTGCAGCTAAACAGAGATCTCCAGTTAACATGAGAGTGCTATCTAAGATTAACTAGATGACACAAGGGAGTTATTACTGCATCTTAACCACTTGAATTAATCCCCTAGGAAAGACAGGGTTTTACAAATCCAGTAGTCTCATTGTGATAGTGTTACTGAATTTGTTTACCAAATTTGAATACTACATCCTGCAAATGTTTTCAATTATCTCTTAATTTAATTCTTAAGATTTTAGATGTTATTATCTTTCTTCAGAAATCAGTCCTTTTCCTAGAATTTATAATGAAGTTGTTCACATATTGAACAATCTATTTTATTGCATTAATTACTCCCCACCTCACATTTTTCATATGATAATTTGTTATTTACTTATCTTCTCAACCAATAATTAGCTCATAAACTGAATAAGTCATGATTCTGGAAAAATATACAGATGCCTCTCATTTATTCACCAGGAGGGTTTTAAAATCCAACATCTTTTCCTGTAAAATGAAGCAGCTTTGAATAATACCAATATTTGTGAATACACTTGGCTAGTAATTAATCCAAGGTAATTAGACTGTATATTTATAATTCTAAAAAGTCCTTGCCTCTTTAAGAGTTAAAATTAAAAGTGAAAGTAGCTCAGTCATGTCTGACTGTTTGTAACCACATGGACTATACAGTCCATGGAATTCTCCAGGCCACAATATTGGAGCGGGTAGCCTTTCCATTCTCTAGAGGATCTTCTCAACCCAGAGGCTGAACCCAGGTCTCCTGCATGGCAGGCAGATTCTTTACCAGCTAAGCCACAAGGGAAGTCCAAGAATACTGGAGTGGTTAGCCTATCTCTTCTTCAGGGGATCTTCCTGACCCAGGAATTGAACCGGGGTCTCCTGTATTGCAGGCAGATTTTTTACCAACTGAGCTATAAGGGAAGACCCAAAGGCAATATATTATTTCCACCCCTTTTTTTCTCTTCTTTCTACCAGTCTCCTGAAATTATTATTATTATTATTATTATTATTATTTTTGGTCAGCAACCCCAAGAGATATCAGAACCTGCAGAAAGGCACTCTAAATAACACCTTCACAACCATGTGTCTATTGTATTGCCTAAGACCTAGCAAGTATTTAATAAGTGACAATGTGATTAGTGAATGCTCCATGGTTATCATGTCCATTATTCTATGAGTACTACACATTTTGACCTCTCTCATTCATCTCTTCTTGGAAACTTTTTCTGGTCACTTTTCCACCTAGTAAAATTCCCTTCCACTATTCAATTTCATGGACTTTCTGGATATTTATGTTACCTGTGTGGAGGATCTGAATCCTCCAACACTTAACATCACACTCCCCTTTTAATCTTAGTGTCTAATTTTCCTGTATTTCTGTGAGCTCGTTGAGAAAGGAATTTATAAGTACCTGAGAAGTTACAGGAAAATTAAGGTTTAATTAAACTCATAGAGTTTTCCCTGAGCTGTTGAACAATACAACGCAAAGGTTCCACAATTTTTTCTGATCCTTTTGTTCGCTATGTCACAGTAATTTCCTCATGGCATCCCTGTTTCACATCTGCCTCTTTGCAACCCCATGGACTGCAGCATGCCAGGCTCCTCAGTCCTCCACTATGTCCTGGAGTTTATTCAAATTCAAGACCATTGAGTTGGTGATGCTATATACCCATCTTGTCCTCTGTCACGCCCTTCTCCTCCTGCCTTCAATCTTTCCCAGCATCAAGGTTTTTTCTTGGCCAAACTGTTGGAACTTTGGCTTCAGCATCAGTCCTGCCAATAAACATTCAGGGTTGATTTCCTTTAGGATTGACTGGTTTGATCTCCTTGCTCTCCAAGGGATTCTCAAGAGTCTTTTCCAGCACCACAATTTAAAAGCATCAATTCTTCAGCCCTCAACCTCCTTTATGGTTCAACTCTCACATCTGTACACGACTACTGGAAAAACCATAGCTTTAACTAGATGGACCTCTGTTGGCAAAGTGATATATCTGCTTTTTAATATGCTGTCTAGTTTTGTCATAGCTTTCCTTCCAAGGAGCAAACATCTTTTCATTTCATGGCTACAGTCAACATCCACGGTGGTTTTGGAGCCCAAGAAAATAAAATCTGTCACTGCTAGGCCAAAGTAAACACCGAACAATTGCCTGTATAAAGTAGTTTGGTTCAAACAACGTATGTTTTAACAGCCTAGGGGTTGTTTGAAAAATAGCATTCATACGCAGGCATACCTTGTTTTATTGCTTTGTGCTTTACTGAACTTCACAAAGTTTTTTTACAAACTGAAGTCTGTGACAGCCCCGACTCAAGCGAGTCTATTGGTGCCATTTTTCCAACAGCATTTGTTCACTTCATGTCTCTCTGTCACACTTGGTAGTTCTTGCAATATTTCAAAAATTTTAATGATTATTACACTTTTCGTGGCCATCTGTGATCAATAATCTTTGACATTACTACCATGACTCACTGAAGGCTCAGATGATGGTTAGCATTTTTTAGTAATAAGGTATCTTTAATTAAAGTTTATACATTTTTAGATATAGTGCTATTGTGTATTTAATAGGCTAAAGTGTAGTGTAGACATCACTTTATATGTGTTGGGAAACCAAAAAGTTTATGTGACTCATTTTATTGCAATATCTGCTTTATTGTGGTAGTCTGGAACTGATCTTGCAGTATCTCTAAGATATGCCTGCAATGATAGAAAAGATGCTGTTTTATTTCCTTCTTAAATAACCACTGTTACTTATGGCAAATATGCTTCTGTTAGGCAGAGCACAACTTCTGAAATCTTAGAATAAATGTGCCCAGCCTCATTTTCTGCTCCACACTGATATTTCACATAGTATTTAATTTTAATAAACAACCACCACTGGAAACTCAACTTTAACAATCATATGACAGCAAAAGCAAGTAACACAACATAATGTTGGGATAAAACTACCTCAAAGTAGTATTCCAGTCAGTAGCGGACAGATGTCAAGCCTCACTGTGCTTCTCTGGAATATTTAATTGCAACCCATGAAACCTCTGTGAATTCACTGTGGTGCCTTGATTTTCAGTTTGGGAATGGACAGTATGATTGTAAACCATACTGATTTTGGCCAAAAACTGCCCAGTTTTGAATTCTGGTTCCACTATTGAATGGCTGGTTGAGTTTGAACAACTTACCTTTCTGGGTCTTAATTTACTTATCTGTAAAATGTGGAGTGATATCACTCCTTCTCAGCTTTTCTATGAGAAAAAATGTATTAGCCTAAGGAAAGAACAAGTAAAATGCCTGGGACTATATAAAGTGGGTATCTTTCTGCTGTTATTAATGCTAGTTGGATCTAAACATCTTGCATTCGTAATTGGTATCAAATGCCTTATGGGGTTTTTATACATCCTCAGGGGGTGACTCTTTTCATATACCATCTATGGTATTTCTTTATTCATAATGAATCTAATGATACTATACTACTAGAAACTCACTGTATGATTACTCTATGTCAGGCATTGTGATAAGACTTTTAGATTCATTAATATCAATTAATTCTCCAAACAATCATGAGAGATATTATTTCCCCATTTTACAAGTGAGAAAACTGAAGCTGAGAGATGTTAAAATGTATATCCCAGCTCAACCAGCTAGTAAGTCTTTCAGCTGACTAGTATTAAATGCAGATGGGCCAGACTCCCAACTTGATATCTTCATCTACCCCTTCTGATGGAGAAGGAAATGGCAACTCACTCCAATATTGCATGGAGAATCCCATGGACAGAGGAGCCTCTTGGGCTACAGTCCATGAGGTCACAAGAGTTGGACACGACTTAGCAACTAAACCAAACTAACCCTTTCTGATAGACCAAAAGAAAAGGGAGTTTCTGTCACCTGACTAAGAATCTCAGGTCTTCTTATGACTGACGGATGAAGCAGAGGTTGTGAAACCAGATACACGCTGGGTCAGGACCTAGGAGGACTTGTATTTCACATCATTCATAATTGCAGCTTCTCAATCACAATCCTGACAACACTGTCAGTCTTCTCATCATATTTTCCTTAAGTACTGACTTAGAGGAGAAGATAGAAATATTCAGGTCAGGGTAGTTGAATATTAAATGAAAATCTTAAGGGGTTCATTATAAGATACATCACCTCTAAAATGATTCATCTATAAAAGGAATTTATTTTTTCCAAATTTGCCAGCTTTTAGAGAGACTGTTTTAGAAATGTTCAGCGTTTAGAGCATGTGCAAAGTCCACCATCCAAGGAACAATGGATGATATTGATTTCTTCCAGCCACTCAAACCTCTATACGCATTTATGGTGTCCTAAATCAAGAAGCAATTTTTGTTTTTTGACAATGATATAGAAAGTACCTACTTTCCCCATGATGTTATATCTGCTTTATGTGGTTTCTTTTCTTTCTTTTTTTTAAGTTTCTTCTATGGTTTTTCTATTGTTAAGCAGGATTAGACATGTTTTAAAGTCAGTCCTTCAATAAGAGTGAATATTTACATATCCTAAATCAAAAAGCAATTCTGTTTTTCTGACATCAATATTTTAAATGATGATCCTTCTATCTCTTTCATAAGACTTGGTTCACTGCTTTTTGAATGTGTCTGATGTAAATGTCAGATGTAGAAAACATAAAGCACTTTTCTTTAAGAAGGACACTGGTCTAGCACAATTTTGGCCATGAGAAATATTCAAAAGTAATGCAACAGCTAACAAATAAGTGCTCCAATACTAGACAACAGTTTAAAAATAGCATCCATAGATAGGTTAAAATTTATCTAACCTGTGAAAACAGTTGTAAGACACATTTATGAAGAAGAAATATGTGAAAATAATTAAACACTTAAAAATTACAATTCAAAAAACAGAGCAAGAGAAGGCATTAAAAATGGAATCTGTATTTCGTTTTTCAAAAATCTGTATTCAAAGTATGTATGTATATATAAATAGAAATAGGAGTCTATTTGTTTTGCACTTAGATTTACTTCAGAAGATCATCATCAAAACTGTTTAAAAGAGGAGAATAAAAAACATAATATCATTTTAAAAGATATTGCTCAGATCCTTTTTTTCAAATCTGTTCAGAGGCAACAAATGATGTAAAATGAATTACTATGTATCTTAAATAAGAATACAGTGTAAATGTAGACTCAAAATAACTATACTGTTTTAAAAAGTCAGCAACAGCAGAATAACTGTTGTTTAGAGTTAAAAATCACAGCCAAAAGATGAACTTATTTTTAAAACTGGGAAGGGAAGAAAAAAAGATGATACATTATACCTTACTTACATTATTTTGACTACTTAGAAATATAGTATAGGTTCTATTTTCTTTTGGTTTTTGTGGGTTTTAAGCCAGAAAATTAGCAATAAAAGATACAGACTATTTCAGAGCATGACACTATTTTACTCTAAAAATTTGCACATATCTACATACATCTAAGTTTCCCCTTAGAGAGTGAATATAGAAACCACTGTCACTGGATTTTCATGTTAAAATCTGAGTCTCAGTGTTTGCTCTGCAGTCTTGGGCAAGTCGCTTCATCTCCATAGAACTCAGAATCTCAGTGTTCATTGGGGATTGTAGAATAATACCCAATTTATTAGAGTTTTAAATGTAAATTTTTTTTTTCTCTTGAAATCATAGGCTTAATTTGTATGACTTATAAATTTATACATAATTTTAGTAAAATAAGAAAAGTTTTTACTTTTGCCATGATTCATTTTTAATTATTTCAAGTTGAGTAGATTAAACATACTTAAACAATCAAGACCATTGACAACTGAGTTTTTTGCAGTGTTCTCAAATATTTTAAATGGCATTTATAAAATTAAATATTTTGTTCCCTCAAGTGTTTCAAGTCCTAACCAATCAACTCGAGGACCCTAACAAAGAAAATCATTTCAAGTATTTAAATGTTGTACATTACCCTCATAAAATAGCAAATCTTAACTTTCTTTTAAACATTTCAAAATGTTTTAAATTAGTTAATTTTCATTTATTTTCAACTTAAACTGATCTGTCTAAAATCAGATATTTGATTACAAACTTAAAAGTGCAACCATAGGTCTTAATTGTGTAGGGATTCCTCAGAGTCTGAGGTATTATAGGCCCTTTATACATCAACACACAGTAGTACTAATGAGCATAAACTTACCTTAAACTAAACTCCAAGGTATTGATACCTTGGGTTTGATTTATGTCATTATCTCTGTGCTGCGGCTACTTAGTCACTCAGTCATGTCTAACTTTCTGCGGCCCCATAGACTGTAGCCTGCTAGGCTCCCATGGAATTTTCCAGGCAGGAACACTGGATAGGGTTGCCATTTCTTACTCAAGGGGATCTTCCTGGCCCAGGGATTGAACACACATCTCTTGCATCTCCTGCATTGCCTGGCGTGTTCTTTACCACTAGTGCCACCTGGGAAGCCCCATTATCTCTATATTTCATTCTAAAACATCTTCATGTTAAAAGACATTTAATCTCTAAGGAGTTCAACCACCTCAAATGAATTAAAACTTTTGGAGGGCAGAAAATTGAGAACAGGAAATGTGTGCTAGGCACTAACTATGTCTGGGTAATTTTCTGCATAATACACATGAGACATGATCTTGTAATTGTACTGTTATGATATAATTGTAATTAAATTTACTCTAATAACCGAAGACTGTAAGCTTAAACCCTTCAGATGGAGGTAGATTTTTGCTAGTACTAGTTACACTCTTAAATAGCCTTGAATGATTCATTTTGCAATTCTTCACCCAGGTTACAGTTAACTCCTTTCAGTGAGCTCTTTGCAGTTCAACTAATTCCTTATCCATTTCACATTATTCTCATGCGGCTGGAGCAAAACTTTTATAGAGATGTCTGTCTTTGGGGGTCACAACTCTGAAATCCTGCTATTTACACACATTAGCACTTAACATAAAAACTGAAAGGTGATAGAACAGAGAAATGCATCATCTTCAGAAATTCTCCAATATACCTGAAAGTATGGTCAAATATTGCTAACTCACTCGGCATTTATCACTCTGGAAAACATAAAATTCTAGACAATTTCATTTTGATATTTTGGTGCCTAAAGGATGATTAATAACACATTTAAAAAGCAATCTAATTTTAAGCAGGAAAGGTTATTTATTTTGCCCTCTCACAATATACACAACAAAAAGTGGCATTTTTGACATCCGCATGAATGGCAACTGCAAATGAATGTTCTTGAATTTGATGTGAATAAATATGGACTCATCTCACAATTATAGAGAGAACTGAATCAATGTAACATTTAGTCTTCAAATGAACAATGCAACTTTTAGGGAAATGGATATACAAAAGGGATCGTTTTAAACCATGTAACATATTTGATGGTCAGTTCTCTGGCTTTCATGGGAAAGGTACTTGTTTATCAACCTAGTCAGGTGAGTTTCTTTATCTACTAATATTATGACACTTGAGAATTTCAATGTTGTTTTATTATTATTATTACTGACCACAAATATATATGCTAACAAGAAAATAATTATGCTACAAAGCAAAAATTCATATGGCAACAATCATTTGTAAATATTATACTTAAATATATATATATACTATATATACACACACACACACACACACATATATATATATATATATATATATATATATATATATAAAATTTGCTTTAGTTACGTATTTGTCACTGAACTGTTTTGGTTAACCATGAGCCTGGAGAAATATGGGACATTCTTTGGACAGATTTCTAATCAACAATATTTATAACTTGATATATAATAACACTTAAGTTCACAGTTATTAGAAGAATCACTTAAGAAATTTATAAAGCTTACAAGAATGAAGAGAAGTCATATATATTCTTGACTCTAAGTATGTGGGTATCTGTGAACCTGCTTTACTCTGTTTTATTCCCATCAAAGGCCAAAATCAGCACATAAGTCTTATAGTTTCATCTTGGTTGAGATTCTAATAAATTCTATGAGTATAATACACTCTGAGGTAAAATTAATATAACAAAGATATTTTTGCCTAAATTTTTATTTCCCTACTTTGACATCAATTTGTAATTTTAAGGACTTTATTCAAAATTAACCAAACACAACTTTCAGAGATAGGCTTGTGCCATATGAGTCTTGGTATATTTTTCACAGGGATGCATAAATTAAGGGTTTGCAATGTGCAATGTGCAAACTAAAGAGCCTCTTAATGAAAGTGAAAGAAGAGAGTGAAAATGCTGGCTTAAAACTCAACATTCAGAAAACTAAGATCATTGCATCCAGTCACATCACTTCATGGCAAATAGATGGGGAAATAATGGAAATAATGACAGACTTTATTTGGTGGGGGGCGGGGGGCTCCAAAATCATTGCCTGTGGTGACCACAGCCATATAATTAAAAGATGCCTACTCCTTGGAAGAAAAGCTAGACAGCATATTAAAAAGCAGAGACATTACTTTGTCAGCAAAGGTCTGTCTAGTCAAAGCTATGGCTTTTCCAGTAGTCATGTATGGATGTGAGAGTTGGACTATAAAGAAAGCTGAGCACCAAAGAATTGATGCTTTAGAGCTGTGGTGTTGGAAGACTCTTGAGAGTCCTTACTGCAAGGAGATCCAACCAGTCCATTCTAAAGGAAATCAGTCCTGAATACTCATTGGAAGGACTGATGCTGAAGTTTAAACTCCAATAGTTTAGACTCCTGATATGAAGAATTGACTCATTGCAAAAGGCCCTGATGTTGGGAAAGACTGAAGGCAGGAGGAGAAGGGAACGACAGAGGATGAGATGGCTCGATGGCATTACCAACTCGATGGACATGAGTTGAGTAAGCTCTGGGAGTTGGTGATGGACAGGGAAGCCTGGCGTGCTGCAGTCCACGGGGTCACAAAGAGTCAGACATGACTGAGCAACTGAACTGAACTGAACTGAATGTGCAAAATGGGACTTGGAGGTACTTCATAGCATTTTTTCTTTTAAAAACTCACCAAGTAATTTTGCCTGTTTCAATTCTTGCATGCTCTCTAACAAACCACCTCAAAAATTGGTAGTTAAAAAAATTTATTGTTTTTCAAAACCTAATGAGTTCACTGGATAGTTCAGATCCAAGAAACCTTCTTTCCTCTTGGTACAAACTCTGACCTGGCTAGCCTGTGTTTCCTCCAAGCAGCCTTTCTCTTTGTGTGGTATGTCCACAGGGACTCAGTAGACCTCTTCCTTTCACAGATACAAGAACTTAATACACGGTATTTAGGGTCTAAGAAAATCAAACTATTACTAGAAACTGCATGGCCCCTTAGGGACCAAGAATTGGCATAGTTTCACTTCCACTTTTGGTCAAGACAAGTTTTGAGTCCAGACAGAATTAAAGGGAAAGAAACAAAAATCATTTCTTGATGGGAGGGTGGGTACATATATACAGGAAGTTATGTGGTTATTGGTGACATTTTACATCTCTGTATATTTTGAATATAATTTTAGCTTAGAATGAATATATTAGAAATCTTGTTATCCTTAAAACATAAAAATTTAGGGAAACATTTAGTAGTATTTTTTGAAAGAAAATATTATTTTTGATTTTAGTTTTCTGTATTAATATTTTATATACTTTCCACTTTGGACTTACTTATACTTTAAAAATTAGTAAACTGTTCTTTTACTTTTTTCCCCCAAACGTTTCAAATGACTATTGCATGGAAAAGTCAACATAAGGAACAAAAAACAAAATTTCAGGGTTTGTGAAGTTTAAAACAGATTGTGCATTATCATCAAAGGAGAGGAAACTCTGAATAGGTGGTTAATTTCTCTGTTGCCTATGCCATTCCTTTTAAATTTCTGTATTGTCCTGATGCTAAATATTTGGATAGTGAAAGAGACAGTTTCCCACATGGTACTGAAAATTATTTCAGTGCCCAAGTCTGAAATATTATTATTTCATTAATAATCCTCAATAGCTCCTTTATCTTCTAAGGAAGAAAAGGCAAAGCCCTAACATGAACTGTAAAACCCTAGGTCAGGTTCTCATCTACTTCTCTAGCCTCTTCTGGCACCTGGACCTCTGGTCCCTCTGGATCTGAATCTTGCCTTCTTCAGTTTTCAGTCTTGCCATGCCTCCTCTCCTCATCTACTCTTCCTTCTATATAAACGTCTTCCCTCACATCCAACAAATCAAGCACCTACTCAGCTCTCCCCATGATGGTCATCACTGGCTTTTCCTGTTTTGTCATATTATCTTCTTATAGCACCACGGGGCTCTTCTGGGCATTTAGCAGAAGTGCTACTTTAAGTGATGATTTAATTCAAATATATCTTCTCCAAATGCTCTAAGATTCATGAGTACAAGGAATGTTTCTCCAAGCCCTAATACTACAGGCAGAGTCTTGCATATGGGGAATAGATGATAAATAATTACTCAATGAATGAATCAATGAATGAAGATGCAGTGAATGAGGTGATTACTTAATGCACAGCAGATAGAAATGTTGATAGGTATTACTTTTTAATAGGTACAAAGAGTGAAAATGAATCTCTAATAAAACAAAAGAAAAAAGTTATCTAAGGTATTGAATGGCACCCCACTCCAGTACTCTTGCCTGGAAAATCGCATGGAAGGAGGAGCCTAGTAGGCTGCAGTCCATGGGGTCGCAAAGAGCTCGGACATGACTGAGCGACTTCACTTTCACTTTTCACTTTCATGCATTGGAGGAGGAAATGGCAACTCACTCCAGTGTTCTTGCCTGGAGAATCCCAGGGATGGGGGAGCCTGGTGGACTGCTGTCTATGGGGTCACACAGAGTCGGACACGACTGAAGCAACTTAGCAGCAGCAGCAGCAAGGTATTGAAACCAGTTGACACAACTGAAGTGAAGTGAATTTATTCATTAGCAAAACGGCCAAGTAAAATGGGTTTTGTTAGCAAACTCACAGTGGTAGGTAGTGTTGTCTGTCACTCAGCAATATTTCTCATCCTCCTCTTGCAGGTACACAAGCAATTTCACCTTTTCACTCTCCTGAGTGATCTACTTTAGTCAATGAAGTGTGAATGCAAGTATATGTATCACTTCTGGGTAGAAGTACTTAAATGTTACTGCAAGACTCTAGAATTCTCTTTTCTGAAAGCAAAGTGCTTGTGGAAGCGCATGTTCACGTGAAATTTTAGCACTTAGTTTTCTCCTGGAGGATAGTTTCCTCAGAGATGGGTACACAGAAATCTTAGAGAGTTAGAGGTTGTTTCCCTTATGTGGGAGTCCCTGGTGGCTCAGATGGTAAATAATTTGCCTGCAATGCAGGAGGCCTGTATCTGATACCTGGGTCAGGTAGATCCCCTGAAGAAGGAAATGGCTACCCACTCTGGTATTCTTGCTTGGGAAAACAAGCTACAGTCCATGGGGTCACAAAGAGTCAGACACAACTGACAATTTTACTCTCATTTCCTTTATGCACTATTGGTGAGATTATACGTTGTAACAATCATTATTGAGAACAGTATGGAGGTTTTTCAAAAAATTAAAAACAGAGCTTCCATATGATCCAGGCAGTCATTTTGGGTATATATCTGAAAGAAATGAAATCACTGTCTTGAGGGTATGTGTGTGCTAAGTCACTTTAGTCGTGTGTGACTCTTTGTGACCCTGTGGACCCTGTTTTGGATGTGAATGGTGGTGCTAGTGGGTCGGAAAGAGTCGGACACAACTGAGCAACTGAACTGAATGGAACTGGTGGCACTAATGGTAAAGAATCCACTTACCAATGCAGGAGATGCCAGAAATGCAAATTTGATCCCTGGGTCAGGAATTTCCCCTGGAGGAGGAAATGGCAACCCACTCCAGTGTTCTTGCCTGGAGAATCTCATGAACAGAGGAGCCGCAAAGAGTCAGACATGACTGAGCATGCACACACCGCATCCAGCATATTTTTTTATCCATAAAAAAGAAAGAAATCCTCCCATTTATGACAACATGGATGAACTTTGAGGGCATTATGCTAAGTAAACTGAGCCAGAGAGTGGAAGACAAATACTATATAATCTTACTTACATGTAGAATCTAGAAAAACCAAATCCACAGAAACAGAACAGACGGGTAGTTGCCTGAGGTGAGTAAATACGGGGGAAGCGGTAAAGGTGGTCCAAGGGCACAAACTTCCAGATATAAAATGAATAAGTTCTTGGAATGTAATGCATGCATAGTGAATATAATTAATTGTATTGTATTGTATAATTGAAAGTTGCTAAGAGAGTAGATCTCACAAGTTCTCACCATAAAAAAAGGTGACTGTGTAAGGTGATGAATATATTAACTAACCTTACTGCAGTAATCATTTTGCAATATAAAGACCTTGCTCAATTTCCAGTGGGGTTACATCCTGATAAATCCAACAGAAGTTGAAAAGATAAGTCAAAATACATTTTATATATGTAATCTATCAAACATGTAATTTATTGAATACTATACTAAGAGTAGAAATACAGAGTGGTAGTTTGTGTATCAGCTGTTTCCCCTTGTAATTGCCTGGCAGACAGGGAATTGCAGCTGACTGTTGCCCACCATCAAGAGAGATTATACTGCATACACTAGCCTAAGGAAAAGATAAAGATTCATAATTCCAAGTACAATTTCTACTGAATGTGTATCACTTTCTCGACATCACAGAGTCAGAAAATTGTAAGTTGAGCCATTGCACATTGAGGATTGTCAGTATACATACATCAAAACCTGATGTTGTATACCTTAAACTTACATAATGTATCAATTATATCTGAAAAAAGCTAGAAAACAAACAAAAAACAAGTGAAGAGAGGATTCAGTAATAGGCATACAATAATACTTGATTTCTTGTTTGTGCCTATATTGCTCTATTCAAAGTAGATTGCTTTGACATCTACTGAATATACATCATTGAATAAAATGAGCTTTTGTTAAAAAAAAAGATTTAGAGATTGTTTGTTACTGCAGCATATCCTGATTTATGAATACTATGATTCTGGACTAGAAATAAAACATGTTTGTTTGATGGCTTTTATCTTTTTCATTCAATACATCAAACAAAATATGAATATTTTCAGGTCTAAATCACACACAAAAACTATGCCCAAAGTGCTGTTTGGCAAAGTGAAATACTTCATTATTTTCCTCCAAATTAAGATAGAATCCCATATGGACATAGCAAGCTATTCTAAGTTAAATGCAGGTTAACAGAAAAATAAGAAAGTCTCCTACTGAGCATCTGGAGAAAAAAATTATGTGTCTCATAATATTTTTAGAAAACTGAAGATCAAGAAATTATTACATACCTCCCACATAACTCTTTCTCTGTAATTTATAAATTGTTTATGAATCTAGAGATCTTTACAATTACATATTTTACCCTGAAAACTATTTCCTATTACCTGTATGCACTTTTGAGTCACCATTTTATTTCAAATCCCCCAAAAATTCATGACATACATCAACTCCAAAGACAGAGCAAACACAGTTTGTAGTGATGTAATAAATAATGGTTTAAATTTCCTGATTGCTTCATCATGGAGTGGATTACTGTGGTTGCCAAGGGCAGAGATATAAATTTAAGTTTAACATTAATTATCATTTTAATATGTACTATTTTTTACACCAGTAGATTTAGATGACATTCTAATAGCTTACTTGGAATGAGCACAGATGTATTTGAATTTATGTTTCTTTGGTATATTTAGAATCTACATTTATTAAACAAGCATTTATTGAGCACACACCACATGGCAAAAACTGTGCTAAATATTAGAACTAAAAAGTTGAAGGCATAGTTCCTATCCTTAAGAGACTTCCAACTTACTGATTTAGAATTGTTTGTGATCTGATGAATAATCTAGGTCAAATAGTGATTTCATTTCATAAGATGGAACAATAATTTTGCATCACATATAGTTATAAAAGTACATTTGGAAACATTAACTCAATTCAGTTCCTCCAGATTTGTGAAATCCAATCCAGGTATCACTGTGAACATATAGAAACTGAGTTTAGAGAGTATTTCATACATTTTACAAGGCTTCACACTTAAAAATCAATGAGGTAAACATAAACTTTGAAAAAAGCTTGATGTGTATGTATGAAAATTCAAGGTTATTTCCTTGTGTGATGCATTTCTAGAGCATAGGAAAAAAAAATCCCAATGGAAAAAATTGACCAAGAATATAGGCTGACCTTAACAATAAGGCACAGATACAACTGGGTCGAACACCATGAAATATTTGCCTGCATTTATGAAAAAAAGGTGAATTAGAGAAATATTGAAATAAATTTTGTTTGTGTGGTTGTTTTGCCACTGAATAGAGAGCATTTACAATTAATAACATGTATTGTTTATAAATATCCGGGCAATGGGAATTCATCTGCCTGGAAGTGGCAAGGAATTTGTCTTCCTAAAGCACAATTTAGTAGCAAACACAGTGACATCTTCAAAATAGTACTTTGGCATATCATTTCACATTGATTATAATACTAGAAATTTATTTTTAAGGAATCATCAGACATGTGAAGGATCCAGGTACAAGGATATACGCACCACAGCATTTTTATAAGTAGTAAATAGATACAAAAAGCTAAATATCTAATGACAGTTTGTTGTTTTGAGTAAACTTACAGCATACCCATCTGGTGGGGTAACCTTCAAATTTAGGAGAGTACTTGTGATACTCAAAATGTACACAATATGTTAATGAATGAAAACCAGTTAATAACAGAACACATAGATCCATCCCAATGTTGTATCTTACACATACATACACACACACACACACAAGATAACTGAAAAAATGCAGGATAATGAGTAATACATATTTTTCTGCAATTCCAAATTTTATATAATAAATATGTATAATTCTCATTATCAGTGAAAAAAAAAGGTGGTTAAAAAGTGATACTATTTGTTTTCAATTTCCTCCACTGCTATATAGACTAATTTACTGAAGTTTTAAAAATTTAATGTAGTTTGCAAATTTTGAACATATTTCATCATCATAGTGAGTCGACAAGTACCATTTACTTGATGAAAACGAGCAAATTCAGCTAAAGGAGTTGACATGTGATTAAAAAATTATGTGAACATGTATATAAAATGAGATGCTATTTGTTGTTAATCAACATTTTTCAGATAGCTTATGAATCAACTGGATAGCCTAGAATAAATCACTATATATGATAATAGAAGGGTAATTATTATTCCAAACAAATATGCATTCTTTTTTATATAGTTTTCTGTATTTCTCACTGCATAAGGTTATTATTTCTTTAAAAATTATCTTGGAATTAAATATTTTATTAAAATTCTTTTTTTTTAATTTATTTATTTTTTTTGCTTTTTTTTAATTTTTATTTTTAAAATTTTAATTATGCTTATTTCTCAAGTAAGGTATAAAATTAATCATGTTAACTCCTCCCAACAGGTAGAGATGAGTATTTAATCAAATTCAAGAACACATATTAGAATTTTAATTCCACAATAGCAGGACTCTTCTCTGTCCTGTTCATAGTTGTACTCTAGTACCTGAAATTGCATCAGTCACATAGTAAGGATTCAGTGTTTGTGGGATTAATATATTAGTAAAAATTATTGTCAATGAACCAGGCAGTGAATATACATAGAAGAACAAGTCAGGGCCCAAGCTTTTAGGAACTTAGACACTGGGGAGAGCAAAACCACAATAAATCATTAAAAAATTAAAATAATGTCCAAACTTCCATGAAAACAAAGTGACTGTGTCTATAAGACAATAATTGTAAATTTATGCATCACATGTTTTCAATAATTTGAAAAGAAAATGTTGAAAAATTTCAGTGTTCTGAAATGTTATTTAATTAAACTTGAAAATTCCTTTTACTATTGCTTTATTATCAGTACAATTTATTGAATTATAATATAGTCAGTATTATAATTATTTAAAATTATTGATCTGGATTAACCAGAATTTTGGGATAAATTGAAATAATATCATTACAAATAAAAACATGAAAGAAAAGAAGCTGAAACTCTTTAAAATATACTTTAGGACATCCAAAGATATATTTATAAGTCTTGAAAAGTCAATGGCATATAATGGTTTTTCTGTTGTCCTTGTTTCTTTGTGGAAAATGACTTTTACCTTTTAAGTGAAGAAACCACTAATGGTAACAGAAATTGTCTCAAGTATTGTGCAGATGATGGACGTGTATTGGTAAATGAAAGCTTCTCTCTGGTTCTCTATGTTGAGCCACACAGGGTAAATAGATTATTTTTCTTTTAAATTCCATTCTCTTCTTCTCTATAAGAAAACTGCTTCTCTCACTCTGAACGTCTTATAACAATAGATGAAATTAGAGTACAGTCAACTAAGACAGAGCTTTCCCCATCAAAGTGCTCTCCCTATAGCTTGGCAGGAAGCAATCTGTATAGACATCATTGGCACAAAATAATAATAACGTTAGCATCTCTGAAAAAAAGTGTATTATTTTAAGAGAATTTAATATGACTCTTAAATATACACTTTTGTGTTGATTTATATATATATATATATATATGGCAATATCAGAATTAACGTATCTGTGAGCACAACAGATTCACAATTGAGCGTGTTTAAGAAGCCCACCAGGGGCTTCCCTGGTGGCTCAGAGGGTAAAGCGTCTGCCTGCAATGCATGAGACCTGGGTTTGACCCCTGGGTGGGGAAGATCCCCTGGAGAAGGAAATGGCAACCCACTCCAGTACTCTTGCCTGGAAAATTCCATGGACAGAGGAGCCTTGTAGGCTACAGTCCATGGGGTCGCAGAGTTGGACACGACTGAGCAACTTCACTTCTACTTCTGAGAATTTGCTAACAAGATTAAAAGCCTAGAAAACATCTTAATGTTACACGTTTAGGGGAAAATCACCTCTGTCAATCCTTGAGTAGTTGTAAGCTTTTCATCTCAATAAAACTTTAAGGAATTTCTTAATTACTTTTATAATAGTCAATAGAAAAGTAGCAGCATATCTGGTTTCTGACTTCTTTCATTTGCTGCTCTTTACTGATTAGAGGAATTTGACAGATGCCAGAGAGGAAAGTTATGTTCTTTGGCTAAGAGCTCCATTCCAGCAACTATAATACATTCCTGATACTTGCAAAGATACTATAAAAGCCTGTATACAGTTTCTTACACAGCCCTGTTAGTCATGCAGATGTAAAAGAAGCCAAATAAATTAAATTTTGAAATAATAAGTGAATAAAAGTTTTGAAAGTAAAGTGTCCATAATGGTTTTTTATACACAAGACTGAGAAATTACTAGAAACTTTGAAATACATCATATTTGAGTTTCTTCTTGCTGCTTTAAAAGTAGACTTTACAAAAACTTTTAAAATCCATCCAATCGAGTATCTTCACTTCCAATCAGCAGAACTCACCTAAAAGAATGATCTGTTTAGAACTCAGATTTACTGTGTCATTAGAAATTGCTCTGCAAAAAATCATTTTGAATAATCACTTCTACATTTTAAGAATTTGCTCATCATTAAACTTAAAGAATTAATATAATAACTACTCTCAAAGAATACACAAACTTTCACATATTCTAACTAAATTCTAGAGTGTCACTTAGCGTATTTTCTCATTGAATGAACTGTCCTTTTGGACTGAATCAGGCATTTCAGTAAGTTAAAGTAATGTCTGTGGAACCAGTGGAAACACCCATACAGTCCATTTTGTGTGCTGTGCTTAGTTGTTCAGTTGTGTCTCACTCTGTGGCCCCGTGGACGGTAGCCCTCCAGGCTCCTCTGTCCATGGGGTTCTCCAGGGAAGAATACTGGAGTGGGTTGCCATGCCCTTTTCCAGGGGATCTTTCCAACCCAGGGATCGAACCCAGGTCTACCACAGTTCAGGTGGAATCTTTTCAGCATTATCCATTCCTTAGTAGTGGAGAAGGCAATGGCACCCCACTCCAGTACTCTTGCCTGGAAAATCCCATGAAGGAGGAGCCTGGTGGGCTGCAGTCCATGGGGTCGCTAAGAGTCGGACACGACTGAGCGACTTCACTTTCACTTTTCACTGTCACGAATTGGAGAAGGAAATGGCAACCCACTCCAGTGTTCTTGCCTGGAGAATCCCAGGGACAGGGGAGCCTGGTGGGCTGCCATCTCTGGGGTCACACAGAGTCAGACACGACTGAAGCGATTAGCAGCTGCATTCCTTATTAGATAATGTGAGGATCTAGGAATTACTGAAAAATTAAGGAAAGTAATCTTTCATTTCTGTTGAAAAAAATCTGTTTTTAAATTTCAGAATCAACTTTCAGATTAGTATTTTGGAATAAGTGTACGCCTCCATTCCTAACATACCTAACATGCTATGTTTGATCCAAAACATAGCAAAAGATATATATGAAATAATAAGAGTATAAGAAAAAAACTACCAGCAAGCCAGAAAATTTGATGACTGTTTAAAAGACAGAAAATATGAGGAAAAGTCCAGCCAACCTAGAGTATATAATATTACGCAATATAATGAGAATGGTATCATTTCTACCACAGGCACATAAAATGTTCTCTAAGTATAATATACTTTTAAAACAAATATGTGTATATATATATATATTACATATATATATATTACATATATATATACAGACACATATATATAAAACTAAAGTTGTCAATGAAAAATGCTCAGGGGACCAAAAATGAAGAGAAAATTCAAATGTAGATTGGTGAGGAAGTGGCAAAGCCAAAATAACCCAAGGTAAAATGGATCCTGCATGAAACAGGGAATCTTGAAAGACTGTGTTTATCTGGCAGAAAAAATTCTCTCATAGGTAGCCAGAACACCAAGTTTATGACACACTGGTGGTAGGGCTCAAATTTATCCCATCTGCATGATGAGGTAATTTTAGGCCAAAAAGTTAACACAGAAAGTAATCTAAAATAAGAAGAAATTATAGAGTCACTCTAGGGGCAAAAGTGAAGCAATGTTACAGAGAAGCATCTTCAACTCGCATAATGCTGGACTCTTAGATGGAAAGCAGCATCTGCTGAAAGGGAATTTGCCCTAAAAGGAAACCATAAACAGATAATGAATGAGCCACCATGAGGGAGTTCCAGCAGACACCAGTAATGGAATAATTTGCCTCTAAAAATTAAAACTAGTCAGACAAACAAAATTCAATTTTGAAATAAGCCTAGTTAAATTTTTGGACAGCTAAAGGATGGAAGAGAAACTTAGTCACAAACAGAATTCAGTTAGGTTCAGTCACTTAGTTGTGTCTGACTCTTTGCGACCCCATGAACCACAGCACTCCAGGCCTCCCTGGCCATCACCAACTCCCAGAGTCCACCCAAACCCATGTCCTTTGAGTCGATGATGCCATCCAAGAGAATTTTAAAAAAAAAGAAATAATAGAAATCTAAAAATATTTTCTCAGTGTTTCCCGGCTGGTTCAGTGATTAAGAATCTTCCTGCCAATGCAGGAGGGATGGGTTCAACCCCTGAGTTGGGAAGATCTCACATGCCACTGAGCAACTAAGCCTGTGCACCACAACTACTCAGCCTTAAAGCACTACTCAGTGCTTTAGATCCTGACTCGGTCCATGCGCCGCAGCTACTGAAGCCCACGTGCCTGGAGCCTGTGCTCTGCAATAAGAAGCCACTGCAATGAGAAGCCCACACACCATACCTAGAGAGTATCCTTTACTCACCACAACTAAAGAGAAAGCCCACACAGCAATGAAGACCCAGCGCAGCCAAAAATAAGTTAATTAATTACAATTTCTTCTGCTGAAAAGAAAAATAAATATATGAAGTATAGGTCTGAGGAAATCACAAAGAATACAACACAAGAAAGGAAAATATAAAGACATATAAAATAAGACATAGAAGAATAGAAGAATCAAATAATTAATGAGTATCCTGAAGGAAAAAATAAAGAGATGGGGGAAGAAATATTAAATATAGAGTAGCTGAGAATTTTTCAGAATTGAGAAAAAACAGATTTAGGAGCTGGTGGAGTCCTAAGTGAGATATATTTTTTAAAAAGTCACACCTACGTACACTACTGTGGTAAACCCAAAGACATCGATGCAAGGAAAATTTTCTAAAATCTACAAAAGTTAAAGGCATACATCTTCAGAGTCATGATTAGACTAGGAGCAGTCTTTTCATGAGCAAAAAATTATATTCCAGAAAGTCATCAGACAGAATATGCAAAAATGGTTGAGAGAAAATATCAGATATAGGTCATTATCAAGTTCTGTAACCAGCTATACAATTATTGTAGATATAAGAAAAATAAGTAATTTTCTCAGGCATAAATTTTAAGAGAGTTTAATACTGTTTCTAGAATCACCTGCAAGTGATCTTTCGTATACAGGGAATGAATCCACGAAATGCATGTATGTAGTTAGAAGATGTAGTAAATAAATGTCAGAAAAACATGTCATATGTCTCAGTAAACACTGACAAAAATATTGGAAACAGTTTAAAAATAAACTGAAAATAAAATAGAAAGGTAGACACCAGGTAAAATATCTTGGGAAAAATTTAAACAAGTCATTATCTTCAACTATTTTAGAAAATATGAAGTTATATATTATGTTAGGGTATTAATTTTTACTGAAATTCAATAAAGAGTGTATCTAATTTTTAAGATAGTAAAAAAGTATACAGTAAACAATAAATACAATAAACTGTTGAAATCATCTCTGGGAAGTAGGACTGGAAGGGTGCAGAGAGGTATTTTTTAGTCTAGGATGTTTGCTGTGGTTTCAAATTTCATTACTGTTGTTTCCAGGTGTATGTGTTACTTTTTTAGAACATTAAAATTTTAATTTTTTTTAAATATAGAAGAAAATTCTTAGTAACAACAGGAAAGAAATGCACAAGCATCTTGCCATGGCTTTCTTTGGTAAAAGGAACTATGGCTTTGTGTTGTGTGTGTGTGTTTTGCTTAAAGTGCTTTTTTTTAAAAGTGTATTGCATTTATAATCAGAAAATTAAATAAATTCCTTGTCTAGACCAGGTCTGATTGTTTGGTATATGCAGAAATATCACTTCTGTTTTTAAGCTATATGGATCTGAGGGCCAGCATCTCTAAAGCTTCTCTCAATGCTCCTTAACCTCCATTTTTGTATCTAACTGTGTTTTATATCTCCAAATTTAACTTTCTATTAAATAACCAATATAATTGATTGGATGATAATTGTATTTTTATTATTTTCATTATTTTATATTATTGCTTCTCAATCCTGAAGCTTTTTAGACAAATGTTATAGTAGTGATAGTAAGATAAAAATGATTAAAAAACTACTACAAAGAGTGCCTATTAATTTCAAGGTTTTCTTCCAAGGTGTTTTCACATATTAACCCATTTAATCCTCTTGCTAATACTATGAAGTATTTTTCTTTCCATTAGAGATGGGGAAACCAAGGTATAGAGAGGCTAAGTAACTCACCTAAGACCATAAGGCTACTCTGTGCTGGATGTAGAGAAGAGCAGGTGATGGATGGCACTTCAGCTCAAGTGGCCTGCCATCAGGATCCTGCTTATCACTTTAGAGCCATGCAGAGAATGTGACTTAATTGGAACATGTTTTACCAGTAAGAACATTCATTTTGTTACTTCATAGAATACATGATTCTTTTATTGCTTCTTTAAAAATATCAATATCTAAATAATTTCATTCATTTATCCATGTAACTGGAAACCGATTACGCTTCAGTTTTATATCCACTCTACTGCCATTAAATATTTGAGAGAGCTAATTTTGATTCATGTTACTAGGACCCAAATTCACTGTAAATTATGTTAGGATTCATTGCAAGATAGGTAAGTAGGCCATAGACTCCCTCATGAAAGACTAATAGAAGATCATAAGAATGGCATTGACTCTGTGTTTTTTTTTCTCCCTCTAGTTTGTCCTGTGTTAGGCCTTGACTATAATAAGTATTTAATACTAGAATACACAGTGCACAAAAATTCAATTTTAACTAAAACAGCTCTTGTCAATATGAATAATGAGAATAATTTAATTTTCTAATGAAATTTCCATTTAAAAGAATTTTTCCAAACTGAAAGATTTTTACTTAAAGCTTATTAAAGAGATTTCTATTCCTCTCTTATTTTACAGAAACAACAAAGAAGAAAGAAAAATATAGTGGTGATGGCAGGATAGAAAACAGAGCAAAAAACCCCCTGTCTTCAATGAAAAATGTGAGTAGACATTATCCCAAAACAGACTCTGAAGCACATTTACATCACTGCTTAAAAAAAAAAAAAAAAAAAGACTTAAAGGAAGGTGCATCAGGATAAAGTGATAATTACTTTCTCCTTCTCTTACTTTTAGGAGGATGTAGTTTGCCTCTAAACCTGATACCTTGTACTCCCTGCCCCCACACACTTGAACAGCCTACCCTACAAGCAAAGTATGCTACCATAGTGATACATGGTTCTACAATTTGTTGCAGTTGTTTAACTTACACTGTTACATTGCTATCATTCAAGAATCATAGTTCATATTAGGGTTGATTCTTGTTGTACATTCTTAGGATTATGACAAATATATAATGATATGTATCTGCCACTATAGTATCATACAAAATTGTTTCAGTGCCTTAATTATCATCTCTACTCTGCCTATGCCTACATCTCTGCCTACTGTAAAAGAAAAAGATCAAAGGGGTGAAGAAAGGGGAAGTGCAGATAAAAAATGTCAGTCTCAAGAAGAATCAGCCCCAGTTTGGAGGAAGTGCTTAGACAGTTACTCTTACATAGAGTTATTATCTTCTGCATATATTTCTAAAAAGAAAATCAAAGTGAACTAAAAATGTATAAAATTAAAAATAATTTGGATAATATAATAGATGTTGAAGACAGACACATGAGACCCAACATGCCTATAATTGGTGTTCCTGAAGAAAAAGAAGAAATAATATAAAAACAATCTCCACATTCTCTGGGGGGGGGGGGAAATCAAATATATAGTGTAACAATAAAAAATTGAAATAAAATAATCTCAGATCAGTGAGGTACACCATCCTTAAGCCGAGTTGATGAAGACTGACCAACTTCAGAACATATTCCGGCAAAAACAAACAACCAAACAAATAAGAATCATGTGGCCATCCATCACAATAAAAGAAAGTTATATACAAGGATGAAAACTTCAAATATATCTAAAAACTACTGGACAGCAACATTCAATACAGGAAGTGTCCTCAGCATTGTTTATAAATATTTACAAACCACTGAAGGAAAAAAAATGAATTTGATTCAAGAAAGATAACTTGTCTTCCATGTTCAAAGCAAATGGAAGAAACATTCTATCTAAGTACACAGAAAATAGAGCATCTATGACAGTTTCTTTGATGGAGGGCTAAAAATGAACTCCAGCAACCTAAGAAATGAAGATTCAAAGTAAAGAATACAGGAATGGTAAATTGAGCAATTGATAAGGTCTGAATCTTTTCAAACTTGAAATAAGTCCAAATGAAGACTGTAGGAATTAAGCCAGGATATAAATACTATAAATCTCAGTTATATAAAACTGATACTATAATTAAAAATCCGATGATATGTGTAAGAGAGAGAAAGTCCATGTGCTAATTTCTTTATCACAACAAGGACTTATAAGAGATAGTATAATATTTAAACATTCATTCTAAAAATGACTTCAAACTATTAATAATTTTATAATTGTTGTTCTTAACTCTAAGGCAATTTTTTCTGGAACTAATCTTTCTCTTGGAAAGAAATGAATGCCTATAATTTTGTCATTTTTTTTTCAGTTTTATATCAGCTTTCTTTTTTCGCTGCTTAGTCCAAATGTTAAAATAAATTCAATACCTTTGTCAGAGTAGGGTAAGATCATGTCTTTTTAACAGAACGTCTGTCTATGGATCTATCTGTCATCTATCTATCTATCATCATCATCATTGGTCATACTATGTAAATACTTATTTGTAAAAATATAAAAAATAAATATATGGTAAGAAGTCATTCTTTCTAAAGTCTTTCTTACTCAGTGAATAGCATTGGGTATCTCCAATGACAGTCTTTAAATTTATATTTGTTATTATGGGTGTTGAGAGTTCTTTTTCAAACTTTTAGGTTTAGTTTGAGTCATTTTTAATGAATATACTGTATGCTACTGTATTCTAATATGATGTTAAAATAAATACATAAGTGAATAATAAGCAAATATTATTTGCTTAAAAGTCATAACCTTCCTCCTTCACTAAGTTTGGACTAAATGTGTAATAATTTGTTAAATGACAATTTAAATTTGTTTTCATTAAGAAAAGTTACATGGAGAATTAAAAAAAAAGTATTCTGGAACATCACTAGAGATGCTCAAAGGAAGTCATGCACTGTAGTTGATGAGATTTTTTTTATAAGATGTGATAAGTTATGCATTTATATAACCTCATATAAGGCCTTATATAAAAGTTTGCAGATTTATATTTTTATAATCGTTGGACTGCATAGCCATGATGTTGCTTTTAAAAAGTCACTGAAGCATCAAAGATGAAATAGCTCTGTATTTCTGTTTGTTATACAAATCATGTCAGTATTTTTGTACGTGTCTGTTTGTTTTATGAATTTGTGTAGGTTTACATGTATGAGAGAAGGGAGAGATAAGGGAGAGTGTGCTTAAATATCTTTTTTGCCTATAAAATACAATACACATAAATTGGTAAAGCCTTTAAACACAAGAATAAAGAGAATGATAAATCCATCAGACAAATGAAAATTGTTCAAAACAAGCAATTCAGTATTCAACATATGGCTTCTTTTTTTACAAAGATCTCTGAAAAACATTTCCACTGTAGATAAGATTATGAATACCTCATTTTCCGAATTGATTCTGTGTAATTCTACTGTTCTCCCTATTTTTCCTCTTGGTATAACTTCTATTTAGTCATTCTGTGAATGTTTCTCAGAGGACATAGTCAGGATGCTGATTATTTAAACATAAGTAGTTTACAATTGGAGAAGCAAAACTATGAATTCCAATTTCCCCCCAAACTCCCAATGTTGACAGTATTCTATTAACATAACGGGTTATATGTGGCTAATCTCAGAGCTCTTAAAAGTTTTGTTCCCAAGTCATCAACTTTTGAAACTTTCCATAAAGTATTATACATACCTTAATACTGACAAGCTTAACTATTATAAATGGCAACTCCAGAAGCTATTATCTAGAAGCTACATAAATGGCACAATATCAGATGAATTTTGCAAGTTCATGTGACCTCCAGTCTTACTTTGCTTCCCTAACCAAAACCCTCCCCAAGGAAACTTTTCCTAAACATTCCTTTAAACCATCCGTTGGACACTGTAAACCCCACCCCTTTACCCTTTGATGAAAAAATTTAGCAATCACATCTTCCATTTGCCGGTACAGAAAGGGTGTAAAGCCATCTGAAAGTACTAGAATTAGCACTGTCATCCCCTCTTGCCCATTAGTTTTACTGCAGCAAAGACTAATGCAACACTGAAAAATATACCTGTAGTCTCTTGCCCTGGTTTGATCCTAAGCTCTTCCGAATACAGATTCAATACATTTTCTTTCACAGAAATAAATGCATTTTAAGCATCAGCATCATGGAAACACAGCATAAATAAAGCAGTGACTTCTCCCCCAACCCAAGCTTTTACCTGTTATGCTAATACAAAGACATTGAAAGGAAGAAAAGCTGCAGCTTGCCCAGCAATATTCTCATTGCAGCAGACAGCACAATTTTGTACTTACAGATCTTACCAGGGAAACGTCTCGGGATCTTTACAATTTTTTTCTGCAGAACTCTGTTTCAAGCTCTCAGCCAGGCATGCTGTGCATCCAGGCAGAACCAAGCCGTATGGAACGTCTATGCAGCTGGGAGATAATGGGACTCTTTTTCCCAGCTGGGACTGCAAGCCTTTTATCCACTGAGTACTGCGTGGCTCCTCTCTGGTCTTAAGCATAAAATACGCTCCTCTACCGCTGCATTCCTGACGGAACCTAGACAATTAGTTCTTGAGGCACATGTGCAAATCTCCCGTTTGGAATATTCAAAAGGAAAATTCTCCCTACATTGAAAAGCCAGCTCTATCTTTGTCATCCTTCACAGAATCAGAGAATACTAAGAGCAGCTGCCATTCCAGTGGCATGAAAGATTAAATTCACCCTCCCCTTTTTTTTGACTAGAGATAGTCACTCCTGTTGGGTCATCAGAAAATTTCTTATTGAAAACTGGGTCAGGCTAACTACTTATTAGGCTTCCAACAGGAAAATAAGTAATTTTTTTTTCTTCCTCTGGTTTCACTGCATTGTCATTTGCAAGTGAAGATTAAGCCGGTCAAGGGTCTGCCCTGATTTAGACTGTATTCAAATGTAAGCTTTCTGAAGCATGCCTGTAACTTCTGCCAATAGTTAGGGAGAAGAGAAAAAGGAAATAAAATCAAAGGATCTTATGCACTGTCACTGAAATCTCTCTAAACCTTTTTTTTTTTTTAATTTGTGCACAAGGCTTCTAAAAGATAGGTAAGCACATAAAGAAAGTGACATCCAAAAGAGTAGGGCTGCTCTCCCAGGTAACATACATATATATAATCTTTGAGGCCAAGAGCAACTGTGTGTGTGTTTGCAAAACAGCTCTGTAAGGAAAAGAATGCTATTTGTGTTTGTTTTGTGACCAACTTTTCAGTGAAACTTTTTAATATCTTGGGGTTTTGCCATTGATTTTGAAGGGAGTAACAGCTTGTTGAATGAAAATAAGAAATAGACCACCTGAATGCAGAGACAACAACACATACACACATGGCTACAACATGAGAGCAGAAAACTTGCTTGCACTTATTTTCATGTTGTAATAAAAAGAAATTCACTTTTAACATCTTCAAGTATATAGATTCTGGGAAAACAAAATCCACAAATCGAATACGGGTATCTTTCAGACTGTTTGCCTTTATCTGATAAGCCAGAAGGTTTCTGTGACTGCATGTTATGACTACATTCTATGGATTTCTGTGATCACATTCTTCTCTAAAAAATGTCAGTCATATACCTCATTTCTACATGGGGTCTAACTATCATCCTGGGAGGCTTAAGAGAGAAGTTAATGCTTCATAACACTAGGTTAATCAAAATGGGCTATACTATTCTTCCAATTCGTGAAGAGGCAAAATGGAAGAAGTATTTTATAGGGATGATAATTGCCTTAACTGAACCTCTACCTTTTTTTTTTTTAAATTTAGAGGCATCTCTCTTTTGAAATCAACATATTATTTACTTATAAAAATGCCAATATGCTGAATTTTTCTGAGGATGTATGAGAAAAATAGTCATAATATAGTGGGTTTTTCCATGAAGAATTCATTTAATTTAAAAGATGCCCCTTGACCTAAATCTCTAATAGCTCTGCCCCATATTCAAAGATAGCTAATTGCTTTGCTTTCTAGTCCCCTGAGAAGGGAGTAACAATCAGAAGACAGCTCTAGGAGTTCCTCCTACTGCTTCCAGCCACACACCTGCCCCTGTGTCCATGGACTCTGCCTTCACTCCTGCGTCCGAGTGAGCCATGCTCCTTACCCAAGCCAGGTCCTCCACTGTGCTCTAGTTAATGTGCTCTCTTACATATCCAAGACATCGTTCCAGCTACTTGTGTCCCTCATCAGAGTTATCAGTTATCCCCCTCTTCTGTGTCATTACAGCATGGAGGTTAAAAATCAACAATCTTTCAGATGTCCCATTGTCTTCCACCTACCTCTGTCATTCCCCTGCCTCTTCTTACAGTAAGTTACCTTGAAAGAATTGTCTATACTCATGGTCTTCAAGTCAACCTTTTACTTTCTATCTTGAATCCAATTTAATTGGCTTTTTCTCCCTTACGCTCCATATCTCACTAGCTGTTCCTTCTTAGAAACATTTGCTGGGATCTTCTCATATTCTTGTGGCTCAGCTGGTAAAGACTCCGCCTGCAATGCAGAAGGCCTGGGTTTGATCCCTGGATTGGGAAGATCCCCCGGAGAAAGGAAAGACTACCTACTCCAGTATTCTGGCCTGGAGAATTGCATGGACAGATCATGGAGTCGCGAAGAGTCAGACATGACTGAGCAACTTTCACTTCACTTCTCATATTCTTATTCTTTAGTCGCTGGGGGCATCAAAGCTTTAAACTAAGGTCTATACACTAAAAACTACAGTGAAGTACTGAGAGAAATAAACTAAGACTTAAATAAAGGAAGAAATATACCATGTTCATGGATGAGAAAATTAAATATTTTTAAGAAGTCAATTATCTATAAATAGGTCTTTAGATTTGAAATAATTCTAATCAAAATCTCAGCTGGTTTTCTTGTGGCAGTTGTCATGACAATAAACTTTAGTAGAAAGAAAATAGCTATTAAAAGTAAAATCAAAATGATAAAGAGCAAAATGGAAGTTGTTTTTTCTGATTTTAACACTTACTACTCTCCTAAAGTGATCACGGCAATGTATTTTTGGCAGAACACTTCAATAGAACATAAAAGAGCTTTTAAAAATAGAATTATACTTACATGATCAATCGATTTTAGACAAACTTTCCAAGATAATTATGATTAAAATGTCATATTTAAGAAACAGTGTTTAAACAAATGGATATTTTTGGAATTTGGAATAAATTAATCTTAACTCACTATACATACACCAGGAAAATGAATCACAAACCTAAACATCAAATTTGAAATGGACCACAAACCTAAAAGTAAAACTTTAAAACTCCTAGAAGAAAATATACAAGTCGTTGGGGTAGGAAAATATTTCTTAGGACACACATAGGTACACATTTAAATGCAATAACACAAAACATAGAGAAAAATCAAATATTGGCCTTCATCAAAATGGAAAGTGATCTTTGAAAGATATCATTAAGGAAATTTAATTTTAATTTAAAGAAATAACAAGAACACCAACTAAAACAGTTAAAAAATATATAAACAGACATTTCACCAAAGATATGTGAATAACCTTTAAGCACATAAAAAAAGGTGCTCAGCATCGTTATTCATCAGGAAAATGCAAATTAAAATGACAGTGAATACCACTACACAAGGCTTCCCTGGTAGCTCAGCTGGTGAAGAATCTGCCTGTAATGCAGGAGACCCCAATTCCATTCCTGGGTTGGGTAGATCCCCTAGAATACTCCAGTATTCTGGCCTGGAGAATTCCACAGACTCTACAGTACATGGGGTCACAAAGAGTTAGACAAGACTGAGTGACTTTCACTTTCACTTTTCACCAATTAGAAAGACTAAAATGCAGAGCAGTGAAAATACCAAAGCTTTTTTGAGGATGTGGGTCAACTGAAATGCTTATACCTGGGTTGCTAAGAGTTTAAAGAGTTAAAACTACTTTGAAAAACCATTTGGCAGTTTCTAAAATACTATTACCAAGAAACTCTACTCCTGTGTATTTTCTCAAAAGAAAAAGAAAAAGCATATGTCCACACAAAGGTGTGCAATGAAGATTCAGAGCAATTATTTCTAATAGGCAAAAGTTGGGAACCACACAAATGTTTATCAGAAGATTAATGGATTAAAACATTGTGCTACTTTCACAAACGTAATACTTGTTAGCACTAAAAAGACAAAATTTGCTAATACTTATTACTTAGATTAATCTAGAAAATGGTATGCTATTAGAAAAGATATTCAAGGAAAGCCTCAGCAATTTGATAGTGACAGAAAACAAAGAATGTTTGCTTAAGGCTGAGGTGGAGAGAGATTAATTGCAATTGGGCATCAGGGAATTTTTCAAGTGATAAAAATATTGGTTTTGGTTGTGACTGAAGTTACAAAGATATGCACATTTGACAAATGCTTTCATACTCTATAAGTGAGTATGTTTTATTTCATGTAAAGTTTCTTACAAAGTTGAGATGTAATAAATTAAATGATGATGATGTTAGGTAGTAGCTTTTCTTAAAATTTAAAAAAAATAAATATTGACAAGCCTATCATTCAGGCCAAATATTATCATTTTTGCTATCGCCATAATTACTGATTTTAGTGGGCTATGAAAATTGCCCTCTCCAATTTCTCTTATGTTAGTAGTTTCAATTCTTTTTCAATCTGTGTCAATTTAATGTGTTTATATTTTTCTAGGAGACAATGGTCATGATGGTGACATCAAGAGATAATTTTATAGCCCAACATATGTGCCAGGTAGTATTTTGAGTGTTTTATATTAGTTATTTATTTAATCTTCACAATAACCTGATTAGTGTTCTCATTTTCCACATGTAGAAAACAAGGAAAATGAAGCACATAGAGGTAACCTAAATTGTCTTAGAGCATCTAGTTAGCAGATGATAAGGGGGAATCAGACCCAGGTAGTCTGGTATTAGAATTCAGTATTAACTGATTTTATTACTCAGAATTTTATATCCCTTTTTATATTTTGTCTACTTGACATGTCAAATTCTGTGAAAAGCATATTAAATTTTTAAATCAAATAATCCTTATTTTTCAAGATTTTGCACTGCATATTCTGCTTCTGAATTGCTTAATGGATAAATGTTATATAAATATATATATGTGTGTGTATATGTGTATGTGTGGGTGTATGTATACATATATATTATTAGTATCTCACTACAGTTAGATATATAGTATATACAGTATCTATTTATCTTACCGCCTACCTATACAGTGAATTGCATCTCTCTGAGTGTATCAGTCCAGTTCAGTTCAGTCGCTCAGTCGTGTCCGACTTTTGTGACCCCATGAATCGCAGCATGCCAGGCCTCCCTGGCCATCACCATCTCCCGGAGTTCACTCAGACTGACGTCCATCGAGTCCGTGATGCCATCCAGCCATCTCATCCTCTGTCAGCCCCTTCTCCTCCTGCCCTCAATCCCTCCCAGCATCAGAGTCTTTTCCAATGAGTCAACTCTTCGTATAAGGTGGCCAAAGTACTGGAGTTTCAGCTTTAGCATCATTCCTTCCAAAGAAATCCCAGGGCTGATCTTCAAAATGGACTGGTTGGATCTCCTTGCAGTCCAAGGGACTCTCAAGAGTCTTCTCCAACACCACAGTTCAAACACATCAATTCTTCGGTGCTCAGCCGTCTTCACAGTCCAACTCTCACATCCATACATGACCACAGAAAAAACCATAGCCTTGACTAGACGGACCTTAGTCGGCAAAGTAATGTCTCTGCTATATACATGTATATGATTGCATCTTTATGATAAAGCATCGTTAGGAATCCTTTTAAATTGTTTACATCTCTTGCATCTGAATTCTGTTTGGCATCCCCGTTTTCTAGTTTGCGTTTTCCTGTATATATTGCACATGAACACAATTTTTTGCCACTTTGTTTGAACTCTTTCTCTTAATCATCATGCAGTTGGATTTTTTAATCCAATGTGACTCTGCTTTTTGACAAGGTAGCCTAGGACACTGCATTTAACGTGGTGTCTAGCACTCCTATTGGAATCTCTTTCTTTATTCTATCATTTTTGCTGAGGCATGGGGATGGGAGTCTCTATATGCACAGGTATTTGCCGCATGCCCACATGGTCTGGGAGACGTTGAGACCGACAGTTTAGGCTCTGCCCAATGCAGTGGGACAATATCAATCAACAGGACCGCCATTAGGCACAGGCTGAGGTGTAACACCTCTCTCAGGTCTGCCACAGAGTTCCTTCAGCAGTGAAATCAACTTCAAGGAACTGTGGAGCATGACTTTTTTCCCGTCACAGCCCCAAGGAGAATTCTTCATTCATGACTGCTGTTTCCTCTGCTCTCTTTTTGGAAGTGAAAATGAAAGTGTTAGTTGCTCAGTCATGTCCGACTGTGAGACCCGGTGAACTGTAGCCGGCCAGGCTCTTCTGTCCACAGAATTCTCCAAGCAGCAATACTGGAGTGGATTACCATTCCCTTCTCCAGGGGATCTTCCAGACCCAGGGATCGAACCCAGGCCTCCTGCTGTCTTGATACCAAAGGAAAAAAAGAAACTGTCCATCTTCCTAACATTTTCCAGTGCAATACATATGGTCCCCTCACCTGCCAATTCTTGAAGTGTGTCCCCCAAATTTTATAAGCTTCAGGCATTTCTTCCTCTTTCAGGAAAAGCATGCCTATTAACTATAACTTGTATATGTGCATGGGTTTGTGTGTCTACTCAGTTGCTCAGTTGTGTCCGATTCTTTGCGACCCTTTGAACTCTCTCCTGCCAGGCTCCTCTGTCCATGGGATCCTCCAAGCAAGCATACTAGAGTGGCTAGCCATTTCCTCCGACAGAGGATCTTTCCAACCCAGGAATCAAAGCTGCTTCTCTTGTGTCCCCTGTATTGCAGGCAGATTCTTTACCTGCTGAATCATCAGAGAAGCCCTTAACTTGTATACAGTTGCTTTATTATTAAAAAAACATCTAATGACATTCTTTCTCTAAAGGAGAGATTTTCTTTCTCTAAAGGAAAGATTATTGAACTAATACAATTATTTAAAGATATAAGATAAACAAACATAGAGATGTTGTCGTCTTGATATTATTGTTTTGCTCGTTTCCTTTATTTTTTATTCAGATACTTTGGCATGTGAAACTTTTCTAAATAACTTTTGTTTTGAAATATATATATTTAATAAGACATTTTCCCCTGCCTATGATAGACATTTCTCCTAATATTATCAAAATATAAACACTTTTGTACTTCCTCTGGGTCAGACACTAACTCTAAAGTCTTGCCTAGCCCTTACAATGACCCTGTGATGTAGTTATTATCACCTTTGCTTTACTGGCACCTGAGATTTGGAAAGATTAAATACTATGCCAAGATCATACAAACTGTAAAAGGTCAGACAGGGATTTGAATGCAGGTCCATTACCCTCAACATCCGTCTTCTGAACCTCTCTGCCAAAAGCTCTTTGCTGTGCACAATGGCATATTTAATGAAAGATGAAATATCTGCTATAATTTTATGTGTATTTCACTCTTAAAGACATAAAAGTTTCTCTTGAACACAATCATTTAAGCTGTAACTGCACAGACTCTGACAATTAACTAGATGGTTAAGCCCTGTATTATTTATAGAACTGCTTATTTTTCATAAAGATACTATGAAACTAAATATTTGGCTCAACTCTTCATTGTGCTTTGAAAAGGATAGAAGTATTAAATCATTCCAAGAAATGTAGACTGTATTTTTTTCTTTTCCGTTTTGGTGAGGGAGAGGTGGGAATTGGAGTGCCATGAAGGGAAATTCAGTACACATATCACATTTACTTTCTGTCAGGAAAAGAACATTGAAGGAAGCACAACGGTTTTCTTAGTCTCTTACTCCAACACGAAATTGTTTTTTCACTTTATACTACATATGTATATTTCCCAGATATTCAGAAATGCACTTCCCACTGGAAAAAAAAAAAGGAATACCCTTTGCCTGCAAATGTATTACTTTTCAAAAGAAAAATAAGGAAATGAATATATTTTCCTTCTACAACATAGTAAGAAACAGTATATTTTAGCAGAACTATATTCCAATAATTCAGTTCAAATCTCTTGAATATATTCATATAAATATAGAAGAAGTTTTACACAATGATAACTTACAACAGGGAGTAGGTAGCACCTAGTATCTTGTGACATAAATTGTTTTGCTTCAGGCATAGGACACTGAGAGATTGTTCCACGGAACTGCCTGCCACCTGCTGCTTCCAACGCTGAATTTTAATGAGCACCAATTGCTCTGCAAGGCTCACTATTTTAGGAGTATTATTTACCATGAGGCCCACTATGCTCTTTCTAAATTATAGGGTAAATTGCTTAGGCCCAGAGAAAATAAATGTATTTCATTAATGCAGCTCCTCTTCTAGTCTAATCTTTTTAACCCTGAAGATTGAGATATTTTCTATGCATAATAATTATGATACTATCCTATTTCCCAGACACAATGAAGAGGTCACAGCACATAAACTCTAAAATCTGGAGTTTAGCTGCTTAAACAACTGTTCTGGCTTCTCCAGTATTGTCCTTCATTTATGAAATGTACAACCTATTACATGGAGTTTTAATGGTGATTGAAAGTGGAAGTGTTAGTCACTCAGTCGTGTCTGACTTTTTGCGGCCCCAGGGAGTATAGCCCACCAGGCTCCTCTGTCCATCAAATTCCCCAGAAGAGAATACTGGATTGGGCTGCCATTGCCTTCTCCAGGGAATCTTTCTGACCCGGGGATGGAACCTGGGTCCTTCCGCATTACAGGAAGATACTTTACCTTCTGAGCCACCAAGGAAGCCCCACATTAAATATAGCAAATACAAGTTTTGTCAGAGTTTTCAGCAAGTAGAATTTACTTATTGGAAAATTGTCATCATTACCAGAAATACTGCACAGTTCTTTCTTTCACTGACAATGAGCTGGTACTTCTTTTATAATCTTATGGTACATGGGTTTATTACCTTCAGTCCTTTACTTTTCCCTTCCATGTGTATATACAATTGCTACTGCTTCATTGCAGGTGGAGTATACTTCCCTGCCCCTTGATTTTGGACTTGACATGTGACTTGCTTTAACCAATAGCATGTGAATACATCAGAAGTCACAGTGTGCTGGCTATAGGCCTAGGTTTTAAATAAATCCATGTTTCTGTTCACCTTCTTGTTCCTTTGGTACTGCCATAGAAAACCATGCCTTGGTTAACCTGTAGTCCAAGGAGAATGAAAGATTCTGTGAGCACAATTAACTTGAGCTGATTCTCAGACTTGGGTAACAAGCAAGCTGCCTGGCTATGTATAGCCCAGAGGAGCGTTAACCTCAGCTGTGCTGTAAACAAGATCAATAAAATCAATATTTATTATTTTAAGCCACTAAATTTTGGGGTGATCTGTCATGCAGCAATGATCAACCAACAGAGATATTCTCACTCGTTGAACCCAAGTCAACACAGTCCAGATTCTCCTTGGAGCAGAACCTGAGATAAGGACTTTGTATCTTTTGTTATATATGAGTTTGAAATTTATTTGAAAATGTTATCTCAGAGGAGTAAGGGACAATGAGAGTTAAAAAGGGAGCAAGAAAAGCCAATACAAAAAGTATCACTGAGTTTTCCAACACTAAGTATGAATGCTTATTCAATAATATGGGACATCTAAGGAAAATAATAATAATAATATGGGACATCTAAGGAGTTTCTCATATTCAGTGTCTCTCTGGGCCATCCACCTAGACTGAGCATGAGGGAAGCATTTATCTATCGGCTCCTATGCCCAGTAGTAATGCAACCATATACTTCATTATGTAAAACAGGGCAATTGTAGCAGCGAGAGGAGAAAGTGTTAATAACAATGTTGGCACAGCTGGTATAACTCAAATCTTTCTGGAGCCACTGAGGATATGTGATCACCCTACACATTTATCCAAGATGGTCCTAGGAGACATTAGTGCTTCTATATATCCATGGCACAATACACGAGTGCCAATCAGGTTTGCGTATGCAGTCAACACCACGAAATCAGAAAAATTGCTGAATGGGAAACAAGAGTTGTGAGAGATAAAAGTTTGTCAGGTAACATCTGTGTTAGACGAAATGCTGCCTTGAATATTTGGTCACGCTGAGAAGATTTGGAATTGTGCGGTAAAAGGCATCGAATTTAGTTCCCACATTGCAGTACTCAGATCTATTCAAAACCTTCATTAAGTCCAATCAGTAACAGAATCAGCTTCTGGATTGAGCCAGACAAATTCTCTGCAATGGCTTGAAAACAAGAGACTTGGAGAAAAATAGCTATAGCCTCACTGAAACTAGAATTGGGATGGTAATTGATACCTATCATCTCATGTCTCTACTACTAAATCTAGGTTTTCTGTACCCTCAGCTAGCAGTTAGGCTGTCCTGGACTATCTGTTTAGGTGACTCAGACCTAATTCCCTGGGGAGACTGTATCCGTAGATCTCTTGCCCTAGTGAGACAACATTGTCATACTTTCGAACTATTATTTTAGAATAAAACTTGAGGTATTCCAGTATATAGTCAGCATAACCAGATACACTCCTCCAAGACCTCACTGTGTAGAGGAAAATGTTGCTTTTAGTAGTATTAAGGGTTAACTAGCCCCCGCAATATATTTACTTTCTTTTTCTATGGGTTACTGCTGCTGCTGCTGCTGCTGCTGCTGCTGCTGCTGCTGCTGCTGCTGCTGCTGCTGCTGCTGCTGCTGCTAAGTCGCGCCAGTCATGTCCAACTCTGTATGACCCCACAGACGGCAGCCCAACAAGCTCCTCTGTCCCTGGGATTCTCCAGGCAAGAATCCTGGAGTGGGTTGCCATTTCCTTCTCCAACGCATGAAAGTGAAAAGTGAAAAGTGAAATTGAAGTCGCTCAGTCGTCTCCGACTCTTAGTGACCCCATGGACCGCAGCCTACCAGGCTCCTCTGTCCATGGGATTCTCCAGGCAAGAGTACTGGAGAGGGTTGCCATTACTAGAATAAGACAATTAAAGAGATCAGGTAGAAGTCATAGAATATTTATTATCTCGGGTAGAAGTTTTCTTCCCTTAAGATTGAGGACCTCTCAGCTGAGGAATCTGAAACTACAGGGATGGGAGCACAAATTCTGCAAATGGGTAATTGGGAATGATGGTAAGAAAGACTAAGTGTACTGCTGCCCTTCATTTCATGGATCTACATATCCCCCTCACTGCGGACATCACATATCAGATGCAAGCTTAGTGTATATATCACACTCCAGATGACTGGGCTGTAACACTGCAGGATGTTTTCCTGGAGCTGTGAACTTAACAAAGTGTTGAACAGTTCATTCCATCATTATATTTGACTGGCTGTCTCTGAGTAAGAAGGGCACATAAGTACAGATGCTGAAAATCCCATTGTTGTTTACACATTGTCACTCATACTTTGACGTAAAGTGGATCCCTTGAGCATAGGCAATGATATATAGGATACAGTAATGACAGATTAGGCATTCTAAGTTCTCAGGTGGTAGTGCTGGCAGAGGAATTGCAGACAGGGAAGGAAAATCTATATCCTGGGTAGCTTTCAATTCTGATAAGAATAAATCACTGTTTCCTTCAGGATTGATAATGTCCATTATAATCAACTTGCCATCGAGTGGGTGTCTGAACTCCTGAGGAATGGTGCCGTATTGAGGAATCATGACTGGGCTCTATTGTCAGCAGATTAGGCAAGCAGCAGTGGCACTAGCTAGTCATCCATACACTGAAGAAGCACATGCTGTTGAATTTATGTGTATTTGCATCCATGAAGCCATGGCCACTCAGTTCATGGGTTTATTGTACCAGAACTTGTGTGGCCAAGAAGAGAGTATGACTAACATTCAAGATTAAGTTAGTCTAATTCAGAGAGAGACTGGTTGACTGCCTCATTGCAGTGTATGCCTTCTGGTGGACATGAATATAAAACAGAAAGAAATGTACAAATCATGATTGCTACCATGAGTCTATTTCCAATGACTCTGTTTCTTGTTTCTGATTTTCCATTCTTGTTCTGTCTAGACTCTACTAATTAGGCAAACCACTCATTATTGCTCAAGAGCCCATGTATATTCATAGCTCAAGTCCCTTCTCCCTCCCTCCAAAGAGAACAATAAGTAGACTGTTCATAGCTCAGTCCTTTAGAAAGAGCTCCATTCACTGCTTTCTTTAGAGCCACCTCTGAAATGGAATATAGTGAGATAGTAGTCCACTTGTGGCTCACATCACTATCTCACAACAATTAAACTGTTGTATAGGCTTGATTTATGTTTCTCCTTTTAGTTGGTCATCATTTCCAGGTGCAAAATATGTTGGCTGGCAAACCCATAAGCCCCGCACCAAGTGATATGCCTCTTTATTAATGATAGGGGGTATATGGTGAACCAAATTGTCCTGTCTTAGAAGGGATGCCTTAGGATGCCACTGATATTCAGACACTGAAAAATGTTAAAGTAGAAGCCTCTGAGACTTTGTGAGTTTGTCTCCCACCATATGGGATTTCCCAGGCAAGAATACTGGAGTGGGTTGCCGTTTCCTTCTCCACTGTGGGAGTTTAGTATTCCTTGTATGGTATGTCTGGGCTTCCCAGGTGGTGTTAGTGGTAAAGAACCTGACTGCCAAAGCAAGATACATAAGAGATGTGGCTTCAATCCCTGGGTTAGGTCAGGAAGATCCCCTGAGGGAGAGCATGGCAACCCACTCCAGTATTCTTGCCTGTAGAATCTCATGGACAGAGGAGCCTGGCGGGCTAGGTCCAATAGGGTCACAAAAAATCAGACACAACTGTGGTGACTTAGCATGCACCCATGCAAATGTAAGTCTGGTGGTAACAAGCTCCCTCTGCTTTGTTTCTTTAGGAAAGTCTTTATCCCTCCTTTGTTTGTGGAGAACAGCCTACTGGCTATAAAATCATTGACTAGCGGTTACTTTCTTTCCATATTTCAAATATGCCATCCCATTCTTTTCTGGTCTGGAAAGTTTCTGTTGAGAAATCTGCCTATGGTCTTATGGCAGTAGCCTTGTATGTAATTACTCTTTAACAGCAAAAGCTGCTGTTAAAAATCTTTTTTTTTTTTTTTTGTCTCTGAAAATATAATTTTAGTGTATCTAGATATAGTCCATTTTGGTTCAAACTATTTGGGATCCTTGGGCTTCATGGATCAAGATGTCTATTTCTGTCCCCAGGTTTGGGAAGTTTTCAGGCATTATTGCTTAAACCTATTTTCTATCTCACTCTTTCTCTTTTCCTTCTGGAAATTTTTACTGGGAATAGTGTTTCTTTATATTGTATCACCTAATTCCAGGGAGCTTTCCTCTCTCTGTCATTCCTTTTTTTTTTCTTTTTGCTTCTCTGACTGGTAATTTCCAATGTCTTGTCCTGTAGGTCACTGATTCTTGCTTCTGCATGACCATGTCTACTTTTTGAAACTTTTAATGACTTCTTCAGTTTAATTATTGTATTTTGCAGCTCTTAAGATTCCTGTTTGTTTGTTTGATATTTCTATTTCCTTTCCAGTGTTTGCATTGGAAACATTATTATCCTAATGTTTTGCATAATTGTTCATGTCCTAATGTTTTGTAATGTGTGTGTGTGTTTGTTTGCAGTTCACTAAACTTCCATAAGAGAATTATTCTGAATCTTAAATCATTTATAATTTCATCAAATTTAGAAAGTATTTCTACATTTTAGGACATGCAAAAGAAAGCTTATATTCTCTCCCAATTTCTCCAACACCCTCCAACTCCTTTCTTCAACTATGTTTTTCCTTTTAACTTGTCAATTGTGATAATTTTGATAATCTTATTTTTGGTCCAGTAAACATAATTGAGGTATGTGAGAGTTTTCTATCAATTCGTTTGAAACTCTAAAAGCCAGTGGTAGTATTTTAACTATAAGTCTTCCTCAGCTTACAGTGGGATTGCATCCTGATAAATCAATGGCACCCCACTCCAGTACTCTTGCCTGAAAAATCCCATGGATGGAGGAGCCTGGTGGGCTGCAGTCCATGGGGTCTCTAAGAGTCAGACACAACTGAGCAAATTCACTTTCATGCATTGGAGAAGGAAATGGCAACCTACTCCAGTGTTCTTGCCTGGAGAATCCCAGGGATGGTGGAGCCTGGTGGGCTGCCATCTATGGGGTCGCACAGAGTCAGACACGACTGAAGCAACTTAGCAGCAGCAAGTTAAAAATAACATAAGTTGAAAATGTATTTAATGCACCTAACCTAATGAACATCAGAACTTAGTGTAGCCTACTTTAAATGTGCTCAGAACATTTATATTAGCCTTCAGTTGGGCAAAATTATGTAACAAAAAGACTATTTTAATAATAAAGTGTTGAATATCTCATGTAATTTATTGAATATGGTACTGAAAGTGAAAACCAGTATACTGTAGTTTTATTGAGTCAGAATGGTTATAGGTATATTGGTTGTTTACTCTCATGATTGTGTGGCTGAGTGGAAGATGCAGTTACTGCTGCCCAGCATCACAAGAGAGTGTCATACCCTATATTGGAGGGAAAAAAAGATCACAATTCAAAATGTGAACTCCCAATTCTACTGAATGCATATCACCTCTGCACTAACGCTAGCATAAAACTGAAAAATTGTAAGTCAAACCATTATAAATCAGAGACCATTTATATTTTAGTTTTCCTTTTCTTCCCTGTGGTTCCAATGTCCACTACTTCTCAGCTATTCAATAAAAACTATTTCTGGATTCATATTCAGATAAATTATTTTATTTTCTGAACTCATCAGTTGTTTAAGATCATGGTACATTTTATTTTACATTCTATTTGAAACTTAGATGACCTTAAGTAGTCTTCAGATTTTCTCTTTGCTTTTATTTCTCGGAACAGAAAAAAAAATATTCTTTTTTGCAAGTATCAATTGACATACAACTATCATTTTATAGGTTCTTATTAATGTCCCCCTTTTTAAAATTTTTTTGAAGACATTCAGTTTACATCTCACAATTTCCTTCACTGAGTTAGATCCTTTCTGGCCATCAGCTTGCAGCTAATTTTATAGGATTTTAAAGTTATTTTTATTTTTTCTTATAGTCCAAATCTTTCTCTCTCTTGGTTTTCACCTTTCTTTTTTCTAGCACATACCCATATATAACCCGTGAGTCTTTTTGTTGGAGAAATACTTGGGCACTGGTTGTTCGGTATAGGGTTTATAGTCAAAATAGTTTTCCCACAAACTTTGAAAGTATTATCTACTAAAAACTGGTTTTACAATGCCAGTCAGTTTCTGATTCTTAATATATCATAGATTATCTTTTATTTTCTGGAAATTATATACTTTGTTTTGTTTCTATGAGATCTTATGAAAGTAGGTTAAGATATATCATTTTTTAAGATTTTCCCTCATTTGTCAGTTTTAATTATTTTAATCTCAAAATATATGTCTCTTATGTGCTGGGGAATTGTTTTATTATTTCTTGATAATTCTTTCCCTTTTCTTTATTCTGCTCTTTATTTCTAAAAATTCAAAATAAGTTGTTGTTGCATTTCTTTGATCTTATATTTATCATCTCTTTTCCATTCTAGTATCGATCTTCTTGATTCTTTTAACTTAATTATATTTTTAATCTCCAAATTTTTATACTCAATATTTTTGTGTTTGTGTATATATTTGTGTGTTATGTTAATCACTCAGTCATGTCCAACTGTTTGTGACCCCCATGGACTAGACTGCCAGGCTCCTTTGTCCATGGGATTCTCTAGGCAAGAATACTAGAGTGGGTAGACATTCCCTTCAGGGGGTCCTCCTAACCCAGGGATGGAATCCAGGACTCCCTCATTGTAGGCAGATTCTTCACCCTCTTAGCCAGCAGCGAAGCTCATGTATATTTGATTGCATGTTTAATATTCTGAATTTTAATAACTCTTATTTCATAATGTGAATTAATTAAGAAATCCTACCTACTCTCTGAAAGCCTTATTCCCTTTCTTCACCTTTCTATATATAATATTTAATACCTAATCCTAGAAAAAAAAACTATGTAATAAATTGTTCCCCCTTGCCCCAAAAATTTATATGCTGAACCCTCTTGGGAATCCCTTGGACTGCAAGGAGATCCAACCAGTCCATCCTAAAGGAGATCAGTCCTGGGTGTTCATTGGAAGGACTGATACTAAAGCTGAAACTCCAATACTTTGGCCACCTCATGCGAAGAGTTGACTCATTGGAAAAGACTCTGATGCTGGGAGGGATTGGTGGCAGGAGGAGAAGGGGACAACAGAGGATGAGATGGCTGGATGGCATCACCGACTCGATGAATGTGAGTCTGAGTGAACTCCGGGAGTTGGTGATGCATAGGGAGGCCTGGTATGCTGCGATTCATGGGGTCTCAAAGAGTCAGACACGACTGAGCGGCTGAACTGAACTGAACCCAGAATGTAAAAGTTACTGTATCTTAGGAGATAAGGTCCAGAGGAGGTAATTAAGGTTAAATGAGGTCAAAGTGTGGGTCCTAATCTAATAAGACTAGGAAGACCTCTCTCTCTGAATCTTCCTCTCTCTGCCTTGTGTAGACAAAGAAGAAAGCAGCTGTCTGAGAGCGAGGAAGAGAGTCTTCCCCAGAATCCAACCTTGATGGATCTTGGCCTTTCAGCCTCCAGAATTGTGAGAAAATATGAATCTGTTGTTTATGTTCCTTAGTCAATGGTGTTTTGTTATGGCATCCTGAGCCATGTAGCACAAACACTTATCTTTTTTTGAGAAATGATGATAACCTCATATGCCATTTGTTTATTGAGTGATAAAGCTACGCTTCTCCTGCTCTAGAGAAAGGGTGTTATTTCTGTCTGTGTTTCCAACGTGCAGTATACTACTTAGTACTCATTAAATAGAATTTTGTTGGATTGATTTTATTACTTAAACACCATGTGTGATACTTTGTTTATATGAATCTCAAGTCATGTTATAGTCAAGTGAGGCAAGTCTATATTATGGTAAAAATAAACCCAGAATTTCCCTGGCATAACATAGTCTAAGCCCAGTGCAAGTTACATGGATTTGGACTGTCTTCCAAGGGGTAATTCAGAAGCTAGGCTTCTTCTATCTCTTCACTTTGTCACCTCATAGTCCTTTGTTTATACTTCTGCTGGGGAGAGAAAAAACTTGGGGAAAATATATCCACATGTGTATGTCAAGACCAGAGGCACACACCAGCTTTGCTCACTCTCCATTGGAGGAATGAATCACTTGATTCCATGTAGATTCATGAGGCACAAGAATGGATATTAGATAATAATTGTTTATTCTAGATGCTTTCTATAATATGTTGAGAGTTGAGTCTAATCATCTGAAAGCATCTGGCCTTTTTCTGAATAACCTGCCAGCAAATCTCCAGCAGAAGAGCTCATGATTGTATTTCCTTTTAAGTCAGTTCTTACATGAGTTGTAGTATTTGTTTATGTGTCCTATAAAATAATTTTTTCAATTAAGTTAATATATTAGTAAGTTAAATCTAAAAATGGAAGAAATAAGATAGTAATCACAAATGTTTATATGATTGTATAGTAAGAACAAGATAAGTTTCAAACATACCATGTAATTAACATTTTGCTTTTCGGTAGAGATTGTATTCCTAGGAAAATTTTATGATATTTGATTGCTTAATATAGCCAATACTATTCTTATTATCTTAGATAGGTTAACTGAGTAGAGTCATTTGGAGAAATTAAAAATAAATTAAGAGTTTACTCTAAAGGGAAAAATACAAATTACTTCAAAGTGGTTACCTAAATTAGTAGTTCACAATGATGACATTAATTAGATAATTATTCTCTATTTACTTTCAGTTATAATACTATTTAATTAATGATAAGATGAATCTTCAAATCAACCTCGTATCAAGTAAAAACTAAATCCCTAAATTCAAGGTAGAGTGATTAGTAGAAACCAAATAAACTGATTATGGAAACTGGAGTTCTGGGAAAATAAAAATTTATTATTTATTTAAAAATAAAATGTGTGATCCTAAGGTCCAAAGAATAGATAAGAATTCATTCCCTTCAAGAAGGGAAGCAAAACAAAACAAAACAAAAATATGACTAACATTGGAAACAAAGAGGACAAAGATTCTGAATGGAAAAGGAAGCAATGAGTACACAAAACATTAGATGAAGTTGACAGAGAAGCAGTTAAGAGTGAAAGTGGGGCTGGTAAGGCTAGAATTACGTCCTAACCTTTGTGACTGTCTTACGATGCCAAGTAAATACACAGTAATTGTTCTAAATTTATTATTCACCCATTCATTTATTCATTTAGTGAGCATCTTCTAGTGTTTCATTACGATATACATTTCTGAGGGGTAAGAGATGGAGAGGAGTTTCATTTATATGTTTGTTTGCTTTACCCCAGGGAGCTCACACTAACTCTCTTACACAGCAAACCCATTAATTTGCATGACTGTAAAGTCGGTATTGTTGAGTTTTTGTCTCCACAGCGTTTCCTTCCTGCTGACTGCCATGATGTCGCTCTCAGAGGCTGTGTAGCAGAAACCTCACTTCAGAACCCCCTGACTTGTGTATTTATTGAACACTTACTGGGTCCCAGAGCTGCCTTCACTGCTCACCATTTGTACTTCCTTCTCTGAACCAACATAGGCCAGGCCTACATGGTGTCCAGTGAGGTAGAAATGTAGCAAACTGTTTTGTGCATGTCTCTGAGATCTGTCTTTCTCTGGAGACATTTCTTTTCTTTTCTGCAGCAACAGATATGAACATTTTTAGCCTTACCGTGATATCTCAGACCAAGGAAGTAAAAGGTTCAAATCAATATTTGAAGCTTCTCTGTAATGCAATTGCAGGCTCTTTAACAAGACAATTCACTGTCAAGACGGATGAGAGATAATTGGGTGTTTGAGGAAAATACGTGGGAAGGGTTAAACTCAGAAGTCATTTTAGCAGCCTATATTTTTCTGTCTAGTTTCAAGTGGATGAAGTGAAGTGAAAGTAACTCAGTCATGTCTGACTCTTTGTGACCCCATGGACTATACAGTCCATGGAATTCTCCAGGCCAGAATACTGGAATGGGTAGCTTTTCCCTTCTCCAGGGGATCTTCTCAACCCAGGGATCGATCCCCGGTCTCCTACATTGCAGGCAGAGTCTTTACCAACTGAGCTATCAAGGAAGACTGCAAATGAATAATCATGTGTATGTATAAATCATAATTCAACTGTACCATCATAAGCTGTCCTCAATATCTCTATAGAAACTTTGTACCTAGTCAGTTCCCAATTTATTCATAACTAGTATTTTGTAACTTTTTCTTATAGCAATCTGTAGACTAGAATAGATTGGTTTGTGAGGTCCAGATTATTTTTTTCTATTTTAGTGGTTGCTGTTGTTACTGTTTAACTGAACCTTCTTAAACTGACTTTCTCAAAAGAATAATAATCTGGGAAAAAAGAAAACAAAAGTGGCATTATCAGTGTTATATTTCATGAGTTTGCTAAATAGTCACTTAAATTGATTTCTTTCTGAATACTACATGTAGCAAGGTCCATCAAGATATATATTCACCAGTAAACCTATTGTCCTAGGTGCCACTTAGTGGCTTCTACCATGAATGGAAGCATCATTCCATATTTATTTAATTATCATTTTCCTGGAAGAAAGATTGAGATAGGAATTCTTATTCAAATAGTTTATAGGCTGAGTGCTCTCTGGGTAAACGGAGTAAGAAAAGTAGGTGAGGGGAGAGGAAAAAATCTCAGTAGACATAAACTAACTTTAGCCTGTCTCAACAGAAATCTTTGGAGTATGGATTGCACCACAAGGTTTATTCCACTTTTTTGTAAGAAAAGCATCCTCTGCACCCTCACAAAGTCAATTTTTGCTATGGTCTTTGGAAGAGGGTAGGTGAATATAGTGAGGGACAGAGAGGCTTGACGTGCTGCAGCCCATTTGTTTGCAAAGACTTCAGACGTGAGTGAGAGACTGAACAATGACAACAAGGTGGAGAGCAGTAGCCTTTCTCAGCTAAAACGGATCCATTTACCTGAGGGCACTTCTGTGGAAAAAAAAAAAGAACACACTTAGCCTTAAGCAGCCCATTCTCACAGTTGCTGATGGCCTTGTGAACGGATCTGGAAAAGTGATCTGGGCAGGGCAACAGCATCTACTACAGAAGCTTTTCCTTGGGTCACCACATGACAGGAGATTTTAATCTAACCACACTAAGAGATTATTCAGTTTTATAAGTTCATCAGAGGAGGAGAGGGGGAACAATGCCTTAATAAGAATCCCTTACAAAAGTAAGTAAACAAGTACACATTTAGGAGGAAACAAAAAGTTAGTATTTTTCAAAGATTCTCCTAAAAGAAACTCCTTCGAACTCTCACTATCAATATGAAATTTTGGCACTTAGAATTGGTATGATCATTTCGCTATCTAAATTGTTTCTTCTTTGGCAATAGAAAATCCATTTTCTCCATTCATTTCCAGAAAAAGGAAGTGAAACACAAAAGTACATGTAGAAATATACATTTGCTTTTCCTTAAAATATGCTAGTAAATATGTATATTTAGCCAATTTATTCTCCAATTTGCATAATCTAACTTCTATTAATAATTTAACAAACCATTGGAACTCTAAAACTCCAATATGTTTTAATGGGGAAATCAAATAGCTTTTTTTCTCATACCACTTTCAACTTTCTTCATGTTTTGTTAGCACATTGTGAATTCTAATATTAAATTATATCATTTTTTATTTTTAATAACTGTACAATTGAAACATTCTGATTCTTCATGTTTCTCCAGTGAATGGATCCTTGAAAACAGAAGGTGTTCAAAGAAAAAATGAAGGTCTGTTGAATTGGTGAATAGAACGTAAAGTTATGTTTTATGAGAAACTCAGGATCTGAAGATAGCACAGAAAGCAACAATCCCAGAAAACTGAAATTATTCTTGAAAAGCTTATACAATTCGCATTGAGTAACATATATGGTTTTGTGTATATATCCCTGTGTCTGCTCCCCTAAGTCCATGTTAGTCAATACTTCTTTGTTCTTCTCAATTATTCTTTAATTTCTTCTCTGTGCATAGTGATACTTTATCACTATCTGCTTGAAGACAACTTAAACAATGCATTTAATGTTTTCCAATGGTCAGAAAATCTTGAAACAACCATTATACATACCTGGCTTAGTGGTAATGAACCCGCCTGCGGTGTAGACATGCGGTTCGAGCCCTGGGTTGAGAAGATCCCCTGGAGGAGGAAGTGGCAACCCACTCTAGTATTCTTGCCTAGGAAATCCCATGGACAGAGGAGCCTGGTGGGCTACAGTACGTAACATTGCAAAGAGTCAGACGTGACTTAATGACTAAATAACAACTCATAGGTTTTGATAGCTTGCATTGGTTGATTTTGATGTGATTACATTCATTGCCCATTTAATATGAAAAATGAGGTAGGGGTATATCCTATGCCTAAAATTAAATTCGTGTACATTCAATACATTAATTATACAATTTTATTGTTTTGCTTCTTAAGTGAATATAATTAGCATATCAACTTAAAAAAAGACTTATCTCCCATTGATTTTATTAAATTTTCTAAATTCTCTATCTATCTTCTTTCATATATATTCATTATCTTGGACCTTTACATTATAGTCATAACCAATAGTCACTGCATGGCAGCCAAATCTGTCTCTGAACAGTGACTTGCTTTTCTATATGCAGACTGTCACATTGCTGTGTTTACAGAATCACTTCCACCAGCTAATTATTGTAAACAACATAATGCTATATGGTACTGACAAGAGTAAATATGATAATGACCATGCATACTCATCATAGCTTCATCTTTGAAAAACTATTTCTGAAAGTAAGCAATTGATGATCATTGGAATACAAAGTGTAGGAAAAGGGGAAATTTTGATTACTAGTTTTCAGAAGTTTCAATTTGCTGAAAAAGTAAATCTCTAACATAATAGCATGCAAGAATGTGGAAGAAAAGGCTCCATCACCACTTGGACAGCTGTTTACATTTTCTTCCATCTGGAACACAAGTGAAAAGAATAAAATTTTGTTTGATTGGAGCGACCTCGGTCAGGGAATTAAAAATGCAACAAAATTCCACAAACTGATTTCCCCAAAGCCAACACAAATTTATTTCTTCCCCAAAATAATCAGCATTCTGGGCATTAAATAAGATGGAGATTTTCTAGCAGTTGTTTTCCCTTCTCAAATCTCTATTGTCATTCATTGCTTTCCTCTGTGGTACATTTCAACCATAACCCCCAGTTCCTTTCAGTAGAATCAAACAAGAGGTCACTCTTAACCATAGGGGAAAGTGGTATAAAACTGGGAAAATTTTAACAGATATTCTTTGTCTAATCATATACCATAACATAGACACTGGTTTCTAGTGAGCAATTTAAAATGAAATTACATTAGTAGAGAAATATGACCACGCAAAGAGAAATTGGCCTACACTGAAATCAATTTTACTATCATATGGAAAACAAATTGATATTTTTCTAAAGCTTACTTAAACTATGCTTGCCAGAAAGACATTAACATCTATAATTAATTCCAAAATAACAATAATACAAAATAGAATTAACTTCTAGTTGAGCTGAAGTTTTGACCAGGAAGAAAGACTTTACTGATAAACAAAATGACAAATATACTCCAACTGATAAATAAACTATGATGTTTTCATATTTTATTACAACTGTCTCATAGTGTTTGTATTACACATTATTTCAGTCTTATTTCATACTACTCTGAAATGAATTCAATACAATTTGAAAATTCTATAGCAATTGGGTATATATAAAAAGTAATTATACTACTTTGGCAATGAATATAAATATATAATACATCTTAGCTTTTAACAGGCTTCCCTGATAGCTCTGTTGATAAAGAATCTGGCTGCAATGTAGGAGATCCCGATTTGATTCCTGGCTCAGGAAGATCTGCTGGAGAAGGGATAGGCTACCCACTCCAGTATTCTTGGGCTTCCCTTGTGGCTCAGCTGGTAAAGAATCTGCCTGTACTACAGACAACGGTGTTTGATCCCTGCGTTGGGAAGATCCTCTGGAGAAGGGAAAGGCTACCCACTCCAGGATTTTAACAGAGCTTTTACTATCCTTTGACTACTTAATTACTGTGTCATTTTCAGTCTTCTTTTTTTATGTGTTTTTTTTTCAAAACTTGGGTATATTTAGACCTTATGTTAGTTTTCCATTGCTGCTGTAACGGTCAGGAACTCAATGGCTTAGAATTACATGAATTCATTACCTGCAATTTCTGGAGGTCAGAACTCCAAAATCAAGGTGCTTGAAGGCTGCATTCCTTCTAGAATGTTCTGGGGAGAATCTATTTTTTGCCTCTTTCATATTCTTACATTCTTTGGCTCTTAGCTCTTGCTTTGCATTATTCCAACCTCTTGTTGCAGTTGTCACATTTCTGACTACAAATTCTGATCTTCCTATCTCCCATTTATAAGGAACTTTGTGATTGACTACATTGGGTTCACTTAAATAATACAGAATAATCTTCCCATCTCAAAATTCTGAATCACATCTGCAACACATATTGATGGTTTGGGGGGATTAGGACAAGGATTTGGGGTGAACCCGAGGTTAAAGCATCTGCCTCTAATGTGGGAAACCTGGGTCAGGAAGATCCCCTGGAGAAGGAACTGGCAACCCACTCCAGTATTCTTACCTGGAGAATCCCATGGACAGAGGAGCCTGGCGGGCTACAGTCCATGGGGTGGCAAAGAGTCGGACATGACTGAGTGACTTAATTTTCACTTTCACCTTATTTAGTGTATAATAAAAGCTTCTAATTTAGGTATAAACTGATTCTCTTCCACATCATATGGTGCCATGTGAGTATCACATAAATCTTTGTCCAATACTCATGTTTAAAATTTTGAATGTTTAACGATCGTGTATTAAAGTATTTTTTCTGTACTATAGCAACATGAATCTCTTTAAATTCAGTCTATCTTATCAAGCTAACAGATTTCTCACCTTTTTTACAAAAATACTATCATTTTATAATGTTTGTTAGAAAGAATGTGTTACATATGTGTATGCTGCTGCTGCTGCTAAGTCACTTCAGTCGTGTCCGACTCTGTGCGACCCCATAGACGGCAGCCCACCAGGCTCTGCCGTCCCTGGGATTCTCCAGGCAAGAATGCTGGAGTGGGTGCCATTTCCTTTTCCAATGCATGAAAGTGAAAAGTGAAAGGGAAGTAGCTCAGTCGTGTCTGACTCTTCACGACCCCATGGACTGCAGCCTACCAGGCTCCTCTGTCCATGGGATTTTCCAGGCAAAAGTACTGGAGTGGGTTGCCATTGCCTTCTCTAGGACATATGTGTATATTTATCATTTATTTTAAAATAAATTTTCTGTAAGAACTTTTTCAAGTATGATGACTAACTTATCATAGTTAAGAGAAATTAAACTACCACTTTTTGTTTACCTACTGATGCTAGAAATTATAGATGCTTAATTTTAAATTATTGAACAAAATTCTGATTATTATTATTTTACATGCTTTAAGAATCATAAAACAGAGTTTCAGAGTAGTATGATGGATTTTCCAAAGCTGTATTTTAACAATTTTAACAACACTGTGCATTTGATCAATTTTGGATCTATTTGAACCTTAATCAAAGGAAGACTCTACCAGTAGAAAATGGCTAAATTACATTACACAGAGTATATCATCGATAAAGTTTTAGGCAATAGTTATCTTTTTTTTAAACTTTTTTTATTTTTTAAAATACAAATTTATTTATTTTAATTGGAGGTTAATTACTTTACAATATTGTATTGGTTTCGCCATACATCAACATGAATCCACCACAGGTATACGTGTGTTCCCTATCCTGAATCCCTCCTCCCTCCCCATACCATCCCTCTGGGTCGTTCCAGTGCACCAGCCCCAAGCATCCTGTATCATGCACCGAACCTGGACTGGCCATTCGTTTCATATATGATATTATACATGTTTTAATGCCATTCTCCCAAATCATCCCACTCTTTCCCTCTCCCACAGAGTCCAAAAGCCTGTTCTATACATCTGTGTCTCTTTTGCTGTCTTGCATACAGGGTTATCATTACCATGATTCTAAATTCCATATATATGCATTAGTATACTGTATTGGTGTTTTTCTTTCTGGCTAACTTCACTCTGTATAATAGGCTCCAGTTTCATCTACCTCATTAGAACTGATTCAAATGAATTCTTTTTAATGGCTGAGTAATACTCCATTGTGTATATGTACCACAGCTTTCTTATCCATTCATCTGCTGATGGACATCTTATCATTTAAAAATGTTCTTCTATAAACATATTCTGGCCTGGCTTCTTTATTCTATTATGAATGAATGCTTTTCCCACAAGTCTACAGATGAGTTTATTAAAATAAAGTCATAATAACTGAAAAGTGTCATAACATGAAGTGGTCTTCAAGTTTCCATTGACACTTGAGGGGAATATACGTGTCATTCTGTATTTCATCCTAAGGGACTTCAAAGTTATATTTTTAAAATAATATTTCATTTTCCCTAGAAGGCTGTCCTATTTTAAAAAACTGCATCACCATAACCTAGGGCTTGGGTGCTACAAGGCATTTCACAGTTACATATGCATATATGTGTACATTGGGTTGACCAAAAAATTCACTTGGATTTTTCTTAACATCTTATAGGAAAACCCAAGCAACCATTTTAGCCAACCCAATATAAACGGATGATAAAACAGATGAATGGATCAATTAATGAAATAGTGTTGTGTATAAGCTGTCCAGTTGGGTTAACACTCCTAAAGATGTATCCTGATGAGGAAACATAATGTTTTACCTTTGGCAGTATTTCATGTAAAGTGATAGTGGAGTAGGGAATACACACCCACACACACACATCTTTGGAACCTGTTTGATAAGTACAGCAATTATATAAAACCTATGCTTTAACAATTTTATTTACTTAGAGGAAAATAAGTAGTCCTTTTTTTTAGAAAATTAGCTGGTTGTTCTATTAAATTGATCTGTTGATTTTTTTTTTTTTTAAGTTGCTTTAGTCATGTCCGACTCAATGCAATCCCATAGACAGCAGCCCACCAGGCTCCCCTGTCCCTGGGATTCTCCAGGCAAAAACACTGGAGTGGGTTGCCATTTCGTTCTCCAATGCAAGAAAGTGAAAATTGAAAGTGAAGTCACTCAGTCATGTCTGACTCTTAGCGACCCCATGGACTGTGGCCTTCCAGGCTCTACCGTCCATGGGATTTTCCAGGCAAGAGTTCTAGAGTGGGTTGCTATTGCCTTCTCCGGATCAGTTGATTAACTGGTTTTAATTTTTTTTAAAGTAAGTTAATATTTATGTGTTTCCCAAAGTGGAAACTGAATCACACTATGTAAAATACCACAGTTTGAGTTTCTACAGGAATCATTCTTACATTGTCTTTGTAAATCTACAAGTTTGTATTCTAAAGCAACCATTTGGCCCAGATTAATCTTTTTGATAGATCAATGTTTTCATATATAGAACTTGCTTAAGGCAAGGTACACCTGCATAGGGAAAAGCCATTTTAATTTTAGCTTTCTTAAACAAGAAAAATAGCTAAAAAGGCATTTCTCAAGGGTTAGCTATTTACAGATTATTCATAATTGAACTACAGCAATCAAACAACTGAGTTGGTATTTTCCCCCAGAGAAGATCAGTTAGATTCTTCTTTCAATTGGAAAAAATACTAAATCTAGTAGAAACTCTGTACCCACTTGTTTTTTATGGAAAAATCTCAGTGTCCTCAAAATAAATGTTTAGTATATTCATTGGTACTTTTCGTTTATCAAGTTTTAATTTTGAGGAGCTGAGTTGAATTTTCATCTGAATTTTTGCTCAGTCCAAAAGTTGGCCCAGAATTTCTCAACCTTGCACTGTTGACACGTGACTGGTGAGCAAAAATCCTTGGTCTTAACTCATTTGATGTCAGGTATGACAATTAAATTGTCTCAAGACTTTGCCAGATGTCCCTTAGAGATGAGGGAAACAGGAAATTCACCCCTGGGGTAAGAACCTCTGGCCTAGCCAAATGGATGATCCAAATAGGATCAGTGTTGTGTCTGTTAATCAAAGAGACATGCTTGCTGATATTTTTAAACAGTACAGAATGAAGCACTTCATTCAGTAATGATCAGGGTCACTGCTTGTGTTCTAAACTGGAGATTTTGTGCCTGACTTTGAAAACCTGAGATATACTATACTTGAAAACTGGGCGGAGGGCACATACAGACATGCCCTGGAAATAGAACTAACCCATTTGATGATTTCTACTGCTGAGATTTCTGATTTTAGAGTCAAAACCCCCACCTCACATTGCAACCTTTAGTTCATCCAGCTAAACTAGTTACCCAGTTGAAAGCATGAAGTGAACTCAGCCCCTCTGACCCTATAGCATAGTTCCTGGCTTTTCTCAACAAATTCCAAAGGTTGCTGAACTAAAACTGCTGGGAGTATTTCTCAGAAACTTACAGAGTGAAATAACAACACCACAACATACACACACACACACACACATTTTGAAAAAGAAGTGCATAATACATGGCTCTTTCCTGTAGTATGTTACACTTCTACCCACACAAACTGGTTTTAATTTGATTGTACTAAATTGAGTTGTTTATGCTTAGGTTTAATGTCCTCTCTGAATTGAAGAAACACCTTTCTCCCTGCAGATCCACTTCTTTTATGTGTGCTGTTCCTGAAATGCTGACAACCTTGTTGGCCTTTTCAAATTCCGTCTGTCTCCTAGGTAAGGATCTGTCTATTTGTCAGTGATCTAATTATTTCCACCAAAAAGGAGAATTCTGAAAGAACTAACACTCAAAGCTTCTGGGTTTTATTTTGTTTTGTTTGTTAGTAAAGAAGGAGCTGGGAGGCAATATTTACCTATGGGATTTCAAGTAGGATTTCAGGAAATATTATTCCCTGAATCTTGTTACCCCATTTGAGGTAAGGTAGAGAGCATGCGCACAGAGCATTATCAAAAGCAATTAGAAACAAAGCCTTCACTTTTCAATTAATTTGTTAAAATGCAAAGGTCATACTTGGATTATGGATTAATTATCTATATCAAATTATGAGTTTTTGGTCTGATTTGCAAGGTTGGTTAGTGGCCTTGTTTATATTAAGCAAGACAGGCTTATTGTTCTTTTGCAGTAGGCTGGTAGGTGAGAATGAGGCCAAAATTCTGCCAAAACACTGCTGAGGACTAATTAAATGCAAAGAAACAAAACAAGCAAAAAAAAAAAAAAAAAAAAAAAAGCTGAATCCTAGCCATCTCCTTAAATCACAGATACTTTGCCAATAGAAAATATATATTATCAATTCCTCTTCTTAAGACTGACAAAAATTATTGATATTCAACTGAGGATTTTCCAACACATCTATTTTTGTGTAGCTTGTATTTCACAACTTATTTCCAACCCTGAAATGGCTTCACCATCAATGTGTGGGTAGTATTGATCCCTTAAACATCATACATGGTGATTATCTGGCAAATTTATTCCTCACAGAAACTAAATGGGGTAAATCCTATCAACCTCATTACATGAATGAACAAACTGTGTCAGACATATTTTTATTAACTGCACATTACATGAAAACTGGTCTTGGTTCTTGTAACCTCAGTCTGTAAAAGCAAGACTCAGAACTATGTTTATCTAAATTCAAAACCATACCCTTATTTAAAATCCCTTTTCTTTTCAAACTCTCCACCCATTTTTCCCACTTGAAAGTAGGTCAGGGAATAACTTTCACAGTCCTTAATCGAAAAAACAGTTCTATATTCAAGTATCAATTTTTGCTTAAAAAAGACCGCATGGTTTGTTAAATAAATATGCAGAAGAGAACCTCCTACTGGCATTAGGCACTTCTATGTAGAGATTTGAAAAGAACAATGCCTGCAATGTATTTCCGATGAACAAATATTTGTTTAGTGATGATTAGGGACAAGCACCACAAGGCTACAAACATGTAGCAGTTTAGATAATCTTCCAGGGAATCAGAGACAAGGGAGTATGGAATATTCTTATATGAGATTTTTAAAAATTACTATAGATTTTCTTTTTTTTCCCCCCATCCTGAACCCCCTCCCACCTCCCTCCTCATCCCATCCCTCTGGGTCATCCCATTGCAGCAGTCCCGAGCACCCTGTCTCATGCATTGAACCTGGACTGGTGATTCATTTCATATATGATAATATACATGTTTCAGTGCCATTCTCCCAGGTCATCCTACCCTCACCCTCTTCCACAGAGTCCAAAAGACTGTTCTATACATCTCTGTCTCTTTTGCTGTCTCACATATAGGGTTATCGTTACCATCTTTCTAAATTTCATATATATGCATTATTATACCGTATTGGTGTTTTTCTTTCTGGCTTACTTCACTTTGTATAATAGGCTCCAGTTTCATCCACCTCATTAGAACTGATTCAAATGTATTCTTTTTAATGGCTGAGTAATACTCCATTGTGTATATGTACCACAGCTTTTTTATCCATCCATCTGCTGATGGACATCTAGGTTGCTTCCATGTCCTGGCTATTATAAACAGTGCTGCGATGAACATTGTGGTACATGTGTCTCTTTCAATTCTGGTTTCCTCGGTGTGTATGCCCAGCAAGGGGATTTCTGGGTCATATGGCAGTTCTATTTGCAGTTTTTTAAGGAATCTCCACACTGTTCTCCATAGTGGCTGTACTAGTTTGCATTCCCACCAATAGTGTAAGAGGGTTCCCTTTTCTCCACACCGTCTCCAGCATTTATTGCTTGTAGACTTTTGAATAGCAGCCATTCTGATTGACGTGAAATGGTACCTCATTGTGGTTTTGATTTGCATTTCTCTGGTAATGAGTGATGGTGAGCATCTTTTCATGTGTTTGTTAGCCATCTGTATGTCTTCTTTGGAGAAATTTCTGTTTAGTTCTTTGGCCCATTTTTTGATTGGGTCGTTTATTTTTCTGGAATTGAGCTGCAGGAGTTGCTTGTATATTTTTGAGATTAATTCTTTGTCAGTTGTTTCATTTGCTATTATTTTCTCCCATTCTGAAGGTGGTCTTTTTGCCTTGCTTATAGTTTCCTTAGTTGTGTAAAAGCTTTTAAGTTTAATTAGGTCTCATTTGTTTATTTTTGCTTTTATTTCCAGAATTCTGGGAAGTGGGTCATAGAGGATCCTGCTGTGATTTATGTCAGAGTGTTTTGCCTATGTTTTCCTATAAGAGTTTTATAGTTTCTGGTCTTACGTTTAGATCTTTAATCCATTTTGAGTTTATTTTTGTGTATGGTGTTAAGAAGTGTTCTAGTTTCATTCCTTTACAAGCTGTTAACGAGTTTTCCCAGCATCACTTGTTAAAGAGATTGTCTTTTCTCTATTGTATATTCTTGCCTCTGTCAAAAATAAGATGTCCATAGGTGCATGGATCTATCTCTGGGCTTTCTATTTTGTTCCATTGATCTATATTTCTGTCTTTGTGCCGGTACCGTACTGTCTTGATGACTGTGGCTTTGTAGTACAGCCTGAAGTCAGGCAGGTTGATTCCTCCAGTTCCAGTCTTCTTTCTCAAGATTGCTTTGGCTATTCAAGGTTTTTTGTATTTTCATACAAGTTGTGAAATTATTTGTTCTAGCTATGTGAAAAATACTGTTGGTAGCTTGATAGGGATTGCATTGAAACTATAGATTGCTTTGGGTAGTATACTCATATTCACTATATTGATTCTTCCAATCCATGAACATGGTATATTTCTCCATCTGTTAGTGTCCTCTTTGATTTCTTTCACCAGTGTTTTATAGTTTTCTATATATAGGCCTTTTATTTCTTAGGAAGATATATTCCTAAGTATTTTATTCTTTTCATTGCAAAGGTGAATGGAATTGTTTCCTTAATTTCTCTTTCTGTTTTCTCATTATTAGTGTATAGGAATCCAAGGGATTTCTCTGTCTTAATTTTACGCCCTGCAACTTTACTATATTCACTGATTAGCTCTAGTAATTTTCTGGTGGAGTCTTTAAGGTTTTCTATGTAGAAGATCATGTCATCTGCTAACAGTGACGGTTTTACATCTTCTTTTCCAATCTGCATTCTTTTTATTTATTTTTCTGCTCTGATTGCTGTGGCTAAAACTTCCAAAACTATGTTGAATAGTAGTGGTGAGAGTGGGCACCCTTGTCTTGCTCCTGACTTTAGGGGAAATGCTTTCAATTTTTCACCATTGAGGATAATGTTTGCTGTGTGTTTGTCATATATAGCTTTTGTTATGTTGAGGTGTGTTCCTTCTATTCCTGCATTCTGGAGGGTTTTTATCATAAATGGATGTTGACTTTTGTCAAAGGCTTTCTCTGCATCTATTGAGATAATCATATGTTTTTTATCTTTCAATTTGTTAATGTGGTATATTACACTGATTGATTTGTGGATATTGAAGAATCCTTGCATCCCTGGGATAAAGCCCCCTTGCTCATGATGTATGATCTTTTTAATATGTTGTTGGATTCTGTTTGCTAGAATTTTGTTAAGCATTTTTGCATCTATGTTCATCAGTTATATTGGCCTGTAGTTTTCTTTTTTTGTGGCATCTTTGTCTGGTTTTGGTATTAGGGTGATGGTGACTTCATAGAATGAGTTTGGAAGTTTACCTTCCTCTGCAATTTTCTGGAAGAGTTTGAGTAGGATAGGTGTTAGCTCTTCTCTAAATTTTTGGTAGACTTCAGCTATGAAGCCTTCTGATCCAGGGCTTTTGTTTGCTGGAAGATTTCTGACTACAGTTTCAATTTCCATGCTTGTGATGGGTCTGTTAAGATTTTCTATTTCTTCCTGGTTCAGTTTGGAAAGTTGTACTTTTCTAAGAATTTGTCCATTTCTTCCAAGTTGTCCATTTTATTGGCATAGAGTAGTTTCTTATAATCCTTTGTGTTTCTGTGTTGTCTGTTGTGATCTCTCCATTTTCATTTCTAATTTTGTTGATTTGATTCTTCTCCCTTTGTTTCTTGATGAGTCTGGCTAATGGTTTGTCAATTTTTTTTTTATCTTCTCAAAGAACCCGCTTTTGGTTTTGTTGATTTTTGCTATGGTCTCTTTTGTTTCTTTTGCATTTATTTCTGCCCTAATTTTTAAGATTTCTTTCCTTCTACTAACCTTGGGATTTTTCATTTCTTCCTTTTCTAGTTGCTTTAGGTGTAGAGTTAGGTTATTTATTTGACTTTTTTCTTGTTTCTTGAGGTATGCCTGTATTGCTATGAACGTTCCCCTTAGCACTGGTTTTACAGTGTCCCACAGGTTTTGGGTTGTTGTGTTTTCATTTTCATTCGTTTCTATGCATATTTTGATTTCTTTTTTTATTCCTTCTGTGATTTGTTGGTTATTCAGCAGCGTGTTGTTCAGCCTCCAAATGTTGAAATTTTTAATAGTTTTTCTCCTGTAATTGACATCTAATCTTACTGAATTGTGGTCAGAAAAGATGCTTAGAATGATTTCAATTTTTTTGAATTTACCAAGGCTAGATTTATGGCCCAGGATTTGATCTATCCTGGAGAAGGTTCCATCTCTACTTGAGAAAAAAGGTGAAATTCATTGTTTTGGGGTAAAATGTCCTATAGATATAAATTAGGTCTAACTGGTCTATTGTATCATTTAAGGTTTGTGTTTCCTTGTTAATTTTCTGTTTAGTTGATCTATCCTTAGGTGTGAGTGGGGTATTAAAGTCTCCCACAATTATTGTGTTACTGTTAATTTTCCCTTTCATACTTGTTAGCATTTGTCTTAAATGGTGGTGTTACTATGTTGGTTGCATATATATTTATAATTATTATATCTTCTTTTTGGGTTGATCCTTTGATCATTACGTAGTATCCTTCTTTGTCTCTTTTCACAGCCTTTATTTCAAAGTCTATTTTATCTGATATGAGTATTGTTACTCCTTCTTTCTTTTGGTCTCTATTTGCGTGGAATATGTTTTTCCAGCCCTTCACTTTCAGTCTGTATGTGTCCCTTGTTTCGAGGTGGGTCTCTTATAGACAACATATATAGGGGTCTTGTTTTGGTATCCATTCAGCCCATCTTTGTCTTTTGGTTGGAGCCTTCAACCCGTTTACATTTAAGGTAATTATTCATAAATATGATCCCATTGCCATCACTTTGTTGTTTTGGGTTCGAGTTTATACACCCTTTCTGTGTTTCCTGTCTAGAGAAGATCCTTTAGCACTTTTTGGAGAGCTGGTTTGGTGGTGCTGAATTCTCTCAGCTTTTGCTTGTCTGTAAAGCTTTTGATTTCTCCTTCATATTTGAATGAGATCCTTGCTTGGTACAGTAATCTGGGCTGTAGGTTTTTCACTTTCATCACTATGTCCTGCGATTCTCTTCTGGCCTGAAGAGTTTCTATTGAAAGATCAGCTGTTATCCGTATGGGAATCATTTTGTGTGTTATTTGCTTTTTCCCTTTGCTGCTTTTAATATTTGTTCTTTGTGTTTCATCTTTGTTCATTTGATTAATATGTCTTGGGGTGTTTTGCCTTGGGTTTATCCTGTTTGGGACTCTCTGGGTTTCTTGGATTTGGGTGACTATTTCCTTCCCCATTTTAGGAAGTTTTTCAACTATTATCTCCTCAAGTATTTTCTCATGGTCTTTCTTTTTGTCTTCTTCTTCTGGGACTCCTGTGATTTGAATGTTGGGGCGTTTAACATTGTCCCAGTGGTCCCTGAGGTTGTCCTCATTTCTTTTAATTCTTTTTTCTTTTTTCCTCTCTGCTTCATTTATTTCTACCATTCTATCTTCTGCCACACTTATCCTATCTTCTGCCTCCCTTATTCTACTTTTGGTTCCCTCCAGAGTGTTTTTGATCTCATTATTTGCATTATTCATTATATATTGGCTCTTTTTTTATTTCTTCTGAAAGTGAAAGTGAAGTTGCTCAGTCATGTCCGATTCTTTGCGACCCCATGGACTGTAGCCTACCAGGCTCTTCTGTCCATGGGATTTTCAGGCAATAGTACTGGAGTGGATTGTCATTTCCTTCTCCAGAGGATTTTCCCAAAACGGAGTTTGAACCCAGGTCTCCCGTATTGTAGACAGACACTTTACCATATGAGCCACCAGGGAAGTCCCTTCTTTCTTGCATCTTCTCTATCCTTGTCTCCAGGCTATTTATCTGTAACAACATTTTGTTTTCAAGATTTTGGATCATTTTCACTATCATTACTTGGAATTCTTTATCAGGTAGATTCCCTATCTTCCTCTTTTGTTCGGTTTGGTGGGCATTTATCCTGTTCCTTTACTTACTGAGTATTTCTCTGCCTTTTCATCTTGTTTATATTGCTGTGTTTGGGATGGCCTTTCTGTATTGTGGCAGTTTGTGTGGTTCCTCTTTATTGTGGTTCCTCTTTATTATTCCTCTTCCTTGCTGTGGGTGGGGTTGGATGGGTGGCTTGTCAAGGTTTCCTGGTTAGGGAAGCTTGTATCAGTGTTCTGGTGGGTGGAGCTGGATTTCTTCTCTCTGGAGTGCAATGAAGTGTCCAGTAGTGAGTTTTGAGATGTCAATGGGTTTGGTGTGACTTTGAGCAGCCTGTATATTGAAGCTCAGGGCTATGTTCCTGTGTTGCTGGAGAATTTTTGCATGGTATGTCTTGCTCTGGAATTTGTTGGCCCTTGGGTGGTGCTTGGTTTTAGTGTAGGTATGAAGGCTTTTGATGAGCTCCTATTGATTAATGTTCCCTGGAGTCAGGAGTTCTCTGGTGTTCTCAGGATTTGGACTTAAGGCTCAGAGGTTAAAACATTTGCCTACAATGCAGAAGACCTGGGTTCGATCCCTGGGCCCGGAAGATCCCCTGGAGAAGGAAATGGCAACCCTCTCCAGTATTCTTGCCTGGAGAATCCCATGGACGGAGGACCCTGGTGGGCTACTGTCCATGGGGTTGCAAAGAGTCGGACACGACTGAGCGACTTCACTTTCTTTCTTTCTCCTGCCTCTGGTTTTCAGTCTTATTCTTACAGTAGCCTCAAGTTTTCTCCATCTGTTTTCAAAGACAATGGGCTGCCTTTCTGGATGCCTGATGTCCTCTGCCAGCATTCAGAAGTTGTTTTGTAGAATTTGCTCAGCGTTCAAATGTTCTTTCAGTGAATTTGTGGGGGAGAAAGTGGTCTCCCCGTCCTATTCTCCTGTCATCTTAGAACACCCTCTACTACGGGTTTTCATAAAATTATTAGACAACATAGGCAATTTTTTAGTTTCCTAATAGTATTAGAGTGGAAAACCCCTTTTTTACTTATGATATCAAATTCAGAATCCATAAAAGAAAAGCTGACACATTCTTGAACATAAAAATAAATTCTACAAAACCAAGAAAAATCAAAAGCAAATTACATACTTTGATTAACATACTTAGAATTTTCAGTAAGAAAGAAGATACATAATGTGTACAACAGCATTCATTGCAACATTGCTGACATTAGCAAAAGTTCTGGAAACATACTTATCAGAGAGGACTGGTTACATGAATCATGTGCATGGATATTATATTATGCAGCCATTTAAAAATGAAGTTGTTTCTTTTGCATTGGCTTAAAACATTGTGTATATTGTAGATGTATTTTAAAGTATTAAAGATAGGGCCCAAAACAAAAGTGACTTTGCTGCTGCTGCTGCTAAGTCAATTCAGACGTGTCTGACTCTGTGCAACCCCATAGACAGCAGCCCACCAGGCTCCCCTGTCCCTGGGATTCTCCAGGCAAGAACACTGGAGTGGGTTGCCATTTCCTTCTCCAATGCATGAAAGTGAAAAGTGAAAGTGAAGTCCCTCAGTCATGTCTGACTCTTCGCGACCCCATGGATTGCAGCCTACCAGGCTCCTCCATCCATGGGATTTTCCAGGCAAGAGTACTGGAGTGGGGTGTCATCGCCTTCTCCGAAAGCTACTTTAAGCTAAAATAAATATGCATTTTTGTGTATGCATATTTATCTTAATAAGAGTGTATGTGTGTGTGTGTGTGCTCAGTTGTGACTGACTCTTTGTGATCCTATGGTTTGTAGCCCACCAGACTCCTTTGTCCATGGAATTCTCCATGCAAGAATACTGGAGAGAGTTGCCATTTCCTTCTCCAGGGGATCTTCCCAGCCCAAGGACTGATCCTGTGTCTCCTGAGGCTCCTGCATTGGCGGGTGGATTCTTTACCACTGAGCCACCTGGGAAGCCCCCTTAATAAAGTTAACCTCCATGAAATTCATAGCTATGATTGACAACAGTAAGACTTAGGGAACTAGAATTTAGACATGGGAGGAGAACTACTCATTGTTAAAGTGAACTCAGTATCTAGTGAAAATTCAAATTAAAGGAAAAAAATGTGAAAGAAATTATAGGGATGCTTCTGAGAGAAGAATATTGAAGAGTTTAATAGAAAGTCAAAAGATAACTGAGGACAGGAAAGAGAATCTATTCAGTCTAGACACAATGAAAGAGTTTAATTTTAGTATAATTGAATTTATCATGCTAGGGCTGATATAGATAAAGTTGTCTGGTGGGGAGTTGGTAATGTGGGTCTAGAATACTGATATGTTTAGCTTCAGTTCATTTGCTCAGTAATGTCTGTCTCTTTGCGACCCCATGGACTGCAGCATGCTGGGCTTCCCTGTCCATCACCAACTCCCAGAGCTTGCTCAAACTCATGTCCATTGATTTAGTGATGCTGTCCAACCATCTCATCCTCTGTCATCCCCTTCTCCTGCCTTCAATCCTTCCAGCATCAGGGTCTTTTCCAATGAGTCAGTTCTTTGCATCAGGTGGCCAAAGTATTGGCGTTTCAGTTTCAACATCAGTGTTTCTAATGAATATTCAGGACTGATTTCCTTCAGGATTGACTGGTTGGATCTTCTTGCAGCCCAAAGGACTCTCAAGAGTCTTCTTTAACACCACAGTTCAAAAGCATCAGTTGTTCTGCACTCAGCTTTCTTTATAGTCCGACTCTCACATCCATAGATGACTATTGGAAAAACCATCACTTTGACTATATGGACCTTTGTCAGCAAAGTAATGTCTCGGTTTTTTAATATGCTGTCTAGGTTGGTCATAGCTTTTCTTCCAAGGAGCAAGCATCTTTTAATTTCATGGTTCTCTCACTGTTTCCATTGTTTCCCCATCTATTTGCCATGAAGTGATGGGACCAGATGCCATGATCTTAGTTTTCTGAATGTTGAGTTTTAAGCCAACTTTTTCACTCTCCTCTTTCACTTTCATCAAGAGGCTCATTTAGCTTACTTCTCTTTTCTCCAAACTGACAGCACTAAGCTACTTCCCTTCCATATTCATGCCAAGCCATGTCTTGAGTAGTTCAGCTATATGGTATAAGCCTAGACTTCCTCTTGGTTGTATAAGAGAAGAATTCTGATGAATGGGGGATGCTGGAGTTTAGTGACCACAAAAGAATTGTGTGAATATCATAGACATGAAAGTCAAAGTTAACAGAAAGTAAAACTGGTGTTGATGTTACATTGTATAATTCTTACTTATAAGTTTTCTTAACTGTTATGTTTCTTGCCAACTATGGACTCTGGCTATATTTGCTTACAGCTTTTCACCCTTCCTCTGAAACCAGCACATTATTGTCTCCTGTAATGAGCGCTCTCTCTCTATTTTCATTCCCTGTGGTTTAGGAAGAACTGATCTACATTCCTGAAATGAGAGACAGATTCATGAAATCAGCTATCCAAATTCATCTCCAGAAAAACAATTATCTCAATATTTGGATCATTTTGTAACTACTCAAAAGAGAGATGATCTCTCTTCCACTAGGGATACTTGCTAAGATATAAATATGCAAGCCTAGAATTGGGGAATCAACTATACAGAGTGAGTGAGCTACTGGAGAATGAAGTTTATACCAAAGAAGGCAGAAGAGTGTGTATGTGTGTATGTCTGCGTATGTGTGTGTACCTGCGCATGCATGTGTGTGAGAAAGAATAAATCCAGATTACAACTACTGAGTTCCTGAGACAAAACCAAATTCCTTCTGAAACTATTTTCTAAGTCAAAAATTTCTATCTACTCTCTATGTATCTCTCATCCTCATTATCACCACCACGCTATCTCATAAGCCTTCACAATTGAGATTTTATTATTAAAAGTAGTATACAAAATTTACCCAATATAGTGCTTACTAATTCGGTAGGTATAATTATAAAACCCCATGGTTCAATTTGTTTCTTTACTTAAGGTAAGGCCCAGTTTCATAAAATGAGTATGAAGTTTCTTACCAAGCAAGTCTAAGGGGTTCAGTAAAAACTTGTTGACTGATAGCTGTTTGATGTTTCTTTATTTCAATATATTGCAATAAATATGGAGAAGGCAATGGCAACCCACTCCAGTATTCTTGCCTGGAGAATCCCAGGGGCAGGGGGAGCCTGGTGGGCTGCCGTCTATGGGGTTGCACAGAGTCTGACATGACTGATGGGATTTAGCAGCAGCAGCAGCAACAAATGTAGCGACCAACGACAACATTTGAGGCTTTGATTCACTGAAACAAGCATGTATAGTTGTATAAAACACAGAGTCAGTTAGCTAACTGATTTTATAAGGCTGGGTCCAAGACTGTAGTGCTTGAATTTTGATATGGGAAGGGAATCTATTGAAAAGAAGCCAGATTTCTTGTAGGCAACCTTATTTTACTGTTAATGTATAGTTTAATATGTCTGTTAATATATGTCTTGGAGTTTCTCTTTAGTTTTAGGAAGAGAAAAACCTGTAATCTTTTGTAAATAATGTATAAGTAACAGATTTAAGTCAAAATGGCAGTATATTTTAAAACACAAAACGTGGATCTATGTAGCTCATAGTTTACTTTCACAATGCACATTGAATATAGGACAAATAACATATTGTTATATTTGGCTCTGACCAGAAAGCAATAAATAAAATCTAAATTTAATGGCATTTACATATTAGCAGTAGCTGAAATTTTATAGATGCAGCTTTACTGCAAAAAAAAAAAAAAGAAAGAAAGCAGTTATTTTGGGATCTCTACAGCTATAAACCTGTACATAGATTTTTACAGTGCTGAGTAAGCTTGTATAAAATTAAAGCATTATTATTCATTTGAGAATTTTTATTTCCATTAGCTAACTTATGACAGACATTCTTTTCCTTTTGCTTGATGTGGGCCAAATTAATGAAACTAATATAATAAACAGAGAGAAATCATCTGTCAAAGACACTTATAAGACATTTTGCATAGAAATGCCCCTGTGTTTTGACATTCTGATTTCTTGTTTTCAGACAGTGCTATAATTTGCTTTAAGAATTGTTTTAATCAGTTGCCAAACGTTTCTTATGCTGCACTGGATAGAAATAATTGAATTTTGTAAAGATAGAGTGGAGTAGAGGGATATGATTAAGCTTTTTTTCTTTTTCATTGACTGTTCTTGATTTCAAACCCAAAGTCTATTTAAAGACAATGCTTATTAAAGAGGATTATTAGTAAAGGTAGTTTTAATATAGCTTTACAGGTTACTTTTGATAATACTATCATTTTCTTTAAACTAGAGAATTAATGTCATCGCTGCAATGACCAAAGTCGGTAATTAAATGTCTGTCAGCTATCCCACGTTAAACCTGCAGTTTCTGAGAGCTTATAAATCCATGAAAATAAATCTCTTTGGGGCCATCTCAACTCAAGGAGCGTATTTTTTAAATGAGCTATAGAATTGAACCTTGCTCTTTCCCTAAAGGGTGTAACAGATTGCAGAATGCTTATTTATAGAACTACTGTAAATACAATCATGGTCTCTTCTTTTGAAAAAAATACATTTTCACTAATATTTTTTTTTCATTTCACTTTGGGATGAAAGCTGTCTTCCTTTACTTATGAGATTCTATTCACACAAGGCAGGGTCGTATATTAAAGAAAGTGCACCAAAAAATGTGAAACACCATATCATGATCTTATATTTGCTTCTGCAATTTTTACAACTCATAAAAGTCTTAGATATCACCTAAGGTATAAGAGGTGCTTTGTAGACAAACATGTTCTTTTGCCTGTCCAGGATCCATTACCTTTTTTGTTAGAGATTATTCAATACTCCTTTGCAAACTTGCTCCTCCCCTGATGCCCACGACACTGTCCATTTTCTCCTAGTTCCAGCTACCAGGTTTTCTGGAATACATTGCTTTCTGTTCTTTCTGAAACCTGGATCTCCAGTTTCCCCTTCAAATCTGTTAGCTACCCTGGGTCCTTCTAAGTAAGTCATTTTAGAGCTGGTGAGAGCTCCAGTAGTTTTTGTTGCTTGCTCTCAAAGAATCATTGCTGACTTAAGCCCATTAAAGAAAAGCACAATTAAGTCAAGAACTGTGTCCATCATTGCTTCATGCTTCAGTGTCTGAAACACAGTAAAGGCTCAAGGAATTAATGAATAAGGAGGAATAGAATGACATGTCAGTTCTCACACCCATATTATGCCAGAGTCTGAGGTTAAGTTCTCCTTAACTTTTTCTTCCATTATTTCTTCCCAGTACATAGCTTTCTCTTAAACTATACATGCCCTCCTCCAGGATTTCAGAAGGCAGAGCTTCTTACATTCCTGGTTCTTTACATGTATCCTATTTCTTTAATATAGACAATTTATACTATTCTCCTACTTCCAGTATTTTATCTGAGAATAAAAGTATTCCAGGAATGTCAACAGATGATAAATTTATTAAAGTCATAATTTTTCAAATCTTAAGGTCATAAATCTAAAAGTATGTCAAAAAAGTGATACAGAATATGACCAATTATTTTCTCATTCACATTCATGCAAAACACAGTGAACTGTAAAATGTTTGGAAAGAAAAAAAATTCACGCAGTTCTGGTAAGAACACAGAACATAAATAATTCCTTGGCTTAAAAGATTTTTTTTACAAAGAATAAAATCAAACTCTTGAATGTATTCAACAAAGCTGTCTGCTATTTGGGATCAGGTTTTAATTTTCACCTCAACTCCTACCTGCTCTGAACAACCAGAGCCTTCTAACTCCACTCATATTTTCCTTATTTCTTCCATGTGCACTGGAGTCCCAGAGAAATGTCTTAGACCCTTGTTTACACACTTACATGTACTGCTTGTTCCACCTCTAATGCAATTCCCTGGGCTTTTTATTATCCTTCCTTGAGATCCAACAGAAAAGAAAAATTCTTTCATTATTTCTCTTTCAGTTGCCTAAGACTCCCTCTCTCATCTCTTACAGCACATTCTATAAACATCTATTCTGTAGGACTCTGTGTGACCCTATAGAATGTAGACCACCAGTCTTCTCTGTCCATGGGATTCTCCAGGCAAGAATACTGGAGTGGGTTGCCACACCCTTCTCCAGGGGATCTTCCCGACCCAGGGATTAAACGTGTGTCTCTTATGTCTCTTGCGTTGGCAGGCAGGTTCTTTACCACTAGCTCCTCCTAGGAAGCCATTAAATGCATTAAACCATAATTATTTTTACATGCTTCTCTTTTCCAATATTTTACACTCTTCAATAGTAAGAAATGAATCTTGTAAACTTAGTTATTTCCCCCAATTTACTCCAAATGAACAGAAACAAGATAAAAAGCAAGAACTCTTAATTGCCAGACTGATATTCTTTCCATTGCATCAAACCAAGTTTACCCCTAACAGATAGAACAGCAAATAGTATGTTATGAAAGTGAAGTCGCTCAGTCATGTCCGACTCTTTGCAACCCTATGGACTGTAGCCTGTCAGGCTCCTCTGTCCATGGGATTTTCTAGGCAAGAGTGCTGGAGTGGATTGCCATTGCCTTCTCCAGGGGATCTTCCCGGCCCAGGGATCGAACTCAGGTCTCCCACATTGCAGGCAGACGCTTTACCATCTGAGCCATCTAACTATAAATCTAGTAGTCATGTATGGATGTGAGAGTTGGACTATAAAGAAAGCTGAGCACAGAAGAATTGATGCTTTTGAACTGTGGTGTTGGAGAAGACCCTTGAGAGTCCCTTGGACTGCAAGGAGATCCAACCAGTCCATCCTAAAGGATATCAGTTCTGAATATTCATTAGAAGGACTGATGCTGAAGCTGAAACTCCTATACTTTGGCCAATTGATGGAAGAACTGACTCATTTGAAAAGACCCTGATGCTGGGAAAGATTGAAGGCAGGAGGAGAAGAGGATGACAGAGGATGTGATGGTTGAATGGCCTCACCGATTCAATGGACATGAATTTGAGCGAGCTCTGGGAGTTGGTGATGGACAGAGAAGCCTGGCATGCTGCAGTCTTTGGGGTCGCAAAGAGTTGGACACAACTGAGTGACTGAACTGAACTGGCTGAACTATAAATCTGAATGATTTTCTTTAATTTCAACTATATTTAAGAGTACACTGTGTAAACTGAGATGGGGAATATAGACAATTAATCTGATGGTTTAGGCTACACATTTTCAATTCGAATGTCCTTGGGCTTTAGAATATATTATTTTTGTTAGAAACACCAATTACTGAACTTCTTCACTTAACTTTGTAAAGGGTACTTAATGACCCTTAAGATTATCTAAATGTTGTGGTTAGTACTCACTCAATACCAATGATAAATGTGACTCAAACAAAATAAATAAACAAGCACATCACAAACATCTAGCCTGGCTTTCATTGAATAGTCAGACATAAGCACAGTTTGTGATCCTGGTTGACTGGGTAGTTGATATTGTGTAGACTTGGTCTGTGTTTGCTTCATAGAGTATCTTCAGTCTCAAGCCTTGGTTTCTATTAGACTTAATCATGCTCCCCTGCTACTTTAAATTGAGGGTGTCCTCAAAATGAGGATTGTGTCTATTAAACTTAATTACTTCCCTCTATGGATCAAGTGCCTAAAATGGCACTACTAAAAGGAGGCTATTATTAAGAGATCCTGCTCCTAAGCTGGAACATTCATTTATAAAACAACTCCCAATTTCTTAGCATCATGGTTCCAACCAGCTGTGTGCAGATCTTGCATGAGCTCTTTTTTTTTTCAGTCAATTTGCCTTATGGAGTAAATATCCCAAATGAATATGCCGGCATCTTCTTCCTCCACATCCCCCCTTCACCTACTCTATCCTCAGTATGTCTTCTGAACATTGATTATTTAGTTCTATGTGACTGGTATTTCAACAGCCAAGCCTCATATCTCTTCTAGCATACTGTGGCTAATGGCTACCAGTACACTGACCTTGAGGCTATATATGCTTTTGCAATAATTACTTTATTAGTAATTTCCTAAGAATGCTGTAGTAGAAACTGAAAGATGATGGAAAGAGGAAAAATACACAGAGAAATTCACCAGCTGTATAACAAGATCTATTATTACAAACACTTTTAGCTCAGATAATTGAGCTCTAGGGGATAACATTCCTTGAATGTTTATTTTAGAATTGCCCCAACATAATTCCATTGATCTTCAAATGCATTTATGATCAACCTCAATACTAATGCTTTGTCTAAAGAATCTCGAACAACATTGGACACCGAGAAGGAACAGATTACACTATTTTCTATTAATGAGAACACTTAGAGTTATGTTATTTGTTTGTAAGTCTCTGACATCTGCTAGCTGGCTAACTTTGAGCAAATTCTTTTGGCAAAATGAAGGTGATAATTATAATTTCTGCCTTACCTATCTTTCAAGGTTATAAGGATAATTAAGTATAAATTTCCATGTTAAATTTCTATGTTTAATTAAAATTAATGTTATCATTCATAAAAGTATACTAGTTCAAGACAGAAAATAAGAAAACAACAGAGGCGAAACCTACCTGTTTGGGACAGACAGTAAAAAATGCCTATCCCACAGACAAACTTTATCTATATGATTCTGAACTAGTTTAACTGCACTTTTATCCAACTGATAGGATGTTTTGGCATCCTGTAGACATCGTTTAAAAGTAGCAAATTATTTTCCCATCTTTTATTACCTTCTTTTGTACAGGAGCATATGCCAGGAAGCAAATGATAGAAAGTAAGTTTTCATGAGGCAAAAATCGTGACCAAATTACTTGGGTCAGTTCCTAAATAAGTAGTTTTATGTAATCTAGATATGTAAGAGAACTGTCCATGCTCAACTACCTGTTCCTTACAATCCCACAATCCATGTTCTCCAGGGGCACTTACCTTTACTTTTTAAAATATTTTATGTTGTGGTACCTCTGGATGATAAATTATTCAGAACACAGTTAAACTGATAGCAGTTAATTTCTGACCTTGGACAACTGAAAAGGAAAGATACCTTTGTACTCTGTGTCAAGGTCTTAAAGAACCTGTTTATTGGATTGCCCGGAAAGTTCATTTGGGCTTTGTATGAGAGCTTACAGAAAAACTTGAATGAACTTTCTGGGCAACCCAATACTAAAGAATAAAGAGTTGTGGTAAAGGAGGAAGACTGGGAGACAAAAATAAATAAATAAATAAAATCTGGATCTCTCCCATGAAAGAGAGATTCTTTAAAGGCTCAAGAGGAAGGGGCCATATGTATACCTACAGCTCATTCATGTTGTACAGCAGAAACGAACACAACATTGCTAAGCAATTATCCTTCAAAAATTATTAATAACTATTGAGAGTAGGACTAACATCAGAGTTGGAAAGTTTTTTAATAATGAAGACCATATTAATAATTATAGCAATGACTAATATTTATTCAGTGGTTGTATGTACTAGGTGCTTTACCAAATACTTTATAGGCATTTTCTGATTAAATCCTTTGAACAAACTTAGCAGGTAGTACAATAATTATCCTGACCTTACAAAAGAGGAAACTGAACCAGAAAATGATTGAGTAAATTGCTCAGGATCATAAAACAGGATTCAAATTCAGGGCTATTTGATATCAGAGTCCACTCCTAATCTCTATACTACCCATAGGAGAGACAAAATTCACCTCAATGTAGCTTTGAGCTCTCCAACAATAGAATATGCTTGTCAGTAGCAGCCATTTTTATTCACTTGAAGCTACCCTATGGATATTGAAAATGAAGTCCAGGAGATGCAAAGTGACTTTTTCAACATCACAAAACTGTTTAGAAGCAGAGAAGAGATGGATCTGAGTCTCCTGTTCCCAGAAATAGAGATCTCTTCATTATACCCAGTGTCTTTCCAATTTGATCCTGGAAAAACAACTATAATGATGCTGTAGATGTGTTTCAGCAAGGAATAGTGTCTTGAACTATGTTAATTTTTATGTTTGTCCAGCTAGCTTTTCTATCTTTACTCCTGTACCTGCGACTAGTCTTCTAACTATAGAAATCAGCAATAGAACTTGGCAACTTAAATCCCAAACTATAGTGATTGGCCCATACAATGGACAAATCAGTGTTCTTCCTTTGTATTAATCCAGATATTTACAGACAGTGTGTGCTTTTGCATTGGAGTTGCTAACATGTGGTTATTGTTAACTGGTGTTTGGGAGGATAAATTGGACCAGCACACAAAAATAAATACAAATGAGAGAAGATCAAAGAGAATCCCTTGTTACTGTTCAGTTGCTCAGTCATGTCTCTCTCTTTGTGATTCCATGGCCTATAGCATGCCAGGCTTTCCTTGTTCTTCACCATTTCCCAGAGCTTGCTCAAACTCATGTCAATTGAGTCGGTGATGCCATCCAACCATCTCGCCCTCTGTCGACCCCTTCTCTTCCTGCCTTCAATCTTTCTCAGCATCAGGGGCTTTTCTAATGAGTCAGCTCTTTATATCAGGTGGTCAAATTATTGGCGCTTCAGCTTCATCATCATCCTTCCAATGAATATTCAGGGCTGATTTCCTTTAAGATTGACTTGTTTGATCTTGCAGTCCAAGCGACTCTCAAGAGTCTTCTCCAACACCATTTAAAAGCATCAGTTCCTTGGCATTCAGCCTTCTTTACGGTCCAACTTTCACATCCATACATGACTACTGGAAAAACCATCACTTTGACTATATGGACCTTTGTCAGCAAAGTAACATCTCTGCTTTTTAATATATTGTCTAGGTTGGTCATAGCTTTTCTTTCAAGGGGCAAATATCTTTTAGTTTTATGGCTGCAGTCACCATTTGCAGTGATTTTTTTAGCCCAAGAAAGTGAAGTCTGTCACTCTCTGTTTCCCAATCTATTTGCATGAAGTGATGGGACTGGATGCCATGATCTTTGTTTTTTGAATGTTGAATTTTAAGTCAGCTTTTTCACTCTCCTCTTTCACCTTCTTCATCAAGAGGGTCTGTAGTTCCTCTTCACTTTCTACCATAAAGGTGGTGTCATCTGCATATCTGAGGTTATTGATATTTCTCCTGGCAATCCTGATTCTAGCTTGACTAGAGATCTCTTCAAGAAAATTAAAAAGAATCCCTTGAGCCATTAAATCCAGAGTTCTAAGTTTTTAATCCATCAGTTTTTGGTTCTTTGTGTGATTCTGTGACCTATGCCCCTATCCCTCCTTGGCTATATGAATCAATTGATTTCTCTTTAAGGTAGAGTTCGGTTTACATTTCTTGCAACTAAAAGACAGAGGCCTAGCGACTCAAGATGGACAAGGGGAAGCCTGTTTCCCTTAAGGTATCTTTCTTAATCAAAGTCACTGTGAGTCACTAATACTTATGTTTACTGTGTTTGATCATTCAACACCATTGCCTTTTCACCTCTAATTCAGAAAAGCATCCAGGAAGCCAAGCTGAGTCACTTACGGTGAAGTTAAGTGAAAGCCTCTGGAACACTAACCCTGTATCCAAATGGTAGATTGAGAGAGATGGTCTAAAAATGAGTTCCACTCTTCATTAAAATGGTCAGCTTTCATCAGTGGAATTAAAAATACTGTAACTATAAACTTTTCTTCAACAACACTAAAAACAGGCATTGGAATGAAGCATTTTAGTTTTAAAAAAATGTTTTCTTGCAGACAAACTCCCCTGTGATCTTATGCACTAGGTTATTTACTCTCAAGCACTTGTTTGTAATTGTTCAGGGACTTCCCTTGTTGCTCAGCAGTAAAAAATCTGCCTGCAATGCAGAAGACTTGGGTTCGATCCCTGGGTCAGGAAGATCACCTGGAGAAGGGCATGGCAACCCACTCCAGTATTCTTGCCGGGAGAATCCCACGGACAGAGGAGCAGAGGGCTATGGGGTTGCAAAGAGTCAGACATGGCTTAGTGACTAAAGACAGCAACAATTACTATGTAGACATAAGAGCTGGCATGTCTACTTGTTGTACCTGAATGGTAGTTGTAATTCTCATGCTGCCTCTCAGGAACAAATTTTTGAAATTTAAAAGTGAATGGTAACACACTCAAAAGGGAAAAAGAAAAAAAAAAACTTTGCTGACCACCTGAAGCTGTCACAGTTTTGCTAATTGCCTATAGTGAACATGAAAGTCGCTCAGTTGTGTCTTTCTCTTTGGGACCCAATGGGCTACACAGTCCATGGAATTTTCCAGGCAAGATTACTGGAAAGGGTAACCTTTCCCTTTTCCAGGGGATTTTCCCAACCCAGGGATAGAACCCAGGTCTCCCTCATTGCAGGCAGATTCTTTACCAGCTGGCTATATTTCAATGTAAAATAAAAAGTATAAAAAAATAAAATAAAACATATTCTAAATTAATTTTAAAACAGATTGATAAACTTAGTTAACATTTTGTCTTTCAAAAGCTGGAAAGATTTTGTGACATTAAAAAGTACTAATAAAAGTTAACTTTTACTGAGAATAAAAAGAAACAAGCTTTTCAAGATCATTGCAAAATCTCTTGCTCAGGACACTTAAGTCCTTTGGAAAATAACTTACAAATACATTTATGACCAACAACATATAAAAATAACAACACAACAATAACTAGGATTTTCATGAGGAAGATATATACCTAGAAATATCTTTGTGCTATTCTAATTAGGCATAAAATTATTAAACTTTTAATGTTGCCTATGAATTTAAAAACTCTAAATATATGTTGCTAGTTCATGTGGAGTTGACACAAAAGGTGTTATGGCATGAAAGCTGTCATTAGGGGCAATAAAGCCAGCTAAACTATTAGATTCATAACAGATAGTATGTTATTAGTCTTTACACTGAATTGAATCACATTGTCACTTACACATTTAAAATGAGTTCCAAGTCTCTATCTCTAATCATCTCAGGAATGAGAGAAAGATATTTCAGGAGCTGTCAGATGTTCAAGAAGTGACCCTCTTTAACCACTGACACAGTTGGTGATTTGGAAAATTTTCAAGGTCAAGTTATTGAAAAAGTACTTAAATGGGTACTACATGCAGTGGGCTTTATCTGGTTGTCTGTAGCTTTGAATCACTGACTTCGTATCAAGTGTTACTAACAATAGTATGACCTTATGGGGTCAAGACATAGAGGAAATTATTGAATAGATTGATTATGCTTCAGGCTTAGTGTGGGATTATGTCTAATTTTCTTAAGTGCTGCCTACGCTGTAAAATGGCCTGGAAGAAGCTCACAACAAGCTAAATATCTTGTATGTTTTTAATTAACCTTCAAGATATAGACAGTCATTTCGAAACAACTATTTTATTTCAAAACATGACTAGGGGATAAAATTGTATTTTCAGGTGGTTTACTATACCAGTGTGACTTTCTCCTCTGTAAAGGACTAAAATTTAATTTTAAAATAATCATTAAACTGGAAAGAAATTTTAAAATCTCTGATTCTGATGCCTCTCTTGGTAGTTAGAAATTAAAAACAAGACTCAGCACCAGAATGTCAGCTGGACTTTTCCTTTGAGTTCACAGCCTTAGAACAGTGGTGTCCCTTCAAGAAAACATTGAAAGTTTGAAAGTGAAACGCATACAAATAACAAGGCTTGATATGAAGAAAATAATTTTTGTTTGTGTGTGAATATTTTGGAAGAGAGGGTCAGAAGGTAAAATTTTACACATCCAAAGACTATTGGGTACACAAATATCTATGCCTAATAATGTTTTTGTCTTACCTCTTCCCTCCCTTTTCCTTGAATATACACAGGCTTACTCTGAGGGACATTATATCTGCTGATCATGTTCATTTGGGTCAGATTAAATGTTGAACACCCTTGAAAAGGCTTGAAGGGAATAGTGCTGCACTTCTAAGCCTGGTGAAGTGAAGTCACTCAGTTGTGCCCAACTCTTTGCAACCCTGTGAACTGTAGCCTACCAGGCTCCTCTGTCCTTGGGATACTCCAGGCAAGAATACTGGAGTGGGTTGCCATTTCCTTCTCCAGGGAAACTTCCCGACCCAGGGATCGAATCCAGGTCTCCCCCATTGCAGAAGACGCTTTAACCTCTGAGCCACCACGGAAGCCCAAGAAAACATTATTCAAAATGATAAGGACAGGATATCACTAGGCAAAGAACTACTAATGTTCAACCTTTCCCTACCTTCTCTGTTTGTGGAATATATAGTAGTAACAGGTAATTTATCTGTCTCAATCTGAGCCACTCTTGACCTAGCAATCTACCCTTTGGGGACATCTTTCTCCTTCCTACACATCTTTGTACAATTTACATGGATTTAGTCTCCTTTGACTTTGAATAGAGAGTCATACTTTAAAAAATAGAACAGTGGGAAAAAAAGAAAAATATGATCTTGCATAAGAACAGAATCCAACAACAACAACAAAAAAGAGTTGAAATTAAGAAAAAATGGAGAAAATCTACATACTTAAATAACTTCAATTTCAATTATGAGGATGATCCAAGTGTTTTTGTCCTTATAAAACTGGTTGCCTAGTTAGCATCCATTTTGAGGTCAACACACACAATATTATAAATTACAGCTTTATGAAAAAAATTAGTATTAAAGAAGATTATTATATAGGTTGGGAATTTTGTTCATTTTTCAGGAGACCTGAGGAATAATGAATATTTACCTTTAAATGAATGATTCTTGATAAGTAGACTTGTTTTAAGCAAGCAGTTTGCTCAGGTAAGTTCTTACCTCAGATAAAACAATTTTCAAGAATTCCCTGAAGAAAATAGGATTTGTATCCAGTTTTCTCTTTGTGGGGGAAAGGTTTTTCAGAAAACAGAGTAAGACATCCTAACTAAGGTGGTCTAAATCCATTTACTTCCTGGGCAAAATTTTCTGAACACAAAGCTAAATAAAGGTGATTCAGATAGCCTCAGTAATACTTATCTTTAAATTAGTGTGCTGTTTGATCAGATGGCCTTATCCAAAACTCTAACAAATACATTCTGATATTTTGTTAACTATTCTGGTGCTCTTTGGGTCAAAGAATAGAGAGGGGAAGGAGCATCAACAAAATAGCAGCTCCAAGCCTCTCTGCTCCAAATGAAACATTAAAATGCAAGAAAAACCATGAGCTCCAACTTTCTCAGAACCATGGAAAAGTCAAAGATATACAATAACCAAGCAAACACTGAACCAAGAAAGAAAATGTCGAAATGGTAAGAAAGTTTTATGACATTTTTACTCATACTAGTTCGTTCCCTTCTATGGCATGGCACTGATACTGATACTGAAGAGGGAAGTCTGTGTTCCCATGTAGAACTCTGATCCTTCATTTTGGCAGGAACAGAGAAGCCCTTCATCACAAATCATTATGCATGTCTGCTCCAACTACATATATGGTTGATCTGCACAGTCGATACAAGGCACCCATCTTTCTTTCACCTAGCTCAGAATTCAGACTGGAAAAGTGGTGAGCATTGCTCAAAAATGTGGCAAGTTGAACTAACAAATCACAGATATCTGGGGCAAAACAACAACAACAACAACAACAAAACATTCAATAGAATGCTTCAGGTCCAGAAGAAAACACTGGAGAGAACTTCTCTGGGAAATTAGGAAGCTCAAAAGGACTTTATGTGCATGGAGTATTTAAAAAGTCAATTTTGAAATCTTGCCCAAAGCAAGATGCATGCTCAGAAAATTTCAGAGAAGACCTTAAACTTTTACCTTAGGCTGAACCCTAGGCTGAGTGCAAGACAGGCTAAATGGTAAGAAAATGCTCTGGCACTGAAACAAATGCAAAGATGGAGACAGTTTTTGTTGTTGTTCTTTTTTAATTTTGCTTACTAATTTTTTCTTTTTTTTAATCTCCTCACACTTGAGAAAACTCCTGTCAAAACAGTACCTGAACACACACCAAAAAACAGAGATAATGCTCATATATAATAAGGAATACAGTTTTTCAAAATAATTTGGAAAATCAGTAAACAAATGGCCTACAATAGCCATCACCAATTTATAAAAAGCAAAATAAAACATCATATTGGGGAATGAAGATAATTTATACCTAGGGTTATCACATTATAGTATTCAAATGTTTAGTTTCATAAATCTTAACCAAGGATGTCAGTTGTTTTTAACCAAAGATAATCAAGATCATTCAATGTAGTAATGATCTTTTCTAGAAATTGTGTTGTAACAACTGGACATTTTCTTGCAAGAGTGAAGTTGAACCTAACACCATATGCAAGAATGAACACAAACTGGACCTAAATGTAGGCACTGTAAAACTCTTAGAAGAAACATAGGGCTGAATTTTCATCTGTATTCGGTAAAGAATTCTTAGATATTACACCTACAATATGAGCAATCAGTAGAAAAATTAAATTAATAAGACTTTATAAATTTTTTTTAATTATGGTTAAATGACACTACAGAGAAAGTGAACATAGAACTCTGAAAGGGAGAAGGTATTTGCATATCATATCACTGATAAGTGTCTAGTTATAGAATGTACAAAGAAAACTTACCACTCAACAATAAAAAAAAAAAATTCTACTTAAATGTGGGCAAATAATTTATAGGTATTTCACTAAAGAACATATACAAATGGCCAATAAATATGTAAAAAGATGTTCAACATTATTAGGGAAACACAAATCAAAACCACAATGTTATACAACTTCATATTCACTAGATAAAAATTAAAAAAAATAAAGCAGAGAATGAATATTGACAAGGATATGAATACAGTCATACATTACCAGTGGGAATATGTAATGGTGCAGCCACCAGGGAAAATATCATGGCAGCTCCTCAAAAAGTTAAGTAGAGCTACCATATGAAAAAAAAAATTCAATTCTAGGTAGATACCTAAGGGAATTAAAAACTCATACATAAACTTTTACACTAATGCTCACAGCAGCATTATTCATAATAGCCAAGACATGGAAACAAAACAAATGTTCATCAGTAGATGAATGGCTAAACATTCATTTGTTGAAAGTATTCAATGATGCTACTGGTGGTCATCCTCTTCCTAATACAGTCTTAAAAAATAATGAAGTACTAATAACTAACCTTGAATACATTATACTAAGTATGAGAAGCGAAAAACTAAAGACCCTATATCGGGTGATTCCCACAATAGACAAATACAAAATACCAAGAATAAGCAAATCCATAGAGACATAATGTGAACTAGTTTTTAACAGTGGATAGCATTGGAGAGACTGAAATTGAATACTAATGCATATGGGAGTTTCTTTGTAGGGTTCATGAAAATGTTCTGGAGTTAAATTGTTGTACAACCTTGTGAATATACTAAAAATCTTTAAACTTTAAATGGTGAATGAACATGGGCTACAGTCCACGGGGTCACAAAAGTTTGGACACAATTGAGTGACTAACACACAACACACACATACATTTCTATTAACTCCTACTTCTTGATTCTGCTAGTTATACCTCAGGGTCGATTGCACTTTCATTGTGATTTTCACTGAAAGTTCATGTTTAGTGTTTTTGCTTTTTTTTTTTCTTATTATAGAAGAGCCAGTGCACCGACAACTGTTTAGTATTGGAATAAGACATTTGTTGCTGGAGTCTTGAGATTTTTGTTCCTTTTTTCCTTCCTTCCCTCCTTCCTACTCCTTCTTAGACAGACAATGCCTCTACTTAAGTTCCACTGACTAATGAGGGTGGAAGAGTATCATTCCACATCAGCTCAGCTGTCATGTTACTAACAGTTATTTCTATTGATATAATATAATGGGGTTTGTATTCATATTAAGGAATAAATATATTTAGCTGGGGCAACTTTTTCTTTTTATCAAAACTAAATTTCATTACAAAATCTAATATATCTATTAATGTTAGACAATGTTAAAATAAGTAGAGAAAGCTATTTTTCATTGCCTTCTACCTTTAGTTACTTATACTTGAGCATATATTTTTTATTTAAATTCAAATGTTTCCAAAATTCTAAATATTGTTAAGAAAATTCACAGTTTCATCTAAGGGTCCATAATTCTTTGCATTTAGTTATGTAATGTGTTTTCTTGACAAATGTGATTTACTATGTAATTGAATAGGTTTCATCCCAACATGAAGCACTTTCTGAAAATGATTGACATGGGGAAATAGCAATAGTTCCCCTTAAGCTTTGAAAACAATTCTGTTAAAGTACCAATTTTGACTGACTTTAAGAAGGTCAATAGTTCAGTAAATAAAATAGGTCAAGTGTTAGTCATATTTTTATGCTGTAGCAAATGTGTGTGGCACATGGACACAGTATATCACTGAGTTCAATGTCCTTAATCATACTCAATCATTACCTTTGTTTCTAATTAATAAGCACTTGACCTTCCAAACTTAACTTAAACATTTACTTCTTACATAAAAACTTCTTTGCCCACCTAAATTGAGTTAAAACATATGCTTATTTAATACCTGATCAATACAGGTGCCACAGTTTATCAGGGTTTTATGTTTAATGTCTTTTTCTTATCACCCTATAAACTCTCTGAGAGAAGTAACTCTGTATCTGGTTTCCCTTTATGTCTCCAGTGCTTACACACTTTGAGAATGGGAGATACTGAAAAATTAGGTGTTGAATGCAGAGGTGAAAGAATAAACAAATACATGTTCCAAACTATTCCTAAACATAATTTCAAAGCACATCATGTTAAAAGGTTTAGAAAAGAAAAAACAGTGTGATGTGATGAAATCAGAATAACTGCTGCGTTCAGGTGTTGGTCAAACGTTCTCTGTAACCAAGAACTTGACTGTTAATAAAGACCATAACTATCCTTGGATGCCCCTTCTGATCTAGTTTTTATTATTCACCAGACTGAAAATTAGAGGTCTTCACTAAGCCAGATTCATTAGATCATCTTTTCTACTATTTCTAATGCTTGGGTCTCAATTTCCTTTTATATCAAATGAGGACTATGCACTAGAATGACCTCTATAGAAAATTTTTCAATTAATGTACTAATCCAGACTTTTCATATGTGATTTTTACATGTCCTACACTATATCTTGTGATTTTATTTCTGTTATTCCAGGGGGAACTTAAAACTTTTTTTGAAATTCCTGCATTCCAAATAAATACTTAAAAACAAAACAAAAGAAATATCTATAGTTCTTGATTTTATTTCTTTTTTCCTGCTTTGGCATTTTTATTCCAGGAAAATCATTTGATTGGCCCAAGAATTTCATGTATCTTGACCATTCAGCCTAGCTGAGTAATTCTAAAGTAGCTGCTTATTTAATCAACAGGAAGTGAAGTGCAGTTGTGTCCAACCCTTTGTGACTTCATGGACTTTACAGCTCATGGAATTCTCCAGGCCAGAATACTAGACGGGTAGCCGTTCTCTTCTCTAGGGAATCTTCCCAACCCAGGGATCGAACCCAGGTCTCCTGCATTGCAGGTGGGTTCTTTACCAGCTGAGCCACCAGGGAAGCCCAATCAATAAGAAAGGAGACCTGAAAACAAGTTAATTGAATGCTTCCATAATCATACTTACTTTAAAAGCTAGACACTCAGATCTAAATTTTGCTAACAAATATCACTACTCTCTAGGATTTTTCAGAAAGATATTAAGTTCATTTTGTAGACTTTATTGCTCCCCCTCCTCCAGCTTGGAACATTTAGATGGTCCCTGACTTGTTTCTCATTGTTGCAAGTTTCCATTAGACAGCTTTCTAATCTACTTATTTAAAGGCCAGTTTTGACTACAGCTAAAATAAATATAATGTGGTAACTGATAAATTAGAATTTAGATAGAAAATATAGCACTTTCCAGGCAGAATTTTACTGGTATATTAATTCCTGTTGTAGCCTCAGATAATTGGGTTATAAATATGGAAATGTCGTAAACAAGTCAACTCCTCCAAAGTTTAGTAATACTTTAAAGAGCTTTTTCAAAGGCTGGTTCATTCATTTGAGTAAGTAAATCTGTGAGGTACAGTTGCAAACTACCAATGAATCTGTTATACCAAATTATAAGAGAAAGAGCTGAAACATTTCTGCTCATGCACTTGTGGGAACCAATGTGTTCTTTGTGTAATATTCTTTGCTGCTAAAATGAATACCTGGATGCTTAAGAGTTATTTATGCTATATGAATCAGAATTTGAACCTTATTAGCAATCCCCCTCCTCCTCTTTTTTTCTTGAAGTTGTTTCAGACTGGTACAAAATACTTCAAGTTTAATTTGAATATTAAAGAGCTTTATTGCAGTATTTTGGCTGCTTCTGTGGTGTGTTCCGTTTGGAATTGCAGTCTCAAATTTCATAGGGCTTTTTAAGGAAGCGATTAATTATTTTACTGTGGTAGTTTATAAAGTGTGACTCTGATTACTTCAGTGTTACATGGGAGCTAGTGTTGAATTATTTCCTTTTTATTTAGTTTGAAGGATTTCTCTGCTGTACTGTTTCTTAAACCTAAAACAAAAACAGTAAAACAGTCAGCCCTTGGCATCTTCTGTGAAATTTGAGACCATGTACAGATCCAAAACTGAAAGTGAAAATTTGTAACTCTACGGTCTATAGAAGTAACCCAGAAGTTTAAAGAATGTTCACATTTTAAAGTTCAAAGAGACCTTAAAAATCCCCTTTATAATCACAGTGTAATTTCATTATGGATTCCATGCTTTGACATATCCTTTCTACCATATAAGCTATAATTTATGAATGATTTATGAATATATTTTCTATGTATTTTCAACAAAGCAATGTGTACCTAACATTCTGAAATTCTGATCAGTATATAATAATTATTGGAACATCAAATAATTAACTTCAATGTGCAAAAATTACCCTTTTGGTACATTTTGTACTTCATTGTAAACAGCATTTAAAAAAAATAATAATAAGATAATCTCACTTTCACCCCATTTCCAACTATCAAGAATTTCATTTTGTGGGAACAGTGCGCCATAGTAAGCAGTCTGCATTACCATGGGTTGGTCATCAGATACATAAAAGATGTCTTAGAATACTGAGTCCAGGAGTCTGCACAAAACAATGAATGTTATAGTAATTCAGAGCTTGGGGAATTATTGATTTTAAGTTTCTTAATTACTGTGGACTGTTGTTTTATCCCCAGAATTCTGCAATGTGCCAGTCATATAATAGATGTGCCATGTAAAGTCCTTGGATAACTGAACTAAACCAACAAAATAAAACCCTGAGTGACTTTAGTATTGTGAGTAGAAACTTGAGATATCTGTTTTCCTACACAGGGTGGATAAGGACAATCATAGAACCTAGATGAAAGGGAATTTAAAAATCCTTAGTTTAATTCCTCCTTTTCCAGTCCAGAGTATGACATGGGATCAAGATCATACAGCTGAGTAACCAAGAGCTCAGTCAGGTCCTGAACTCAAGGCTTGTAGGTGTGATGAAAATAATCTTGCTTACTTTATGATTGATGTACAGCCAAGGAGGGCTGCTCTATTTATACAAGATGGTGATATAAAGACCCCTATTTTATACATTCTGCTTCTGTTGACTTTGGCTTGACTACAATAAAGGTTGTTAGCAATCCTGATAAAAGAGATTGCTGTTGAATTTCTTGATTATGGTTCTTAAAATGCTTCAAGCAATGTCATTCAGCAAGCAGCTGAGTTGGCATTGATTTTACTAAAAGGAAAAATGTATTCATATAGCATCCCTGAATCATTTGCTGGAAGACTGACATTTAGTTACGTTCTGTATCTATTAGATTTAATTCTGGTCCAGTGGCAATGTAGGTGCAGGAGTTGGAACCTTCCTATAAGGGAAAGATGTGTGATAGTTTTTAATGTAACAGAACTCCTCTAGTTTGAGCTACGAAATTGAAAACTGGACATCTCTACACCATACTTAGTCTTCTGGTCATGAGATGATATCTTTAGTGGGAATTTGAAACCGTAACATGAAATGGCAGATTGTTCTGCCAACTGCTACAGAGAACCACTTGTGCCTTTTAGCCATAAGACTATTTAGATGTTTTAACAGCTGGCAGGGAAGGTCCTACTCAATCAGATGGGATCAGCCAGAAGTGGAAACCTTTCTGTGTCTCCTATCTGCATGACTTATTGCCCCATGTGCCTGGAAACATTTTTTACATCACATGTTTACTATAAGAAATGTTCTTCTATGACTATAATATTTTTCCCCAGTATCCTCAGTAAGAAAGAATAGTGAAACCCTCTTTTAGTCTTGGTAATTCCACAAGTGTAATTCTGGGTAAGTCATGTGTTGCCTCGTTCGTAACATTGAAAAGTTTTGAAATATATGATGATATTCACAATAATATTAACACCTAAATGTCAGATTCCATAAAAAGTCTTTTATATATATGACTTCACTTAATTGTTATAAATCTTAAATATAGTCTTCTTCATTTTATTCCTGTAGAAACTGAGGCTCAGATAGAATTTGTTGCTTATCTAAATTATAACAGTGCTAAATTTCCCCAGTGACTCAGTGGTAAAGAACCTGCCTGCCAATGTAGGAGATGCAGGTTTGATCCCTGGTTCAGAAGGATGCCCTGGAGAAGGAAATGGCAACTAACTCCAGTATTTTGCCTGGGCAATCCCATTGATAGGGAAGACTGGTGAGTCCATGGATCACAAAGAGCTGGACATGACTTAGTGACTTAGCAGCAGCAGCAGCAACTCTGAATGCTGTTGGTTGTAGTTCCAAAGACCATATTATTTTTACTATATCATACTAACATCCTGCTCAGTATGGATATTTAACTTTTATCAAGTTTCTGAATATATACTGTAGAGTGATATCCTTGGATATCAATAGCAAAGTAAGTTAAAGGACTCAGTGATTCTGTCTGATTCACAAAGAGAAATTGAATTCAAATGTTTGCATTTGTAAAGTCTAGCAGAAAGTGATGTCTATGCATGCTGTGTAAAGTTACAGTTCTTTCTGAATTGATTATGGGTATATGCATGTGCCGGGGCGGGGGGGGGGGGGCGCGGGGGGGGGGGGGCGGTCTTCCCAGGTGGTGCTGGTGGTAAAGAATCTGCCTGCCAATGCAGTAGATATTTGAGATGTGGGTTTGATTCCTTGGTCAGTAAGATGCCCTGTAGGAGGGTATGGCAACCCACTCCAGTATTCTTGCCTGAAGAATTCCATGGACAGAGGAGCCGTTGGCTACAGTCCATGGGGTAGCAAAGAGTCCAGTGAAACTCAGCACACAGCATGCATGCACGTGTGTGTGTGTGTGGATGTGTGTGTGGATGTGGATGTTTGTGTGTGGATGTGGATGTGTGTGTGGATGTGTGTATGGATATGCATTTAGGGAATCTAGGGGCTTCTGTAATAATTCTTGTTTCAAATAATATTTTTCTGATTCTCATTTTAAAATCATCTTGCTTTGGCAGATTTCCTCAAATTTTTTCTATGATTTCACATTGTTCCCCCAGAAAGGTTATATTAAAAACAAACAAACAACAACAACAACAAAAACTGGCTCATAATAATAGATTGCATTAGCTAACATTGATAGTTGCATTTTGTTCTTAAATCAGTATCAATTTTCTTTTTATTTAAAATTAAAAGAAAATAATATTTAAATAGTGAAAGCAGTGAGTAAAGCTTCCAAATCCATGCTTTAATAATTAATGTCCCAATATTCTTTTCAGTTGCCTTGAAGTTGTACAACTATACAAAATTTATTTAGAATTTGGTCAATTTTTAGTTTATTTTGTAATTAGATGATTTTTTATTTCACACATATATGCATACAGAGACATGCATATCCTCTATTACTATGGAATCCTAATTAGATCTGTAGTTTTAATAGGGTATTTTAAAGTTATATGTAAGTACTGTTGGTCTGAACTTTAGTAGACTAGATCTACAAAATAATTTTAAGATTAAGTAGATTCTCAGAACTAAAAAATAAAATATAAATTAAGTAAATTATCAGATAAAAGCATCTCCGAACTAATCAAATTCTTACTGATATACCAAAAGAAATATGGAATATGATCCAAGAGAAATGTTTGATTTACTGATAATATTACAATGTGATTTCTTTTTTAATTGTTTTAGCTGAAAGTTACACCTCAAAGATATTTTCAAAATAATGCAAAATGTTGGTAAATCTGGAACATATAGTCCTTTGAGCATTCTCTTTCTAAGCAGTACTTCTTACTTTGTTTAGACACATAAGTAAGAACAGACAAAGTGTGATTTCACATCCACACTATCATCCCTGAAAAGTTTCCTTTTAAATTCAATTGTCTATGAATGTGCAAAGAGGGGTGAAAGTTTTGCCATTATATTATCCTTAGAAACTTTTCTGACATTCAGAACATAGCAAATTGAAAGAAAAAAAGATTAAATTTAAGACAATGTTAAAAATGAAGTAGACAGATTGGTACTTTCAACAACATTGCTGGAAACCTCTCTTTCTAATAATAACCACAGAAATAAAGGAAAGAAAAAAATTTCTTAAAGAATACTGCTTTCCATTTAATCTAAATGGAAAGACCGCAAAGCATGCAATTATAGGTGTATAAAAAGTCAGGAAGTGAAAAAGCCAAAATAATGAGAGATTCGTGTAATATCTAGTGTCACAAAGTTGCAGTACTGTCAGAAGTTTTGGTCTCAAGAGGTATCTTGGAAAGGAAAAAAAAAAAAAGCCTCAGGAAATAATAACTAGAACTTGGCAGAGAAAGCTCCTTTATGAGAAGTGCCTGCAGGGCAGAAATAATTGGAAGTAGAGGCTTCCTTTGCCCTAACAGGTGCCCTTTGGTTCCACGAGGAGTGGACACCCTAAAACACCCAAAACCAAGTATAATAAAAAATAATCTGGGGATGATCTCAACATTGTATTTGGATGAACAGAGGGAAACGTAAAAAGAGACATTAACTTAAGTGGACATTCAAACCACGTTTACCATGAGGGTAGAAGGCAATTATTGGGGTAGTTCAGGGCAAAATATGCTGTAGCCTGAAGTATCCAGTGAGTATTTCCTCCTCAGGTGACTGGGAACAGCTGTTTCCATATCCCCATTCTTTTCTTTTCTTTTTTTTTTTTGGAGTAATGAACTGGTTTGAGGAACAGTGTTTAGCAGAAGGAAACTTTCCTTTTGTTGACAGTGAAAACAGTGCCTTTGAGAGTTTACTTCATCTACTGGAAGGTTCAGCACTCACAAGAGCATACTGGTGGAGAAAAAAGTATGTCAACAAATACTCTTTCAGCACCAAAGCCAGTTTAGCTGTCAAGATAGAATCAAAAGTGTGAGTTAAGTAAAACAAAACACTGAAAGCATTCAAAATATATTTTCAAAATCTAGTAGCAGAACATTAGTGTCTTGTTATGTAATGGAATAGTTGAAAATTATCTATTTATCTGTCATCTGTCTATTCATCCCAGCTAGCTAGTTATGAAGAGAAAAAGAGAAAGAGAGGGAGAGAGAGACAGAGGTATCCAAATAACAGTTTATGACCATGTTCCCACGAAGAAGCATTGCACATTTTTAAAAGATTTGGTTGAGGGGAGATGTTGAAAGCAATGGAGTTTCTTTGAGGCTTACATTTAATATTATAACGTGGAAAATTTTTTAAATTGTAAAACTAATATTTCCCTCTATGCACCTTCAGTTCAGTTCAGTTCAGTCACTCAGTCATGTCCAACTGTTTGCGACCCCATGAATCGCAGCACGCCAGGCCTCCCTGTCCATAACCAACTCCCAGAGTTCACCCAAACCCATGTCCATAAAGTTGGTGATGCCATACAGCCATCTCATCTGTTTTGTCCCCTTCTCTTCCTGCCTCCAATCCCTCCCAGAATCAGGATCTTTTCCAATGAGTCAGCTCTTTGCATGAGGTAGCCAAAGTATTGGAGTTTCAGCTTCAGCATCAGTCCTTCCAATGGACACCCAGGACTGATTTCCTTTAGGATGGACTGGTTGGATCTCCTTGCAGTCCAAGGGACTCTCAAGAGTCTTCTCCAACACCACAGTTCAAAAGCATCAATTCTTCAGTGCTCAACTTTCTTCACAGTCCAACTCTCACATCCGTACATGACCACTGGAAAAACCATAGCCTTGAGTAGACAGACCTTGTTGGCAAAGTAATGTCTCTGCTTTTTAATATGCTATCTAAGTTGGTCATAACTTTCCTTCCAAGGAGTAAGCATCCCTTAATTTCATGGCTGCAATCACCATCTGCAGTGATTTTGGAGCCCCCCAAAATAAAGTTGGACACTGTTTCCACTGTTTCTTCATCTATTTTCCATGTAGTGATAGGACTAGAAGCCATGATCATAGTTTTCTGAATGTTGAGCTTTAAGCCAACTTTTTCCACTCTCCTCTTTCACTTTCATTAAGAGGTTTTTCAGTTCCTCTTCACTTTCTGCCTTTAAGGGTGGTTATTACCTGCATATCTGAGGTTATTGATATTTCTCCCGGCAATCTTGATTCCAGCTTGTACTTCTTCCAACCCCGTGTTTCTCATAATGTACTCTGCATATAAGTCAAATAAGCAAAGTGACAATATACAGCCTTGACATACTCCTTTTCCTATTTGGAACTGGTCTCTTGTTCCATGTGCAGTTCTAACTTTTGCTTCCTGAACTGCACATAGGTTTCTCAAGAGGCAGGTCAGGTGGTCCAGTATTCCCATCTCTTTCAGAATTTTTGACAGTTATGCACCTTAGAACTTTGCTATTCTAAAAATACTTAATTTAGTAGAGTGATGCCTGAAGAATTTTATGTGTAGGGTGGGTCAAAGGATAACATTTGAGGTGGTTTGATTGTGACAACATGGTTAAGTTGGAAAGTATATTTCCCAGAATCCTCTTAACTGTCCAGTTGCAGGTTGAATTTGGCCAAAAGAGGAACTTGTGTGAGATTTGGACAATGTAAGTAAAGAAGTGACTAATACTTTCTGCAGGTAATCTTAGTCAGATGGAGTCAGTTATCCTTTCTCTCATCTACTCCATGTCCACTATTGTTCCAAGTCTTCATCAGAGGCTCGGCTGTGTAATCTCGGAGGAGTCACAGCTTTCCATTGAGCTCCCTCCCTTTCTTTCATCTTCCTGTAGAGAAAAAGGACTGGATCAGGAAGTCAGAAGGCCTCCATTTCTTTTCTTTTCTTTCCCTTTTTTTTTTTTTTAGTATTAATTTCTTTGACAGCACTGGGCCTTAGTTGCAGCACATGGCGTCTTTGATCATCTTTGTGGCATGAGGGATCTTTACTTCATCTTTAGATGCAGCATGCAAACTCTTAGTTGTGGTATGTGGCATCTAGTTTCCTGACCAGGGATTGACTCTGGGTCCCCTGCATTGAGAGCATGAAGTCTTAGCCACTGGATGACCAGGGAAATCCTGGAAGACCTCCTTTCTTATCCAGTTTTTCCCATAGCTTTGGGATCTTGAGCAATCACTTATTCTGTGTCTCAGTTTCTTCAATTATATAATTAAGGTATTGGACTAGAGAAGCTCTCGGATCCTTCAGAGGTCTAAAAATTGATCTGTGTCTCTGCTAGGCTTTTATTACTAGTTGCATTGTGCAGGAGGTGAATTGAGTGAATGATTTTATCACTTGCTCAGGTAGGCACACATGCTTGCCCCCACAAACCTGTTGCCTCCTGAAATCAATTTTGTACTCCTTGCTTTACTTCTGCTCTGATAGACAAAACTCTAGAAGCTCTGCTTTTAAAAACTTATTTTCATTTCCTAAACTTTGTTTTTAATGTATGCGCAAAACAGGTGTAACTGACTTCTTATCAGTAGGCTAACATATTTACATTATGGGCATAGGGAAACACTGATGCAGCATTTTTTCTATATTTTTACATATTTTTAAACAAATATAAATTATTCCACAGTTAAGTCTGTATATCTAAAGTCGAAATAATAAAGGAGAGTTATAAGGAGAGATTTAAAATGAGGACAGATTGGAATGTTTTGTTGTTGGGAGTAGCACTGAAGTGTAAAAGTAAAGAAGAGACCCCAGAATGTTCTTAATAGTCAGGGAAAAAATCATTTAGAAAGTCGTTAGCAATAATGATTTAATTATGATAAAGCACAAGTGCAAGTCACTCAGTCATGTCCAACTCTGTGACCCCATGGACTTTACAGTCTATGGAATTCTCCAGGCCAGAATACTGGAGTGGGCAGCCAATTCCTTCTCCAGAAAATCTTCCCAATATAGGAATCGAACCAGGGTCTCCTGCATTGCAGGCAGATTCTTTACCAACTATTAATTATGATAAGAAAATGCCAAATAATCAATCAAAAATACTTCTAAAGAGCTTATGTGTATTTTAATATGTAATGGGCTTCCTAGGAGCTGTAGTGGTAAAGAACTTGCCTGCCAATGCAAGAGATGTAAGAGACTTAGATTTCATCCCTGGGTCAAGAAGATCCCCTGGAGGAGGGCATGGCAACCCATTCCAGTATTCGTGCCTAGAGAATCCCACGGACAGAAGAGCTTGGCAAGCTACAGTCCATGGAATCATAAATAGTAAGACATGACAGAGGTATCGTAGCAGGCACACACAATTGAATAATATCAACTTGTAAATTCAAATGATCTTTATATTTTTCTAAGGTTATTGAATAATTCTAAGTAAAAGTTCATAATCATTTGTTTTCATTTCTGTTTCATTTTATTTTTATGTTGATGTATGCAGTCATTTTTATTATTTTCTTATGAAATAGGATGTTAAAACTTCTATTATATAGAAACATTTTTAGTAAGGAAACTTGAAAAAATTATTACACTGACAATTACCATTTACTTTGAAAAACTGCCATGAACTAAAATATGCCTAGAACTTCCATGGTGGCTAAAAGTCAGTAAAGAATCCCCCTGCAATGTGGGAGACCTAGGTCCATCCCTGCAGTGCAGAAGGCCTGGGTTCAATCCCTGGGTTGGGAAGATCCCCTGGATGAGGGCATGGCAACCCACTCTAGTTTTCTTGCCTGGAGAATCCCCATGGACAAAGGAGCCTGGCAAACGACAGTCCTTGGGATCGCAAAGAGTTAGACACAACTGAGCAATTAAGAACACAGCTCAGCGCACAGCACAATAGGCCTATGACACTCCCAATTGTGTCTGTCTGACACAAAAAAGAGATTGAATTCAGATTGAATTCACATTTGAATCCTTTGGGTTCAGTTGCAGCTAAATAGGGAAATCTTACAAAGAGAAGAAAAACTATATTAACATTGCATTTCAAATTTAATCAGTTCATTTAATAAGTGCAATTTTATCTTTACCTCTTTTTTCAACTATTAACACTATATAGAAATTAAAATCAGAGTAAGTTCTTCATAATATTAATAACTGAAAGCATCAATGATTTACATTATTAGTACTCTGTCTCCACATATGCCAAACCATTCTTTTTTTATTGCTGCATATATAACATTCATATAACTCAGGCTCAATTCAACTGTGCTCTCTTTCGAGAAATTTTCTCTGATACCTACAAAATATTCTGCTTTGGTAGGCTGATTAAAAACATGTCCCCAGCTCATCACCTCTTTCTAAGCCCTCTGCCGTGTGACTTGATAATGCTTTCCATCATGAGTAGAATCGGTTTCTCTACCCTGTCAATCTAGGCTGGTTATGAGAACTGTTCTGTTAAATAGAATGCAGTGTATGTGAAATTGCCAGTTCCAAGGATCCCCACACTACTGTTTGTTGTCTTGATAACACTGCTATTACCCTGAAAACAAGCTCAGGATAATCTGATGGATTGAAAGACATAAGGTCTACTTCCTGTACCAGATGACTGCCTGCCAAGTGTCAGGCAATAATGAAGTCCATCCTAGGACACTTAGCCCCTGGCTCACACACCAGCTGAGTGCAGATGTGTGAGTGAGCCATGCCAAGATGGGACAAACCTGAGCTAGATCATCAGAACCACCCAGCATACCCATCGATGTAAGTGTTGGTCATTCAGTCAAGTCCGACTCATTGCAACCCCATGGACTGTGTATCTCCTTGATGCATGCGATTCTCCAGGCAAGAATCTGGAGTGGGTTGCCATGTCCTTCTTCCAGGGGATCTTCCCAACCCAGGGATTGAACCCAGGCCTTCCGCACTGCAGGCAGATTCTTTACCATTGAGCCACCGGGGAAGCCCTGTGCATATTAGTTTATTACTGGACAAAGTCCTTATATTAATGGGAAGTTTTATAGCATAAAGGAAAGAGCTGTGGAATAAGCTTCTGTTAGGCTAACTGCATGTACTGCTGCGTTTACATAAGTGAACTTTGCCAAGTCTCTTAACCTTCCTGTACTTTCTAATTTTAAGCCCAAAGTGTTAGCCACTACATCCACTTTAGAGAGAACAGCATCTGGATACTATCCTCCTACTTTGGTAATGAAGCCAAAGAACATGCACTTTTAGTTTCCATTTTACATGAGCCCAGATTTGAAAGCCTTATTCACTCCAGATTCTCTTGGACATCTCTATCACTTTGTACCACATTAGCATTTCAAACCATCTCTCTTTCCAGCAGCTTTTTGCCTTTGCCAATACGTTGAACAGGATGAAATGTAAATGAACTGATTTCTTTTTGGTCAGTGATGTGAATAATATTAATATATTTCTTGCCAATCTATGATCAAATTGTGTACTGAGAGCTGTCTCCTCCCATGTTAAACATGTGCTTACATATCTGGGTAATTTCACTCACCATTTCCATCCAAAGACTTAAAACTATAGTGGAGTTTAACTGAAAGAAACATACCCTTTTGAGGATCTTTGAAATATACACATATGAATATTAAAAGAACTGATATAAAGCAACCAGGAAAAAAAAATCACCTAACTAGCTAATCAGTAGCGATTATACTCTTTTTTGAAGGAAATTTGCAGGTGTCACAAATCTTATCATGATTTTGCTTGGTGGTGCTTAATTATAACTATTTGTAGATTGCAAATAATTATATACATATAGGTGGATCTACATAGCAGATTGCAGATACAAATAATAAATTTCATAAATAGTTAGCTATCAGTAGAACTACATTTTAAATATCTTAGTAAGAGAAGTCCTTTCATGCCCTAATATAAGCCAAACAAATTTTTTAAGCAAATGTTTGGCTCTTATAATTTTGAAGCACTTGTTTTTTGGAACACTGCACTTGGTTTGAAACTAGGATAATTAGCAAGGATTGGCAAGATTTTTGCAAATAAAGTATGTGTTTGTGGTCATTTGGAATGCAGAAGGCTCTACCATTCAGTAGTAGCTCTTTTGTTTATTCTTCAGGAAATTTGGAACTCTAGATACACAAATGAGTTTATGAGAATCTTAGAAATCTATGATTGATACCTTACCTTAACAATTATTAAACTAGCTTGTTATCATCAATTTGTAGAACCTTGGTATATTATAAAAATTGTATCTATTTCCTCACACTGAATAGATTGACTTTCAAAGCTGTTTTGGTATAAAGAACACTGGCCCAGTATAAATTTTCATTCATATTACTTAGGCTTAGGCAACAGAAATAATAGCCAACTAGTTTGGTTCACCATTCTCACTGAACTTGTCACTCTTGGTAGGCTGTGTCTAAGCCTTTAATTTAGAAAGGTTTTAATATGAGTTTGAGATTACTTTCAGGTTGGGAATAAAGTCTAATTCTTTTAAATCCAGTTCATTTATATCACTCTTGGATCCATCAAGAAACTAAGTGTGCCTATTAAATTATGCTGTGTCTAGAACAATATACACTAATTGAGATACAGTAATGCCATATTTTATTGATTTTAGGATGCATAAATTTCACAATTTAGTGTTTCTAAAATAGAACTGTTCATGGGGTTCTCAAGGCAAGAATACTGAAGTGGTTTGCCATTCATTTCTCCAGTGGACTATGTTTTGTCAGGCCCTGACTAGCAGGGACAGACCCTTCAGCTGCTCAGTATAGCTGGATGACATGCCTGGTGCCTTGGCTGTCTCACTGTGAGTCCATATTGAGCATTTAAACCTTCACTGGTCATCAGATATCATGCAACATATGGCCAGGGGTCGAGGCAAAGGCCCTTGGAAGGGCTGCGAAGTGGGTCCAGGGAAGGCTATAGCCTGCGTTGGAGGACTCCCATGAGCTGAGGGCAGCCCACCCTCACAGCTGGCACTGGCCTTTGTGGAACCAATCTGCCAGCCAGGAGCTGCTGTCTATCATTCATTTCAGTTCAGTCACTTAGTTGTGTCCAGCTCTTTGCAACTCCATGGAGTGCAGCACACCGGACTTTCCTGTCCATCAAAAACTCCCAGAGCTTACTCAAGTTCACGTCCTTGAGCCGGTGATGCCATCCACTATCTCATCCTCTGTCTTCCCCTTCTCCTCCTGCCTTCAATCTTTCCCAGCATCAGGATCTTTTCCAATGAGTCAGTTCTTTGCATTAGGTGACCAAAGTATTGGAATTTCAGCCTAAGCATCAGTCCTCCCAATGAATATTCAAGACTGATTTACTTTACAATGGACTGGTTGAATCTCCTTGCAATCCAAGGGACTCTCAAGAGTCTTCTCCAACACCACAGTTCAAAAGCATCAATTCTTCGGTGCTCAGCTTTCTTTATAGTCCAACTCTCACATCCATACGTGACTACTGAAAAACCATAGCATTGACTAGATGGACCTTGGTTAGCAAAGTAATGTCTCTGCTTCTTAATATGCTGTCTAGGTTGATCATAACTTTTCTTCCAAGGAGCAAGTGTCTTTCAATTTCATGGCTGCAGTCACCATCGGCAGTGATTTTGGAGCCCAAAAGGATAAAGTCTGTAACTGTTTTTATTGTTTCCCCATCTATTTGCCATGAAGTGATGAGACCAGATGCCATGATCTTAGTTTTCTGAATGTTGAGTTTTAAGCCAACTTTTTCACTCTCCTCTCTCACTTTCATCAAGAGGCTCTTTAGTTCTTCTTTGCTTTCTGCCATAAGTGTCATCTGCATATCTGAGGTTATTGATATTTCTCCTGACAATCCTGATTCCAGCTTGGGCTTCATCCAGTTCAGCATTTCTCATGATGTACATGCTGTCCATTGTGGAGAGATCAAATTGCCAACATATACTGGATCATAGAAAAAGTAAGGGAATTAAAAAAAATCTACTTCTGCTTCATTGACTTTGCTAAAGCCTTTGACTATGTGGATCACAACAAACTGTGGAATATTTTTAAAGGGATAGGAATACCAGATTACATTACCTGTCTCTTGATAAACCTGTATGCAGGACAAGGAGCAACAGTTAGAACTGGACGTGGAACATGAACTGTTGCAAAATTGGGAAAGGAGTATGTGAAGGTTGTATATTGTCACCCTGCTTATTTAACTTATATGTAGAGTACATGTGAAATGCCAGGCTGGATGAAGCACAAGCTGGAATCAAGATTGCTGGGAGAAATATCATCTTTAGATATGCAAATAATACAACTTTAATGGCAAAATGTGAACTGGAACTAAAGAGCCTCTTGATGAAGGTGAAAGAGAAGAGTGAAAAAGCTGATTTAAAGCTCAACATTCAAAAAATGAAGTTCATCACATCCAATCTTATCACTTCATGGCAAATAGATGGGATACAATCGAAACAGTGACATATTTCATTTTCTTGGGCTCCAAAATCACTATGAAAGGTGACTACAGACACAAAATTAAAAGAGACTTGCTCCTTGGAAGAATAGCTATGACAAACCTAGACATTGTATTAAAAAAAACAGAGACATCACTTTACCAACAAAGGTCCATATATGGTATGGTTTTTCTAGTAGTCATATACGGATGTGAGAGTTGGACTATAAAAAAGGCTGAGTGCTAAATAATTGATGCTTTTGAACTGTGGTGTTGGAGAAGACTCTTGAGAGTCCCTTGGACTGCAAGGAGATCCAATCAGTTCATCCTAAAGGAGATCAGTCCTGAATATTGATTGGAAGGACTGATATTGAAGCTGAAGCTCCAATACTTTGGCCACCTCGTGCAAGCAGCTGACTCAGTGGAAAAGACCCTGATGCTGGGAAAGACTGAAGGCAGGAGGAGAAGGGAACGACAGAAGATGAGATGGTTGGATGACATCACCGACTCAATGGACATGAGTTTAAGTAAACTTTGAGAGATAGTGAAAGACTGGGAAGCCTGGCGTGCTGCAGTTCATGGGGTTCCAAACAGCTGGACATTACTAAGCAACTGAAAAACAACAACAACAACAAAACAGAACTGTATCATAATCCGAAACATGCCAAAATTAGAGTTGGCCAGATAACATTAATGAGCTAGTTGTTTGCACACATGCATATTTTTAAAATTTCCCTTTTGGTGGCATCACTGGATACCAGAAAACTTTTGACAAGTAAATTATTAAACCACTTGAGAATCATTGGTGACATCTATCAGTTCTAGATATTGTCTGAAAATCTTCAATTGTTATCATCTGGTAAAGTCAGGAAAACAATAAAATTTACAGCACTGGTGTCAGAGTTTATAAGAGCATCTGGGGAGAACCATGAAGTCATTTTTTAAAAAAAATGTCCCTGCCCTCATCTCCCCAGCCCCCACCAACCCTCCCATACCTTGGATGGTACAAAAGACATCATGGTGTGGAAACCACCGATACCAACAACTGTGTGTTTAAAAATGATACAAAAGCTTGGATTCTTATGTTAAGACATTTGAAGAGTACCTTAACTGTTTTCAAAGTTGTTTTCTACCTCCCTTACACACAGGAGTTAACTTTTTAATTGACAAAGAAAGACCTCTAAATGATCTTATTTAATAAGTACAAATTTTAGTAAGATGACATAATGATACAATAAGAGAGCATTGCATCATAGTTGATTTGGCAGCAATTTTTCTTATTTAGTTTTAAAAAACATAAGATGTCTAATGATGGCATTATAGATTTTATAAGTAAGGTACTATTTATTTGAGAAATCATATTAATATTTACAGTCTAGGAATATGAATTTAGCTTTAACTTGGTCATAAAATGGACACTGAGGATCCAACTACACTGTGATAAACCAAATGGGATATTATATGCAGAAAAAATTATTATTGGATGCTGTATAAATATTGCTTATGACACTAAAAGTCATCCCTTGTGTTTTATTAACTTTAAATTTGAAACTTTTTTAAAAATAAAATCTAACGTGGCTTTTAAACTCAATAAAGAGATTTCTGTCTCACTGACCAGTTCTCTCAAGGCACCACCTTATATATTTGGGAAACTTTAAAAAGAATATATAACTTTAATCTGAAACACTTTTTTAAGTTTGAGAGTCCCAAAGATTCTGGGAATAAAGTCAGTTTTATTTGTGAATCCAGCACCTCTTGGATCTGTTTTATTTATTAAGTCTTCCTTTAGCTTACCTCATCTCTAGCATTTTATTATGAGCAGAAAGAACCCAGGAGGCATCTTCCATATTCTGCCTGGAAATTTCCATAGATAAATTACCTATTTTATTAGATACATTTTCCACTTGCTACTTTATCGCAAGTAGTTTTACAAAACTTTCTGTAAGCACATAACAATAATTTCCTTTCTTTCAGTTTCAGTTTTTGGGTTTTTTTGTTTTTTGTTTTTTCCTTTCTCTGTAATACCTGACAGCCTTCTCAGAGGCCATCAGGCTTTCACTAACTCCATCCAAAGCCCTTCCAACTTCTGTCTGTCTACTATCCATAGTCACTGCTAGTGTCTTAAGTTTTTGTTACATAGGATCCTACTCATGGTAACAAAATCTGATTCAATTATTATAATTGTTAAGTTACAAACATTCTCAAAACATGATTACTTAAAACAACAATATCATACATTATCACTCACCTTTTCTGTGGGTAAGAAACTTGAACAGGATATAGTGGAATCTCATGTGGAAGAGCAGAAGGCTGGGGACTGGAAAACTTTGAAAGCTTTTTCTCTGGTTTGATTGAAAGTGAATATTGCCTGTTGACTGAGGACTTCAGTTTTTCTTTCTGCTATATTCTCCATGTGTTTCATTTGGGAATTTCAATAGCATAGTTGGGATCCAAAGGCAAAATTCCCAGAGAGAGATGGGAATGGGGGAGAGTGTCAGGCCAAAGAGGATCATTGTTATTACTTTACCATGAAAGATTCATATCATCACTTCTGTTATGTTTATTTACCACGAGTGACAAAGTCCAGCCTTTTTATAGGAAGAGAACATAGACTCTCCTTCTACATGGGAGTGATGCTTATACTATAAGATGAAATATTAGGAAAATGCAACTGAATCCGTGGGGTTCTGTGGACAAAGTCTCAATTCTTGCTTTGCGGAACACATCTTTATTTCACATTTATAACTGAACAGTATTTTTATTGAGTACTATACATTTTAGGTTGAGAGTTAATTTTTAAAAATACACTGATAATGTCATTCCAGTCTGTTCTGTTTTTCATTGCTGCATCTAGAAGTTAGTAGTTCCAGCTCCACTCCTTTGAAGGCATCCTGTTATTTTATCCCCCTTTATTCCCCCTAGACTTGTTTATAGTTTTATATTTTGCTTGCAATTCAGCTACAATATGACTAGTGTTAGTGTTTATTTATACTGTTTCATATTTGTTAGGCCTCGATTCTGTAGGTTCATGTCTTTTATTGTTTGGAGGTGACTGTCAGTGATTATATCAACAAAATTTGCTTCTTCTCCATTTTCTTTCTTCTTTCCTTCTACTAATGCAATCTTTATGTTAGAACTCCTCATTATATATATATTATACATTACATATTATGTATAATATATATATTATGTATAATATATATACATATATATGTATAATATATGTATACATATATATTATTTTTACAAGTTTAAAAAATATGCTGCCCTTTTATTTTTATTCTGGCCAATTTCTTTTAAAATTTCTCTCAGCCTGTTGCTTCTTTTAACTAAATTCCCTACAGCCAAATATAAATGTTGCTTAAACATGCATTAATTTCTTAGTTTAGACTATTTTATTTTCCAGATTGTAGCATTTAGTTTGGTTAATTTAAAAATATGCTACATTCTATTTTATGGTTTTCTGTTCATTGGAAATTTGCAAAATTATCTGTTATTTTAGACTTTGTATTTTAGAGAAATTTTAGGTTCACACCAAAACTGAAAGGAAAGTACAGAGATTTTCTATATACTACCTCCCTGAGACCCTGTTCCCATATACATATAGCCCCTATTATCATTCAGTTCATCCTCCAGAGTGTTACATGTGTTATAATTGAATCTACACTGACACATAATTATCACCTAAAATCCATAGTTTACATTAGAATTATTTCTTGGTATGATACATTCCATGAGTTTGGACAAATGTATGATGGCATGTATGCTTCATTATTGTATCAAACTGAGTAGCTTTATGCCATAAGAATCTTCTCTGCTTATTCATCCCTTCCTCCCCTCAAACCCTGGCTACCACTCATCCTTTTACTGACCATCAGTTAGTTAGGTTCAGTTGCTAGTCATGTCCAGCTGTTTGAGACCCCATGGACTGCACCACGCCAGGCTTCCCTGTCCTTCACCAACTCCCAGAGCTTACTCAAACTCATGTCCATTGAGTCAGTGATGCCATCCAACCATCTCAATCTCTGTCATCGCCCTCCCCTCCTGACTTCAATTTTTCCTAGCATCAGGGTCTTCTCCAATGAGTCGGTTATTTACATCAGGTGGCCAAAATGAGTTTCAGCTTCAGCATCAGTCCTTCCAATGAATATTCAAGACTGATTTCCTTTAGGATGGACTGGTGGTATCTCCTTGCAGTCCAAGGGACTCTCAAGAGTCTTCTCCAACATCACAGTTCAAATACATCAATTATTTGGCACTCAGTTTTCTTTATAGTCCAAATGCCTTTCAAATCCTAAAGAAAGGCAATGCCAAAGAATGCTCAAACTACCGCACAATTGCACTCATCTCATACGCTAGTAAAGTAATGCTCAAAATTCTCCAAGCCAGGCTTCAGCAATACGTGAACCATGAACTTCCAGGTGTTCAAGCTGGTTTTAGAAAAGGCAGAGGAACCAGAGATCAAATTGCCAACATCTGCTGGATCATGGAAAAAACAAGAGAGTTCCAGAAGAAACATTTATTTCTGCTTTATTGACTATGCCAAAGCCTTTGGCTGTGTGGATCACAATAAACTGTAGAAAATTCTGAAAGAGATGGGAATACCAGAGCACCTGAACTGCCTCTTGAGAAACCTATGTGCAGGTCAGGAAGCAAGAGTTAGAACTGGACATGGAACAACAGACTGGTTCCAAATAGGAAAAGGAGTACGTCAAGGCTGTATATTGTCACCCTGCTTATTTAACTTCTATGCAGAGTACATCATGAGAAACGCTGGACTGAAAGAAACACAAGCTGGAATCAAGATTGCCGGGAGAAATATCAATCACCTCAGATATGCAGATGACACCACCCGTATGGCAGAAAGTGAAGAGGAACTAAAAAGACTCTTGATGAAAGTGAAAGTGGGGAGTGAAAAAGTTGGCTTAAAGTTCAGCATTCAGAAAACGAAGATCATGGCATCTGGTCCCATCACTTCATGGGAAATAGATGGGGAAACAGTGGAAACAGTGTCAGACTTTATTTTTGGGGGCTCCAAAATCACTGCAGATGGTGACTGAAGCCATGAAATTAAAAGACACTTACTCCTTGGAAGAAAAGTTATGACCAACCTAGATAGCATATTGAAAAGCAGAGACATTACTTTGCTGATTAAGGTCCGTCTAGTCAAGGTTATGGTTTTTCCAGTGGTCATGTATGGATGTGAGAGTTGGACTGTGAAGTAAGCTGAGCACCGAGGAATTGACACTTTTGAACTGTGGTGTTGGAGAAGACTCTTGAGAGTCCCTTGGACTGCAAGGAGATCCAACCAGTCCATTCTGAAGGAGATCAGCCCTGGGATTTCTTTGGAAGGAATGATGCTGAAGCTGAAACTGCAGTACTTTGGCCACCTCATGCAAAGAGTTGACTGATTGGAAAAGACTTTGATGCTGGGAGGGATTGGGGGCAGGAGGAGAAGGGGCTGACAGAGGATGAGATGGCTGGATGGCATCACTGACTCAATGGATGTGAGTCTGAATGAACTCTGGGTGTTGGTGATAGACAGGGAGGCCTGGCATGCTGCGATTCATGGGGTTGCAAAGAGTCGGACACAACTGAGCTACTGAACTGAACTGAACTTTCTTTATAGTCCTACTCTCACATCCATACATGACTACTGGAAAAAATGATAGCTTTCACTAGACGGACCTTGGTTGGCAAAGTGATGTCTCTGCTTTTTAATATGTTGTCTAGGTTGGTCATAACTTTTCTTTCAAGGAGCAAGCATCTTTTAATTTTATGGCTGCAGTCACCATCTGCAGTGATTTTAGAGCCGCCCAAAATAAAGTCTGACACTGTTTCCATTGTTTTCCCATCTATTTGCCATGAAGTGATGGGACTGCATGCCATGATCTTAGTTTTCTGAATGTTAAGCTGTAAGCTAACTTTTTCACTCTCCTCTTTCACGTTCATGAAGAGGCTGTTTAGTTCTTCTTCACTTTGTGCCATAAGTGTGGTTGTCATCTGCATATCTGAGGTTATTGATATTTCTCCTGCCAATCTTGAATCTAGCTTCTGTTTCATCCAGTCCAGCATTTCATGTCATGTACTCTGCATAGAAGTTAAATAAGCAGGGTGACAATATACAGCTTTGATGTACTCCTTTCCTGATTTGGAACTAGTCTGTTCCATGTCCAGTTCTAACTGTTGCTTCTTGACCTGCATACAGGTTTCTCAGGAGGCAGGTCAAGTGGTCTGGTATTTCCATCTCTTGAAGAATTTTCCTCAGTTTTGGTGATCCACACAGTCAAAGGCTCTGGCATAATCAATAAAGCAGAAATAGATGTTTTTCTGGAATTCTTGCCTTTTCGATGATCCAACAGATGTTGGCAATTTGATCTCTGGTTCCTCTGCCTTTTCTAAATCTAGCTTGGACATCTGGAAGTTCACAATTCATGTAGTGTTGAAGCCTGGCTTGGAGAATTTTGAGCATTACTTTACTAGGATGTGAGATGAGTGCAATTGTGTGGTAGTTTGAGCATTCTTTGGCATTGCCTTTCTTTGGAATTGGAATGAAAACTGACCTTTCCAGTCCTGTGGCCACTGCTGAGTTTTCCAAATTTGCTGGCATATTGAGTGAAGCACTTTCACAGCATCATACTTTAAGATTTGAAATAGTTCAACTGGAATTCCATCACCTCCACTAGCTTTGTTTGTAGTGATGTTTCTTAAGACCCACTAGACTTTGCATTCCTAGATGTCTGGTTCTAGGTGAGGATCACACAATCATCATTATCTGGGTCATTAAGAGCTTTTTTGTATAGTTCTTCTGTGTATTCTTGCCACCTCTTCTTAATATCTTCTGCTTCTGTTAGGTCCATGCCATTTCTATCCTTTATTGTGCCCATCTTTGCATGAAATATTCCCTTGGTATCTTTGATTTTCTTGAAGAGATCTCTAGTCTTCCGCATTCTACTGTTTTCCTCTATTTCTTTGCACTGATCACTGAGGAAGGCTTGATATTCTCTCCTTGATATCCTTTGGAACTCTGCATTCAAATGAGTATATCTTTCCTTTTCTCCTTTGCCTTTAGCATCTCTTCTTTTCACAGCTACTTGTAAGTCCTCCTCAGACAACTGTTTTGCCTTTTTGCATTTCTTTTTCTTGAAAGTGATCTTGATCACTGCCTCCTGTACAATGTTTTCATTTATAGCTTTTTCCAGAATGTTATGTACTGAAATCAAACAGTATGTAACCTTTCAGAATGGCTTCTTTTATTTAGTAATATAGATTTAAGTTTCCTCCTTGTCTTTTCATGACTTGATAGCTCATTTCTTTTTAGTCCTAAATAATAACCCATTGTCCAGATATACCACAGTTTATTTACTCATTCATCTGTTACATTCTTGGTGGCTTCCAAGTTTTGTCAATTGTGAATAAAGCTTCTATCTCTATGTGCACAATTTTGTATGAATAGAGTTTTCAACAACTTGGGGTAAACACCAAGGAGTATTTGCTGAAACATATGGTAACGGTAATTTTAATTTTGTAAGAAATTCTCAGACCATCCTTCAAACATGAAAGTGACTGTAACATCTTGCATTCCCACCATCAGTGAATGAGCGTTTCTATTGCTTCATATTCTTACAAATATTATGTGTTGTCAGTAGTCCGGATTTTAGCCATTCTAATAGATGTGTAGATGTGTAGTGGTATTTCATTATTATTGTAATTTGCATTTCTCTAATGATACATAATGTGAAGCATCTCTTTGGCTTATTTTTTAATTGGATTTGTTTTTCTGTTTTGAGAATTCTTTGTATGTTTTGAATATCATATGCGTCTTTGCAAATATTTTTCACAGCCTGTGGTTGTCTTTTCATCCTCTTGACTCTGGGTTCAATCTGTTATTATTACTTTTTTAAAACTTCCAATACCTGTAGCACCTGTTCTTCTGTCTCTCCTACCTCTTGTGTATATTGCCATTTTTTTAGTCATAAAATTTTTTTAAAAATCTGCTTAGATACCTTTTACTCTGTACTGGACATGTATTTGAAATATGTGTAACATAATTTGAGATATTAGATGATGGTTTCTTTCAGGAAGAATTTTTATTTGTTTCTGTCAGGAACCAGGGCGGTGTTAATCCTAGATGTTAGTGGAGAAATATCTGTTAAGTACCTAAAATATCTCAAAAATTCTTTCAGACTCTGGAGCAAAGTAAAAAACTGAGTAGACACAGTCCTTATCCTCATGGGAATTATATTCTACTTTGAATTGGTCAAATTTTGAATATAGGGGAAATTTGTTACTTTTGCTCTTTATAGCCACACTCTTTTGACATGAAAAAACTTCATTTTCCTCTAAGTAACTACTTCTATCCATTAAAAATATTTCTACTGGACCTATAAATTATGGGTCCCTTCTGCAACTCACCCCCCACGTTGTAGAAGTATTTTGTGGATATGGAAAGGGAGAATTAAAATAAATAAAATATTAATTATTTCAGAGGTAACTTTAGTCACTGAGAAAAATATAATAACTGATTTTTTAAAAATAATCAGTATGTTGAACTTATCCTCTTAAATTGAATATTCAAATATATAATTTGTATAATTATAGAAAGACTACACATCATGAGAAATGCTGGGCTGGATGAAGCACAAGCTGGAATCAAGATTGTCAGGGGAAATATCAATAACGTCAGATATGCAGATGACACCACAGTTATGGCAGAAAGTGAAGAAGAACTAAAGAGCCTCTTGAAGAAAGTAAAAGAGAAGAGTGAAAAAGTTGTCTTAAAGCTCAACATTCAGAAAACGAAGATCATGGCATCTGGTCCCATCACTTCATGGTAAATAGATGGGGAAACAGTGAAAAGAGTGGCTGACTTTATTTTGAGGGACTCCAAAATCACTGCAGATGGTGACTGCAGCCATCAAATTAAATGATGCTTACTCCTTGGAAGGAAAGTGATGACCAACCTAGATAGCATATTCAAAAGCAGAGACATTACTTTGCCAACAAAGATCCATCTAATCAAGGCTATGGTTTTTCCTGTGGTCATTTTTGGATGTGAGAGTTGGCCTATAAAGAAAGCTGAGTGCCGAAGAACTGATGCTTTTGAACTGTGGTGTTGGAGAATACTCTTGAGAGTCCCTTGGACTGCAAGGAGATCCAATCAGTCTATCCTAAAGGAAATCAGCCCTGAGTGTTCATTGGAAGGATTGATGTTGAAGGTGAAACTCCAATATTTTGGCCACCTGATGCGAAGAGGTGACTCATTGGGAAAGACCTTAATGCTGAGGAAGATTGAAGGCAGGAGGAGAAGGGGACAACAGAAGATGAGATGGTTGGATGGCATCACCGACTCAATGGACATGAGTTTTGGTAAACTCTGGGAGTTGGTGTTGGACAGGGAGGCCTGGCGTGTTGCAGTCCATGGGATCACAAAGATTCGGACATGACTGACTGACTGAACTGAACTGATATTGTTCTTTCTTTGAAATGTGAATTTAATTTTTATAGTAACTTCCTATAGAAACAAAAAATTAAATAGCTCAAATACATTTAATATATCTAGTCAATCTTTTTTTATACTTATAAACATATAGAATCTGGCAATTTTAAATTAACTTCTCCATAGGAAAAATAAGTTTACAATAAAAGTGATTATAATCCAAATTTTCAGTTACTAGAAGTAATTGAAAAATGCCTATTATAATTGCAAGCTCTTTGAATAAAACTGTGTTTAACATCTGAGAGTACATAATTGACTGAAACATGACTTTTTTTCTGAAAAGGTTTACTGAAACTATGCTGTTTGTGTCTCTATTCAAATTTAGTCCATTGAAATTATGATTATAAACTTACAGTACAAAAAGTATACTTTACATTTAAATAGTGTGTAAATTTATATAAATAATTTTATAATCATAACCCTATTTGGTACTTAACTAACTCTCTCATAGGCAATGCTAGTGTTATACATGCCATTTTTATGGATGAAGAAACTGAGGCTCAGATAAGTTGCTTCCTGAAGCTTACATAATAAAGAAATGTTCAATTTAGAATCACCAAACTTTTGACTTCTAGACTTGGCCCTTCCTTATCCTTTACTAAATATATTCTACAGATCACCATCATGAGGGATACAGTAGTAAACACATTTTTAAAAGGCTCAATGACAAATAAATTTGAAAAATTCCAATTATTGCAGATTCACAATGTATGTTAGCATGTTAAACACCTGAGAATGTCATTGGCACTGTTTAACTTTTGTTTAATCCAACCTCTTTCACATATATTTGTACATGGAATTCTTTTTTTAGGAGACACATATTCATATTCTGTGTAAATGTGTTCTGCAAAATGTATTACCCAAAGAGCAATCCTGCATTATATTCTATGGTTGGTTTTATCTTTTATCCATTGTTTGGTTTTTATAGACTCAAAGTACAGTATGGGATCCCAAGAGATGTTCTATATAGTTTCTACCCTCAAGTGGTTTTCAGGCCCCCGAAGAGGCAGAATACTTCGCTGACCTGAAGCATTTTACAGAATGCATCGTGTCGTGATGGCACAGCTAACAAATGATGCAACTCCTGAGAAGATGGACTGATCAACAAGAGCAAAATTTTCTCAGGTATGTTTTCATGGAGAAGCTTGTTATAAAAGTTTACTGAACTGATATCTATTCTCATTTTTGCCTTTATTTCTCTGAGTGTTACTAGATAATCCAGTACATTTAACATCTCTAGATTTTTTTAAAATTATTCTACAAACTGGTATTTATTTGCTGAGACCTTTCCAAGCTGTACCTGACAAAATTTTTGAGAAAGCATGGCAGGGAGGAAATTGGGAGAAATTCTACAGCACCCATTTCCCTTCTGATTTACCCTGAGAAGCGCCCCTGTTTCCATATTGGTGTTCCTCACCAGATTTCATGTGAGCAATGGACTTTCAGGATAAAATTAACTTTGACACCTAAGGAATGGTCCCTTCTTACTGTCTTAAAATTCTAAAAATCTCAATCAATGGAAAACTGAGAATGAAAAATCTAAACTATTTTAATTTTTATAATCTCTAATCAACCTTTATCAGTATGTGCTTGTTGTTTAGTCACTAAGGCATGTCCAACTCTGTGGCCCCATGGACAGGCTTCCCTGTCCTTCACTATCTCAGAGTTTGCTCAAACTCAAGTCTGTCGGAATGGTAATGCTATTCAACCATCCCATCTTCTGTTGCCCCTTGAAAACTATTTTTAATAACAGTATAACTAATTGATAAACAGAATTTCTGTTTGGCAAATACTGGCACTCAGATTTAAATCTTGACAGCCATCATTATTTTAAAGTAAAATGTGGTGATTACACAGAGCAAATTTGCAGAATATTCATTAATTGTTCAATATAACATCATATGCTAATTTAGAAAGAGTCTTTATATATTTTGGTTTCTGGTATTACTAACCAATTACTAGCTGAAAGTTTGAACAGTAAGAGGAAATTACTTTGACTATTCATGAAGATTAATGTAAAAGCACAGACTAAATTCTTCCCACAAACATGGATTTATGGCAGTGTCAGAAACAAAGATACATTTGGGCTTTGCCACAAGAGTTAAGATCTGGGAAAAGATCTCATTTTTCAGAGACTACTTAGATATTCAATGGTCCTTCTCTTGAGGTTACTTAAATTTTCCAAAAGAGAACATTTCAAGATGAAACAAATGTATTCATTTCTTTCTACCTCAACAATGACTCATACTAAAATTCTATCTACATTGTGTTTCCTAAAATAAATGGAACTCCACCATCACCTTCTATGGGATTTATCAGGCAGGTCAATAAAGCTAAGTGGAAGAAGAGTACCTTTTGGAGATACGTTAATACGCTTTTACCACATAATGGTTCCCTAATTACTTGCCTTAGTGTAGCTTAAAAAATTAAGCATTTGTCCTCTACCTCCTGAGTAACTTAAATCTTGGAAAGTTTTCTTTCCTATGTCCAAGTTGTTTAGGATGAACTTTCAGGGAAGTGGTAGAGTATGGGAAACACACAAGTTTACTGCTTAAAAATCCCTTTGTTGTAAATAGTTGTTGAGTCTGTAGAGTCCTGTGAAAAAGTTTATATTCTGTAGATGCATAAAGCAATGCAAATAATAATGACAACTTTTAATTACAAGGTCTTTTCTACATACAGAGGGAAAATTTATTCTACCGCAAGACACCACATGCACCTTCTCCTTTTGATTTCACTGACATATAGATTTATCAATAGTTAATTGAACCCATATTGGAATGGGTTTGATAGGTATACAGTTAAACACAGCCTGACTTTACACTTGTCATCAGGTTTAAAGTGGTCTATTCCCATTTTACTCAGAACACAATTTAACAGTCCATAGTATGGTACCCAGCAATGAAACCCACATTTGGATCTGGGTATTTTGGGTGTAACTCAGTTAATTTGGCTGAGCGTCACATGCTTTATGTACAGGAATGTTTATGTCAGGAAATACAGATAAATGAAAGCACTGAGGATAGATATAATAGATAAATATCTAAGAAAAACAAGCCTTACCCTTGGAAGACTTTACTCCTTGATTATGGCACTCTTACAGTATGGTAAAGCAACAACAACATATTTTTAAAATGTAAGTACAGCATACGAAAAGGGGCATAAAATGGTGATGTGGGAGGGAGAAAGAGAGAGAAAATGCGTCTTCTGGAGAGGGGGCAGGGCAAGGAGTACTTTATTGAAGAGAGATTAGTATCTCCAAGTAATTTAAATCCAAAATCGAATGCATTTAGTACCAGTGGCCCTATCTTCACCTTATTTCTGTAAAAATAATATGAAACTCTCTAAAATTCTAGTCTCTCCTATTGCTCTTTTCTAAGTTTCAATCTGATACAAATTTTTAAGAAAGTGAAAACTCAATCAGACACCCTGAGCAGATCAAAGAAAATGCAAACCTTTATCTTTTGTGTTTCCCTTCACAGTTTAGCAGTTCTCAAGCTTAAAGCCTTCCATGGCCATTGCAGCAAAGAATACTTCAATCAAGCGCTACAATGTGCTAATGCATCTTAATAATAATAATGAAAGAGACTCCTTTAATATGAGTAGAGGTCTTCATTTGTTATTCATTTAACAGCTTAAATCCATGGTAAAAAGGAACACGATTTTCTCTGATTGTCAGCCCACTTCAGTAAGTGAGGAGTGGTAAGTACAATGTGCCTGGTAAAATTGTAGAGAGTATCTGTGGCTTAAAACCATTTTCATTGTTCATTCACTGGTTAAACAAATGTTTATTGAATGTTTATTATGTGAAGTGCTGGGCTATGCTAAGTACTAAGGTTAACAAGTGGTTTGACAAAAGAATTCACTCCTGAGAATGTTTTGAGCCATGAAGGAGACAGACATGTATCTATACAATAACGAGAACATTAGTAAATGTGTGTAGATGATGACCCCAAATAAGGTGATAAATACTCTGGCTCAGGGTATTAAGATGATGCAGGATGCAAGGACAGTTTTATACTGAAGTAAAGAGTTTTGAGGGAAACAAATCAAGCCCTAGTCTGTTTTTTTCTGGCTTTCCAGTGGCACTGAGATCACACTACATCACACACAATGCTTTTTCAAACATTGTGTTCTGAATTAATAAGACTATTTTCAAGTGATTCTGCTATTCTTTACATTGTATAAGGGAAGAGTACATCTCTTTTCTCCTCTCAAGGTCTTCAGGATTTTGTCATGTGGTCAGATTTCAGGAGAAAAGACTCTGCCATCCAGTTTTTGTTTTTGTTTTTTTTCCTTCACATGGATGATCAGTTGTTAAAACATCTTTGTATGTCTGTGTGTGTGTGTTTATAAAATAAAAACAAATGGAGGCCAACAAGGAATCTAGTCAGAAGCAAATGTTTTAGAACTAGGGTTTGAGATTAAATTTGAGAATTGCTGCTGATATTATTGATTATATGATACAATGAGAATGACTTAGTACTTTATGCCTCAGTTTACATCTTTAAAATGTTCTAGTAACATTCTCTTCATTGGATTAGGGTGAGGAGTAAATGAGCTAATGCAGGCAATGTGCTTAGAAAAGAATTTAGCACATACTAAGATGCTTACTCCTTGGAAGGAAAGTTATGACCAACCTAGATAGCATATTAAAAGGCAGAGATATTACTTTGCCAACAAACGTCCATCTAGTCAAGGCTATGGTTTTTCCAGTGGTCGTGTATGGATGTGAGAGTTGGAATGTGAAGAAAGCTGAGCGCCAAAGAATTGATGCTTTTGAACTGTGGTGTTGGAGAAGACTCTTGAGAGTCCCTTGGACTGCAAGGAGATCCAACTAATCTATCCTAAAGGAGATCAGTCCTGGGTGTTCATTGGAAGGAATGATGCTAAAGCTGAAGCCCCAATACTTTGGCCACCTCATGCAAAGAGTTGACTCATTGGAAAAGTCCCTGATGCTGGGAGGGATTGGGGGCAGGAGGAGAAGGGGCTGACAGAGGATGAGATGGCTGGAAGGCATCGCTGACTTGATGCACATGAGTATGGGTGAACTCTGGGAGTTGGTGATGGACAGGGAGGCCTGGCGTGCTGCAGTTCATGGGGTCACAAAGAGTTGGAGACGACTGAGTGGCTGAACTGAAATGCAACATAAATACTAGCTATTATAATTCATACACATAAATCAGTGTGGGTGGGGTTGATGTCATAAGGATTATTAGTTAAAAAAATGAAATAACTAAAAGCTATTTGGCTAAAAAATAGCCATGTATTTGACCAAAGTAGTTTTTTCCTATTCATGTAACATTCAATAAATAGTCAACAAATATTTATTGAGTTATTATTGGCACTGAAATTATTCAAATATATACAAATTTTAACAATGAGCAAAAATCTTGCTCTCCTAGAACTTAAATTCCAGACACTGAAGTTGCATAGGTAGATTAGATTAAATGATTTCTTCAAATCCCATCCTAAACCATGACATTAATTCCTAAATTTCAGGAATTTGTTTTTCAATGAAATGAGGGCTTCCCTGGTGGCTCAGACGGTGAAGAATCTTGTTTGCAATGTAGGAGTGAAAGTGAAAGTTGCTCAGTCGTGTCCAATTCTTTGCGACCCCATGAACTATACTGTCCATGGAATTCTGCAGGCCAGAATATTGGAGTGGGTAGCCATTTTGTTCTCCAGGGGATCTTCCCAACCCAGGGATTGAACCCAGGTCTCCTGCATTGCAGGCAGATTCTTTACCAGCTGAGCCACCAGGGAAGCCCTTGGTACAATCCCTGGGTCAGGGAGATCCTCTGGAGAAGGAAATGGCAACCCACTACAGTAATCTTGCCTGGAGAATCCCATTAACAGAAGAGCCTGGTGGGCTGCAGTCCATTAGGTTGCAAAGAGTCAAATATGACGAAGTGACAGACAGACAGATATACTTTGTACTCAGAACTTTTCCTACATGTTTTTGTTTGTGTGTGTATATGTGTGTGTATGACGGATCTGTAAGGAAAGTATTGTTATCAACATTTTACCAGTAAGAAGACCATGATAGGGGAAAGTAAAGAAACTTAGCCAGGATGGAACAGTACTCAGTAGTAAATCTAAAATGCAAACTTAGGAAATCCTGATTTCAAGGGCACATGTTCTTTACCAGTAAACAATCATTTTAATATTTGGTGTGGTGGGATTATAGAAAAGAAAGAAAGAAAGAACAATTTTCAGTATTTCACTTAGTATAAAAATGTATTGAAATATTTAATTTTGTTAGATAAAACTTGTTAGCACTTGTTATTTCCTGGTACTGATAGAGTCAATTCCTAGGCAGGTTGATAAGAAGTCCAGGGTCCCAGAGGAGGAGAAAGCAGTCTGGGGTTCTCAAGGAGGAGATCAATCAGTTCAGTTCAGTCGCTCAGTCATGTCCCACTCTTTGCGACCCCATGAATCGCAGCACGCCAGGCCTCCCTGTCCATCACCAACTCCCAGACTTCACCCAGACTCGCATATATCAAGTCAGTGATGCCATCCAGCCATCTTATCCTCTGTCAGACCCTTCTCCTCCTGCCTCCAATCCTCCCAGCATCATAGTCTTTTCCAATGAGTCAACTTTTCACATGAGGTGGCCAAAGTACTGGAGTTTCAGCTTTAGCATCATTCCTTCCAAAGAAATCCCAGGGCTGATCTCCTTCAGAATGGACTGGTTGGATCTCCTTGCAGTTCAAGGGACTCTCAAGAGTCTTCTCCAACACCACAGTTCAAAAGCGTCAATTCCTCGGTGCTCAGCCTTCTTCACAGTCCAACTCTCACATCCATACATGACCACTGGAAAAACCATAGCCTTGACTAGATGGACCTTTGTTGGCAAAGTCATGTCTCTGCTTTTCAATATACTATCTAGGTTGGTCATAACTTTTCTTCCCAGCAATAAACGTCTTTTAATTTCATGGCTGCAATCACCATCTGCACTGATTTTGGAGCCCCAAAAAATAAAGTCTGACACTGTTTCCACTGTTTTCCCATCTATTTCCCATGAAGTGATGGGACCGGATGCCATGATCTTTGTTTTCTGAATGTTGAGCTTTAAGCCAACTTTTTCACTCCCCACTTTCACTTTCATCAAGAGTCTTTTTAGTTCCTCTTCACTTTCTGCCATAAGGGTGGTGTCATCTGCATATCTGAGGTTATTGATATTTCTCCCGGCAATCTTGATTCCAGCTTGTGCTTCTTCCAGCCCAGCGTTTCTCATGATGTACTCTTCATATAAGTTAAATAAGCAGGGTGACAATATACAGCCTTGACGTACTCCTTTTCCTATTTGGAACCAGTCTGTTGTTCCATGTCCAGTTCTAACTGTTGCTTCCTGACCTGCATATAGGTTTCTCAAGAGGCAGGTCAGATACTATAGTATTCCCATCTCTTTCAGAATTTTCCACAGTTTCTTGTGATCCACACAGTCAAAGGCTTTGGCATAGTCAATAAAGCAGAAATAGATGTTTTTCTGGAACTCTCTTGCTTTTTCCATGATCCAGCAGATGTTGGCAATTTGATCTCTGGTTCCTCTACCTTTTCTAAAACCAGCTTGAACATCTGGAAGTTCATGGTTCACATATTGCTGAAGTCTGGCTTGGAGAATTTTGAGCATTACTTTACTAGCTGTGAAGAGATACCCCACATCCAAGGTAAGAGAAACCCAAGTAAGATGGTAGATGTTGCAAGAGGGCATCAGAGGGCAGACACACTGAAACCATAATCACAGAATGCTAGTCAATCTGGTTACACTAGGACCACAGCCTTGTCTAACTCAATGAAGCTAAGCCATGCCCGTGGGGCCACCCAGGACAAGCGGGTCATGGTGGAGAGGTCTGACAGAATGTGGTCCACTGGAGAAGGGAATGGCAAACCACTTCAGTATTCTTGCCTTGAGAACCCCATGAACAGTATGAAAAGGCAAAATGATAGGATACTGAAAGTGGAACTCCCCAGGTCAGTAAGTGCCCAATGTGCTTCTAGAGATCAGTGGAAAAATAACCCCAGAAGGAATGAAAGGATGGAGCCAAAGCAAAAACAATACCCAGCTGTGGATGTGACTGGTGATAGAAGCAATGTCCAATTCTGTAAAGAGCAATATTGCACAGGAACCTGGAATGTCAGGTCCATGAATCAAGGCAAATTGAAAGTGGTCCAACAGGAGATGGCAAGAGTGAACGTCGACATTCTAGGAATCAGCGAACTAAAATGGACTGGCATGGGTGAATTTAACTCAGATGACCATTATATCTACTACTGCAGGCAGGAATCCCTTAGAAGAAATGGAGTAGCCATCATGGTCAACAAAAGAGTCCGAAATGCAGTACTTGGATGCAAGGGGTCTGGAATTCTCCAGGAGGAAACAACAAACATTTTTTTTTCTCTCTCTCTACTTTTTTTAAGTCATGTAAAATGGTTATTTTTCTTTAAGCCTGGAACTGATGATTACACAATAAAGAACTCAGTTTAAACTTTGTACTAGGAATTATATAACAATAATGTATCCTGCTTGAAGACAGTTTCTCCTTCCTGAAAACTTTATGACTAATATTGATATCTTAGGATGTATATTATGGGAGTGGGTTGGTTGGATCTTTCTATTGTTAAGTTCTAATCCTGTTATCCTAAAATGTAAATTGTAGGAGTGGGTCTAGTAAGATCTTCGAACCTTGAGACATTCTTTTGATTTATTGTAATAACTAATTTAAAAAGTATATAACTTCTTTGCTAATGCTAGCAAGGGGGGCACTCTCCATCTCCCTTCTGATGTCTATGTCAGAAACTTTCTCTGCCCTTTTTCACTTTAATAAAACTCTGCTACACAAAAGCTCTTGAGTGATCAAGCCTGGTCCCTGGTCCCAAAGCTAAATCTTCTTTGGAGATCACGAATCCAACATTGTTTACTGTAAGCTATCAGTATTGAGCATATGGATGCTTGCTATATGAATCTTTATAATTTTATCTATTTTTTGAGAGGCACACACAAAGGGTCAAATCATTTATTATGCATTTACTATGTGCCAGACACTATTCTAAGCTCTTAATATATGTATTACTCTTTTAATCTGCACACGTATCTTGTGTGACTGATGCTATTACTAAACCACAAATGTAAGAGTTGAGGAAAGGGTAATACAAAGTGATTGAATAAGTAATAGAGCTGATATTCAGATCCTGGTAGGAAGTTTACAGAGCATGTGTTTTTCTTAAAGCTATCTGCTACTCTCATTTCAAATAACAAAATGAATATAACATTTAATGAAACTTTTAAAATGTGAAAAGCAGTGTTTCCCTCATTTTGCATGAATTAATTGGTTTAATTCTACCAACAACATTATATACAGTTGTAGTATAATAGAAACTTATATATTTTCCCTTTAAAGCTGCAAAACATGAACCACACAGAGGTTTAGTAATTTGCTTAAGTCCACACATCTAGAACAAATATCATCATCACCAATACTGATTACTTTTGAGTATTCAAATAGATCAAGTATAGAGATATTATTTCTTTTTAATTATTTTAGTAGTTCATCAGATGAACTCTGCCAGGCAAGCCCTAGTCATATTTTATATATGAGATAATTGAGGTTCAAAAAACTTAGGTAAATCACCAAGCTACAAAGAAAGTAAACATCTTTGCTAACATTTGAACCAGTGTCTTGCTGACACCAGAGGTCAGGGTCTCATTCAGAGGTGTAAATTGAGATATTTAAAGAAGTTTCACACTTACTCTCTAAAAAGATAAGAACCATAAAAGAGTATCTTGGGAATAAAATATGATTACTTTTGATGTATTTTGCATTCAGTACTTCACCAAAACCATCCTTCTAACTTTTCAGAGAAGGTGAAAAAGTGGGTCAAGGTTGAATACTATTCTTAATTTTGCCTTTTGGATATGCTATATAGGTCACCTCCTGAGTGTATAACTCTATCCATAATTCACTTACACAGTGGGATAAAAGTTCCATTACATGCCAAGACTGATTACCCAGGTTTTTTTCATTAGATGAAGTTAAAAGCCCAGAATCTTTATCTAAAGACCATCTGACAGGAATTGTGCTGACATGATACTTTCATTTCTGGTTGACACTATAGGGTGAGTTTTCATTACTTAGCTATTCCTTGCAAATATCGCTCAGGTTATGTTGGTGTGAACCATAAGTCCTCTGAAAGGATCTGACAAGATAAAACTGCTGTTTCCCAACTATTTCCATTTCAATCTTTCACATAAGCAATCAGAGTTCTGTATAATACCTATCTAGGGCCATAAAGACATCTGATGTCAGCTCTTTCCATTTCCCACTAGTCTAATGTGATGGATAAGAATGTGTACCGTCTCCTTTGTTGTCCTTTTTGCATGAAGTTTTAACTTATCACTATTTGTGTTGCTAAGTACAATGATGAATTATTCACCTAGAAATCTGAAAATAGAGTTTCATTATCTACTGATAAGGTGTATACGTGTGTGTGTGTGTATATATACATATATATATATATAAATGGGCAAGTTCAACTAAGAATTCTTTTACACTTCAGAGAGAACAAATTCAAAGACAGATCAGTGAGGGAAAAAAGAAAAGTCTTTTAATAACCCAGTCTTCATTTAACTGATCTGTAAGACAGTCAGACTTCAATGTGTTTCTCAAAGAACCTTAAGAATTAGCTAAAAAAATCATAATCAAATAATAATTCACATTTACATTGTTATCTTAAAATACATCTGAGTAATGTTTGTATATAGGTGAAAGCTACCATGAGAATATAAATTCCAATTATGGAAAAATAGCTTTAGATTTCAGGGCATATGAATTGTTTAATGCTGTATCTAGCATGTATATTGACTCAATGCCCTATATAACCTAGCTCTTCTACATGGATTTACTTCAAAGCTTATAAAAACATATTTGTAAATTTCTAACTACCTAATCATAATAAAGGTCCATCTAGTCAAAGCTATGGTTTTTCCAGTAGTTATGTATGGATATGAGAGTTGGACTATAAGGAAAGCTGAGCATCAAAGAATTGATGCTTTTGAACTGTGGTGTTGGAGAAGACTCTTGAGAGTCCCTTGGACTGCAAGGAGATCCAGCCAGTCAATCCTAAAGGAAATCAGTCCTGAATATTCATTGGAAAGACTGATGCTGAAGCGGAAACTCCAATACTTTAGCCACCTGATGGGAAGAATCGACTCATTGGATAAGACCCTAATGCTGGGAAAGATTGACAGTGGGAGGAGAAGGGGACAATAGAGAATGAGATGGTTGGATGACATCACCGATGCAAGGGACATGAGTTTGAGCAAGCTCTGGGAGTTGGTGATGGACAGGAAAGCCTGGCATGTTGTAGTCCATGGGATCGCAAAGAGTCAGACACGACTGAGCGACTTAACTGAACTGAACTGAAAAATGTCTGAATGATAAGGTAATAATAGTGGTAATGCTGTTGCTGATATTAATGATGGTAACTTAGTTTACTGAGTTCTTAGCATATTCAATCTTTCACTTGAGCAAAATACCTCATTTAACATTCAACAGTTTTGTATGTATACATAAAATATGTATCATTTTTATTTTCTCAGTTATATAGACTGATATTTAAAGAGACAAATTTTCATGCAACTCACATGAGGCAGCGGTGTGATTCAAATTCAGTGTTGTCTGACTCAAGAGACAATGATTTAAACTCAACTTCAATTACAGCTTTTAAAAATAAGACACAAGGACATGCCTATTCATAAATCATTTGTGGTATATCCTCACATGGAAAAAAATGTCTTACTAATGAATTAATATGAGTGACTGAAAAGTTATCATAAAAAAATAGACAAAAACACAATTATACTTAGATGTTAACATCTCTTTCTCAGTAATTGATTGGACAACCAGACAACTATCTATACAGAACTCAACAGAAGCAACTAACTTAACTTAATTGACTGTGACATACAGCATTTAACTCTAGAATATGACCCATTTTTAAGTAAATAGGAAACACTCATCAAGACAGATCATACACTGGGCCATAATATATCTCAATAAATGTCAGAAGTTTGCAGTCTCACAGAGTACATGATCTGAAAGAAAACAATTAAATTTCAAATCAATAATAACAATTAGAAGATCTCTTATATATTTGGAGATGAAATTGTTCATTCCAAATAATCCATAGCTCAATAAAGAGATTACAATGGAAATAAAATCAAAACACACAAATATCAAAATATCAAAAACACTGCTTATAATATTTAGTGAAAATTTACAACTAAAGATGGTAAGAATGAAATTTAGAACTTTAAATGCTAATATGAGATAAAAAAAGATTTTTTAAATTAATGATCTGAACTTTTCCCCACAAATGCTGGAAATTACCAAATTGCCAAAATTAAACAGGAGGAAATAAAAATAAGAATAACAAAGGAAAAATATCACTGAAATAGAAAACAAACTGTAAAGAAAATTAAATAGTCAAGCAATGGTTCTTTGAGAAGATCAAATACTGATTATAAGCCCTATCAGGAATAATAAAGAAAGGATAGGAAAGACAAATTGCCAATATCAGAAATGAAAATGGTTATAGCTGTACAGAACCTAAAAATACTGATAAAAACTTAAGGGAAATGTAAAGAAATTTATGCAGAGAAATTGAAAAGCTAGATGAAATGGAACAATAGTTAAAAAAAAACAAACAATATACCAAAATTGACTGATGTAAGATTTAAAATATGAAGAACTATATATTTGTTAAAGAAATTGAATTCAGAACTTTTAAAAAAGGAAAATTCCTTGTGAGGAAAATTCTAGACATAGATGTTTTTGTTGATGAAGTTTATAAATATTCCTTATTAATTTTGTAATGAAGAGAATAATATGTGTAATTGGTGCTTATTTTAAAGGCAAGAACCATACCTAGGAAAATTTTAGGCTGTCATATACATAGAAAAATGGAAAATACATAAAATCCAGGGAATTTATAGTGCTCAAAAGACAATTTAAAAACAATATTCAATACTGGGCATATTTTGAGATTTCAGAACAGTTGTATGCTGACTGCCAAGCTACAAACATACAGAAATGTTTTCGCTTGTATTTAATACGTATAAATCATGTTTGTGTATGTAATGAGAAGCTCTTTTATTAAATAAAAGAGGGAAAGAGTATAAATTTTGGTAGAAAAAATCTACAGTTATTTAATGTATATATGTTAATATGTGAATGCATATATGGATGCATATAAATGTCATTTCCATGTAACAAATATTTCTTAATGAAACAATTCAAGTTCTTAAATTAGAAGCAGAACAAGATCTAGGTAATTAACGATTTTTTTTCCCACAACAATATGATTTAGCAACTTCCACTGTTGTTCTTCTAAGTCACGTATTATGTATATGTACCTTCACATTACAATTTCAAGAAACAATATTTTATTTTTAAAATGTAGAAAAATGTTATCCTATATTTATTCATGCAAATTGATTATTGAAGGTAATTCTGCCCCAAATCATGAAATCATTTAAAACAGCCACTACATTTAAATATCTTTTTTTTTTAAATTTCAGATCTGATTTTTTTTCTGTCTCTGAATTCAGTACATGTGGCAACTGATAATGATTGATGGTGAAAAGCAAATATGCTATGTTTTCATTATTACTATTTTGTACTATATTTTTAAAGGATTAGCAAGGAGTTTAACTTTGCTGAAAAGAAAGCTATATTTTATTTTAAAACAGACAATAAAAAGGGATTTTTTTTATTGCAAACAGACTTTATTAGCCACTCACTTTTACTCATTTTTGAAAGAATGAGAAGTGACTAGCTTTACCCAATATTGTTTTGTTTCATCAGGAATGATAATGCTTTGTATAATTTCTGCTTCATGCTTGAGTAGTGATAATCAGGCATTATGTTTTTTCACTATTCAGAAGAAAATCATGTTTCTATGAAATTCTTCAATATCTAGTTAAGATGGAATGTTTTCCTTTGACAGATACCTTTATATGGGCTTTTTCTGAATTGTCTTTCAGAAAGTATGGTGCTCACAACTCCTTTTGGAACCGCAGTAAGTAGTACCACATACCTGCTTTTGAGTGTGTGTGTGTGTGTGTGTGTGTGTGTGTGTGTGTTCATTTTGCAAATTTAGTTCTACAAGGCAATTTATGTCTATGTCCAACATGGAGTTACTGGGGGCAGGAGGAGAGAAGAATTTCATGAACCATCTTGCCTGCTGCCAGTTTACAATTATGACAACGATCATTGGTTTCCGTGACTCTGTGTGTGTGTGTGTGTGTGTGTGTGTGTGTGCGTATTGGTAGCTCAGTCATGTCTGACTCTGCGACACCGTGTACTGTAGCCCACCAGGTTCCTCTCCATGGAGTTCTCTAGGCAAGAACACTGGACTGGGTTGCCATTCCCTTCTCCAAAGGGTCTTTCCTACCCAGGGGTCAAACCTGGTCTCCCACACTGCAGGCAGATTTTTACCACCTGAACCACCAGGGATGCCCCTCTGTGACTATAGGAACAACCAAAAAGGCAGCAGTGAGATATGGCCAGTCATGGACAGGTCTCAAGTGTCCAGAACGAAGTGTCTCCAATTCCAGAATGGTATCAAGAGTGTGAATGACTCTGGGAGAGATCAAAGAGAAGAACCATTCACATTAACATTGTTTTATAGGTTACCAACATCTGGAAGGCATTACAACCCTCAGAAACTCCTATGTCACTGCTGAGGCATTTTGACCTCAGTAATTACATAACTGATTTTATCAGGTGACTTGATCATTCCTTTAGACAGTGTCTTGTCTTTCTGTGTTCATTTTTGTGACTCTATTCCATTAATAAGGAGCAGAAAGTTACCTGAGAATACATTCAGAATATTTTATTTTATTTTATTTTATAGATGAAGAAACAGACATTCAATTTCTATCATATGAAACTATATATATATCCATTCAATGAAAGTACTTTAGGCATCTTTCGTTTCAGAATCATTGCTGTAACTATGGGTTGGTGAACAGAATTGAAGTGTTGTCATTTGCCGCAAGAACAATTTTTGATTATGCTTTGAAAATTGTATTAAAATAACAACAAAAAAACAATAAAACTCTATGAAATGGTAATTTTAATATGTTAACATTTCAGAGTTAATAGTTTCTTTTACTTGGGCTTTTGTTCTGCAAACTGCAGCCTTGAATTTCTTTGATGTGCTATTTAAAAAAAAAATTACAGAAATAACTAGTGTCATCTGTTGGTGAAACTGAAAATTACAAGATATCTTGGAACAGTATTTCTTTAAAAAAATGTTTATCATTCTTGTAAGTTTCATTGAAGAAGCATCTGTGGGGTTTTGAAGCTAATAACTCTTTTGTGCCTCATTTTATCTTCTATTCTCAAAAATAAATAGTGCTCTTCTAGATTATAGTGGAGCAATGACAAAACTGTTTTGCAAAATGAATTTAAAAATATGAGGCTTCTTTAGATAAATGGACATTTGTTTATATCTAGCAAATAATATATATCATATATATGTATATAGCAACTATAGATGCTGCTGTAGAACAAATTAATAATACCTGTGTCCTTTTCTGTTACTAGCTTTATTGCTATGGTGAGGCTGCTTTGAATTTGGGCAAAGAAACATTAAGAATATTAAGTTTGGCATGTGGGAGGAAGAAAGCTCATTCAATAATGTCTTTCAATTGAGTCTTAATTCCTCTTAGCACCAAACAATCTATATCTCATCATTTCCCTTCTTCCAAAAGTTGCTAAATGAATGGAATGGCAGTGATTTCAAAGTTACAAAGATAGTCACATCTCCAAGGAAACAATGCCCATTCTTCTATAGTTTCAAAAAGAGAACAAGAGGGACAATGAGCGGGGGGCGGGGAGAAGAGGTAAAAGAGGTATAACTAGAACGGGCCCCTTTTGATAGTGAGGGGAATTATATCCTTTTCACTGCTTACAGTGGTCTCCAGCCAGTATCATTAGCAATTCATAGAGATTTTGTTGAAAATGCAGAATCTCAAGTCACATTGATATCTGATGAGTAAGAGTTAACATTTTAATAAAATCATCAGGTAATTCATAAGAATGCTATTGTTTGAAAATCATGGCTCATTCCAGTTAACTTGTTAAAGTCTCACAGTGCTATTAGGTACATATTATACTTTTATTCCCATTTTACTGATCAAAAAATAGATCCTCAGAATTACTCTTTACTTTCCCGCATGTTTCAAATACAGCAAGAATCTCCCAGCAAAGCCAAATTTAATTAGTGTGCTTATCAGAAATGATATTTTCTAGAAATTTGTTTGCTAAACCAATCACTTTACCATTTATGTGTGAACATTTTTTTCTCCTATTAGACAAAATAGAGACTATTTATGTATCTCTATTCCTAGCCCATGACTGTCATGCCAAGAAATTTAACAATTTGACAGTACATATGTGTGTAGTTGTATCAATAGCCTCTACAACTTTAGGCACATTTCTCAACTTCTATTAGTTTCAGCATCATTGTCCATAAATAATAATCTGGTAGTAGAATAATGGTTCTCAATTCTAAAGGACCTTCAGCCCTTTAGAGAACAAATATTTCATAAACCTTCTTTTATTATTCTGAGATTAAATTCACAAACATTATTGTCTACCTCTACACATAATCTAGGAAAATGGAAAAGTTATATAATGCTCTAAATTGACATAACGGAGAAACAAAAGGAAACCAACTGATGAAATATATTTTTCACTGTGTTATTGCTTTAGCATGGCTACAGTAGAAGATAAAATATCAATACAGTAGTCACCTCTTTGCCTCTGTTCCCAGAATTACCATGAACTTTGTGGTCTCCAGTGCAGACTGATATAAGTAATTGTATTGCCTGTGTATACAGCATAATTGCTATGACTGCTAGTGATGTGACTTCCCCAAATGGCAAACACTCTTAATTTTGAGGAAGGAAAACTGATTTGATTTATTAAGTTCATATAATTTGACCAATCTGAGCAAAATATTTGCTGACTTAACTGGCCCAAACTAGCCAGGCTTCTCAACTACCCCCATATCCAGGTCCTCCAGTTTTGTTCACTTCTTCTTATAAAAGAAGAGTCATTCTGCCTGAACTTTGGGACCCTCAAACTTAAAATCAAAGTGTTCTCTCTATTACAATGCTCTTCCTTTTACTATTGCACTGTCTAAAATTGCATTTGAATAAAATCTCTCTTTACCTTCCTCTGGAATTTTTTTTTTTACATACTTCTAGAAATTCAGAAAGTTATTTTGCCAAAGAAGAAAATGGTCTTTGAAAGGACATCACATTGTAATCATCTTTCATAAGCCCCTTTTTACATAGTTAGAGACAGCCTTCATAATTGAGTTTTACTAAATTTTCAGAAAAAAGAGTACAGTATAATAGGCGACAGTCCCTCTCTCAGATATTAGCACTTGAGGCTAGAGTCTAGTTGGTAAGCTTGAATGCAAAATGTTTTGTGTTTAAAAATAAAGCAGAATTATAAACAAAGCTCAGATGATTATGAACAGAGGTTTGAAAGTTGTGTGAGATATGAAAAGTTCTTTTCATTGGGTAAGACTTTTTCATGCCTTGTGATTTGTAGCAATGCTGGCTACCAAATAACATTAGTCCTGATTATAATAACCAGCACACCTGATCACATTCCAAAATGCCACCTAGAAAACTAAACTACCTCAGTAAAATCCACTGTGCTAGAAGATACTGACATCTTTTTACTTGTAAAAGTCCACCATTCTAAATCAACATACAGCAAAGAATGGGTACTAAGAAGCTCTATTTAGAAGAGTATACTTTTCATTAGTCTGAACTAATAAATCCTCAAAATATAGGGATATGTGTGTGTGTGTGTGTGTGTGTACATGTGTATTTATACCTCACCTCATTTCAAAAAGATTGAAGGATGTGATATGAATGTATTTTTTTATCCTTTTATATATTTCCAAAGCTGGTGTGTAAAGAGGTCAGCATAATCACTTTCTTTGAGTAAGAGATTTAATCTTTTTAAAGGCTGTGTGTGCCTAAATTGCATAATTAGCATTATTCTAAATGTATTATAGGAGCATATTATATACAGAAGTTATAATAATTAAAATTATGGAAAATCAATTGATTTTATTCCCATTCAGCCATTTAGTCATTCAGTCAGTCAAAATATAATTAGATACTTATGTGGTCGTGAATAATCCAGGAAATACTCATGAAGCTTAGATTTTACTGGGAGGAGAAAAGGAAATAAAGGCACACACACAAAATAAAATCATCAAATAAACACATAAAAGTATAATCAATGCTAAGGAGACCATTGAAATAAAGCTAGGATGAAGAACAACCTGGTACTTTAGACGATTAGAAGAATCATTTTAAATGATACAGCACGTAAGATGATATCTGCATATTAAGAAGCTAATTGATGCATGAAAATATGAAGAAAAACCCATCGGGCAGAGAAGAAAATATGAAGAAAAACCCATCAGGCAGAGAAAATAGTTTGTGTAGTAGTCCTGAAAGGAAGAAGCCCAGTATGGCATGAATTTGGTGGAGGTAAGGGCCACCCTGGAGGTTACTTTTAAAAGGCATTCAGTCTTGAAAACCTAGCATCCCACATCATTCTTAAGGCTCTGAAAGTAAGTAGTCTAGCTCATCCACCCATGACCCAACGCATCAGTCTATGCATTTATGCAACCAGATGTGCAGGCATCTATCCATGCATCTATTTATCCATCCATCCATTTATCCACACATCTACTTGCTCACAAGAAGTTATCACATACTATGTTCTCTGTTTTTTTTTTAAATCATCAAGTTTAATGATAAATACATTCCCAATTGCTGACCTCAAAAAAGTCATGGCCTGATGGACAACAGTCTATTTTACAATAAATAGAGAACGAGGACCCCTCCTTCTGTTACTTTCACTGCTGTGAGTTCTGATGCAGAACCTGCTGAGAGATTTACCCAGTTGTCAGCCTCTTGCAATCACACAGTAATGACTCTCTGTGGTGTCTGACAACAATCAAGCCCCTTATCTTCAGATAACTCACAAGATAAAGCCTGTGACTACAGCATCAAGCCAGACTAATGTGCCTCTCTCACTCTATGAGAACATATGCCTTTGGATATAGCTTTAGATGGATACACTGGTGGCAACAATAAATAGATGTATTACATTGTCTGCCTAAGTGCACAGATACACAAATAGATAAATTCAGTGGGGAGAAAAGCAGGCCTTGGGATATCAGCATCTCATCCCTGGGAAAGCTGATTGCTAGAGCCTTGACGGAAGGAACCTATTTACTTGTAACAAGGACCATGCCAGGCTGATTTGACAACTCCTGGAGTAAATATTTTAAAACCATAAGGGAAGAAGAAATTACTTAACCTCAAGTCCTTGTAAACCAAGGAAAGCTTGTCATACGACATTTTCCCTTCTGCGACTTTATGTTGTAGTTCCCCTAAAGCCATAACTATTAACTGAATTTGATGGATTTATTATTTATATTCTATTCTGAGGAAGAAGAAATAGTGGGGGGGGGGTGGGAGTGGGAACAGAGAACTACACAGCATGCTCATTAAGAGGTAGATTTTTCTAACTGTTTCCTAAATGGAATTTCTGGCTCATCTGACCTCTATTTTGTTACCTCCTCTATTTGCTAGAAAAAGGTTGAGGGTTTAGCATGATATTTTAACTGTGATGATTCTGCTATAGAGAAAAAGTTAAAATGTCTTTAGCTGAGGAATAGAGAAGAGATTCACTAAAGGTTTCTTGCCGTGCAAATATAGAAATGTCTCACCCTATTCTCCCCCATCTTCTTGTAGAAAAAAGAACAATCTCAAACTTTCACCTCTAAAAATTGCCACTGTGTTTTAAAATCCCACTGAAATGATTAGTTGACTGTCTCGCCAAGGGTCAGTTCAGAAAAGCTGGTATCTAAATAATCATACAGTTCAGGCTCACTGTATTTAGAAAGGAAACAGTTACAAGATTTACCCTTTGCTCGCTGCAGTGATCCTGAGATAAATCTTTCCCCAAGAAGTCAAGCTGTTGTTAAAAGCATGTCACCATTTTGGCCAACTTGAGAGTTTCACAGCTTAGGGTCAGAGTTAAATATTACAGTAGTTTGTAGTCAAACATAGAGCAAGAGAAGATAGGGAAAACACTTCCTGAACCCTGTACCTCATCAAAGTCGACATCTTAGGTGCTGCAGAAACATTTTGGGGTTGACCAGGTATGTTCATCTTTCTCAGATAACAGCCACCTGTACCCAGCTCCTCCGCCATGAGCCACCTTTGGGAACAAGAGCTGTTCAGCCTGGTTCCACCAATCAGATTATTTTTCCTAGGAATTTGGAACTGGAGCAAGTTAGTCTTAAATCTATAGAGACAACTTTGAATGGGGTGCAAGTAAGATCAGGCATGATAATGGCCACTCACACAGAAAAAAAAAAAGAGTTTTATTAATAAAGTTCACATTGAGAAAAGCAAATACCTCTCTGTTATCTTTGCCCTTGATTCCATGCAATTTCCTTTATTAGCTTAACCAAGTTTGAAAAGGTTTTATAATTGGAAACTAATTTTACCTAAAAGGCACTACTCCAATAATCATGCCACAGAACTTATTTTCTCAATTCCACATACTGCTATTTACTTGAAGAATGTACATGCAGTGAAATATTAAATATTAGTCATAGTGTCTTTCAAAGTCAACAAACCATGCTATCAAGTTTCATTTAATCACCTAGAATTTATAAGGCTCTGATAGTTTAGTGGGAATAGAGAGATTAATAAGATGTCCTTGAACTTCTAAATGAGTGGACAGGGCTTCTTATCACTACATTTCTATAATACATTTATGTCCAACATACAAGTATTCAAGTGGAATGAGAAAGTAATCTATAGTCAATGTATAGATCACATTAGTCATTATTTTAACTGGTACATTCAGACACACTCAGAGTCAGAGAAACACCCCAGGAGTTTTCAAGACTGTAATAAACCAAGTTCCCTGAGAAGAGACTGAAGTAAAAAGATGTGATAAGCTCTTCTACTTATATAGACCTGTCCTTGGAGAAATCCAATTTCAAATGCTTGGGGAATCTATCCAAAGAAAACAGTCCAATAACATACCAGGAAATCTATAAATCCAAGATGTTAAATGTCAACAGAGTTGGATAGAAAAGCTTGGCAATTAATCTCTAGAGGCAACAGTTGAATGTGTTGGAAAATGATTATGGAGTGAGGTTGTTAATCAAACTTATTTGGCAAAAGATGCATTAGATAAGGTAAGGAACTGATGACAGAAGTTTTCAGAGCACAAGGATACACTTAGGTTTCTTAGCTTTCATATTTGGGGCACAGGGAGTCTAGTCCACCAAAAAAATAAATAAATAAATAAAAGACTTTGACTGTGTGAACCTAGCATACTACGGTGGTAATAGAAATTTGCTTAGAGAAATGACTAAAGGAAACTAAACTGTAATTTCAGTACTCCTGGAGGTGTTTTATTTGGCACCAGTCTACATCATAGACTGTTCCCAGACCTCTGCAAACCAATAACTATTCTTGGTTCACAAGACAGAATCCTCAGGCCAGCATTCAAATTCCATCTCCACCACTCACAGACCATGTAGCTTTGGAGAAAGCACTTAACTTCTTTGAGCTTGTTTCTTTACCTGTAAAAGAGGGGAAAAAAAAAAAAAAAAAACAATCACAGTAACAATGCCAAGAAAGATGATTATATTTCTCAAGGATATTTTGGACATCAAGCTAGCTAGCATGTTTAGCCTCTTGTCACCTCATTTCTTCATCTTTAATCATCACTATAAATACATGCCCCTTTTTTAAAATCACTAGTCCAGCCTGTTTTCCATACTCATGGACAACTAGACCTGCTTCCTCCCATACCAAATCATTCCATGCTCTGAAACAAACACCGTTGCCTTTCTTTTCAAATGTAGTTCACAAAATTTATTATAATAATAACATGCTATTTTTTAATAAAATGAATATATGCCCATTGTAGAAAAAGTTTAAAAAATACAAAAACTATTAAAAATCAATAATCTACAAACATATCTACTGTTAATATTTTGATATTTTTTCCTTATTTTAACTAAACAAAGTTGAAGCTTTGGGAAGCTGTTAATATATTGCCATCTTCTTCCCTACGTTTCCTGGTGTCTCAGTGGGAAAGAATCTGCCTGCTAATACAGGAGGTGTGGGTTCAATCCCTGGGTCAGGAAGATACCCTGGAGGAGGGCATGGCAACTGACTTCAGCATTCTTGCCTGAGAAACCCCATGGACAGAGGAGCCTGGTGGCTATAGTCCATGGGGTTGCAAAAGAGTCAGACACAGCTCAGTGACTAAACAGCAAATATTCTTCCTTATGTATTTTAGGAATTTTTTAAAAGTCATGTGATTTAGTTTCCAAGAAGACAGATATATCTTGCATATATTTTTTTCTGTTTCTTTTTTTTTCTTCTTTTATTGAGATATAATGAAAATATAACATTGTGTGTTTCAGATATACAACATTATATGTTGTGTATAATGATCCCCACAATAAGTTGACATCCATCACACCTAGTTACAAAATTTTTCTTTCTTGTGATGGGAATTTTTAAGATCTCTTAGCAACTTGAAAATATACACTACAGATTTGTTCACTATAGTCATCATGTTGTGCATTACACAAGTGCCTTTAATATAAAATTTAACAGTTCCCTTGATAGCTTCACATAATGTCCTCTCCCCTCTTCCTTCATTTAAAGAAAGCTTTGGTTTGAGAAGATGTTATTTTTTCTTTTCTCTTCCTTTGTTAGACCCAGAAGAAAGTTGGAATTTTCCTTCCTCCCACTCTTGTTCATGAAAAACTGGGCATGTTTTAAACTCTTCTGAGCTTCTTCTAAATTAATAAAATACGTCTTGAGGGTGGAGATGATTCAGTTAGGCAGTGCATATAAAATAATCTGATTATTCCTCTGCCCCTCCCCGTGATTGTCTAACTCTTGTCTGAAATTGAGCCCTGCAGAAGGCATCCTCTGGGCTCCCTGTCCTCAGGTTTCTGGGTGGGTGTGGTAGGTCTAGCGTCTCCCTGCCTCACCACTTCCCTGGCAGTAACCCCATTTCTTTCTGGCTAGAGTTTTTGTCAGGCACCCCTTTTTACAATCGTCATCTGGACTCTGATGAGATTGCCCCACCCCTTCAAGCCTGGGGTGGTAACAGCTTCTCAGTTTTGCTACATTTTGGGCACCTCACCAACCACCAATGATTCCTTTGACCCTGTCCATACTCTGTGAAATTGTCCTTCATTAAATTCTGTCGGTTAAACCCTTTTAATTAAGCCATCTTTTTTCTGCCAGAGTGCTGACTGATGCACAGAGGATTTAGTGCCTGTCAGTAGCCAGCATTTCAGAAATATTGGCTTTTTATGTGTGACAAAGTAATATATAGGATGATGAAATAATTATTCACTTATTATTATTCTTAATCAGTGTCTGTATATATCATACCTGAAAAAACCCTAAATCAGTAAATGTTGGTCTCTTCCAAGATTTCCATAAAGAGCTTTTTAAGACACAACAGAAAAATGCTATTTTTAATTTGTCAGTAAACAGAGTAGTCAAAAGGAAACATCAAGGTTTTTTATTTTCAAAACTGAATTTGTTGTTTTCAATCTTGTTTTGACTGATGGATTTTCTGTTTTGTTTTGTTAAGCTAAATAGTCAGCCGTGCGGTCTTTTTATTTTATTCTTGTTTCTAATGGAAACAATTTTAGTTGAAAGGACCCCTCAAATTGCAAGCGGTGGATTAAAAGCAGTTTAAAATTCAACAGAAATAAAGTGGGGTTTTGAATCTGGATTACGAGAGCTGAAAAGCATTGCTTAGGATCCGATCGCTCTCCTTCATTACACTTGTGCCTTCCGATGAGAGAGTCATTATCTTTCCTGGACAATCATCAGTTAAATAAAAATAACAATGTATAGTCCAAATGACTTGAGTTGTGAATATCAGTGCAGTTAAAGTAGGCTCAGAGAAGTCCATTTAGTGCAAGGAGATTCAGTTACAAGCATTAACTGCGTACCCATGATAGGCCAGACGGTGCAAGTATTTCAGTATAAAGAGTCAGCACAAGGCCCGTTGATGCTGAGTAGGGTGGCAATGAGGATTGGCATGGGGGAAAGTTAAGTAGGCAATGCACGCTAGTTTTGTAGTGCTGCCTTCAAAACTGCAAAAAAACTTCCCAACAAAACAAAACCCCATGAACTGGGCATTTTACACACAATTCTGGAGGATAGAAGTCCAAGGTCAAGGTTGATTCCCTCTGAGGCCATGGGGGAAGGATGTGCTCCAGACCCTCTCCCTAGCTTTAGATGGTCTCTGTCTCTTCACATTGTCTTCCCTCCATGCGGGTCTGTGTTCAAACTTTCCCTTTCTGTCGTGACACCAGTATCCAATAACCCAATGATGTCTCTTTAACTTGTTTACCTCTGTAAAGACTGTTTCCACACAGGATCACATTCCAAGATTCTGGGAGTTAGGACATCAACATATATAAAGGGGATTAAGGGCAGAATTCAAGCTACAACATAATGAAAACAGTTACAATACCCTGTGGTCGAGGAAAGCACAGGGCACTTTGAGAGCATAAAGATGAGATGTCTACCTGAAATGATTAAACCTCTGTCTTAAGCCTCATTTTCTAATTTCTCCCTGTATTTAATTAGCTCTAAATCATTTTGTGTTTTCTCAATATCCAGGGCTCGCCTGTATTAACCTAACGAAAATACTCCTATTCATTAACCTCCAAGTCATTAGATTCCCCTCTTTTCAAGTGTTTCAGAGGGACTGAGCCCAGGACTCAAGCCTCAGTTAAGGCTCTAACTAGCTAGGTGACCTTGGGCAAATGAGTTAACTGCTCTGGACCTCCATTTTTCTACCAGTGAATCGAGGGATCAGGTGGTGAGCTGATGAAAATATCTTCTAGCCCCTATATTCCGAGATTCTAAATAATGTATGGATGCTGCCACACACTAACAGAAGTTCCTTCCTTTTTGAAGAGTTCAGCTCTGCTAAATTGGATGATAAATTTACCAAATTCTATATTAAAAAAGCACAGGTTGTACTGAACAGTTAATTGATTCATTTTGAGATAAAAAGTTAATATGAAACTCTTGCTCTTCCGGGAGGATATTGGTTTCAACTTTCAATATAATGGCTCTGGCTAAGTGAAAAATAGCAGTGCAGCAGTAAAGAATCCACCGGATGATACAGGAGATACAAGAGACCCGGGTTCAGTCCTTGGGGTGGGAAGATCCCCTGGAGGAGGAAATGGCAACCTGCTCCAGTGTTCTTGCCTGGGAAAGCCCATGGATAGAGGAGCCTGGCGGGCTACAGTCCATGGGTTGCAAAGGGTCAGCCACTACTGAGCAACTGAGCACATGCGAACTTAGTCACCTTATTTATGGTCTTCAGACCATCTGCCAAGTTAACTGGATACTTTAGTCAGAAATTGTATCTCCCAGAACTGTCTGGTTCTTTGCTTTGATTTTGTACTTTGTAGTGTGTAGTTGTTCTTCAAGAATTTGCCTCTGTAGCATAAAAATTATATTGAGCTGAAGGCATTACCAATTCAACTGATGCAGAAATATGCTTTCTCTGCACTCCCCTTATCTTCCTAATAGCAGAACCTTCCAGAAGAATTCAACTGTCATAAATAAGCCCCACTTTAAGGAAGGATTCTTGTGCAGGGAGAAAGAGTGACTATTGTCACTAGAGATGAAAAATTGCACAAACAGAGCTTATTAAAACAAATCTTGTCTTCCATTAGTTTTCCCCATATATTCCTCCGTCATTGTCAGCCATTTATTTTCCTTTAACATTCTAGCTGTCTCCCTTTTTAAACCAGTATATAAGCCCCAAATTCTAACTGCTTCTTTAACTCATATTTTCTTTCTTATTCACAGGTCTACATAAATGAATAAACTTGGTCTTTTCTCTAAGTGCTAATCTGTCTTCTGTCACTTCAATTTGCAGACTGCTATCAACTGAAAAAAGAAATGTACAAGCTGAAAGTTGAGAATTGTGTCTTATTTGATGGACAAAACTGAAGACTTAAAGCCCAGGACACAGCATCTCAGACAGCTCTGAAGACTACTCCAAAGAAGTAATGGAGGGATCAAGACATTATATATATATATAAGGTTTTGCAACAAAAAGCAGATAGAAGTTCAAAAGATTGCTGTTAATTTGAGAAAACAGATATCTCAAGTTAAAGAATCTTGTGCTTTATTGTATATGAGACAATGCAAGAGTCAGGACTCATTGAAGTCATCCCTTTGGTATGCACCGCAGCTATCTGGAGCCAGTCTCCTGTGCCCTCTCATCCTAAGTCTCCACAGAACTAGGGGGGAGGATGGGTGGAGGAGTCACTGGAGGGGTTGACTGCTAGGTGGTGGGAATCCTCTTTCTATCTTGAGTTCCCTCAGGTCTCACTATCAGGGTGGCTGTAATGTGATGTCTTGATGGCCGCAACATCCTTTGTTTACTGATGTGGCAGGCAACTTTTTTTTTTTTAATTGACATCTCCAATCAATAAGAGGGTAGAGTTAAAATTTTTCTCCTCAATGTTCTCTACATCAGACTGACAATTTAGAAAGTATTTCACTAATAAACATAGGTAGCTCTTAATTTAATAGCTAGAACAAAGAGTTGAAAAGTCAAGTTTTTCAAAGAAAAAGGAAGCACAGTCCTCATATAGGTTGTTTGAAGGACAGTTATTCAAAAAGAAATACTGCCTGTCTTAGTGAAACCAGGGTGGGTCATGCACATCCCAGCATGCTCTATTTTGGCCACAACTTTGAGATGTTCCCTGAAGGGATGCTGCTGCTGTGGGGCTAACCTGATAGAAAATCAGCATTTTTAGTGTAGTAGGGCAGTGCTTTCTTGGGAAGCATTCCTTTCTGGTGATAATTCCACGCATCACACTGAAATATACGTTAGCACTCCTAGTGGATTCAGTGATACAGGTGTTAAAATGGCCCCCGGCTGAGAGTCAGCATGATGTCCTTAGGAACACAAGTAACAATTCCAGATTGTGCCAGCTTATACCAAACTGTGCATTTGGCAAATCCACTCCCTGTAAGAAGTTAAAGAAGCATAGGGGAAATATGACTGCCTGATGAAAACTCTGTAGAGTAATCCATAGCAACTTTCTTATAGAAAGTTTATGGAATACTTTCGTAAATTCAACAGCATGCTTGGGACCCCTGAGTAGTCAAATCGTAATACAAAGATGGTTACCATGGAGATGCACTAATCAAGTGGCACCCAGATGGCAAAAAGGTGTTTTCTAGTCCTGGTTCTTTCATTTGCCAGGTACTCTTACTGAGACTTGAGAGATTTCAGTGGGGGCCAGGCAGGAGGTGTTCTGTCTACTTTGCCCCAAGACTCTTTTCAGATGCCAGCTCTTCATTTGTCCATTCACTCCACAGCTATTTCTTCAAAATCAAGCACTGTGCTAGGCATAGAAGATAGGTAAGTGAACACAACAGACCCAGTTTCTGACATCATGAAACTTTTCATATGTTGGGGAACTAGGAAGTGTGCCTGGAACATGGAGTAGAATGTGGAATCGATGCAAGCGTACCAAAACCTTAAAAATGCAGATCCCAAATGCTGGACACCAGATTAAATTTCACATGGAAGTCGGTAGGGATCTGTTGAAGGAATTTAAACACAGAGAAGGCTGATTTTGTTTTACCTTTCAGAAAAAAAAAACAAAAAAACCAAAAAAACATTACAGCAAGCTTTATGAAGGGTCTGAGCCACCAAGGAAACTTGGACATGACTGAATGATGAACACATTTTACGAAGGGTAGATTCATGAACAAGGCAAAATCAATATTTTTAAGCAGACAAAGCTATTTCTTCCAGTGAAATTCAATTAATAATGGCATTTAAATTTTCTATGCCTTAATTTCCTCGCATATGAAATAACTCAGTTGCACTAAATCAGAGGTTGGCAAACTATTGAGTTGGCTAAGAAGATTTATCAAATTTTTCCATAAGATACTATGGAGAAACTTTATGAACATTTTGGCCAACCCAGTGTGTAGCTCTCAGGCAAAATTTAGTAGGCTACCTCTTTATATAAATGAAGTTTCATTGGAAGATGTCAAGTTAATTCATTTTTCTTGGTCTGGATCTATGTTTGTGCTATAATGGAAGAGCTAAATAGTGGCAGCAGAGGCTATACGGCCCACCAGACCTAAAATATCTGGCCTTGACAGAAAAAAATAAATTAAATAAAACTGCACTCTATGCTAGATAGGTTTCTTCCAGTCATAATATTGTTTGAGCCTAATCAAATACTTGACTAAACACCTATAACAACTTTTCCCTTTCTTTCACACATATGTGCTTTTTTTTTTTTTGAAAAGTCACTCAGTCATGTCCAACTCTTTGTGACCCCCTGTATGGACCCCATGTATGGACCCTATACAGTCTATGGAATTCTCCAGGCCAGAATACTGGAGTGGGTATCCTTTCCCTTTTCCAGGAGATCTTCCCAACCCAGGGATTGAACCCAGATCTCCCTCATTGGATTCAGATTCTTTACCAGCTGAGCCACAAGGGAAGCCCAAGAATACTGGAGTGGGTAGCCTGTCTCTTTTCCAGTGGATCTTCCTGACCTAGGAATTGAACCGGGGTCTTTTGCATTGCAGGTGGATTCTTTACCAACTGACCTATCAGGGAAGCCCTATGTGCTACTTTTAAATTAATACATAAACACATATAATGATTTGGGATGTTTCAGATAATTGAATATATTTGGTTAACTGAGACCTACACATACTCAAGACATGTAAAATTTAAAATACTTGGAGACCTAAAAATATATTAAATCTTAAATCTATAACTAAGTAAATTTAATATTCTAGGACACAGACTCTTTGAGGGGAGGTAAAATAATGAATACTCATATAAATTACTAGAAAGTAAATTATGTAAGATAAGGGACTGAACATAATGTCAGGAGATGGCTATCTCAGGAGTGCTTTACTAAATCAATCCCTGACGTTGCCTTTTCCAATTATCATTCTTTTAACTTCTAAACATGTTGATCTTTTAATTATTCTTATATCAAATGTGATGACCTATACAGAACCACAGAAGGACAGAAAAATTGATCAGAGGCTTCATCTTCTCAGGGACTCACAGCTTATTGCTATTAATAATGGAAATACATCATATTTATGTAGCACCTTTCCTTGAAAGAACTCATTAGCATTTATTCTATCAAGTTTTTTTTCAATTCTATGGTTTGTACTTATATCAAACTTCTCTTAGAAATATGGAGGGATAGACAATTTTTAGCTATGTTTTAATCTATGGTGAAATTAAAGTACAAAATAACCATTTGTTTTCAGTTCATTTTTCTTTATTTTTGTCTTTTAGTGACAGAAGTCATGTGTAGTACATCAGAAATCAGACTTCCAGTATATACACTAAATCATTTACATTGGGGACCACCTCCCAATCTAGAATTGTTATGACATTTCTCTGATAAACCATTGACATAAGACATCAAATGCTGAGATTACAAAGTTAGTTTCTGAAAATTAAAAAAAGGAAACCTCAGTTACAACTAGAGCAGGAGAAAGGGACAAACTGGGAGATTAGGGCTGATGTACGGTACCTAAAGTCCCCTTCATGGATTGCAGTCTTGTCTTGGCAAAGGGGCTTGCACAACCCAATGAAGCTATGAGACATGCCATGCAGGGCCACCCAAGATAAATGAGTCACAGTGGAGCATTCTGGTGAAACATGGTCCACTGGAGGAAGAAATGGCAATACACTGCAGTATTCTTGCCATGAAACCCCAATGACAGTATGAAAAGGAAGAAAGACACGACACTAGATGAGCCTCCCGGGTCAGAAGGTGTCCAGCATGATACTGGGGAAGAGCAGAGGGCAATTGCTAATAGCCCCAGAAAGAGTGAAGCAGCTGGGCTAGAGAGGAAATGACACTCAGTTATGGATATGTCTGGTGGTGAGAGTAAGGTCTGATGCTATGAAAAACATAGGAACCTGGAATGTTAGGTCAGTGAATTAAATTGGGCATGGTCAAGCAAGAGATGGCAAGAGTGAACATCGACTTCTCAGCAATCAGTGAACTAAAATGGACGGAAATGGGAGAATTTAGTTCAGATGACCATTATATCTACTACTTTGGGGGAAAATACTTAGAAGAAATGGATTTAACAAGAGTCTAAAAAGCAGTAGTTGGGTGCAGCCTCAAAAATGACAGAATGATCTCAGTTTGTTTCCAAGGCAAACCATTGAACATCACAGTAATCCAAGTCTATGGCCCAACCACTAATGCCACAGAAACTGAAGTTCACTGGTTTTATGAAGACCTACAAGACCTCCTAGAACTAACACACACACCCACACAAAAGATGTCCTTTTCATCATAGGGGACTGGAATGCGAAAGTAGGAAATCAGTAGATACCCAGAATAACAGGCAAGTTTGGCCATGGAGTACAAAATGAAGCAGAGCAAAGGCTAACAGAATTTTGTCAAGAGAACACATTGGTCATAGCAAATATCCTTTTCCAACAACACAAGAGACTACTCTACATACGGATATCACCAAATGGTCAATCATGAAATCAGATTGATTATATTTTTTGCAGCCAAAGATGGAAAAGCTCTATACAAAATGAAATTAAGCAAAAACAAGACCTGGAGCTGACTGTGACTCATATCATGAGCTCCTTATTACAAATATCAGAATTAAATTGAAGAAAGTAGGGAAAACTACTAGGGCTTTCAGGTATGACCTTAATCAAATCCTTTATGATTATACAGTGGAGGTGACAAACAGATTCAAGGGGTTAGATTGGGTAGACAGAGTGCCTGAAGAACTATGGACAAAGGTTCATGACAGTGTACAGGAGGCAAGGACCAAAACACCTCAAGGAAAAAGAAATGCAAGATGGCACAGTGGTTGTCTGAGGAGCCTTTACAAATAGCTGAGGAAAGAAGAGAAGCAAAAGGCAAGGGAGGAAGGGAAAGATATAACCAACTGAACTCACAGTTCCAGAGAATAGCAAGGAGAGAACAGAAGGCCTTCTTTAAATGAACAACACAAACAAGTAGAGGAAAGCAATAAAATGGAAAAGATTAGAGATCTTTTCAAGGAAATTTGAGATATCAAGGGAACAGTTCGTACAAGGATGGGCATGATAAAGGACAGAAACAGTATGGACCTGACAAGAGCAGCAGAGATTAAGAAGAGATGGCAAGAAGACCAAGAAGAACTACACAAAAAAGGTCTCAGTGGTGCAGATAATCAAGATGGCGTGGTCACTCACCTAGAACCAAACATCCTAGAGTATGAAGTAAAGTGGTCCTTAGGAAACATTACTACAAGCAAGGCCTGTGCCAGCAGAGCCATTTCAACTCCTAAAAGATGATGCTGTTAAAATGCTGCATTCAATATGCCAGCAAATTTGGAAAATTCAGCAGTGGCCATAGGACTGGAAAAGGTCAGTTTTCATTCCAATCCCAAAGAAGGGCAACATCAAAGAATGTTCAAACTACCATACAGCTGTGCTTGTTTCACTTGCTAGTAAGGTTATGCTCAAAATCCTTCAAGCTAGGCTTCAGCAGTATGCGAACCCAGAACTTCCAGATGTACAAGCTGGGTTTAAAAAAGGTGGAGGAACCAGAAATCAAACTGGCACCACTCATTGGATCATAGAGAAAACAATGGGATTCCAGAAAAAGCATCTCTTTCTTCTTCATTGACTAAGCTAAAGCCTTTGACTGTGTGGATCACAACAACCCGTGGAAAATTCTTAAAGTGGTGGGACTACCAAACCACCTTACCTGTCTCCTGAGGAACCTATATGTGGGTCAAGAAGCAACACTTAGAACCTCACATGCAACAATTTGACTGGTTCAGAATTGGAAAAGGAGTACGACAAGGCGGTATATTGTCACTTTGCTTATTTAACTTAAATGCAGAGTACATCTTGTGACATGTTGGACTGGATGAAGCAGAAGCTGGAAACAAGATTGCCAGGAGAAATATCTACAACCTCAGATAGGCAGATGATACCACTGTAATGGTAGAATGTAAAGAGAAATTAAAGAGCCTCTTGATGATGGTGAAAGAGGAGAGAGAAAAAAGCTAGTTTAAAACTCAACAATCAGAAAACTAACATCATGGAATCCGATCCCATCACTTCATGGCAAATAGAAGGGGAAAAAGTAGAAACAGTGACAGATTTGATTTTCTTGGGCTCCAAAATTACTGTGCATGGTGACTGACTGCCATTATGAAATTAAGACAGTTGCTCCTTGGAATGAAAGCTATGACAAACCTAGACAGCATATTAAAAAACAGAGACATTGCCGACAAGTGTCCATATACTCCTATGGCTTTTCCAGTAGTCTTGTATGGATACAAGAGTTGAACCATAAAGAAGGCAGAACACCGAAGAACTGATGCTTTCATACTGTGCTGTTGGAGAAGCCTCTTGAGAGTCCTTTGATCCAAGGAGATCAAACCAGTCAATCCTAAAGGCAATCAACCCTGGATATTCATTGGAAGGACTAATGCTGAAGCTGAATCTCCAATACTTTGCCCACTTGATGCGAAAAACCAACTCACTGGGAAAAATTGAAGGCAAAAGGAGAAAGCAGCAGCAGATGATGAAATGGTTAGATAGCATCACCAACTCAGTGGCTATGAATTTGAACAAATTCCAGGAGAGAGTGGAGGACAGAGGAGCCTGTAATGGTAGAATGTAAAGAATGTAGAGAGTGTAAAGAATGTAGAATGTAAAGTCCATAGAGTCACAAAGAGTTGGACATGAGTTAGCAACTGAATGCAAACAGCAATATATGAAATAGATAAGAAAAACTTGCTATATAACACAGGGAACTCTACTCAGTACTCTATATTGACCTACATGAAATAGAATCAAAAAATGTGAATATCTATACGTATAACTGTATCACTTTATTGAACACCTGAAAATAACACAACATTGTAAATAAACTAATCTCCAATAAAAATTACAAAGCATAACAGAAACTAGAGTTAGTAATGGTCTGGAAGTAAAGGTCTGGGACACTGTGCTTAGTCCCTCAGTCGTGTCTGACTTTTTGGGACCTCATGGACTGTAGTTCGCCAGGCTCCTCTGCCCAAGGGGATTCTCCAGCAAGAATACTGGAGTGGATTGCCATGCCCTTCTCCAGGGGATCTTCCCAACCTAGGGATAGAACCATCTGAGCCACCAAGGAAGCCTGGATTAGAGTGGAGTGTGCCAGAAAAAACAGCCCAGGGCTGATATCTGGCTAGTTCTTCCTGCTTAGCCTTCATATAGTAGACAAATTGCAAGCCCTATCAACACCACTATGCTGAGGATGCTGTCATAGATAGCTGGGGGGACTCCCAGGAAAGGGGTTGCTGGTGGTAACTTCATCACAGGGAGACTTGGAGACCAGGTGACTTTTCCGAATTCTTTTGGCCGGAGGGTTTAGTGTTTTGGGGGTGCACCTGGCTTGGGCTTCCCTGGTGGCTCAGCTGGTAAGAATCCACCTGCAATGCAAGAGACCTGGGTTTGATCCCTGAGTTGGGAAGATTCCCTGGAGAAGGGAAAGGCTACCCACTCCAGTATTCTGGCCTGGAGAATTCCATGGACTGTATAGTCCATGGGGTCACAAAGAGTCGGACATGACTGAGTGACTTTCACTTTCTAACCAGTGCGAAGTGATACCTCATTGGAGTTTTCATTTGCTGTTTTCTAATACTGAACCGTATGTAGCACCGCTTCATGTTCTTTAGCAAAAAAATACACTAGGCATGAAACGGACCCCTTGAAATTGGCTTCCTAAAAGTCCATCCTGTTTTGTTTCGTTTATTGATCGCCTACTCCAGGACATTTCTTGAGTGCAAGTGTGCTTTGATACCCTGCAGGCCTCGTGAGTATGAAGTGGCCTTCGGCATCAGTTTCACAGTCGTTGTTACGGAAAATGTCCACAAGGCGGCAGCACTTCTTGCTGACTCGGGTTAATTGGGCATCCAGAGCCCAGGCAAAAGGCCTGTTCCTGGGTTGCGGATTAGAGTGGAACGTGCCGGGGAAAACCAACCTGGGACTGGTGCCTGGCTAGTTCTTCCTGCTTAGCCTTCATGTCACAGGCAGATAATAAGCCCTGCCAAGGCCACCCTGATGAGGGTGCTGTCACAGACAGCTGGGGTGACTCCCAGAAAAGAGGCTGCTAGTGGGAATCCCTGCACAAAGAGAGTCAGACCTGGTGATGACTGTTCAAAGCTCTTCCTGAACACAGGGTCCCCCATGCTTTGCCTGATCTAGGCTTGCCTGAGCTCAGTGGCCTGCCTGGATCTGGTGATTGGGGCCTGATGGACAGGGGACCAGGCACTCCTAGGTGAGGGTGGCTCCTTTCCTGGCATCTGCTCCCCTGCTCTCTTAGCTCCACGCAAGTCCAGCTTTGGGACACAAGGCTGCTCAGGCTTCAGGGATGTGACACCAGGCTTGATTTCCGAGGCTTGACGGAGATATGGTAGGTATTTCTTTTCTGTTGAAGTATGCTTTTTATTTCACATTGGAATCTATTTGATTTGCAAAGCTGTGTTTGTTTTCAATGTACAGCAACCTGATTCTGGTATACATATGCACGAATCTAGTCTTCTTTGGATTCTTTTTCCTTACATGATATTGCAGTGTCTGGAGTGGGGTTCTCTGTGCTAAACAGTAGGTCCTTGTTTATTATCTAATTTAAATATATTATCATTTATCTGTTAATCTCATCTTCTTAATTTTCCCTCCCACAACCAACTTTCCCATTTCGTACCTCTAAGTGTTTTCTAACCAGTAAGTCTGTTTCATGAGGGAGTCCCTTTTTACTGATTTTTAGATGCCTGGCATAAGTGATGTCATAGGCATTTTGTCATTTTCTATCTGACTTCCTTCCTTAGTATGATCATCTCCAAGGCCATCCATGTTGCTGAAAAAGGCATTGTTTCTTTCTTTGAAACGGCTGAGGAATGTTCTATTGTATATGTGTATCACATCGCTTTATCCGTCCCTCTGATGACGGACAGTTTGGATGCTTCCACGTCTTGGCTATTTTCAGGCAAGCTACACTGAAAGTCAGGGTGTGTGTGTTTCAGTTTAGGGTTTTCTCTACATACAAGCCCAAGAATGAGATTGCTGTATCATGTCTTTGCTCTAATTTCGTTTTTCTTAAGGAATCTGGATGCTGTGCTCCACAGTGCCTATTCCAGTTTACGTTTCCTCTTTTCCTCACACTCACTCCAGCATTTACTGTTATAGAGTTTTTTGATGATGGTGAGTCTGACCAGTTTGGGATGATAACCGCCATTGTAGTTTTGCTTTGCATTTCTGTAAAAATTAATGATGATGATCTTTTCATGTGCTGGAGCATCTTTTCATGTGCTTAACCATCTCTATGTGTTCTTTGCAGAAATGTCTGCTTAGATCTTCAATCCATTTTGTGATCATATGTTTGTGTTGTTTTGGTATTCAGCTCTGGAAGCTGTTTGAACATTTTTGAAATTAATGCCTTGTTTGATGTTTCAGTTGGAAATATTTTCTTCCATTCTGAGAGTGTCTTTCCTTTGTGTTTATAGTTTCCTTTGTTGTTGAAAAGCTTTTAAGTTTAGTTAGGCGCCTGCGTGCATGCTAAGTTGCTTCAGTGGTGTTCAACTCTTTGAGACCCTATGGACTGTAGCCCGCCAGGCTCCTCTGTCCATGGGATTCTCTGGGCAAGAATTCTGGAGTGAGTTGCTGTGCCCTCTTCTAGGGATCCTTCTGAACCAGGGATCAAACCCATGTTTTTTACATCTTCTGCATTGGCAGGTGGGTTCATTACCACCAGCACCACCAGGGAAGCCATTAGGTACTTTTTATTTATTTTGATTGTATATATTTTTTTTACATATGGAGAGATGCAAGAATCTGGGTTGATTAAATTCTTCCTGAGATGTGCATCTAACTCTTTAAAGGGACTGCTTTTCCGAAGCACTGAGTGCCTCTTTCTGCTTTTCCTCCTGAATTCCTTCTGTATTCAGCATCATCAGTCAGCAACTCCAGTAGCTAATCCTTGTAAACTGAATGGTGGGCAGTATTCTTTGTTTCATAGTGTACACAAATATCTCTGGACTGACTGAAATCAACAAATGTGTATGAACCAGTGTGTTTGTATAGAGTTTGTACCTTCAGCCTAAAGCAAAGATCAGATGTTTTGTAAAAGTTTGTGAGTATTATCCCTAAAAGGAGAAAGAGTTTTTCCTCTCTTAAATAGCTGTCTCATGTTATCTGTATCACTCTTCCAGTATTTTATTTTATTTTTTTACTTTCTACCTACCACCATTAACATTTGGGTATGTTTTAGCTCCCTTGTAAGATTTTTAGCTTCTTGAGCTTAGGGTTAAAATCAGTCTCTCCTCTTTATCTCCAGAGTTCTTCACACACTGCCATGTATATGATCTGTACACTATAAATCTCTACTTAGTAAGTGAAGAAACATTCGTTGATATTGTTGATTTATTTTGTTGTTGTTGATGTTCTGATGCAAAGTATAATCTTTAGCTTTCATATTTAGATCCTTTCCTTAATCTAGAAAGTGTTGTTTCCAAGTCCCAATCATATATATTTTTTTAATTTAAAAGAAAATTTATTTATTTTTGGCTATTCTGGGTCTTCGTTGCTGTGGGGGCTTTCTCCAGTTGGGGCAAACGGGGGCTGCTCTTTGTTGCGGTACTCCGTCTTCTCATGGCAGTGGCTTCTCTTGCTGGGGAATATGGACTCTAGGCTCCGGTTTCAGCAGGGATGTCTCCTGGGCTCTCGAGCACAGGCTCAGCAGTCTTGGTCCACGGCTTAGTTGCTCCACAGCGTGTGGGGTCCTCCCAGGCCAGGGGCGGAAGCCACAACTCCTGCAATGGCAGGTGGGTTCTTTCCACTGAACCATCAGGGAAGCCTCCTAATAACATTTCAATTGAAGTTCTGCCTTTGATGCTTAACCTTGGGGCATATGAGGAGTTTCTCTGATTTTCTGGTTAAATTTTATATCTACGTTGTAAATTTGACTAGTTTGAAGTGGTGTAGCAATATTGGACTGAACTCATTTTGAGGTCAGGAGCATTGTCTGTTTTCTTTGGAAGCAATATTATTTTAAATTAAGCAACTCTGGACACAAAGAGTAATTGGCCAGTATTCATCATATGAAATGTTTTATCTGTACGAAGAAATGAATTTGATGAGCCTATAAGAGGGTACAGAGCTACATGTCCCTTTACTTTTCGTTCTGTTTATTTCTAGAGATGCTTTTCTTTCTAATTTTGGCTTTATCTATTTTTTTAAACTCTTTGTTGTCTTATTTTTTTCTCCATCAGTTCAGTTCAGTTCAGTTCAGTTCAGTCGCTCAGTCGTGTCCGACTCTCTGCGACCCCATGAATCGCAGCATGCCAGGCCTCCTTGTCCATCACCAACTCCCAGAGTTCACTCAAACTCATGTCCATCGAGTCAGTGATGCCATCCAGCCATCTCATCCTTGGTCGCCCCCTTATCCTCCTGCCCCCAATCCCTCCCAGCATCAGAGTCTTTTCCAATGAGTCAACTCTTCACATGAGGTGGCCAAATTACTGGAGTTTCAGCTTTAGCATCATTCCTTCCAAAGAAATCCCAGGGTTGATCTCCTTCAGAATGCTTGCTTAACAATACTTATGATACCAAATTACAGTTTTTACTAACAGGTATTCCAGCAGAGTTTAATGTTAATCACTCATGATAGTCTGCTCTGATTTTTCCAGTAAAGATAATTTTTAAAGGAATAGGGATGTGATGCTTCTGTATATTACTTTTTATTAATTTTTGCAAAGAAGTGTGAAGATTATTAATTATCAGGTTTTTAAGGTGGGAAATGCAGAGGTTTTACCAAATTCAGAAACATCTACAAAATTTATCTATAGAACTCATCAACAGTACTTTCTCTTCCACTGTTGGTGAAGGTTAGAGTGAATAAACCTGGAATTAAGCTGTGGGCTCTCTTGATTCTTCCATTAATAATAAAAGCTAACATTGCTGGTGTACTTATCATGTTCCAGAGTCACGTTTTGCACAGATTATCTCCTTTAATCTAGTTTAAGTTATATCTTTAATTAAAGGAGAAATACTTGTCAAAGAAGACAAGATTCACAAAGCAAAGATTGGAGATGACGAGACTTTTTGAACACACCTTGATCAGTGGAAATAGTTGCATATGTAGAAATTATGAATGGCCAGAAGTTTGCAGGGAGAGGTCTTTGCAAGGAGTTAGTTCAGTTGTCTCATTTTACAAGTAAGAATTGGATCAGTGAGTTGAGGTGACTTGTAGAAGCTGTGCCTATTATCAAGTGCTGTGCAAAAATCTACCACAAAACTTCACGAACTGAATCAACAGTTCTCTGTCATATCTCATAATCAGGCACTCAGTGCTGGCTCAGTAGAACTGGCTTCCTCTCCGTTTTGTGTCTTGAGTCTGGAATGTCAGATGCATCCACCTTCACCAATGCGGTGCCTTAGCCACTTGGAACCGCTGGAGGATAGCCAGTTGTCACTGCTTTTCCCCTACCCTTTGTGTGTGGCTAGCTTGGGCTTCCTTACTATACGGCATCTGGCTGCCAAGAGGAGGAATACTGTTAAAAGAGCAAAGTTCAGTTGAGCATATTTTCAAGATTGTGCTGCCTTGATTCAGTGATTCAGGCAGCATCCCATCAAGCAGATAGAGAGGAGCTCTAGTGAGTTGAACAGGGTGAAAGACTTCATAGATGGAAGACAGTGGGAACAAGGATGTTAAAACAAAAATAGGGTTAATTGTGGCAAGATTACCTTCCTTTAGGGATGGTAGGTGTCTGTCAAGCAGATTAACTCACCAGTGCTTCAATTATTAATTAAGTTAAAAAATTATTAAATCCCTCCAAATCTCCCTCTCACTTGCTGAGTATTTCCTCTATAGCAGTTACTACAATCTGACTTTTTATATTTTTTATTTTTCTTATTTTTTTGGGGGGGGGGATTTTTTATTTTTTATTTTTTATTTTTCCTCTATCCAAACCTCTCCCAAGTGATTCTTTCTTGACTGATTTAAGATTGTACTTTGGAAGAGGCTGGAACTGTAATTAAGTATTAGTTTCCAATTGAGCTGTTTCAAATCCTGAAAGATGATGCTGTGAAAGTGCTGCACTCAATATGCCAGCAAATTTGGAAAACTCAGCAGTGGCCACAGGACTGGAAAAGGTCAGTTTTCATTCCAATTCCAAAGAAAGGCAATGCCAAAGAATGCTCAAACTATCACACAATTGCACTCATCTCACATGCTAGTAAAGTAATGCTCAAAATTCTCCAAGCCAGGCTTCAGCAATACGTGAACTGTGAACTCCCTGATGTTCAAGCTGGTTTTAGAAAAGGCAGAGGAACCAGAGATCAAATTACCAACATCCGCTGGATCATGGAAAAAGCAAGAGAATTCCAGAAAAACATCTATTTCTGCTTTATTGACTATGCCAAAGCCTTTGACTGTGTGGATCACAAGAAACTGTGGAAAATTTTGGAGGAGATGGGAATACCAGACCACCTGACCTGCCTCTTGAGAAATCTGTATGCAGGTTAGGAAGCAGCAGTTAGAACTGGACATGGAACAACAGACTGGTTCCAAATAGGAAAAGGAGTTTGTTAAGGCTGTATATTGTCACCCTGCTTATTTAACTTACTATGCAGAGTATATCATGAGAAACGCTGGGCTGGAAGAAGCACAAGCTGGAAATCAAGATTGCTGGGAGAAATATCAATAAACTCAGATATGCAGATGACACCACCTTTGTGGCAGAAAGTGAAGAGGAACTAAAAAGCCTCTTGATGAAAGTAAAAGTGGAGAGTGAAAAAGTTGGCCTAAGGCTCAACATTCAGAAAACGAAGATCATGGCATCCGGTCCCATCACTCCATAGATGGGGAAACAGTGGAAACAGTGTCAGACTTTGTTTTTTTGGGCTCCAGAATCACTGCAGACGGTGACTGCAGCCATGAAATTAAAAGACGCTTACTCCTTGGAAGAAAAGTTATGACCAACCTAGATAGTATATTCAAAAGCAGAGACATTACTTGCCGACTAAGGTCCGTCTAGTCAAGGCTATCGTGTTTCCAGTAATCATGTATGGATGTGAGAGTTGGACTGTGAAAAAGGCTGAGTGCGAGAATGATGCTTGAACTGTGGTGTGGAGAAGACCTGAGAGTGCTTGACTGCAGGAGGTCAACAGTCATCTGAGGAGATCAGCCTGGATTCTTGGAAGGAATGATGCTAAGCTGAAACTCAGTACTTGACTCATGTGGAGTTGATCATTGGAGAGACTTGATGCGGGGGGGGGGGGGGGGGGGACAGAGGATGAGAGGGGGGTCACTGATGTGGAGTGGCTGAGTGGGGGGGGGGGGGGGGGCGGGACATGGGTGAGGCGGACCGTGAGGACTGAACTGAACTGAACTTGGTGGCATGAGGTTAGCATAAGTCACTCCATTTGGGCCTTTTGCCTTGTTTTTGACAATTCCCTCCTTTGCATCTGACTCTCAGCCTGAGGGATGTGATCAAAGTTAGGGCATTAGCACTACTCCCAGTTACCACTTTGAAGTCCTATAGGTTTGTTATTGTTGTTTTCATCATTATTGGAGTACACCTGATGTAGTTTTCTGGCGATCCTTTCTGTGGTATTCAGGCGTCACAGCTTGGACTCTCGTTTAGGTCAGTCGTTCTTTTCATTTCTTTCTGATGTTTTGTTCTTAGGGAGGTTGTTTTCTTGATGGTTACCACCTTGGAACAAGCATTTAGAGCTTTTGAGCGAATACATTGTGTAATGGACACAACTATGATTATTATAAACAGGACGCTTCCCATTGTCTGCAATGTGCTTTAGAGCCATGGTCCCCAAAAGCCAAACCAGTCAGAATCATATAAATTAAAGGCAGTGTTCTGATGAAGGAGGCACTTTCTTAAGCCAAGTGGTTTATTCAGTGATTTTATGTAGCTGAGAATCAACTTTCCCTGAAGTATTCATTCAAAGGCAGCAGGTGGTATTGGCCACAGAATAAGCACTTCTTTGCTCAGCTAAAAGGCAACCAAACCTATTCTCGTATCAAAAATAATGTTGGCCAGACTGTATAGGGATTTTTGTTGGGTAGCTCTTGATTCCACAGCACTTTCTGCAATATCTTCATGAGCTAAAGAAAAGATTCCCGATCATAGTCTCATTTGCACTTACTCCTAGCCAGGAGAGTAGAGATCTGCCAAAGAGGAAGATTATGAATCAAGAATGACTCCTGGTAATTCCAGTTTGAGTCTGTGGCTCAGTACTGGAAAGTTCAAAGCCATGGAGTCCAGTAAAATGTAAAAGATCTTAGACAACACAAGAGGCTTTGTTTCAGTTGCTCGTATCTTGTGTCCCTTTCTTTGTTTAAAGCGTGAATGCAAGGTCCCCAGGTCTGGAGTTGTTACCCAGAGACAGAGAAATGAATACCCTGTCCATCTGGGTTAGGAATCTGACACAATAGAAAGAGGATAAGTTTGTCTAGAGAAACTGAAGCGCTGGGAATCAGAGAAAAGTGCATAATGAGTAGAACTTTATGATCACTGGCATTGTGGTAAATTCAATAGTTGTTTGGAGGTTTTATTACCCACCTTTGCAATAAGATAGATGAGCAGTGACTTGTCTTCCAAGCTAGAACAAGGCAAAATGTGGACAAAAGAATCATAAATACCTTCATGGTTTAGGAATTAGCAAAGCAATGGTGAGAAAAGGAAAGGAAGGAGGGAAAGAAAGATTCTTGATCTGACAAATTAGGAGGAAGCAGTCTACGTTGATGTTGGCTACTAATTTTGACAGTCACTTTGATTTTGTGGTCTGCAACTGGTGGTCAGTTCTGGGAGTCTGAGGGAACCCTTTTTTAATTGGAAGATATAGACCCAAGCTGTAAGTAAGTCGCTGCCATCTGACTGATATCTGGGTTGTTGAAGAGGATCTGGTATAGTCCTTTCCCCAAAGATTCAAGGACAGTTCTTTGTTCTTCAGTTCAGTTCAGTCGCTCAGTCATGTCCGATTCTTTGCGACCCCATGAATCACAGCACGCCAGGCCTCCCTGTCCATCATCAACTCCCAGAGTTCACTCAGGCTCAAGTCCATCGAGTCGGTGATGCCATCCAGCCATCTCATCCTCTGTCGTCCCCTTCTCCTCCTGCCCCCAATCCCTCCCAGCATCAGGGACTTTTCCAATGAGTCAACTCTTCGCATGAGGTGGCCAAAGTACTGGAGTTTCAGCTTCAGCATTGTTCCTTCCATCATTCCTTCTTTGTTCTTAGTGATTAAAAATCAGAAGGTTGGAAGAAAATTGGAAGTTAGAGATTTGTAGCCAGATATTTGAGGAAGCTTGAAGAATTCAGTCTGTAGTCTAGCTTATAGGTATATAACAAAACTTCAAAGATAAATAACAGGATTAAACTGAAATATCTATAAAGATGCAAGCATATTTTTATCTTCAGACACAGAGAGAATAGTAGAGAATGAAGGAAAGCCTTAAGAATTTTGAGGTAAAGAGGAGGAAAGTTGAGAGATGATTTGATTGATTAGAAATATTGACAAATATTTTAGGGAAAATATTCAAATTTTAATAAAAATGTTATCAAAAGCAAAGTTATAGATGATATTTCTGTATTGCTTTTAAGGAACATTGCTATCTTTCAGAGAGAGGAGGAAAGGATAACCATAGCATAAGATACTCATCTCTTCCTTTTGAGAACTCCTAATCTTTAGTTTTGAAAGAACTCTTAATATCAGGAAGGGATAAGTAGTTAAATTAGAGCTTAAAATTACTGAGTACCAAATTCTTCAATTATTTTCTGCCTTTTGAGATTTGAAAGTAGAAGATTAATAGCCTTCTCAATATTTGAAGCAATAAAATATTTTGGAGATGATATTAACATCCTTTACTTAGAGTGTTCTGGACAGGATGAGGTCAAGTTCAAGAAGAAAAGAACTGCCACAGATCCTCAAGTGTTACCCAAGCCTCTGCAGTCTTTCCAGTGTTTCCACAATGCCTCAGCCTGCCTTAAAGAAAAATCTATGTAACGGGTTGAACAAAGCTTTGCTTTTCCTTTTTTTTTTTTTCCCCCAAATGAATGTCTTTTTAAAAAGAGCTTAATTTCTCATCAGGAAAGACCAAAAACTAAGCCTCAGGAAATTAGCCACAAAGACATTAATGAATTTCTGTGAGAATAGCCTGCAGCAGAGCTTCAGAGAAGTCATCCACTAATCTTAACATTAGCTGACATTAATTTTGAAGTAGTTATTGCTAACATGAATTATGTATAACAGATTAAACTATATTTATTTGCAATCTTTAAAATTCAAGGGGATGTTTACCCCCTTTGATATATATATTTAAATTCCCGATCACACTAATCATGCATGCTTGCCTAAGAAGCACCTGATCCCCCATAACCCGTTTTTAACGGGAAGAGGGAGTCTCATGCCTTCTTTATTCCTCACGCCTAACTCATTTCATTGACTTGACCACCAGCACTTCCATTGGAGAGTTAGGTGCCTCCCTCTCAATTGTGCCTTACACTATGTTATCATTGAGACCATTGAGGGTACATCAAGAATAAGCAACATTTTCTTTGGTGAGAAAGAACTCAAGAGAATGTGGCCAGTGGTTTAGGTCATGGAATCTGGAATTAGACTATCTGGGTATGAATGACAGGCTCATCACTTGTGACCCAGGACTATTGATTGCTGTTGATCTAACTTTCCCTAAGGAGAGATAATAGTAGAGCCCGTTGCATAGAGTTGTCATGAAAGTTGAATGAAATGGCACTATATTTTTATTTACTTATTTATTTTCAATTATGTGATATCAGTAATTAATTTATTTGTTATTTTGTTGCTTTGCACAGGTTTTCTCTAGCTGTGGTGAGTGGCAGCTACTCTTTTATGGGGTGCAAGGGCATCTCACTGTGTTGGCTTCTCTTGCTGCAGAGTTCAGGCTCTTGGGCGCACAGGTTCAGTAGCTGCGGTGCACAGGTTTAATTGCTGTGTGGCATATGGGATCTTCCTGGACCAGGGATTAAGCTCGTGTCCCCTGCATTGACAGGAGGGTTCCTATCCACTGTGCCACCAGGGAAGTCTGACATTATGTTTTTAATTTTATTCTATTGAGCCTACCAAAGTACTGCGAAATTTAATCTCCAGTTTACTCTACATGAAATAATGCAACTTATTAAAAAATAAAAATAACTCCCAGTGTTGTTTATACAATACCATGCAACTCAAATGTCATGTTCTCAATGAGATTTATTTGTTTATTTTTTACTGTTGTGGTGAGTTTCAAATCCTGGTCATGCCTCTTTTTTAAAATAATTATTATAGTTGCTTTACAATGTTGGGTTAGTTTCTACTATATAGCAAAATGAATCAGTCATACATAGACATGTATCCTCTCCCTTCCTTCCCATTCAAGTTACCATAGTGCGTTAAGCAAAACTCCCTGTACTGTACGGTATCTTCTCATTAGGCATCTATTTTATACATAGTATCAATAGTGTATATATGTCAATCCCAATCTCCCAATTCCTCCCACCCTCCCCTTTTCCCCTTGGTATCCATACATCTGCTCTCTATATCCATATCTTTATTTCTGCTTTGCAAATAGGATTATCTTTACCATTTTTCTAGATTCCACATATGTGCGTTAATATACAACATTTGATTTTCTCTTTCTGACAACTTCACTCTGTATGACAGTCCATTCATGTCTCTATAAATGACCCAATTTTGTTCCTTTTTATGGCTGGAGTATTACTCAGCTATTTTTTTTAAAGGCTTATCTCATTTAAAATTGATATCCATAGTACCCCATCTTGACCCAGTAATTCCAGCTCCTCTTCCCTAGTTTGTTCTTTTCTTTGCCCCATAACACTAATTCCCTAACTTGTTATGTGTTTATTCTATTAAAATTGTTCTTCTTTCACTACAAAATCAGCTCCTCAAGGACAGATTTTTATATTACCCTCTAATATGTCCCAAGTGTCAAGAATAGTGCCTGAAATATAGTAAATACTATATAAACATTTATTAAATGAAAGAAAGAAAGGAGGAAGAGGAGTAGAAAGGATGGAAGCAAGTATAACTATTCTTGTCAATAAAAAAAAGGAAAGAGAAGGGAAAAATGGGTGTACCATTTATAAGGTTTCAAATATTTTAAGGAAATAGTAACATTATGAAAATCCTCTTTTCCCATGAGCAGTTCATCAACCTTTTTTGGCTTAAACTACGACAACAAGTTTAGAGTTGTTCATAAAAAACATTTCCTCAAAAGAAGGAAAAAAGGCGTTAATTCTATATTTAAAATAAGCATAACAGTGAAGGTATGCATAAACAAGGGGTGCTTGTTATGACACACTTTATTTTTGTTTTCTTTTAATTTATAGGAGCAATTTTCTGTAAATAGGGACCAAATATATCCCGTAATCACTTTCCTCAGAAGTGGAATACACAGAACAGGCTCGGCTGTCTCTAGTCCTCTAACTGGAAGTGCCCACCTAGAACCTCTCACCTCTGGTACTTCGTTCAGGGCAAAATAACCATCTTGCATCACCTCAATCACAGAGTTGCTGTCCCTCTCAAAGGCACAAAAGAAGAAATTAAAATTATTTAATTAGCACTTACATTGAGTCCAGATGTAGAACCACTCATGGGGACAAACAAAGACAAATATATCAAATCCCAACAATCCCAATAATTAGGTGGGCTAGAGTTAGATCATATTTTTGACCTCATTTCATCATTTGCATTTTAGGAAGATGTTAGTAAATATCCTGAGAAAATGGTGCACATAGCCAATAGCAGTTGGAGAAATGAGTTCTCTTTTAAAGGTGCTTAATTTTATCCTCTTTCAGGAAATTATTAATATGTTATCATCATGGTGATAACATCTAGATGGCTCTCTATGCAAAGGATTTCTCACATGCTGCTTTCTTCACCTTCTTCTTTCTCCTGTCTCTCCTCTTCTACTTCATGCCATGCATGCAAACATTCTTCCCAATAATTGCTAATACATAATCTCATAATTATGAAAGGATGTGAGAGGATTTTCAGACCACATCACCTGAGTCCAGAGTCCAGATGCTGAGACTGACCTCCTTTCAGTTTGCAGGACAACCCCTAATTTTGTTGATATTCCTCCAATGTGCTGCGCTGTGCTTAGTCACTCAGTCGTGTCTGAATCTTTGAGACCCCATGGACTGCAGCCCACCAGGCTCCTCTGTCCTTGGGGATTCTCCAAGGCAAGAATACTGGAGTGGGTTGCTGTGCCCTCCTCCACAGGCTCTTCCCAACCCAGGGATCCAACCCAGGTCTCCCTCATTGCAGGCAGATTCTTTCCTGACTAAGCCACTAGGGAAGCCGAAGAGCACTGGAGTGGGTAGCCTATCCCATCTCCAGGGGAATCTTCCTGACCCAGCAATCGAACCAGGGCCTCCTGCATTGCAGGCGATTCTTTACCAGCTGAGCTACCAGAGAAGCCCATTCCTTACATACTAGTTAAAAAAAATTTTTTTTCATTTTTAATATACCTTCAGTTTGAATGAAGAATGTTATAGGGACCCTAAAGATGCTGACAATCAGATGCTAAGAAAAGGGGGAACAAAGTGTTTCAAAGAGGATGCATCACAGTAAGTCCATCTTCCAAGGCCACTGCCTATCACTGTTTTCATTGTGGGATTCAGGGGCTAAAAGCAGTCCTCACTCCAGGAGACTCCACTCACTCACACCCAGATTTATATCATTGTTACATCTTGAAAGTGGCATTCAAGTCATGGGTCCCGAGATTTTACTGTAGTCTGTATTAAATACCTGACCATGTCCCCAAACTCTGATACTCTAAAATCTTTCTAAATCTACTTACAGATTTTTTTTTTTTTTACTTACAGATTTTTAAACAGAAAAGGGTATATCTTACTAGGCATGACTCCAGACACTTAACTTGAGGGATAATATCTTTTTGCACCATATTTTTAAGAATTTATTTATGTTTAATTGGAGGATAATTGCTTACAATGTTGTGTTGGTTTCTGCTGCACTACAATGCGAATCTGTCGTGTATACATATGTCCCCTCCCTCTTGAACTTTCCTCCCACCCCTCACCCCATATCACCCCTTTAGATTGTCACTAAAGACAACCAACAGTGTTGAGCTCCCTGTGTTAAGCATATTTGCTCCATATTTCTAAAAAGTGTATTTATCCACATCAAAAGTACAAAAATATATTCTTTACGCATATGTAGGTATTTAAAAGATTGTAGTCTTTTAAATCTAGGTGAAACATAAAACCTGAGTGTAATAAGTAAAAGAAATCCATCAGTTGAGTTCAAAATGTTTTAAACTGCAAATAGTCTAGTTCCTGTATAGATATCACACCACGGTAATGGGGAGGCATAGATCTACTGTCCATCCTAATTAAACCCCCTTCTTCATTTGATGATCTCTTTCCTTTTGTTGGAAAATCATGATCACTTCTGCTTTGGGTGGCATATTAAAGCATAATTAACAAACTGAGAATTGGTTCAAACAAGGTGAATGGGCAGACATAATAAAATCAGTCTATCGATTGTCGTTTAGTTACTGTTTCATTCTCAGGCAGGACAGAGGTGACAAATTGTGGGCCATGAAATCATCAGCCTGCAGGATCATGTCATTTAAATGGGAGGATCACAGGAAGCTTGTATCTGCAGAAAATGACACTCCTCTCAAATTACCATGCCGGCTACTCCAGTGGCAGAAACGACCCTCATCAATATGAGAAAGTGTTCAAGATCACAGGAAACGCTGTCCTCAATTTCTCTTCCTTCCTGATACAGCTTTCTGCTCTCCAAAATGAGAGAGCTGAGAGCTTGCTGGATCATTTCCTAATGATTAAAGATGCTGCCTGCGTTGCACCATACATTTTGTTGCTTGTACATTGGTGCTCTAATGAAAAGACAGATACCTCACTGCAGAAGTGTGTTTAGGCAATGCCCTTTCCCTGGAACCTGATTAAATCAGGATGCTTAAAAGAGTTTTGCTTTTATGACACAAGTAGTTTGAGCCTCATTGGCACTGAGTTTAAACACTGCAAGCAAAATATTAGTTTTGGATCCGCAGTGTGTTCATAGCCCTGAGTGTCTCCAACAAGCTTATCTGGAGGATTCTGTTTATGTGAAAGAAATTGCTGTGATCAATCACTGTGTAGTAAGGGATCAAACAAAATGCTGAATCGAGAAATGTTTTCCATTGGCCCCGTTCAGCAAGAGACAGGAGAACTACAAGTGAGCTGTTATGTATTCTACAAGAAAACTACAATTTATGTTCTAGATTTTTTTCCTGGTGTTGATATGAAACCTCATGTTCCAGGATCATTTTTCTCCTCCAGTTCATATTATGCAGTCTCTATAGAATAGAAGGCAATTTCTGTTGCTCAGTGTTGGCTGTTATGAGTATTTTAGGAGCTTATATTTTTGCTGAAATAAAAGAAAAATCCTGAAATTCTCAATGTGCATTGCAGAAATGAATTCATTTCTTCTCAAAACCCATGAGAGAGTGGCCAAAGTCATTATCACCATTTCATAAATATATTGATACTCAGAGAACATTTGGGTTATGGAAAGTTCAGAGAAAGAGCAATGATGAGAAAAGAAAAGCAAGTTTGAGTCCTAATTTCCAAGTATGATGATGAATTATATGGCCAGGGGTCCTTTCAAATATATTTCTCTGTACTCCTTTAGGACTTCGTAGGGTAGAATTGGGCATATGAAATTGCACAGAATGATAACTCTTTTGTAGAGTTAGCTATAGGCAAATTTTAATGTTCTAATTTTATGTTTAGAATACTTCCTTTTCTTTTTTCTTCTTTTCTGTTTTCAATTCTCAGCCCCCAATCTAATCAAATAAATTTGGGGTAATCTCTTTTGCCTACCACTTTCTTCTTGATGCTCCAATTAGAATTTGCCAGCGGTTTCCAATCTGCCACCCTTGTATCTAAACTCATCCTTCTCCATCGTAGAATTCACTGCTGGATTACTCCTTTGAGAGCGATGTTCTGGATAGTCATTCTGCAGCTCAAAAATTTCATGAAACTTATTTTACAGAATAAATGTCAAACTTCCTATTGAAACATTCGAGATCCTCTTCCATCTGAATGAAACCAATAAAACTTTTTTTTCCCTTCAATTTCCTTCTTCACTTTTTTTTGGTTGTTGTTCTTTGTCAAATTACTAATTTGTTTCAGGATCCTAAAGACACTTTCTTTAGCTTGAACTTGCCCACAACTCAATCTAAGATGTGAATATTATCCTCCTTCATGCTTTTTCTCCACCAGCACATGGTCTATGACACCATTCCCCATCCTTTTAAGTATAGAAGAGAATCTTCTGTTTTTTCGCATCCCTACAGCCTGTTGCTTATTACCACACCCAGCACTTTTGCATGATATCCTAGAGATTGATATGCATGCTTTAGTGTTCCTGAGCCTGCCAGGCTACCAGTTCCTTGGGAGGAAAAGCCACAGCTTGTCCATTTTGCCCTCTCATGGATAAATAATGATTATATGTCACAAGTGTGTGATAGGATTTTTCTAAGTGAATTAAGAGGAGTGTTTCATTTTCAGTTCTATTGAAATCATCACAAACTTATTTGTTACACCTTTCATTCCCTCATTGGACTATTTTCTTTAAGAAGTTAATTAACTGGTTTATGATCAGGGAGGTAAGTGAATTAATGACTTATTCTCACAACAGCAATCTTCATTTAGAAAGAGACTGTTTCATGGCACTGCTTTGGAGCTCTGAGAGTTTTATAAGATGGACAGCAATACCTTTTTGCTCTGCTGACCGTTGATAGCATTGAGCTCAGAGGATTTGTCTTTACTGCATTTCCCATGAATTATCAGGACCTCTTTGCCCTCAGGGGATTCAGACCCCAAGCTCTGTTGACCTGTATCTTTTCCTCTTGAAAAATAGTTTACAAAGGTCTTCATCCTACAATTTAGTTGATCTTGGTTAAAGTCAGCCTGGGGCTTCTGTTCTGAACAATTCGGAGACATTTTCTTTACTATAAAAGGTGAAATGTTGAGAAACTGAATATTCAAATAGATAATAATTATTATTGTTTAGTCGTTAAGTCTTGTCCTTTGTGATCCCATGGATCCCAAGTGATCCCATGGATCCCAAGTGATCCCATGGATCTTGTGATCCCATGGATTGTAGCCATTAGTCCCCTTCTGTCCATCGGATTTCTTCAAGCGAGAATATTTCTTCAAGCAAGAACGGAGTGGGTTACCATTTCCTTCTCCAGGATAATAATTAGACCATTTCTAAAAGTAGGATTCTGACCCACAATCCGCTGCAACCAGCTCAGTGTACTAGCTACAGTAGTTACTGGTGCCGGAAGTCAAAGCATGAGTTACTATCTCTAGCAACTCATCCAAGGAGCCAAATAAGAAGCCATATAACAATTGGCTCAAATGGTTCACAGATTTTTATCAATTCACTCATTTTAGACCTCATCTCAACTTAGGACCAGAAAGAAAAAATAGCCAAATATGTACCTCTAACCAATCACATAGATTGCTCAGCTACTAGTAAGTTGTATACAGCTTCCTAGTATCAACAACTTCCAATCTGCACATAACAGAAGCCTTCCCTCTTTTCCGCCACAGAGCTTTACCCTTCCTCTGCCTGCCTTTGATTTTGCCAAAACACAAGTGATGGTAGCTGACTCCTTTGCTTTACAAAGCTCTGAATAAATAGCCTTTGTTTATTCTCATCTGGATTTACTTCCACAAGTACTAGTAACACCAGTATCTAGAATATTTTAAAGAACATCCTTCAGTGCTCATCAGGGAAGTGAGCTTTGCCTTGTTCCACTTCCGTTTTCTATTGCTGTGTTAAAAGCCACCCTGTAACTTAGTAGTCTGAAATAATCAGTTCAGTTCAGTTGCTCAGTTGTGTCTGACTCTTTGCAACCCCTTGTACTGAAGCAAGCCAGGCTTCCCTGTCCATCTTCAACTCCTAGAGTTTGCTCAAACTCATGTTCATCGAGTTGGTGATGCCATCCAGCCATCTCATCCTCTGTCATCCCTTTCTCCTCCTGCCTTCAATCTTTCCCAGCATCAGGGTCTTTTCAAATGAGTCAGTTCTTAGCATCAGGTGGCCAAAGTATTGGAGCTTCAGCTTCAGCATCAGTCCTTCCAATGAATATTCAGGAATAATTTCCTTTAGAATGGACTGGTTGGATCTCCTTGCAGTCCAAGGGACTCTCAAGACTCCTCTCCAGCATCAGTTTCAAAAGCATCCATTCTTCAGCACTCAGCTTTCTTTATAGTCCAACTCTCACATCCATACATGACTACTGGAAAAGTCATAGCTCTGACTAGATGAACTTTTGTTGGCAAAGTAATGTCTCTGCTTTTTAATACGCTGTCTAGTTTGGTCATAGCTTTTCTTCCATGGAAAATGTGTCTTTTAATTTCATGGCTGCAGTCACCATCTGCAGTGATTTTAGATCCCCAAAAATAAAGTCTGTCACTGTTTCCATTGTTTTGCCATCTATTTGCCATGAAGTGATGGGACCAGATGCCATGATCTTACTTTTCTCAACGTTGAGTTTTAAGCCTGCTTTTCCACGCTCCTCTTTCACTTTCATCAAGAGGCTCTTTTAGTTCTTTGCTTTCTACCATAAGAGTGGTGTCATCTGAGGTTATTGATATTTCTCCTGGCAATCCTGATTCCAGCTTGTGCTTTATCCAGCCCAGCATTTCGTGTAATTTACTCTGCATAGAAGTTAAATAAGCAGGGTGACAATATATAGCCTTGACATACTTCTTTCCCCATTTGGAAACAGTTCTTTGTTCCATGTCCAGTTCTAACTGTTGCTTCTTGACCTGCATGCAGATTTTGGCAGCTAGGTGGTCTGGTATTCCCATCTCTTTCAGAATTTTCCACAGTTTCTTGTGATCCACACAGTCAAAGGCTTTGGCATAGTCAATAAAGCAGAAATAGACGTTTTTCTGTAACTCTCTTGCTTTTTCCATGATCCAGCGGATGTTGGCAATTTGATCTCTGGTTCCTCTACCTTTTCTAAATCCAGCTTGAACATCTGGAATTTCACAGTTTACATACTACTGAAGCCTCACTTGAACATTACTTGCTAGTGTGTGAGATGAGTGCAACGTGCAATAGTTTGAACATTCTTTGACATTGCCTTTCTTTGGGATTGGAATGAAAACTGACCTTTTCCAGTCCTGTGGCCACTGCTGAGTTTTCCAAATTTGCTGGCATATTGAGCACAGCACTTTCACAGCACCATCTTTTAGGACTTGAAATAGCTCAGCTGGAATTCCATCACCCTCTTTGTTCATAGTGATGCTTCCTAAGATGCACTTGACCAATTAAAATTTCTCATGATTCTTTGAGTTGATCAAGTAGCTTTTCTGCTGGCCTCACCTTTGCTAGAGTTACCCTGGTGGCTCAGTGGTAAAGAATCCACCTGCAATGCAGGAGACAGGGGTTGGATCCCTGGGTTGGGAAGATGCCCTGAAGGAGTGCATGACAATCCACTCAAGTTTTCTTGCCTGGGAAATCCCATGAACAGAGGAGCCTGGAGGGCTACAGTTCATAGAGTTGCAAAGAGTTGGACATGACTAAGCTACTGAGCACGCTCATGCCTTCACTCACTGATGATGGAGAATGAGCAGGTGGGTTGCTATAGATTAGGCTCAACTGGGACTACTGGAGCAGCTCAGTTTTCCCATGTAGTTCTTCCCTTCATGGCATGGTACTGTCAGGGCACTGTCCTAGAAATGCAAAGACAGAATCTGCAAGGTCTCTTGCTGGGGTCCAGCCCCGGTGGATCCAGGGTGATTCAAAGGTGGGGACAGAGTCAGTGTCCTTGGAAATAACTTATTTAATTACAGATAGAGAGGAATTAGACAATTAGCAGAGAAAAAGAGGCTGAATAACTTGGTTTACATGGAAAACCAATCACCACCTACGTAGGCCGCAGGCATCTTCCCGTTCTCCCGAAGGAGAGGAGGCACTGAGGCCCCCCTGGTCCGATCTTAGAAGCCCAGGCAAAATTAGCAGGCTTGGTGGGTACCCATGCACCAGATGGGAATTCAGCCAGAAAACAGTAGGAGAGAAAAAGAGGCTGAATAACTTGGTTTATGTGGGATACCAATAAAATTCCAAGACAAGGAATTTGCACCATCTACACTGGACCACTGGCGCCACTTGAATATTGGAAGGTGCCCCTCCTCGGGCTCCTTCTCACGTGGGCTTGAAAGCGGGGTAAGTAAGTAGACGTGGTGGGCACCCATGCTCCAGATGGGAATTCAGCCAGAAAAACGGGGAGCAAGAAAGAACGACATGGGGAATCAGTCTTTCTGGAAACTGATCCAATTTCTTTACTTTGGGGTTTGCTTATATACCTTTTGTTACACATAGGGATGAATACAGAGTCACGCAGAGGTCAGCAGTCCTGACCTTTATCAAAATCAGGTGTCTTACATAAAAAAAGATCTTAGGGGTTTTACATCATCTTCTGGCCATCAGGCCTGCTGACATTTTATGACCCTTTGTTTCTGATAACCAAAAAACTTATTTTTTCCAAGGGTGTTTTTTCTTAAACCAGGCACCACCCTCCAAATAAAGCTGCATTCCTATAGGGTGAGGGTGTAGTGAGTTGCAATCAAGAAAGGAATTTATTTCCTATATGTTAGTTATATTCATTATAAGGGCAGGGAATATGGAGATTTAGCAGCAAACATCAGCCCAACAAATGAAAATCCTTTCACCAATGTTCCCCTTAAGATCTATTTAGTCTCAAGATAGTGATAAAGTTACATTTTTACATAGCAAGGACACAGTGATTTATAACAAAGTACAGCTGATCTATAACAAAAGAGAATATTCATTAACTCAAAAAGTCTAGTATTGCTAACATCAAAAACTACTATATTTCCTTTTCTATATTTCAAATACATTGATTAATATATTCCCAGGTGCCTAAGGATATGGAGGCCTGGCGGCAATCATTGACTCAACAATGAGAAAAGCCCGATGCTAATTAAGATTCTCAAAACTCTCTGTGCTGTTTATGGTTGAGAGGTAGTAAACTATCATGTGCATAGTGGCAGCAGTATGTATAATCCTGTCACACAAGCTAGTTTGCCAGCAGAGAGGTTTGACCTAAGACACCCTTGTCACACCCAGGGCAGGGAATTAGCAGCAATTATTGGCACAACAAATGAAAAACCCTTCACCAATATAATTCCTAACCAACCCACTATACTAATAATTTCTCATTTCCCAAAAGAATCTGCCTTTAGTAAGTCTAAAACATCTCGTGCCTCTCACTGTTGGGAGGCTGTAAACAATCAAATGTGGCTGGACGAACCTGCACAGTCAGGCTAGACAACCTTCAGTGGAGTTCGTAAGTTGAAACACTCTTGACACGCCCAGGGATTTTTATTGACTTGGAGCTGCAGTTCAGTTCAGTCACTCAGTCCTGTCCAACTCTCTGTGACCCCGTGAATTGCAGCACACCAGCCCTCCCTGTCCATCACCAACTCCCAGGGTTCACTCAGACTCACGTCCATCGAGTCCGTGATGCCATCCAGCCATCTCATCCTCTGTTGTCCCCTTCTCCTCCTGCCCACAATCCCTCCCAGCATCAGAGTCTTTTCCAATGAGTCAACTCTTCGCATGAGGTGGCCAAAGTACTGGAGTTTCAGCTATAGCATCATTCCTTCCAAAGAAATCCCAGGGTTAATCTCCTTCAGAATGGACTGGTTGGATCTCCTTGCAGTCCAAGGCACTCTCAAGAGTCTTCTCCAACACCACAGTTCAAAAGCATCAATTCTTCGGCGCTCAGCCTTCTTCACAGTCCAACTCTCACATCCATACATTACTACTGGAAAAACCATAGCCTTGACTAGACAGACCTTAGTTGGCAAAGTAATGTCTCTGCTTTTGAATATACTATCTAGGTTGGTCATAACTTTTCTTCCAAGGAGTAAGCGTCTTTTAATTTCATGGCTGCAGTCACCATCTGCAGTGATTCTGGAGCCCAAAAAAATAAAGTCTGACACTGCTTCCACTGTTTCCCCATCTATTTCCCATGAAGTGATGGGACCAGATGCCATGATCTTTGTTTTCTGAATGTTGAGCTTTAAGCCAATTTTTTCACTCTCTTTCACTTTCATCAAGAGGCTTTTTAGCTCCTCTTCACTTTCTGCCATAAGGGTGGTGTCATCTGCATATCTGAGGTTATTGGTATTTCTTCCGGCAATCTTGATTCCAGCTTGTGTTTCCTCCAGTCCAGCGTTTCTCATGATGTACTCTGCATAGAAGTTAAATAAGCAGAGTGACAATATACAGCTTTGATGTACTCCTTTTCCTATTTGGAACCAGTCTATTGTTCCATGTCCAGTTCTAACTGTTGCTTCCTGACCTGTATACAGGTTTCTCAGGAGGCAGGTTAGGTGGTCTGGTATTCCCATCTCTTTCAGAATTTTTCACAGTTTATTATGATCCACACAGTCAAAGGCTTTGACATAGTCACTAAAGCAGAAATAGATGTTTTTCTGGAACTCTCTTGCTTTTTCCATGATCCAGTGGATGTTGGCAATTTGATCTCTGGTTCCTGTGCCTTTTCTAAAACCAGCTTGAACATCAGGGAGTTCATGGTTCACGTATTGCTGAAGCCTGGCTTGGAGAATTTTGGGCATTACTTTAGTAGCATGTGAGATGAGTGCAATTGTGTGGCAGTTTGAGCATTCTTTGTCATTGCCTTTCTTTGGGATTGGAATGAAAACTGACCTTTTCCAGTCCTGTGGCCACTGCTGAGTTTTCCAAACTTGCTGGCATATTGAGTGCAGCACTTTCACAGCATCATCTTTCAGGATTTGAAACAGCTCAACTGGACATTTACTCCTTCTCCGAGAGAACCGGTGGGGAACAGCCCCCCCATAAAGTCAGAGGTGTAGGCGAGAGCATGAAACAGTAAAGTAGATAGACTCTGGTTTTGGGGGTAGATACTCGGGAACAGGGGTTTCCTGAGGCTTGATCACGCCTTTGCGTATGCCAAGCCTCCTTCCTCATGACCTTTGCCATGGGCGGATTTCCTCACGCTGGCTCCCGGCAGTCTCTGGCAGTCTTAGCTCTGGAACACACATTGTCACCTCTGGTACACTGTGTTGTTCAACATATGTTTAGCCTAGACACAAAAGGGTGGAAATTTCCTCTTAATGAAGACTCATAAAGTCGTAATGTAAAGGGAAATATGTGTAGGAATGGAAGATATATCTGGCCAGTAAACAATCTAGCTGGTGCTTCAGACCAGACCAGTGGTGCTTCAGACTAGTGGTGTTCAGACCACTGTGTCTGCTTCTACCATTCACTAAGCAGCACCAGATTCCCAACCACTTCTGGGCTGGAAGTGGCAATAATGAAGTGAGCATAGCTAAGGTCAAGGTTGGTATCTGCACCAGGCCAGGTATCATCTTCTCAATCTTCTCGAATAATTCTTTAGTGATTTATTTATAATTCAGCCCAGCAAATATATATCAAGCAGCTATAGTTCCAGGTCTATGACAGCTGTTAAGTACACAGAGATGAGTAGGTAGACACTCAAGGGGTAGACAATGTGCAAAACATGGTTAGATAAGTAAGTATGAAGGCCGACAACTTATGGTAAGTTTACTTAAGAGCCATGGGCAAGGTTAAATTACTATGGGAATTACAAGGTTCAATTCACTTGGCAGAGTATTATTGTGGATATTTATTGCTTTTTTGTTTTCTCTTCTTATTTTTTTATAAGTGCCCCTTCACTTCATTTGACCCTGACTGAGCTATCAATCAAAATGCCATACCATCCCCAGGGTTATTTAGGTTCATCAGTTGATTTCCCAAATCCCCAAATGAAGTGATTGGTCCAGAGGATTGTCTGACACAATGGGGCCAGTTGGAATCCGTGTCCCTTCCTCTCTCCCTCCATCCCTTGCTCCCTTCTCTTTATTTCCTCTCTTCCTTCTTTTTTCCCTCTGCCTTCCTTTTTTTCCTTTCTTTCTTTCTTCCCTTTCTAGGTTCTTTAACCTTATTACCCTACTCGGCTACTGGAAGCTCATTGGTAAAGGTACTCTCTCTCTCCACTGACCAATGCTTACAGAGACACTTACAACCTTTTCTTCTAGGATCTATTGCATATCTTTTGATAAATATGTTATTTAGTCTTCAGTTATATCTTCAGGACATGAAAGTTCTCTTAAATATTTCATTCAAGAGACACTTCTTACCTCTCCTAGTGTCTCTTAAGTTGTGGTTTTAAATCTTGGACAGCAATTTAGAAAGTTGAAATTTTACAAAGATGCCTCACAGTTGCCTACAGGTTCTGGCATCAACACAATTTACTATAATGACCTCTTTTATGTGGTAAATATTATATCTATCTTCCTACAAATATTATTAGGACTTACTACTAGAACTCTAAAGGATTCATTTTTATACCTTTATCTCTAACAGAGTACCTCTCACATGGTAGAAACTAAATAAATTAAGGATGTTAAGGATATTAGTTGTACGTGTGTGAATGTGTTAGTAAGCTACAGTGTGTGACTCTAGCTAGCATAAGAGAAAAGAGATGAATTTAAAAAATATGAAAGGGTTTGTAGACTCAGAGGGAAGACTAAAAAAGTGGGCTTAGGAAAACAACAACAACAACAACAAGAACCAGTATAATTCTAGGGGTCTGGGTTGCATGACTTGATTTTTTTTTTTCAGGTTAAGTACCTGGAATGAATTAACTCCTACTATTTCTAATATCTGTATTCATCATAAAGAGAGGGCTTCCCTGATAGCTCAGTTGGTAAAGAATCTGCCCGCAATGCAGGAGACCCCAGTTCAATTCCTGGATTGAGAAGATCTGCTGGAGAAGGCATAGACTACCCACTTTAGTATTCTTGGGCTTCCCTTGTGGCTCAGCTTGTAAAGAATCTGCCTGCAATGCAGGAGACCTGGGTTCAATTCCTGGGTTGGGAAGATCCCCTGGAAAAGGGAAAGGCTACCCACTCTGGTATTTTGGCCTAGAGAATTCCACAGGCTATATAGTCCATGGGGTCGCAAAGAGTCAGACACAACTGAGCAACTTTCACTTTCACTGTCAAGAGAGATTATCTGGGGTTCATGCTTCTCGCTACTACAGGGCAGGCTACCTTGACTGATATCCCACCAGACTGTAGTCAGTGCAGGCAGGGTTAGTTCTCAAATCTGAAGCTAATGCCTAATGGTGAAGGGATGCATGTTGACTACCAGCAGGATAGAAGACTACTATTTTTCTGATTTAATGATATGACACTTTTGGAAATCTGAGCTTCGCTGATATTCTTAGAAGATAGTAGACATTTGGAGGATTACAGATATGGATTCATAAATCCTTTGCCCATGATTACTATGTAAGGTTTTGAGAATAGGTAAAATTACAGAAGAAACAAGAACAAAAAAGAGACAATAGAAATACAGAAAGTGAGAAAACCACTCATTTTTAGGGAGAAAAAGAGCAAAAGGGATTCTTTGAAGGTCACTGCCTAACCTCTCCAAACCCTAGTTGATTTATTTTTTATTTTGTTTTGTTTTTCATACAGTGCAGATTACAATAACATGTACTTCTTTGGTGAGTTATGACATTGAAATAATCTGTGTAAATCCCTTACTAACTGTGTGGCCCATCAATAAATGTTATTTGCCATCGTTATTAGGAAAAGAAGAAAACAGAGTTCCGTGTTTTAGGGACTGAAGGATATTGGCAAACTCAATAGGTTTCATGCTTTTGGGTAACTGAGAAGAAAAAGACTGGGGATCTGATGGTTAGATAGTTTCTGAAAATAGTTAGAAAATGATTTTCAGTAAATGAGAAAAGAATAAAAATTAAATAGGTGGCTAGGCAAAACATGGTTATGCAGCCTTTCTTCCAGAAGCCTGAAGTCAAAGGAGAGGAGCTGGGACTTTATGAAATTCTCCCTGCCAGCTCCCCATTTGAAATCTGCCTTATTATTTGTCAGTTTCTGGAATCTAGGCATCTCCTTTTCTTCTGTTCTAGAGCCTTGGAGAGGACAATTATGAAACCAAATCTAGAATTTACATAATCTGTAAACACATGTCTACCCTGGAGATTTAGTAGAGAGCTTATAGTGGAAAATTAACATCCAAGCCTAATTCAAGAAGATCAAGCCAGGCAGTTATAATAAGCAAACCAAAAAGCCAGCTGGCAGAAAATAAGATTGCTCCCTTTACCTGCACTTCTGAAAATGTCTATTCCCAAGAGCTAGGAGAGCTTCATCAGCATGTCCTGGTTTTGACATAAAGCAATTTTGTTGCTTGAATATTTCCATCAGAACACTTCATCTAGGTTTCCCCATCATCCATAATTTTTATCAAAGGAAAAAAAGTTCTTGAACTTGTGTGAAGACCAAAACTACTAACTGAAAAGAAACCTTTTCTGATCCTTTTGCATTTTTGGTGAGTTTATAAGCATAAACTTATTCTTTGAATACCAGATTATTTAAACTGAGCTCTGCATATCAGTAAAAATTACTGTTCCCTTTTATGTGAATTAATCTCCTCTTGAAATTACATCCATCCTTAAATACCCACATAATGTCTTCTTTTCTTAAATTCTGCTAATTTCTTACTTTTGTAATTAATCATATGACATGTTTTTCTCACAGTATATATACATTACCTTGTAATATATGTCTGTACATTCCAATAGTTAAAAGCTCCTTGAAGTTAAGTACTTATTTCTTGGTCAGTGTTTTCAACAGAATCTAGCATAATCCCTTGCTGTTAGTAGGCACTATATAATAGTATATGGAATTGAATTTCATCAGTGAATATATATATTTTTTTACCTCAAAGCAATATTGCTGGGTTGAACTTGTCAAGTTTATTTTTCTGAATACTCAAAATTCTACTTATGCATCACTTGATGGTAGGACTCTTGGGGAAACAGTGTCATACACACTTAGGAGACTTGAAATCAATGAAGATGAAAAGTGCATGTCTTTAGCAATTTCTTCTCCAAGTCTAGTCCATCTAATTATAGTGGTTGGGCAAGAAAGATCTCCCAAGGCTAATATTACTGGGCAAATTAACTTCAGTGGTCACCAACACAGTATCCAAAATGTCTATTAAAATTATGTTACTAATAAGTTCTAGCCTAGTCTCAATGGAAGCTCTTTGCTTCTGTGTTGAGAGAGAGCTACTATATCTCAAAATATGATTAAAACTCTTTATATTATCATTTAGCAGTGGCCTTCTAGATTCATAGATTTTGAGAACAAGAAAGAATCTGAATTCTCATCAGATCTTTACTCTCAACTCATTTTAGTGATTACAAAACTTATATACAGAAAGACTATGTAACTCTCTACACATATTCGTACTTGCCATGGATTTATGCAGCAGAGAACTTAAAAAGACATTCACAATACCTTCCCTTAATGAAGAGCAATGGTCAAGTTTCTTCTTTAACAGTGGTTGGATTACTTACATTGCCTTTTTTTTTTTTTTTTTTTCTGGCCATGTGTCCACTTCTCATTTGGAATAATTTCTATATCACTCACCTGCACTAGATCAAAGTGCCCATCTGCTCCTTGAGAGTGCTACAACCAGAAAAAACCAACCTGTCCTATTTTTGACCTCATTCCAGTGGTTGACATCCATCTACATCTTCTATCCATGTCAGTGAGAAAGCTAACAAGTACCTTTTGCTAGGCGAGTTATGTCTCCAAGCTGTCTTATAATTGTTATAAAGGTTTTGGAGTGTTAGTCTCTGTTGTTGGAATTTCAGATCTCGCAATTTTCACACCCTATGAATAGTATTTTGCTGAAGATTGCTGTTGCCTGTAACATTTGTGTTTTTTTGCAATGGGTCAAAGCAGTAGGATTGAGACTCAACATATTAATGGTTGATAATCAAGGTTATCTATAACACCTTGTTTTGTGGAATTCATAATGTGTTATTTATGCCTCTCAACTCAGCTTGAAATAGTCATTAGATGAGCAGTGACAGTATGTAGTGTGATTTTCTCTGTAACTCAGTTCAGTTGAGTTCAGTTGCTCAGTCATATCTGACTCTTTGTGACCCCATGAATTGCAGCACGTCAGGCCTTCCTGTCCATCACCAACTCCTGGAGTTCACCCAAACTCCTGTGCATTGAGTCGGTGATGCTTTCCAGCCATCTCATCCTCTGTCGTCCCCTTCTCCTCCTGCACCCAATCCCTCCCAGCATCAGAGTCTTTTCCAATGAGTCAACTCTTCGCATGAGGTGGCCAAAGTATTGGAGTTTCAGCTTTAGCATCAGTCCTTCCAAAGAACACCCAGGACTGATCTCCTTTAGAATGGACTGGTTGGATCTCCTTGCAGTCCAAGAGACCCTCAAGAGTCTTCTCCAACACCACAGTTCAAAAGCATCAATTCTGTAACTAGGGTCACTTAAATTTGTCAAAGCCCAGAGGCAGGTTAAGATCAGAGGCAGCATCTCTTTGCCTCATTAGGCATTTGTTTAACCAGCTTCATCAGTTCTCTGCCTCCAAGTTAGCATCAGAACCTCAGGCTTTAATAACGAACACAAAGTGGTTGAAGACTGGTCCAACCTATATGGATCACTAGTGAAATACCAGTGCTTTCAAAAACTTTTCAATAATTAAACATGGCAACACACACACCAGGTTTAGTTTTCAGGCTACTTAAGGTAATTGAGTAAGACAATTGATGATTAAAACAAAAAGGACCTGAAATTTGTTCCCTAAAGAAGAATTAGAACACTAAAGGGAATTCATAAATTCACATAAATGAATGGTAGAAAATACATGAAATGGGTTGAAATGTTGAAAACAAAATTAAGCAATTCATTGCTGGCCTAGATAAAATATACTATATTTCAGCAAAATAAATTTCCCCCTTAATGTTCGCCAAGGAATCGGGATTCTCTGTCCATCTCTCTTTAGGAAGGGTACTATAGGAGAGAAGTGCAAGTTGTCTAGAACAGCTCTGTAATATCACCAGTAAGATACTGAAAACTGAGTGAGTCTGAAGAGCAACCAGCGGATGTAGTTTCCAGTCATTTTGCACTTGCATGTGCTTAAGATTATCTTGGTTTAATAACACCATGTTTCTGAGACATTGCTAGACCTGACTTCCTGAGTAATTGTGTAAGTCTGCTTTTTGAGAAACTGGATAGGGTGGGAGGCAACTATGGGAGCACAAGAATGAGAAAATGGTACCATATGTCATTGCCACAGTGGAAGAAGCCATTAATTACCATCAACATTAAGAGAAAGTAAACTGCTTTTCACATACATGGAACATAAGTAGAGAAGCCTTGATAGAAGATTGCAAATATATAGTACTGAATCTATAATAGAGTAACAATGGGAGGAAACAGAAGTTGTTTTACGTGGTGAAATGATACTACCGAGCCACTAATACTTCTATACTTGCTGTGTTCTTATCAGAAGTGGTGATAGGTCTGTACTCAGCCAAGCAGACCATATATCCTTTCTCCCTTGTGCTAAACAATTGTCTGCAAGCAAATAACCACCATTGAATAAATGCAATCTAGACCATTTGGAAACTAAACTTACAGCTGTGTTCTCTTTAAAATCAGCTGCCCAAGAGACTAAGCTAATTTATAATTCCAAAATGCATGTATAACTTACTTCAAGCAAACTTACTTTCATGCAAATAAGGTCAAATTTTTCTCTGTTGCCATTCTCATTTTCTTTATTTATTACAAACACATTTACTTGTTTCCGTCTCTATCTCACCCTCACTAGGTTACGAACTCTCTGAAGGTGGCATCTGCATCTTTGTTCATCACTTTCCTGTGCCTCGAACAGTCTCTGCTATAGGATGAATTAATATTAGTAGTTACTGAATCAATCAATCTATCTATCTATAACCAAAGTAAAAATATATGATGCATAGATTAATATTTTTAAACTCTTTCCCAGAGGATAGTGAAATATGAATACTTTGGTATTTTAGCAATAGCTCTGCAGCCGAAAAGAAAATGTAATCTGTAAACTCTACCAGAGAAAAAGAATTTTCTCACTGTAAGTCAGGGGAGCCTTGGTTAAGTTTCAAACTAGAAATCACCTTTATACTTTATCTGCAGCATCGGGCTGCATATCATGATGATCGGTAGCCTCCAAAGGCTTTTGAAATATATACCAAGCTCCAAACTCCTCAGCACAGCAAACCCCAAATTTATGTCCACTTCAGTCTTTGCCATTTCAGTGATAATTTACTACTTGGGCTGGAGATAATAAGCAAATACTATATATTTCTGCTCACTTACACAGACAAGAGCTTTCAATGAGTAGCATATCATTTATTTTATTAATACTGTAGCTCTAGCCAAACATTCTTATCCTCTCACACCACATTTGCATTCAGTGATTTAGTATAAATCAATTTTTTTTCCTTGCCTCTTACTTTTGGATCAGAGTGCTTACCGATCATTTTATTTTTCCAGAGGGAGGTTGAATGTTGAAGAATATACAAGTGTGGAGTATATGTTTGAAAGAGGGGACATGGAAGTGCACAGAGAACATCTCCAGGTGTACAATGGAGAGATTTTGACTTGGCCTTTCAAATCACAGGAGGAATGTCACTGATACACTAATTCCCCAACAGTTCACAGTGTTAAATGAATAATATTCTCTAAAAAGTCCCATTTATAAATCACTGGATGGGTGCCTCTTCAGAGATTATATTGCTCCAAAATAGAAAGTGAGGTAGAGAAACTTTTTATAATAGCCACAAAAATTTATGTCCAACCTTAGCTTGAAATCTCCTATAATGAAAAGTGAAGGAAGAAATGGAGGAGGAAGGTAGAGAGCTGTCCTTACTTATTTGATGGATTTTTTTATTTTTTTTATTAGAGTATAGGTGATTAACCATGTTGTGATAGTTTCAAGTGAATAGCAAAGGGAACTCGGCCATATATATATACATGCATCCATTCTCCTCCAAACGCCTCTCACATCAAGGCTGCCATATATTGTTGAGCAGAGTGTCTATCCCAAATTCCATAACTATCCCTCCCCTCTATTTTATCCCTCTTCTGGCAACCATAAGTTTGTTCTCTAAGCCTGTGAGTCTCTTTGAGTTTTATAAATAAAAGTTCATTTCTATCATCCCTTTTTAGATTCTGTTCATAAGGGGTGTAATACAATATTTCTCCTTCTCTGTCTGACTTACTTCACTCAGTAGGACAATCTCTAGGTCCATCCATGTTGCTACAAATGACATTAGTTCATTCTTTTTATTGGCCGAGTAATATTCTGTTGTGTGTATATACCACATCCTTATCCATTCCTCTGCTGATGGACATCGAGGTTGCTTCCATGTCCTTGCTATTGTAAACAGAGCTGCAATGAACATTGGGGTGCATCCTTTTGGACCATGGTTTTCTCTGTGTATATGCCCAGGGGTGGGATTGTAGCTCTATTTTTAGATTTTTTAAGGAACCTCCATATTGTTCTCCACAGTGGCTATACCAATTTACATTCTCACCAACAGTGTAGGAGGGTTGCCTTCTCTCCACACTCTCGCCAGCATTTATTGTTTGTGGATTTTTTGATGATGGCCATTTGGACAGGTGTGAGGTGATGCCTCACTGTAGTTTTGATTTGCATTTCTCTAATAATTAGCAATGTTGAGCATCTTTGCATGTACCCCTTGGCCATCTGTGTGGGGACAGTTGATTTATTTGGCTGTTGTTAATTCATCACCAACAGATTTCATCCACTAGCATGTTCTGCACATCCTACCACCAAACCATATCCTGGTCTACTTACTTCATCTTCTTTGCTCATTAATGCCTCTGTGATCATCAAGTCACTGTCATATCTCATGTAGCACACTATAATCGTTTCCTTGCTTCCATATTTGCAACCCAGCAATTAGCTCTTCAAATAGCAAACTGATGTTTTCAGAACATAAATCATCTAATATCCCTGCCCTTCATAAAGCATTCTAGTATCCTCCCAGGTTAACCAGAATCAAATCCAAATTCCGAAGGACCAATGTATTTTCTGGCCTCTGTTTACCTTCCCAAACCAGCCTCCCTGTCACTTTTTCTGTTCTCCAAACATGCTATTGACTGCCTCAAGACTTTTATATTTAGTTTCTTCAGACTGCAACGCTCCCCCCTTATCTTCCATTGGCTGAACCCCAATCTACCACACAAGTGTTCATTTACTCCCACATAGAAAATTAACCTGCACAGTCACTCTCTGTCCAATTGCCTTTTTTAACTTTAAGGAAACTTATGAAATTAGTTTATACCCGGATTCATTCATTTTCTTGTGTATTTCTTGATTGCCTATCTTTGCCTCTAAAATATAAACTTTAGAACACTAGGGCCAGATCTAGTTTGGCTCATTACTTCAACTCCAATTGTCCCGAAATATTTCTGACTCACAGAATTTGTCCAATAATGCTTATTGATTAAGTGAATAAAAATTCTAGTTCAGTATAAGAAGTTTCTGGAAAACACCTAACTTTATTACCATGGAATGAGACATTTGAAAAGTAATTAACGTCATCATATTTGGCACTTTTAGCCTCTGAAAGCTTGTATTAACTAGTCTAACAATAGCACTTATCACATTGCATTAAAGCTCATAGTTTGCATACCCTTCTTACTACGGGCAGTATGATGCCATAAACTGTATTATTCAATTATTGATCTCCTGTGCCTATCATAATAGGATGTTTCTCTATAATGATATGTGTCCAAAAGACCTCAAGTTCTGCATAGGAGCAGAGAATGACAAAGCGAATTTTAACTAATTTTTTTTTTTTTTAACCACAACACAAGCAGAAAAAAAAAAAAAAAAAGAAAATTGCCTGTGGAGTTAACTAAGCAAGAAGCTTAGTGTAGCTGAATGGTGCTGTAGAATATTTTAATAACATCCCAAGAAACATTAATTAAGGAGTTGTGATAAGTACTGAAATAAAAAAGATGGAAATAGAGATCTCAGACAATGAAGTTGGTAATGTGAACTTGGAAGGAAGTAAAACTTGCATTGGTTGGATAAAGCTTATAGGGAGCCCATCTAGGGAGGAAACCCTGTCTTCTTGGATTCAGTTGAAATGCCCTGGAAGGACTTTTACTGCCAAGTCAGTAGCTGAGATGATGACTTTTCCCTTTTCTGCTATAGAGTATGATCGATTTACATTTGTCTGGCTCCATTTGTTTGACAAAATCACACATGAACCAATAACATAACACTGATATCATTCCCCTACTTTTCAATCATACATGAGCCATATGTAATGCGCAGAATAGACAAAGTGGTGACTGAAAAAAGAGTGTAAGGTGGCAAGCGTATTTTGGCCTAAAGAGCATCTTCAGAAATTTTCTTTGGTAATCAACACAATTTAGGGTAAAAAAAAGAAAGAACATTTCATCGCTTCACCTCAGTATAATGAAGGGTCCTAACGGACTTACAATGTGAGATATTTTATCTGGATATCAATAACACAGTATCTATCTTTTGGGGAGTTTTCTCCTGTCATTTTGACAACCTCATAAAGAAGAATGGATTTCATAGATGCTCACATTTGATTTTTTTCATTTCTAAAGACCAATCTTAGCGTTAATTTTTAAGGAGTTGTGTTGCTCCTTTAGAAAATGGCATATTCGCATAATTGATACCAGAACACTATGGCTAGTGATGGTTTTAGAATGGTAGCTTAAATATTATGAACTGATCCTTTCACAGATGTTCTTACCTGCTTTTGAATAGCTCTTAATAAACATGACTGATTAAATCATGATGAATGATGCACTTTGTTGTCGACCTTTCAAATTATGATTTGGCTTCACATTCAGCATGTTGATTAAACAGAATTCTCCATTATTAAATATTCCTATGTAAAAACTATGAAATATTAAATCCACACATAAATTTTGTGATCTAATAGATGAACTATCTGTAAGCTAATTAAGTGTATGAAAACCTAGGTAGGAAAATTAAGATCAAAGAGTAGATATAAATTTATAAATAGCCACTGCTCATTCTTCTAAGTTGAGTGATTAATGTTAACGGTGGAAGGGACAGCACTTGAACAAAACTTTTCAATCAGTGCTATATTTTAAATGAGAGCTTGTGAGGAAGCTTCTCTGATGGTCCAGAGGGGTTAAGACTCTCTGCTTCTACTGCAGGGGGCGTGGACTTAGATCCTTAGTTAGGGAACTTAAGATCCCACCTATTGTGTGATTAAAAAAAAAAGAGAGAGAGAGAGAGAGATTAAAAGATTGTATATGGCATTCTCTCTTCATCATCTTGAGTAAAATTACAGTCAGGTGCTTTTAGATATAAATGGTGAGGAAAACAATGATTCAGCACTGAATTACAGAGTGCATCATAGATTCTCTGAGTTAAAAGTAATGGAAGCTTCTGTCTGATAAATCACTCCCACTTATAAAACCATTCATACATTTGTGTTTCTGCTTCTTTTGAATATCTCTAGGAACAAGAACTTGGTTATTAGACAGCATATTCCATTTTTAAGTACCTCAATGTTTCTTTGAGTCATTTTCCTAAAGCTGACTGGAACTGTGACCTCACTCCTTCCATCTGCTGATAGATCCATAAAAATAAATGAGAGTCCACTAAAGTATAACAATTCTTTTTCAAAGTAATATAATTCAGAAGTATCCACTAATTTTTCTCTTCCAACACATAAATATGACTTCTCTATTTTTTCTAGCTATTTCTCATATATATTGATTTACTAAGCCTCCATCTTCCTGAGGATTTTCCCTCAAATATATTCAATTTTGAAGTGTTCCATTTATGTTCTGCCCACAACTAGCATAGCGCAGTATAGTCTCATTAAGCTAGAAAGGTTCAGTTCTAGAAATCACTCTGTATACAAAAGTATATAGAATGGAATCTGTATAAACCATATTTCTCTACTTCTCATCTTGGCAAAAACAGCAACATAACAAATTGTCAACAGTCACATTAGAATGGGGAGTTAGAAACATAACTTAGAAGAGGGAAATCTATAAGCTCTTGATGAATGAGCAACTTCAGTGGTGCCCAAACCTTCAAAATTGAGTTTCAGTGGTACACAGGTGAAGCTTAACTTATACAAAACCATGAGAAATAAAAACACATAATGCTCAAGGTGGTTGGTTGTGCTCCAGGTATAATCTCTCAAATTTGGGCTGGAACAGGGCCAGTAGGGGCCTGCATCTGCACTTCTCAGATGAAGGGAAGATTCAGTGTGAACACATGCATGCTCTTTGCAGTTTTGTCTCATGATTATTTGCAGCCAACTGCAACTGTTTCTCACACAGACCGCTGAGTCTGTCTTCTCCTTACTGACTTTTTAATCTTTTCTTTTGCTTTGATTTGTTTTCTTCTTAAAACATGTTGATTCTTACTATACTTCATTTAATTAGATCAAATTATTATTTCAACATTGTGTAAAATTGAGTCTCAATACTACTATTCAGTTTTTTTTATTACTTTGCTTTGAGCCACTCAGGGTCTATACCTGGGTCAGAAAGATCCCATGGAGAAGAGCACACAACCCACTCCAGTATTCTTGCCTGGAGAATCCGTGGACAGAGGATCCTGAAGGGCTATAGTCCATGGGGTCACAAAGAGTCAGACACGACTGAAGCAATTTAGCATGCATGCCCAAGCCACTCAGGATGTCAGTGACTCACCTGAGACAAAACATTGGTAAAATTAAAATGAGACAAGGAAAAAAAAAAACAACAACAGAGATCTTTAGCTAGAGACTCTGTTCTAAAGTGATCAATTTTTATTTAGTACATCAAATTTGAGTATATGCTATTGATATTGCTATAAGGTGAGTGATCTGGGGGAAAACAAATTAAGGTAACATCAAATATAATGTTGAAAATCCACTAATGGTAATTCTCCAGTGATCCAGTGGTTAAAACTTTGCTTTCAATGCTTGAGGTATAGGTTCAATCCCTGCTTAGGAAACTAAGATTCCACATGCCTTAAGGCCAAAGAAAATCCACTAGTAGTAATGCCATTATGAACTCCATTCAATTTTATGTATAACTTTGTCCACGTTCTCTATAGATGTTTGTTACTTCATCCTTGGAGAATTAAAGATAATATAAACTGTAAATTAACCCTGCTTATTTAACTTATATGCAGAGTACATCATGAGAAATGCTGGCCTAGAAGAAACACAAGCTGGAATCAAGGTTGCTGGGAGAAATATCAATAACATCAGATATGCATATGACACAACCCTTATGGCAGAAAGTGAAGAGGAGCTAAAAAGCCTCTTGATGAAAGTAAAAGAGGAGAGTGAAAAAGTTGGCTTAAAGCTCAACATTCAGAAAACGAAGATCATGGCATCCGGTCCCATCACTTCATGGGAAATAGATGGGGAAACAGTGGAAACAGTGTCAGACTTTTGGGGGGCTCCAAAATCACTGCAGATGGTGATTGTAGCCATGAAATTAAAAGACGCTAACTCCTTGGAAGAAAAGTTATGACCAACCTAGATAGCATATTCAAAAGCAGAGACATTACTTTGCCAACTAAGGTCCTTCTAGGCAAGGCTATGGTTTTTCCAGTGGTCATGTATGGATGTGAGAGTTGGACTGTGAAGAAGGCTGAGTGCCAAAGAATTGATGCTTTTGAACTGTGGTGTTGGAGAAGACTCTTGAGAGTGCCTTGGACTGCAAGGAGATCCAACCAGTCCATTCTGAAGGAGATCAGCCCTGGGTGTTCTTTGGAGGGAATGATGCTGAAGCTGAAACTCCAGTACTTTGGCCACCTCATGCGAAGAGTTGACTCATTGGAGAAGACTTTGATGCTGGGAGGGATTGGGGGCAGGAGGAGAAGGGGACGACAGAGGATGAGATGGCTGGATGGCATCACTGACTTGATGGACGCGACTCTGAGTGAACTCTGGGTGTTGGTGATGGTCAGGGAGGCCTGGCGTGCTGCGATTCATGGGGTCGCAAAGAGTAGGACACGACTGAGTGACTGAACTGAACTGAACTATACCTCAATTAAAAATGACCCCGTACCTCACATTGTTCACAAAAGTTGTCATATGTGATTTCTTGTTTGATCCTCGTGATTCCCATAACCTTCCTCAGGGTACCACAGGGCACCAGTGGCAGTTGCCCATTCCTGGGTGTCGCAGAAATCATGCATTTATAAACCAATTTCTCCATCAAAATATGCCCTTCATTATTTTCACCAGGCATGTTGAAAATAGATGCTTTTGTTAGCTTTTCAATGAGGCAAAGAGAGAACTCCTGAAGGGTAAGATGGTTTGACAGTGTGATTCATTTTTTGAAGCCATAAGCACTGAAAGAATAAAGAAACAAATAAACAAAACCTGTCAGGTTAGCTGTCAGATATAATTAGACTATAATGGCTGCTATGAGACATCAGTTTTTTTCCAGCACAATGAGTTGGAGGAGCACTTCCCTGTGATTGTGCCAGTGGTGGGTTTAAAAGCCTGGGCATGGAAACCTGATTGATGGGCCAGTTCTTTCTTTTTTACACCCAAATAATGTGCTGACCATTCTCCTGACAATGATGGCCAAGGATTTAAAGTCTGGTGTAAAGCAGTGTAAAAGCATGACCGGAAAGTGTGACCTTTTTGATCAGGAGCCTGAAGTTCTCATCTTTTCTCTGCCACCATCTGGCTTGGTAACTTTAGGCTGGACATCTGAACACGAGGTGTCTCCATTTTCACATCTACAGAATGAAGGGCTTGAACAGAATTATCTCCTTCCAGGACAGCTTTACATTTTTTTATACCTTTCATTATCCAGGAGCCTTCAAATCAATCAGGCATTAAATAGAGAGTATTCAGTTCACTCCAGTTTTATTTTGCCTTTCATTGTACATTTTGTCTGTGGTAGAAATCAATATTATTTTTGCTCTTTTAAAAAATTTTATATTTTATATTGGAGTATAGCTGATTAACAATGTTGTGATAGTTTCCGGTGAACAATGAAGGGACTCAGCCATGCATATATATATGTCCATTCTCCCCCAGATTCCCCTCCCATCCAGGCTGGCACATAGCATTGAGCAGAGTTCCCTGTACTATACAATAGGATCTTATTGGTTATCTATTTTAAATGCAGCAGTGTCTACATGACATTCCCAAACTCCCTAACTATTGCTTCCCTCCATTCTTCTCCCCTGGTAACCATAAGTTCATTCCATTTTTTTCTCTTAATATAGAAATCCTATTATAGAAGCTTGAAGACTGAAGGGAGGAGGAGAAGGGGACTGCACAGTATGAGATGGTTGGGTGGCGTCACTGACTCAATGGATATGAGTTGGAGCAAGCTCTGGGAGTTGGTGAGTTGGCGATGGGCAGGGAAACCTGGCATGCTGCAGCCCATGGGGTCACAAAAAGTTGGACACGACTGAGCGACTGAACTGAACTGATTATAGAAGCTATAGATGAAAGTAAGGATGGCAAAAGTTGATGAGAAAAAGAAAAAGGATTCAAAGATGCCTTTTTCCTTCATAAATCTGGAAATACCATGGGACCCATGTAATTATTATAACAGATGTCTAATTATTAGACACAATTGGGAGTGGAAAAAACTCCTGCTGTTCTATGTTGCTGAATTAAAATGTTTAAAGTCTGCAAACCCAACAGTCATCCCTTTTCTACTTCCTTGCTGATTATATGCCTTACTGGTGGACCTGATCCTAAGAGGTCTGGAAGATTCCATTGTTTAAGTTTCCAGGAATTTTGCAAACCAGTTTTTAAACATAGACATTGTTATTTAATAAAAGCAAAACTACAGGCCTCACTCCCTTTCTTCTCACTCACTTGGTGCTGAAGTTGGGCGGATGGCAGCAAACCAGCTCTGCTAGAGGACCGAGCAGCTCAGCCTTGTGCCCCTTGACACATCAGTTTTCTGCCCACACCACCAGGCAAATGGAGATCAAGCCCTGAGCCTTTGGAGTGGAAGCACTGACTCCAAGACGCTAGACTATCAGAGAACTAACCCTAGGGACTATCAAATAATGAGAACTCACACAAAGAAAACCACTTGAATAGAAGACCTGGCATCACCCAACCAACAATAGCACCCTGTGCAGGACACCTCATCCAAACACAAACAAAACAAAAATACAAATCCAACCATCAGCAGAGAGGATTATCACCTTACTCAGCCTTGCCCATCAGAGGAAAAACAAACAAACAAAAATTCAGCACAAATCTCACCCTATAAGAAGCTTACACAAACCACTGGACCAACCGTCAGTTCAGTTCAGTTCAGTTCAATCACTCAGTCGCGTCCAGCTCTTTGCGACCCCATGAACCGCAACACGCCAGGCCTCCCTGTCCATCACCACCTCCCAGAGTTTACCCAAACCCATGTCCATTGAGTCAGTGATGCCATCCAACCATCTCATCCTCTGTCATCCCCTTCTCCTCCTGCCCTCAATCTTTCCCAGCTTCAGGGTATTTTCCAAGGAGTCAGCTCTCTGCATCAGGTGGCCAAAGTATTGGAGTTTCAGCCTCAACGTCAGTCCTCCCAGTGGAACATCCAGGACTGAGAGAATTTTGGCTTATCTCTTACTCTCTTATTCCAGGTCCTATTGAAAACCAGTCCTGTCAACTGTATCTTCAAACTGTCCGCACAGACCCTTATCTCCTCAAGTTCATCACTGCCTTCCTGGTCCAGTCCTTTACTACTTCTCACATGAATTATTACAGTTGCCTTCCATCATAACTTTCTTTCTTCTTCTTTTCTCTATAACAGACTCTTTTCTATATAACAGCGTTTGATTTTTACTCTGTTGGAGAAAGGAAGGCTTTGGGGTCTTAGGACAAAGCCTTTACGATGGCTTTTCTAAGAACCCACAGACTCTTGTTCTGGTCTTATCTGATACTGGTATCTTTCTTGCTCAATTTACCCTTGAAAGAGCAGGCATCCCCTGGACCAAGGCCTATGCACTAATGACTTCTGCCAGGGAACTGTCAGGGAGCCGCAAGGCTCACTCCCTCACCATCTTTACATTTTTCCTCAAGTATAACCATCTCTGGAAAGCCTTTACTGGTCACCTTTCAGAAAATTGAATCCCTACTGGTCCCGACACTCCCTTCTCTGCTTCATTTCCTTCCTAGCACATTCTATCTTCTTACGTTATGTACAGGTTACTTGTTTTTTTATGATTCTCCATGATAATAATGCAAGTTCAATAAAAACAAAAACTTATGCTTTTTTTTTTTTTACAATATTATACTCCTAGAGCTTAAAGGAATGCTTAGTACACAGCAGGTTTTCAATAAAAACTGGTTCAGCTTTGTTTGTTTTTTTAAGCCAGAACTATGTTGGGTTTGTTTGTTTGATTTGACACAGAGACAAGAAGTGAGCAAATGCTGTTGAAACAATGAAGCCAACAGACACACTATACAGAGCTTCCACAAACCTTCAGTTTATAAAATTTGCAATATCTGTGAAGTGCAATAAGATGAGGCATACCTTTACTGTATATTTATCAACACTGATGATTTTTCTTCACTTTGTAATTTTCATGTCTCTAGCTGCGGCCTTTCCTTTCTTGCTTAGAGAAGTTCCTTCACCTTTTCTTATAAAGCTGGTTTGGTGGTGCTGAATTTTTCTAGCTTTTGGAGTCTTTGTTGCTGTTGGTTAGTTGCTAAGTCATGTTCGACTCCTTGCAACCCTAGGAACTGTAGCCCCCTGGGCTGCTCCGGCCATGGGGTTTCCCAGGCAAGAATACTGGAGTGGGTTGCCATTGTCTTACCAGGGGATCTCTCCTCGTAAACTTTATCTGTCCATCAATTTGGAACAAGTATCTTACTGGTTAGAGCATTCTTAGTCGTAGGTTTTTTTCTATTTCATCACTTTAAATATTGTGCCACTTCCTCCTGGCCTGCAGAGTTTATGCTGAAAAATCAGATATAGCCTTCATGGAAGTTCCCTTGTATGTTGTTTGTTGCTTTTCCCTTGCTGCTTTTAGTATTCTCTCCTTTTCTATATTTTTTTCCGTTTTAAGTATAATGTGTCTTGGTATGTTCCTCTGTGGGTACATCCTGTTGGGATGGGATTCCTGGACTTATATAATTGCTTCCTTCCCTAGGTTAGGAAAGTTTCTAGCTATTAAACCTTCATATGTGTTCTCAGCCGCTTTCTGTCTTTCTTCTCCTGGGAAAATTATAATGCAAATATCAGTGTGCTTGATGTTGCCCCAGAGCTCTCTTAAGCTATCCTCTTTTCTTTAAATTCTTTTATTTATTTATTTATATTCAGCATCAGTGATTTCCCCTGCTCTGTCTTCCAGCTCACTGATCTGTTTCTCCATGCCATTTAATCTACTATTGATTCTTTCTACTGTATTTTTCATTTCACTTACTATATTCTTCCTCTCTGATTATTCTTTATACTTTCTTTTTGTGATCCCATGGACTGTAGCCTGCCAGGCTCCTCTGTCCATGGGATTCTCCAGGCAAGAATACTGAGGTGGTTTGCCATTCCCTTCTCCAGGGGATCTTCCTGACTCAGGAATCTCCTGCAGGAGACCCAGGTTTCCTGCATTGCAGGCAGATTCTTTCCCGTCTGAGCCACCAGGGAAGCCTTATATTTTCTAAATCTTTGTTAAAAACGTCTAACTTCTTGATCTAGGCAGCTCATTTTGCCCAAGTCACTATTTTTATGTTTATGTGTCTGTTAGGGTGGTGACATTTCCCAACTCTGGAGAAGTGACTTCTGCAGAAGTCCTGTGTGTCCCAATAGTGTCCCCTCTCTGTCCCCTCTGTGTGTCCCCTGTGTGTCCCCTTTTTCACTGGAGCTATATGCTCTGTGGGGTTCCCCATGATGTCCATGTGGGTCCTGATATGCAGTTGATCTGGTAGTCTTGGACAGCCCTTGTTCAGGTTGGTTGCCAGGCCCTGCCTTGTGAGGAGGCTGCCACCTGCTGGTTGGTGGGGCTGGGTCAGGAAACCACTGAGTCTAGAACCACCAATCCCCCAACCCGCTTGGGCTAGTTCTGGCATATCGGTGGGCAGAATCAAGGTCCAGAAGACTCTGGGGGCTGATACAGCCCCCTAGTGGCTGAAGCCAGATCCTGGGGTTCGTTTTACCAGGTTCTGGAGTGCTGGGGACTGGTTGCAGGGCTCAGGGATTCCAGCGCTGGTGTCAGGTTGCTCTCTGGGGATAAGGAGAGGCAGGGAAGAGACAGTTCCTATCACAGTTGAGTACAGCTTCCGGGGAGTCCTGAGGCTTGTGCCGGCCTGCAAGTGGGCAGGACCGGGGTGCAGCTGATTTTAGGACACCATCTGGCCTGCTGGAGTCAGCATTCTGGCTTTCCTGAATGTAGTGTCTGCACCCTGGTCCAGAGGCAAAGGCAGGCTGCTTGGAGGGTAGGGTCCGAACAGGGGATCTGGGACTGTTGCCTGCCCTCTGGTGGCAGAGGCTGTGTCCAGAGGAGGCTGTGTGCAAAGGAGGTCTTAAGGCAGCCTGTCTGTTGGTAAGTGGAGTTGCATCTCTACCCAGTTAGTTGCTTGGCGTGAGGTGTCCCCCAGCACTGGCATCTACAGGTTGTTGCGTGCGGCCAGTTCTTTGCGCTCAGGAATCCTTAGCACCTGCATCAGGTGGAAGGAAATTCCAAGAACGTCTGCCGCCAGAGTCCAGCTCCCGAGGATGAGCCCCGGCCGCCCCCTGTCCCTCCAGGAAACTCTTCAAGCCCAGCAGGTAGGTCTGGCAAAACCTCCTGTCAAATTATTGCTTTTTCCCTGGGTTCCAGAGGATGTGAAATTTTGTATGTGACCTTTAAGAGTGAAGTGTATTTATCTCATCCTTTTAGACTCACAAAATTAAGCCCAGCTGGCCTTCAAAGAGGCTTCCCTGGTGGCTCAGATGGTAAAGAATCCACCTGCAATGCAAGAGACCGGGGTTCTATCTCTGGGTGGGGAAGATCCCCTGGAGGAGGACATGGCAACCCCCTCCAGTATTCTTGCCTGGAGAATCCCCATGGACAGAGGAACGTGGTGGGCCACAGTCTATGGGTTTCACAAAGAGTTGGACATGACTGAGCAACTAAGCACAGCACAGGCCTTCAAAGCCAAACACAATGGGGGCTTGTCTTCTGGTGCAAGACCCCTGGGCTGGGGAGCCTGGTATGGGATTCAGACCTCTCAATCCTTCTTGAGAAGTTCTGCAATATAATTATTATAATATAATTATAATTATTCTCTAGCATGTGGTCACCCACCCAGAAGCATGAGGCTTGACTGTATTTTGATTTTGCCCCTTCTATCTGTCTTATTGTGGCCCTTCTTTATTCTTTAATTATAGAAGATATTTTCTGCTAGGTTTTGGTCTTTTCCATCAATGATTATTCTACAAACTGCTGTGATTTGCGTGTGCTTGTGAAAGGAGGTGAGCTCACTCTCTTTCTCCTCTGCCATACCTTTTACATCCAGAACTATGTTCTATTCTACAACAATCTAAGCCCAGTGCTAAACTTAGTATACAACTCACAGTTGACTCAATGAGTGAATATTGTTAGACACAACAATCTAACCCCAGTGGTTAGTATATGACTCATAGCTGACTCAATGAATGTATGTATAATACATATATTATTATATTATATGTTGTATTATACTCTAATCTTTAGGAAGTGCTTTATAGATCTTTGATGGCTGATTACTTATTTGTGTTGAGGGTCTCTTGGATTGGTCAAAGTGATTTTGATGCAAGGTATTTGAGGATGGTACCTGCTGAAACACTGGGACAAGGATAGGCAAAAAAGAAAGAGGGAAAAACCCACTCTGACTTCTTTGCTCATATCTCCTTTATCTTGAGATTTCTGCTTGAGCTTCAATTGAAACACATGATGCCAATATACATCAGCAACATGTGTTTTCCATCTTGGATGTTATCACTTAGTGAGTAATATATGAGACGCCTCCTTGCACAGATCCACAGGGTATCTTCACTAGAGAACAATAGACGACCACCTGCAGCTTTTAATCCACCATCATCCACTCCCACGACCTGTTCAATATGACCTCAGTTTTAACATCAGAACAATAAGGAATTTGTGTTTGGCTTCATGTGACTATATTTAAGGGACACATGTTTATATTTGAGTGGAAAGGATGGGAAAGAGTCGGGCACTACTGAGCACACACATGTGCAGTTTTAACTTTCTTAAACTTCCAAATTAATGACAGGTCATCATAAAATGTCTGTACTTTTCTTACTGAATCATCCTCTTTTCCTCTTCATATCCTTCTTCATTTCCTTTTCTCCTCTTTCTTCTCTCCTGCCCCTGCTCCCCATTCCTTAACTCTTCTTTTGCTTTCCTTCACCCCAATTTCTCTTTTCTCCCCTCTCTCGTCCTCTAGTGAAACTGTGGATCTTGAGTGTACGGATGACAGCCGGCCCCAGCATCTTCCATGTTATGCACAGGGTTCTGAGCGCAGCATGCCTTTGGCCCAGGCAGGTGGGGGAGCTGAGAGAAACAGGCTAGCCATCTGGAGATGAACATATGGGTGGTGTGGCAGACATTCTCACAATTGACGACTGCGAAGATCAGAAATGGAAAGGGGAGGTTTGACTCCTCTTAATCAAAGCCAGGAAAAAGAGGAATTTGAAAGGGGTACCAATGTGAAAGGATCCCTATTTGAAAAAGAAGCATAGGTTTCGTACATTTGCATATGAGACTGAATTTTTTAACTTTAGAGATATTTCCACTTTTATTTAACTTGCGAGTGCCTTTCTTTTTTATCTTATCATCTTCACTGTCATTATCTTGCTAGCTACTATATTAGCAGCTTGTTGCTGTTCAGTCACTAAGTCCTGTCTGACTCTCTGCAGCCCCATGGACTGAAGCCCGCCAGACTCCTCTGTCCATGGAATTCTCTAGACAAGAATACTGGAGTAGGTTGACATTTCCTTCTCCAGGGGATCTTCCTGACCCAGGGATTGAACGTGCATTGGCAAGCAGATTCTTTACTGCTGAGCCGTGAGGGAAGCCATGTTAGCAACTTAATGAAATGCTAATTGTTTACTATAGAAATTCCATTAATATTAAGATGAAAAGAACAGCTTTGAGAATTTTTTTCTTTCCCTCTGGTAGCCAGATTCCAACTCAGATAAACTGAAAGAGAATCTTAGATATTGAGTACAAAAGAGGTACAAAATAGTGTGAAAATGGAGGAGGTTTTTTCCTTAAAAATAACACTCCCTAGGTTTATTTTAATAAATAATAACTAAATTTGGTATATTTATTTAAAAAAAATTCTGTCCTTGAATTCAGAAGTGTTGTGTTTTAGTTCTACGTTTGATCTTTGCCAGAGCTTGGGGACTCTATTTCCTCATCTCGAAAACAAAGAGATCAAAATAAAAGATTTCTATACTCAGATATCTGGTGATGGAAATTACATATATATATATATATTTTGCTATAAGTGAAATTGAATAAAATGGATAAAATTGGGCTTTTGTATTATGCACTAAAACAGACAGAGAATTTTGTTATAAAGTATCATAAGTTGTCTGGTAAAACAGATTAGAGTGGTGGTTTTATAATTAAAAGGAATGGTTCCATGATGGCTATTTTAATAGCTAATCTACTCTCTATAGGACTGTATGAACAAGAATGTTGAATGGCATGTATAGAGAAAAAAATTATTAACTTGACTTGGGCTTATTTCTGAACATATCATTTTCAGAGTTATTTGTATTTACCTAGACAATGAAAACCCCATTCAAGGAGGAGTGAATGGGGTTATAAAAGATCAGAAAACATTTAACATAAAGGTTGATTGAATAAACAAATGTCATGATTATTTCTGAAGTGAGAACATCTGAGTCAGAGTGGGGCGCATGATGCTTCTCCCCAAAGATCTGAAGGGACATTAGGTAGAAAATGAGTTACAGTGCTTGATGTGGACTGAAGGAAGTCCACTCATGTCTTCCAAAAATATTTATTGAGTAGATATTCTATGACAAACCATAAGTTAGATGCCACAGATCAGATATTGAGCATAAACAAATATAACACCCATCAGTTCAGTTCAGTAGCTCAGTCATGTCTGACTCTTTGTGACCCCATGGACTGAAGCACGCCAGGCTTCCCTGTCCATCACCAACTCCCAGAGCATGTTCAGACTCATGTCCATTGAATCGGTGATGCCATCCAACTATCTCATCCTCTGTTGTCCCCTTCTCCTCCTGCCTTCAATCTTGCCCAGCATCAGGGTCTTTTCTAATGAGTCAGTTCTTTGCATCAGGTGGCCAAAGTATTGGAGTTTCAGCTTTAGCATCAGTCCTTCCAATGAATATTCTGAACTGATTTCCTTTATGATTGACTGGTTTTATCTCCTTGCAGTCCAAGGGACTCTCAAGACTCTTCTCCAGTACCACAGTTCAAAAGCATCCATTCTTCAGCACTCAGCTTTCTTGTGTTTCATCCACCCCAGAATTTTGCATGATGTACTCTGCATATTTATAGAAAATTCTGGCTAGAATCTAATAAATGCTAGAAATAAATGTAAAATTATAAGTATGACAAGAGCTTTGTAGGAGGAAAATTGATCTGTATAGAAAGTCAGGGATTGTTTTCTAGGGAAGAAACCATTGGAATCTGGAACATGAATGAACAAGAAGGAATTAACTTAGCAAAATAATCATTTTGTGCATGTGTATATATGTGTGTTCTTGAGGATATGGTTAAAATAGAAGATTTTTTTTTTTTTCTCTTAAGGTAGAAGGAAACAGCAATGCTAAGGTCTTATCGTAGGAGGGTCATGGTCTAAAAGAGAAACAAGACAGGTGATTGGGACACAGGTTGGCAGATTGTGTGGAGTGAGTTGAGGCTGTATAAAGGAGCTAAAGCACTTAGGATTTCCTAGGTCATATGAATTGTGATCAGCATCCATTGAAGTGTGTCATGGGATGAAGCATGTGACATCATTACATAATTATTTAGATAAGTGTAGTGTGAGAACCATTGAAAGAGAGAGAAAAGTACTGTTGATCAACAGGTCAGGGAGCTTCCTGTTCCAGGCAAGAAACAGCGAAACTTAAATGGCTAGGGAGGGGAAGTCAGTATATGTGGGAGAGTTTAAGAATAAGGAGCAACATAATTTTTTGTTGAACTGTACAACGAGAGAGAGAAGGGGAGGGTGTCAAGAGTGACTCCTGGGTTTCCAGCTTGTACAAGCTCTAGATGATGGTGATTTCCTCGTTCCCTGGTAAGATTATGTGGAGGAGACCAGGTTTAAAGACTTGCTGTGGATATTACGGGTTGAATTGAGTCTTGCTGAGCTCGTGTGTCATGCTCAAATTTTTAAATTACCAAGTCCTTACACACATGCAGTCAGAGAGTTGAGTCACAGTTCAGTATTCATGAAAGGCAGAGTTGCTGAAAGACTGGGAGAGAAAGGGCAAATGAAGAAAGACCTTTGCAAAAGCAGCTTGACTCTTCTTAGTCTTGATCTTGTTTTAAACCAATGCTGAGACAAGCATAAAAGGAGCCCTCAGCAAATATTCAGCAAGGACCCACTGTGACATTACCCAGAGGTCTGTATTCAAGGTTGAAAGTACTACCAGAAGAAATTCGCTTGCCTGTGTCTTCCTTGCTTGGCGCTAAGCCTCAGTGCCTGCTGATAATTCAAGCTGTTAATAAAAAGAGGGCAGCCTTTTCCCCCACGTCAACAATAAAATATATAAATAAAACACTATGTGAAGAAATGCATAAGGCAAAACAAGTAAAGAAATAGCTGAGAAAGGAGAAAGCAAAGTCAATAAATGCTATCGATTGAGGATGTTTTAAGAATGCAAACATTCAATATTGAAAAGAAAACAGAAACATAATTGTAGATGCTGTTTAATATTTGCACAGCCTTCATTAGAATGCTCAGTACAGTTAAATGTTTTTTAGGAAAACCTTTCTGCATAAACATAATGTGCATATGATTTAAACAATGTTCTCTTCAGTTGTCTGAACTACTGTATAAAATAGCTCCAAATTCCCATTGACTGCTAGGACCTCCCCAAGTTATCTAAAACAGAAATTGTAGGACATTGGTGAAGTTTTACAGTTGGTCTACAATTCTACTTCTAATATCTTCAAGTTTTTAAAATTTTTGTGTTTGGCAGTACACTATGCTGTGGGAAATTGTGGCATGTCTTTCTCAAATATCTTGGGTTTATGACAGAAAGACATCACCAAGAAATCAATCATTCTCCAGGTTGAATCTTTTCCAGTTTTGTCTCAGAAATAGTCAGCAACTTCCAGCTTTTAAAATGATCATTTCTTTGATAGCCTATGGGCTGTTAAATCATGCAAATAATTAATGATGTAATTAACACATAAAGCAACACTTGCAAAGTTTTGTACTATGAAAATTAGCTAGACTTTTACAGTAAATAGACAATAAATTCCAAAGAAAAGAGAAGTAAAGCATACATATTGAGATTTTGGTTTTTGTGTGATATTACCACAACTAGAGGAACAAACTTTAATTGGCCCTTTTGGTGGACATGAGAACAAAATAACATAAACATTTATAATACTAATTGATCAGTTGGTATACTTACTATTGACTGAAGCTGGTAAGTCCAGTTTTATGACATATCTTTAGTTGAGAAGGAAGACCAATTATAATGGATTGCAGAGGGAAAAATTTTTTTCTAGGAAAAAGTAAGAACTTGTGCAGAGGACCCTGGCTTCAGGCAAGCTCCTTTTAAATCTGTACACTCTAGGAGATAATCTAATTGTTCCCCAACCAAATTTTCCCTTTCTCCTCCACAACCCCTGCCCCGCCATCAAAAGTAGCTCAGCCCTACCATGTTTCCACCACTTTTTTTTTTCTGTCATTTTTCATTCTTAACAGCAGCCATCCTAGTTGATATTATGTTATGCACTTTTTATTTCATAAGCATTTTTTCCTTCATTAGAACTGAATCTTGTCATCTCTGATTATATTCCTCTTTCCTAGAAAAATGACTAGCAGTTTCAAGGATTCAAATAATGTATTTTTGCAAGTAAGCCCTTACGTGCAGGCGTAATTGAAAGTGTTTCATATATATATATTTTCTTTTAATACGTCACTGAAAGTGAAAGTGAAGTCACTCAGTCATGTCCGACTCTTTGCGACCCTATGGACTGTAGCCTACCAGGCTACACCGTCCGTCCATGGGATTCTCCAGGCAAGAGTACAGGAGTGGGTTGCCATTTCCTTCTCCAGGGGGATCTTCCCTACCCAGCGATCAAACCTGGTTCTCCCACATTGTAGGCAGATGCTTTTACCATCTGAGCCACCAGGGAAGTCCTAATACCTCAATAGGTTTAGCTTATAATAAACACTCAGTAAAACTAATTTTGTTAAAATAAAGAAAAATATTCTTCCAGTGTAAGGATGTGCTTGAATCCCAGCTAAGTCTACCCAACTCTACTGGTTGAAACATTTCCAGTGACTAATTTATTGATAAATGACTATTTGGCCAAATTTACTACATCAAACATAGAAAAAGCAAGAGAATTCCAGAGAAACATCTACTTCTGCTTCATTGACTGCACTATAACCTTTGACTGTGTGGATCACAACAAACTGTGAAAAGTTCTTAAAGAGATGGGAATATCAGACCACCTTACCTGCCTCCTGAGAAACCTGTTTGCAGGTCAAGAAGCAATAGTTAGAACCAGACATGGAACAATGGACTGGTTCCAAATAGGAAAAGGAGTATGTCAAGGCTGTATATTGTCACCCTGCTTATTTAACTTATATGCAGAGTACATCATGTGATGCCTCACTGGATGAAGCACAACTAGAATTAAGATTGCCAGGAGAAATATCAATAACCTCAGATATGCAGATGACACCACTCTTATGGCAGAAAGCAAAGAGGAACTAAAGAGCCTACTGATGAAAGTGAAAAAGGAGAGTGAAAAAGCTGGCTTAAAACTCAACATTCAAAAACTGAAGATTATGGCATCCAGTCCCATCATTTCATGGCAAATAGATGGGGAAACAAAGGAAACAAAGGATATGAAAGTGTTAGTCCCTCAGTTATGTCTGACTCTTTGCAACCCCATGAACTGTAACCCACCAGGCTCCTCTATCCATGGAATTCTGCAGGCAAGAATACTGGAGTGGGTAGCCATTCCCTTCTCCAAGGGATCTTCCTGACTCAGGGATCAAACTCATGTGTCCTGCATTGTATTTAGATTCTTTACTATTGAGCCACCTGGGAAGCCCTATGTTTGCAGCTGCAGGTACATAGTTAACTAGATCCTTTGAGAAATATAATACCAAATTGCATTTGTGCTTAGGTGGCTCAGTGATAAAGAATCTGCCTGCAATACAGGAGACTCGGGTTTGATTCCTACATCGGGGAGATCCCCTGGAGAAGGGAATGGTTACCCACTCCAGTATTCTTGCCTGGAGAATTCCATGCATTGAGGAGCCTGGTGGAGTACAGTTCATAGAGTTGCGAAGAGTCAGACATGACTGAGCTATGTCTACTATGTCTGGGATCAGAGCTATGCAAAAGATGTGTCCATAAATGTCTATACACATTAAGTATGTTGATGGCAATAAATAAAGTATACTGAAAATGGAAAGGACACAAGTAAATTCTGTGGATGACAACTGTCTAGAGTAGGTGCTATTGACTAAATTGTGCCCCCTCCATTCAAATGTTAATCCTGAACTTCCAGAGTGATTATGTTTGGAGGTAGGGCATGTAGAAAGTAATTAAGATGAAATGAGGGACTTCCCTGGTGATTCAGTGGTTAATCCAATGCAGAAGATGTGGGTTCTATCCCTGGTTGGGAACTAAGATCCTACATACCATGGGGCAACTAAGCCTGTGTGCCACAAGTACTGAGCCCCTGAGCTCTAGAGCCCGTGCATGGCAAGGAAGTTTGAAGATGCTTGTGCCACAGCTAAGATCCTAGGCAGCAAATAAATACATGAATAATTTTTGAAAAGATTAAATAAGATAGTAAGAGTAGTGGTGTAGTCCCATAGGATTCATTGTCTTATAAGAGAGAGCAACCTCTTTCTCTCTTTGCACACACCAACCAAGGAAAGACCACGTGAGAGCCGAGCAAGAAGGTGGTTGTCTGAGAGCCCCAAAGAAATGTCTCTCCAGGAATAAAACCAGTGGACACCTTGAACCAGACTCTATCACTTTGAGGAAGAAATGTCTGTTGTTTAATGCCCCAGTCTATGATATTTTGTTATGGCAGCCTGTGTGACTAATACACTTGGTACTATTATTCTCTCCCATTGTATGGATGAGGAAATTGAGGCACAGAGAAGTTAGGTATTCTGCCTGAGGTCATAGAGCTAGGAGGTAAAAATGCTAGAATTTGAATTCAGTACAGTATAATCCCAGAGCCCATCCTATTAACCATTTATCTAGCTTCCAGGCATTAAGTAAGTAAAAGAGCGCAGAAGCAAAGAAAACATGTCAAGGAGAGAAATCAAAGAAGAGTGAATATGAGCCTGGAGACACAAGTAGAGGCCAAACCAAGCAAGGGCTTTTTAAAAGATGTCCTATTTTCCTGAGAGTGAAAGGAAGCCATTGAGTGGTTTTAAAGCAAGGGGAACAGATGATGAGATGATGGATGAGATGTGGGTTCTGAAGAGGCCACTGTAGCTACAGTCTATTTGTTAAAAAATATTGAAAAGACCTGATCTCAAGAGTGAAATAAAATGGTCATTTGGAATCTCCTTGAAATCCTTATCTTTTCCACAACTCAGTTTAGTGCCTGACATATTACTATAAAGGCAGAACTGTGTTAATAAGGCAAAGGAGTTCAACTTCTCCAAAGAGGTTGGGGATATGAGGTTCGCCTGCTCAAGAATCTCAGTTGCAAGTAAAAATAGTGCATTATTTCCCCCTTGCTATCATAACAAATTACCACAGACTGAGCAGATCAAAGCAATTGAAATCTATTATCTTGTGGTTCTGTAGGTCTGAAGTTCAAGAAGATTATGGCTGGTCTGGTTCCATTAGTGTGACACAGTTGTAGGAATGGGATCACCATTTCATTGCTGGCTGTCTGATAAGTCATTCATTCTCATCTGCTGGAGCCCATATTTCCAGGCTTTTGGCCTTTTTCAAAGCCAATAATGCAATGCAGGCAGGAGACACGGGTTCAACCCCTGGTTTGGAAAGATCCCCTGGAGAAGGGAAGGGCTACCCTCTCCAGTATTCTTGCCAGGAAGAATTCCATGGACAGAGAAGCCTGATGAGCTAGAGTCCATGGGGTCACAAAGTGTCAAATACAACCAAGTGACTAACTTTCACAAAGCCAATAATGGTTGGCATCCATATCTCTGTAATTCTTCTCTTCCTGCCTTATCTCTCCAATGCATGTCTTCTGCCTTCTTCTTTTGCTTCAAGGACCCATATGATTACATTAAACCTACCCAGATCATCTGAAATAGTCTCCTTAACTTAAGATGAACTGACTGGTAATCTTAAGTGTAACTGCAAAATCCCTCCCACAGCATTAACTAGATTAGTGTTTAAATAAGCAAAGGGTGGGAGTCTTGTGGTAAATGTACCTGAAGCATATGGTTTCCATTTCTTTAGACATATCTTTTAAAATTAATTATATAGCATGGACAATGTTCTTGAACGTATTTTTTGTTGTTTAGTTTCAGTCACTATCAATACACATTTTTCCATTTTTCCACTAGTCATAAAACAAGAGCTAGGTAAAACACATTCTCTTGAAAAGAATCATAATTTCTAATGCTAAGAGTGGATATGTCATTACTTGCAGAGCCAGTATATATGGATAAAGATCGAAAGCCTAGAAATAAATTTCTTAATATGATAAATTAAGATATTCTACTCATTCCAATTATCTTTCCAGCAACCCATCATTCTTCTGGGATTTCATTTTGCTGTTTCAGTTATAAGTGACATATTTTATTCAGTCAAAGCCACATTCGTAATTTCATAGCAAAATATGACAAAAAACAAGTGCACTTTAAATGATAGATGGTGAAACTTGGGAGTAGGAACAGATTCTGATTTCGCTTATTTTTACTAAATATGCAGCTACCTCCAGCAATGAAGGGAGCAAGAGTATGTCATGGTAAATGTCTCTGTCCTAAAGCAAGGAGTAATTAGTCAACATTAGTATTTTGTATGAATCTTCATGCTTCATCTAAATCAGTCTGTGTAAAGAGATGAGGTGCTTCAGAAATGCCCCTTAAGGCAACTACCAAATAATATCCATGATTTTGAAGAAGTTAATGTGTACCCCTTAGATAGGAGCTTATCTGAAGTTAACTAAGGCAATTGAGAATATTCTCTAAGGTATTATAAATACAGATAAAACCAAAAAATGACATTTAGTTCTGCACACAGATAAAAGAATAAATTAAGTATTATTTAATGGATTCCAAATCTATACCACTTTCCCTCAATTAAAAAAAAATCCAGGTAAGATTTAGTGAAGACCTAAACATCTTTCTAATTTTAAAGAGTTTTGAAAAATAACTGTGCATCCCAACAACTGATTGGGAATTAAGTTTATCTTTCCTTAAACACAAACAATAAATTTAGGAGCCAGTATGAACAGTTATTTTTCAATTTGCCCTACAGTGTTCCTAAGGTCATGTGTCTCATATTTTATGCTTTCTGTAGGGGATCAGAAAAAAAATGTCAAGGGAATGCTAATTACATGCCCATTATAGAATTGTACCACATGCTGATTGATTACTTGGCACTAAAATCTATGCAAATAAGGAACTGGGGGTCAGAAGTTATGAAACACAAGAATGAAAAAGAAGTCAAGAATCCCACACATCTTCTCTATTTAACCAGAAAATGGAGAGATGATGAAGTTTAGATCTGTTTTATTTTGATTTCATGTTAAGTACACAGTGTAACTAAAAGGGCATTGCATTGATTCTCACAAACTGTATGAATTCTTTACCAGCTTCCCTGGTAATACAGCTGGTAGAGAATCTGCCTGCAAGGTAGGAGACCCCACTTCAATTCCTGCGTCAGGAAGATCCCTTGGAGAAGGGATAGGCTATCCACTCCAGTATTCATGGGCTTCCCTGGTGGCTTAGATAGTAAAGAATCCACCTGCAATGCAGGGGACCTGGGTTCGATCCCTGGGTTGGGAAGATCCCCTGGAGGAGGGCATGGCGAGCCACTCCAGTATTCTTGCCTGGAGAATCCCCATGGTCAGAGGAGTGGCTACAGTACATGAGGTAGCAAAGAATCAGACATGACTGAGCGACTAAACACAAGCTTAAAACACAGCACATTGTATGAATACTGTATATACACATAGTAAGTATTTAAAGGTAGTCAATGGTGGTATAGGAAGATGTCCTTGTACTCAGTCAAATCCTAGTTACATCTATGCTGACTTAGAAAAAAAAATCTACAAATTTTATCAGCTGACTTCAATATGTATACTATTTCCAAAGAGGCAAGGAATTTCTGAGCATGCATTGCTTATAATATTTTTAGGAAGTCCAAATATTGTCACGTTTTTCTTGTGTTTATAGAGACTCCTCTTTCACAATACTACTAGTTAGCACTGAGAAATGCATAGGTAACTGACAGTAGCATATGTCTCCTGATATACAGTAAAGTCCCTTTTCCGTAGGATGGTATATATACCTCATTTTACTTCACTGTCTTTGGGATCTCTCATTTTATGTGGATTCTCTGTAACTTCAAAATTTAATCTGATGTTCTCCTGTTAACCTGTTTCATGTTAATTTAATTACTAGATCAGACAGAAGAACTGGGAAGGGTAGAGGAAAATTCTCCCTCCACGATAATCTGTTGAGGGGGTTAAATTAGGTAGTATATTTGAAGTATTTACTAGAATGCTTAGCATATATTTGGCACACAATAATATTAGCTAGTAATTTTGACAGAAGTACAATCAGACCAGTTTTAAGAAAATAATATCTCAGTGTTACAATCAATAGCAAAGTGCCATGTTGCTTCTATAAGGTTTTGTGTGTGTACTTTATATTCATTTCATTTAAGAATTACAATCTACCTTTGAAAGGCTCTTAGGTTACAAAACAAAATGTAAGATAGGATAGAATCAATGTGAATAAAATTACATTTAAGTAATGTTTTCCCCTTACTTGGTCCAATGCTTTATACATAGTTCACATATGAGTAATGCTTGATGAATAAATAAATAAAGGGATGCAGAGATGAGTGTAAGTATGCATCTGTAAGTGAAAAGCATTCTGAATCATAGAAAAAATACAGAATGATTATATTTTTGACATCTATTTGAGCAGATTGCCACATTTCAGCAATAGTTCTAAAGATAAAGAAAAGTAGGGCAAAAAGAAGTGTTTAAGTTTCTAAGTTTCTGCTTTTACTTCTTTTCTAAGGAAAAGATTTTTTTTCCCCTGACATTAAGTATGAGCATGATTTGGAGAGAGCTTGTGCTATAGAGGAAAGAGATTCTATTAGTTTCTCCTGGTTTTGCTACAATCTAGCCATGTGAGTTTTTTTTCTTTGTTTTAAAAAATGTATTTATTTTAATTGGAGGCTGATTACTTTACAGTATTGTAGTGGTTCTGTCATACATTCACATGAATCAGCCATGGGTGTACATGTGTTCCCCATCCTGAACCCCCTCCCACCTCCCTCCCCATCCCATCCCTCAGGGTCATCCCAGTGCACCAGCCCCGAGCACCCTGTCTCATGCATCGAACCTGGACTGGTGGTCTGTTTCACATATGATAATATACATGTTTTAATGCTATTCTTTCAAATCGTCCCACCCTTGCCTTCTCCCATAGAGTCCAAAAGACTGTTCTATACATCTGTGTCTCTTCTACTGTCTTGCATACAGGGTTATCATTACCATCTTTCTAAATTCCATACATATGCGTTAATATACTGTATTGGTGTTTTTCTTTCTGGCTTACTTTACTCTGCATAATAGGCTCCAGTTTCATCCACCGCATTAGAACGGATTTAAATGTATTCTTTTTAATGGCTGAGTAATACTCCATTGTGTATATGTACCACAGCTTTCTTATCCATTCATCTGTTGATGGCCATCTAGGTTGCTTCCATGTCCTGCCTGTTATAAAAAATACAGTGCTGCGATGAACATTGGGGTACACGTGTCTCTTTCTGTCTTTCTTTTCTTTTAATCTGTTTTATTTATGTATTTACTTTTCAATATTGTATCGGTTTTGCCATACATTGACATGAATCGCCATGGGTGTACATGTGTTCCCCATCCTGAATGCCTCCTCTCACCTCCCTCCCCATCCCATCCCTCTGGGTTATTCCAGTGTACCAGCCCTGAGCACCCTGTATCATGCATTGAACCTGGACTGGCGATTCATTTCACATATGATAACTTACATGTTTCAATGTCATTCTCTCATATCATCCCACCCTCGCCCTCTCCCACAGAGTCCAAAAGACTGTTCTATACATCTGTGTCTCTTTTGCTGTCTTGCATTCAGGGTTATCATTACCATCTTTCTAAATTCCACATATATGTGTTAGTATACTGTATTGGTGTTTTTCTTTCTGGTAACCATGTGAGTTTAATCTCCCTAGAATTTTGGATTCCTCAGTTCTAAAATGAAGGAGTAGAACAAGAGTACTGAAAAAGTTGAAAGTTTCACTTTCAAATTTTTGTAGTTTAGAATAAAGAAACTATATATATGTATGTATATGTATGTGTATATATAATGTATATGTATATATATATATAATTTATTTAAAGCCACTGTATCAGGGAGCAAGAGTGGTTTATTTTATGAAAATGCAACCTTAAGAAGTTAAATCTATGCTACTCTAGTGGGATTTAACTTGATTCTTAGATCCTGGCCACTGCTAATCACAAAGATCATTCACTCCTAGCTTAGCTGGAGGACATGGAACTCAGACTGGATACAAACAGTCTGTCTTTAAATCTCAGCTCTTGCTACTTGCTAGCTATGGCCAGATAATCTTTCTATTCCTTTTTATCTTCATTTTATAATAAGGGAATAAAGAACCAGAGATCAAATTGCCAACATTTGCTGGATCATGGAAAAAGCAAGAGATTTTCAGAAAAACATCTATTTCTGCTTTATTGACTACGCCAAAGCCTTTGACTATGTGAATCACAATAAACTGTGGAAAATTCTGAAAGCGATGGGAATACCAGACCACCTAACCTGCCTCTTGAGAAATCTGTATGCAAGTCAGGAAGCAAGAGTTAGAACTGGACATGGAACAACAGACTGGTTTCAAATAGGAAAAGGAGTACATCAAGGCTGTATATTGTCACCCTGCTTGTTTAACTTATATGCAGAGTACATCATGAGAAACACTGGGCTGGATGAAGCACAAGCTGGAATCCAGATTGCCGGGAGAAATATCAATAACCTCAGATATACAGATGACACCACCCTTAGGGCAGAAAGTGAAGAGGAACTAAAAAGAGATCATCATTGCTCTTGATGAAAGTGAAAGAGGAGAGTGAAAAAGTTGGCTTAAAGCTCAACATTCAGAAAATGAAGATCATGGCATCCAGTCCCTTCACTCCATGGGAAATAGATGGGGAAACAGTGGAAACAGTGTCAGACTTTATTTTGTTGGGCTCCAAAATCAGTGCAGATGGTGATTGCAGCCATGAAATTAAAAGACGCTTACTCCTTGGAAGAAAAGTTATGACCAACCTAGATAGCATATTCAAAAGCAGAGACATTACTTTGTCAACTAAGGTCCGTCTAGTCAAGGCTATGGTTTTTCCAGTGGTCATGTATGGATGTGAGAGTTGGACTGTAAAGAAGGCTGAGCACCAAAGAATTGATGCTTTTGAACTGTGGTGTTGGAGAAGATTCTTGAGAGTCCCTTGGACTGCAAGGAGATCCAACCAATCCATTCTGAAGGAGATCAGCCCCGGTATTTCTCTGGAAGGAATGATGCTGAAGCTGAAACTCCAGTACTTTGGCCACCTCATGTGAAGAGTTGACTCATTGGAAAAGACTCTGATGCTGGGAGGGATTGGGGGCAGGAGGAGAAGGCAACGACAGAGGATGAGATGGCTGGATGGCATCACTGACTCAATGGATGTGAATCTGAATGAACTCCAGAAGTTGGTGATGGACAGGGAGGCCTGGCGTGCTGTGGTTCATGGGGTCGCAAAGAATCAGACATGACTGAGCGACTGAACTGAACTGAACTGAATAGTATATACTCTCTGAGCTTCTTTGAAGGGTCGAATGAGTTACTATAATGTATATAGTAAGCACCAATAAATGTCAACTGTCTGGATTCCCAGGTGGCTCAGTGGTAAAGAATTTGCCTGCCAATGCAGGAGATGCAGAAGACGCAGTTTCGATCCCTGGGTCAGAAAGATCTCCTGGAGTAGGAAATGGCAACCCACCCTAGTATTCTTCCCTGGAAAATTCTATGGACAGAGGAGCCTGACAGGCTATAGTACAAAGTCAACTGTAGGTTGTAAAGAGTCAACATGACTTAGAGACTGAACAATACCTACAAATTAATACTGAAACTTACAGTTGGTTAGAGGAGTTTTTAGAAGATGAATGGACAGCTGCTTTGTGTCGCTCAGCCTATCCTACTAGACAAAGGTCTTGTCTGGAAGTGGTCATGCCTTTATTTATTCTTCATCACTAATCGACAACAAATATATGTTGAGCTCCATCTATGTTCCAGGCTCCCCAGGTGGCACTAGTGGTAAAGAACCCGTCTGCCAGTGCAGGAGATATAAGAGACTCAGATTTGATCCCTGGGTCCAGGGGATCCCTTGAAGGAGGGCATGGCAACCCACTCCAGTATGCTTGCCTGGAAAATCCCCATGGACAGAGGAGCCTGGAGGGCTACAGTCCTTATGGTTGCAAAGAGTTGAACGTGACTGAAGTGACTTAGCACACACACACAGACACATCTATGATCCAGGCACTGTATAAGCACAGACAATGCATTAGTGAGCAAACTTATACATGGATCATGACCAAAGAGCTTGAGTGGGACAGAAATAACAAAGTCATCCAACAAATAAATGGCTGATTTCATTAATTTTACTTCTGTTTTATGGTCACATGATTAATTATAACCAATTTTATGCTTATAAATATTTAAGAAAAACAAAAAAGTACATGACAGGAGAAACATATATTATTCAGTACAGTTCACTGTTTTGCCCTTTGCCTTCATATTTAGTCTAAGGAAGCCAACCTCATCTACATTCTTTTTTTTTTTTTTTCTGGTCTATATTCTTTAAGACAGCCTTGTGAACCTCTATGAAATACTACACTTGAGGTTTTTATTCATTCAGACTAGAATTCAGCAGTGTTCTAAATACTAGAGATGCTTCAATGAACAAGACAGAAAAGATCCCTGTTCTCAAGGCATCTATATTCTATATTGGAGAGACAGACAATTACCTAGAAAATAAATGGATACATAAATAAGTAGAACTATATTACAGTGAAAAGTGTTTTTCAGGAAATTAAAAACTAGACAAATGATAATATGATAGTGTGTGCCTTGGTAACTGTATTAAGCTGACTGATTAAGAAAAAGCCTCTTGAAGGAAGTGACATTTGTGCTGAAAGCTGATTGATGAGAAGGAGCTTTTCATGGCAGGCAGTTTTGGAAGAAAAGAATCCCAAGCAGAGGTAGCAGATTATTCAAACGTCCAAAAGTGGGAACTTAGCATGTTGGAGAAACTGAAAACTCAGTGAGGTTGGAATGCAATGAGTAAGCAAGAGATAGTTTGCAGCAGAGAGAGGAAGAATTCAAATCGTATAGGACGTTGTAAGATAAAGTAAGGAGTTGAATTTTATTCTAAATGAAATGGATACCTGTTGCAAGTCTTTAAAGTGAGGGGGTCGGCTATCTGATGTGTAATTTAGGAATAATTTTTTGTCATTTAATATGATGGGAAAGATTATAAAAGTGAAAAAAAAATAGAACAGAAACCATTAAGAAGTTTTGTCAGTGCTTCATACGCCAGACAATGGTGGCTGGTGTGGAGATTTTTTAAAACAAGAGAGTTATGGTTTGTTTTAAAGGTAAAGTTCATAGAAACTCCTGATACATTGGATGTAGTAGGTAAGGAAAAGGAAAATATAAACCATAATTCTGAGAATTTTGGCTCAGGAAATGAGACAGAAGGTGTTATCATTTAATCAGGTAAAGACTTACTGGAATAAGAGAAGGTTGAGTGTATTGACAGATGTTGACAAACTTTGAATAAGGGACCCAATAGTAAACATCTTTGCATGTGAAGGCCATACAGTCTTTGTTGCAACTACCCAATTCTACCACTGCAGTGTGAAATAAGCTATAGACAAAATGTAAAAGAAAGTGATAATAAGGTGGTTGTATTCCAATTAAATTTTACTTAAAATTATGTGGAAGGTCAGATTTTAGTTACAGTTGTACTTTGCCAACAGATGGTATAGACAAAAATTTTGTTCAAGTCATGTTAAGTTTGAAATGCATCTTAAACATCCAAATGAAATAAACAAGTTGGGTATTTAATCCTGGAGTTCTGAGGAGCAATCAAGACTCCAGTTTGAGATTTGGGATTTATCAGCATTTAGATTGTACTGAATTCAAGCCCTAATGTTGAGTGTGCACATAAAGATTTTTTAAAAAAAGGAGACTCAAGAATAATGTATTGAAACACTCCAATATTTGAGGTAAGCTAGAAACTAATTACTACCAAGTCTTCAAACTTCATAAGTGAAACTCATGCCAAATTTAACAGATGGTGTCCAGGCCTCCTTCAAGAAGCATGTCCCCCCACAGGTAGGACTTGGTGGCATCCACATATGTGGCATAAGGGAGCTTAAAAGGAGATGATTAGACCTGCAACTCTGTGCAATGTAGGCTCACAGGTTTAACGAGATTGGTGTGTCCTGTGCCTCTAAGTCAATTATGCTTCTAATAAGATGGCAGGGAGAAGAGGGAGGGGTAAATTAATTCTCCTGAAGGAGCCTCATTCCTCTCATTTTTAATAGCTTTCCCTAAGATTTCTCCTTGACTAAATACCTGGTTGAGATAGAGGTAGATTTCTCTCTTTTCTCTTCTTCAAAATATCTTTGGATTGCAGATTTCAAAAAAATACGATGCAAATATAAGTATTTACTAATACACAGCAATGATCCTATTGGTCAAATGTTGTGACTGGCTAAGTCACGTCAGTCGTGTCCGACTCTGTGTGACCCCATGGGCGGCAGCCCACCAGGCTCCTCCGTCCCTGGGATTCTCCAGGCAAGAACACTGGAGTGGGTTGCCATTTCCTTCTCCAATGCATGAAAGTGGAAAGTGAAAGGGAAGTTGTGACTGGAGGGCAAATAAAATGTCCCATTTCTAGGATTAGCTACATCATTCTAATAACAGTCTTCAGAAGTGATAAATAAGAAAATTTTTTTCTTCATTACTTTTATTTTCACACTTGTCCTAAGTTTTCTCATTATCCAAGTTTACCAACTTTATCTTGCTATTTATAATACTTAAACTATTGGAGGAATGGGAAAATTATAAGTAATTAGCAAGAAAGACATCTTCAGGCTAGGAGGGAAAAGATGATTGGAACTGGAAAATCAAAACAGATTGCAAAGACTGTATTTGCTTTCACTGATTCTATCTTGTGCTTTTTTGGTGAAGGACTAGAAGTCTCAAAAAATATGAGGGTTCTTACATGTGGACTCTAAAATGTGGTAAAACTGAACTTGTAAGACAGAAACAGACTCATATACATAGAGAACAGGCTTGTGGTTGATACAGGCGGTGAGGCGGGTAGGGAGGGAGAGGAATGGACTAGGAGTCTGAGGTTGCTAGATGCGTACCATTACATTTAGAAAAGACAAACAACAATATCTAATGTATGGCACAGGGAACTACATTCAATATCCTGTGATAAACCACAGTGGAAAGAATATTTTAAAAATGATTATATGTGTATAACTGAATCACTTTGCTGTACAGCAGATTGGCAAACATTGCAAATCAACTCTTCTTCAGTTTAAAAACTGTGAAGATCTATGGAATTATCTTTTTTAAAACAGTGTTGAACTTTATAAATCATAGCACCTTACATCTGTACATGGCTGGCATAACGCAGTATATGCCATATGTATTATATGCATTACACACAATACCTCTCTATTGTTTTTCATTTACAAATGAGGAATTAAATCCAGAGATGATGAACAACTTGGCTTAATTTAAACAAACAATTAAAAACCAAGAATTATGTCAGGTCTTGTTTACCTGTATTCTTTGCTGTTTTCTTTAACTAACAGATTCTAATCATTCATTCCTTAATTCAGTTAATACTAAAGCTTGAGGCCAACTTTGTATCCATTCCTTGCTAGTACTAGGTATACAGTACTAGTTATAAAGCACAAATTGTCCTTCCCTTACTGGGACTTTGTGGCAAATAGATGGGGAAACAGTGGAAACTGTGGCTGACATTATTTTCTGGACTCCAAAAATCACTGCAGATGGTGATTGCAGCCATGAAATTAAAAGACGCTTACTCCTTGGAAGGAAAGTTAAACCAACCTAGACAGCATATTAAAAAGCAGAGATATTACTTTGTCAACAAAGGTCCATCTAGTCAAGGGTATGGTTTTTCCAGTGGTCATGTATGGATGTGAGAGTTGGACTGTGAAGAAAGCTGAGTGCTGAAGAATTGATGCTTTTGAACTGTGGTGTTGGAGAAGACTCCTAAGAGTCCCTTGGACTGCAAGGAGACCCAATGAGTCCATTCTAAAGGAGATCAGTCCTGGGTGTTCATTGGAAGGACTGATGTTGAAGCTGAAACTCCAGTATTTTGGCCACCTGATGCAAAGAGCTGACTCCTTTGAAAAGACCCTGATGCCGGGAGGGATTGGGGGCAAGAGGAGAAAGGAATGACAGAGGATGAGATGGCTGGATGGCATCACCGACTCAATGGACATGAGTTTGGGTAAACTCCGGGAGTTGGTGATGGACAGGGAGGCCTGGCTTGCTGTGGTTCATGGGGTCACAAAGAGTCGGACACGACTGAGTGACTGAACTGAACTGAACTACTGGGACTTAGAGTCTAGTTGACTATAAAGAAAAGAATAACAAGTAAGAAATGTTCAAAATAATAACAAAACACTTATGATGAGAGTCATAAAATAAAAATGAGCAGGCTGCTCTTAGACAAAAAATATGGGTAGTTCTAATTTGAAGTGGCAAATAATAAGTATACATCTCTCAAATATAGTGACATTTAAGCAGAAATCTAGAAATTGAAAACAGCCAAGTATGTGAAAGGTGGGAGAAGAAATATTCCTAGGTAAAAGGAAGTCGTGGCAAGGAAAAGGTTTGATATGTTAGAAAAACTGAAAGTTTGCCAGTGCAATGAAAATGAAAAACACGAGGGAGAGTCTGCCAGGAGAAGCTGGAAAGGTGGTCAGGGGCTAGAAAGAGGAAAGTATTGCTTGTCATAAAAGGAGTTTACATTTTGTTCTAGGTTCAGCAGGAAGTCAGTGTACTGTTTCTAGGGGGAAATGGCATCATTATTTTATGAGATACTCTTCACAATTCTGTTACATGAGTAAGAGAAGTATTGTGATGCCTACTGGGCTATAGCATGAAAAGATGGAGAGACCTCAGATAATTTGCTTCAGTTAAACAGCTATTTAGCCACAAACTTCTCATCTAGGTTTCTCTGCCTAGCCTGGTGGAAATATCCACAATAAACTTTAATATGAGAACGAATACCTCATGGTTTAAAAATAGTTACACAGTTTCTGAAACTGTTGTCAAAATGTGTAACTCCTGAGCAGCAGAGAAAAAGTCAACTTTCAGCAGCAGATTGCAGTTTTTTAGCTTTAGAAAGTTTAAAATCAAACTGCTTATGGGATTTTTGGCTATGGAACACTGTTTATAGAATGTGTCATTTTTTTTTTAAAAGAGCTTGCAGTGTTTAACAGATAAGCTTTATCCACTGGTTAGTATCATGAGAATCAATTAGTTAAAACTATACATACATTTTTAGAATAAAGATGGCTAATATGTTAATAAATCATGTTCTTGCTGCCCTAAATCACACATGCTAATATCAGAGTTTGTTTAGGAACTTTTCCCTTTCCTAAAGTAAAATTTTTGATTTTCTGCTTTTGTTCATTGTTGCATCGTTAGTGTCTATACAGTGTCTGACTTGAAATAAATAATAAATTTGTGTTCCTTGAAATAAAGTATGACTGTATAAACCCATCAAAAAGTGAAATTATGAAGATACTGATTATTTTGAATTTAATTGCATTATTATATCAATGGTTATATTATCTAAACTTAGTTCTTTTCATGTAAAGTGAAAATTAACTGAATATAGTGTATACATGTGTGTGCATGTGTGTGTAATTTATTCAACATATTGTGAGACAATGCAGCGCAGGGGGTCAAAATGTCAAGTTTTTATTCTTTTCCCTGTCTCATCACTCACTAACTTATAATGTCAAGAAGAGAATCTCTTTAGAACAGTCTTCAGAATGTTAAGACATACGTTCAAATGTTTTTTAAAAACAGAGATCGTATGGCATAAGGATTTTCTTCTTGTCCTATCAAAAAGTTTGCAATCCTGATCACTCTATCCATAATAACCTCTCAAGTTATTCTCCTTATAATTTCTGTGTTTGTTTCCTTCTTGACAATGACGCAAGCTACAATTGAATTATTCATTTGTCTATTTCCTATCTCCCCCAGCAGAGAATAAGACCATGAGAAAAGAAAACTTGTCCTTCTTATCTTTCACTTCATTTCTAGGGACTTGAACAATGCCAAAGCTCAAGGTGCTCTGTAAATACTGAGTTGACCAAAAAGTTTGTTTGAGTTTTTTCATAACAGCTTATGGAAAAACCTGAATGAAATTTTGGCTAACCCAATATTTGGAGAATGAGCCAAAAGGTTAATGAATAGTCTAGCTTCACATATGTAACTAAAGTGTTAATGACTCAGTCATGTCTGACTCTTTGTGACCCCATGGACTGTAGCCTGCCAGGCTCCTCTGTCCATGGGATTCTCCAGGCAAAAACACTGGAGTAGGTTGCCATTGCCTACTGCAGGGGATCTTCCCTACCCAGGGACAGAACTCGGGTCTCCTGCATTGCAGGCAGATTCTTTACCATCTGAGCTACCAGGGAAGCCCAGATATGTAACTAAGACTTCTTTAAATCCTCATACCCTTTCCATTTATTCTTCACATCATTTTTCTTCAACAGGTATCTTTTAAAAGGCTTTATATACCAGATATTATGCTAGGCTTTTGTGTAGCAAAGTGGAAATAAACATAATCTTTGAGGGAAGCAGACTCTAAATAAGAAACACACATGAATAAAATAGTCATATCTTATAATAATGATGTCTGGTAGCAATATTGAGTATTGATGTATGGGATACAGGGGGACATGGGAGAAAGGTTTGGATGGAAAGCCTGAATGAGTTATGAGAGCCTGGGAATGAGGTCAGGGAACAGTAACAGACTCCAAGAAGGGAGCAGTCTTGGGATTTCAGAGGAGCATAAAGGAAAAATAAAATGAGGCTGGAATACAATGATCAATAAAGAAAGCAAAGCATAGTGTAGGAAGCTATCAGATAGGAATGCCGGATAAAATACCGGGCAACCAGCTGAATTTTAGATAAACAGTGATTTTGTATGTGTGTGGAAGTATGTCCCAGATATTTTGTGAGACATAAAAATAACTTAATTAGCCTTTATCATAAATTCAAATTTATGGGCATTTTTATATATACAGTTGACCCTCATTATTTACAGATTCCATATTTGTGAGTTTATGAATTTGCCTCCTTGCTAACGTTTATGTGTAACCCCTAAACCAATACCCATAATATTGTCCCAACAATAAATGAACATGTACTGAGAGTCAAAAAATCTAACTCACCCAGCATACACTGTCCCAGCTGAAGCCAAACCAGGCAGCGGTGTACCTTCTAGCTTGAGCTTTCATGCTAATAATATGTACATGCCCTTTACATAGTCTGTTAGCAACACATATTTTTGTGTTCCTGCTGGTGATTTTTCTGTTTAAAGTGGTCCCCAAGTGCTGTCTAGTGTTCCCAAGCCAAGAAGATTGTGATGGGCCTTCAGAAGAAAATATGTGTGCTAAATAAGCTTCATCCAGATATGAGTTATAGTGCTATTGGTCATATATGCAAATATTAATGAATACACACACACACACACACACACACACACACATATATATATATATATATATATGGGCTTCCCTGGTGGCTCAGACAATAAAGAATCTGGCTGCAGTGCAGGAGACCCAGGTTCATTCCCTGGGTCAGGAAAATCCCCTGGAGAAGGGAATGGCTACCCACTCCAGTATTCTTGCCTGGAGAATTTCATGGACAGAGGAGCCTGGTGAGATACAGTTCATGGGGTCACAGAGTTGGACATGACTGAGCCACTAACATTTTCACTTCCATATGTATGTATATATCTTTAAACAGAAATACACATAATAAAGATTATGTATTGATGGATTGTGTGCTGTGCTTAGTCACTCAGTCATGTCTGACTCTTTGCGACCCCATGGACTGTAGCCCTCAGGCTCCACTGTCCATGGGAATTCTCCAGGCAAGAATAGTGGAGTGGGTTGCCATGCCCTCCTCCAGGGGATCTTTCCAACCCAGGGATCGAAACCAGGTCTCCCACACTGGAAGCATATTCTTTACTGTCTGAGCCACAAGGGAAGACCATTGACTGATTAGTTGATGAAAATATTCCAACCAGAGGGCTCTCAAAAGCCTAACTCTCTATTTTTCCAAGAACAATAATTCTATACTTGCTAATTCAGTGTTGTTGGCAATTTTATAGCGCATAGCTACTGTGAATATCAAGAATCAATTATATAAGTAAGTACATATGCACACAAGTGTGAATAATATGTTTATGTGTGTGTTATATTTATTTACATTTATATAATTTATAAATGCATAAAACATAATATTTGGTAACATGTATATATATATATGTGTATGTGTGTATATGTGTGTTTAATATGGATTTCCCAGGTGGCTCAGTGGTAAATAAATTGCTTGCCAATGCAGGAGATGCAGCTTTAATCCCTGGGTCAGGAAGATCCCCTGGAGGAGGAAATGGCAACCCATTTCAGTATTATTCTTGGAAAATCCTATGGATGGAGAAGCCTGGCATTCTACAGTCCATGGGGTCATAAAGAGTTGGACATGACAGCATGCATACACATGTTATATATACAATTTTTTTTCTTACTCTGGCAACATGAGATACCATGCAGAGTCTTTTAGACTATGCTTCTATGTTCAAATGTCTTTGCAATTTTATCAGCAAGAGCTTAAAAATGGAGAATTTGTTGAGGGCGGCTGAAATTTGGAAGCAAGGTGAGCAATTTAGTGTCTATTTTGTTAGCTAAGGTAAGAACAGAAGATAAACTGATTTAAAGATTAACTGCTTTTGGTAAAGATAAGAACTAATGGGCATTTTTAAGCTTAATTCTGAAGATAGAATAAGGCTATGGGCAAGCTACAGGAAGCCCTCCATAAACATGAATAGCTATATGCACACCAGACTAGAGTGAAGGTTAGAGTTGGAGATGGGATTAGCTATCGCTTTAGTGGGTCATTACAAGAACAAAATGTGGTAACACATATAAAGAGGCTGATGTAATATATACTTATGGGGAAGAACAAAATGTGCTAACACATATAAAGAGGCTGGTATAATATATACTTATGGAGAATATGCAGGCAATCTTAATGCATTCCCCCACTGGGCTCACCATTCACAAGCCAACCTTATATTTTGCTATAAGTGTTAGCTGAAAGGATTTTTTTTTTAATGTTTCCAGGATGATTATTTTTAAATAGCTCATATGACATCATTTTAGCATCAACATAGTTTTCATATTCATGAAAATCTTATTTGCAAGTGACTTGGATGCTCCCTTAGATTTAGTGGTATGGACGCATATTTGTCAACTGTCCAAAGCTTTGTTAGTATTCCACAGAAATAAACATATAAATATGCAGATGCTCCTCTTCTTGGCCAGCATCAGCAACATAAGGCACCAAAGCCTGCCATGTGATTCAAACCTTGTAGTCTTTAATTCAACACTAATGGCTGAGACGTAAGAGCAAACACTTGCTCGTATTCCAGAGTCATCTGCTATGAAATCCGCTTGGCAGTTCAAGTTAGAGAAATGTTGACACAGAAAATGTTAAATAAAGATTTGCTTTAAACCTCCATACTTCATAGGGCTTAAGTTGTTTCCGGTTTATGAGTGATAAATACTCTAAGATCAGATGTTAGAAAGACACTCCCATTTCTAGCAGGCAAGTGTTGGAAGAATACAAAGAATGTAGTGGAACCCTTTTGGGTTCAAATGTAGGGCATAAAATGCTAGAAACTGGATTGTATTGGTTTTAGATGAACTATTGTGGTGAAAAAAATGGTTTTCCTACATTAAGTAATTAAACAATAGAATGCAAACATTATTTATTCCAATTGTTTGTATACATAAAATGTATAGTTTAGTGCAATGCAATTTTGAAACATTAACATAGAAGGGCACAAAGAAAAGGACAGAAGGAAAAGCTGCTATAGCTGCTGAATGTCTCAAAGTTCTCTCTGTAACCACTCAAGGAAAAAAGAAATCATTAATTATGTCTACTAATTTAATTATGTACCCAAACAATAGAGTCAGAAAGAAAAAGACTAAAATTCAGTTTGTGCTCTGTGCATATGGGTATATGCACCTGTACATACATGGGATTGAGAAAATGTGGGTGAGGAGGTGGTGACAGATTACATTTCTACATAAGATATGGAATGCTGTTTTTGTTGGCATCCCAACTCATAACCTACTGCTCAATTCCAAAAGAAACTTCATACAAAGTGATTCCCTTTTCGTAAATTAAAATATGTTACCAGGCTTCCCTGGTGGCTCAGAGGTTAAAGAGTCTGCCTGCAATGTGGGAGACCTGGGTTCAATCCCTAGGTCTGGAAGATCCCCTGGAGAAGGAAATGGCAACCCACTCCAGTATTCTTGCCTGGAGAATCCCATGAACGGAGGAGCCTGGTGGGCCACAGTCCATGGGGTCACAAAGAGTCGGACACAACTGAGTGACTTCGCTTCACCAGGCTTAGAAGTGCAGCACTATTCCCTTCAAGCTTTTTCAAGGGTGTTCAACATTTAATCTGACCCAAATGAACATGATCAGCAGATATAATGTCCCTCAGAGTAAGCCTGTGTATATTCAAGGAAAAGGGAGGAAAGAGGTAAGACAAAAACATTATTAGGCATAGATATTTGTGTACCCAATAGTCTTTGGATGTGTAAAATTTTACCTTCTGACCCTCTCTTCCAAAATATTCACACACAAACAAAAATTATTTTCTTCATATCAAGCCTTGTTATTTGTATGAGTTTTACATTTGAATAAAATTTTGAGGTTTCAAAAAAATTATTTTATAGGGTAGCTCATTGCATTTTTATGCTCTAAATCCATACCACCAAGCCTGACTGTAAGATTCTTCATAATCTAACTTCTCTTTTGCCTCTTTCTTCTCTTGCTCAATACTAATGGTGTTTAATCTTCCTCTCAACACTTCTTCATGCTCTGTGTTTGGGATTTGGTTCTTTTCCATTTAACTCTGGTTGGTAAAGAGGCCCCAGAGTATCACCATCACCTGGGAGCTTATTTAGACATGCAGATTCTATGGCTCCAGCCTAGGCTTCAGAATCAAAAATTCTGAGGTTGGGGCACAGCATTTAGCGTTCTGATAAGCCCTCCTGGCAATTCTAATGCATGCTCAAGTTTTCGAACCACCAACCTAACTTTTTGGTTTTGAGGCCCAGCTCATAGTCACCTCCTATAGGAACTTACTCACAAATTTTCTTAACTGACCAAATCTCCACCTCTCTGTGCTCTTCTTAACCCCAATATATCAATGCTTATAATTTATTTTGAAATTATTTGCTTATACTTTTGCAGTAGGGATCAGAATTCCTTTACTACAATTCATATGTGTAAAAACAAAACAGTGGCCAAGCATTTATTTCCTGAAAAGTGGTTTTCTCATGATTCAGGTAGGCGATATAGCATAGTGATTAAAAGAATGAATTAAATTCTGGCTCTGCCACTTCCTACCTGGGTGACTTTGTGAAATTTGCTTCCTCATTGTGGATCTCATTTGTAAAATGGGCAAAACAATGTCACTGGACTGTTGTAGGACTAAATAGGTTAATATATGGAAAGCTCCTAGCATAGTGCCTGTGTGTAAACAACAGTACCTAAGTATTTTCCCCCATTGTCTCTTTCTTCTCCATCTGGGACCATGATAATAAATATTTCAGACTTTTATTCCCATGCCCTTCGTTTCTTATGGTCTTTGGGGGATCTTTCCATATTTTTATTTTCTTATTAATGTTTCAGTGTATGTCTCTTCTGACCTACTACCCATTCATTAATCCTGTTGTCAATTGTACCTAATATGGTGTTCTTTGAATCAGGGTTCTTAATTTCTTTTATTTTACATTTCAAAACTTTTATCTATTTTATAGTTCAAAGTTACCATTGCCAAATAAAATAAAGGGTTCCTAGTTAAACATAAATTTCAAATAAGCAAGAAATAACTTGTAGTATGGATAAATCCTAAATATTTTATTTCATGAGATATAATTTTAATGAGAGGTATTTGCTATTCACCTGAAATTTCACTTTGACTTGAAATTCTGTGTTTCTATTTGCTAAAGCTGCCAATTCTATTTCCAGTTCTCTATTAACATTTTTATGACAACACAATATTTTAGTATATAAAACTAAACACTATTATTTAAAAATCTATGTATAATAACTGAAACATCTGGAAGTTATCCTAGGGGTCTGTTTTATTTTTTCTTTCTTGATGTTGGTTATATGGACTTGTATACTGATGTGGTAGGCAGAATTCTAGGATGGCTTCCAAGATTCCTGACCCCTGGTGTGTATGCCTTCTCTAATATTCTCCCTTGAATGAGAGAGGGAACTGTGACTATGATGGGATTTCATTCCCCTGATTATATTATTTTCTATGACAAAGGGATTTTACAAATGTAATTAAGGTCCTTAATCAATTGACTTTAAATTAATCAAAAGAGATTTTATTCTTATTCATCCTTAATCACATGAAAAGGTCAGGGTGATTTGACCTAACTATATTAACTCTTTAAAAGTGGGTTTAAAGCTCAAGGACAAGAGAAGTCAGAGGGATTTAAATCAAGGAGATGCTCTTTGTTGGCCTTGAAAATAAAGCAAATTTTGTGTTGTAAGGAGAAGGCAATGGCAACCCACTCCAGTATTCTTACCTGGAAAATCCCATGGACAGAGGAGCCTGGTAGGCTGCAGTCCAGGGGGTCATGGAGAGTTGGACACAACTGAGCAACTTCACTTTCACTTTTCACTTTCATGCATTGGAGAAGGAAATGGCAACCCACTCCAGTGTTCTTGCCTGAAGAATACCCGGGATGGCAGAGCCTGGTGGGCTGCCGTCCATGGGGTTGTACAGAGTCGGACACGACTTATGCAATTTAGCAGCAGCAGCAAGAGAGGCATTTAGGAGGAAAATGTAGGCATATATTTGGGACCTGTAGCATCTCCCAGACAATTGCCAGTAAGAAAACAGCAACATCAATCCTGAGGCCACACAGAACCAAAATCTGAACATTCTTAATAGAAGACCCCCAGCCTCAGATGGGATCACAACCACAGCTGACACTTTGATTTCAACATAGGATACCCCAGACAACCTGTGATGACAGCAGAAGCTATAAGAGTAAGTTTGTGCTTCTTTTCTAGTGGTTTTGCTGTGAGAATTGGTCTATATCAAACTAGCTTACCAGTATAAGCTACAAAGCTACAAAGACTTCGTATAAAATTGTAACAATTCTATCAATCCAGATAGATCCACTCTAGATGCATCATTGTTTATAAAGATACTTGTGACCCTACAAGTATAAGCGTGTCTAAAAATACTCTCAGGAAATATGAGAAAATCAAACTTTTCAAGTAAATATGGATTGTTATTAGGAGACAGGTGTTATATTCTTAGGCTTTCCCGGTAGCTCAGCTGGTAAAGAATCCACCTGCAATTCAGGAGACTGCAGTTCTATTCCTGGGTTGGGAGGATCCCCTGGAGAAGGAATAAGCTAGCCACTTCAGTGGTAGCTTACCTGATGGCTAAGGTGGTAAAGAATCCGCCTGCAATGTTGGAGACCTGGGTTTGATCCCTGGGTTGGGAAGGTCCCCTAGAGGAGGGCATGGCAACCCACTCCAGTATTTTTACCTGGAGAAACCCCATGGGCAGAGGGGCCTGGGTGGGGGACGCTACAGTTCACAGGGTCGCAAAGAGTCAGACACAACCAAGCGGCTAAGCATAGCATTATATTCTTAGATCTGTAATCAGTTGTCATATAGATTTTATTTTTTAAAATCATACTCCATATTTGAATTCAGTCTGCCCAACAGAACCACTTTCCAGCCTTTGATTTCAGAGTAATCAAGTACTGAAAGTTTGGAGAAAACAATGGGAGCAGACACTAGAAATTAATTGCAATAGTCTATAAAGTGTCATAGCTTGACAATATTTTCTCTCCAAAAGCAGCATAGAGTGTAAAAGGAAAAGATATTTACTCTGAAAAAAAAAAAAATCCCCAAAGCAAATGACTCTTCTCTGAAAAAAACTGGATTATCTCTCTAGGAAAAGCTAAGGTCTTTGCAAAGAAACAGAGGAAAACAACAGAATGAAAGACTAGAGATCTCTTCAAGAAAATTAAAGATACCAAGGGAACATTTCATGCAAAGATGGGCTCGATAAAGGACAGAAATGGTATGGACCTAACAGAAGCAGAAGATGTTAAGAAGAGGTGGCGAGAATACACAGAAGAACTGTACAAAAAGTGTCTTCACGACCAAGATAATCATGATGGCGTGATCACTCACCTAGAGCCAGACATCTTGGAATGTGAAGTCAAGTGGGCCTTAGAGGGCATCACTATGAACAAAGCTAGTGGAGGTGATGGAATTCCAGTTGAGCTGTTTCAAATCCTGAAAGATGATGCTGTGAAAGTGCTGCACTCAATATGCCAGCAAATTTGGAAAACTCAGCAGTGGCCACAGGACTGGAAAAGGTCAGTTTTCATTCCAATCCCGAAGAAAGGCAATGCCAAAGAATGCTCAAACTACTGCACAACTGCACTCATCTCACACACTAGTAAAGTAATGCTCAACATTCTCCAAGCCAGGCTTCAGCAATACATGAACCATGAACTACCAGATGTTCAAGTTGGTTTTAGAAAAGGCAGAGGAACCAGAGATCAAATTGCCAACATCCACTGGATCACTGAAAGGGCAAGAGAATTCTAGAAAAACATCTATTTCTGCTTTATTGACTATGCCAAAGTCTTTGACTGTGTGGATCACAATAAATTGTGGAAAATTCTGAAAGAGATGGGAATACCAGAGCACCTGACCTGCCTCTTGAGAAACCTATTCGCAGGTCAGGAAGCAACAGTTAGAACTGGACATGGAACAACAGACTGGATCCAAATAGGAAAAGGAGTACATCAACGCTGTATATTGTCACCCTGCTTATTTAACTTACATTCAGAGTACATCATGAGAAAAACTGGGCTGGAAGAAGCACAAGCTGGAATCAAGATTGCCGGGAGAAATATCAATCACCTCAGATATGCAGATGACACCACCCTTATGGCAGAAAGTGAAGAGGAACTAAAGAGCCTCTTGATGAAAGTGAAAGAGGAGAGTGAAAAAGTTGGCTTAAAGCTCAACATTCAGAAAACAAAGATCATGGCATCTGGTCCCATCTCTTCATGGCAAATAGATGGGGAAACAGTGGAAACAGTGTGAGACTTTATTTTGGGGGGCTCCAAAATCACTGCAGATAGTGAATGCAGCCATGAAATTAAAAGACTCCTTGGAAGGAAAGTTATGACCAACCTAGATAGTATATTCAAAAGCAGAGACATTACTTTGCCAATAAAGGTCCATCTAGTCAAAGCTATGGTTTTTCCGGTGGTCATGTATGGGTATGAGAGTTCAACTGTGAAGAAAGCTGAGCGCCAAAGAATTGATGCTTTTGAACTATGGTGTTGGAGAAGACTCTTGAGAGTCCCTTGGACTGCAAGGAGATCCAACCAGTCCATTCTGAAAGAGATCAGTCCTGGGTGTTCACTGAAGGGACTGATGCTGAAGCTGAAACTCCAGTACTTTGGTCACCTCATGCGAAGAGTTGACCCATTGGAAAAGACCCTAGTGCTGGGAGGGATTGGGGGCAGGACGAGAAGGGGACAAAAGAGGATGAGATGGCTGGATGGCATCAGTGACTCGATGCAGATGAGTTTAAGTAAACTCCGGGAGTTGGTGATAGACAGGGAGGCCTGACGTGCTGAGATTCATGGGGTAGCAAAGAGTCGGATACGACTGAGCAACTGAACTGAACTGAACTGAAAGTCTTTAATGACGGTGCTGGTTCTTTTCTTACCTTAGCATTTGGGTATCTGTGACAGTATCACTGTCCTTTTAAAGTATGAAGTGACAACCAGAGATCATTAAAATCAGCAACATGGAAGAGTAGGAACCAGTGAATTAAACAGACAGGCTTGTTTGAAAAGAAACAGACCTGATTTATAGGAAAAAATTTGAAGTTATGATCTATATGGAAAGATTTTAAAACCTATTACAACCTTTAAAAATTAATGGTATGCTATAAAATTTCAAAATCAAGACAGGTTTCTTAGAAAATAATAGAACTGTCAAAAATTAGCAATAAAAGTTCTAAAAAAATTTGAGTAATTCCTATGAACTATGAAGGAAAAAATACAAAAATGAGACAAACACAGGTTCAATATCTCAGAAAGAACAAAAGAAATAGAATAGAAAATAATAGAAGATCATTTTGCAGAGATGAAAAAGCCATAAACCTTCAGTATTGAGCCCAGAATATCCAGAAAAAAAAAAAAAAATAAGGAACCCAGGCATATTTTCTTGAAATTTCATAACACTAGACACTGAAAAAAAAAAAAAAAAAAAACCTCCCAAAAATGTCCTGAGGGAAAAAACGTGGGTTCACTACTGAGGAGAAGAGCATCAAATTCTCATCACCTATGATTGATGCTAAAAGGCAAGGGACAGATAACTTTAAATTTGGGAGGATTGAGAAGGAAGTGAGGGAGGAAGGGAGAAAAGAAAGAAAAGACATTTTCAGACACACAGATAGAAGGAAAATTATCTCCTGTTTGCCCACCCTTTTATAGACATAGCCTTCATAACAACCTAAAATCAAAAACACAAAACTTTATTGCTGGAGAGGAAAACGGATGGGAGAGAGACTGTGGTCACTGTTACTGCTATTTTTTTTTTTGCAAAACTCTGCAGCCGTTGGATTTGTAACTAGTGTTAATCTTAAGTATGCCCTGATTTAAGGAATTGGAATTAATCATATTGTCAATTTGGCATGAAAAATTTCAGCCCAATAGTAGCAGCTTATTCTGATTTCTGTATGTCTGATTGGACTAATTCTAAGTGGTCGGTTGTCTACAACCTCAATCCTGATATAAATGAATGAGAATAGTCAATACAATTCATAATTATTCACCATAAATCTTTTCTTTGTGATTCAGTCTCCCTTGTCAAACTCTCTTTAAAAAATATCTGAAGGTATTCTCTTCATCTTGCCTGATGTGTGACATCTGTGGCTTCTATAAGAAAACATAGGGAATATGCATGCTAAAGCTTGCTAGAAAGAAGTTTAATTTGAATAGTGTATTTTATTTTCACAGGTGGCTGGTTATTACATCTTGTCCTAAAATCTAAATGATGTGCTTTGGTGTTGGAGTGTATTCAAAACAGTAAAGGTCTGGTACAGCCATCAGATACCACATTTTGCTTCTTCATTTAACTGATTTTCAGAGCCACTCTAGTACGCTGATGTATGAAAGAATTTCTAATGGAGTAATTACAGTTTTGTTTTGTTATTTAATCTTAGAGAGATCATTGGGATTATCTAATTCAATTAATGTATGCATCTCCTTTCTGAACAATTGCAAAAAGGCATTAAATGGAACACAAACTGAGCTAAAAACGCTTGTGTGCATGTTCAGTCATGTCTGACTGGTGACCTGATGGACTGTAGCCCAATAAACTCCTCTGTCTATGGGATTTTCCAGGCAATAATACTGGAATGGGTTCCCATTTCTTATTCTAGAGGATCTTACCCACCAAGGGATTGAACCCACATCTCCTGTGTCTCTCCTGCATTGACAGGCAGATTCTTTACCACTGAGCCACCTGGGAAGCCTTGAGCTAAAAACTTTATTATCACCTTATGTGCAAGGTATATTTTTTAGTGACAGGGATATAGTGGTAAATAAAGTAGATAAACCACCTTCCTTCATGGAGCTTCCATCCTAGTAATTTTGGTTTTGCAGAAGGATGGCAATAAAAGAGAAAACAGAGGGCAGAAAGGCCATATCAAATACTAAGCACATATCATTTGCATTTTTAAAACATTAATTTGATGACAAATGATCTCAACTTTTTATTTTACTTGATACAGGTATTCTGGTTTTTCTTCCCAAAGGGAAGAAATATACTTGGTACTATATAATCTCTCTGAAAACTGTAGTTTGTCAGGAGTCTCCCCTTCAATTCTAGAGGAAAAGATAATTCATGAGAAATCCTTTCCTTGTGTTTCTTTCAACTGTACTCAGAGATGCAAAAATGCATGTGTAAGCCTTAAGAAGATGGAGACCATGTTAGGAGGAAAGATATATCCAGAGTTAGGATAAAGTATTGAATTGGCCCAAAAGTTCATTCAGATTTTTTCCATAAGATGCGATGGAAAAAGACAAACAAAATTTTTGGCCAACCCAATGCTTACTACAGATCTCCAAGTTTCAGTTCAGTTCAGTTCAGTCGCTCAGTCATGTCCGACTCTTTGTGACCCCATGAATCACAGCACACAAGGCCTCCCTGTCCATCACCAACTCCCAGAGTTCACTCACACCCGTGTCCATCGAGTCAGTGATGCCATCCAGCCATCTCATCCTCTGTCATCCCCTTCTTCTCCTGCCCCCAATCCCTCCCAGCATCAGAGTCTTTTCCAATGAGTCAGCTCTTCGCATGAGGTGGCCAAAATACTGGAGTTTCAGTTTCAGCATCATTCCTTCCAAAGAAATCCCAGGGCTGATCTCCTTCAGAATGGACTGGTTGGATCTCCTTGCAGTCCAAGGGACTCTCAAGAGTCTTCTCCAACACCACAGTTCAAAAGCATCAATTCGGCGCTCAGCTTTCTTCACAGTCCAACTCTCACATCCATACATGACCACTGGATTATCTGAGACCAAATGAACTGCCGGAAGTCCCTGGTGCATGCATCCATGATCAGTCACTCAGTCGTGTCTGACTGTTTGCTACCCCGCAGGCTGTACCCCACCAGGCTCCTCTGTCCAAAGAATTTTCCAGGCAAGAATACTGGAGTGAGTTGCCATTTCCTCCTCCAGGGGTTCTTACCAAGCAAGGGACTAAACCCATGTCTCCTGTGTCTCCTGCAAGCAGATTCTTTACCACTGGGCCACCACGGAAGCCCAGAAGTCCCTAGAGACCATTTCAACCCTCTTGTCCTTGATGCTCTGTGGCCACATCGATCCTACTGTAACTACTCACTTTTCTTTTAGATGTTTACTCTGAACTGAAGCATTTAATTTCCTTCTCTGCTTCCACTGATGGTACCCAGTCTCTCGCACACACTTAGGTGATTTTGTGGAACTTCTTGCTCCTGCCTTTTCTGCTATGAGGATCTTTGGCTAAAGCATTCGCTTGTGGAAATCTCAAACATGCCTCAGTCTTGAATCACATTTCACTTCAACTTTGACCATACCCTTGACCCCTCTAGCTGAAGGCCCTGTCCCTCATCTTCACCATTGTGTCACATCACTCAGGTAAGATATTTCACATATACCAATATCTTGTAGATATTGCCAACAACTGTTTATCTCCTCAAGCCATCATCAAATTTCCTTGAGGTACAGGGCTGAGTTTTGTGCAGATGGAAAAAGTCTGATAGAATTTAACGAGTTTTGGACCAGAACGTGAATCCTGATTGTCACTAACAATCCTCTGTGATCATATTTAAAACCCTTGATGATTCTGAATCCAAATTTGTCATCTGTAAAAGGAAGGTGCTTCATAAAATTAACGGAGTGATCCTACTTCTACTCCATTATGCCTAACATAATACTTTTAATATGGTAGGCCATTATAAGCATTTGTGGAATAGTGAATAAATTTACTACAAGAGTAAACATTTCAGCATGATAAAATAATATTTTTCTCTTTCTGACTTACTTCACTTAATATGATAATCTCTAGGTCCATTCATGTTGCTGCAAATGGCATTATTTCATCTTTTTATGGCTGAATGTTATTCGTGTGTGTGTGTGTGTGTGTGTGTGCACACGCGTATCTCCCATATTCTTATCCATTCATCTCTTGATGGACATTTAGGTTGCTTCCATGTCTTGCTTATTGTAAATAATGTTTCTGTGAACACTGGAGTGCATGTATCTTTTCAAATTAGAGTTTTGTTTGTATATAAGCCCGGGAGTGGGATTGCTGGATCATATGGTAACTATACGTTTTTTAGTTTTTAAAGAATCTCCACGCCATTTTCCATAGTGACTGCACCAGTTTACATCCTACCAACAGTGTAGGAGGCTTTCTTTTTCTCCACACCCACTCCAGCATTTATTATCTGTAGACTTTTTGATGATACCATTCTGACTGGTGTGAGATAATACCTCATGGTGATTTTAATTTGTATTTCTCTATTAATTAGTGATATTGAACAATTTTTAGATATGTTTTGCTTTTCTCTCTCTGTATATTGCAATTTTGCACTCAATGAGCTTGTGCTTATTGACTCAATAGATGGATAGAGCAAAGAACAAACTTGAAACAGCCAAAAGGGCTTTCTGACTCTTTCTAAGGCTCAATAAGCAGAGGCAATGCAATGGATGTAAACAAAGTACTTGCCACAGAAATAGAATTGTAGCAAAGCTGGTGCGAAATGATGAAAGTAGAGAGGATACTAGGTCCAGGGCTGAACTTCTGAAAAGGCATCAAGACCTGAGGAAAAGGGTACATGGAACATAGAGATGAACAGAGAAAGAAGTCATAGATAACTTAAACACAGAATCACAAACCTTGATGTTGCTATTGTCTCATTACTGACTGGTGACCAAGGCTCATTGATCAGAGCTCATATTCCATCTGGGCGCTAGTTAATATTCCATATGTATCAACTACACACTTTCAGTTTGGAGAAACCTTAAAAAAAACTGAGGTTAAATTTAGCATATTCTTGGTAGGATTAAAATATGAATTGTCTTTAAAAATACATAACATTTTCTTGCAAATTAGTGTTTATAGACTGAAATTCCTATCTTCAAAATACAATGAAAGAGCTTTACATACCACAACTTGCTACTGAATAAGAGTTGTTCTTTTGTTGTTGTTGTTGTTGTTTAATTGTTAAGTTGTGTGTGATTTGTGACCCCATGGGCTGTAACCCTCCAGGTTCCTCTGTCCATGGGATTTCCCAGGCAAGAATAGGCAAGAACTCACTGAAGTGGTTTGCCATTTCCTTCTCCAAGGGATCTTCCCAACCCAGGGATTAGATCTGTGTCTCCTACTTGGCAGGTGGATTCTTTACCAATGAGGCACCAGGGAAGTTTGATTAAATGGTACAATGAATACACTATAACACAATGGAGTAGTGTCTGGAGTAAGGTATACAGTTAATAACTATTATTGTTATTATTTTCATTGTACTAATAACAGTGATAAATTCTAGTTAGAATGGCTGCATATACACAGGGATGCAGAGAATTAAAAGTAAGTTTCTGGCACATGCCCATATAAAGTAAAATCATGCCATCCTTGATTTGAATGTTTTCTCCTATCCCATTTTTGTTTGCAAAAAAAACAAGTGAGTCCTGGATTGACAGAAAGGTGACAAAAAAGTGGAAATCAGGTCAGTTCAGTTCAGTCACTCAGTTGTGTCTGACTCTTTGTGACCCCATGAATCACAGCACTCCAGGCCTCCCTGTCCATCACCAACTCCTGGAGTCTACCCAAACTCATGTCCATCGAGTCAGTGATGCCACCCAGCCATCTCATCCTCTGTCGTCCCCTTCTCCTCCTGCCCCCAATCCCTCCCAGTACCAGGGTCTTTTCCACTGAGTCAACTCTTTGCATGAGGTGGCCAAAGTACTGGAGTTTCAGCTTTAGTATCAGTCCTTCCAATGAACACTGAAGACTGATCTCCTTTAGAATGGACTGGTTGGATCTCCTTGCAGTCCAAGGGACTCTCAAGAGTCTTCTCCAACACCACAGTTTAAAAGCATCAATTCTTTGGCACTCAGCTTTCTTCACAGTCCAACTCTCACACCCATACATGACCACTGGAAAAACCACAGTCTTGACTGCTGCTGCTGCTGCTAAGTCACTTCAGTAGTGTCCGACTCTGTGCGACCCCATAGATGGCAGCCCACTAGGCTCCTCTGTCCCTGGGATTCTCCAGGCAAAAATACTAGAGTGGGTTACCATTTCCTTCTCCAATGCATGAAAGTGAAAAGTGAAAGTGAAGTCGTTTAGTCGTGCCTGACTCTTAGTGACCCCATGGACTGCAGCCTACCAGGCTCCTCCATCCATGGGATTTTCCAAGCAAGAGTACTGTACTGGAGTGGGGTGCCATTGCCTTCTCCAATAGCCTTGACTGGGCAGACCTTTGTTGGCAAAGTAACGTCTCTGCTTTTTAATATGCTATCTAGGTTGGTCATAACTTTCCTTTCAAGGAGTAAATGTCTTTTAATTTCATGGCTGCAGTCACCATCTGCAGTGATTTTGGAGCCCCCAAAAATAAAGTCAGCCACTGTTTCCACTGTTTCCCCATCTATTTGCCATGAAGTGATGGGACCAGATGCTATGATCTTAGTTTTCTGAGTCTTAGTCAGAAATTGCACAATTACACAACTCAGTTTAAACTCTGTACTAGGGATTATACAACAACAATGTATCCTGCTTGAGGACAGTTCCTCCTTCCTGAAAACTTTCTGGCTAATCCTGTTATCTTAAAATGTAAATTATGGGAGTGGGTCTAGCAAGATTCTTTACAACCTCCAGACATTCTTTTGATTCACTGTAATAACTGATTAAAAGTATATAACTCCATTGCTAACACTAGCGTGGGGAGTACTTTTTCTGCCCCCTTCTGATGTCTATGTCAGAAGCTTTCTCTATCCCTTCTATACTTTAATAAAACTCTATTACACAAAAGCTCTGAGCAATCAAGCCTCGTCTCTGGCCCCGGATTGAATTCTTCTCCTCCGGAGGCCAAGTATCCCAGCGTCTTTCATGGTTCAGCAACAACCTTTCAGCAACTTGAACATCACTTCAAGAGTAAGTGTGAGTTTACTGAGGTGAAGACCTGTTCCAAGTTTGCATGCATACCTTATTCACAAAATGCCTTAAGGAATGTTGCAGTTACATGTGGATGACCTACATATTATGACTAGTTTCAAGTCGTACTAGTGGAGACTAAAAGTTTCAGGGACTATGACTTGCTGATTAATTTGTGTTCAATAAGCAGTGGCTTAACTCATGAAAAACACTCACTAGAGAATATGTGTAGTGCAATTTAGTTGGAAATTAAGCACTGAATCCAACAAGGAACGTTACAATCTAATAGCTTCAGATCTTCATAAACTGAAATAGGAAATTTTTACATTCAATACTATTAAAAGATATTAGATATATAACAGGAATTTACTTAGCCCTTCCTCCACATATGATGGGGATACGTCCTCATAAACCCACTGTAAACTGAGAATATCATAAGCTGAAACTACATATAGTAATACACCTGACTACCTAACTTAAATGTGGTCAGAACATTTACATTAGCCTACAGTTGGACAGTAGTATCTAGCACAAAGTCTATTTTATAGGAAGGTGTTGAGTATCTCCTGTAATGTACTGAATACTGTACTGAAAGTGAAAACCAGAATGGTTTTAAGTGTATCAGTTATTTACCCTCATGATCGGATGGCTGACTGGAAGCAAGGCTCAATGTAGTCATCGAGCATCCCAAGGGAGTGTCCTGTGGCCTATCGCTGGCCATGGAAAAGATCCACATTCAGAATTCCAAGTCAGTTCCTACCAAATGTGAAAATTGCTTTCGCAGTATCCTAAAGTGGAAAAGTTGTATGTGGGACTATCCTAAGTCAAGGACCATCTGGAATCTTCTACCCACCCACTTGTGCCCCATGAGGAATACCATAAACCCATAAAAGTGTCTCCTCAGGCATTTTAATTTTATTTTATCTTTCCCTTGGGTTACATCCTTCTTACATCAATGGATCCTAGCAACTCTAGCTCTTCTGAGTGCAAAATTTTGCTACAGGACCTGACAGTGGGATGCTTTCAACTTTGATAATCTGAACTGCTGCTCTTCATGCCTAATATGATTCTGAGATATCTGAAAGACTCTGTATCTATTGCTTCAGTTGATTTTTATTCTTTTTTGTTGTTGTTTTTCTCAGAAATCCTGTGGAAAATCACTGCTGAGATTTACAGTCATTTCTCTGTCAGTCATGCTTACTAATTTTTGGATATCATTATAAATTATCACATTTGCATGATGAATTCCCAGTTAGTGTGTTTCAACAGTGACCCATTTTCTATTTTAAAAGGGTGAAGCATTTTTAATCTCAGTTTTGGGTGAAGCCAAAATCCCATGGATGGAGGAGCCTGGAAGGCTGCAGTCCCTGGGGTCGCTAAGAGTCAGACATGACTGAGCAACTTCACTTTCACTTTTCACTTTTATACATTGGAGAAGGAAATGGCAGCCCACTCCAGTATTCTTTCCTGGAGAATCACAGGGATGGCAGACCCTGGTGGGCTGCTGTCTATGGGGTCACACAGAGTTGGAAATGACTGAAGTGACTTAGCAGCAGCAGCGGCAGACATTATTATTCTCTGTGTTCAGACAAATAACTTGAGGCATCCTACTGCTGTGTGCCATGTGCTAAATTGCTTCAGTGTGTCCAACTCTGTGCGACCTTATGGACTGTGGTCACCCAGGCCCCTCTCTCCTTGGGATTCTCCAGGCAAGAATACAGGAGTGGGTTGCCATTCCCTTCTTCAGAGGATCTTCCCAATCCAGGGATCGAATGCCTCTTATGTCTCCTGAGTTGGCAGGCAGGTTCTTTACTATTAGTGCCACCTGGGAAGCCCCTATCGTATTGCTAGTGGTTGTGAAAGCCTAGTCAACCCGGAACTTCAAACTAAACTCCTGTGAGTAGATCCTAGGCTCTCTATTTTTTTTTTTTTAACCATATAGTGTGGCTTAAAAACTATTTTTTTCCAGCCTTCTCACTTTTCATTTCTGTTCTATTCTCCTTTTAGGAATGGTGTATTCCAGGAGCCAAAAAAGTTCCCCAAATGGCCAAAACCAGAAACATGTGAGTAATGAAATAACTCAAATGGATTATAACTCAAATTCTAACATAAACATTCATGATTTCATAGTGAAATAAATGATAAATTAATTAAATATAATAAATAAATCAATGAATAAGGAGAATAGACTAGTTTTCTATACGGGAGAATGTCAAATAATTAATGTAGCTACTCCTCCTCTTTCACCTCAGGAAAGCAAAGCATAATGCCCTATTTCTTAAGCACAGGCTATTTAGTAACTTCTTTCCAGGGTGTGCAGTTCACAAAGGGGGAAAATGAAACTTTATAGTGGACCTGAGTAATCAAGGTCTTTATCAGCTGTGATAGGTCATGCTGATGCTTGAGATGGTGTGATGAGAATGCACTTTACCTGTGTGGCTCTCATCCGTGCTCAATCACTTCAGTCGTGTCCAACGCTGCAACCCCATAGACTGTAGCCCACCAGGTTCCTGTCCATGGGGTTATTGTGGCAAGAATATTGGAGTGGGTTGCCATTTCCTTCTCCAGGAGATCTTCCAGAACCAGGAATCGAACCCAGATGTCCTTCATTGCAGGCAGATTCTTTACCTGGGTCACCAGGGAAGCCCTTACTTGTGTGGTCTTCCACTCAAAAACCTGAATCTCAGGCTAATTATGTGAAAAACAGCAGATGTACCTCAAATGACCAGTATTTTACAAAATGCTTAACCAGTGCTACTTAAAATTGTCAAGATCATCAAAAACAAGGAAAGCCTAAGAAGCGATCACAGTCAATAGGAGATTAGGAGACATGACAAAGAAATGAATGTGGTGTCTGGAAACAGAGAAAGGACATCAGATAAAAATTAAAGAGATCCGAAGATAAGTTATACACTTTAGTTACTGATAAAGTGAAAGGGAAAGTGTTAGTCACTCAGTATTAATTGTTACGAATGTACTGTAGTAATGTAAGATCTTGATAATAAGGAAAACCGGGAGGGGAGAGGAACTCTGTACTATCTTTGTGATTTTTCTGTAAATGAAAATTATCCTAAAAATTTTAATGGCATATTTTTCTTTCTATAAAATCATCTGCACATCCTCCTTCCACTATTATCTCTACTCTTACTGTCCTAAATACTATTTTCCAAATTTTATTCTTACTTTATGCTATAGAGTCAATTCATTTTTCAAAACAGGTTGATAATCTGAGAAAACCGGGATATAGATTTGAGGTCCATTTTGCTCTCCTCCTAAGCAGAAAAATGCCGACTCTTCCCAACCACCAAATCAAAGGTATTTCCCCACAGAAATAGCAAATCCACTTTAAAGGTTTATTTATGAAGCAGAAATCCCAATCTCCTCTCCTACCAACTGCCCCCAACAGGGCTTAATACCCTAACAATCTAATCAATTCCAACCTGAAAACTTCAGTTTGCTTTTAAAAGATTAGCAATGCCCATTTATACTTTCTGCCTACACAGATTTAAAATAGATATTGCATGGTCGTACTATTCAATTCCTACAAAATTAATCCATATAAAAGAGAGAGAAATAGGTTTGAATGGACTTTTTACATCTTAAAATCTCCATGTAGCATAAAGACAAAAACCTGAGAGATATGCAAATGTATTCAGTAGGGCAGATAGAAGCACCAATCTGAATATTGTCACCTCAAGATAGGAGAATAGCCTCCTCTCAACACCACTTTTAACAGAGTTTTACTTCTGGGAGGAAACTTCTTGGTCTATTCAGTGCTGTCCTAGCCCTACGTTAGAAATGCAAATTCTGTCTGCAAGCGCAATAATGAACTGACTTTCTTTAAGGATTTTTATGGTCAGTGTCAAGTCACTGACTCTTCTGCAGTTCTGAGGCCTCTCTGATAAAGGAGATGTGGGAACAAGCTTGGCAAAGTAGGTGGGCTGGGATGGCAGGGAAATTGACTCCATGCCGCCTGTCACAGTCAGCACAGCTCAGCTGGGCAAAAGGGAATCTTTGAGATCCGCTCACAAGTCAGACTACAAAGATTCAACTGCCAAAGAGAAAATGCCTTTTAGAGGACAGCTGTCTGAATTTTTAAGAATTCTGAAAAGGGGTGAAAGTTCAAAAGCTGCTGGCTTTCTTTGTCCTCTGTACTCACTTCCCTCTGTGTGCTAGGGACACAGTTTTATGTAAAACTGCTATAAGCCAGGGTTTTGAGTTTGTCTTTTTGTCCACAGTCAATATCTGAGAGGATAAAATGGTGAAAAGAGTCAGAAGTACTGTGGCTTAGGGCAAGTATTTGTACCTGATAGTCCAGCTCCAGTGCTTCCTAAATCACAATGTGCACAGGAGACACCTACTGCTGTTGTTCACTCACTCAGTTGTGTCCGGCTGTTTGCAACCCCATGGACTGCAGCACACCAGGCTTCCCTGTCCTTCACTATATCCCAGAGTTTGCTCAAACTCATGTCCATCGAGTCGGTGATGCCATCCAACAATTTCATCCTCTGCTGTCCCCTTCTCCTCCTGCCTTCAATCTTTCCCAGCATCAAGGTCTTTTCCAATGAGTCAATTCTTCCCATCAAGTGGCCAAATATGGGAGCTTCAGCTTCAGCATCCGTCCTTCCAATGAATATTCAGGATTTCCTTTAGGAGTCATGGATCGTCTTAAAATGCAGATTCCAATTTAGTAAGTTTGAGTTTGGTCCTGAGAGTCTGCATTTTTAGCAGATTCCCGGATAATACTCTTGCTGATGCTGTGCACATCACACTTTGAGCGACAAGAGTCTTTTCGTTCTTTAGTCACCAAGTTGTGTCTGCCTATTTTGTGATCACATGGACTGTAGCCAACTAGGATCCTTTCTGTCCATGGGATTCTCCAGGGAAGAATACTGGGGTGGATTGCCACTTCCTTCTCCAGGGGGTCTTCTTGACCCAGGGATTGAACCTGAGTCTCCTCCATTGGCAGGTGTATTCTTTACCACTGAGTCACCAGGGAGGTTCCTGGCAAGGGTGAAGCTAATGTATTTTTACACACAAAACAACAGTTTCAATGCCCAAGTCTTGGGAATGTTGGAAAAGTATCTCTCATGGGTAATCTTTCTTAATGTCAACCTCTTTTCTTCTAATTAATTGATTAAAAAAAAATCCTTCTCTTGTCTTTAGTCCTTTTTTTTAAGTCCTTTCTCTTAATAAATGTATAGCAATTAACATACTCCCTAGCTTCTTTTATCTTAGAAGATCATTTTTATTTCCTTTGAATGAATATGTATGTTCAGACTTGTTACCACATGAAGTTCACCTTTTTCCAACATCTCTCTCCAGACATTCAAAAGCTAAATTTTTTTTGCTCTTTCTCCACCATCATCCTTAGCATCAATTTAATAGTTATTCTTGTTTAGCCGCTCAGTTGTGTCCAACTATTTTGCCACTCCATAGACTGTAGCCCGCTAGGCTCCTCTGTCCTTGGGATTTCCCAGGGAAGAGAACAGGAGTGGGCCCATTTCTTTCTCCAGGGAAATTTAGTAGATTATTGTGTTAAAATTGTATCTATCTTATATCTTATTAATATATTTCATTTATTCTTCCACTAGACTATCATTCGGAGATGTCAGTCCTAATTTTCTCTTCCCCCAATCACTAATGATAGCTCTTAGAGCAATACTGATGTGGTATGTAACTCAGGACTATATACACACACAGGCACACACATATACACACAGTCTAGAAAGTACATATAAATACATGGCTAAATTAATTTTTCTTTGTTTCACATTCAAAAAAATCAATAAGAGTTGTGAATGTGTGAAAAGTGAAAGTGAAAGTCTCTCAGTTGTGTCTGACTCTGCGACACCATGGACTGTAGCCCACCAGGTTCTTCTATCTGTGAAATTCTCCAGGCAAGAATACTGGAGTGGGTAGTCATTCGCTTCTCCAGGGGATCTTTCCAACCCAGGGATCAAACCCCGATCTTCTGCATTGCAGGTAGATTCTTTACCATCTGAGCCACCGGAAAAGCCCAATATGAAATGGGTATGGTGAGAAAAGACACCTAAATCTGACTCTAAAAATATGAATAATTTCCATAAAATTATATCAAGAACTGTTTGAATTATTTTTCCATACTTTTGACTCTTAGAAATGAAAATAAGCAAATAAAGTGGAGGATAAGTAAACATCCTAGTCTTCATGGCTTTATGGTATGAAAGATTTGAAGTAATATAGAGAACATCTACTTCTATATCCTGTATGAAGGTCCCCTGGTGGCTCAGACTGTAAAGCATCTGTCTATCAATGTGGGAGACCTGAGTTCAATCCCTGGGTCAGGAAGATTCCCTGGGGAAGGAAATGGCAACCCACTCCAGTACTCTTGCCTAGAAAATCCCATGGACGGAGGAGCCTGGTGCAGGCTACTGTCCGTGAGAACATCTACTTCTATATTTGGTATGACTAGACATAATTTCACTTAATGGGTAGCAAAAAGAGTATGAGGAAACCTCACTAGTTTGTGAATTCTACTTTAATTAATCTCCTACTCATTAATAATAATAATAATAAAATAGCCAAACATGGTAATTTTTATCTTATTTTAATTGTTACCAGTGTTTTTTTCACTAGGGATGCTTTTCAATTAATGAAAAGATTCCACCCATAGCTTAGGTTGTGTAATACCTGCTTGTCCTTTAATGTTAATGTAAGCAGATGGATAAATCGCTGTGCAATGATGCCTCTTCTTTCCATTAGAAAATTGGTCTGAAAACAAGGTAATCAAATATTTCACATTAACATTATAAATAATGTTCACTAATCTAATGTGGGATGTGGTGCTCTTTGGTCATGATGCTTCAGGCCCTGCTGTTCAGCCCACTAACTATAACTGAGTGTTTATTGTTATCATTGTATTGTTTTGTTTCTGTAATTACATATTGCAACAGTTTAGTGTAGAGTTCTTCCCAGAATGAGAGTTCAAATTTTTTACTGATGGAATCTAAATAGGACCTCAAAGTTGCTCTGATTTGGCCAGCACAATATATCAGAAGTTAAAAAAAATAATCTTTTGGATTCCATGAGAAGGTGTTTGTACTTTAGGTCTAGGAGTTCTTTCTTGTTTCATTTCCTTACATTTTCATCTTTCCTCTCCTCTCTCTTTGGTTGCTCAGCCATGTCCAGCTCTTTTTGCAACCCCATGGACTGTAACCTACCAGGCTCAATTCACTTGTGTATATTACTTGACTTGCATTTAAGGTATTTGACTTTGCATCCCTGTTCTAGAGTTGATCTCAGGGAAGAATTGGAGTCCGCATCCAGTTCATCTGTTGGATGCCTTTTGCTACTCTAGCACAATGCATCCTCATGTTTTTAATTTGCCTTTCAGTATGAGTCTGTCTCTTCTGTTAATTCACAGTTCACTTATAGTCACATGGAAGCTTTTCAGTGATCAACAGAGCACCTGATACAAGAATCTGATAATTCAGTTTATTTGTTTCCTTGTTAATTTAAAATGAAAACACAGACTTAGTTAAAATTCCTCTTCATATACCTAAAAATTGGAGAAAAAAATCTTGGAAATATTCTAAAATAGCACAAATTTGCTTAACTCATCATTTGTTTTTGTTTTTTTTTTCACCCACATATATATAAATTAGCCAAGATACACTTTGGGCTAACAGGTTCCATTTTATTTTGACAGTTAGTCAAATAGTTGTATTAATATAATATTTTTTTCCAAGGTATACTCATTAAAATTAGAATTAAAGAAGTTACATAAGACTGATCTTAATAAATTTATAGAGAAAGGCAGTATAAAGGACTCAAGTTTCTTCTGAAATTTTAGGATAATTATAGTAAATATTGATCATACATTATATGAACAAATGAATTGTGGATGGTCATCAGTTGTCAGTGAATTATCTGTATGATAAAAATACCTCCATCAGATTTTACGTTCAAATTAACCAACACATTCGCTCAACAAGTATCTATCTATTATCTGCTCTGTAAGATGTAGAACACTAGATTCTTCACAGAAGTCATCTCCTTTGCTGTGGAATCATTCTTGTTTTGTTGGTTTTTCTTGTATGTAAATTTGGAAGTTACATAGCATTCAGGCAATGAAAACGCTATAACATGTTGAAAAGCATATGAGAGAGAGATGAAGGAAAAAAGGAAGGAAGGGCACTTATTTTAGGAAAATTCAGTACCCATGTTTTAGCCAAGTTTTAAAAGTTTTAAAAGTTTATTTTTTATTATGTTGACTTTTAAAAATTATACAACTACAATCTCTTTTGACTACATTTCTTATTCATTTTCCTAACAACTACAATTTTATGATTTATGATGATCTTTCATGTTATGATAAATTTATAGCTTGGTGCATTTTGCAAAAACTCAAATCTGAACAGTAACATTTTTTTTCCCCTGAAAATCCTTGCACAATAAGCAAATTGCTTAGGAGATGAAGAATGAAAAATAACCATATTTTCTTGTGAAAGGTCAGGTATTGCAAAGTTGTATTGCAAATCTAGCTTTGCTTAGGCTTAGATAGGTATGTGTTGGTGGGATCAATTTCTTTCTTTTTTTTTTTATCTTAAAGAGGATTCAGACTAGTCTCAGGTCTCACTCTGGCTTTTTAAAATATGGTTAACATGCATCAATCATATGATTTGAATTTTTATCTCTAACAGCTAGCTTTTCTACTCCTTATTAGGAAAAAGATATTAGATTGGTATAAACGTAATTTTGGTTCTTGCATTGCTCAAATTCACCATTTGATATTGGAATACATTCTTAAATAAATGTGGCTATGTTATACATTATTTTCATATGCATTTCTTGCTTTATTTTTTGCTAATGACTTATTACTTTTAAATATCTTAAATTTATTTTAGACCATGGAAATGATGTTAGACAAAAAGCAAATTCAAGTGATTTTCTTATTCAAGTTCAAACTGGGTTGTATAGCAGCAGAGATGATTCACAGCAATGCATTTGGCCCAGGAACTGTTAGCAAAAGTACAGGGCAATGGTAGTTTAAGAAGTTTTACAAAGGAAACAAGAGCCCTGAAGATGAGGAGCACAGTGGCTGGCAATGAAAAGTTGACAATAATCAATTGAGACCCATCATTGAAGCTGATCTTCTAAGTACTTGAGAAGTTGCCAAAGAACTCAATATTGACCATTCTACAGTCATTTGGCATTTGAAGTAAATTGGAAAGTTGAAAATATTCAATAATTGGGTGCCTCATGAGCGGACCAGAAATCAAAAAAAAAAAAAAATGTTGCTTTGAAGTGTCGTCTTCTCTCTTTGCAACAGTAATGAACCATTTCTCCGTCTGGTTGTGACATGTGGTGGAAAGTAGATATTATACAACAACTGACAGCAGCCAGCTCAGTGAGAAGAAACTCCAAAGAAAGCCAAACTTGCTCCAAACTTGCACCAAAAAAAGCTCATGATCACTGTTTGGTGGTCTGCTGCTGGTCTGACCCACTACAGCTTTCTGAATCTCAGTGAAACCATTACATCTGAGAAGTATGCTCAGCAGGTTGATAAGATGCACCGAAAACTAACACCTACAGCTGGCATCACTTAACAGAATGGGGTCAGTTCTTCTCCATGACAATGCCTGACCACATGTCATACAACCAACACTTCAAAAATTGAATGAATTTGACTATGAATTTTTGCCTCATCTTCCATATTCACCTGACCTTTCATTTACCAACTACCACTTTTTCAAGCATCTCAATAACCTTTTGCAGGGAAACCGCTTTACTTCTCATTGGCAAAAAGATGTTGATTGTAATGATTCCTATTTTGAATAACAAAGATGTATTTGAACCTAGTTATAATGATTAAAAATTCAGGCTCTGAAATAGCTGATTACTTTTGCACCAACCTAATAGCTACCTGTAAATTGTTATATTACCTATCACCAGGACCTGGTCTATAATTTGTGTATCCATTGCAAAGGCAAACGTGGGCTCCTTGCTCAAGTATTCTTAAGAATTTCAATATGGCAGCATCAGAAGTTTAACCCCAGAACAGAGACATTCTAAGTGTGGGACCCTCTCTCCACATGAGTCACACCCCTATGAAACCTGTCACTAGCACGTTAATGTAGGATAAAATGTGTAAATATAGGATACAAATGGAAATATGCACTGGAGAAACTTGGTATTTTAGAGTGAGTGTGTGTGCATGAAGGACTGATGCTGAGGCTGAAACTCCAGTACTTTGGCCACCTCATGTAAAGAGCTGACTCGTGGAAAAGACCCTGATGCTGGGAGGGAATGGGGGCAGGAGTAGAAGGGGACGACAGAGGATGAGATGGCTGGATGGCATCACCGACTCTATGCACATGAGTTTGGGTGAACTCCGGGAGTTGGTGATGGACAGGGAAGCCTGGTGTGCTGCGATTCATGGGGTCGTAGAGAGTCAAACATGACTGAGCGACTGAACTAAATTGATCTTTAATCAGATATAAGATTAAAACTTTTTCCTTTAATTTTTTGGTCTGGTTTATGGTGACTTATGGTATCCATCTTATTTCCTTTTATGCACTGGTTATTAGGAATCTGGAGAAGGAAATGGCAACCCACTCCAGTATTCTTGCCTGGAGAATCCTGTGGATGGAGGACCCTGGTGGGCTGCCGTCTATGGGGTCACACCAAGTTGGACACGACTGAAGTGACTTAGCATGCACAGCATAGCATGCATGTATGTGTGTGCATGTGTGTGTGTTTAATATTGTCTTTTGATATCATTCATATGCAGTTTCAGGAACTAATACAGAGAGCTCTTCTGTACACTTTACCCAGATCCTCCCAATGACAACGTTTTGAAAAACTAGAATGCATATCACAACTAGGATATTGAGACCAATACATAACATTTTTGTCACCACAAGGAATATTCATTTTACTTTTTAATAACCACATCCACTTCTGGCCTGGCAACCACTCATCTGTTCTCCATCTCTATAATTTATTCAACATTTCAAGGATGGTGTTTCTGTGTAATACAGTATATAATGTTTTGCGACTGGCTGTTTTCATTTAGCATAATCCATGCTCATGAGTAGCACTTCATAGTATAAATATACTGTGATTTGTTTAGGCAGTCACCAGATGAAGAACTTCTAGGTTGTCTGTAGTTTGGAACTATGATGGATAAAGCTACTATGAATATTCCTTTACACATTTCTCTGGAACAAAAGCCTAGAAGAGCCATTGCTCTATACAATAGTTATAGGTTTACCTAAAAATCTACAAACTCTTCCTTTCTTTAATTCTCACTAGTTATGTAAGAGTTATTCAGCTTCTCAGCATCTTTACTAACATGCTTATTTCATTATTTTTACTTTTATTCATTCACATAGTTGTATAGTGATACCATACTGGGGCTTTACTTTGCATTTTTTTGATGACCCAATGTTACCTAATAAATTTTCATGAGCTTATGTACATATGTGTGTGTGTGTGTATGTATTTGGTGAAGAGTTTTTTAATTTTATTTTTTATTTATTTTTGCACATTCTATAACTGGATTATTTGTGCCATGAAATTTGAGTTTTAAGCATTCTCTATATTTTCTTTTTTTTAATTTTTATTTTTACTTTATTTTACTTTACAATACCGTATTGGTTTTGGCATACATTGACATGACTCCACCACGGGTGTACATGAGCTCCCAAACATGAACCCCCCTCCCACCTCCCACCTCACATCATCCCTCCAGATCATCCCCGTGCACCAGCCCCAAGCATCCTGCATCCTGCTTCGAACATAGACTGGTGATTCATTTCTTACATGATAGTATACATGTTTCAATGTCATTCTCCCAAATCATCCCACCCTCTCCCTCTCCCTCAGAGTCCAAAAGTCCGCTCTACACATCTGTGTCTCTTTTGCTGTCTTGCATACAGGGTCATCATTACTATCTTTCTAAATTCCATGTATATGTGTTAGTATACTGCATTGGTGTTTTTCTTTCTGGCTTGCTTCACTCTGTATAATCGGCTCCAGTTTCATCCATCTCATTAGAACTGATTCAAATGTATTCTTTTTAATAGCTGAGTAACACTCCATTGTGTATATGTACCACAGCTTTCTTATCCATTCATCTGCTGATGGACATCTAGGTTGTTTCCATGTCCTGGCTATTATAAACAGTGCTGTGATGAACATTGGGGTGCATGCATCTCTTTCTATTCTGGTTTCCTCCGTGTGTATGCCCACCAGTGGGATTGCTGGGTCATATGGCAGTTCTATTTGCAGTTTTTTAAGGAATCTCCACACTGTTCTCCATAATGGCTATACTAGTTTGCATTCCCACCAACAGTGTAGGAGGGTTCCCTTTTCTCCACACCCTCTCCAGCATTTATTGCTTGCAGACTTTTGGATTGCAGCCATTCTGACTGGTGTGAAGTGGTACCTCATTGTGGTTTTGATTTGCATTTCTCTAATAATGAGTGACGTTGAGCATCTTTTCATGTGTTTGTTAGCCATCCATATGTCTTCTTTGGAGAAATGTCTATTTAGTTCTTTGGACCATTTTTTGATTGGGTCATTTATTTTTCTGGAATTGAGCTGCATAAGTTGCTTGTATATTTTTGAGATTAGTTGTTTGTCAGTTGCTTCATTTGCTATTATTTTCTCCCATTCAGAAGGCTGTCTTTTCACCTTGCTTATATTTTCCTTTGTTGTGCAGAAGCTTTTAATTTTAATTAGATCCCATTTGTTTATTTTTGCTTTTATTTCCAGTATTCTGGGAGGTGGATCATAGAGGATCCTGCTGTGATTTATGTCGGAGAGTGTTTTGCCTAAGTTCTCCTCTAGGAGTTTTATAGTTTCTAGTCTTACGTTTAGATTTTTAATCCATTTTGAGTTTACTTTTGTGTATGGTGTTAGAAAGTGATCTAGTTTCATTCTTTTACAAGTGGTTGACCAGTCTTCCCAGCACCACTTGTTAAAGAGATTGTCTTTACTCCATTGTATATTCTTGCCTCCTTTGTCAAAGATAAGGTGTCCGTATGTGTGTGGATTTATCTCCGGGCTTTCTATTTTGTTCCATTGATCTATATGTCTGTCTTTGTTCCAGTACCATACTGTCTAGATGACTGTGGCTTTGTAGTAGAGCCTGAAGTCAGGTAAGTTGATTCCTCCAGTTCCATTCTTCTTTCTCAAAATTGCTTTGGCTATTCGAGGTTTTTTGTATTTCCATACAAATCTTGAAATTATTTGTTGTAGTTCTGTGAAAAATACCGCTGGTAGCTTGATAGGATTGCATTGAATCTGTAGATTGCTTTGGGTAGTATACTCGTTTTCACTAGATTGATTCTTCCGATCCATGAACATGGTATATTTCTCCATCTATTAGTGTCCTCTTTGATTTCTTTCATGAGTGTTTTATAGTTTTCTATATATAAGTCTTTAGTTTCTTTAGGTAGATATATTCCTAAGTATTTTATTCTTTTCATTGCAATGGTGAATGGAATTGTTTCCTTAATTTCTTTTTCTACTTTCTCATTAATAGTGTATAGGAATGCAAGGGATTTCTGTGTGTTGATTTTATATCCTGCAACTTTACTATATTCATTGATTAGCTCTAGTAATTTTCTGGTGGAGTCTTTAGGGTTTTCTACGTAGAGGATCATGTCATCTGCAAACAGTGAGAGTTTTACTTCTTCTTTTCCAATTTGGATTCCTTTTATTTCTTTTTCTGCTCTGATTGCTGTGGCCTATATTTTCTACATAGCAATATGTTGTGAATATGTGATTTGCAAATAAATTCTTTTTATCTATAACTTCTTTCAATACTTTTGACAGGGACCATTGCAAAGAAAAGAAATTTAATTTATAATATTTTTTCTTTTATGGAACATTTTTTTTGGTGTCAAGTATAAGAACTCTGCCTAGTTCTAGATTCCAAATATTTTTTCTAAGTTTTCTAAAAGTTTTATCCTTTTATTTTTAAATCCATTCTTTGCTTTGAGTTAATATTTATGAAAGGCATGAGACATAGTTATTTTTCCCATATGAATATTCTATTTCTCTGGCACCATTTATTAAAAGATAGTCTTTTTTTTTTTTTAATTGCCTTTGCTCCTATGTATAAGATCAGTTGGATGTGTTAGGATGAGTTAAACTCAGGGTTTTCTATTGTATTCCACTGATCTATGTGTCTGGTTTTTTTTTTTTTTTTTTCCTGTCTATACAAAACTATCTTGATTACCTGAACATGGCTTGAAATTAGATAGACTTGTACTTCCCATTTTATTCTTCTTTTGAAAATTGTTTTAATCTTTTGCCTTTCTATATAAGTTTTAAAATATGTTGTTTATATCTACAAAAATATTGTTGGAGTTTTAATAGAAATTGTGTTAACCTATATATCATTTGGGAGAAAGTTGACATATTTACCTCATTGAATCTTCAAATCCATTAAAGTATTCTTCCATTTATGTAGTTTGATTACTTTCATCATTACATAATTTTGACGTAAAATTCCTATACATGTTTTCCTAGATTTACATCTAAATATTTCCTTTTAACAACTGTAAGTGGTATTGCACTTTTAAATTTTGTGTCCTATGTTCCTTGCTTATTGTACAAAGATAGAGTCAAATTTAAAATGTTAATCTTGTATGTATCATATGACCTTGCAGACTCACTAAATGTCACCCTACAATATTTTTAGTATACTGTATTGGTGTTTTCTTTCTGGCTTACTTCACTCTGTATAATTGGCTCCAGTTTCATCCATCTCATCAGAACTGATTCAAATGAATTCTTTTTAACGGCTGAGTAATACTCCATTGTGTATATGTACCACAGCTTTCTTATCCATTCATCTGCTGATGGACATCTAGGTTGTTTCCATGTCCTGGCTATTATAAACAGTGCTGCGATGAACATTGGGGTACATGTGTCTCTTTCAATTCTGGTTTCCTCGGTGTGTATGCCCAGAAGTGGGATTGCTGGGTCATAAGGTAGTTCTATTTGCAATTTTTTAAGGAATCTCCACACTGTTCTCCATAGTGGCTGTACTAGTTTGCATTCCCACCAACAGTGTAGGAGGGTTCCCTTTTCTCCACACCCTCTCCAGCATTTATTGCTTGCAGATTTTTGCAGCCATTCTGACTGGTGTGAAGTGGTACCTCATTGTGGTTTTGATTTGCATTTCTTAATAAATAGACATTTCTCCAAAGAAGACATACGGATGGCTAACAAACACATGAAAAGACACCCTAGAATTATTTAATTTCTTTTTTCATTATGGTCTTTTCTTGCTTTATTTCATTGGCTTTATTGAATAAGAATGTGTTTTCCTGATATTTGGGGGGGAAATTTGATCTTTACCATTGACTGCAATGATAAATGTAGCTTTTTTTTTTAAGAAGATCTGTAACAAGTTGAGAAAAGTTTTGTCTATTTCTATGTTTCTGAGAGTCATTGGTTTTTTTTTTTTTCATTTTATATTGGAATATAGCTAATTTACAATGTGTTATTTTCAGAGATACAGCAGTGATTCAACTATACATATACATATATCTATTCCCTCAGATTATTTTTTCATTAAGATTATTACAGAATATTGAGGAGAATTTCCTATGCTAAGTAGGTCCTTTTTGATTATCTGTTCTACATATAGTAGTGCGTGTATGTTAGTACCAAAATCCTAAAGTGGTTAGTGAATTTTGTCAAAGGATTGTCCACATCTGTTAAGGCAATCAGATGATTTTTCTTCTTTAGTTTATTGGTATAATAGGTTGCATTGTTTTAACATTAAACCAGACATGTTTCTCTGGAATAACTCCACTTGGTCATAGTGTATAATTCTTTTTATACAACCTTGAACACTATTTCCTAGTATTCTGTTGAGAAATTTTGCATATATATTCATGAGGAGTATTTCTCTGTAGTTTTACTGCTTTTATATCTGATTTTCTTAAGGCAATGCTAGCTTTATAAGGTGGGATGGGGAATGTTTCCTTCCCTTATATCTACTTATATTGTATCTGAAACAAATTTCTTATAAAGAGCATACAGGTATACCACATTTTAAAATCTACTCTACTAATCTCTGTCTTTTATTTGGTGTATTATCTTGACATGTTAAGGCTTATGTCTCCCATTTGGGTTTTTGTTGTCTATATTTTTTCTCCATGTTTTGTTTCTCAGTTGTACTTTATGTCTTCCTATTGGTTAACTGAAAAATTTTAGACTTCCTATTTTGATTTATCTATAGTGTTTTGAGTATATTTTTAAATATAGAAGTTTTAATGGTAAAGTTCTGGGTTATTGTGGTGGTAGGGTAGTTGCTTATTCATGTTCGACTCTTGCAATCCCATGGATTATAGTCCACCAGGTTCCTCTGTCCATGACATTGTATTCATATATAACTCATTATACTCTAGTGTTATAATTTTACTGATTTTATTAAAGTTCAAAAACCTCACCTGTTTTATGTCCCTTTGCTTTCTCATATTTATAAATATTTGTCTCAATTTCTTTTGCACACTTAAAACCATATCAGACAATGTTATAATATTTTTCTTTACAATAAACATAGTTTAGAAAAATTCAGTGATGAAATTAATCCTACTGTATTTATAATTTTGCTTACCACATTCCTTTTATTCCCTGATGCTTCAAATTTCCTCATTTTGTCATTCTGGTTTTGTTTAGAGAAAAAACTTCATTTAGCCCTTCTTTTGTGAGAGTTCTGCTGATGATAAAAGTTTTCCTTTTGTATAAGTATGTCTTGATTTCCCTTTCAGTCATAAAGGATATTTTTACTGAGTGTAGAATCTTTGATTGAAAGGACTTTTCTTTCAGTATTCTAAATAATTGTGCCACTTCTTTCTGACTCCAGTGACTTTTAATAAAAAATCTTCTGTCATTTGTATTGTTTTTCCCCTCTAAATTCAAGGTGTTTTTTTTCTGTATACTTTCAAGATTCTTTTCCTCATCTTTAGTGTTTAGTAACTAAGTATTATATCTCCTGGCATGGATTTTTGGGGGGCTTAATCTGTTAGGGGTTCACTCAGTATTTACATGTATGCATACAAAACATAATAAATTGTATTATTAGAAATGATAGGAGCACATTTACTTGATCTTTTCTAAGAATTAGTTACCTAACCCACTGAGGATTGCCCTATGTCAGGTGTCCAAAAACTCAATATTTTAAAATGTCTCTTTGCATGTCTACTTCTTTATGGCACAGGCCACAGATAAAAGAAACACAAGTAGTAAAATAATATATAGTAAATAGTTTATCATATCTGGCATTATGGACTTTTTCCCTATTAAATTGGTAAAATTGGAGAAAATTGAAAAAGAAAGAGGATAGAAATGAAAAAATACTGCCTAGTTCAATGCAGGATACACATTCAAGTTCATAACAAAAATAAAATCAATTTGAACAATATCACACTTTATTAGCATATTGGGGGAAATAATCCAAAACTGCTACATTAAAAGTGGTTTGTATAACATGCTCTAGATTCATCCAGCTCATTAGGAGTGACTCAATTGTGTCTTTTTTGTACATACATATATTACAAATTAATATTATACATATAATATTTTATATGTACCACAACTTCTTTATCCATTCATCTATTGATCTAGGGTACTTCCATGTCCTACCTATTCTAAATAGTGCTGCCATGAACATTGGGGTACATGCGTCTCTCTTTCTATTATGGTTTTCTCAGGATATGTGTCTAGTAGTGGAATTGCTGGGTCATATGGTAGCTCTTGGAGAAGGCAATGGCACCCTGCTCCAGTACTCTTGCCTGGAAAATCCCATGGACAGAGGAGCCTGGTAGGCTGCAGTCCATGAAGTCGCTAAGAGTCAGACACGACTGTGCGTCTTCACTTTCATTTTTCACTGTCATGCATTGGAGAAGGAAATGGCAACCCACTCCAGTGTTCTTGCCTGCAGAATCCCAGGGACAGGGGAGCCTGGTGGGCTGCCGTCTATGGGGTTGCACAGAGTCAGACATGAATGAAGCAACTTAGCAGCAGCGGCAGCATGGTAGCTCTCTCCCTAGTTTTTAAAGGAATGTCCATACTGTTCTCCATAGTGGCTGTAAGGACAGAAACTATAAAGCTCTTAGAGGAAAACATAGGCAATACATGCTTTGACATACATCACAGCAAGATCCTCTTTTACCTACCTCCTAGAGTAATGTAAATAAAAACAAAAATAAACAAATGGGACTTAATTAAAATTCAAAGATTTGACATAGCAAAGGAAACAGTAAAGAAGATTAAAAGATGACCCTCAGAATAGGAGAAAATAATTGCAAACAAAACAACTGATGAAGGACTAATCTCCAGAATACAAAAGCAGCCCATACAGCTCAACATCAGGAAAATAAATAGCCCAATCCAAAAATGGCAGAAGACCTAAACAGACATTTTTCCAAAGAAGACATACAAATGGCTGATAAACACATAAAAAAAATGCTCAACATCCCTCATTATTAGAGAAATGCAAATCAAAATGACAATGAGGTCTCACCTCACACCAGTCAGAATGGGACAGATTGACAGAGTAGGATGGAAACATATATATACCATATGTAAAATAGATAGCCACTGAAAAGTTGCTGTATGACACAGGGAACTCAAATCAGATGCTCTGTGACAACCCAGAGGTGTGGGATGGGGTGGGAGATGGGAAGGAGGGCCAAGAAGGAGAGGACATATGTATTCCTATGGCTGGTTCATACTGATATATGGCAGAGAACAAAACAATATTGTAAAGCACTTATCCTCCAATTAAAATAAGTAATTTTTTTAAGTGTCTTAAGAATCATAGAACTTCAAAGCTTCTAGGCTGAGTGAATTATAAATGGATTTAATGAAACTGTCATGTAGTTCTAACTCTTTAATGAGTAAAACTTAATAGCTACTGTTTTTTAAAATCAGGATTAATCTTGAATGACACAAGTGTTGACTTAAGGGAGTCTTTTAGAAAATCCTCTTTCACACATATAGCACATACATACATCAACTCTGTTATAATATAACAAAGCTGTTTCTAAAAATTAGCACAAAGTCATGAAATAAAAAATAAAGAGCATATAGGATAAATGGTCTTCCCTGGTAGCTCCATAGGTAAAGGATCTGCCTGCAGTGCAGGAGACCTGGGTTCGATCCTTGGGTTGGGAAGATCCCCGGAGAACACTCCAGTATCCTTGCCTGGAAAATCCCAGGGACAGAGGAGCCTGGTGAGGTCTATGGGGTAGCAAGAATCGGACATGACTGAGTGATTAAACCACCATAGGATAAATGGAGTTGGGACATAATGCTTTAAAAACTTTGTCATGATATACACACACAAATAGGAAACCAATAAAAATGTTACAAAAATAAAAACATCTAAATTTCCCTGTGGAAGTGGCTGTTGAAAGGGCTTCAGTTTTTGAGGAAATATGAGATAGTGAGAAAACCTTTATCCAAAATGAGTCAAAAAAACCATAACACAGGATATAAATGAGTTAGCTAACAACACATGTGTTGAACCGCGATAACCCACTAGGTGTTCGGGTGTGTGCACATTTACATTGTGTATATCACTACTGGGCTTGTTTCAGTGAAAGTCGCTCAGTCGTGTCCAACTCTTTGAAACCCCAACTATACAGTCTATGGAATTCTCTAGGCCAGAATACTGGAGTGGGTAGCCTTTCCCTCTATCTTCCCAACCTAGGGATCGAACCCAGGTCTTCCACATTGCGGGCAGATTCTTTACTAGCTGAGCTATCAGGGAAGCCCCGGCTTGTTTCAACCAGGTGCTATTTTGTCCCTTCACCTACTGTTTGTCAGAGACAAACCAGCATGCAAACAAATGTGAAATTTTCATTATGCCTAAATGGTCCTTTAATATATCATTAGTATTGGAACAGATTCACTTCTTCAAAACAAGCATTTTAGCAGAACTATCTGCACCTACTTTGTAATCAGGATACATTTGTTTTCAGGTGCTGAAGTTGGCTGAGATTTTCTGCACTGTAATTTAGTACAATTCCTTCTTTTAATGCAGTATAAACCCTGCAAAATCTGTATGCTATTTAATTCAAATTTGGGGACTTTACTAAGGAAATTAGAAACATTTCATTTCTAAAGTATTTAGTGTCAGGATAAATTTAAATACACACAAGTTAAACTCTAATGTATAAATAAAAGTATTTGGTTTATTAAATTATGTTGTATCCATATAATATACTGCCCTGCAAATATTACAATTGCTTTGCAAACTTATCTTTTGATGTGAAAAATGTTTCTGACATATGAGAGGAAAGGAGATATTAAAATACTATATATTGTGAAAGAATGGCCAATGAGAATCATTTCTTTCAGGGTAATGCCTTATCACTGCATCCCATTTTGATGATGTGTTATACTAATCAATCAATAAATTGTTGCCTCCACGTGGGTGGGATTATAGTTTTCATTGGAGTATTTTTGTTCCTTTTGTTTTTAAATATTTATTGTTATTTTCTTCTTGTAATACATATACAGTTAGCATTATAATGTAAAAAGGCACATTATGTAACTCTTAGAGTGTGATTTTCAGAACAGTGTGTTGTATTTTTATTCAGTGATTTATCCATGGCCCCAAATTTTAATAGGTACAGTCCTTTATTAGTCCCAGGCCTTGTGTCTTGGGCCACTGGCAGATCTTCTAATTAAGCCCCGACTGATAATTTCTATCAATAGACTCTCAGTATAATGGCCCCTAAGCAATTAGAACCAGCAAATGAGATGACATCTATTGACTTTGTCTCTATTTCACCACTCTGGTCCAAATGACCAGTATGATGTATTCCCACTTGAATACCCATTGTCAATAATAATCATGAGAAATTTAATTTGGTTATTTTTAGAGCTGGCCAAATGAACTTTATATGCACTGTATTGTCATTTGTGTATTTTTGAAATAGATATGTGTCCTACAATAGCATCAAAAAATGATCTATCTTTTCGAGCATATAATGGTATCTTTCTTCTAATGCATCCTCAGAGGATTCATTTTTAGATCCCACTCTTGGACAGAATATTACCATGCTCTCCTTCACTGGTGACATTGAAATAAAACTGCTGTGAGCCAAGGACTAAGGAAATAAATACAGTATTTTTCTTAAAGAAGCTAATTTGGCAGCAATTGGGGGAGGGGGAGGGGACCCTTGCTGTGGCAATGTCAAAAACCACCCTTTCTCAAATCCTATCCTTTTTGCAGTGCAGAACAACCTTCATGAGTTACACTTCTCTCACATCCTGAAGCCAAACTTAAAAAAAAAGTTTAATCCGCATGAGCTAGGAATGAAATCCTTTATAAAAATAGCTCCTGGCCAGAAAGCTCTACTTAAAAAAAGAAAGAAAGGAAGGAAAAAAAAGAAAAAAAAAAACAGACAGCAATGGGATAGTAAGCCAATAGAATTCTAGCACTCTAACCTTACCACCTAGCATGAAAAGATGCTGGGCAGTGGAGTGTCAAGCTATATTGAGAAAAAAATGAGTCTCTGGTGCTTACAAATTCAATTCCATTAAACAAGTATTTATTGAGTGCCTTCCATGGGCTCAACAATGTTTCAGACACCACGGAAGAAGCAAAGAAAGTAAAGACAGTTACTACCCTGAAGGAGTTTGCAATTTTGTTGAGGAGCTTCCCCTGGAAAACAATCTGCTGCTGAATGAGTCAGAAATACACATGATTCTAAACACCCCGTGGACAGAAAACCTATTCACATGTCACCCAGATGTCATTTTAATGGAAGTTCAATCACCTCATTTTTAATTTAGCAAAGGAATCAACCCGGAGCATACATATGTCTTTAGCCTTGTCCACGTTTCAAGCGGATCATTCTAAGCAAACAAACTCTCCTCCAGACCCCAAAGGCTGCTGATGAACTGCTGGAGCTGCCAGAATTTGCTCCTTGACCTTGTCTGTCAAGTATGATAGTCATTTTTTTCCAGGTAATGCATTATCACCATGTCCCATTTTGATGATGTATTATACTTACACATCATTGAAGAGGCAATTTGCTTTGATGATGTACTGACATGCAATAGATCACAACTCTGAAGGAGTGAGAGGAGGAGCACCCTGGAGCTCTATAACTCAAGCAGTGATGGCACCTGTAGAAGAACAGGGAGACAATTAATTTAAATTATCTGGACAGGAACTGGGCTGACAGAATGCCTTTTGACCCTTTCCCAAATAAAATGTAAAAATAGTTATGCTAAAATTGCTGTTGCATGGTTATAAAAGAGCAACATCAGAGATCCCTCGGTTATGGAACTTTTCAGGATGTTGACTCCATTGGTGGAGGCACAGACTGACACAAGTGGTAAAAGTGCATAGAACTTAATGTGTTTACATACATAGACACAGATGAGTGTGAGTCAGATTTTGGTAATCTGAGTAACATAAGTGGATTGTATCAGTGGCAGTATCTTGATGTGATATTATACTATAGTTTTACAAAATGTTAACATGGAGTGAACTGGGTAAAGTGTATAGAGAATATTTTATGCAATTTTTGTTTTTACAAATTCACATTTGTACTTTTTTATAAATGCACATGATTTTATAATTCTCACTAACTTCAATAAAAATATTTCACATTGAGCATCTCAATTTTCTGAAGTAATACTCAATATTGAAATTGGTTTTATTTTAAGAAAGTTTGCACAATTTAGGAGAAAACCACAAATACTAATGTTTATAAAACATAAGCAATGAGCTATGTGATGTCTAAAATGATTGTACCTAAAATTTAATAAGCCTATAGTTTATTAAAACTGAGGACTAGCTCCTTAAAGTGAGATCAGAATTTCTAAAATACAGTGAGTTTAGGCTAAGAAGCAATGATTCTCAATCACTTTTGAATGAAGTAATTAATAAAAACACAAAACTCTGCTATTTATAGTAGCAAATAAAAGTAAAGATCTGGTGATGTTTATTTTATTTTATTTTTTTTAATTTTAAAATCTTTAATTCTTACATGCGTTCCCAAACATGAACCCCCCTCCCACCTCCCTCCCCACAACATCTCTCTGGGTCATCCCCATGCACCAGCCCCAAGCAAGCTGCACCCTATGTCAGACATGGACTGGCAATTCAATTCTTACATGACAGTATACATGTTAGAATTCCCATTCTCCCAAATCATCCCACCCTCTCCCTCTCCCTCTGAGTCCAAAAGTCCGGTATACACATCTGTGTCTTTTTCCCTGTCTTGCATACAGGGTCGTCATTGCCATCTTCCTAAATTCCATATATATGTGTTAGTATACTGTATTGGTGTTTTTCTTTCTGGCTTACTTCACTCTGTATAATTGGCTCCAGTTTCATCCATCTCATCAGAACTGATTCAAATGAATTCTTTTTAATGGCTGAGTAATACTCCATTGTGTATATGTACCACAGCTTTCTTATCCATTCATCTGCTGATGGACATCTAGGTTGTTTCCATGTCCTGGCTATTATAAACACTGCTGCAATGAACATTGGGGTACATGTGTCTCTTTCAATTCTGGTTTCCTCCGGTGTGTATGCCCAGAAGTGGGATTGCTGGGTCATAAGGTAGTTCTATTTGCAATTTTTTAAGGAATCTCCACACTGTTCTCCATAGTGGCTGTACTAGTTTGCATTCCCACCAACAGTGTAGGAGGGTTCCCTTTTCTCCACACCCTCTCCAGCATTTATTGCTTGCAGATTTTTGGATCGCAGCCATTCTGACTGGTGTGAAGTGGTACCTCATTGTGGTTTTGATTTGCATTTCTCTAATAATGAGTGATGTTGAGCATCTTTTCATGTGTTTGTTAGCCATCCGTATGTCTTCTTTGGAGAAATGTCTATTTAGTTCTTTGGCCCATTTTTTGATTGGGTCATTTATTTTTCTGGAATTGAGCTGCAGAAGTTGCTTGTATATTTTTGAGATTAGTTGTTTGTCAGTTGTTTCATTTGCTATTATTTTCTCCCATTCAGAAGGCTGTCTTTTCACCTTGCTTATATTTTCCTTTGTTGTACAGAAGCTTTTAATGGAATAAATATAACTTGACAGTGAGGTGAAGGGGCGATAACGAAGTGGATATCCAAGAATTATATAAAAAACAGAAAAGACTTTGCTATCATCAAAAGAAAAAGAAGTAGACCCAGTGATGGATATGCAGAGGTGGCAGTTTAAGGTAGGTGTATTTCAAACTGGAAAAGGCTTCCTCAGATCTGTTTCATTTTTGGCCACAGGATTTGAGGGCATCTTTCTGGATGTGCTTCAGATAGTTTGTAGGTCTTAGACTTCTTTTTGAAGCAACATTCTATGAGTCAGTCATAGGCAAAGTCTCGATGAAGAGAAACTATTTCACAAGAATATAGATAACACAATTTATAAAAACTGACAATGATTAGTAAAGAAGTTCCAGGGGTAGCTGGAACATAGTCTGAACTGCTGACTTTGAAGTCAGATACCACAACCAAGGTCTTGTCATCTCTTTTAAGAAGTCAAAATGTACCTGGGTGAGTCTTCATTTAGGTCCACTTTGCAAATCAGATATTTCTAGGATAATGAATCTATTAGCTTTTCTATATACTCAGCATGAATTGTAGGAGAGATGGCTGAAACAACATTCCTTTTTTCTGTAAAAAAAAAAGTTCTAGAGCTTATTGGAATCTATCAGGAGCTAACATAATCTTAATTTATTGCTGCTTATTTCAATACTACCCTAAATTCTCCCTTTCTGTTAGTTTTTAAAATTTGGAAATGTATAGGTGTTGAAAGTCACTCAATTTTGTCCAACTGTTTGCAACCCCATGGATATACAATCCCTGGAATTCTCCATACCAGAGCACGATTGGGTAGCCTTTCTCTTATCCAAGGGATTTTCCCAACCCAGGGATCGAACCCAGGTCTCCCACATTGTGGGCAGATTCTTTACCAGCTGAGCCACCAGGGAAGCCCAAGAATACTGGAGTGGGTAGTCTATCATTTCTCCAGGAATCAAACTGGGGTCTTCTGCATTGCAGGCAGATTCTTTACCGGCTGAGCTACAAGGGAAGCTTGGAAATGTAAGCTCATTCCTAATTGTGATTTTCACTTTCCTCTCTGACATGCATGATAAACACCAGGGCCATGAAATCTCATCCTGTTGAGAATGAAGTTAAAAGGCGTGTTTGTCTTAGACCGGTGACATAATATACCACAGGATTACAAAAGGATCTATTCTCTTCTATTTAATCTCAGTGTGATTGTTTTGAGTGAAAAATTTAAAGCTCTTATTTATATCATTAGCTTGTTTTCTGGGAATAAAGGCATAGCATATATAGAGATTTTAAGAAAAAGAAAGTTTCTAATTTTCTAGCTTAAAGTGTTTCTTTAAACAATATCATAATAAAAGTCCAGTGGCAGCAACATTTATTCTATTTTAAGATGTTTATCAATTTAAAGGACAAAGGCTCCTATTTTTATATTTCAATAGTTTAACATAACAAAATAGAGCAGTATTTTAATAAAGCTAAAAAGAGTTGAACATTCCTTTGCTATTGCTTCAAAATTAATTAATACCAGCACTGAAGTTCCCAACCTTTTTATGTACTGAGAATCATTTTTAAATTAAAAGTGATTTATGACTAATATTGGCTTTCCTAATGGCTCAGCAGTAAAGAATCTGCCTGTAGTACGGGAGATATAAGAGATGTGGGTTCAATCTCTGGGTCTGGAAGATGCCCTGGAGAAGGAAATGGAACCTGCTCCACTATTCTTGTCTGGGAAATCCCATGACAGAGGAGCCTGGTGGGCTATAATCTATGGGCTTGCAAAGAGTCAAACATGACTGAGAAAGCAAACCAGCGATGACTAACATAGAAAATATGTCAAATAATAATTATATAGTCCCCTAAAAGAAGCAAAGATTAGGACACGAATATACATTTTATTATAGATTTGCCATTTTTTAGTAATGTTCCCCATTGAAAAAGTGCTAATTTTCAAAAGACTTAAATTATGACATTAATTCACATATATGTCAATGTTTTGTCATTGACATCTGAATTAATTTGCAAATGTATTTTGAAATTAATCATCCTTCACTAGTTCCAGGACATTAATAAATTTGGAATCTAAGAAAATCCTGAAGATTTTATCTCTCTAGAAAAAATAAAAATAGATTGTACTCAAAGATGCATAATATACAAATAAAACAATAGAATTGTTAAATACATGTTTTGCGTTGGGAATTAAGCCTGAGCTTGTCAACAGTAGGTTGTTATCTACTTGGATTTAATTTATCTTGAATAATCACTTACGAGTCCTATCATTCAAAAAAAAAATTTTTTTTCTTTTTTTGCTTTTTGTTTTTGTTAACATCACATATAATTTTGTTTGGCATAAACAGTGTAAAAGATACCTAGAACAGAAAGTCTATGCAGAAAACCATTTGTTATTTTACTTCAGATCATAAAGACAATAATTGTTGGCAAATACTTTTTCTTTTTAAATGTATTTATTTATTTTGACAGTGCTGGGTCTTCATTGAGTCACAGGTTGTTTTTTTATTTTCCAGTTGTGGTCACTTTTCTAGTTTCAGTGCATGAGCTTCTCATCACGGTGGCTTCTCTTATTGCAGAGCATGGACTCAAAAGAATAATTTTAATCAAGTATTATTTTAGAGTTTGAGACATACGTTTTAGTTTGTTGGCTACTGTATTCTTCCATGCTTGAATGAGGGACATTTGAGTCACAGCTATTTTTGGCAAGGTCTGTGGTACATATTTCAGCCAGCATGATGAATGAGGCTTTTGAAGACAGGAGGCAACCGCCTCTGACTTTAGCCCCAGGAAAGTCTATGAGCCCTGACATTGTCTGTCTTTGATGGGAAGCAAGTTTATCCTTGAGTCCTTTGACCTCATATAAGTTTATTTGCTTGCTTTTCTTTGCTCCCTAGCAGTTTCTCTGGGCAGCAAACTGAGTCCCTTTCACTCAAAAAATAAAAGATTGCACATAATTTGACATATTTTATTTCATAAATGTGCTGGATGATGATGTAATGGCATTTCTTTTGCCTGTATCTCTACATATAAAATGAAAAGAGATTATTGGGATTACTGTCCAGGTAACTCAGGCAAAAAGTTTTATTTGCAGATTTAGGACTCTCTGTGAGTTAGCAGATTATAGTTAAATCAATAATGTTCATAGGTCAGCAGATCATTTAATTGAACTGTACAATCATAATATTCATTTTGCAAGGTCCCTAATCTGGTGGATGACACTAGCCTGAGTTTAATTTTAAAAAGCAGCATAATGTACTGAAAGTGATGAAGAAGTATTCACTAGCTATAATAGCAAGAATGTTACAGAGGATCATCAGAAAAATCTAGAAAAATTACAGTTGTGCACAGTGAGAAATAGAGACAGCCAAGGCACTGAAATATGTGCAGCTCAGGCAGCTGATTAGTATTAGGGCAAAAGCCCATCTATGTGATTTCCCCTGAATTGGATTCCCCAGGAATAATAGCTCAGTGATGTGCGGTCCATGAAGAAAGAAAAATTCATACGTTTGTTCCAACCTTTCAAACTTCTTCTGCCTGAGGTCAATACTAAATACTGTAATTAAAGCAGTTTGTGAAATATGAACCTGGAGAAGAATTGCACCGGTGGAGAAATGCCTGTTAAGATTGTATTCCAAGTATGTGTGGTATGACAGCTCAGTGTATTGAATCTTAGCCATCTGAGCACCTCCACACTTGCTGAAAACACTCTAGACATACTGAATGAGGATGATTCTAGGTTTTGCTGAAAATGTATGACTTTTCATAGAGAGTAAGCTTCAAGTTCTTATTCCATCATTAAAAGGGACTCAGAAACTTACATGTTTCCCACTACCACCAACACATTTTCAAGTCTTGTTTGCATCTTGTCATTAACTCTTTACCAAGATCACCTAGAAAAGCACCATCTCATCAAAAACATAAAGTGTGTTTTTCTTAAGCTTTCTCTGCCCTAATCTGTGTGTTGAACTCTTAACACTTTCTATTTTATGAACAGTTATAACAGAGCTGCTGCCCACCTATTCAGATACGATGTTTTACTCAGTTTCTCCTTATTCCTTGTGTGAACGTTGCTTTATATATAATACCATAAAATGAAAGCCTTGTTTGTGTACCTGCCTACTTTTAGACCAAGTATTTTCACCAAGAGTTTAATATTCTTTGAAGGAAATTCAATGAACAAAAGAAAGAAAATATTTAAGAAATAATTTTGAAAAAGCTGGATAGCTGCATTGGAAAAAAGATGAACCTTGTGTCTTAACTCACTTCATAGATATAGATGAATCTGGGATGAATCATACATGTAAATATGAACATTTGAACCATAAACCTTCCAAAAGAAGACATATGAAAATAGCTTAGTGACATTGAGGGGGGCAATAATTTTGTTGGCCAGAAAAATAATAACTGTAAAAGATAATAATATATATTTAGAGCTTAATAAAAGTAAGAATTGTATCTCATGAGAAGACAATATTAAGGAAATGAATAGATAAGTCATACATTGGAAAATATCTGTAACACATCTATCTGTTGGAGAAGTGACACCAAAAAAAAATCTGCTAATCAGCAACTAAGGTGAAAACAGTGCAATAGAATGATGGGCAATGTGCTTCCCAGAGAATGAAACACAAGTGACTTAAACCATGTGAAAATGTGTCCAATGTCATTAGTCATCAGGCAAATGCAAATTGAAACAACAGTTCTAGATGATTTCACCCTCTCTATGATGACAAAAACTAAAAAGATTGGGAACCCCAGAAGTTGGCAAGGGTATAGACTGTATTAGTTTCCTATTGTTCCTGTAACAAATTGCCCCACATTTAGTGGCTAAGGCAACACAACCCTTATATCTTTACTTCTGGAGGTCAAAAATCCCAAAACAGAGGTGTTGGACAGGTCGTATTCCTTCTGGATGCTCTACAGGGGAATGTATTTCCTTGCCTCTACCAGCTTCTGAACACCATTTGCATTCCTTGGTTCAAGGCATCTTCCTCCATTTTCAAAGCCAGCAATGACATCACCCTCTGTTTCTGCCTTCATCATCACATTTCCTTCTATGGCTCTGACTCTCCTGTCTCCCTATTGTAAGAACACTGTGATCATCCTTGATCCACCAAATAATTTAGGATAATCTTTCTACCTCAAGATCCTCAAATTAATCACATCTGCAAAGTCCCTTTTGCTCTGGAAGGTGATATATTATCAGGTTTGGGGGAATAGGACATTTCAGTGGAGGGCATTATCTTGCCTACAACACAGAGCAACATGAATTCTCAAAAATGGCATGGCCACATTGAAAAATAGGTTGGCTGTGATGTCTTATATATTTAAAGATAAACATATATAGTTAAACCTTGCCTGTTTGTGTGCCTGCTTAGTGACTTCAGTAGTGTCCACACTTCTTGAATCCTTGGACTGTAGCCCGTTAGACTCCTCTGTCCATGGAATCCTTCAGGCAAGAATACTGAAGGGGGTTGCTATGCCAGCCTCCAGGGCATCATCCTGATCTAGGGATCAAGCCCATATCTCCTGTGTCTCCTGCTTTGCTGCTAGATTCTTTACCACTGAGCCACTGGGGAAGCCCCTAGTTATACCTTATGACCTAGAAATTCCAGTCCAGGTTGCTTGTGTGCTGCTAAGGCACTTCAGTTGTGTCTGACTCTCTGTGACCCTATGGACTACAGCCCACCAGGCTCCTCTGTCCATGGCATTCTCCAGGCAAAAACACTGGAGTGGGCTGTCATTTCCTTCTCCAGGGAATCTTGCTGATCCAGGGATTGGATCTGAATCTCTTAGGTCTACCTACCTTGGCAGGCAGGCTCTTTACAACTAGCACCACCTGGGAAGCCAGGTTATTTACCCAAATAAAAATTAAATATATATCCACAAGTAGGCTTACATTAGAATGCTTGTAGAAACCCTAATAATAACAGACAAAAACTGGAAATAACTCAAAATATTTGTCAGAGATTATATAAATGTATTTTGGTATATTCCTGCTTATAAAAATGAGCAAACTAGTGATACGTGCAAAAACATGCATGAATTCCAAAAGCATTATTTTGAGTGAAATAAGCCAGACATGAAAGACTATGCACTGTGATTCCATTTATAAGAGTACAAGAATAGACACAACAATGTGGTTCAGTGGCAATCAGAAAATGGCTGCTACTTTGAGGGTGAGAATTGAATAGGAAGACATATGCAGGAATTCACAAGAATGATGAAAATATTCTATATCTTGCTTAGGTTTTTGGTTGCATTGATATATATATATATAATATCATAACTCATCAAAATGAACACATAGGGTTTGTGCATCTTATTGAATGTAAATTATACAACCATAAAAACATATTTTAAAAGTAAATGTTTAGAAATTCTTGTCTTAAAAAAATTTCAAGACTTCATGTTACATTTTTCTTCTACAGGTCTCAGTTCTGCCTAAAGGTAGCGCAAATTTCATTATATGAAATCCATGTAAAAGAAAACAGCAACCACCACCACAGCAGTCTATTAATTGCGAAAACACATATATGAGTGGTCTTTTTCCCTCTCTTGATTTTTTCATTCAACTTTTCAGACCAATTGATATGATTCCTAAAAACAAGCAACTTGACCTATTAGTAAACCAGAATTTTTTTTTCATTTTAATATACCAAACACAGCCCTATGGCCAAACACTTTTATTACAATCAATACTAACAATATTTGGATTTTGAAATGAAATTTCTTTCATCCTTGATTGATGATTTTATTTTATGTTAAATTAAATGAAGATATGTGATAGAGCTCAAATCAATCTATCTTTGTCTCTACCCTGTGTCTATATCTATCCACATGGAAAACATAGGTTATTATTATAAGCCCATACTGTTAGATTTTTGCATTGAACTTCCTAGTAGTTCCTCTTAGAATATCCCTTTGAATATCCTGTTTAATATCTGTTTAATCATCAGAATTATTCATTCCACCTCTACAAAGGAAATATTGGTAAGAATCATACTGACAGTTCCCTAAATCCTTGTTGAAAACACTGGTGCATACAAACGGATGCTGTTTCCTTTTTATCCACATGTGCTTCTTGCATTGAAATTCCACAGCACTTTTTTCACCAAGGCAGGCAGCTGACATTCATGTTCATCATATCAATAAAACCAAAGCAAATACTGAATTTTCTCCCAGAAATCTATATTGTGAATACTGATAAAGTTAACAGGGCTGTGCAGGCTTTTCCTGCAACCTCTATGTAAATCAACTGCTGTCAAAATAAAAATGGCTTTTACTTGTGCTTCTCTATACTACTCTATCTAATAGTGCCTTCAGTTTGCTCTGAAATTATCCTTCAAAGATGATTTTTTGTGACATCTGTATAAGGCCAAGAGCTGTGTTGTCTCTCAAGTAGTATTCACTTGTTCCTAAAAATTTAATTAAGAACCTCAACAATTGAGTAGTAAGACTTAAAGATGGTTTGAAATCTTCAGCAAAGGGAAAGATTTGCTTCATGCAGTTGCTTCATTGGGAGTAAATATAATTTACTTGTTAATACAACTGATCCCTAATATAATGCAAGGAAAGGTTGGAAAAAGGAAGGCAGATAGTAAAGGAAACATCAAACATTTTATACTGTTATGATAGTCCAAAGATATAAAAATGTGATGCATATTAAGTTATAACATTGATATCAAAACATTTGTTAAGTCACTCAATCATGTTTGACTCTTTGCAACCCCATGTACTGCAGCACACCAGGGTTCCCTGTCCTTCACCATCTCCCAGAGCTTTCTCAAACTCATGTCCACCGAGTCAGTGATGCCATCCAACCATCTTGTCCTCTGTTGTCCCCTTCTCCTCCTGCCTTCAATCTTTCACAGTATTAGGATATTCTGTAATGAGTCGGCTCTTTCCATCAGGTGGCCAGAGTATTGGAGTATCAGCATAAGTCTTTCCAATGAATATTCAGTTATTTCCTTTAGGATTGACTGGTTTGATCTCCTGGCAGTCCAAGGGACTCTCAAGAGTCTTCTCCAATATCACAGCTCAAAAGCATCAATTCTTTGCCATCAGCCTTCTTTATGGTCCAACTCTTATATCCATACATGATTACTGGAAAAACCGTAGATTTGACTAGATGGACCTTGGTCAGCAAAGTAATGTCTCTGCTTTTAATATGCTGCCTAGGTTGGTCATAGCATTACTTCCAAGGAGCAAGAGTCTTAATTTCATGGCTGCAGTCACCATCTGCAGTGATTTTTGAGCCCAAGAAAATAAAGCCTGTCACTGGTTCCATTGTTTCTCCTTCTATTTGCCATGAAGTGATGGGACCAGATGCCATGATCTTTGGTTTTTGAATGTTGAGTTTTAAGCCAACTTTTTTACTCTCTTCTTTCACATTCATCAAGAGGCTCTTCACTTTCTGCCATAAAGGTGGTATCATCTGCATATGTGAGTTTATTGATATTTCTCCCTGCAATCTTGATTCCAGCTTGGGCTTCATCTAGCCCAGCATTTTGCATGATGCACCCTGCATATAAGTTAAATAAGCAGGATGACAATATACAGCCTTGAAGTACTCCTTTCCCAATTTGGAATCGGTCCATTGTTGGAACAATGGACTAACTGTTGGTTAGTTTGGTTCTAACTGTTGCTTATTGACCTGTATATGAGTTTCTGAGAAAGCAAGTAAGGTGGTCTGGTATTCCCATTTTTTAAAGAATTTTCCTCAGTTTGTTGTGATACACATAGTCAAATGCTTTAGTGTAGTCAATGAAGCAGAAGCAGATGTTTCTCTGGAATTCTCTTTTTCTGAGATCCAATGGATGTTGGCAATTTGATCTCTGGTTCCTCTGCCTTTTCTAAATCCAGCTTGAATATCTGGAAGTTCTCAGTTCATGTACTGTTGACCCTGGCTTGGAGAATTTTGAACATTACTTGGCTAGCATGTGAAATGAATGCAATTGTGTGGTAGTTTGAGCATTCTTTGGCATTGCCTTTCTTTGGGATTGGAATGAAAACTGACCTTTTCCAGTCCTGTGGCCACTGCTGAGTTTTCCATATTTGCTGGCAAATTGAGTGAAGCACTTTCACAGCATCATCTTTTAGGATTTGAAATAGCTCAGCTGGAATTCCACCGCCTCCATTAGCTTTGTTCTAGTGATGCTTCCTAAGGCCCACTTGACTTCACACTCCAAGATGTCTGGCTCTAGATGAGTGATCACACCATCGTGGTTATCTGGATCATAATCTTTTTTTGTATAGTTCTTATAGGTATTCTTGCTACCTCTTTTTACTATCTTCTGGTTCTGTTAGGTCCATACAGTTTCTGTCCTTTATTGTGCCCATCTTTGCATGAATTGTTCCCTTGGTATCTCTAATTTTCTTGAGAAGATCTCTAGTCTTTCCCATTGTATTCTTTTCCTCTATTTCTTTCTTATCTCCCCTTGTTATTCTTTGGAACTCTGCATTCAGATGGGTATATCTTTCTTTTTCTCCTTTGCCTTTTGCCTTTTCTTTTCTTGGCTATTTGAAGTCCTCCTCAGACAACCATTGTGCCTTTTTGCATTTCTTTTTCTTGGGAATAGTCTTGATCACTGCCTCCTGTACAATGTTACCAATCTCTATCCATAGTTCTTTAGGCACTCTATCAGATCTAATCCCTTGAATCTACTTGTCACTTCCACTGTATAATCATAAGGGATTTGATTTAGGTCATACCTTAATGGCCTAGTGATTTCCCCTGCTTTCTTCATTTTAAGTCTGAATTCGACAATAAGGAGTTCATCATCTGAGCCTCAGTCAACTCCCAATCTTGTTTTTGTTGACTGTATACAGCTACTCCATCTTCAACTGCAGAGACTATAATCAGTCTGATTTTGGTATTGACCATAGGTGGTGTCCATGTGTTGAGTCATCTCTTACGTTGTTGGAAGTGTATTATGTGTCATCTGTTGTTTGTTGGAAGAACCTAAAGCTTCTCTATTCTGCCTTTTGGCTTTGGTTCCTCGTTGCTTCTTTCTCTCTGATCTGTAAAAGTCTCTGGTATCAAGACCCCAATAAGACCAAAACCATACAGGTGTTTAAGAAGTTAGTCTAATCCAATCATTTTATAGCAAGTAAAATGTCAGTAATTGTTCCTAAAATTATATATCATAGAAAAAATAAGCAAAATATGTTGCTGCAGAAAATAAGTAAAAAGTATTTAATAACTTGTGTGTGTCTCTCCAATTTCCTCTAATCATGTAGTGTTTCTTTGGATGTGTAAAATTAATAATTACTCAAATTTACCTGGTATTAGAAACATTTCAGCTTATCCCTCACAGTAACTGTCTGGGTAATGAAATGGGTATATATGACTGATCCAGCTCAAGAATCAATTACTACTTAAGAATAATTTTCCCAGCTGGTACTAGTGAGGCCAGTGTCATAGTTTTCAGTCTATCAAGTTTTGTTGTTTACCTTCAGATTCTCTACTGTGAATTTACATTCCCTCATTTTAAAGATCTCATTTATCAAAGACATTGTCCATGCCATTATCAAGATATTTCCCACTCTGGCCATCTTTTTAATGAGGGCCCTAACTGTGAGAAAAATAAGAAAGAAAAATCTGGCTAATTCAGTAAAAACCCTATGCCAGTGATGGAAAAAAGATAACAAAGACCATTTGTTAGGATGGGTCCAAAATAGCATGTTCATCTATAGAGAACATTGCATGTTTAACATTATATAATATCAGCCATCATTATCCCTCAGCTACAAAACTGAAATAGTCTATTTGGCTAGCATAGCTATAGCTTTTCACTGTTAAAAATTAATATCTCCTCTGTACTTCATGCTCCCGCTGCTAGACAAATATAAGAAGACTATGCCTTGAAAATGCTCAAAATTCTCCAAGCCAGGCTTCAGCAATACGTGAACCGTGAACTCCCTGATGATCAAGCTGGTTTTAGAAAAGGCAGAGGAACAGAGATCAAATTGCCAACATCTGCTGGATCATGGAAAAAGTAAGAGAGTTCCAGAAAAACATCTATTTCTGCTTTATTGACTATGCCAAAGCCTTTGACTGTGTGGATCATAAAAAACTGTGGAAAATTCTGAAAGAGATGGGAATACCAGACCACCTGACCTGCCTCTTGAGAAATCTGTATGCAGGTCAGGAAGCAACAGTCAGAACTGGACATGGAACGAAAGACTGGTTCCAAAGGAAAAGGAGTACATCAAGGCGTATATTGTCACCCTGCTTATTTAACTTCTATGCAGAGTACATCATGATAAACGCTGGACTAGAAGAAACACAAGCTGGAATCAAGATTGCTGGGAGAAATATCAATAACCTCGGATATGCAGATGACACCACCGTTATGGCAGAAAGTGAAGAGGAACTAAAAAGCCTCTTGATGAAAGTGAAAGAGGAGAACGAAAAAGTTGGCTTAAAGCTCAACATTCAGAAAACGAAGATCATGGCATCCGGTCCCATCACTTCATGGGAAATAGATGGGGAAACAGTAGAAACAGTGTCAGACTTTATTTTTTAGGGCTCCAAAATCACTGCAGATGGTGATTGCAGCCATGAGATTAAAAGACGCCTACTCCTTGGGAGAAAAGTTATGACCAACCTAGGTAGTATATTCAAAAGCAGAGAAATTACTTTGCCAACTAAGGTCCGTCTAGTCAAGGCTATGGTTTTTCCTGTGGTCATATATGGATGTGAGAGTTGGACTGTGAAGAAGGCTGAGTGCTGAAGAATTGATGCTTTTGGACTGTGGTGTTGGAGAAGACTCTTGAGAGTCTCTTGGACTTCAAGGAGATTCAACCAGTCCATTCTGAAAGAGATCAGTCCTGGGATTTCTTTGGAAGGAATGATGCTAAAGCTGAAACTCCAGTACTTTGGCCACCTCATGAGAAGAGTTGACACATTGGAAAAGACCCTGATGCTGGGAGGGATTGGAGGCAGGAGGAGAAGGGGACAGCAGAGGATGAGATGGCTGGATGGCATCACGGACTGGATGGACGTGAGTCTGAGTGAACTCCGGGAGATGGTGATGAACAGGGAGGCCTGGCGTGCTGTGATTCGTGGGGTCGCAAAGAGTCAGACATGACTGAGCGACTGAACTGAACGAACTGATGCCTTGAAATAAATTTTTAAAATCCTCTGTATTACTGTATGTTAAAAGTGTGGTATTCCTTAGCTTATTACACAATAGCCATTTTCATTTGATTTTGCCATTCCTCTCATCAGTTTACTCTATGTGTTTTCACAACTAAGTGCTTCATCATAAGACAACTCTAAAACATCATTCCTTAAGCATGTTGTATTTGTTTCCTGGTACCACCATAGCATATGATCGCAAATTGTGCAACTTAAAGCAATTCAAATGTATTCTCTCTAAGTTGGGAGACCAGATGTTTGAAATCCAGGTGTCAGCAGAATTGGTTCCTTCTTGAGGACTGTGAGTGACCATCTGTTCCAGTCTTCTCTCCTTCTTCTAGTGTTTGCTGACAACCTTTGCTGCTCCTTGGCTTGCAGGTTACAGCACTGTAATCGCTGCATCCGTTGTTACATAATCACCTTCCCCCTATGTGTGCGTCTTTATATAGTGTTTCTTCTGTGTGTGTCTGGCTCTGTGTCTCTTTTTATAAGGCCACTAGTTTCACAATGGTTTGCAACCCCACCCTACGGCAGTAAGACTTTATTTTAACTTACATCTAAATTACATCTGCAAAGATTCTATTGTCAGATAAGGTCACAGTCATAGATACCTGGAAGAAGGCACCAACACAGTTCAACACACAAGTACAGTATGTATTAATGCCTTCCTGATATTTTTTAAAATTTTCTTCTCTCACTTTACCATGTTTTGCACTCATTCCTACTTGGAAAAGCTTCTACCTAATCTTAAAACATCAGCTCAAATGCCCATTTCTTTCACAGATTTTAATATTTTTCTTGAGATAGACTCATTCTTTTCTCATAGTCATTTTCACACAAGTCCTTAGAACAAGGGTTATGGTGTCATGTCTGATACATATTATATTCTCAGTAAATGGATTATAAATAAATCTGTGGAATGTATATTTCATAATATTTATAATAATCTATTAGGCTAGACATCTTTGAACCTATGAAACTGTGTATTATTTATATACTCATACTAGTTCTTGATTATGCTTATCTATTTGAATTAAATAATTTTGTATAAAGAAATATTAAGTCATTTAGCTGACTTTAAATGCTTGCAAATCAGTCTTTACCTGTCTCATATCTGAAAATGGATCAAAATCATCCCTCACAAATGAAAGCATATTGATTTTTAGGATCTTTTCCTTCTCTCATCACATTCTCTTCCATAGATTTGTCTGAAGATAGAGGATCCTCATAATGTTTAATTTGCAAAAGAACATAATATGGAAAATACAAATATTTTATCAGTATCTATAATACATGAAAAACATATGATTACTTGTAAGCATATAAAAGTTTTCAATGGGCATTAACTGCAATGGGCATTAACATACTATTAGGAAGCTGTTATTATCATTCACTTGGTGTATTATTATACATCAAATCCATTCTCTGTAGATCATTAGAAGCATACATTTAGCAATTTATGAGGGAAAATGGAAAGTCTTAGAGACTTACTCTTTTAGTCAATGGTTCTGTAAAAAATTTAAGTTCTACAAAATTGAGGTTTAGAGAAATATCTCTCTTATTAATATAAAATCTGTTTCTATTACAGTGTGTGGAAAGAGGTGAGCATTAAGTAACTCATAACATTTACATTTGATATAAAAACAAGTAACAGCATTTTTCATCTTAGTCTAAATTGTAGATATTCTCTTTCTGGTATCTTAGCCAGTTTCTCAAAACTGTAGGCATCAGTGCTAGCTATATTTTCAGCCTATTAGCATATTACTTACTAATGAATAGAGTTACATTATGCTATTATAACATGAACTTTGACATTATGCAATTATCCCATATTCATGTGAATGTTCCAAATGTTATTTTGGTGGCTACACTTGCCATAAATATAGTTTTATATTTATCTTACAACTGGTGATTTAAAGATTTCAACATTTTTTTTTTATGTTTACCAACTACAAAACAACTAGTTTTCTCTCACTTAAATTAAGAACACTCTGTATATATGTAAATATATTTATATGTATGTGTTTTTTATGTATATGTACATGAATGAATATGTGTGTGTGTGTGTGCATTTGTGTGTGCTTGCATTTTTTTTTCCTGAAAATGTCAAATACCAATTCTGTCTAAGACCTAATGATGAGAAAAGAGAGCTTAAATCTACTTAGTGTTTAAGGTCTGGGCTCTACAATTTAGTTTATCACCTTCTATTCTCATAACTTCACTCCAAGCTTCAGTTCAGTTAGGTTCAGTTCAGTCGCTCAGGTCCAGCTCTTTGCAACCCCATGAATCGCAGCACGCCAGGCCTCCCGGTCCATCACCATCTCCCGGAGTTCACTCAGACTCACGTCCATCCAGTCCGTGATGCCATCCAGCCATCTTATCCTCGGTCGTCCCCTTCTCCTCCTGCCCCCAACCCCTCCCAGCATCAAAGTCTTTTCCAATGAGTCAACTCTTCGCATGAGGTGGCCAAAGTACTGAAGTTTCAGCTTTAGCATCATTCCTTCCAAAGAAATCCCAGGGCTGAACTCCTTCAGAATGGACTGGTTGAATCTCCTTGCAGTCCAAGGGACTCTCAAGAGTCTTCTCCAACACCACAGTCAAACGCATCAATTCTTTGGCACTCAGCTTTCTTCACAGTACAACTCTCACATCTATACATGACCACTGGAAAAACCATAGCCTTGACTAGACGGACCTTTGGTCGGCAAAGTAATGTCTCTGCTTTTGAATATACTACCTAGGTTGGTCATAACTTTTCTTCCAAGGAGTAGGCGTCTTTTAATCTCATGGCTGCAATCACATCTGCAGTAATTTTGGAGCCCCGAAAAATAAAGTCTGACAGTGTTTCTACTGTTTCCCCATCTATTTCCCATGAAGTGATGGGACCGGATGCCATGATCTTCGTTTTCTGAATGTTGAGCTTTAGGCTAACTTTTTCACTCTCCTCTTTCACTTTCATCAAGAGGCTTATTTTTTTTTTTTAATTTTTTATTATTTTTTTTTAAATTTTAAATCTTTAATTCTTACATGCGTTCCCAAACATGAACCCCCCTCCCACCTCCCTCCCACAACATCTCTCTGGTTTAGTTCCTCTTCACTTTCTGCCGTAAGGGTGGTGTCATCTGCATATCTGAGGTTATTGATATTTCTCCCAGCAATCTTGATTCCAGCTTGTGTTTCTTCTAGTCCAGCATTTCTCATGATGTACTCTGCATATAAGTTAAATTAGCAGGGTGACAATATATAGCCTTGACATACTCCTTTTCCTATTTGAAACCAGTCTGTTGCTCCATGTCCATTTCTAACTGTTGCTTCCTGACCTGCATACAGATTTCTCAAGAGGCAGGTCAGGTGGTCTGGTATTCCCATTTCTTTCAGAATTTTTCACAGTTTCTTGTGATCCACACAGTCAAAGGCTTTGGCATAGTCAATAAAGCAGAAATAGATGTTTTTCTGGAACTCTCTTGCTTTTTCCATGATCCAGCGGATGTTGGCAATTTGATCTCTGGTTCCTCTGCCTTTTCTAAAACCAGCTTGAGCAGCCAAAGATGGAGAAGCTCTATACAGTCAACAAAAACAAGACCAGGAGCTGACTGTGACTCAGATCATGAACTCCTTATTACCAAATTCAGACTTAAATTGAAGAAAGTACGGAAAACCGCTAGCATTCAGGTGTGACCTAAATCAAATCCCTTATGATTATACAGTGAAAGTGAGAAATAGATTTAAGGGCCTAGATCTGATAGATAGAGTGCCTGATGACCTATGGAATAAGGTTCATGACATTGTACAGGAGACAGGGATCAAGACCATCTCCATGGAAAAGAAATGCAAAAAAGCAAAATGGCTGTCTGGGAAGGCCTTACAAATAGCTGTGAAAAGAAGAGAGGTGAAAAGCAAAGGAGAAAAGGAAAGATATAAGCATCTGAATGCAGAGTTCCAAAGAATAGCAAGAAGAGATAAGAAAACCTTCTTCAGCGATCAATGCAAAGAAATAGAGAAAAAGAACAGAATGGGAAAGACCAGAGATCTCTTCAAGAAAATTAGAGATACCAAGGGAACATTTCATGCAAAGATGGGCTCAATAAGGGACAGAAATGGTATGGACCTAACAGAAGCAGAACATATTAAGAAGAGGTGGCAAGAATACACAGAACTGTACAAAAAAGATCTTCACGACCCAGATAATCATGATGATGTGATCACTCATCTAGAGACAGACATCCTGGAATGTGAAGTCAAGTGGGCCTTGAAAGCATTGCTACGAACAAAGCTAGTGGAGGTGATGGAATTCTAGTTGAGCTATTTCAAATCCTGAAAGATGATGCTGGAAAGCGCTGCACTCAATATGCCCGAAAATTTGGAAAACTCAGCGGTGGCCACAGGACTGGAAAAGGTCAGTTTTCACTCCAATTCCAAAGAAAGACAATGCCAAAGAATGCTCAAACTACTGCACAATTGCACTCATCTCACTCCAAGCTTCAGTTAAACAAAAAGGACACACTATTCCTATCTCATTTACTTTATATTCACATCCACCAAAGTCTGACTCATCCTTAATTGATCATCTCCAGTGTTACCTCCTCCTTGAAATCTTTGTTAATCTCTCCAATTAATATCAGTGTTTTTCTCCCTTAAATGTTCTCAGTGCTTTAATCTCCCTGAGTGAATGCAGAACATTGTCTGCTTTACATGGTATTCATTAGCATAATAGATGCATCTCGGCTTTAAAACTACAAACTCCAGGATAGGAATTTTTCTAGTCATCTTTATGTTCCTGTTTGATAGCATAATGCCTGGTCCGGAGAGGCTATTCAAAAAATATTTGTTAAATTGAACTGAATAGGAGTAATTAATACAAGTTATAAAGTTAGCACTTATTAGCAAGAAGTTGTATCACAGAGAATCAGACATAACTTTATACATATGTCTAATATTGAACAATTGCAATTAAAAGTTAAAAGAGTATTTAATAATGTGATGGTATATCTTATTTTTCTCTAATTTACTTTGGAACACAAATAAATAAAATATTCTGAATTGTTCTTATTGTCAGAATGGATAAATTTGATTTCTTACAGGCTATATCCATGGTATGTAGGCACTGGGGAGATTCACAGAGAGAGGAGAAAACACCACCAGGTCTCAGAGGTAATTTTCATAGAAATGCATGTCTTGGACTATATCTCCATTTACCTAGTGTTCCCTGAATGTTAATTATCAAATCCTGAAACCAGAGACCTCAGAAAGGTATATCTGATATATTTTTACTTTAGCATCAAAGCAAGTAGATCAGAACTTTGGAAGTACAATTTCTCTGACTAATCATAGGATTTAACAAAAGCATAAAATCTGTGATAACTCTATGGAAAACAGAGTGCCTTATTTCTCCTTCATGACAGTTACTTCTCAGTCATCCAGATTATCTTTTCTTAATCAAAGAGGATTATAATATTAAGGAAAAATCCACAAAGAGCAACAAATTTAATTTTTTTAAAAAGCAATTCCCTCTCATTTGCCACAGATAATAGATATTTTACCAACCTCATGTTAATACATGTTAGAGATGCTTAGGCCTCTAAGGCCTTTTTATCTAAGGCCTCTAGAGAAAACAAAATCATTCAGAAACTTGGCCAATATTTAAGTTAAAAAGATATAGCTCTCCATAATGACAATTCACTGGTAGTTCGTCTTAAATAACATAAATATTAAATAACATTAGCTATCTTAAATAGTGTTTGGCACATTTTTCCTTGAGTGCATAATCAAAAGACATAGATGTTTATTTAAAGCTGATAATTTTAATCATCATGAGATTCATTCATTTCAGTAAACTTTTTTCAGAGTAAGACTGTTTGTATGGTTTTTCTCCTAGAGGTAATAGGGAAAACTAGAGTCTCTTTTCACTTTTAATAGGTAGATAGGTAGATTATAGTATTACATACTCTTTTGAGGAACTGACTTAATGTTGAAGACAATGGAATTATTAATCATTTCAGGCTTATAACATTAAACTATTAACATTTGGCTTTCACACATTAATTACTCTTTGTTAAATGGCCTCAGGGTCAGAATTTGCTTATACATTTGTCCAAATCATAGAATTATACACCAGTAAATAAATAAATTTTCATTTCTGTAAATTATACCTGAAATAACCTGCCTTTACAAATAAAGTATGGCTAGGAGATGAGCTGTCTAAGAGTTTTAGAAATGGGAAAATGTGTTTTGATTTTTACTTTGGGAGTGCTGGAGACCTGCTTGAGATTTAGAGTTAAAGAGTAAAAATACGTGACATAATGATTTATTTGAAGCATATAGGATGGTCATTATGTTGCAGGAAGAGGGACCCCTTCCAGGACCCAAAACTGGGCGCTTGTCTAACACTCAGAAATGAATTGTCCAAGGAGACACATGTGCTGACAAAGCAAGAGATTTTACTGGGAAAGGGCACCTGGGTGGAGAGCAGTAGGGTAAGGGAACGCAGGAGAACTACTCTGCTGCGTGGCTCACAGTCTTGGGTTTTTATGGTGATGGGATTAGCTTCCGGGTGGTCTTTGGCCAATCATTCTAATTCAGAGTCTTTTCTGGTGGTACAGGCATTGCTCGGCCAAGATGGATGCTAGCGAGAGGGATTCCAGGAAGTGGACGGACACGTGGTGTCTCCTTTAGAACTTTCCCTAACTCTTCCGGTTGGTGGTGGCTTATTAGTTCCGCATTCCTTATCAGGATCTCCTGTCATAAAACAACTCATGCAAACGGTTACTATGGTGCCTGGCCAGGGTGGGTGGTTTCAATCAGTGTGCTTCCCCTAACAACTCAATAGGTGGGTATATGCTTAGAAGGGATGTGTGCTGTAAATTTCCTGTTGCTACTGTTGCTAAGGAAACATCATTCCTGGTAAACCTATCTACTTTCCTCTTCTGAAAGACAAGAAGGCATTCTCACCAAGGAACCTACTGTTTGTCTATCTATCCATCCATCCACCATCTATCATCAATTTTAGCTTATATTACTATTCATACAAAGAAGTGTTCTTTTATTTTTATTAAGTATATTTTAATTTTCTATTAAGTTTAATATTAAATGCCACAGTGCTTTATTATTATTGTTATCATTCCTAACTATCTAAAGTATGCTCTTCTTATAGACATTTTAAGAACTCAGGTCTTGGTGGGTGGTGGCATGACTTATTGGACAGGCTATGGGCATTGGAGCAAAGTGACAGGCTACATAAAATCTCTGTTACATACTATTGATTGATCTCATGTAATTGTATTTACCTTATTTGCATCATCCTGGTAATAAATAAATAATGTTAATAAATTTCCATCATGTAGGTTTGTCTCATTTTAGCCATAAAACAAACCTACATGGTGAAAATTACTAGTGTATGCTAATAATATATATCTATAGACAGATACATGGGAAAAGTACACAATATACTACCTATCATATATTATTCATTATATGTCAGTTCTTCCTCCATCCTCTGACCCTCTTTGCTAACCAGGACAGCTTACATGACTTAAACCTGTTATGTACTTCCTAAAATAACTTGCTTGACTCACAAAAACCTAGTAATTGAAGTCTTCATACTAAATTCCATATTTTTGTGAATTATGATCTGCTTATAATATATTTACTTACAGGATAACTTATCTTTATAGACTTGAGATCTTAAAGTCTCTGATATTTCTAATATGTCATAATATACTTATAATATTCTATGTGTCTTCCTTATTCACAAATGCTATGGCAGAAGAAAATCAACATATTAGATAAATGGGGAAAGCTGTCTAAACTCTACATAGCCATGTGTTAGATGTTTCTTCAAACAAATTGAAACAGACCAGGTGAATGAATATTTCCTTGAAGCGGAAACTATACAAAATCTGTAGCTGCTAGGATAAAGAGAAATTAGTAAAATCAGAAACTTTGGTGCTGATATCAATTCTTCCACATCCAATTTTTAGTCTTAAGTAATGATTGGTCTTTAACCAATTAGTTATCTCATCTGTACAATGAGAATACTGGACTAATCGTGGCATTGCTGGAATTACCTTCAGGAAAGCACTCAACTTCAGGAAAGCACTCAACTTCCATTCTTCATATGTTTCTACTGTACATGGGGCTCCACCACTGACTCTAAGGGTTTATTTAGAACCTTGGCCCAGGCAATCTGAACATGGTAGCTCACTTGTCCTTAGCAACTAGTTCGAGGATGAGTGCAGAGCCCTCATAGCCCACAATATAGATTGTGGAAACTTTTTCTAAGATTCATGAAAGTAAGATGTAATATTTTTTTCTATTAAATTTGATAGATTATGGGTAGCCATCTCTCAGCACTTAGAATGTTAAAATTAAACCAGCATAGGGGAAAACTGAACCAATATAAATTAAAGCTGAGTCCTGAAGACATTTTAAACCACTAGAGCCAGCTATGCCTGAAGTTATAATTGCCTGTGAATTAAGTTACATGAGGCCATCTAATACCCACATTATGTATGGAAGTGAAAGTGAAGTTGCTCAGTCATGCCAGACTCTTTGCGACCCCATGGACTGTAGCCTACCAGGCTCCTCCATCCATGGGATTCTCCAGGCAAGAATATTGGAGTGGGTTGCCATTTCCTTCTCTAGGAGATCTTCCCAACCCAGGGCTAGAACCCGGGTCTCCCACATTGCAGGCAGACGCTTTACCATCTGAGCCACCACATGCTTGTATGTATTACATGAAAATGTGGAATAAGTGTTTTAAATGATCAAGTTGGCTAATATATTAAAAGCTTGCACAGAGAAATAGTGAATTCCCTTTACAAAGCAGATAATTTAAAAAAAAAAAATAGGCTAGACATCTCACCAAAGAAGATATACAGATGGCATATAAGCATATGAAAATATGTTCCACATCATATGTCATTAGGGAAATGCAAATTAAAACAGCTAAATAGAACTACACACCTACTGGAATGGCCAGAATCCAGAACACACTCCAAATGCTGATGAGGATCTGGATCAACAGAAACTCTTATTTAGTGCTAGGAGGAATAAGAAATGATACAGCCACTATGGAAAACACATTGACAGTCTCTTATAAAACTAAATATATTCTTACTATACATGTGATCCAGCAATTATGCTCCTTGGTATTTACCCAAAGTTATTGCAAATGTATGTCCACACAAAAACCTGAACACCATAGTTTATGATAGTAGCTTTTTTCATAATTGTCAAAACTTGGAAGCAATTAAGATATCCTTCAGTAGATGAATGGACAAATAAACTGTGATACATATAGATAATAGTATATAATTTAATAGTAGAAAGAAGTGAGGTATCAAGACAAATGTGGAGAAAAATAGTGCTGTAATGAACTTTGGGGTGCCTGTATCTTTTGAATTATGGTTTTCTCTAGCACTATTTATAATAGCCAAGACAAGGAACCAACCTAAATGCCCATTGACAGATGGATAAGGAATATATGGTTCAATTCAGTTCAGTTCAGTCGCTCAGTGGTGTCCGACACTTTGTGACCCCATGAATTGCAGCACGCCAGGCCTCCCTGTCCATCACCAACTCCCAGAGTTCACTCAGATTCACGTCCATTGAGTCAGTGATGCCATCTAGCCATCTCATCCTCTGTCATCCCCTTCTCCTCCTGCCCCCAATCTCTCCCAGCATCAAAGTTTTTTCCAATGAGTCAACTCTTCCCATGAGGCGGCCAAAGTACTGGAGCTTCAGCTTTAGCATCATTCCTTCCAAAGAAATCCCAGGACTGATCTCCTTCGGAATGGACTGGTTGGATCTCCTTGCAGTCCAAGGGACTCTCAAGAGTGTTCTCCAACACCACAGTTCAAAAGCATCAATTCTTCAGCACTCAGCCTTCTTCACAGTCCAACTCTCACATCCATACATGACTACTGGAATATATGCAAAGGAATAATACTCAGCCACTAAAAAGAATGCAACAATGCCATCTGCAGTAACATGGATGGACCTAGAGATTGTCATATCTAGTGAACTGTCTAAGTCCCTGGTGGCTCATATGGTAAAGAATCTGTCTGCAATGCAGGAGACCTGTGTTTAATCCCTGAGCTGGGAAATCTCCTGGAAAAGGAGATGGCAATCCACCCCAGTATTCTTTCCTGGAAAATTCCACAGATGGAAAGAACCTGATGGGCTACAGTTCATGTGGTCTCAAAGAGTCTGACATGACTGAACTACTAAGCACCCACACACATACAGAACTAAGTCAAACAGAAAAAGATAAATATCATATGATATTGCTTATATGCAGAATCTAAAAAGAATGATACAAATGAACTTATTTAAAAAACAGAAACAAACTCAAAGGCATAGAGAAATAACTTATGATTACCAGAGGGAAAGGGTGGCAGAAGGAATAGATTAGGAGTTTGAGATTGACATGTACGTACTGCTGTACTTAAAACAGAAAACCAACAAGGACTACTGTATAGCACTGGGAATTCTGCTCAATCCTCTGTAGTAATCTAAATAGGAAAATAATTTGCAAAAGAATAGGCATATGTATAACTGAATCACTTTTCTCTACCCCTGAAACTAACAATGTTGCTAATCAATTATGCTCCATGATAAAATTAAGAGAAAAAAAAAGAAAACACAGAGAGAATAGGCATGACATTAAAAGTTATTAAAAGCAAAAATCAACATGTGAGACTAAAGTATTTGTCCTGTATTTATAAAGGTGGAATAAACAACACTGTTTCAGTTTAAAAAAAGAAAAAGAATAGTTGTGGGAAAGGAAAGAAATACAAACCCAAGATAATAATATCCATTTTAGTACATATTACAATGTTTTCTGAATCTTTCTTTTAGCATAAACCATGCTTTTTCCCATACTATTAATTTTTTCATAATTATTATTTTTAGTGGATAAATAATAGCATGTTGTTACATGCCACATATCAACATTACATAACACTATGTTAAATGCATAACATAACACTATGCATTTAAACATAACATTAACATAACACACTATCAATATTAAAATAACACTATGTTAAATGCATAATATAACACTATGCATTTAAATTTCCCAAGATGGGTCAGCAGTATAGAATCCACTTGCAATGTAGGAGACACAGCTTTGATCCTTGGGTCGGGAAAATTCCCTGGAGTAGGGCATGGCAACCCACTCCAGGATTCTTGCCTAGAGAATCCCATGGACAGAGGAGTCTGGTGGGCTACAGTCCATGGAGTCGCATAGAGTGAGACATGACCAAAGCCATTGAGCACACATGCTCAAGGCATTTAGGTTGTTTCCAAATATTATAATGTTTAATGTTTATGTTATAAAGAAAGTTACATCTCAGTCTTAAAAAAAGAATAAATGGTCAATAAGTAATTATAATTTTAAAAAGACATGAAGGAAACAAATGCATATTACTAAGTAAAAGAAGCCAATCTGAAAAATCTACATACTAAAAATTTCATCTAAAGTGCTATTTTGGAAAAGGAAAAACTGTGGAGACAGTACATACATCAGTAGTTGCCAGAGATGGATCAAAGGGAGAAGATGATTAGACAGAGCAGAGAGGAAATTTGAAAAGTGAAAGTGAAGTAGCACAACTGTGTCTGACTCTTTGCGACTCCATGGACTGTAGCCTGCCAGGCTCCTCTGTCCATGGAATCTTCCAGGCAAGGATACTGGAGTGGGTTGCCATTTGCTTCTCCAGGGGATGTTCCTGACACAAGGATTAAACCCAGGTCTCCCGCACTGCAGGTATACTCTTTACCTTCTGAGCCACCAAGGAAGCCCTTCCAGATGGCTTCCCTGGAAGCCACCAGAGAAGATAGGAATTTTAGGACAGTGAAAATGCTCTGTGTGATGCTATAGTGATGGATATATGTCATTATACATTAGTCTAAACCCAAAGAATGTACAATATCAAGAGAGAACCCTATAGACTTTAGTGATTATTGTGTGTTAGTCAGTGTAAGTTCATCCTTGTTGAAAAATTTAACAATTTGGTGAGTGATGTTGATAATGAGGTTGTGCATATATGGGGGAGATGGTATATAGGAAATCTGTGTGCCTTCTCAATGTCATTGTAAGAGTATAACCGCTTTTAAAAAATTGTCTTTCAAATTTGTTTTGAAATAAGCTAGAAACATTTTTTCCTGAATTGTAGTACTAATCCTTTTTCAAACAAAATGTTAATTATATACAAATGTTGTGAAATACAAATCTTCGATATTATCGGGATTTAATAAGTCTTCCATAACTGATGGTGAATAATCATTATGTGTGTCAAGTCTATGAACTAACCCACACCTCTGCCAATGAATGGTGATGGACTTTTTAAGGAAAGTGGTCTACTTTCAGATTGTGAGTCAACTTTTACCCTCCATCCCCAAATCCCAAGTCACACTTTGGAGACACATTCAGAGATTTTTTTTTTTTTTTGGTCAAAGCCAGGATTGCTCACAGTAGATCATCTACAAATTGCTCCTATTATTTCTTCTAGAAAAGTTAATGAGGGAATAAAATAACTTGACATACCTTCTACTCTCACAAAGCCATTAAAATGTTTTCTCTACATTTCCCTGAGGTTGAGGTGGGGAGTTGGGGAGTGGGGGAAACAAGAATAGTGGTACATGTGTGTGTGTGTGTGTGCACATGCATACACAGTTGGTATTTCATACTCCCAACCAGATATTCTGTGCTGAATTACTTGATTTTGTTGCATACTCTTAAATCTGTTTTCTTAGAGAATGTTTAACTTATATTCTTATAAAGCCTTATCGGTTACAATGCTAAACTCACATGATGGGCTTAATAAATACACACTCAATTGAATTAATAGTGATCTTAATAGCCCCACTGATGGGATATTGATCGACATTATGCTATTCGTTAGAATAGTAGCATCAGTAATTCTCCAATTAAACAGGGACCCATACAGGGGCTACATCAGGCCAAGCCAGATCTTTCTTGATTTTATAAATAAAATTTTATTGAATAGCTACATAGTTAGAACCATTTGTTTTATATGTTGTCTATGTCCTATTGCAGCTGTAGGTGAATATTTGCAATAGGGACCCTATGTCCCTCAAAGTGAAAATATTTACTGTCTGGAGCTTTCCAGGAAAATTTTGCTGTCCCTTGTCCTAATATATTTATTTTCCATGTTGTCTATCATGGTGAAAATGTAACTTTGGCCTTTATCCAAAGGTAAAGACTTTGTAAACGTAAAGGTTAAATGATTAAGACATAAGGACTAAATTGAAATGATGGAGTTAATTAAACAAATGTCAATAACTATATAACAAAAACATATTGTTTTCATATTTAAATTTTACACAACACACTCTACGTAATTATGATAAAATAGTGAATGTAAAAGGAAAGCAATTAACATGAAGAAACCAGGATAGTCAATGTGTTTAATTTCTCTGAACTTAAAATTTCATTATAAAGTATTAAAATATTATGTAGTGGGGTATGATAGGAATTTTTAACATTTAAACATATATGTCTTTTGCCAAAACATTAAAATATGTTCACTGTTTAGATGATATGTAGCAATAGAATAAGCACCATATGTTATGTCAATTTTTTTGTGGCTGGAGATCCTTAAGCCCAGTCAGATGCAGAAGCGCTGTTATGGAAGAAACTCAACACAGTAAGGAGGGTCCTCCCGATTTCTTTCAGTTGAGGTTGTTGTTTGTTTGTTTGTTTTTTAACTTGGTGATGATTGCTGCTGTGCTCAGTCATGTCCACCTCTTTGAGACTCCATGGATTGTAGCCCACCAGGCTCTCTGTCCGTAGAATTTCCCAGGCAACGATACTGGAGTGAGTTGCCATTTCCTCCTCTAGCAGATCTTCTAGACCCAGGGATCGAACCTATGTCTCTTGTGTCTCCTACATTGTCAGGCAGATTCTTTACCATTGTGCCACCCGGGAAGCCCCTGGTGATGATTAGGTTAAATATAATAAATAAGCTCAAGAGCCACCATTGAAAAAAGGGGAAAAAGGCAAGAAAGAAACAAAATCTGTGTGTGTGTGTATTTGAGTATTTTCTAGAGAATTTGTTTTTAATCCTGAGGGTTTTTACCAAAGCACTTTTATACTCCATGAAAGCTACAAAATATTACATGATATGGCTCCTGTCCTCAAGGAGCTTAGATTTGGCTTCAAAATTTTTGTGGAGAGAATGCTTTTATTACCTCGTCCATTTAGGACACTCAGTTATGAAGGCAACAAAATCTGAACAGTTGTTCAAAAGAGTTAAGATTTATATAGATAGAAAAAGCACAGGTAAAGAGAAAGGTATAGTATACTTTCAAAAAGAACAATTTTACTAAATTGACTGAGATTATAAGAAATGAAAATCAACAATATGAGACACCTGACAATCCATCACGTAGAAGTAATCTCTATTCAATTTTGTTACATGACCTTTTGGTCTTTCTATGTATTTGCACACTTCTGCAAAATTAATGCATATTGAACACAAAGTTATATAACTTGCTTTTTCCACTCAGCAAAATAAAATGACTGTTTTCCCATATCATTAGATAATTCTTTCTAGCCGAATACTTTGCCTTGAATAGTTAAATCATAATTTAATTAATCCCAGCATTTGCTATTTCCATTAATATTGTTAAAGAGAAGCATCATTTGTATAAATTTGTATTGCCCATAGACAAATCCAATACTGGAACATACAATATCCTAAACAAATTTTGCAATGACCAAAGACAGTTGCCAGTGCTGTTTTTGAGCCAGTTACCTTATACATTTATTAGGTAGATTTTGTTTCACAGAAAGCCTAAGGAAAAGAAGACATAGACAGACTTAGTTTAGCTTATTTTGTGTTTGAATAGCAAGTGTGGCATATTATGGTATATGCTACCTTAAATGCAGAAGGTAAGCTTAAATGAGAACCCCTTATTTTAAGGCTATAGCAGGATTCAGTTGTTTCTGTTTGATTGATGGGTTTTAGAAGAGATGTAAGATTTTGTTATTATCCACACATAGTTGGATTGTCTATGGATTTTAAGGGTATGTTCACTTTCACATTTCTTTTGCCATTAGTATTATTTTTGTCTGAAGAAAAGGAAGATGAATTGTATATTTGTCCCTTTTGTCCAGAATTTTCTCCTATGTCCCATTACCAACTGACTAGTTTTCTCCTCACTTTGTACTTTTCTGTGAAGCTTTCATATCCTGTGCACTGGGAGAATAATATCTCTGCCAAGAGCGTGTTATCTATATTTTGTAAAAAGAAATAAAACAGGGAATGTGTGTTTAAAATATATATCAATAGCTTAATGAAGAATTGATAAAAATACAAAAAATGATTCTAGATAAATGAACTTTGAAGATAATACAGTTGTTCTCCTGAAGAAAATTCAGAGTAAAAAAAATAAATTCTACATTTTTTTTATTCAATCTATCTCTGTAGCACTTTCATGTTCTTTAATCTCTTTTTCTTCCTTTTTTATCACTTGGTTTTTGAAACTTAATTCTCTGTGCTACACTTTGAGCAGTAAAAAGTATAACCAGAATGAGAAAACTTCTTAAGTTTTGCTTTTTTATTAGAGCAAAGATCCATGAATGGAACAAGAGAGAAACAAACCTTGTAAGATTGATGGGGGAAGAGAGAGAGAGAGAGAAGTTGAAGAAACAGAGGTGCTAATAATGAGAATTTGTTTGGTCCCAAGCTGCAAAGCATTCTACCAGGCTAAGCACAAATGTCTTATCCTCTTGTTCTAGGCCAAAGAGTCTCCTCTTAATCACTATTGTTTCTCAGCAGTTACAAATATAATTTTTATTAATAAATGGGGAAGCAGTTAAAAGTGAAATTTCTGATCAGTTTTTTCTAAATCCCAAAAGATGCTCTTGATACATGGCTTTTCTTAGTAAGTTAATAACATGCAAGCCTTTTTTTTTTTTAGTTTTAATTCACCATATATGTGATGATTCAATTTAAAGTCAGTTGACAAAAAGTAAGGGCTTCCCTGATGGTTCAGACGGTAAAGCGTCTGCCTGCACTGCTGGAGACCCGGGCTCCATCCCTGGGTCAGGAACATCCCCTGGAGAAGGAAATGGCAACCCACTCCAGCATCCTTGCCAGGAAGATTCCATGGATGGAGGAACCTGGCAGGCTACAGTCCATGGGGCTGCAAAGAGTCGGACACAACTGAGCGACTTCACTTTCACTTTTCACTTTCATATGTGATGATTTGACGCAAAGCCAGTTGACGGAAATCTTATAGAAATCTTAGTGTATTGATCTGCCAAATCCATATTAATTCAGAATTGCTATGCATATCCTTGGCAAACTATATCATGTAGGAAAGTCATGGTTGAAGCCACTCTCTTACAAGTATAATATTTTGGGATAGTAGTTTTATTGTGAATTCTTCTACTTAAACAAAATCATTGATAGTCACTATAAATTATTAGTGAATCTGCCTATCTACTTGTTAACAGTTTGTGATTTCTTTCCTAAGCTAAATCAAGGTAAATTCTGAAAAACGCTCCTATTTTTGTGGGTCTAGAATTATTTGCTTCAGCCACTGCAAAATCAGAAGAATACTTGAGGTTAGATGTTTAGGACTTCTGTTTCAGTTATACGATTATTTAACAGAGTGCTTTTGTAAATAGATCTGATTTCTTCACAGTTATGAGTTTAGTGATAGACAAGGGAATGTAGCTTTGTGGTTTGGGGAGTTGGATTCAGGCCTTAAGTCTATTATTGCTGATTAAGAGTTATGTTATTCTGGTAAGTCATTAAACTCTTTGATACTTGGTGCCTCATCTGTACAATTAAGATAATATTATCTAATGTATATAGTTTTTATTAGGAGTGAATAAGATGATGCTGTTAAGCCACGTAATCTGTAGTAGCTCAATGCATGGTAGGTCTCTCAAAATCTTCTCTGGAAAACTACTTGAAGTTGGAGATCCTATCACAGTAGTTTAGTAACTCCTCTGTATGATGCCGTGTGGGTTTTGGACAATAAGGTTAATTTCTTAGTATGAACAAAAGACAGTGGAAAGATAAATATTTATTCATTTCAGGTTCTACTCATTTTCAACTCCTCAATTTTATTTTCCATCCTTTTGGATTTTATTTATTTCAGGCCTCACAGCTGTTATCTTAGGTGGGACTGCAAAAAATTTTTAAAACATCATAAAACTAAATTTAGAAGTAGCTACAAATAGCACAGTGACAGAACTGCCTTTTCTCATAAAAATGCGCACATATATATGGAGAGTATTTCTTTTCTCTTAATCTTTTTCTGGTGCTAAATATCTTCAAATAAACAGAAGAAATGTACATGGTTTTCATCGATCACTTCTAAGTATCTGAGAAATTGCAGGATATGGCACTCACACTTAAGTCATAATTGATATTTTAACGCAAAAGTATAAAACCATATGTATAATTATTGCTAATAAGTAATAAGGTGAAGTAAATTCTGACCCTGTGAATAATAATCTTGTGTGCAAAATCAGATATGTAAAATCCATGTAAACTGATGAAATAGTTGCTCTCCTGTTAGTTTGTTTTCTCTTGTATTACAGATATTAAAACAGCTTCTAAATAATTTTCCTATCTAATAGCTATATTCTACTTTGTGATTAGTTAAGCACATTTTTAGTAAGCATGAAAGCCTAGCCTTCACTGAAAGAAAGCTTGTGAATTAAAAATATAATTCTTAGGGGACTTCCCTGAAGTCCAGTGGTTAAGACTGAGCTTTCGCTGCAGCGGCGATGGATTCAGTCCCTGGTTACCGAACTAAGATCCTGTATGCCGTGAAGCATGTCCCTAAAAGAGGAAAGACCTAAATATTAGGAAAATCATGCTTATGCCAAAATAATTTTATTTTGTTTATAAATTTGCTTCCTAGTGTAATGGAAATAAAAGTTTCTATCAATGGATAATTTCCAGAAAATTTGCCAGATTTTAAAAGTGGTGGTAAGTTAATGTAAAATAAGTATACAAATCCTAGCTAAGTATTAAGCTTTGTCTCTTTCCTAGGAAGCAGAACTATAACAGAACCAAATTAAAATTACTTAATATCAAACTCATCAATCTGGCTTCTCAGCCATAGGTTGTGTTTGGGATTCTCTCTATCCAAGTCTTTGCCGATAAGGTCCTTTTGTAGAAACCCCATAATCGATGTGTTCAGCCCATAACTCCAGCTTAGGTAGGGCCTAGATCAACTAAACCATGATTTTATGATATTAAGCTAATCATAAAGCTTAAAGATTTTTGGATATTAGCACAATGCTTCTGGATCATTAACTATTTTCAATTAACAGTAATCTTCCTTTAGTGGTGAATAGGTAGATTCCTTTGGTACAATCTGGTCATTAGTTGTTGAAACTCTTGTAGGAAATTAGTTACATGGGTCAGGCTTCTTTTATCTGCAGTGTCAATACAGTACATGTCTGCTAACCCATTGTGGCTGTCATTTTTTATTATAGTCTTTTTTTTTTTTCCAGTCCAGATCTTTACTTTACACCCATCATGCCTTGAATTCAAGGAAATGGGCTCCAGCAGTTCTGGCTTTGGTTCCATTTGTTCTCACATTGTGTGTTTCTCTGGATGGAGCACACTGGCACTGCAGTTGAACCCAAGTCCCTTTCTCTTTGGCGTCCTACTTTTTCTGATCATTTTCCTTCCTGTGTTTTAGGAAGCTGTCTTGGCTCTTAGAGTGTTTAACATGCTCAATATGTACATTAATTCTCTTGGTAAGCACCTTATCCTCAACTTGTTTGTTTATAATGATGCCAACTGCATTCTGGGTAACGTTACAGACTCTTCTAGTTTTCCCATGGTAATATTTACAGGATATTCCTGTTTTGAACAATGCCGTCGGGGTAAAGTGTCTGTCTACAATGCGGGAGACCCAGGTTCGAGCCCTGGGTTGGGAAGATCCCCTGGAGAAGGAAATGGCAATCCACTCCAGTGCTATTGCCTGGAAAATCCCATGGACAGAGGAGCCTGGTAGGCTACAGTCCATGGGGTCGCAAAGAGTCGGACACGACTGAGCGACTTAGCTTATCAATATCTACAATGCTACCTTTCTTGTAGATTCACATGCATGTCGCCAAAGGAACAACTCCGCATTTTCTGCAAGGCCTAGAGAACACGTGGTGGGTGCCCCTGCTCTTTCCCTCTGTGTTGGCATCTTAGCAAATTACTGAAAGATGGCAGTTCCTACCACCTCTTCTGAATTGCAAAGAGGTAGGAGGTGTGAACCATTGTATTATGAACAATATCCAGACTCCTTATAGGTGTGCATGACATAACCCTTAACTCTCTCCCCAGTTTCATCTTATACCACTTTTCCTCTGGTTCAAGCTCTCTCTACCAGTGTTGTCTCAGATTCATAGGCAAAACAGCCACTTCTTGCCTGAGGAAATTTGCACATGACATGGATGAAGAAGAAGCCAGCAAGGGTGTTGTTTCAGGTCAAATCCTTTGAAGGACTGATCTTGCAGGACGCTGGGAATTCACACTGGCACAACTATCAGCCCCTGGCTAAGGGCCTCAGAATAGCAAGGGGATGTTAACTCCCAAGCACTACTCTGGCTCTCCATGCCTATGGGCAAATTGTTTCCAATAACCCTATAGGAGAGGCTGCCAAATAAGTCCTGTATGTATTAATGCAGCTGGTTGAAATCAAAAGCATCTTGAATCTGGAAGAAGGCCACTCCAAAATGAAAAATGAGAAGGAGTTTGGATGTTAGATTAGTAGGGTCTTATAACATCTATCCATATAAATAGGGCTTTATTTCTAATAACGATCTATTCTGAAAGTTTTTCCTTTTAGCAATGCTCCACTAAAAGGAAATGTGTTACACATTAGTGCGTTTTCCAAACAGCATTGGCAAATAGAATAATGTGTATGGAGCTTAAGATAAAGAATTAAAACATAGAGGAGGAATCAAAACACTATCAATTGCAACAACAATGGCAAAAGGGGATATACAGAACAGTGCATGCAAAGTTCCTTAAAAATCAAAGGCAAAAAGAAAACAAAAACTGTGAGTGTCAGTGGAAGGCTAGTTTGTCAAAGTAATTCCCAGCTTAGCAGACCTCTTCTCTGCTAGAGGGAACACTCCTTAATCATCTTGATAGTCCTGCTAGCAAGAAAGGTGTGCTAATTGGATGCCTGGCCCCATTGCCTAACATTGAGCAACTACTTTATTTCATAAACTGTTTTTTTTTTTTTTTTTAAATAGCAAGTCTGAATAAGCAAGGAGAAAAACAACACTTTTTATATACTCCAGGTAAGAACATCTTAGAATATAAAAGAGAACTGGTAAGATACTGAAAAGAGTAAGAAGGCAAGTTTACTGTTTTCTCTTTTCCATTGCAAAATATCATATGCTGACACATAGGGATTGGCTAAGACAACTCTGAGACTTGGCTAGGATCCTGGTAGTGTTCCCTTTGAACCCCACAACCCATCCACAACTGGGGTGTTATCTGAGTTTCAAAGTCTCATGTTTATTCTATAGTTTTGCTAGAGCCCTGGTTTAAGTAAGCCGACAAATGACTTGTTTTGCAATTCCAAATGCTGCCTTCTTTTGGAGACAGCATAGTAATTTCACTTTGGGGAATCACCTCCCCCCCATTCTAAATCAATATGGTGGATCTGTCAGTCAAGGCAATGTACTTCTCTTAATCAAGAAGTGAATTGCAATTTAAGCCAGGTCAAGCCAACATTCTTCCCATCCTCGGCTAGTCTCAGAGTCAAGTGGAGGAATTCAGAAAAAGAAAAAAAGCTGCAGTTGATGTATGCTAGCATCAGTGTTCAGGTAAATTTGTTAGTTGGATAATTGGAATAGCCATTGTTTCTGCCCTGTCTATGGCACATCAGCCATTTGTCTGAGTCAATAAACTACACTGTGATCAAACAATAAACATAACTGATAATTATGTTTCCAAATTTGGAAATTATATTTCTAAAAAGGGATTTGGTTGTTAACTAGCCTACCTATTTCCTCTCTGTTAAGGCACAGGCTAGACTTCCGTATCAAAGCTTCTTTGTAATTTGATGCAATTAAACCTTGAATGGGTTGACTATTAGTGCTATTCTTGAAATATGTATCACTGGATGAAAGCTTTAAGAGGGCATTGCCCAGAACCTTACGGACCAAGCCCTTAATAAATATGACATTTCACAAGAGTAAATTGTGAAGAGCAAAATATCATAGGAGTTATCTTGAGCAAGTAATTTAATGCTATGGGCCTTTCTTTCCTTAGCAATGAAAATATTGGATTTTAAGCTGAAAAATTCAATGCTTCTTCAACATTTCCTCCCCTAGTGTAGCCAATAATTATTGCTTACTTTGTGCTGGACTCTAATATTAAATCTTCATATTCATTACTTCGTTGAATCTTTATGACAACCCTATGAGAAAGACATTAATATCAGTTGGGAATTCATTTAGTTACAAGTGGCAGAAAACCACAATACACTTGCCTAGACCCATTAATTTTTCTCCCTTCACAAGAAGTCCATGTTAGTAGCTGATGTCTTGTTGATACAAAAATTAGAACCTTTCCTCACATATTCACAAGATGGCAGACCTACTGTTTGCATGTGTGCTTGTTTGATGCAAATAAAGCAGAGAAAGGTAGAATATTCTAAAAGCCAGAGTTTTTTTGTTTTTGTTTTTGTTTTTCCTTCATGAAGAAAGAACTCACTTTCCTCACAACCCACAGTTGACTTCCACTTACATCTTATTGGCTAGGACTGTTAGCTTGAAGGGAGCCAGAAAAAGGGAACTATTTAGCTGGGCATATTTCTAGACCTCTAATTGGGGTTCTGTTGCCTAGAAGAAAGGGAGGGAAGGATGTTTGGATGATGATTAACATGGTTAGCTGCAATGCTTTAATTTTTTTTTTTTTATATTATGGTTGAGAAATGAAAGCACCAAAAGGAGAATGTAGCAATACCATAAAGCTAAAAATAGGGCTACCCTGGTGGCTCAGACTGGGAGGAGTCTGCCTGCAGTGCGGGAGATTCACGTTCCATCCCTGGGTGGGGAAGATTCCCGGAGAAGGAAACAGCAACCTATTCCAGTATTCTTGCCTGGAAAATCCGATGGATGGAGGAGCCTGGCAGGCTATATAGTCCATGGAGTCACGAAGAGTCTGACATGACTGAGTGACTTCACTTTCACTTTCAAAGCTAATAAATGGTGAAGAAAGGAATTTGAAGCCAAGGACCTGGTTGCAAATCGAAACACTTAACAAGGGTAGGGTCAATACAGTATAGGACTATAAAGTGGCATCCGTGACTGTTTAGAATATCCACCTCTTTGGATCTACATGTAAAGAAAACATTTGGATCAATGGAACTAGATTATTTAAAATTACTTGTAAATCTGCATGAATTATGGCAAAACTTTTTGTCATCTTCTTAATGTGTGTTCAGTTCAGTTTAGTCGCTCAGTCGTGTCCGACTCTTTCTGACCCCATGAATCGCAGCACACCAGGCCTCCCTGACCATCACCAACTCCCGGAGTTCACTCAGACTCACGTCCATTGAGTCAGTGATGCCATCCAGCCATCTCATCCTCTGTCATCCCCTTCTCCTCCTGCCCCCAATCCCTCCCAGCCTCAGAGTCTTTTCCAATGAGTCAACTCTTCACATGAGGTGGCCAAGTACTGGAGTTTCAGCTTTAGCATCATTCCTTCCAAAGAAATCCCAGGGCTGATCTCCTTCAGAATGGACTGTTTGGATCTCTTTGAAGTCCAAGGGACTCTCAAGAGTGTTCTCCAATACCACAGTTCAAAAGCATCAATTCTTCAGTGCTCAGCCTTCTTCACAGTCCAACTCTCACATCCATACATGACCACAGGAAAAACCATAGCCTTGATTAGATGGACCTTGGTCGGCAAAGTAATTTCTCTGCTTTTGAATATACTATCTATTTTGGCCATAACTTTCCTTCCAAGGAGTAAGCGTCTTTTAATTTCATGGCTGCAATCACCATCTGCAGTGATTTTGGAGCCCCGAAAAATAAAGTCTGACACTGTTTCCAGTGTTTCCCCATCTATTTCCCATGAAGTGATGGGACCGGATGCCATGATCTTTGTTTTCTGAATGTTGAGCTTTAAGCCAACTTTTTCACTCTCCTCTTTCACTTTCATCAAGAGGTTTTTTAGTTCCTCTTCACTTTCTGCCATAAGGGTGGTGTCATCTGCATATCTGAGATTACTGATATTCCTCCCGGCATTCTTGATTCCAGTTTGTGTTTCTTCCAGTCCAGCGTTTCTCATGATGTACTCTGCATAGAAGTTCAATAAGCAGGGTGACAATATACAGACTTGACGTACTCCTTTTCCTATTTGGAACCAGTCTGTTGTTCCATGTCCAGTTCTAACTGTTGCTTCCTGACCTGCATACAGATTTCTCAACAGGCAGGTCAGGTGCTCTGGTATTCCCATCTCTTTCAGAATTTTCCACAGTTTATTGTAATCCACAGAGTCAAAGGTTTTGGCTAGTCAATAAAGCAGAAATAGATGTTTTTCTGGAACTCTCTTGCTTTTTCCATGATCCAGCAGATGTTGGCAATTTGATCTCTGGTTCCTCTGCCTTTTCTAAAACCACCTTGAACATCAGGAAGTTCACGATTCATGTATTGCTGAAGCCTGGATTGGAGAATTTTGAGCATTACTTTACTAGTGTGTGAGATGAGTGCAATTGTGTGGTAGTTTGAGCATTTTTTGGCATTGCCTTTCTTTGGGATTGAAATGAAAACTGACCTTTTCCAGTCCTGTGGCCACTGCTGAGTTTTCCAAATTTGCTGGCATATTGAGTGCAGCACTTTCACAGCCTCATCTTTCAGGATTTGAAACAGCTCAACTGGAATTCCATCACCTCCACTAGCTTTGTTCATAGGGATGCTTTCTAAGGCCCACTTGACTTCACAATCCAGGATGTCTGGCTCTAGATGAGTGATCACACCATCATGATTATCTGGGTCATGAAGATCTTTTTTGTACAGTTCTTCTGTGTATTCTTGCCATCTCTTCTTAATATCTTCTGCTTCTGTTAGATCCATACCATTTTTGTCCTTTATCGAGCCCATCTTTGCATGAAATGTTCCCCTGATATCTCTAATTTTCTTGAAGATATCTCTAGTCTTTCCCATTCTGTTCTTTTCCTCTATTTCTTTGCATTGATCACTGAAGAAAGCTTTCTTATCTCCTCTTGCTATTCTCTGGAACTCTGCATTCAGATGCTTATATCTTTCCTTTTCTCCTTTGCTTTTCACCTCTCTTCTTTTCACGGCTATTTGTAAGGTCTCCCCAGACAGCCATTTTGCTTTTTTGCATTTCTTTTCCATGGGGGTGGTCTTGCTCCCTGTCTCCTGTGCAATGTCACGAACCTCATTCCATAGTTCATCAGGCACTCTATCTATCAGACCTAGGCCCTTAAATCTATTTCTCACTTCCACTGTATAATCATTAAGGGATTTGATTTAGGTCATATCTGACTGGTCTACCAGTTTTCCCTACTTTCTTCAATTTGAGTCTGAATTTGGCAATAAGGAGTCTTAAATCAGTCTCTGTATAAGGTAATTTCATTATATCTTTTGGATCCCTTTATTTATTTCTATATCATAAGACACATCCCCCTACAAACCATAAGCTTTGGGGATGAATGTGGGGTGGTAAAAATAACTTATTTTTGGGAGTCCAAAACTTAGTTTGAAGCCTGACATACTCTTTTGTAAACCCGTGTTAGTAAGTTATAATTATCCTTGGTTTCTTCACGTGTGAAAGGAAATGATATCAAACCATTTTCAGAATAAATGCATATAAAATTTTAGCAGAGTACATAGGCCACATTGTAAACATTCAATAAATGGCACATATTATTTTAATTACTTATGAACTTCTGAGTTTTGGTCTATTGCCAAAGAAATTATATACTTTAGAGCAGATGTTTTAAATGCAAAAAGTAAAATCAAGAAAATAAAATCACCAGTAATCTCACATAGAGCAGTAAAGATCAATATGATTCTTTTGCATTTTTCTCTTTGAGTATTTATTGGAGTAATACTTGTCTCAGATAACTAATGAATTTGTATAGAAAAACTTGCTATAGGAAACCTTGTCTATACTCTGATTCCTCTTCAACCTTAGTTTCACTTTTTAAGGAAAACTCAACTTTTCAATAATGCAAGTATACAACTATTGCTCAATCTATTAACTGTAGAAAATAGCTCTTGACTCCTAAATACTGGAAAAAAAATTAGTTTTCTTATACTATTATTCCTTAATTTTTCTTTCCAATTCCATTATAATTCTTCCATTGAATACATTGTCAGTATTAAATAATATGCTTAAGACACAATTTTGGTTCCATTAATATTTAGCAGGTTCTCTTGATGTTTTAAGAAAAAATAATTCATTTCCTATACTCTCTCTTCCACTTTTTCCCCTACTTTCTCTGCCATGTTAATGTACTCCTTTCTATAAGCTGTGCTTTAATTTGTACATTGTCAATGTTTTAATATTAAAATTTTATATTGAGAGTTCAAAAAGTTTGTTGTGTTGTCCTGCTGCTGCTGCTGCTGCTAAGTCACTTCAGTCGTGTCTGACTCTGTGCGACCCCATAGACAGCAGCCCACCAGGCTCCCCCGTCCCTGGGATTCTCCAGGCAAGAACACTGGAGTGGGTTGCCATTTCCTTCTCCAATGCATGTTGTCCTTAGGTTGATGCTAAAAAGTAGTTTCACATTTTATGATTGTATAAATGTTTTCCGGTTCGTCAACAAAATACTTTAAGAAGAATGCTTGGTTGTTCTCTGATTCAATATCTTCACTCTGTGTCATGTACAGGAGAATTTTCTTAGCATCAAGTTCGAATATATTATTTTTAATTGACTAAAACCATTGTATTGGTTAGCCTGTTTAATAAGACTGTCATATACAACACTGTTTTTCTTAGTTTATAGCTGTTTTTCTTCTCTCTTTCTTTATTCATCATTTTCCTTTGTACATTCATGCTTTTCTAAATTTTTAATACTACTCCCCATTCTGTGGCCTCACCTTTCTGGATGCCTCCTTGACTAAGACTTCCTCCTATTTTTAATCTGAAATGGTTATACAATCCAGCTTGTCTGAAACTTCTACTAATAACTTTCTTGGCTGGACCTACTGTTTTAGGACCTCATGTGTTCATTTCTCTTGGATTATTTGGTCTTGATTGCTTACCCTGACGTGACTTTTAAAGAAGGCTTTGTCAGAAGAAAGACACCAAGGTCATTTCATATATTTTTTTATTAAGTTTCACATTTGATTTTTAATTTAACCAGTATGTCTATGTGGTCGCAGAGCTGGACACGACTGAAGTGACTTAGCAGCAGCAGCAGCAGTATACAATGCTAGGTTAAAATAATTTTCTCCCAAAATTTGCAGTTCTAAGACTTCACAAGAATACAAGTAGGTATGATTAATTTTTTACATTTGTTTCTGGGGCATTTACAAGTCATTTTGATCTAAATTTTAGTGCCTATTTTCAGTTCTAGGAAATTTTCTTTCATTATTTGTTTGATAGTTTCTTTGATAGTCATGTTTGTATTTGTTTTCTCATATAATTCTTCTTTCTGAGGAACCTCCTTTATTGGTGTTTTGTATCTCACATTATTTATTTACATTTTTAATCTCTTTCTTTTTCCTGCTGCTGCTGCTGCTAAGTCGCTTCAGTCATGTCCTACTATGTGCGACCCCATAGATGGCAGCCCACCAGGCTTCCCCATCCCTGGGATTCTCCAGCCAAGAACACTGGAGTGGGTTGCCATTTCCTTCTACTGAGAGAACACAAGTCTGTTCTCTAAGTCTGTGAATCTGTTTCTGTTTCATAGATAAGTATATTTGTGTCATATTTTAGTCTTCATATATAAGTAATATCTGTCTAGTCAAAGCTTTGATTTTTCTGGTAGTCATGTATGGATGTGAGGGTTGGACTATAAAGAAAGCTGAGCGCCAAAGAATTGATGCTTTTAAACTGTGGTGTTGGAGACGACTCCTGAGGGTCCCTTGGACAGCAAGGAGATCCAACCAGACCATCCTAAAGGAAACCAGTCCTGAATATTCATTGGAAGGATTTATGCTGAAGCTGAAACTCTAATACTTTGGCCACCTGATGTGAAGAGCCGACTCACTGGAAAAGACCCTGATGCTGGGAAAGATTGAAGGTGGGAGGAGAAGGGAATGACAGAGGATAAGATGGTTGGATGGCATCACTGATTCAATCGACATGAGTTTGAGTAAACTCTGGGAGTTGGTGATGGACAGGGAGGCTTGGTGTGCTGCAGTCCATGGGGTCGTTAAGAGTCAGATACAACTGAGCAGCTGAACTGAACTGAACAGATAAGTAATATCATACGGTGTTCATCTTTCTCCTTCTGACTTATCTCATTTAGTGTGATAATTTCTAGGTCCATCCATGTTGCTGAAAAATGGCATTATTTTGTTCTTTTTTATGGCTCAGTAGAATTTCACTACATATGTGTACCATATTTTCTTTATCCACTCATCTGTTTATGAACATTTAGGCAGTTTCCATATCTTGGCTATTGTGAATAGTGCTGCTGTGAACATAGTGGGTGCTTGTATGTATATATTTTGAATTATAATTTTTCTAGATATATGACTAGGAGTGGGATTGCTGGATCATATGACAGTTCTATTATTTTAGATTTTTGAGGAGCCTCCCATACTGTTTTCTGCAGTGGCTGCAGCAAATACATTCTTACCAAAAGTGTAAGAGGATTCCCTTTTCTCCACCATCTCTTTAGCAACTGTTATTTGTAGACTGTTTAGTGATAGTCATACTGACTTGCGTGAAGTGATATCTCACTGTAGTTTTGATTTGCATTTCTCTAATAATTAGCACTGTTGAGTATCTTTTCATGCACACACATTCTAAATGAATTATGACCCACCCAACTCAAATGCAAAAGGCTCATAAAACTGTCACATGGTTTCACATCACATATATGGTCAGGTAGACACAAGGCTAGGAGAAAAAGAACCAAAGAAAGCAAGACTCCAGAAAAACACTGTTCACTCTTTTTTTTTCCTTTTACTGTCTGTGTGAAAGCATTATAGTGGTATTGACAGCAAAAATGACATCTTTCTACAAAAGAGGCAGTTGAAAAGCAACAATAATTTTAAAGATGGACAGAGCTGAAGCAAGTGCATATGCTTTGAAGAAATGGGGGAGAAAAATAACTTATGCTTCTCCAGGGACTGAGAACAAGTCTAAATTAAAGCAGATCTTTAAAAAGAAAGCAAGACTCTGTCCATCAGTTTTTGTTTTAGCGGAGCTATCCTTTCTGGAGAGTATTTTCTTTAGTAGAAAAACATTTAAGATACCAGATGCTATATAGACAAAGTAGCTAGTGTATTACTCATCAGTTGTTTGAAGCAAGAAACTGAGATATGTTAAATACTGTGAAATACAAAATAGCACTATGAATAACCTGAGGATCTGTTGACATTAACCAAGTGGGATATATATGCATTTATACATTTTTAAAATTGATATCCACTAACTTGAGCTTCCTAAATTTTTTTCTATGATATATAGATACATACATACATGCATACATTAACTACTTAATATGTTAATACCTATATTAATATAGGTATTCATAACACATATATCAATATCATATAGAACCTAAGTCTTAAAACATGGTAAATGTGTACTGCTTACCACTCTCTGACCTTGGGTAAATACCTTACTCTGTATCTTTACTTATGAAGTTAAGTATAATATTCACCATATCGACTTGTTGTGAAGATTTAATACACACAAAATGTAATTAGAAAATATACAAATTATTCAGTTCAGTCAGGTCAGTCGCTCAGTCGTGTCCAACTCTTTGCGACCCCATGAATCACAGCACACCAGGCTTCCCTGTCCATCACCAACTCCCGGAGTTCACTCAGACTCACGTCCATCGAGTCGTGATGCCATCCAACCATCTCATCCTCTGTCGTCCCCTTCTCCTCCTGCCCTCAATCCCTCCCAGCATCAGAGTCTTTTCCAATGAGTCAACTCTTCACATAAGGTGGCCAAAGTATTGGGGTTTCAGCTTTAGCATCATTCCTTCCAAAGAAATCCCAGGGCTGATCTTCACAATGGACAGGTTGGCTCTCCTTGCAGTCCAAGGGACTCTCAAGAGTGTTCTCCAAAACCACAGTTCAAAAGCATTAATTCTTCAGTGCTCAGCCTTCTTCACGGTCCAACTCTCACATCCATACATGACCACAGGAAAAACCATAGCCTTGACTAGATGGACCTTAGTCAGCAAAGTAATGTCTCTGCTTTTGAATATACTATCTAGGTTGGTCATAACTTTTCTTCCAAGGAGTAAGCGTCTTTTAATTTCATGGCTGCAGTCACCATCTGCAGTGATTTTGGAGCCCCCCAAAATAAAGTCTGACACTGTTTCCACTGTTTCCCCATCTATTTCCCATAAAGTGATGGGACCGGATGCTATGATCTTCATTAAATCTCATTTTACTTTGGTTGAAAATGTCTGTAACCCTTTATTATTCCTGCAGTATTATGTCATAAAATTATGGATGGAAAAATAGTCACTATTTCATTTTTTAAAAATATTTATTTATTTGGCTGCATCAGGTGTTAATTGCCATATGCAGACCCTTTCTTATGACGTACAGGCTTCTTGCTAGTAGTGACAGTCAGGCTCCAGTGAGCACAGGCTCAGTAGTTGTGGCACAGAGTTGGCTGCAGCAAACAGACTTAGGCCTGTGGGAATCTTAGTTTCCTGACCAGGGATTGAACTGATGTCCCCTGCATTGGAAAGCAGATCCGTAGCCACCAGACCACCAGGGAAGTCCTAAAATAATGATTATATCACTGAAATTTTTCTGAGTTAAGCTTGAAACTTGGTATCGTGTAGCTTTTGAGGTAGTCAGAGACTGCCTGCTTCATTCATTCAGTCACTCAAACAAGTAATTTTAGGCATGTATTTTGTGTCCAGTGCTATGCTGTATAAAGCAGACGCAAAATGAAAGCAGGTGCATCTGGTCCAGGGTCTCATTACTGTGGCCCAGTTGTTGAGAAAATGGTTTAAAGGATAGAATTTAAATGGAAAAACTTCTGTGTTCTGCATGAATACAATTCATGTCTGTAACTTGTACAATCTCACTTAAACATGGACTCAAAAGCAACAGAAAAACAAACTCATAGAAAAAGGTGTAAAACGGGGTTATGGAAGGCAGAGGGTGAGGGGAGAGAAACTAGAGGAAGGTGGTCAAAAGGTACAAGCCTCCACTTATAAGATACATAAGCACTGAAGATGTAATGCACACCATGCTGACCATAATTAACACTACTGTGTGTTATTTAGGAAAGTTGTTAAGAGACTAAATCCTGAGAGTTCATATCACCAGGAGGATTTTTTTTTCTTTTCTTTTAATGATACCCATTTGAGAAGATGGATGTTGAACTAACTTATTTTAGAAGTAATTTTACCATAGAAGTAAATCAAGCTAACGTGCTATTCCTACTGAACTTACACAGGGATGTGTAATAGCAACTATTTCTCAATAAAACTGGATTTTTAAAAAAACTTTTATTTTGCACTGAAGTATAGCCGATTAACAATGTTGTGGTAGTTTCGGGTGGACGCCAAAGGTGCTCAGTCATGCATATGCCTATATCCATTCCCCTCCCATCCAGGCTGCCACGTTACTGAGCAGTGCTCTCTGTGCTATATAGTAGCACATTATTATTTATCCATTTAAAATATAACTGTGTGTACATGCCCATCCAAAATTCCCTAACTATCTTCTCCCTATTTTTCCCCCTGGCAACCATAAGTTCATTCTCTTAGTTTGTGGTCTGTTTCTATCTTGTAAATGAGCTCATGTGTATTATTTCTTTTTAAACTCAACATATAGGAGATGCCATATGATATCTCACCTTCTCTTCTGACTTACTTCACTCAGTACGACAATATCTAGATCCATCCATGCTGTTGCAAATTGCATTATTTAATTTTGTAATGGCTGAGTAATAGGACTGGAAAAGGTCAGATTTCATTCCAATCCCAAAGAAAGGCAATGCCAAAAAATGCTCAAACTACCACACAATTGCACTCATCTCACACGCTAGTAAAGTAAACTCAAAATTCTCCAAGCCAGGCTTCAGCAATACATGAACCGGGAACTTCCAGATGTTCAAGCTGGTTTTAGAAAAGGCAGAGGGACCAGAGATCAAATTGCCAACATCCGCTGGGTCATGGAAAAAGCAAGAGAGTTCCAGAAAAACATCTATTTCTGCTTTATTGACTATGCCAAAGCCTTTGACTGTGGATCACAAGAAACTGTGGAAAATTCTGAAAGAGATGGGAATACCAGACCACCTGACCTGCCTCTTGAGAAACCTATATGGAGGTCAGGAAGCAACAGATAGAACTGGACATGGAACAACAGACTGGTTCCAAATAGGAAAAGGAGTACTTCAAGGCTGTATATTGTCACCCTGCTTATTTTACTTCTATGCAGAGTACACCATGATAAACGCTGGGCTGGAAGAAGCACAAGCTGGAATCAAGATTGCCAGGAGAAATATCAATCACCTCAGATATGCAGATGACACTACCGTTATGGCAGAAAGTGAAGAGGAACTAAAAAGCCTCATGATGAAAGTGAAAGAGGAGAGTGAAAAAGTTGGCTTAAAGCACAACATTCAGAAAATTAAGATCATAGCATCTGGTCCCATCACTTTATGGCAAATAGATGGTGAAACAGTGGAAACAGTGTCAGACTTTATTTTGGGGGGCTCCAAAATCACTGCAGATGGTGATTGCAGCCATGAAATTAAAAGAGTCTTACTCCTTGAAAGGAAAGTTATGACCAACCTAGACAGCATATTGAAAAGCAGAGACATTACTTTGCCAACAAAGGTCTGTGTAGTCAAGACTATGGTTTTTCCAGTGGTCATGTATGGATGTGAGAGTTGGACTGTGAAGAAAGCTGAGCACCGAAGAATTGATGCTTTTGAACTGTGGTGTTGGAGAAGACTCTTGAGAGTCCCTTGGACTACAAAGAGATCCAACCAGTCCATTCTGAAGGAGATCAGTCCTGGGTGTTCATTGGAAGGAATGATGCTAAAGCTGAAACTCTAAAACTTTGGCCACCTCAATGGAAGAATTGACTCATTGGTCAAGACCCTGATGCTGAGAGGGATTGGGGGCAGGAAGAGAAGGGGATGACAGAGGATGAGATGGTTGGATGGCATCACTGACTCAATGGACATGAGTTTGGGTAAACTCTGGGAGTTGGTGATGGACAGGGAGTCCTGGTGTGCTGAGATTCAGGCATAGCAAAGAGTTGGACACGACTGAGCGACTGAACTGAACTGAACTGAATATTCGACTGTGCATACCACATCTTTATCCATTCCTCTGTTGATGGATATTTAGGTTGCTTCCATATCTTGGCTATTTTAAACAGTGCTTCAATGGACATTGGGGTGCACATATCCTTTCAGACCATGTTTTTCTCTAGATATATGCTTGGATGGAATTTTTTTTAGGTTGACTATAAAAGAGAAATGAAGATTTGTGATATTAAGTTCCCAAAACTTTAACTGAGCTCTAGGGAAGTTGAAATGAAGTGGGATGTTGGATATAACATTTCTATAAAACAAAGACAATCCCAATGTATTTCCAAAATATAGTCATTGATCTTGTAAATAGCTCTTCCTTTTTATCAGGTGGAGAATAGCATTCTTCTTCTGATATTAATGACTTCCTTTTAGAATGCTTCCCTTTCCTAGAAAGAGAATGAATTTAACAATAGACAACAATCTGAAGTACTGAATGTTCAGTGCAGTAGATAAAGGGCTTACCATTTTGAAAAACAAAATGTTTTCATTTGAATAATCCAGATTGTCCATTTCTATTAACAAAGTTGGTTTTTATCTTGTCAAATTAAATAAACCACATGACCATACCCTTTAGTATATTACTGGATATATATTGTTATTAGGACTTCCCTGGTGGCTCAAATGGTAAAGAATCTGCATGCAATGCAGGAGACCCAGACTCAATCCCTGGGTTGTAAAGATCCCCTGGAATTGAAAGTGGCAACCTACTCCAGTATTCTTGCCTAGAGAATTGCTTGGACAGAGAAGCCTCGTGGGCCCCAGTCCACGAGTCATAGAGTTGGACACAAATGAGCAACTAACATATTGATGTTAGGTCTTGTTATTGCTAGATACATTTTCATCATCACCTATTTCCCTATATATTTGTTGTCCAAACAAAACGTATTTTCTCTGTTCCTGTATTTGAGGACCACCAAGGTCTTCCCTGGTGACTCAAAGGTTAAAGCGTCTGCCCACAATGTGGGAGACCTGGGTTCGATCCCTGGCTTGGGAAGATCCCCTGGAGAAGGAAATAGCAACCCACTCTAGTATTCTTGCCTGGAGAATCCCATGGACGGAGGAGCTTGGTGGGCTACAGTCCACGGGGTCGCAAAGAGTCGGACACGACTAAGCGACTATCTCAGTCAATCAAGGTCTTTAAATAAAGGCTTGGTAAAAGGCAGATTCACCATAACACTGGAAATATGAAACATGTGTGTACCGCTTATTTCCTGAATCACCTTACCCTTCTTCCCAATCATTCTGAGAGGCATTTGATACCTTTTTAATAAATTCCATCTCCACTTGAATTACCTAGAGCATAGTACATTTGGGCACAAATAAAAAATACAATATATGGAAAGAAACAAATGTTTTCAAAGTTCCCACTATATTCTAGGAAGTATTAAAGTTTTTGAAGCATATTATCAAGAGCAGCAAGTAATAATATTTTATTCACTACATTATTATTTCTAAAGTTTTTCATTTCCACTATGCATATACTGAAACAACACAAACGTTAAGTTATAAAAGTATTATGCACTTCAGAAATCCGTAAGACACTCCCAAAGCCTTTCTTCCTTTCTGAATGGCTGAACATAATACCAAGCTTTGCCAAATTTGTGTTAATGAGGAGAGAAAAAAATTTTACACACTGAATCCTGAATCATGTCTCCTTGTTAGTGTTTTGATAAGCTGTTTTAGTCTTTACAGCAAATTTCCATTTGTGACTCTTTGAAATAAGGCTGGGAAATTTTTGTAGAAGTTCATCATTTTTCTGTCTCTCTCATGATGTTTGAATAGGTAAGTGTCTTGCTGTGCCATTCACTTATTCTGAAAAGTTAAAGTAGACTCTTGGGTTTGATGTACAAATATTCATCCACAGCATTTGATGTCGAACAATTCTAGGCTGCTTGTGTTTTCCATTTGCTGCTCATTTCCTGAGCCCTGACCTCAGCTGATAAACATTTTTCACTTTTAGTTTCAAGTAAAGGAGCTGAAAGAAAGCTGGTCTCATTTGGGGCATGTTATAGTCACAGCTACTTCATGTTCCCAATGCCTTTATTCACACCTAGAAATGTGCAAAATTACCTTGATAGTGCGCTGGGGAGCTTCTGTTACTTATTAGTATGCTTATCTATGAGTATTTCTGTCAATAAGAAAGTAAAATTTTGCTTCAGTTCAGTTTAGTGGCTCAGCCATGTCTGACTCTTTGTGATCCCATGGACCAGGCCAGGCCTCCCTGTCCATCACCAGCTCCCAGAGTTTACTCTAACTCACGTCCATTGAGTCAGTGATGCCATCCAACCATCTCATCCTCTGTCAACATCCTTCTCATCCTGCCTTCAATCTTTCCCAGAATCAGGGTTTTTTCCCAATGAGTCAGCTCTCCGCATCAGGTGGCCAAAGTATTGGAGTTTCAGCTTCAGCATCAGTCTTTCCAATGAACATCCAGGACTGATCTCCTTTAGGATGGACTGGTTGGATCTCTTTGCAGTCCAGGGGACTCTCAAGAGTCTTCTCCAACACCACCATGCAAAAGCATCAATTCTTTGGTGCTCAGCTTTCTTTATAGTCCAACTCTCACATCCATACATGACCACTGGAAAAACCATAGCCTTGATGAGACAGACTTTCGTTGGCAAAGTAATGTCTCTGCTTCTAATATGCTGTCTAGGTTGGTCATGACTTTCCTTCCAAGGAGTAAGCATTTTTTAATTTCATGGCTGCAATCACCATCTGCAGTGATTTTGGAGCCCCAAATAATAAAGTCAGCCACTATCTCCAGTTTCCCCATCTATTTGCCATAAAGTGATGGGACCAAAAGCCATGATATTAGTTTTCTGAATGTTGAGCTTTAAGCTAACTTTTTCACTCTCCTCTTTCACTTTCATCAAGAGGCTCTTTAGTTCTTCTTCACTTTCTGCCATAAGGGTGGTGTCATCTGCATATCTAAAGTTATCGATATTTCTCCCGGCAATCTTGATTCCAGCTTGTGCTTCCTCCAGGCCAGCGTTTCTCATGATCTACTCTGGATATAAGTTAAATAAGCAGGGTGACAATATACAGCCTTGACGTACTCCTTTTCCTATTTGGAACCAGTCTGTTGTTCCATGTCCAGTTCTAACTGTTGCTTCCTGACCTGCATACAGATTTCTCAACAGGCAGGTCAGGTGGTCTGGTATTCTCAACTCTAAGAATTTTCCATAGTTTATTGTGATCCACACAGTCAAAGACTTTGGCATACTGAATAAAGCAGAAATAGATGTTTTTGTGGAACTCTCTTGCTTTTTCGATGATCCAGCGGATGTTGGCAATTTGATCTCTGGTTCCTCTGCCTCTTCTAAAACCAGCTTGAACATCTGGAAGTTCACGCTTCACTTGTATCTATGATTACAGATAGCTGACTATTTCTTCTCCTTGTAAATCTTTATTCTTTCTTTCTTTTTTTGTGAGCAATTTATTCAAGTTCCTTGCAGTGGATTTGTAAATTATGGTTTAGGTAGCATTTTTCAGATTCAAAATAGAATTTAAAATAGAAACCAAATCAAGTGCCTAGAAGGAAGTATAAATAAATAAAGTTTGCTTCTTAAGTTCAGGCCACTAGGTCCCAATACCTTACACCATGTTTCCCTTACCCAATTATTTTCTAACAATGGGGAGAAGCACTCTACCAGTAGAGTGAGGTAGTATGGAGATTATTAACCTTTTAACAACTATAGTCCACGAAGCAGAGAAACCAACAGCTGTACCAGAAAATCATAAATTATATTTGAGGCATGTTTGAAACAGATCATTCCATTTGTGGTGCTATTTAAAATCTGCACTTAAGCCCCAGTTTGTTTGGCAGTGAATCTGTAATTGTAGAAGGAAAAGAAGCCTCTCCAGCGAGACAACAGTAAAGCAAGGAGACATTTACAACAAGCAGCTTGGGGAGCTTATATGTTCTTTGTGATATACAGAAATCATGTTTTAAAAGGCTGTAAATCTCCAAGTCACCTGTGACCACAGTATGAAGTCAATTCAGAGTCAGCAATCTTTTGGGAGGTCTTTTTTTCCATCCAATATCAATCAATTTGATGGGATGGGGAACACATAGCACTTAGGATTAACATAATACTTTATGACAACAAGACCACAGATGTGAAGAAGAAAAGCAGCAAATCTGTCCACAGTGGAAAACACCACTTTGCTGGTAAGTTCTAGCATTCTAAGCTAGGGAAGGAGAAATCTTCCATTCTCATAATTCACAGATGATCACCACCAATAGTAAATAAATACTCAAATCCAAAATACATTGATTTAAATTAGTTTAAACCATAATTGTGTATCATAGAATATGGGTTGCAGAGAGCTTAGAAAGCATAGTTAGGTATGGCTGTGTATCTGTCAGAAGAGTGGGAAATCATAAATTAAAGAGACTGACTACAGTTTTACAACAAACAGAGGCATTGAACTGGAGACAGTATGATTGATCTCATGATTTAGAATGATTTGCCTCTTTCTACTAAAGTAGGACATATGTATCCTCTGTTACCCACTAATTGCATTCTTTCAATGTTTAATCAATAGAAATATTTGTGATGAGCATCAAAAGACAAGGAAAAAACATTCACAGTGGCATGAAATCTAACAGCCCCAAATTGATAAAGTCCAAAGGTTCGTCATTGGTTGAATAGATAAAGCATGGTAATTAATACAATAGAATATTATACATCAATGAAAATGCAGCTATACACAATAAAAGAGTATATATTCATGCTTTCATTTATAAAATATTCAATTAAACCAAAAAATAAATGACTTGTAGTAACAGACATTTATTGACTCATAGTTCTAGAAGTTAGGAGTCTGAGACCAAGGTAATTTTTCAGGCCATAGTCCCTCTGACAGTGCTGGGAAAGCATCTTTCTTTACCTTTTCTGCTTCTGGTATGTGCCATAAATCTTTGGGGTTTGTTGGCTCCTAAATGCTTTGTTCCAGTCACATGTCCATCTCCTTCCTGTGTGTCTTCACACTATTCCATCTCTGCATTTCTGTCTTCATGTCTAAATTTCTTTTTATAAGGATCAGTTCAGTCACTCAGTTGTGTCCAACTCTTTGTGACCCCTTGGACTGTAGCACACCAGGCTTCCCTGATGATCACCAACTCCCAGAGCTTACTCAAACACATGTCCATCGATTCAGTGATGCCATCCAACCATCTCATCTTCTGTTGTTCCCTTTTCCTCCCGCCATCAGTCTTTCCCAGCATCAGGATCTCTTCCAATGAGTCAGTTCTTCACATCAGGTGGCCAAAGTATTGGATTTGCAGCTTCATCATCAGTCCTTCCAATGAATATTCAGGACTGATTTCCTTTAGGATGGACTGGTTGGATCTCCTTGCAGTCCAAGTCAATTAGAGGTCTATCTTATTCCAGTATCTCATCATGTTACATCTGCATATCTACAAGCCTATTTCCAAGTAAGTTTACATGCTGAGGAACTGGGAATTAGGATTTTAACAGATCTTTCTGAAAGGGAAACAGTTTAGTTCATACATACTTGAAATTCTCTGTGAAACTAGTGATGTGAATTGAGAAAAAAAAAAAAAAAAACTCCAAGATTGGATACAGAGCTCCAAGTACCCAATGTAGTGTTTATCTATGGCCTTTACAATGTCCTGTTTGTCAGTAATAATTCAAGTACTAATGTTCAAGGGTGATTTCTCTGAGCACAGCTATTATTTGACTTTCCTGCATTCTACATTAATGTATATGTAGACAACACTACCCACATCTTTTAAGTTATATATATATTTCTGGGTCAGGTATCAAAGATCTCATAGTCAACCCACCTCTGTTACAGGACTGATCAGTGATTCTAGGATATTGAGAGTCCAGCATCACACTTTGAACATATTGATCCAGTGCAAGGATAACACACATGGGAGGGGAAGTATAGAGCATTATAGTCTGTCTATATCCAAGCTCTTCACAGGCCTTGAAAAGAGAAACCGGAATACACTTCAAGAGAAATCAGACCAGACCTCACCCTTCCATCTCAACCCCACATTTGCAGCCTTTTCCCGTTACCTGGAGTTGGTATGTGAGGTAAAACCTATGACTAGTTCATACTGAACATTCAGGGTCAATCAAAGGCTAAATGATCAGGTCAGGTAAATTTGACTTCTGTGGCCTCTTTCATACCTTGCATTTGGGCTTCTTTCTTATTCTTAGCATTATCCTGACGTCTCTGCTGCCCATGAGTCAGGGCTTTGTAGACTTGAAAAAGGTTATTCACCATTCTAACCTTGTACCTGCCTCCACTCTTAGCCGTCAGTTTCTTCCATGTCTAAATTTGGTTTCTAGTTAAATGGTAATATATATATTGCAACCATGACTGTTAATAGAGTATGTTATTGCTGAACCTATGGAAAATTACACTGACCCTAAACAGTAATTGAATTTGGTAATAAAGATGAGACATTGTTATGATTATAGGTTTTGACTCTTGAGTCTCTGGGTTCAAATTTTGCCACTCATTCATTTTGAACAAATTACCTTTCTGGTCCATGCCTTCCTTTCTGCCTCTATATACTATGAATAAAGTGTCTATCTTACAGGTGTTGCTGAGATGAATGAATGAGTTAATACGGAAATGATTTAAAGCTTTTTTGGCATATAGAAAGCATTTCACACCAGTTAGATAATTTAATAGTATAATTGTGCAAGCAGAAATCCTACATATGATGATTAAAACTTTAAGGCTGAAAAAGTTCTATTTGATTTTTACCTATATGTTTGGCACTGTGTTAGATTTTAGAGATATATGCTGTGTCTTGGAGGAGAATTTAATGAAATAGACACAGAAGTTAAATTGAAATATGGTAAGTGCTATAATGATTATATTCGGCTTTTGTTATGAGAACACACTGACATAATGCAGATTTTTTTAACTTTGAAACTATTTACTCTTGCTGTTTTCTTTTTTTACTGTACTGTAGAGAAATTTTCCTGTTAAAGCAATGAAGTGTCTTTTACAAAGAGCTGACTCTTGTCTTGCTGTCTTTTCTCCCTCCCTCATTCTTTCTTACTCCATGTTCTTCTAGCATAGATTTTTAGATATTCTTGAACCAGTACACTTTATAAATGAGTGGGATTCTTTAATATGACCTTCAATTTCTAAGAAATGTCATTATTATTTAAAGTTAGGTTTACTGGTGGCTCAGAGGTTAAAGCATCTGCCTCCAATGCAGGAGACCTGGGTTCGATCACTGGGTCGGGAAGATCCTCTGGAGAAGGAAATGGCAACCCACTCCAGTATTCTTGCCTGGAGAGTCCCCTGGATGGAGGAGTCTGGCAGGCTACAGTCCACGGGGTCGCAAAGAGTCGGACACGACTGAGCGACTTCACCTTTACTTATGAGAAGTTATGATGTTGTTCAGTCACAAAGTCATGGACTGCAGCACGCCAGGCTCCTCTGTCTTTCACTCTCTCCCCAGATTCCTGTCCACTGAGTCAGTACCACCTAACTATCTTATGCTCTGCCAACCCCTTCTCCTATTGCTTTCAATCTTTCCCAGAAACAAGGTCTTTTCCAGTAAGCCAGCTCTTCACATCAGGTAGCCAAAGTACTGGAGCTTCAGCTTCAGCATCAGTCATTTCAATGAATATTCAGGGTTGATTTCCTTTAGGATTGACTAATTTGATCCCTTTGAAGTCTAAGGAACTCTCAAGAGTCCTCCAATACCACATGATGTTGGTTAACATTAATTCACTTGTACTTTAAAAAGAAAATGTATGTATAGGCATATATCTGTGTATGTGTACATATATATATATAATTTAAAAAGGATGTATTACTAGACATTGCAGGTAATTTATTACAAATATGACATATTTTGTCTCATTCTTTAACTCAGCAATTCTACTTTTCATAGTTCCTAAATCAAAAACCTTGTGGTCAGGATTCAAAGGTTGTTTTTAATGTGAAATATCTTTCTAGTGCATGATAAAATTAGGAAGAAAAATATCATGACGGTTTGTTTTCATATTTAAACTTGCCTTTTTAATATAACAATGAAATACAAACCTTTTAAAATATCACCAGACATAAAGGGTCAGATATGATTGCAGATCCTAGGTTCTTAAAGTTTACTATTTCCTATACACATTGTCATTCAGAGCACCGAGTTGTTGGCCCATTTTGAAATAGAAATGTTATCTTTGAAGTTTAAAATTCACAAAGTTATTTGCTTTAGGCATCTGGTAGAATTCTATATTGATAAAAACAAAAGTTATTAAATACCAAGGTTATAGGCTAATGTTCAGAAACATTTTCAAAATACTCCACAGGCCAACTCTGTGTTAAAGATTTGACTCAAATTGTTTAATAGAAGATACTTTTTTGTGGTTAGTATGAAAAGAATTCTAAATTTGCCATTTCCTCTCTTATGTCCCCTCCAGGGAAACACTGAATGAAACCATCCTCAGGATATTAAAAGAGAACATGTGTTGGAGAATGAATATATATGTTACTCTAGTTTCTTCCTGTTGACAAAGTTAGTTATGCAAGTAGATAATGAGTTCACTACATTTCTTCCAGATTCTCTTCTATTCATCTCCCCATGCTTTTCTTAAACCTTTAGCAGTCGACAAACTTAGCTTTCTATGAACTTTTTAAGGATAGTTCAAACAGCAGATGCTGCCCTTTGAAATCTGCTTTGAAATCTGTTGCAAGATGTAACCAAAATTAAGCAGGTAGGGGAAGGAGGACTTATATTTATTTGCATTGTATTTTACATTAGCAAGAGACTATCATAAAAGCATAGTTTCTTACCCCTGTTTTGTTAGAAACACTGACCTTTCTGCAGTAATTAAAGCAGAGTGTGTGGTTTCTACTGTGTAGAGTTTTAAATTTACTGTTAATGTGTTTGTTTGCTGAGTACTTTCAGACATGACCTGTGCTATTTTCAATTTTAATTCAAACTAATGTGGGAAGGCCTTGAGTCAACCTTTAGAAATGCAGATGGGTTGTCATTATAAACAATTCAAGATGGCATTCAATAACGGTTAGGAAGGAAGAAACAATATTGAGTACAAATACATTTTGTGAACACAGGTTCTCAATTATTGTTCTTTGGAAAGCAAGAGCATTAGTATGTTGAACACAATAAAGAGTCATTTTCTTAATCGAAAAACATTTGTGGCCATCTTGGATTTTCCGAAGCTTTAGATCAGGTTTGCATTGTTGCTATTGCTGAAGCAATGATTTAAAATCAACCGAAAATCTCAGTGTCAAATGGTGTTTAAACTTAAATGTTACTTTCATTCAGTTCAATTCAGTTCAGTCACTCATGTCCGACTCTTTGCAGCCCCATGAATCGCAGCACGCCAGGCCTCCCTGTCCATCACCAACTCCCGGAGTTCACTCAGACTCACGTCCATCGAGTCGTGATGCCATCCAGCCATCTCATCCTCTGTTGTCCCCTTCTCCTCCTGCCCCCAATCCCTCCCAGCAGCAGAGTCTTTTCCAATGAGTCAACTCTTCGCATGAGGTGGCCAAAGTATTAGAGTTTCAGCTTTAGCATCAGTCCTTCCAATGAACACCCAGGACTGATCTCCTTTAGGATGGACTGGCTGGACTTTCTTGCAGTCCAAGGGACTCTCAAGAGTCTTCTCCAGCACCACAGTTCCAAAGCATCAATTCTTTGGCGCTCAGCTTTCATTACATCACTTTAAACAAAATTTCTTTCAGATATTATAAAATGTTCATGAATCAATGTTTTGACAATGCTAACTTGGTGAAAAATTTCAAATATTTAAAGTGTTTTCCCAAAACATAATAGTAACTCAGTAGACTACAGATTTTAAGAAATAACAATGGCACAAATTTTAGGGCTATGTTAAATTATTCTGTATTAGCATTCTTAATACACATATTTTATGTAAGATCTTTCTTTTTTCTCTTTGATTGCTCTTAAAACTCTACCAAAAAGGAAATAAATTTTTTTGAGGCAGGGGATTCTGTTTTGCTTTCAGGATTTCTAAAAATGCTACCTTCCTTTACACAAACTTTAAACACCATCAGAAAATGAGATATTTCTCTTCCTCTTTCCCTTCTCCCAACTCTATTGGAAAGAAAATGTGGAGGGTTAAGTCTATAGAGCCTATAAAGAACTGATCCTCACAACACTCATAGGCAATCCAAGACCCATTATCTAACAGGTTCAACCTTTTCAGAATAACATGGAAAGAATGAAGCACTGAGTGAAAACATTAGAACCAACATAATCCAGTATTCGCATCCCTGGTGGCTCTGCCTGCAATGAGGGAGACCCGGACTTGATTCCTAGGTCGGGAAGATCCCCTGGAGAAGGAAATGGCAATCCACTCCAGCACTCTTGCCTGGAAAATCCCCTGGATGGAGAAGCCTGATAGGCTACTGTCCATGGGGTCGCAAAGAGTCGGACACGACTGAGCGGCTTCACTTTCACTTTCATTTACTATATTTAATAATAATGAGGTTCAACTTGTTTCAAGGAATCATTTATATTCTAAGACAAATGATTGTCTAGGCAGGAGCCAGTTTATTTGTTAACTGGAAAAGTCTCTGATGCTGGGAGGGATTGGGGGCAGGAGGAGAAGGGGACAACAGAGGATGAGATGGCTGGATGGCATCACTGACTCAGTGGATGCAAGTCTGAGTGAACTCCGGGAGTTGGTGATGGACAGGGAGGCCAGGCGTGCTGCGATTCATGGGGTTGCAAAGAGTCGGACACGACTGAGCGACTGAACTGAACTGACTGAAGGTGCTGTATTGTGTCAGTGGTTTAAACATGGTGTTTCATATGTTTTTTGAAATTACAACATTGTTTCCAGCATCACAGTTAAAAAAGCCCTTCAAAATGCCACAAGGAAATCATTAGTCTAGTAGAGTATATTTTTGTATAATTGATGACAACTGTGTAATGATGTGGTAAGCTGGCAATTAAGCATAATTTGCTTATGCAAGTGAGTTGAAAAAATGGGAATCAATATTCAATCTACACCTATGTGAAAAGCAATTAGTTTAATTGATGGGGAAAAAACCCTCAACAATGGCTAATTATTCTAAAATGACCTGAAACACTCATGCAAATTAGTAGAATTAATTATACATGAAGGATTAGGCTATACAAATCATTTTTAAAACCTTGAAGTTTCTATTGTCATTCATAAAATGTTGTAGAAAAGGTAATTTAATAATATAATGGATCCACCTTAGAGAATAATCATCATATTTTGCTTACAATCTGTTGGCATAACATCATCTCAAAATAGACAATAATGAATACAAACAACACACATGTCATGGTTTTTCATTCAGTTATAATACTTCAACAAAGAAACATTTATCCAATAAGACACTATTTTGTAAAATTACTGTTTTTCTCTCATTCCTGCTGGGGATCTACAGGAACTCCCGAGAAACTCTTCAAAAGTAAAACTCAAATATCTTATAAAACTCCAATATCTTGATTTACTTATCACCAACCCTGTTTTTTGTTCATGAGATAGATGACAGTTTACTCTGTACTTGTTCTGCATTTTATTCCTCACACAATCTTGCCAGTCTTATAATTACTTCTACGAAAGAAGCAGTTCCATGAATGTTTGAAACAACAAATTTGCTATTCACCTGAAATTAATTATAATTCAGGTCAGATTCACATTGTCAATATATTAGTCTATAATCTAAATACATATGGACTCACTAATAACTCCCATCCCAAGCAACATAATTGATTTTGAGTAAATTAAGGGAAATCCCATGGACAGAGGAGCCTGATAGGGCTACACGCCATGGGGTCGCGGAGAGTTGGACATGACTGAGCGACTAACACTACTACGCTATCGCACAAACAAAAGCAAGTATTGGGGTCCGACTTCATTGTCTGATGTAAAGGTATAAGACAAAAGTTCTGTTGATACAAGAAATGTGTTTCAACTGAAGTTGTTTTTGATATAAACATATTATTTTTAGGAAGGGAAAACACACACACAGAAGATGGGTGAAGCCCTACCTTAGGATGTCTTTTGGCTCAGCTGGTAAAGAATCCGCCTGCAATGTAGGAGACCTGGGTCCGATCCCTGGGTTGGGAAGATCCCCTGGAGAAAGGAATGGCTACCCACTCCAGTATTCCAGCCCGGAGAATTCCATGAACTCTATAGTCCTTGGGTCACAAAGAGTCAGACACGATTGAGTGACTTTCACTTTCTTTCACCCTGCTTTTTAGAATATCTTTAAAGTTATCTGAATATCGTTTTCTGCAGAAAGTAAAAAAAAAAAAAAAAAAAAAACAGCTCACACAATGATTAATTTTCTTTTATAGGCTTGCCTTCACAATGATGCCAAGTTTAATTCTAAGATAAGCCTAAGCATCTTCACTATTTTTAATGTTTGTTGGTTATTCTATCACCAACTCATCAGTGGCCTTTATAAAATCTTGATTTTTAACTTGCAATTCTAGTCTTCATCTTTCTCTTCAACATCATAACTTTATCCTTATGTAAGCCAGCCCTGCTGCCCAGTGGCACAACAAAGTGTTATTAGCATACTATAAGGACTCTGCACACAGTCTCAGAAAGATATTTTGTGACCCCATGGACTGTAGCCCTTCAGGCTCCTCTGTCCATGGAATTCTCCAGGCAAAAATACTGGAGTGGGTAGACATTCCTCTCTCTAGGGGATCTCCCTGACCCAGGGATCAAATCCAGGTCTCCTGTATTATAGGCAGATTCTTCACCATCTGAGCCACCAGGGAAGACCCATTAAGCATGAATTTTTAGAATGCCCAAGTGCATTTTACAGCTCTGATAACACTCTTGAGCTATTACATTTTTGTTCTGAATGGAAGTCCCTCAGAGAGGAGGTAGAAAATTATCTGCTGTCAAAAAGACTTGATGCGCTTCTAGTCATGGAAGTTTCACACTTGAGAACTGAACATGGTTTTATATGGAATATTCTGACCTTCTCCAGAGAATGAATAAGTATGAAAAGAAATAACAGAAGGTGTTGGGCTCTGAGCTCTGCCACTGGCTCTTGGTTATTTCAGGTCTTTTCAGTCACTTATTGAACCCATAATACCTGGAATTAATCAGCCTAGTAATTCATCAGAGTCCTGTTATCCAGATCTTGAAAGGTGACCAGAGGCAAGATTTCTAACCTCAGCATTGCAATAAGAATTTCAAGTTCCTGATCACCTTTCTGAATTTAAGTGGAAAGTCAATAGTTTTGGAATATGCTGTTTTATGTTTATTTATGTGCTTTTAATTTTCTCATCATCTTTACCACAACTGTATGACTTAAGTAAAGCATTGTATATAGGGGGTGTCGAGTCATAGATGAAAAAAGAAAAAGAACCCTGTGATGAGAAAATGTTTACTTACAATGGTGGCCCCAGAACTAAGATTTGTCTATGATACTTTTCTTTAAGGTGTGGAAGTTGTTGCTAGATCACGTTGCTCATCTAAAAAGTTGGTATGATTCATTCAGTTCAGTAAGCAGAGGTCCCAATCACTATTCCTGCACCAATTCTAGCTCCCCAGTATGCAGCCTACACATAATTCCTTCAGAATCACAAACATCTTAGAATTTAGGAAACAGGAGAAATCTTAGAGACTATCTAGAGCAGCAGTTCTCATCCTGACTGTAATTTGGATCCTCCTGGGAAAGCCTAGAGACTGACACCTGGGTTCCACCCACATCTGTTGGTCTGGAGGGCACCCTGGACAGTGGAATTTTAAAATTTCTCCAGAATATTCATAAGTATAGCCAAGGTTGGGAACCGTCATTCTGAGGCAATATTGTAGGATTTAGAAACGTGTAAGCCTGTAGGATGGTGATTGCAGCCATGAAATTAAAAGATGCTTACTCCTTGGAAGAAAAGTTATGACCAACATAGATAGTATATTCAAAAGCAGAGACATTATTTTGCCGACTAAGGTCCATCTAGTCGAGGCTATGGTTTTTCCTGTGGTCATGTATGGATGTGAGAGTTGGACTGTGAAGAAGGCTGAGTGCCAAAGAATTGATGCTTTTGAACTGTGGTGTTGCAGAAGACTCTTGAGAGTCCCTTGGACTGCAAGGAGATCCAACCAGTCCATTCTGAAGGAGATCAGTCCTGGGATTTATTTGGAAGGAATGATGCTAAAGCTGAAACTCCAATACTTTGGCCACCTCATGTGAAGGGTTGACTCATTGGAAAAGACTCTGAGGCTGGGAGGGACTGGTGGCAGGAGAAGAAGGGGACGACAGAGGATGAGATGGCTGGATGGCATCACTGACTCGATGGATGTGAGTCTGAGTGAACTCCGGGAGTTGGTGATGGACATTATGCTGTGATTTATGGGGTCGCAAAGAGTCGGACACGACTCAGCGACTGAACTGAACTGAACTGAAGCCTATAGGAACCAAAATAGGGAAGTAGGACAGGCATAAGAAAAACAACACCACTGTCTCTTACTGCTTATATTTTCTACTTTTAATTGAAATAGGGATAAGAGAAATACTATTTCACTATACATAAGAAAAACAACCATGAAAGCATAATGTTAAATGGTAATGGACAATTATACTTTCATTTGTGCCTAGGCTGTCCAGATCTATTGATTTTGTCAAGCAAATATAACAATTGTTATGTATTAATTTAAAATTGCTTGTTGATTTAAATGCTGCTTCATTTAGTTAACTAATTTAAAAAATTAAACAAGAGAGCTTTATTCCCAGGTGGCACTACTGGTAAAGAACATACCTGGCAATGCAGGAGGCATAAGAGAAGTGGGTTTGATTCCTGGGTTGGGAAGATTCCCCTGGAGAAGGAAATGGTAACCCACCCTAGCCTTCTTGCCTGGGAAATACCATGGACAGAGCAGCCTGGTGGGCTGCAGTCCGTGGGTCCACAAAGAGTCAGACATGACTGAGTAACAGATCACAGCATAAACAAGAGAGCTTCACAGTTGGAGTGGAGTGCCAGAGAAATGAGTGTCTGTGGAGGAAGACCTCCCAGCTATTATCCACTTTTTTTTTCTTTTAAACTACAACACTGTATTGTAGTGAAGTCCAGGCTGCACATGTGGTCTCCACTGACACTGTCCTGAGAGTTGGAAGCTTGTTGTCTGATGAGGAGAAGAGATCCAGTTTCCTACTCTTCCTTCTCTGGCACCACCTGATGGAAGTTTGTGGCACCTGGATGCAGCCTGGTAAGAGTGGTCTCACCTCTGGACTTGCCTTTTGCTGCTGGGGGTGGGACTGCAATCTTTTCGGTGGTGGTTGACTACAGCAAGGTAGTCCTGTGAGAATATTGTCTTTCTTCCAAAGTTACCTCATTTTTCTTCCATTGGCAAGAGAAAGCATGTTTCTGCTGAGCCATTTTTTTGTATATGCATTGATGTTCCTGAGTTGCTGTCTTCTTTACTGCAAATCTGTGCTATAATCTAGAAAAATGATATTGATGAACCAATTTGCAAGGAAGGAATGTAGACACAGACATAGATAATGGAGTTGTGGACACAGTGGGGGATGGAGAGAGTGAGACATATGGAGAAAGTAGCATCAACATATATTCACTATCAGGTATATATGGTAAGGTGGATAGCTGGTGAGAAGTTGCTACGTAGCACAGGAAGGCCAGTCTGGTGCTCTGTGATAGCCTAGAGGGATGGGATGGGAGCAGGGGAAGGAGACTAGGGAGGAAGGAGACGTATGTATAATTATGACTGATTTGTGTTGTTGTATGGAAGAAACCAATACAACATTGTAAAATAATTTTGCATATATTTTATTTAATTTAATATTTAAATTAAAAAAAAGGAAAAAAAGAGTGAAGAGAAAGCTCAAGAAATTCACCACCATAAGGTCCTTGGGTCTTGGATTTTTAGCCTGTCTGTCTACTTTCCTCCACCTTCAGAGTCTTCCTTTGTTTGCTTTGTATAAACGTCCAGGGTTTTTACCTTTACTTAATAGAAAGACAAGAGCAAATTATGTCTACTCCAACTCTCTGAGCATGGGACTCAGTTACAACATAATTTTTAGAAGAGAATTGTAAAAGATCAGTTAGCCATCACTTGTAATATCTAGTAACTGGTAATAAAAAGACATTTCATCTTAGACAAGTTGCTTTTTTCCTTTAAAAAATATACCTTCTCCTACTGGTGGAGAGTAGTTGGGGCATATGAAATGTAATTCCTCTCAGTGATTTGGTTTCAGTTCTATGGTATAAATCTAGCAGACTCTACCTCACTACCTTAATCCCCGAGAAATCTAGCAGAGAGCAATTTGTGTTTACAAAGTTCACTGACAGCATTAACTCAACTATACCGAGCTGGCTTATGTGAAAATTTCATCACTTCTATGACATTCTCACCCATTTTCCTCCCACTGACACCTAAATTTTCGATAGCACAAAGAACCTGGATGAGGAATGATCAGAGCTAGTAAAATATAAACTAGAGTCTCTTCATTAATTCAAACCCTATAAAAGCTGGCAAATATGACTTCTCATTGGTATTTTTGAGGCCACAAAAATTGTACGCAATAAAAGCATTTCCATAAAACTTTCATAATTATTATCGTAAAATGTATTTTCAAATCGGTAGTCAAAATACAAAGCTCTCTCAGAACTTCTAAATCAGCTTGTTGTGCTTATTTATGAGCATTGTAGTGCTCTAATAGTGTAAGCTCGTGAGTATGTCACTACCTAAAATTGTATACCCAGTACCCAAGACATAATCTCTACCCTTGTTAAGATTTAGCATGAGTCTCATTTCTTTTCCACAGGAGAGATATGATAGACCCTTTTGCATTTTGTCAGTTGCCATCTTCATGAATCTGAAGCATACCATCCTATTTTGACTTGCTCATCATGGGCTTGGGATCGTGTTTTTCATTCTGCATTACCTTCCGACAGCAAGAAGGTGTTTGACTGCCATGTATTTCCAGATCAGATTGCTATTTATTACCCCAGTGCAAGGTATCAACAAATGCCTGTTGATTGAATGTTGCATAACTAAACGTATATACTACTTCCTTTTCTAAGTTGCCATTCTGATGTTTAGGAAATGTCCCCAGTGTTCCAGAAGAGTAATACTTGGGTCCTCATAACTGTAGCATTGAGTAAATGCTTTGAATCCTCAATGTTTGTGCACATTTCATACTACTTCCTTGTCTGACAGACTCCCCCTATTAATTTCCTGTCTCTTGACTTGACATCACTCTAGGTGTGTCAGTTTCTTAAGAAGCTATATTCTTCCCATTTCATTTGGCTTTGTTCTGGATTTTAAATTTTATGAGCCTGCAGATCAATGTCTGTCCTTGCTAGTTTTGCCTTGGGATGCAGCCTGTCAAGGTGATTTTATTCAGCTACCCCAGTGTCACTGTGGGTCAAGAAATGTCCTATTGTGGAAGATTGCCGAAATCTTTGGACTGAAACCACCCCTTCCATGTCAATGGGCAGCAGGAGCAAATCTCTCATGATCTGGAGATTTATAGCAATGAAGCACCTTCATGCCATTTTGAGGGCATGCAGAAAGAAAAACAGGCACAAGCCCATGCCAGGAAAGTCAATAATACCTTGATAAACAAATCGAAATAGGGTGGTTTCCTTCCACTTCATGAAGATAGAAACCAACATAAATGCAAAAGGGTCTATCATCTTCTGTAGAGGGTTGTCCTATGAGAAAGGAAATAGATTCATGCTAAATATTAACAAGGGTAGAGTTTATGTCAACATGTGGAAGTGCAAGTGGGTGAACTCAATCTCAATATGAGGAAGAACTTTCCAACTGAATAAACTGACTTGTTTGAGAATGAAATCACTCAGAAGGCAGTAAGCATGACCACTGCAGCTATTTGAGTTTAGACTAGACATCCAATTCCACATGTAAAAATCAGTTAGTTGCTTCACAAGGAAATAAGTTTTAAATGGAAATTAGCAGAGTTAGGTTAAGCTTCCTCCTAATGCTAGCATTCTGGGATTCTATCAAAGAAGAGCTTGGACTGCTGATGTTTGCCTGCGGAGTCTCAGAAAGAAAGAAATGAAACAAACAGGAAAAAGCCAAAGCATAAATAACTGAAAAGAGATGCCCACATAGAAGTAACACTACTCTACAACTAATTGCTAGTGTGATTCTCCTCTAATTGCTTAGCTGTGAATGTGTCTTTTCTTTTTAAATCTTCTGCCAAGATGGCTAAATCCAAGCATAGTTTACAGCATTACTAATAGGGGAATATAGTTTAGAGGAGAATTTGTTGAGTCCTTGTCAGTACCTGTCATTATTTTATTTGATGTTATTGACTTCAATAGCATTCTCAGGTGATATTTCCAAGTTTAACGAGCGGATTGTTTGCAGAGAGGAAAGTAAACACTTTTCTCTTAATGAAATGCATTAAAGAATTAACTTTATGTCAGTCCATTTTATAGAAGTGGTATTTCTAAGCCCTGTTAAAATTGTTTTATAAACTTCCTAACTGCTGAAACACATTAGGGGGTAATCACATTAGATGTTGCCTGCTGAGCCTGGAAAGACTTGGTCAGTAGTTTAAAGGAACTGTTCCAGTAACACAGTCAGCTCACTAGTAACTAGGTGACTCTAATTGAAATAACCTGACTGTGCCATTAGTTCAAATGAGCACTTCAATCCTATTTATGCTTCATTTGAATCTAAGATTAAGAAGATGTCACTGGTAAAAATGAGCTTCATTATAACATTATCCTCAAGGATCAGGATAGTGGGGATATATTATAGGTGAAACTTCATACTCATACAGATATTTAAATCATATGTCTGCTACTTTTTGATTACAGGCACCTATTACCTACATAGTTAAATCGTAGAAATTCCTGTGATATAATAAATCCCAATATAAACATTTCAGTTGACCAATATTAGATGAAGATCAAGCAGAATTTAATTTGTGACTCCTGTCAAAGCCCAATCCCCAGGGAATTGATGGAGATTATACCTTAATAACTGCAGTAGTTAGTCTCAAAGATCCATCCCACCTCTCTTGCCTCCCATGATCCCACCTTCCTACTATTTAGAACCTTAAGTAGTTTCTCCAGACAAGAATACTGGAGTGGGTTTCCATTTCCTTCTCCAGGGCATATTCCTGAGCCAGGGATCAAACCCAGGGCTCCTGCATTGCAGGCAGATCCTTTACCATCTGAGCCATGAGGGCCCTTAGTATTCTCCTACATTGTACCATGGTTGGTCTGTGTGTCCACTGATTACAACAAAGATGATGATATGTTACCTGTAAGAGTAAGTTGGGTTGCTTCCCTTGGATAGCTCTTCCTGAGGGAAGTCAGCTGCCATATTGTGAGGATATTCAAGCAACCTGCAGAGAAGGCCATATGGCAAGGAAGTGAAGTATCTGGTCTCAGAAACTATGCAAAATAATAAATGTTTGTTGTTTTAAGCTATTCAATTTAAGATTATTTTCTATGTGGTTAGTTCAGTTCAGTTCAGTTCAGTCGCTCAGTCTTGTCCAACTGTTTGCAACCCCATGAATCACAGCACGCCAGGCCTCCTTGTCCATCACCAGCTCCCGGGGTTCACTCAGACTCACGTCCATTGAGTCAGTGATGCCATCCAGCCACCTCATCCTCTGTTGTCCCCTTCTCCTCCTGCCCCCAATCCCTCCCAGCATCAGAGTCTTTTCCAATGAGTCAACTCTTCATGTGAAGTGGCCAAAGTACTTCAGTTATAGATAACTAAAGTCAGATTCAGCATTCAGAAATGGAATGCTGCAATAATAAAATTTTTAAAGTATGAGAATGACTTTGGAACTGAGGCATGGGATGGAGTTAGAAAACCTGTAAAGATTTTCAGGACTGTGCTAATGAAATCTTAAAGTGCCTTGAACATGAGTATTTAAATAAAAGTGAAGAAAATCTTATGGAAAACTGGAGTTTAGCAATACTGATGCCTGCAGTAATGTACAAGTTTGAAAATGTGCCCAAAGGGCTGGATGATCTTGGTGAAAGACTTTCTGAGCAGAGCATTTAAAGTGTCCCTTGATTTCTCCTTGCTGCTTATGAGAAAATTTTAAAGGAGAGGTAAATTAAAGGAAGGATTTTTAAACAAAAAGAGATCATTATCATGCTAGTAATATTATGTTAATGAATATGTAATGAAAAGAAATGACATGACAAATTCATTAAAATAAGCAAGAAATAACAAATGGAAACAGACTCATTTACATGAAATAAGTTGAATTGGTAGTTAAAGACTTGTTTCCATTCCAGCAGCCTTTATCCACCCTAATTAAAAAAAAAAAAAAGAAAGAAAACTAGATGGATTCAGATGAGAATTGCCAAACTATATGCAATAATTTATTCTACACTTATTAATTTCTTAGGGTTCCTATAATGAACTAGCACATAATATGTGGATCAGGACAACAGAGATTTGTTTTCAGAGCTGGAAATCCCAAGTCAAGGTTTTGGCAAGGTTATATTCTCTCTCCTAGCTATTGGTGAACTTTTAAAAAAAAGAAATAGACTTTATCTTTTAGGGTTTTATTAGATTCATGGCAAAATTGAGTGGAAAGCACAGAGATTCTCACACACTCCCAGCCAGCATAGCTTTCCCCTTCATTAACATCCCCCACAAGAGAGGTGCATTTATTGGTGAATCTACATTGACACATCATGATCAGTCAAAGTCCATAGTTTACATTAGGGTTCACTTTTATCATTATGCATTCTGTGGGTTTAGACCAATACACAAAAATATATATATCCACATATGTCCACTGCTACAGGATCACACAGAGTAGTTTACTGAGATTTTAATACTCTGTGTCTATCTAGTCATCCTTCCCTCTTCTCTAACCCCTGGCAACCACTGATTATTTTATGATCTTCATATTTTTGCCCTTCCTAGAATGCCATATAGTTGAAAGCAAACATTAGATAGACTTTTCAGACTGATTGCTTTCACCTACATTACATATACACTTAAGTTTCTTCCATGTCTTTTTGTGACAATAGCTCTCATTTATTAGAAACTCCTGAATAATATCTGATTATCTAGACATACCTAGTTTGTTTATCCATTGACCTGCAGAGGGATGTCAAGGTTGATTCCAAGTTTGGGGCAATGATAAATAAAGTTGCTATGAACTTCCATATCCAGGACAGAAGCTTTCAACTCCATTAGGCAAATTCCAAGAAGTATGACTGTAAGAGTATGCTTAGCTTTGTAAGAAGCCGCCAAATTGTCTCCCTTAGAGGCTCTACTATTTTGCATTCCCACCAGCAATGAATTATTCCACATCCTTGCCAGCATTTGATGTTTTGAATTTTGGCCATTCTGATAGACATGTAGTAATATCTTATTGGTGTTTTAACTTGCACTTCTTTTATATATGATGTAGAGTAACTTTTTTGTATGTTTGTCATCTGCATATCTTTCTTGATGAGTTATTTGTTATGGTCTTAGGCACATTTTTTAATCAGGTTGTTTGTTGTCTTATTTGTGAATGTTAAGAGTTCTTCTTATATTTTCGATAACAATCCTTTTTCAGATATGTGTTCTACAAGTATTTATTTTCCCAGTCTGTGACGTGTCTTTTCATTCTCTTGACAGTGTCTTTCACAGAGCAGAAGAGTTTAACTTTTATTCAAGTCCGATTTATCAGTTATTTCTCTCATAGGCTGTGCTTTTATTGTTGTATCTAAAAGTCGTTACCAAACTTGGAGTCATCTACATTTTCTGTTATGTTATCTTCTAAGAATTTTATATTTTTGTATTTTACATTACGTCTTTGATCCATTTTGAGTTAATTTGTATAAAATGTCCTGCCATTTTCACTGGCTCCCTCTTTTCTGTGCTCTGGTCCTATGTCTTTACTGAACACCCACCCTTCTGTTTTTGTCTCTATGATTCTTGGCCATGGTGGAAACAGGGACTGCTGGAGGTGAGGTTATATCACTAAAGGACCAGTTTAGGTCTTTATTGCTAAGGACAAGCATTCCTTTGTGTTAGATAAAACTACATTAAATCCCATGTTTCTTTTAGAGACTCTCAGCGTTGAGACATCATTCCCATATCTGTTGATGGAGCATTTAGAAAAGGAAAATCATGCTCAATGAAATTTATGTTAAGATACATGTACAATCAGGGATTGATGGATTGGATTAGTGATAATAATGAATGACTGACTGAAAAAGCTTTCATAGAGAAGTCTGTCTGAGTCAGAGAGTATAATAATCCAGATATGAAATGATCTTTCTTATCAATAAACCTGATGGAAAAAATATAGTATTAGTAATGGATACATGGGAAAGATTTGATAGTCAGCTTTGAGAAATTTAGCTACAGTATTTGCCTTTATCAACTATTAATCATTAATTCCATTTATTTAAGAGATATAAGTATATTCAGATTGTATATTTCTTGTACAAGTTTGGGCAAAAATGTGTTTTGAAGGAATTGGTGCTTTTCACCTCAGTTAACAAATTTGTGAGTTTACTGCTAACCCCAAAATTTTATCTAAGTATAATTAACTCAAATAGTCTCAAAACTCATCATCTAAAAAATCAGTTCTGAGTGAGATGCTGGATATGGTTCATCTGAGGTCAAATTCCTCTCTATCTGTGAATGTCTAAAACACAGAGAAAAATATTATCTATTTCCAAAATTGAACGCTGGGCTAGGCATAGGACAGACAGTCCTAGTCTAAAAAAAAGGAAATTTGAAGGGGAAAAAAATCACAGGTACCAATCAAGTCTAAAACCCAATATGGCAAATTCCATTAGATTTCAAGGCTTGAATATACTTCTTGTGACCCTGTCCATTGGGCTTAATCAGGGCAGTTCCACCCTTTTAGCCATGCAGCAACATTCTTGCCCTCTCCAACCACAGTAGTAGCAACCACAATCTCTCAGTCCTTGAAAATCCTCCTGGCCTCTGAGCCACTCATTGGGTCTCTCTTCTTGTTTCTTAAAGATAACACGTGTTTGTTGCTGGATAGCTCTAGCTACATATTTCTTATGTAGCGAGCATCCCACACATCCATTACTTTTCTTCATTATTCCCATCTCTGTCCTCTCCTGTCAAAGCATCTTTTCTGCTGAGATAGTTGATTGGATCCCTGAGTCACATGCCTAATCTAACAAAAAGTTTATCCAGGCACACTCTTGGTATTTTCTCTCCACAGCACATTGGGTAATTCTTTGAAATATGGATAAGGTGAAAATTTTCCAAATTATCAAGCTTTCTGCCACTTTATAACAAGGATCATATTTACCATTTCCATCAGAAATCTCACTAGAAGCACCTTTAACATCCACATTTCCACCAACAGTCCTTTAAGAAAAGACAAACGAATCTTTTTCTAGTGTGCAACTCTTAGAGCCTCTACCTATTACCCAAGTTCAAGTCTACTTTCAAGTTTTTAATTAGATGTTATAATAGTATACCATTTCCTAGTTCTAAAATTTGTATTAGCTTCCTAGGGCTGCCATAATAAACTCCCACACATTAGATGGCTTGAAACAGCTGATTTTTTTTTTTTCTTACAGTTGTGAAAGTTAGCAGTCCACAATCAAGATGCTGACAAGGGCATGCTCCCTTTCCTAGCTTTCCAGTGGTGGTCGCCACTGTCTTTGGCATTTTTGACTTTCGGCTATACAAATTCAGTCTCTTCCTCCATCAGATGGTAATCTTCCCTTTGTGTGTCTTTATCTTCACAAAGCATTCTCCTCCCTCTGCATCAGTGTCCTTCTCTATTCTTATAATAAGGGCATCACTTATAATTGATTAGAGACAACTCTAATCACCTTATCTTAATTTAACTACATTTACAAAGACACTATTTCCAGATAGATTATATTTGTGGTTGGGGTTGGGAATTCAACATGTCTTTTGTGGGTGGGTGGTAGGTGGACACAATTCAATCCAGAACACACACATTTTACATTTTTTCTGGGACATTAAAAAAGTAAAAGCTGTTTAGATTATTTTATGAGCTATATCAGATTATATAAGAAAATACTATTGATTATGTAAGAAAATAAAAACTTAACCACATTTTGCTTATTAATATAAATAAAAAATACCAGCAATAAAATATTAGCTAAACTAATCCAACAGTACATCTACACAACTTAGAGTCCATTCTGATGAATGAAGGTTTATCACCAAATGGCAAGAACACTATTAGTTGGGATAAAAGTTTAACTGAAGTAATGAAGAAACCCCAAATTTTGGTGACTTAAATGGGTTGTCTTATGAGGATTCTGACCAGTTTGTAGTAGTATCATAGGGCTTCCATGCTTGATCCATGGCTTCTAAAGTTATTTCATTTGCAGACAGTAAGAAAGAAGGACTGGTCGATCCAGGGAAGGTGGAACATATGTTAGAGATAACCTGTAAGTCACTCATAACAACTTTACTATCATTCCATTTCCCGTATTCAGTCACAATGCCCCAATTAGCTGTAAAGAAATCTTGCTTGAAATATAGTAGAAACAACAACAAAAAAAAACACATACAAATTGAGAGGGTTTGCACTGCATAAAATGGCAAGATATGTATATCCAGAGTATATAATGAAAGCAACAAAAGATTCAAGATTCCAACTAGAAAAACAAAAAAAGAATGTGAATAATATTTAAATGAAATGAAAAGTCTAGGTTCTAAAACTCATAGAGAAAAAGCTGAAACTAATTTTACATACATTAGAAGGTCAAATATGAAAAGATGGCATAACAGATGATGTGACTGGCTCCTTCAAAATCCTCTCTACCATCCTTTTAATGTGCATTTCTGTATTTACAGAAGCCAGAAAGCTAAAATCACATCCCCCACACTTGTTTGCAGCTAAGGTTCTGGAAATAAATTAAGTTCTACCAGTAAGGCAAACATTCATCCACTTATAAGATGAAAATATGACATAGGATCTCTTCCTGCCCTTTTACCTATCTTCTGCTAGCGGGAACCAGTCAAGAGGTATGAACTGTTTCTACAGCTATGTCCCATTCTCTGATATTTTGAATATCTTTGGGGGATGCCAAGAAGTATTTGCATCTGTCATAATGGTGGGACTTCTTTCCAGCTATAGTTTCCTGAAACACAGAAAACTATACAGAAAAGTGAATTAATGGTTTTATTTATTTGCAACAAAAGAGTAACCTACATGTTCTTAGGATTACCTTAATTCATCCCTCTATGCATGCATGCGTGCTAAGACACTTCAGTTCTGTCTGACTCTTTGTGACGCTATGGACTGTAGCCTACCATGTTCTTCTGCTCATAGGATTCTCTGGGCAAGAATGCTGGAGTGGGTTGCCATGTCCTCCTCCAGGGGATCTTCCTGACCTGGGGATCGAAACTGCATCTGTTACATCTCCTCCATTGGCAGGTGGATTCTTTACCCCTAATGCCAGCTGGGAAGCCCTCATCCGCCTATACTACTGCTAAGTCACTTCAGTCGTGTCCAACTCTGTGCGACCCCATAGATGGCAGCCCACCAGGCTCCACTGTCCCTGGGATTCTCCAGGCAAGAACACTGGAGTAAGTAGGTTGCTATTTCCTTCTCCAGTGCATGAAAGTGAAAAGTGAAAAGTGAAAGTGAAGTCACTCAGTCACGTCTGACTCTTAGCAATCCCATGGACTGCAGCCCACCAGGCTCCTCCGTCCATGGTATTTTCCAGGCAAGAGTACTGGAGTGGGGTACCATTGCCTTCTCCATCATCCCTCTATACCTGCAGTCAAATAATTAGAATTCCACATAACTAACACAGAGCAGTTACACACTGAAGCAGTTGTAGTATACATTGTGGTGTCTATGTAGAACTGATGGTACCTTCCACTTCCTCCCACCATTGTGTAACTTTCTTGTGGTTTGATGGGATCAGTAAAAGGTATAGGATACAAATGACCAGTACCAAACAGGATATTCCTGTTCACCCTTGATACAATGATCACTGTAGCTAACCTAAATCTAAGTATTCTACCCTTGCCTAAAGGCTGATTTCATGTCTGATCCAACCTAGAAGAAGCCAGGATTTATGCTTGAAACATCCAAGTCTCAGATTTCTCAAAACTGCCATTGACCTTTGCAAACATGAGAAACATATACAAGTAAATCTGACACAGTTGAAAACAAACCTAGGAGACTCATGAGAGTGATGGCTCTGGACTTTATATTTACATCAGCCAATAAATCTTCTTAGAGTGTAAATGAGTTAGAGTTGACATGTACAGAACAGAGAGCACCCTAATTCATTCAGCAAGTACACATTGCTTTATCACTGATTTTATCCTTCTTGCTGTTTATATGTCTGTGTTTGTGTGAACTCATGCGTAAGAGTGTGATGTATGCACACACGTATCCTTATGACAGCAGTGTTACTATATAGTATGAAGAGTGTCAATCCTGGTGTCTAAAGAACTGGGTTCAACATGCAATTACATTTCCTACTGGCATTACCGTTGTGAAGAAAATACTCTTAATTCTCCATGTATTCTTCAGGGAAAAAACACAGACTAGTCCCAAACTATTTCATGTATGCCAGAAGATTCAAATGAAATTACATTACGTGAAAGGGTTTTTTAAACTCCAAGTTATGATATAAGTAATTATTATTACCTCGCATATGATACAATCTATAGGAACATCAGGGCTTCCCCAATGGTTCAGCAGGTAAAGTATCTGCCTGCAAATGCAGGAGACACTGGAGACATGAGTTCCATCCCTGGGATGGGAAGATATCCCTGGAGTAGGAAATGGCAACCCACTCTAATATTCTTGCCTGGAAAATTCCATGGACAGAGGAGCCTGGTGAGCTACAGTCCATGGAGTCACAGAGAGTCGGACACGACGGAGTGACTGTGTTTATTTGTTTTTACAGCAACATTTAAGAAACTGAAATTCCAATCTCCTCGAGTTTATCTCGTATTTTACTCAACTTCCTTTATTTTTAAAGCGGCACAAGCGAAGGACAAAATGTCATCTTTTACTTTGAATTCCCTTTCTTTTGTCAGTGGGTTTCACAAGCTTCACTTCATTTAAGCATAGTTCAGTGGTAAATTTCTATATATAACTGTGCTTTTAAGTTGCTTAAAGATATAACATAATTGGGTGTACCTTTAACCCAGTGTTTTAAAATCCTACAGGAATTGTGTGCACACAACATCTTCTAGTATTAAATAGCCTGAGATCAAATAAAATGCAATGAACAATGTCTGCTCCTACTGAACTGGAAATGTTGTTAGTGAGATACAGGTCACAGATGACAGTGCTACCTCAAGAAACATAATGAGGGAATTTTGACAAGCCGAACCTTTTAAAGTGTTTGAACTCCATAAAAACCTGCAGGTATGACAGATTAAATGTAATGCTTACCTCTGATTCTGAGCTGCAGCTTGCATCATCTAATTCCTGTAAATAAGAACAGATGTGCTGTTAGAAGGTTTTGATTTGTGTTTTTATTTTTCAAAACCCATCTAGCAGAGTGAGGTTTCTCCATTTGGGGGATGGTGGAGGAGCTTTGTTTTCTCATTCAAGCATGTCAGAAATGGGAAAATAAGTCTCACTCATCTCCATCCTATTCAAAGAGAGGCTCAACACAATTTGCAGAATTGGGTGTGTGCTTTAAAGATGGATGTAAAGAGACTGAGCTACTCAAATACATCTTCAAATATTTAGAGCAAAAGAAAAACTATTTTAGCAAGTTTTGAAACTTAGCAATCATGAGTTTCAGCCTGTTACACCAGCAGCAACTTGAGAAGTTGTTAAGCACCCAGAGCAAATAACCAAGGTAAAAATACTACAGGCATCCCATTTCCAGGCAAGTTTGCTAGGCCTCTAAATCACACAGTCTCCACTTTAAGAATATATGTTGCTATTATTTAGGGCGATTTCTTTAGCAAAACAGAAGTCTCAACTTTAACACATATAAAAAAATATAATTTACAAGTTTCACATTTTCATTTCTGCTGATGACAGTTTTGTAAGAGCCTCACAAATCTAATTAAATAGTTCACAGACACATTTGAATTTATTCACATGACAATGATATGAAAAGGATGATGATAATACTTTTCACTTATGTTGAATGCTGCTTTACCCAAGAAAGCCAAAATAATGCAGTCAAGTTTACATATCCAGAGTGGACTCTGTTAGGCTTAGAGTTACCTAGCTGCCTGCAATAAAACAATACATAGATATCTTTAAAGTCACGATTTTTCTGAATAATCACATTTATATACTAGCTATAACCCACAAATTAAAATTATAAGAGGGAAAATTTGCAGATCTTTCCCATGATGCCACAAAAATAACTGAAAATCAAGAATAGTCAGCTTCAGTGGATTATCTCTCTACTCTGAAACAAAATTATCTTTAAAAATAAACTGCAGTCAATTTATATTAGTTTCAGGTGTACAACATAGTGATTCAATGTTTTTATAGATTATAATGCATTTAATATTATTATAAAATAATTGTTATATTTCTCTATGCTGTCAACATACATTTGTAGCTTATGTATTTTATAAATAGTAGCTTTTACCTGTTATTCCTATACCCCAACCTTACACACCCTCTCTCTCCCAAAGGGTAACCACTAATTTGTTCTGTATATCTCTGAATTTGTTTCTCTTTTGATATATATATCTATTTATTTTAATTATTTTAGATTTCCCCACATAAGCAATAGCATAAAGTACTTGACTTACTTCACTAAGCAAAGCAAATGACTGTTTAGAGTCAGTTCAGTTCAGTTCAGCTTAGTCGCTCAGTCATGTCTGACTCTTTGTGACCCCATGGACTGCAGCATGCCAGGCCTCCCTGTCCATCACCAACTCCCGGAGTTTACCCAAACTCATGTCCATTGAGTTGGTGATGCCATCCAACCATCTCATGCTCTGTTGTCGCCTTCTCTGCCTGCCCTCAATCTTTCCCAGCATCACGGTCTTTTCAAATGAGTCAGCCGTTCACATCAGGTGGCCAAAGTATTGGAGTTTCAGCTTTAGCATCAGTCCTTCCAATGAATACCCAGGACTGATCTCCTTTAGAATGGACTGGTTGGATCTCCTTATAGTCCAAGGGACTCTCAAGGGTCTTCCCCAACACCACAGTTCAAAAGCATCAGTTTTTCAGTGCTCAGCTTTCCTCACAGTCCAACTCTCACACCTATACATGACTACTGGAAAAACCATAGCCTTGACTAGACGGACCTTTGTTGGCAAAGCAATATCTCTGTTTTTTAATATGATATCTAGGTTGGTCATAACTTTCTTTCCAAGGAGTAAGTGTCTTTTAATTTGATGGCTGCAGTCACCATCTGCAGTGATTTTGGAGCCCAAGAAAATAAATTCTGACACTGTTTCCATTGTTTTCCCACCTATTTAACATAAAGTGATGGGACCAGATACCACAATCTTAGTTTTTTAAATGCTGAGTTTTAAGGCAACTTTTTCACTCACTTCTTTTACTTTCATCAAGAGGCTCTTTAGTTCCTCTTTGCTTTCTGCCATAAGGATGGTGCCATCTGCATATCTGTGGCTATTGATATTTCTCCCAGAAATCTTGAATCTAGCTTGTGCTTCATCCAGCCCAGCATTTCTCATGATGTACTCTGCATATAAGATAAATAAGCAGGATGACAATATACAGCCCTGATGTACTCCTTTCCCAATATGGAAGCAGTCCATTGTTCCACGTTCGGTTCTAACTGGACCTGAGTCTGAAACAATGTACCAGCTATGTGATTTGTGGCAAATTTTCTAAGTTCTGAAATGTCAGTTTACCAAATCTATTGGGCTTGTACAATCTACCACATTGGATTGCTAGGAAAAATAAAATAAGGAAATATGTTTAAAGTGCTTTGTACTGTAGATAGATAGGGAAACAGTGGAAACAGTGGCTGACTTTATTTTGGGGGGCATCAAAATTACTGCAGATGGTGACTGTAGCCATGAAATTAAAAGACACTTCCTCCTTAGAAGAAAAGTTATGACTAACCTCCTGCTGCTGCTGCTGCTGCTGCTGCTGCTGCTAAGTAGCTTCAGTCGTGTCTGACTCTGTGTGACCCCATAGACGGCAGCCCACCAGGCTCCCCTGTCCCTGGGATTCTCCAGGCAAGAACACTGGAGTGGGTTGCCATTTCCTTCTCCAATGCATGAAAGTGAAAAGTGAAAGTGAAGTCGTTCAGTCGTGTCCGACTCTTCACAACCCCATGGATGGAAGCCTACCAGGCTCCTCTGTCCATGGGATTTTCCAGGCAAGAGTACTGGAGTGGGGTGCCATTGCCTTCTCCTGACCAACCTAGACAGCATATTAAAAAGCAGAGACATTACTTTGCCAAAAAGGTCCATCTAGTCAAGGCTATAGTTTTTCCAGTAGTCATGCATGGATGTGAGAGTTGGACTATAAAGAAAGCTGAGCACCAAAGAACCGATGCTTTTGAACTATGGTGTTGGAGAAGACTCTTGAGAGTTCTTGGACAGCAAGGAAATACAACCAGTCTATCCTAAAGGAAATCAGTCCTGAATATTCATTGGAAGAACTGATGCTGAAGCTGAAACTCCTATAGTTTGGCCACCTGATGCGAAGAACTGACTCATTGGAAAAGACCCTGATGCTGGGAAAGATTGAAGGCAGGCGGAGAAGGGGACAACAGAGGATGAAATGGATAGCGTCACAGACTCAATGGACATGAGTTTGAGCAAACTCCAGGAGTTGGTGATGGACAGGGAGGGCTTGCATGCTGCAGTCCATGGAGTCGCAGAGTCAGACATGACTGAGTGACTGAACTGAACTGAACTGAACATTTCATTTTTATAGCAATCCAATAAGAAAGGCCCAATTTTTTTTATGATTGCAGAGATGAAATCTACTTGTATGAAAACTGTACACGAACATTCATCTCTTCATGAGGTTGTCTGCCGTGTCTAATTACCAAGAACTGAAGTCCAAAGAAAAAAATGAATTGCCCCCCCCACCATCCCCACATTGTGCTAAATGGACAAATGCATTCAGACTAGGTCCATTTGCACAGAGCAGCAACATTAATGGATCTATCTTTAAAAATATGAAATAGATCTGTGCATGTAAGATGCATCTATGAGAACCCCTTATAAGACAAATTCCATCAGTCAAAGTTTAGTCTCCATGTATTAGCTAACAAAAAAAAAAATGAACTAATGAAAAAGGCAGAAATTTTTTAAATGAGAATTTATCTTCTTTTCCTCTTCTAAATATGCCTCAGTAAACATCTTTTTTGTCCTTAATTGCAATATTCTGTAATTGAGAAAGAAAAACCTAAAATAAAAAATAGGATAGGGAAGCCTGATCTCTGCCTCCAGGTACAAACTAGGAGCAATGATCAGTAAAATTAAATCTTATTTTATATAGGAGAAATGATCATCAGCAGACTATTGTCTTTTGTATGTGAGGTGAAAATGAAAATGATGGCCATTAGAATAGTTTGAAAATAGTTCCACAGAAAAAAAAAATTTTAAAAGAAAAAGGTAACATCATGAAAGCTACATTTTAGCAGTTTGGAGAAAGCTATATTTTTAGATGGGTTGCAAACACTTCATAAAAATTATAGTTAAAATTTCATGTTGAGATTACACACATATGCATTTTTCCCCCACCTAAGACAGGCAGAATTCTCCATCAAGATTAGTTTTCTCTGGGGCAAATTTGTGACAAGGAGGCTAAAAATTATATGGAATGCTCTGATGTTTCTAGTTTGAGTTGACAGAATTGAAATTATCAAGAATTGTGTACACTCTCATGCTTTCAAAATTAGCCACTTTTATTTATGGTGTTATATTTTTTGGAGCAGTTTACATTTCCAATAAATAATTAAGTCATATTTCTTCTACAACTTATCCTTCTGTTTCTGGGAAAAAAATATTACTAGAGAATAAATGACACATATATTTTAACTTGAAGCTATAGGGGGAAACTAAATAGAACACAAGGAAAAGTTAGGTCTTTACTATCTTTAAAAGAGATGAAAACTGTCATTTTCCCTGGTTACCCAATAGTTTATTGTATATGGACAGTGTTCTTAAAACTGCCAACTGTGTGATCAAGGATACCCATTAATTTTATTTCTGTTTGCCATTTCCTATCTCCTTGAAATCTGACTTGGTCATTATAGCTCTATGTGAGCTCTTTATTTTATAGCTCCATGGAGGTATAATTGACATACAAAAAAAATTTCATATATTTAGGTGTGCAAGTCAATAAACTGTGTCATATGTATAATCCCATGAAACCACCACAACTAATATAATAAACATATCCACACCTCAAAGGTTTTTTTTTCATGATCTTGTTATAGGTTACTCTGTCCAGGCAATCATTCATCTATTTCTAGTTAACAGAGATTAACTTTAAAGAATTTTTTATAAATGGAATCACACAGTATCTAGATTTTTAGTCTGATATATTCTAACACAGTTAGATTGAGATCAATCTATGCTGTTTCATGGATTAATCATTGGTCAGTTAATTTCTTTTTTATTGCAGAGTAGTATTCCATTGTATTGATATCCTACCATCTGTTATTTCATTCACTTATAGATATTTCTGTTGTTTCTACCTTTAAATGTTACTAGAAGCAATGTTTTACAAAATATAACAGTCCTTTCCAGTCTTCATTTTTCTAAACTTTAGCATTTGTTGCTCTTCCACACACGTGTATTTTGAGCCCTCCCTCTCTGAAGGCTTTACCACTGCTGTTGTGTTCTGTACCATTTCTAATAGGTCCTCCTGGGTTCTTCCTGGAAAGCCTTCTTTCTCTAACTTTCAGAGGAAAGCCATCCTGTTCACTGCCCTCATTGAAGAGCACACACTTCTTATTGAAGAATTAAATACTTCCAGGCTTTCACTGATCTTGTTATGTAGATGACTCCTTGCGTCTGAATTTCCAGTTTCAGATGTCTCTCTCGGTTTCAGGCCATTATCTTATTTGAAAAATGGGCTTTAATTTACATCACTCTTAGAAATTGCACTTGTAAAGGTAGCTGATGATGAACTCAGTGACTTTTCTCTTTTCTCATCTCCTTTGTCAAGCATCTTAGGTTTAGCATTTGAATTAATCTTCACTTTGTCCTTTGCTTTCTCTCTTATGACCAGTCTCTAATCATAATTTCACTTGAAATTTATGTCAGAATAATTCCTTTTCTAAATTTTTATACCTCTCACACTTTCACAAAATAACTCTCATGATTTTGTTTTATTCCCACATCTCTCAAGTTCCTTTCTAGTTTCCTCTGCTTATTGCTATAAAATCTCCCCAAACACTTTTATTTTGTGTCCTTTGACCCACAAATCTTTTGTGGATGTCAGTTGCTTTCTATACCAAAAAAATACTAGCTTCTTTCCCCAATAATCCAGGAACCATCCTGCCTAGCAAATTAGTGTCTCACGCTTCCATGTTAATACCTCCCTTTGCTTACAGTGCAGGACACTGGGTTTGATCCCTGGGTCAGGAAGATTCCCCTGGAGAAGGGAATGGCTACTCACTTCAGTATTTTGCCTGGAGAATTTCAAGGAAAGAAGAGCCTGGTGGGCTACAGTCCATGGGGTCTCAAAGAGTCAGACATGACTGAGTGACTAACACATTCTCTTATTGACAGCCGCCTTATCCCTGCATATTCCTTATTGTATTTGCTCAGGCTACTTCTCTTGCTCTGAAGATTGAGACTGAGAGGGTGACAGGCAGGAAGGCCAGAGGCCTCAAAACAGGAAATAGGCTGCAAGAGCCACAAATTTTCTATCTCTTTTAAGCGGCAGGAGGAAACAAACTAGTGTTATATTTTTTCCCCTTGTCTATACAAATTTTAAAAGAAATTTCTCTTAAAATTCTGTGTTGCCATATGACACCTGGTTCCACCTGAACTTAACTTTTCTCAAACCTTGAGCTCACCAAGCCATTTTTCTTATGAAGTGTTTGTCTTAAGCTATGTTACTGTACTATGTATTTACCCTAGACTCTATCTTCAAGTGGGTTCCACCTAAAGGCTCAGAACTGACTTGACAAACCAGTTTGTTATATTCATACATTGTTCTCCTAATCTATGTTAATGAAACTATATTATTTGTTTGGAAATCTGCCTTTCTTCAAGATTCCTGTCAATTGTTTTATGGCCTGGGATGACTCAATGTTATCTCAATGCATGATGTGGGTGAGGGGCCTGGTGCCATTCTCTGAGTTTTTAAACATTTCCTTTCTCTAATTAGCAGACTGCTAGGAGCTATATTGGGCTTCCCTAGTGGCTCAGATGGTAAAGCGTCTGTCTACAATGCAGGAGACCCGGGTTCGATCCCTGGGTTGGGAAGATCCCCTGCAGAAGGAAATGGCAGCCCACTCCAGTATTCTTGCCTGGAAAATCCCATGGACTGCGGAGCCTGGTAGGTTACTGTCCATGGGGTCGCAAAGAGTCGGACACGACTGAGCGACTTCACTTCACTTCACTTCAATAGCTATATAACATCTGGCTAAAGACTAGCAAAGGGGCACTCTTTCTGCCCCCTTCTGATGTCTATGTCAGAAGCTTTCTCTATCTGTTTTATAATTTAATAAAACTTTATTACACAAAAGCTATGAGTGATCAAGCCTTGTCTCTGGCCTTGGATTGAATTCTTCTCCAGATACCAAGAATCCCACCACCTTTTGTAGTTCAGCAACAACCTTTCAAGACTATGAGGTCTAGAATCTAGAAGTTAGAATTCTGGCATTATTAATTACTGTTTAGGTCACTTTGGGTGTCACTGTCTTCTTTTCATCCACATAATAGAGTTGTGAAGATTATGATAATTCGCATTAATAAAGAGCTAAAGCATATATTAAGTGATCAACAAATGTTAGCTATTATGATTAGGTAAATCCTACTTGTTTTCACTGACTAGCTCAAACGTAAAAGAACAAGTTGACTTAAACCTAACAAATCAACTTAAACCTAACTTTATGTAGTGCAGTGTTTATGAGAATTGGCTCTTGAGATGGACTTATTGGATTAAAATCTGGCTTTACCATTTTCTATCCATGTGTCCAGGATAAATTCCTCAGATGTCTGTGCCTCAGTTTCCTTATTTGTAAAATGAAGACGATATTATTATTTGCTTTACAGGATTGTTCTTTCCTTTTTTCCCCTGTAAACACCATTTATTGAAGACACTGTCTTCTCTCCATATATACCTTTGGCTCCTTTGAGAAAAATTAATTGATCATATATGTTTTTGTATATGTGCATATGTGATTTATTTCTGCACCCTCTATTCTGCTTCTTTAATCTTTGCATCAGTTTTTATGTTAATACCATACTGTTTTAATTTCTCTATCTTTGTCATATAGTTTAAAATCAGGAAGCTTGATGCTTTCAGTTTTGTTCTGTTTTCTCAAGGTTGCTTTAATTATTCAGGGCCATTTGTGATTTCATACAAATTTTAGTATTGTTCTGTTTCTGCAAAAAAAAAAAAAAAAAGGAAAAAAAAGTCATAGCAATTTGATAAGGATTGCCTTGTCTGTAGATTGCTTTGGGTACTATGAACATTTTAACAATATTGATTCTTCCAGAATATCTTTCTATTTATTTGTTTCTTCTTCAGTTTCTTTCATCAGTATCTTATAATTTTCAGTGTATAGATCTTTCTCAGTGTTGGTTAAATTTAGGGGTTTTCTGGAGGAAAAAATAAGATCATCCCTGGGAGAAGCTGAGAAAATCTCCTGGTACCACTCTCATTGCTCACTCCAGATTTTATTTCTTATCAAACTAAGGTCTGTGGTAGTTTCTGTGCTTATGTTTCTGTGGGATATATTTATCATCAAACTACATCTACCTTTTATGTAAATTGAATTAATTTTCCCCTTTGCTCCATAACAGTGAAAGACATACAAAATCAAAGTTTTTTTCTAACTATAGATTCAGCCCTGGTTAAGGTAGGCCCTCTTCCTTACATGGATTCCTATTAGCGGTTCAGAGTAAACATTTGGTAAAGATTCATTTTTAAGTGATGGTCTCAGTGTTGCATTGGTTTTATTCAACTTTTCACATACCTGATCCTAATAATCGTCTAGAACAGGCTCAGGAAATTACAATTCATGCACCAAATCTAGCCCACTTCCTGACTTTATAAGTAAAGTTTAAATGGAAGACTGCCAAGTTCTTTCCTTTACATACTTTCTGGGGCTGTTTTCACTCTAGAAAAACAGAATAGAGTAGTTTTGACAGATACCATTTGGCCTGCAAAGCTTAAAATATTCACTGCTTGACCCTTACCGATAAAGTCTGCTAACTCTTGTTCTGAAAAATTAATTTATTCCCTAGTGAAAGGGGGATGTTCTTTCAACAAAAACTGCCAGATGCGGGATTTCAATGGCTCAACCTTTTTTTACTATTTTGATATCTGTTTCTACTGTGAACACATATACTCTACTATGCTAAGTGTTTAGCTTGTATTTATACTTGCCTCAAACAAGCCAAATAATTGTTTTTTAAGTCATTCAGTAAATTTTAAAGCTTTTTTCCTAATTCAAGGAAACGGTTTCTCTGTCAACATGTAGTTAATAAAAAAAAAGATTGAATAAAAATGCTTTACTGGTTGTTGTCAAATGCAGAAACAACCTTACAGTGAGCTATACTATCAGCATTTATATGAATTCTTTTTAACAATCCATAAAGTCACATGAGTAGTAAAGCAAATCAGAATTTTGAGAGATTCATGTCCTACCAAGATATTTTTAACCATCTCTCTCAGCTGTCTCCAACTCAGTGCATACTCCCATCATCCTAAACATCCAAAGTGTCTGTTATTTTCATATCTTTACTAAAGTCATCTCTCTGCTTGAAATTCCCCTCTGCCTAACACTATTTTTATCCCTAAAACACACTATTGATAACATTCCCACTCAAATGTCATTCACTGTGGGATATTTTTCTACAATTACATCCAATATTATTTTTATGTTACTTATTTCTATTGTTTGTTGTAGATAGTTCTCTTCAATGATTACAGTGTCAGTTTCCTGAGGACAAAGAAACAATCTGTGGTTTTTAAACATCAGGAACCTAATTCTAGAGCTCCTGCTTATAATGTTCCAAATAACTCTGAAGACTGGGAAAGAAATAAGGAGGGCCTAATTGTTTCCAGATTAGGGGAGCTGAAAGATAAAACAAATAACTAAGAAGTAAAAATTCTGATGTAGGGAAGAGTATTGGGAAGAAATCACTATGTAGCTTCCCAATTAGTAGAAATCTCCCTAAGACTATTTAGACATCATTGTAGAGAAGCTGATGAAGACATCTGCTTAGTGTTTAACAACTGACATATCAATAAATGATTGTTAGACTCATTCAGACTTAGATTTCAACAACTTTATGTAAAATGATGATAATTTTCTCTGTGAACATGATTTTAGTGTTAGCCAAGTAATTTTAAAAATACAGCTGAAGTAAAATAGAGATATAAAGACTTGTTCCTGAAAAAAATATTAGATATTCAGAACTCTTATCATGTCTTCTCTCATCCAGGTCAATATTTTCAACTCAAGTTAAAATATGAGAATATATATGCATATATACATATATATACATGTATATATTATGGGATATGCATATATACATGGGGCTTCCCAAGTGGCACAGCAGTGAAGAATCCATCTGCCAATGCAGAAGATACAGGTTTTATTCCTGGGTCAGGAAGATTCCCCTGGAGGAGGAAATGGCAACCCACTTCAGTATTCTTGCCTGAAAAATTCCATGGACAGAGTAGCCTGGAGGGCTACAGCCTATCGGTTCGTAAAGAGTCAGACAAGACTGAACAACTGAGCACAAGCACACACATACATTATGGGATCCCAGATATTAATGTATTAATGCACACACACATATGTATATATATATATAACTCATTAAAAGTGATTATGTAAAAATGATGAGTGAAATAGCACCAATATTATGCAGAATTCGTACCATATCAATAATCACCTCTAATACTTTGATAGACATTCAGTTCAGTTCAGTTCAGTTGCTCAGTCATGTCCAACTCGTTGCAACCCCATGAATCGCAGCACACCAGGCCTCCCTGTCCATCACTCACTCCTGGAGTTCACTCAAACTCATGTCCATCGAGTCGGTGATGCCATCCAGCCATCTCATCCTCTGTCGTCCCCTTCTCCTCCTGCCCCCAATCCCTCCCAGCATCAGAGTCTTTTCCAATGAGTCAACTCTTCGCATGAGGTGGCCAAAGTATTGGAGTTTCAGCTTTAGCATCATTCCTTCCAAAGAACACCCAGGACTGATTGATCTCCTTTAGAATGGGCTGGTTGGATCTCCTTGCAGTCCAAGGGACTCTCAAGAGTCTTCTCCAACACCACAGTTCAAAAGCATCAATGATAGACATAGGCACACACAATTCTTTCTTTCAGTAACACTGCCCCCTCCCAAAGTTCCTACACAAATCTGAATAGGAATGAGAGACAACCCAGATCATCATGCTCTCCTAGTAACACCATCCTTCCTTTTCCTGCAAAATCACATTTGCTATTCTACTGCCATCAGCATCTCAGACCAGAGTTCATGCAATCATTTCTGTTTTTGTTAGTGACTGCAAGAAGGCTTTACCAGCAGGGCTGTTTTCCCTATATTGCACTAAAGATCTTAGTCTGACCCACTTCCTATTTTCCTTGATTCCTAAGACTGTTATGGTTTTGCTCAACCCTTGGACTTCTTGGCTGCAGCAAATTAACTCATATTTTCAGCCTTTTTTCTGAGTATCACCTTAACCACTTACCTGGAATTGAATCCTAACTCTTCCCTAAGGACATGACTTCCTCATGTCCTTCTTTAAGCTGTGGTAGTTTTCTCTCCCATAATTCTTTGAGTCTGAAGTTAGGATAGATCCCCCCCTTCAGTGTTCTAAGCTTCTTTCAGATTATGATTTTTCTCTGTTGCCTAAAATATCCAGCTTTGTAGCTTATATCATTACATTCTACAGTCTGTCTCTCTTCTGTGTTGTAACCAATGACACCCTTTAGTTTCCCCCTTCCCCATTCCTGAAGATTTTAGCATATAAGCCATTGTTACTTTTTCCAATCTAAATTTTGTGAGAATTCTTTGTGATTTTAATAGTGATCTGAACACTTCTTCCAGAACCCTGGCTCCTTAATTCCTTGACTCTTCATCCTTCAATAATCTTGTCATCCACACTAAGTCACCCACTCTCATGGACATAATCTTGATATTTTCATTTTTAATAATTATGTCACCTCTACAGTCTTAGTTTCAGTTATTCAGTTTTCCACTTGTTAACTCATTATCCATCCAACTGCAACAATCCTTCAAGCCCTCAATACTTATTATCTATTGATCTTAGTGATTTTTACTCTTACAAGGTGAAATAGTATAATCTCTCATTTGCATGAACCCTCAATTCCTTTATCTATGCCTTTCTTCTTTCTACTCTAATTACTTTCCTCATCCTCAGATGACAGTCTTATTTCCTATTTTACCAAGAAAATAGAATCACATAGAAGGGGACTCTAGTTGTACTAATAATTACATCTATTAGTCTATTTCTATAGCCTATATATACTACATTCAATACTACTTTTATTAGGGATCATCCAACTGCAGCCGCTATAAAGACCAACCACCTCACTTATGGAAAGGAGTCCAGGTCCTCTCTCTCTCATCCAGCCATTGTTTCTTCTATTCAAAGAATCCTTGATGTCTTCTGTAATGCATTTTTACCATCAGCATATAAACATGCTGTAATATTGTTCATGTAAAAACAGAAACAAAAACCTTTCTTCACCACCCCCACCCCCCACCCCCTGTACTCTGCTATGTATTGTTCCCAATCTTAGCTCCCTTTCAGGAACTCTTCTCTTACTCTTTCCATATCTTCTTCCAATGTTTTGAAGCCACTGCAGTTAGATTTTCATTTTTACCACATTACCAAATTCTCATCCAAATGCCACCAATGTTGCATGTTGCCAAATGCCACCAATCTCCATGTTGCCAAATCACCTTGTCAATTTTCAGCCATCTTACATGACTATAAGATTTATTTGAGAGAGTTCATCTAAAACTGCTATTGGAATAGCCACACTTGGTTTTGCTTTTCTACCCTCTCAGTTCTCTTCAACTCTCACAGTTGAATGTTTTATTTTTGCTGGTTCTGCCTTATCTGAGCAAGCTCTACATTTAGGAGCATGCCAGGATTCAGTCCATAATACCATCTTTGTCTGTCTATATATTCTCTCTAGATGATCATACAGAGTCATCCCTTTAAAAGTCATTCAATACCACCTATGCACTGATGACTCAAGAATTTCTGTCTTCAGTCAGACTTATATATCCAACTGCCTCATCTTTATTTGATGTAAAATAGGCAATTGGTCTTAATATGCCCCAAACTGAATTTCTGATTTTCTCTTAAATCTATTCCTTTCTTAGTCATTTCCATGCATCCTTTCACTTCGTCAGGTTAGCGACTTGGGATCATCTTTAACTACTTTCTTTCTCTTATTCACTGTGTCAATCATCTGCGAGTCTTAACTGTTCTATCTTTTAATTATTTCATCTCTCTCACCACTATCATCCTGCTCTAAGTCACAAGAATTTCTTATTTTGCTTTATGAAGTAGCCACCCAGCTAATCTTCTTGCATCCATTCTTGCCATTTTAACCAAGATATGGAAACAGTGTAAGTGTTCATTAATAGATGGATGGATAAAAAAGTATGCACTCACACACATGCATATACCTATAGAGGAATATTATTCAGCCATAAAGGTTAAAATCTTGCCATTTGCAACTATGTGGATAGAATTTGAGGAAAATACACTAACTGAAATAAGCCAGATAGAGAAAGACAACTACTATATAATTTCATTTCCCTGACCCATTTATAAAATTCAAACTCATAGAAACAGAGAGTAGATTGGTAGTTGCCAGGGCTGAGAGGGAGGGGGGAGTAGCTAAAGATGATTAAAGCATATAAACTGCCAGTTAGAAGATGAAATTCTGAAGAGCTAATATATAGCATGTTGGCCATAATTAACCATATTGTCTTGCATACTTGAAAGTTGTTTAGAGGATAGATCTTAGGAGTTCTTAAGACAAACAACACGTGATTCTGTGAGGTGATAGATGTGTTAACTACCTATTATGGTAATAATTTCACAGTATATGCATATTTCAGATCACCATGTTATATACGTTAACTTTACTCAGTCACATGTCAATTTTATCAATAAAGCTAGGAAAAAAAGAAATTCTGAATCCACAGATAAGTGATGCTTTTTAAAAAGTCTACTATTTAAAGACATTGTGCAATTCATCATGCAGATAGTCTAAGGATAACATTTTGTCTCACTGATAGAGACAATGTATATGATACGTCCGTTCATTAAAAATAAAATTATTTTAACAAGTGTTGATTTTTCAAACAATTAATCTGCTTCTACAAAGAAGTCAGTATTCTTTTTATTCTTTCAATATTAGATCACAAACCATTTGTTGGTTTACAAAAATTATAAACTGTTTACTCTCAAATTTTCCTGAGGGCTGAGTATTATAATGAATTACAAATAAACATGTTATGGTGTTCTAAATCACAAACACCTCTGTTAAAGCCACACAGCCAAAGGCTAAAGGTGAACAGTTTTGGTAAGCAATAAAATTAATGTTTCTTTCTTTTTTTTTAATGAAATGTCCAATTAGTTTGCTAACCCAAAGACTGATTAAGTAAAAAAGGAGAAAAGTCTTGAATAAGTAGTAATGTATTCCAAATACTTAAAAATACTTAAAGGGAAAAAAAATACCACTGAAAGAATCCAATTTGTTAAATTTGTCTTTTCTACATAATTAGGTTAGGGGTGAGCCAACACTTACATTGAGTGGGTTAGTACTAAATTACAAAACTTCGCATACTACAGCAGAGTCAGCAGAAAGGATTTCATCTCTCCAGGGCTTGTAAGTGCAACTTGTCAGAGCAAGCACAATCTGTTTCTGATGTAATATTTATATTACATGTGCAGTGCTCTTCATCGCAAGGGTTTGTCTCCAAATTAGCACAGACCCATGACTTCAGTTGGGGCCATGACCTCTAATTTCCACTTGCCTGTGTTTTGAGGTTCCTTTGTGAACACATAAAACTGTGAGCAGGTGAAATTTTGCAGATTTGGGGCAATCAGGAGACAGAGTTTAAATTGTAGAACGAGTTCTGATTCAAACATTTTAAAACTTACTATTGTGAATTTTTGTTCTCTCAAGTATTTGTGATGTCTGTGTTTAATTCATCAATGTCACTGAAGCTGTTCATATTATAGAAGATTATAATAGTAATAATGATATTTTATTTATAGTAATCAACATAGGAGGCTTCCCCGATGGCTCAGAGGTAAAGAATTGGCTTGCAGGGCAGGAGATGCAGGAGATGTGAATTCAATTCCTGGAGTAGGAAATGGCAACATACTCCAGTATTCTTGCCTGAAAAATCCTATGTACAGAGGAACCTAGGTGGGCTACCATCCAAAGGGCTGCGAAGTGTCAGAGATGACTGAGCGAGCATGCAGCACAATTAACATAGTAATCATTTATTTAAGCTAAAAGCCCCCTCCAGGGTGTAAAAAATAAATTTCACAATTTTTCACTTTGTCAGTGATATTTGTCCATTTCTGACTACTGTAGCTAAGTTTAGTGACCCGCAAAGCCAGACGTATCCCTAAATCTTTCCATTTTTAGAGCAGGCATGTGACTTTGAAAGTAATCAAATTTATTTATGAATTTAAATGTAAATTATGCCTAATATCAGGATGAAATAAGGAATGTTAATATTAGCCTTACAATTGACTTTAGAGCTCAACAAACTTCATCCTCTTATTTTACATATGAGAAGACTCAGAATGATGTGTGATATGTTCCTTAGTGATTGGTTGGAGGAACCAAGTTCCTTGGAGCTCTTGTCAGTCTTTCCTTAGGAAAGATTAGTTACTCTTAGTTTTGAGAATCAAGGACTCTCAGTACATTTTTGCTTCTCAGAAGCAAAGAAGAACCCAGTCAGATGACTCAATGACATGCTTTTGGCTCAAGTTTGGCATCTCCCTGAATGTAGCAACCGTTTTGCCCACTAGCTTCTTGGGTGTAGTGTAGTGGAAATGAAAGATCATGAGAGTGGATGGGTTTCAGTGTACTAGTTATGGTCAGGTAGCCAACAAATTTCTAGCTCATAAGAAATATTAAAACATTTGGTAAGGGTTTTATGGTAGTTTTTAATGGAGGAGACTGTGTAGATCTTAGAAACTGAGTTCTACTTCTTTCAGAAGAAATATCCTGAGTGAAAGTAGTTCAGTTCATCAGCTAACACAGAAATATCCCTTAAAACTCTCAAATCCCTTTGCTCACAAACTTCTGGTCTGTAATTTGATAAACTGAATGGATTTTCTTACCAGAAAGGTTATGCCCCATGAAGACAAATAGTTCAAGGTTATAGGCCAATATATCTCCAATTTTAAATCAACTGTCATTCCGGTTTTTGAGATATTCTCTCGTGAATCTAGTTCACTTCAGTTCCTCAGATGTTTGCTAGACAAATGGGTCGTAAAGAACTTCTCCATGTATAGTCACTTCATGCAATTATGAAATGATTTACTGCCATGTTGGCCAAGGAAACTATAAGCAGGTTTTCTTATGTTAAACAAGTTCACAGAAACCTTGAAGGACTATCTCCCAGTAATAGGGCACAAAATGGTCCTCCAATAGGTAAAGTGTTGGGTTTGGAACGTTTTGTTACACTTCTTCAAGTTCTGAGACTTCCTGAAAGGACAGGAAACTCAACAGTTAAGGATCAGAACTGTCTGTTGGTGTCACTATATATATATAAATATATATATTCAAAGGAATTTGGTGATTAGGGTATCTCTGTTGGATTTTATGAGACTTTTTACTTGATTTAACCCTCTTGGTGATTCTGAGGCAGATAGAGATGATTTCAGTTACAGTCTTAAATCCCTGTTTAAGAGTGTTTATCAGACAGGAAACAGAGATACAAATGGTTTAATCAACAGTACAATTCCATTTGCAACTTCTATATAATTGTATATGTGTTCTGAATGGAATATCATCTTTCAGCACAGACTACATTTGTTCCAATAATTTTTTGAGAGTAGCATCAGCCTTTTGACTAGAATCAAGTTTTAGTATGGGGCAAAATTGCCCCACTTTTATTCTTGTTGGATAATCAAAATTTTTGGTAAAGATACATCTATAAATTCATAGTTGTTGTTTGCTCATTTAATCATGTCCAACTCTGCAACCCCTTGGACTGTAGTACTCCACATTCCTCTGTCCTGATTATTCCCAATCAATGATCACATTTATTGTCTATTTCTTCTAAACTATCAGTTCATGTAGCCAGAACTCATATCCTTTTTATGCAATATTGTGTACTCAATATATGTCCTATTAGAGCTTAATAGTTATCAGTAAGTGAAGAAGATCTTAATATGTGGAATGTTGAAACCAATCACAAAGAATGCACTATTCTTTTTTTTTTTTTTGTCACAGAATTCCTTTCAGTGCACTTAATTGAGAAACTGTTCCCTTTACCCTTACATGAACCAAAGAATCTTGCTCAAATTAAGAAATAAAAAGTGTCATTAAAAACAATAACAACCATTTGCATCTGTCCTATTTAAATGATAATCTAAATAGTATTCATTTAAGACAAGCATAAAGAGAGAACAATAAAACCCTTAACAAGAGATGTTCGGTGTTTTGCTTTTCTGTACAATTTAAAAGAATCCGGAATTCTGGGAGGTGGATCATAGAGGATCCTGCTGTGATTTATGTCTGACAGTGTTTTGCCTATGTTCTCCTCTAGGAGTTTTATAGTTTCTGGTCTTACATTTAGATCTTTAATCCATTTTGAGTTTATTTTTGTGTGGGGTGTTAGAAAGTGATCTAGTTTCATTCTTTTACAAGTGGTTGACCAGTTTTCCCAGCACCACTTGTTAAAGAGATTGTCTTTACTCCATTGTATATTCTTGCCTCCTTTGTCAAAGATAAGGTGTCCATATGTGTGTGGATTTATCTCTGGGCTTTCTATTTTGTTCCATTGATCTATATGTCTGTCTTTGTGCCAGTACCATACTGTCCTGATGACTGTGGCTTTGTAGTAGAGCCTGAAGTCAGGCAAGTTGATTCCTCCAGTTCCATTCTTCTTTCTCAAGATTGCTTTGGCTATTCAAGGTTTTTTGTATTTCCATACAAATCTTGAAATTATTTGTTCTAGTTCTGTGAAAAATGTGGCTGGTAGCTTGATAGGGATTGCATTGAATTTGTAAATTGCTTTGGGTAGTATACTCATTTTCACTATATTGATTCTTCCGATCCATGAACATGGTATATTTCTCCATCTATTAGTGTCCTCTTTGATTTCTTTCATCAGTGTTTTATAGTTTTCTATATATAGGTCTTTAGTTTCTTTAGGTAGATATATTCCTAAGTATTTTATTCTTTTCGTTGCAATGGTGAATGGAATTGTTTCCTTAATTTCTTTTTCTACTTTCTCATTAATAGTGTATAGGAATGCAAGGGATTTCTGTGTGTTGATTTTGTATCCTGCAACTTTGCTATATTTATTGATTAGCTCTAGTAATTTTCTGGTGGAGTCTTTAGGGTTTTCCATGTAGAGGATCATGTCATCTGCAAACAGTGAGAGTTTTACTTCTTCTTTTCCAATTTGGATTCCTTTTATTTCTTTTTCTGCTCTAATTGCTGTGGCCAAAACTTCCAGAACTATGTTGAATAGTAGCGGTGAAAGTAGACACCCTTGTCTTGTTCCTGACTTTAGCGGAAATGGGATCTAATTAAAATTAAAAGCTTCTGCACAACAAAGGAAAATATAAGCAAGGTGAAAAGACAGCCTTCTGAATGGGAGAAAATAATAGCAAATGAAGCAACTGACAAACAACTAATCTCAAAAATATACAAACAACTTCTGCAGCTCAATTCCAGAAAAATAAACGACCCAATCAAAAAATGGGCCAAAGAACTAAAGAGACATTTCTCCAAAGAAGACATACGGATGGCTAACAAACACATGAAAAGATGCTCAACATCACTCATTATTAGAGAAATGCAAATCAAAACCACAATGAGGTACCACTTCACACCAGTCAGAATGGCTGCGATCCAAAAATCTGCAAGCAATAAATGCTGGAGAGGGTGTGGAGAAAAGGGAACCCTCCTACACTGTTGGTGGGAATGCAAACTAGTACAGCCACTATGGAGAACAGTGTGGAGATTCCTTAAAAAATTGCAAATAGAACTACCTTATGACCCAGCAATCCCACTTCTGGGCATACACACCAAGGAAACCAGAATTGAAAGAGACACATGTACCCCAATGTTCATCACAGCACTGTTTATAATAGCTAGGACATGGAAACAACCTAGATGTCCATCAGCAGATGAATGGATAAGAAAGCTGTGGTACATATACACAATGGAGTATTACTCAGCTGTAAAAAAGAATTCATTTGAATCAGTTCTGATGAGATGGATGAAGCTGGAGCCGATTATACAGAGTGAAGTAAGCCAGAAAGAAAAACACCAATACAGTATGCTAACACATATATATGGAATTTAGGAAGATGGCAATGACGACCCTGTATGCAAGACAGGGAAAGAGACACAGATGTGTATAATGGACTTTTGGACTCAGAGGGAGGGAGAGGGTGGGATGATTTGGGAGAATGACATTCTAACATGTATACTATCATGTAAGAATTGAATCGCCAGTCTATGTCTGATGCAGGATACAGCATGCTTGGGGCTGGTGCACGGGGATGACCCAGAGAGATGTTATGGGGAGGGAGGTGGGAGGGGGGTTCATGTTTGGGAACGCATGTAAGAATTAAAGATTTTAAAATTTAAAAAATAAATAAAATTTTAAAAAAAATAAAATAAAAAAAAAATAAATAAATAAAAGAATCCGGGAGAATTTTTAAGCCTTTTCTAAATTTATCTTTTATGTGATAATAGTTATCTGATAGTCTCTCTATCCTCATTTGTTTAGTGAGAGTCATGGATAGATTTATATTCTGTTTAATATATGCTATATGTACTATAACATACATTAACTTAATTTTACAGTATTTACATGATAACTATTTCTTCTCATTTACTCTGGGAATATTGAAAATAAAACAACTGAAGTATACTGTGTTGTGTCATAAACTATTATACTTTCTGTAATAGGGCCAGCATGGGAAGTCAGATGTTCATACGCGAAGCTCACATGTTCTTTCTACTGCGTCAGGGAGCCCAAGATTCCATAGTTGGTCAAGATACTGGTATGTCTTATTTCCAGCTTTATGATTCCCATATCAAGTGTAATTCTACCCCTCTCTACCATCTCATATCTGAGTTCCTGACTTTCAGAAAAAATATCTCCAGTCTTTTAGCTGTTTGACTGTTAAAAATTCATAATAAGCAAATATATCATGTTCAAGTTCTCACTATCTCTGTTCAAAAAAATGGCAGAGGATCTGAACTTTTCCTAATTTTGAAAATAAATTTTATTTGTAAATATAATACAGGTTGGAAATTACAAAAAACATTTTTAAAAAAAGGAAATATAGCAAATATGCAAAAAGGAATGAAGGGAGTAAGGGAGGGAAGAAAGGAAGGAAAAAAGCAAGAATAGAAAAATAAATTTTATCAAGACAGATAAAATATCCTAACATTCCCCCGAAAACTTGCTGCTCTTTTCTATGTTTATATATTAGTCAATCATAGATATTATAGTTCAGTTCAGTCGCTCAGTTGTGTCCAACTCTTTGCGACCCCATGAATCGCAGTACGCCAAGCCTCCCTGTCCATCACCAACTCCTGGAGTTCACTCAGACTCAACGTCCATTGAGTCAGTGATGCCATCCAGCCATCTCATCCTCCGTCGGCCCCTTCTCCTCCTGAGCTATATATTATAATTTTTTAATAAAAATGAGAATGTACATCCCCTAAGGCCACCAGTATATATAATAATATTTGCTATAGTAATTTTGTCATAGAAAAGAAATTGCTAATAATTTGAATATTTTTGAGTAAGAAATTGTTGAGCAAATTATTTATTTATTTGAGAATTTATTTCTCATGGAATATAAATCAATTGTGCTTTTCATAAGTTAGAGTCATATATATACTAGCCTGGAAAATTGACTGTAGTAAAAATTGATGTTAAAAAATAAGAGCAAGTTTCAGAGTAATAATTTTAGTATACTCACGTTTATGTGTAAAAGATTTTAAAAGATAGAAAAAGGCATTTGTGTTACTAGAAGCATAGGAAAAAAACTGGCAACCTGTGTGCCAATCTGTTACTGCAGGTTATTTTAAGAGATTCAGATCTGGAGCAAAGAAGGAAAGTATATTCTATTTTATTCTCTTTATATACCTCTGCATTATTTAAATTGTTTGAAACCTATATTACCTTAAAATTAAAAAGAAAATCTTCATGCTATGTTTTAAAATTTCTATTGAAATCAAACCTAGACTGCCATAGTATTATGAAATATTCATACTATATGGTAATACAAATTAAAATAGAATCAAACTATCTTTAACAAAAGAGAAGTCTAGAAAACCTCAAAATAGTTAATGACACACACATACAAACGATAGTTGTGTCCCTTGGTCATTTTTTTTAAGTTTTTTTGTTTTTTTTCCCCCTAAATTGAAGTATAATTGATTTACAACACCATATTAGTTTCAGGTATATAGCCCAGTGATTCAGTTACACATATATACTTTTTTCAGATTCTTTTCCTTTATAGGTTATTGTAAAATATTGAGTTTAGTTCCCTGTGCTATACAGTAGATCTTTATCTAGTTTATATATATTAGTGTGCATATGTTAATTTAAACCTTTAATTTATTCCTCCCCCTGCTTTCCCCTTTGGCAACCACGTTTATTTTCTGTGTCTAAGGGTCTACTTCTATTTTGTAAACTTGTTAATTTGTATCATAGTCTAGATTCCGCATATTAGTGGTATCATATGGCATTTGTCTTTCTCTTTCTGACTTACTTCACTTAGTATCATAATCTCTGGGGCCATCCATGATGCTGCAAATTACATTATTTTATTCTTTTTATGGCTGTGTGCACACACACATGTATACACATACATACATACATATATATATATATATGTATACCACATATTTTTTATCCATTCTTCTGTCAGTAGACATTTAGGTTGTTTCCATGTCTAGGCTATTGGGAATAACGCTGCAATGAATCATGCTTTTGGAATACAATCAAATGTTTTATTAGGGTTCTCATAATTGTCAAGCAACAGAGAGTTGAAATTCAAACCCAAACTTTATTTAATGTAGGTATCCCATACATTAGTAGAGAAATTGTGGGGATGCAATCTATTGAAACAAAAGAAGATTTTATATGAATGTTCCACATGGCACAGAAACGCCTATGATTGAGCATCACCCTATCCCAAAGTTTTGGAAAGGTATATGGATGTAATTTTTCCTTTAGAAAATTTTGTTACCTTAGGTTGGTTAGATTTTTTAAATTTAAAATTAGCTGGTGACCATGTTACTGAGTCCAAGCTCACTCTATTAGCTACATGATAGGCCAGTGAATCCTAGAGATGAGATGCGGAGGCAAGGAATACAACTTTCTTCAGAAAGCTGGCTGATGGAGAAGAGGGCAGACTAATGTCTCAGAACAACCATCGTTAGGGTCGGTTCTTTTATGGATCTGAGATGAGGGAAAGTGAGGAAACAAAATAAAAAGGCCATTTAATCTTGAAAGTACCTCCTTGAATGGTAGGCCTCAGGTAGGTGGCTATGTTAATTCCTTCCTTCCTGCCATCTACAAATGGATAAGGTTTGGAACAAAGGCACTTTAGCTTAGTAGTCAGGCAGAGGAGCAGGTCTCTGAGGCAGTCCATCATGTGTGATTGTAATAACAAAAGCAGCCAAAGAAACAGATCTAGCATGGAAGAGTCTAAATTGACTCTTTCCTGTTACACAATCACAAAACCTTCAAAATTCAGAACCATTCAGTCAGAATCAAGACTAGCATTGCTCTTGTGAGGTCCTCTATTATCTTAATTTAATATTACTTATATCCACTGAGAAAATAAAAATAGCCACATTTAGACATGGCCAACTACTACTCCCTAATTATTTGCCCCATCCCATATATATTGCAAGTCCTAATGTGACAATGTTATCAGTGTGGGATAGAGTGAGGGAGAGACACAGAGACAGAGAGACAATGACAGAAAGATGGAGAGAGAGATGGGATTGAAGGATGAAACAGACAGAACAGGCTCCATCTTGAAAACAGGACTCCATCTTGGGTCGGACTGTGGACTTTGAGATATATGCCCAGTATCTATGGAAACGACATACCAATGGAAAACCAGACACCCCACCCCCCCAACACACACCCGTGAGGGAGCCTCAGGACTTGTGTCACCTAAAAGAATATGTGAATCATCTCTGTAACAGGACAAGGTTGTAAACCCCATTACGCTTATGACCACAGGCCTATTGATAAATGTCCACTGGCTAACTATCTAGGCTTATGACAAATGAATCATGGGTTAACTTTGATGGTATCTCTCTTTTACCTTGTCCAGACTACTTTCAGGGAATTTGGGGAGGTAGGTTTGAGCATGTACGTTTAGGGTATATAAGGTTTTCACAGAAACTGGTCGGGGTCCTTGGCTAAGAGGAGATTCTGCCTTGGGCCTGCCAGTGTAATAAACTGCACTCCACTATCTGAATTGTCCTTCTGAGTGAGTTTGTTTCCCAAAACGTGTGGCAACAACAGTGACCCCATGAAATGTAGCCTGACAGGCTCCTCTGTCCGTGGGAATTTTCTAAGCAAGAATGCTGGAGTGGGTTGCCATGCCCTCCTCCAGAGGATCGTCCCAACCCAGGGATCAAACCCAGTTCTCCCACACTGCATGCAGATTCTTTACCCTCTGAGTCACTAGGGAGGCCCAGAGAACTGCATAGACAGATACTAAGAAATAGTCAATATATTAAAGTTAATAAATATGTTAAAAATAAAAGGAATTTTTGTTAAATCTATGTTTTGAGGGAAATGAGTAAAAGTATCAATAGCAGTTATTTCTAGGTGATACAGGTATAATATTTTTGCTTACGGCATATCTACATTTCTGGATAGGTTATATTATTAAAACAAAGCAAAAGTACAATGTTACTTTAAAAATAGGAAAATAAAATCCTATTCAGTTGTGATATTTGTGTAGCCTCATATGATCATTCAGAGGTGTGATATATTTTGCACATGAATAGATGGGGGATGGTGATGAGGATCTAGGAGCATTTTCTGCTTTTAGATCATCATGTGCCCCTTGGTTGAATTTTGGAATGATTAGGAAAGATTTTAAGAATACCCAAGCCTAGGTCCCAATTTTTGGAGATCCTGATTTATTTCATCTTGAGCTGAGGCTTGAGTATGAACCTTTTTAAAAGCCCTGCCAGTGATTGTAATGTGCAACCAAGTTTGAAAGATATACCACTGTAACAAAGTCCAACCTCACTCTTCTTGCCGCACAATAGGCCAGTTAACCCTAGAGACAAAGGTGTTGAGGCAAGAAATAGGACTTTATTCAGAGAGCTGAGTGACCTAGAAGATGGCAGACTAATGTCTCAAAATAATCATCTTGTCAAGGCCTGGATGCCAGGTTTTTTATAGATCAGAGATGGGAGGAGGTGAGGAAACAAAGTAAAAAAGCAATTTAATTCTTGCAAATATCTCCTAGAAGGGCAAGTCTTAGCCAGGGGATGTGTTAGTTTCTCTCCCTTACAGTTATTTCATGGTTGGTGTGACATAGAATATCTCCTGTCATATTAATAAACAATGATGCCACAGCTATCCGTGATTTTGGTTCCCCAAATGTGAATTTCTGAGTCTCGCCAATCAGCAGCAAACAAGGGGCACCATTTTCCACACAAAGAATGCAAGAATGTCACAGTCCTTCATAGCTGGGCAGTGTGAGGCTATTTCCTTGTGAGCCAAACAAAGACACCCTAGCCCAAAGGTCGGGAAGAGCGGGCAGGGCAGGGCTCCTTGAGGCAGGCCATTATGTTTGCCTATAATAACAAAAGCAGCAAAACAAGAGTTAAAGTTACAAAAGCAAATCCAGTATGGAGTCAAAATTAACCCTTCCCAGTTTTAACACTTTAATCTTTTCTTTTCAAAATAAATCTCATTTCAAACAAGGGCCTTTTTCCACATTAAAATATAGATGCATGACTAGGAATGAGCCTTCATTTATTCTAGGTCATGTCATCATCCGGGCTTCCTTTGTGGCTCAGCTGGTAAAGAATCACCTGCCATGCGAGAGACCTGGGTTGGATCCCTGGGTTGGGAAGATCCCCTGGAGAAGGGAAAGGCTGCCAACTCCAGTATTCTGGCCTAGAGTATTCCATGGATATCCATGGAGTCACCAAGAGAGGGACATGGCAGAGCGACTTTCACTTTCACTTTCATGTCATCCACTTCCCTAATCCACCTTCATCTTGGAGTATTCTCTAGTTCCTTATTCACGTCCTATATTCCTTTAAAAACAAAATATAAATTCCTTTCATACCACTAAATATTACACAAAAATTTGAAAGTATTTCACTCAGTATTACTTTCCCAGTAACAGTTCTCATTTTATATTAATTCATTCAGTTGATCTGCTCTCCTCCAAGACTGAGTATGTTAGAAGTTCTATAGCCCAAGCCCTCCCCCCAACCCCCAACACCCAAAAATAACAGCTTCCCTCCTGTGGGAGCACATAGTCACAGTTCATTTGTCAGTTTTATAACTCTAAAATGCACATACATGTTAATAAATGCATGATTTGAGCTGGACCTGTTTCTGTATAAGATAAAAATGTTTATTAAATTCTGATTTCTTTTATACTACCCTCAAATCACCTTGGTCAACATCTCTTAGCCTTGTTCTGTCTGATGAAATAATAATTCCATAGTGTACCAGGTGGTAGGGCTAACCTGAGATTGCCATTTTACTTTCTCTGGTACTATTTTCAACTCTGGTAGATGAAAAATTACTGCAATTAATCTACCATGTTACTTCATAGACAATGAAAATACCTAGCACTGAGGGAGTACTCTTCATCAACAGGACTCTAAGCAACTGATACACAATTTTTCTCAGGAAGCTTCTCAGGAAGCTTCACAATGGCCATGAACACTAGGCAGGCAGTTATCATCCCCATGCTCCCTACTGAGAACCCAGAGCACGGAGAGATGAATAACTTACTCAAGTTCACACCAGATACAACTAAAATTTTGCTACACAAGGATGTAACTAAATATTTTGCTATCCATCCAATGTTCGTTGAAATATTATTTTTACTTTTTACTTTACAAAGCAAAATTTCAGTTTGTTACCAACTGGAATACTGTTCAAGAATCTAGGAAAATCATTTATGTCCTCTAGAGGTCCCTATTTTTTAACTGATTTTTGATAGAATTTGGCAATAACTTCATCATCATTTGTATCTGCATTAAAATACACTGTCACACTGACTACTGTCATCCATGTATGCTCTGGTGCCTCATTCATACGTAAGTGACACCTTACTAATCACCATATGTTTTAATAAAATACATTGTAGCATTAATGTATTGCTTTACAGCCTTGAAAATAATTATATATTTTTCAATAAGAATTGTCACTAAATCATAGCATTATATAAACTATTTCCTTTTTATAGAGGAAAAGGTTATTAACTAGCCATAAAGAGGCCAAATTTTAATACCCAATTTGTGTAAACAAAATAAAAAGTTAACTTTGTTTTTGAAATAGTAGATTGCAAAGAAAATAATGAGTAGGTTTCAAATATCTCCCAAGCCCTTCTTATGTAAAGCAATACTAAAATACTACTACAGTATATCAGCTAATCTGATGGAACAAGGAGTAGGAAAAATAACTCAAAAGATTAAATCACTTAAAAGTATGCTGTTTAATTTTAAATTTCACACTCACACACACACACACACACACACACACAAACACATATGCATATATACCAAGATATTTTCACTTATTCATTATTTACTCATTTAAGTATTTTTTGTGTGTCTAATATAGGCTTGTCACTTATTTGCTGTCCTCAAGGAACTTGTTTTCTTGAAATTGAAATTCACTCAGTCCTGTCCGACTCTTTGCGAGTCCGTGGACTATACAGTCCATGGAATTCTCTAGGACAGAATACTGGAGTGGGTAGCCTATCTTCCCAACCCAGGAATCAAACCAGGGTCTCCTGCATTGCAGGTGGATTTTTTCATCAACTGAGCTATCAGGGAAGCCCATAGTTTTCTTGAGGGATCTAAATGCAAATCAAATAATCATATAAACGAATGGAAAATTTTGATTTTGATATGTATCATGAGAGAGAAATAAGTGATGTCTAAGAGAATAAAGCTGATAGATTTGACATATTCTTATGTCAAGTAAGATGTTATTAGACTTAGTCTAATAAGATCCTAATATATTATTCTTCTTGTAACTTCCTGAAGTGAAGTGAAGTCACTCAGTCGTGTCCAACTCTTTGCAACCCCATGGACTGTAGCCTACCAGGCTCCTCTGTCCATGGGATTTTCCAGGCAATAGTACTGGAGTGGATTGCCGTTTCCTTCTCCAGGGGATCTTCCCGACCCAGGGATTGAACCCAGGTCTCTTGCATTATAGACAGATGCTTTACCATCTGAGCCACTGTAACTTCCTAGCTACTCATAAAACTGGATAGAGAGGAAAACACCAGGTGATATGTCAATATTTCTCAAATAAAACACAATAGGTATGCTGCTATCCTCTCTCTTTTCTCCCTTCACATAAATCAATTTCCCAATATACAGATTTAAACATACAGAAAAAATTAAATGGATTTGATGAGTACATAAGATGAAGATAAGAAGCCCTTTTAACCATTTTTATATTAATGCAGAAGTCCATTTCCATGAGTTTTAGACCTGAATCAATACTTGAAATACATAATCATTTTAAATTAAACATCATATACTCTTTGACTTTGTTTAATCAGGAAAAGTTGGTTCAAGTTAATAAATCACAGATGAGTTTTCTGTTGTGTATCTGTACAGACCTAAGAAAAAATGTATTAGGAATGCCTTTGCACTACATTAAAAATGTTCTAAAAGTAATAAGCAAAAGCTTATTATTTGGACTCTGTAATTCATAGAACATTAAAATGAGAAGAAATCTTAGTTGTCATAAACACATTGTATTCCTTCATCCCCCAAGCCCTGTTTCTTGAATGAAGGACCTCACGGCCAGCAAGACTAAAAATGACTACTAGAAATTCAAGTATTCGGAAAAGCATGAGGAAGAGCATAGCATTGTGGGGAAAAAAATACCTGTCTAGTCATCAGACAGATATAGGCTTAAGTCTTCCTCTATCAGTTATATTTTTCACTTTCAGAGTGCACTTCCACACCACTGATTCTGCCTTTTCATCTTTCAAGTCTCATCAAAAGTTTAACTTATAATAACTTTGTCTTCATGGCTTCTACTCTACACTTAGGGCCTGTAATACTTGTTTTTGCAGTTAATCTCACAAGTGTTAGTTTTCCCTATGAAGCACTCAAGGGCAAGGTGTTTATGCTATTTATCTGATTATACATTATTTGTACTCATTTTTAACTCTCTTGCAAATAGGAAATGTCTCAAAGGTTTTATTCAACCTGTTAATTAATGAGGAGACAAGTAAGATGTTAAAAATGGTTCTGAGAAGGTTTGAAGAGATAGGTATTTGTAAACAATTTAATAAAGGAATGTTATGGTAAAAATGCTAAGTTAAACATAGACCTGATTAATACCAACAGAGCAATAAACCATAACCTTCTATATTTTCACTGGTCAGAGGTACATCTATCTCTACCAAACAAAAACATATAATTTTATAATTTAATGTCAGTTCACTAGATATGGGCCTATTTTATAATAAAGTGAGTTAAAATGTATTACTTAACACTGGGTGCAGGTGCTGCTGCTGCTGCTGCTAAGTCACTTCAGTCATGTCCGACTCTGTGTGACCCCAGAGACGGCAGCCCACCAGGCTCCCCCATCCCTGAGATTCTCCAGGCAAGAACACTGGAGTAGGTTGCCATTTCCGTCTCCAATGCATGAAAAGTAAAAGTGAAGTCGCTCAGTTGTGTCTGACCCTCAGCAACCCCACGGACTGCAGCCTTCCACACTCCGCTGTCCATGGGATTTTCCAAGCAAGAGTACTGGAGTGGGGTGCCATTGCCTTCTCCGTAACACTGGGTGATATATATATATATATATATATATATATATACAGAAAGAAAAAATATATGCCATCCACATTTTGCCGAATTTTGAAGTCTTGGATTTTTTTTTAACATCCAAGAATATGTGCACAAATAAAAATGTTTGTCAGGTGGATGAATAAACAAATGCATCAACATAAGTTACCATATAATTTAATATGTCTGAATGTCAGTTTTCTTATCTATAATGAAAAATTATTTGTTTTACCTTTTGGGAAAAATAAAAAGGATCATAATTAAATATCATATGCCTCATGTCTGCTCTCAGTAAATCTCACTTCTTGTCCCTCACTTTGATTACTGTTAAGCATCAATGATTTTCACTATTATTTCTCCCAGCTCACTGATTCATTCCTCTGCGTCATTTAGCCTAGCTGTTGATTCACTCTAGTATCTTTTCCATTTCAGTTATTGTTCTTCATCTCTGTACGGTTGTTCTTTTACATTTTCTCTTTGTTAAAAATTTATATTTTATCATTCTATGCATTCATTCCTCTTCCAAGTTCTTGGATCATCTTTTTAATCACTACCCTGAGCTCTTTTTCAGATAGACTGCCTACCTCCACTTTACTTAGTCCTTCTTCTGGGGTTTTATCTCGTTCCTTCATTTGGAACATGTTTCTCTGTTGCCTCATTTTTCCTAAGTTTCTGTTTGTGTTTTTATGTATCTTGTAGGTTTCTTATGTTTTCCAACCTTGGAGAAATGAACTTCCATAGGAGGCGTCTTATGCAACCCAGCAGCACACTCATCCTCTCATCACCTAAGGTAAGTGCTCTAACAGTTCCTGCAGTGAGATCTGCATGAATCTGTCTCTGTGGTGAGCTAACTATATGGATGGTCTGGTAGGCTTGGTTGGCCCCTAGTTTGGTTGGGTGCCAGGCTCCACCTTGTGTGTATGTTCCCAACACTGTTTGGCAGAACCAGGTCAAGAGGTCACTGACTGCAGAGCCCAAGGTGCCCTGGGGCAATTGTTGGCATGAGCCAGAGGGCAGAGTCAGGATCCAGAAGACATCAGGACTTTTATTTCCCTACTGGTGGTGAAGACCATTCCTGGAGTTAATGCTGGACTGCTGGCAGTTGAGCTGGAGCCTGGAACCTGGCTGCAGGGTCCAGGGATCCCAGAACTGATGTCAGACCACTGGCTGCAGGGAAATGGTTCCTGACACAGCTGGATATGGGATCCAGGATGTCCCAAAGCTTGTGTTGGCCTGCTAGTGGGCAGGGCTAGGGGCCAGGGGCCAGGTAGTCTCAGGGAAGATTCTGGCCTGCTGCTGTTAGGCTAAGTCTACAGGCTGAAAAATTGAGGTTTTCTCCTGTTTAGCTTCTGCTCTCTGCTGGTTGGTGCTGGTCCAGAGGCTCAGGCAGGTTCCCTGGAAGGCACGGCTGGGGTCCATGGGCTCTGGGACTCTTGCCTGCCCGTTGTTGTGTAGAGCTGGGTTTTGGACCCTCTGATGGGCAGGGCCATGTCCAGAGGCTGCTGGGGGCTTGGAGATCTTCATGCAGCTTGTCAGCTTATGGGTGAGGCTGTGTCCCTGCTATTCTGGGCTGTTGGACAAAGCCAGGTCTGGTGCTAATGAGCTGGAGGGAGGAATCCACAATGGCTGCCTCTACCACCAGCATCCATGTGGTAAAAGGAGCTCCCCATAATGGCTGCCACCAGGGTCTATGTCCCCAGAGTGGGCCTCAGCCACCCACTGCTTCTCTGGAAGACTTCCTAAGACCAGCTCGTAGGTCTGGGACATGTTCCATCAAATTACTTCTTTAGTCCTGAGTATCTAAGTGAGTGATACTTTATGTGCACCATTAAGTGTGAAATCTCTATTTCCCATAGTCCTTTGAGACTCCTGAAATTAAGCGACACTGGCCTTCAATGCCAAATGCTCTGAATTCACCCTGACATGGAACTCAGTACTCTCATGCCTGTGGGAGAAACTCTGCAATGCAATTATTCTCCAGCTTATGGGCTGCTCACTCAGGGATATGAGACTCAACTGTATCTGTCCTTCCTTCTCATCTTGTTGTGGTTCCTTCTTTATGTCTTTAGTTGTAGAAGGTTTTTTGTTTTTTGTGTTTTGGTGGGTTTTGGTGTTTTTCATAAAGGGTTATTTTGCAGATAGTTGTGATTTTGGTGTGCCCATGAGAGAAGGGGAGTTCAGTATCTTTCTATTTGGCCAGTCCTCTATCACTACTGGCTCAGGGGCAGCAATAGCTACAGCAGTGGTGCACCCCATGCTACCCCCAAAAGTGTGGAGACAGTCCCCTCACTTTGCTTTCTCATTCTTTATTCAGTGTTTTTCCCAGAATGCCTGTCACTTGTCTGTCAACTACACCATACTTTTTTTTTTTCATGTGTAGAGTCTGGCTTAATCATGCCTTTATGCAGTAGCAGAAACTCCTTGACTATGAAGTGTTCGGGAGGCAAAGACAGCAATAGCAATGTGCATCACAGCTGCAAGTTATTAGCTTATTAGTGCAATATTCCAGCACCTTGTTCTCTTGCTTCTTATATTATCTACCCAAGGCTACTGTATTTTTTCTCTCAAATTCTCTACCTGTTGGTTTACTCACATATCCCACCAGGTTTCATCTCAGGCATATACTACTTTTTCTTAATTTATTATGCTCCTAGCTGTGGAACAAAGATGGCCTGGAGCACTTTTAAATCAGGGGCATGTGATGGGAATTGTTTTTTTCCTTCATGTTTTGTCAGTGGCACAACTGAACCTCCTGTTTTGTTTGCCTTTAAGCATATGGTGATGCTCGTCATCAATTCACTACATCCCTGTTTTCAAGGGAGAGTGTTGTGGTGGTGATAGTCCTTGTCAGCCTTCCTCTATTTGCATATTAAACTAACTGCTGCAAGGATGGAGTGTAGAGGGCATGAAGGAGATCATTATTCTTGAAGTAAAAAATAATAATGACCTTGCTTCTTAAAGATAATAGCACTTTAGGATTTTTTAGTACATCAAAAAGAAGAAAAACAAGGAATAGGAAGCATGAAAGTATGACGTGATAATAACAATCTCAAAGGATAATCTAGGTACTCACTAGTTTTTTTCTAGTATTGAAATATAGTTGACATATAGCATCTTGTTAGTTTCATGTATAATGTATAATGATTTTCTATTTGCATACATTATGCAATGATCATCACGATAAGTCTAGTAACCATCTGTCCCCATATAAATATATTGCATTATTATTGATCATTTTCTTTAGGCTATATATTACATCCCTCGTGGCTTATTCATTTTTTAACTAGAGGTGTGTACCTCTTAATACTCTTTACCAATTTTACATGTACTAATTGTACTTCTGTTTGACTTACTGTGCATAGCATAATATCCAGAAAATCCATCCATGTTGTACTTCCCAGCAACCACCCAATAATATCCTCTATGGGTCTGTTTTATTTGTCTTTTAGATTCCACATATAAATGAGCTCACATAGTATTTTTATTTCTCTGTTTGACTTATTGTGCATAGCATAACACCCAGAAAATCCATCCATTTTGTGGTAAACAGAAAAATTTCACTTTTTTGAATGAGTAATATTCCATCACACACCCACCCCCTACCCCCCGTGCACACACACACACACACACACACACACACACACACACACACACACACCACATCTTCCTATCCATTTATCTATCAATGGTCACTGCCATATGATCCAAGAGTTTTGCTTCTGGGTATTTACACAAAGAAAAGAAAAACAGTAATTTGAAAAATTTTATGCACACTAATTTTCATTGCAGTATTATTTACAATAGTTAAAATATAAAAGCAACACAAATGTTTTTTAAATTAATCTAAATTGTTTATATATTTAGCAAAGATTGGTATTCCTGACAGAAACAAAACATAGAAAGCAAAAACTAAACCTCATCCCCACTAGATACAGTTATACCTGTTTTACAAAGTATTTTACTGGAGTATAGTTGCTTTATACTGCATCTCAGTTCCTTCTGTACAGCAAAGTGAATCAGTCATATATTTACAACTGATATATATTATATATATATATATATATAATATATATCCTCTTTGTTTGGATTTCCTTCCCATTGATGTCACCCCAGAATACTGAGTTCCCTGAACTATACAGTAGGTTTTCAATAGTTATGTATTTTATGTTGCTGTTGTTCGGTCATTAAAATCATGTCTGACTCTGCAACCCCATGGACTATAGCACGCCAGTCTCCTCTGTCTTTCTCTTTCTCCCAGAATTTGCTCAAATCATCTCCATTGAGTCTGTGACACTATCTAATCATCTCAGTCTCTGCCTTCCCCTTCTCCTTTTGCCTTCAGTCTTTCCCAGCATCAGGGTCTTTTCAAATGAGTCAGCTCTTTGAATCAGGTGGCCAAAGTATTGGAGCTTCAGCAACAGTCCTTCCAGTGAATATTCACAGCTGGATTTCCTTTAGGATTAACTGATTTGATCTCCTTGCAGCCCAAGGGACTCTCAAGAGTCTTCTTTAGCACCATAGTTCGAAAGCATCAATTCTTCAGTCCTCAGCCTTCTTTATTGTCCAACTCTCATATCCCTACATGACTGCTGGAAAAATCATAACTTTGACTATACAGACCTTTGTCAGTAAAGTGTTGTCTCTGCTTTTTAGTACACTGTCTGGGTTTTTCATGGTTTTATTTCCAAGGAGCAAGTGTCTTTTAACTTCATGGCTGCAGTCACTGTCTGCAGTGATTGTGGAGCCCAAGATGTTTAAGTCTGTCACTGCTTCCACTTTTTCCTCTAATGTTTTCTGTGAAGTGATGGGACCAGATGCCATGATCTTAGTTTTTTGAATGTTGAGTTTTAATCCAGCTTTTTCATCCTCCTCTTTCACCCTCAACAAGAGGCTCTTTGGTTCCTCACTTTCTGCCTTTAGAGTTGTATCATCTGCATATTAGAGGTTGTTGATGTTTTTGCTGCCAATCTTGTTTCCAGCTTGTAACTTGTCCAGTCCATCATTCTGCATGATGTACTCTGAATATAACGTAAATAAACAGGGTGACAATAAACACCCTTGTCGTACTCCTTTCTCAATTTTGAACTAGTCAGTTGTTCCATATAGGGTTTTAACTGTTGCTTCTTGACCTACATACAGGTTTCTAAGGAGACAGGTAAGGTGGTCTGGGATTCCCATCTCTTCAAGAATTTTCCAGTTTGTTTTGACCCACAAGCCAGAGGCTTTAGCATAGTCAACAGAGCTCAAGTCGATGTTTTTTCCTGGAAATCCCTTGCTTTCTCCATGATACAATTAATGTTGGCAATTTGATCTCTGGTACCTCTGCCTCTTTGAAACCCCGCTTGTACATCTGGAAGTTCTTGGCTTACATACTGCTTAAGCCTAGCTTGAAGGATTTTGAGCATTACCTTGCTAGCATGTGAAATGAGCACAACTTTGTACAGTAGTTTGAACATTCTTTGGCATTGTCCTTCTTTGGGATTGGAATGAAAACTGAGTTTTTCCAGGCCTATGGCCACTGCCAAGTTTTCCAAATTTGCTGACATACTGAGTGAGTGCAGCACTTTAACAGTACCATCTTTTAGGCTTTTAAATAATTGAGCTGGAATTCCATCACCTCCACTAGCTTTGTAGGTAGTAATGCTTCCTAAGGCCCACTTATCCCTTCACACTCCAGAATGTCTGGCTCAGGGTGAGTGACCACACCATTGTGGTTATTCATGTCATTAAGACCTTTCTTGTATAGTTCTGTGTATTATTGCTACCTTTTCTTAATCTCTTCTTCTTTTAGGTCCTTAATGTTTCTGTCCTTTATCTTGCCCATCCTTTGCATGAAATGGTCTCTTGATAACTCCAACTTTCTTGATGAGATCTCTAGCCTTTCTCATTCTGTGGTTTTCATCTATTTCTTTGCATTATTCATTTAAGACCTTATTTCTCCTTGCTATTCTTTAGAACTCTGCATTCAGCTAAGTATATCTTTCCCTTTCTCCCTTGCCTTTCACATCTCTTCTTTTCTCAGCTATCTGTAACACCTTGGGTGGCCATTCATGGCTTGGTCATATCTTCATTGAGTTACAGAAGCCCCTTCACCAAGATAAGGCTATGATCCTCCCATGCTCCACCTTGGTGTTCCTATGTTTGTTCTCTATATCTGTATCTCTATTTCTGCTTTGCAGATAGGTTCATCAGTAACATTTTTCTAGATTCCACATACATGTGTTAATATATGGTATCTGTTTCACTCGTTCTGAGTTACTTCACTCTGTGATATTTTAAATGACTTTTCTTTGAAATGTAAAGAAACCTATAATGTTTTACTGTCAAGAATATTGTGATTGACTAAAATTGCCACTGTCATGGACATTAAACATATTTAAACACCAGAATAAGCAACAGCGATAAAGATGGTGATAAAATAGTTAAGCAAATAAATTTAATTGGCTCTTTTCGAGGGATTTACAAAACCAGTAATATGAGAAAAGGTTTATTGCAGGTGTTTGGTCAATGTTCTCTCAATTATTTTGTGAAATTAAGGAGTGTAAATATGAGGAACCTAGAATATAGGGTCAAAAATATAAGAAATAATTAGTTTTCCTTTTTCAAGAGACCACAACAAATCAAGGTGCTCAAGTAAGATTTGTATCTTTCATAAAATTTTACAGGTGAAATTTAAATAAATTTCCTCCTCCTTTCCTCTACAAAAAACTGGTTAATAGTTGCTTATTATAAATTAAATCTTTCAAATACTTGGGGACAGTTAAGTATCCTCTTAGCTTTCTTTCTCCAATATAAAATTGCTTATAAACTAATTTATGAATCATGCACATACCTTTAGAAGAAGCATAGTACATAAATTAACAACCCCCCCTTGAGGAATAAACTCCTGTGTTCCTTTTAAAATATAAGCAACACTTCCCATTTATATGGGCAGCATCACATATATCATTTGAATAACAGTGCTTTGTTTACATTTAGTATCTTTGTACAAAAATGCAAACCAGTTCTCTTCTCTTGGAGAGAAGTTCACTCTTTACAACTCTTTTAGGAGACAGGGAAAATCCTCTCTAAATATAACAGCAGTGTTGGTGTTTTCTCTTACAGATTTCCATGGATCAAAATTTAGGGTAGCATTCCATTGGGAAAAGAAGGAAGGAAGGGAGAAAAGAAAGGAGAAAAGAAAAAAGGGAAGAAAAAAATAAAACCTGAAAAGGAAAAAAAAAAAACCACCATGTCATTTTTTATTCATTATTAATTGCTTCCTTTCATTTTCTCTCATTTATTCCTCTCACAGCTTCTCCAATGTTTCCTTGCTCCCCAAATTATCATTTCCAGAACTCATGCTCCTTTTCAGTTTAATGGCCCATTCTTCCTTATATTGTGTAATTGACTGTCACCTAAGCCACTTCAATACTAATTCCTTGGTTAAGTCAAACTTAACATCTTCATAACTTTGCTAGACATATTTCTAGAAGCCAGTTTTGTTGTTGTTGTTATAAGGGCATGCTTATTCTCCCAGGCACTTGGAGTCAGAATTTCTTTGTCATCTTTGATTTTATATTTCAGTACCATGTCAGTATTACCAAACTCTACTGGTCACAGCATCAAAATAGTTAGCTCATCATTCCTTCCCTTCTACTTTGAATAATGATCCAACTACTTTAATCCTCATTTCTCGTCATCTGTGCTGTGCTTAGTCATTCAATCATGTCCGACTCTTTGCAACCCCATGGATGATAGCCCATCAGGCTCCTCTGTCCATGGGGATTCTCCAGGCAAGAATACTAGAGTTTTTTGCCATGCCCTCCACCAGGGGATGCTCCCAACCCAGGGATCAAACCCAGGTCTCCCACAGTGCAGGCGGAGTCTTTACAGTCTGAGCCACCAGAGAAGCCCATGTCTGAGCCACCAGAGAAGCCCATGAACACTGGAGTAGGTAAGCCCTCCCTTCTTCAGGGAATCTTCCAGATCCAGGAACTGAACCAGGGTCTCCTATATTGCAGGTGGATTCTTTACCAGCTGATTTACCTAGATTATTATAAGAAATAATAATTTTAAACTAATGTCTGTGTATTAATATCTTGTCTTTCTCTTTATCAATCTATGCACAATGCTTCTATATTAATATTTCTTAAATTATAAAGCCCAATTTATTTGATCCTTCAAGACTGTGAACAAATTATTACTCTAACATGTATGACCTTCAATAGTATCAAGCCGATCAATAGTCCTTGATACTTATTTTCAGCCCAGTTTATTTCCTGTATATAACCTAACCTGGTAGATTCAATCCTGCTCTGTGTGCTTTCCTTCCTCTATGTTTTTATGCGTGCTACGGCCTCCACTAGGACACCGTTCTCCCTTTGCAAAGCCTAAACCCCTCATCACTCCTCCTACTCTATTAAAATTCTATCCTGCCTTTGGTTTTGAAAAGCAGTATCATTCAGTAGATGCCCAACATTTTCTCAATCCTCATAATAAAATGTTTGCTCCTTCCTTTGAATACCCATGCATTTATATTCGTACTTTTTAGATACACCTAATTTTACCTACCTGTCATGTATGTATGCATACTTCTCTGATTGTTTTATTAAATCTTAGAGCCACTGAGAGCAAGGATATTGAGAAAATACTCACTGGTCAAGAAGTGATTATAGTCTTGTGGTATACGCCTAAGTCACACCTAAGCATACAGAGAAAAGATGAAGAAGAAGGTTAAAAAAAAAAGAAAAGACTGCTTAAAAATAAATAAAATTACTCTGTCTGTAGTGGGTTTAGATTTATGTGACTGAAGACTTGTCTAGGATATTCAAATCAATGAATGTACAGAAACAAATAGTAAGTCTTTCAGTGGATGCTTATTTGTCTGGAAAAGAGACAGTCACACATTGTGGCCATTGTGGTTTGACTCAAAATCAAAGCCATAGTCACTTTTGTGTTTCTAACCATGCTTCAAAGCATTCTTTTAAAGAACTGGAACTGCTGAACATATATTAATGTCCTTATCCTGAGAAGGTCACAAGTGGTTTCTGTCGAGGTTCGCCTCATCTGTTTCCTTTGAATCCTGTTAAGACAGAGAAGGCCCACCTGATAGAGTTCTTGAGGCAATTGTTTCACTGTGGAGCCCCACATTGTATTACAAACTACTTTAAAATGTTTCTGGAAGGAATACATCTTTAATTTAAAATGAACCCTCATTGCAAAAGCTTGAATGTACTTGAAATATCTGAGAAACCCTTGAAGTTATGAATATATAAAACCTCAAAGCTAGTCATTTTATAAATAAAAATCATTAATTTTTAATCAAAAGAAGATTTCCTCAGTGTAGGCTCCTAAATGTTTTATATCCGATATTCAGTGAAGGTTTGCTCTTTTTGGATGCCTTATCCTTGATGCCCTGCTCAATCTATTTGCCTTAATCTCAGCTACCATTCCAGCATGTGTGTATAATTGATTTTGTAGGACTTAGAGTCCAATCCTGGCATCCAGCCTGACTTTTATATATATAGCAGAAAATATAGCAGTCATTTAGTTTTCTGTTTGTTTCTTTTTCATTTACATTGTTTCTAAACTATGTTAAAAACACCTCCTTGGACTTCCAAGAGAGAAATTAAAAAAGAATATTTTGAGATGTATGTTTAAAGTTCAAGTGGATAATAATCTTGAAAGCGTCTGCTGGTAGAATATACACCTGAATTTGCTGGCATTTTCTATTTCAGGTGATAAAATAACATATTAGCTTAATATTTGGGGGAAAATACCATTTTATTACTAAAAATGTAAACATTTATTTAATTTCTATTAAAGATGCATTTTGACAATTTTCCCATTGATATTTGGAATCCAGGTTAAAATGTGTAAAAATAAATTGTAATACATTTTTAAGTCCATGAGAAGATGAATCATAAATAAAGCCTATAGGAAATATTTTAAACTTTCCTTTACTATCTAATTCTTGTCTGTAGAATTCTACTTTTAACAATGCCTGGACTCAAAGGAAACCAGAGAACCAAAAACATAAACGAAGCTAAGAAAAATGCATTTGAAAATAGCTACTATAATGTTAGACTAGTCAAAGAGCACTGTATTTCTAAAACTATTTCATGACTGTACACCCATGATTACAAGTACTTTGGAGATTTTTTAACTTTTCATAGTGTAATTATATTAACACATTAAATAAAACTTCTTTTATCCTAGTTCAAATATTTTCTTGTAAAAGATCAGCACGCAGTGCCTAATTAACTTCGTAGATGAACGGAGGCTATAAGAGCAAAGGCACGGTGAATTTCAAATAGGTATCTACTCTAGTTGGCAAAGTTGGTTTCAATCGGTACAGGTTAACGATTCAGAAAATGCTATATATGTAAACTGAAAGTGAACAATTAAGTAAATTAAGTAAGTGGATGGCAGATAGTGTGAGCTAGGATTCATTCTGTTGGTGTGGGCGATTCTAGATAAGCAAGGGAGAAGGTTATAATGACCTGTGTTGTGATGAATTACAGTTAAAGACATCAGTGTGAACTCATGTTTAGCATAAAATAGATACAGATGATTGACAGGTATATATACCTGGGTTAGTATACACATAGATATTTGCTTCTCTGTGGGCTGCAGGAGCCTAGAAGTAACCCCCCACTAGGAATGAGCACACTCAACTCAGATCTTGGTTCTCTAATGAAAGAATCCAGAACTCCTCATAAGAATGGTTGATTCTCGGGCTTGAATGGAAAATATATAATCACAGAATATCTTGTAGTGCCAGAGAACAAAATAGTGCAAAAACCTAAACCAAGCCAAACAAACAAAATCGACAATGGAGATATATATATCAAAAGGGCACAGGAGTCAAAAGAAAGAAAAGAGCTCCTAAAAGCCATAGCTAGAAAGAGGTGAGCAACTGAATTCAAAACATAGTATTAGATTAAAGGGCTCAGCTGGTGGCTCAGCAGTAAAGCACCTGCCTGCCAATGCAGGAGATATGGGTTCAATCCCTGGGTTGGGAAAATCCCCTAGAGAAGGAAATGGCAACCCACAGCAGTATTCTTGGTTTGGAAATTCCATGGACAGAGGAGCTTGGCAGGCTAAAGTCCATGGGGGTCTCAAAGAGTCAGACATGACTCAGCAACTAAACAACAGCAACACATTAGATTAAAACCTAAACTATGAAAGAAATATGTTTAAATATATACTTATATAAATTATTGATTGAATAAATGAATCACTGGAGGGGAGCAGACAATTATTCTGTGCAGAAGAATCTCAAATGATTTGTGTAGACACTCCCCTGCCCTGACAAAGAGAAGTGGAACATAACTTCCACTCCTTAACCCTCACATAGGACCTCCTTCTAAAGAATACATTATGGAAAACACGGGAAAAAATAACTCTATAGCACAGAAGCCTGGCAAATACTATGTTGGCTAGATAATGAAAGTCTATAGAGATAAAGCTATGTTGATAGTATGCTAGTAACATGATGTGAAAATGGTACTTCCTCTCTCTGTATTATTTTCCCTAAAAACCCATGACTCCAATCTAATCATGAGAAAAACATATGGCAAATTCCAGTTAAGGAACAGTCAATAAAACATCTGAACTGTTAAGGTCCTCAGAACCAAAGAAAGAAAGATTTAACAAACTGTCATAGTCTAGGAGCCTAAGGGGACATGATGACTAAAAGTAAGGCAGAGTCTTGGATGGGTCACTGGAATAGAAAAAAAATGACAAATGACAACTGTTCCATACTAATGTAAGATCAGTTAGCAATAGGGGAAACGGTATGGGCTATATGAGAACTCCCTATACATTTTCGTAGCTTTTCTGTAAATCTAAAACTATGCTAAACTAAAAATATATCTTAAAAATAAGAACAAAAATTTTTGGGGTGATGGACATGACCTGTTTGATGCTAATAGTATCTACACAACTCTGTCAGAATTCATAGAACTGTATACATACACATTATATCTCAATAAACTTTCAGACTGTCCCCTGGCTTGTGGCTGTCAGAAAGTCTATGAAAATTACAAACCTCAGAGAACATCTCTCTTTAATCACTGACATGGTGCCTCATGTCAGTGAGTACTTTCAACTGATTTCAAATACATTATGTATAGAGTTAGATGTCAGATATAATTGCAGGTGCTATCACCTTAATTAAAATACATAAAATCATGGCTGTTAAGTGATTAATATCCAAAATACAAAAGTAGCTCATACAACTCAATATAAACAACAAAAACAAATAGTTCAATTTAAGAATGGACAGAGGAACTAAACTGACTTTTTTTTTTTTTTCAAAGAGAATATGCAGGTGGCCAACAGGCACATGAAAAGATGCTCAACATCATTAATCATCAGGAAAATGCAAATCAAAACCACAATGAGATATCACTACACACTTGTCAGAATGGCTGTCATCAAAAAGAATACAAATAATAAATGTTGGTGAAGATGTGGAGAAAAGGGAACCCTTGTGCAACATTTGCAGGAATGTAAATGAATAGAGCCACTGTGGAAAAGAGTATGGAGATTTCTCAAAATAAATAAATAAGTAAAAACTACCATGTGCATGCATGCATGCTAAGTCGCTTCAGTCATGTTCAACTCTTTGCAACACTGCGGACTATAGCCTGCAAAGATCCTCTGTCCATGGCAGTCTCGAGGCAAGAACACTGGAGTGGGTTGCCATGTCCTCCTCCAGGGGAGTCTTCCCAACCCAGGGATCGAACTAGCATCTCTTAAGTCTCTTGCATTGGCAGGTGGTTTCTTTACCACTGGTGCTACCTGGAAAGCCCCCCAAATACCATATGATCCAGCAATTCCAGTCCTGAGTAAATATTCAAAAGAAACAAAAATAGTAACTTGAAAAAATACACACACCCTCAATGTTCATAGCAGCATTACTTATAAACTCCAAGATATGGAAGCAACCTAAGTGCCCATCAACAGATGCATGATTAAAGAAGTGGTATATTTGCACAGTGGAATACTACTTGGCCATAAAAAGAAGAAAATGTTGCCATTTGCAATAGCATGGATAGGCATGGAGGTGTTATGCTAAGTGAAATACGTCAGAGAAAAACAAATACTGTACATATCATTTATATGTGAAATCTGAAAAATGCAACAAACTAGTGAATATAATAATAAAGAAATAGATTCACAGATATGGAGAACAAACTAGTGGTTACCCATGGGGAGAAGAAACAGGAGAGGGACCGTATAGGGATACAGAATTAAGAGGTACAAGCAATTATGTATAAAATATGCTTCAAAGATATATTGTAAAACAGCGGAAATATAGCCAATATTTTATAATAACTAAATGTCTCATAACCTTTAAAAACTATGAATCACTATATTGTATATCTGTAGCATATAAATCATACATCAACTACACTTCAGTTAAAAAATAAACTACATTGCAATACAAAGAGTGTTGAAGGTGATTCACCTTAGATCTGTGTCCCAGCTCTGCCACTTACTAACTGCAGTCTTGGACAAATCATTTCACTCTCCCGAACCCCAATATCCACATCAATACAATGAGGTTAATAATACTTACATTGTAAACCATTTTAAAGATTAGATAAACCAAATTTAGAGCTAATTATCATGCATAAATAAATGGAAGTGCTCTATCAATGGTAGTAATATGTTTATTCTAATGTAATTTTATAAATATATTTATTATAATGTAATTAATTAAATATGTTTATTATAATGTAATTTTATAAGAGTGTGAATGTGTTACATGGAGATAAATGAAGGAGTCACAGTAGTGGAAAACTCTAATTGAAGGCAGGCTAACCTTTCCAGTGGTTTTCAAAACAGTCTATTTTCTACCCTGGCTTCTCATATAATGTTAAACCAAGAACTATTGTTAACTGGCGGTTGTTCAGGTTGTAGTAATTCCATTTCTGTTTGATGGAATAAACAGTCTAATTAGTGAACTTTTACAATAACCAATTTGTTCCTCATGGAAATCTAGGGTAAAGGGATCACTTAAGCGGTTTTTACCTACAACAAAGAAACTGGGTTTTTTTTCTGTTTTTGTTTTTTTCTTTCTGATGAATTGTGTAACTCAAAGGTCAGTAATAGTTCCATGCATCACAAGTCCTTTCTCGTGCCTCACAGTGCCTCAGGGCATGCATTCTAATGTGATCTGTCAGCCCCTACCTAACAGATTTAGTTCTTACTCGTAATATATTAATAGCTTCATTTTTAGATTTTGTTTTTTCCCAAATAGCACTAAGAAATTGATTGCCAGCTCACTGGGTTGAGAATGGAAGCAGATTGTTGAGCATGAATTACGGTCATGAAAACAGCATCAAGACTGCAGATTTGAATATGATAAATAAGAGAGAACTTACAAAGGAGTTGAGAAGCCAGCTGGGTGATTTTGCTATTAGAAATGGAAGAGATGGAGTTTTCTGGCATGTTTTTAAGCTTCAGAAATAGTTGCCAAGGCATGCAATAAGAAATTACCAACCACTTCAAAAGATGTAAACATCTATTTTTCTTTTATTCTAAAGCGTGGTGATTTTCATAGGTTCTTAAAAATGCACAGTGGGGGAAAAAAAAAAAAAAACAGATCCTTATTTAATCTCCACTAAGTGAAAGAGAAGAGAATATATCAGATATGCAATTAAAAGACTGATTTACATATACTCTTTTTTTAAATTAATTTATTTACTTTAATTGGAGGCTAATTACTTAGCAATATTGTAGTGATTTTTGCCATACATTGCCATGATCAGCTGTGGGTGTACATGTGTCCCCCATCCTGAACTCCCCTCCCATCTCCTTCCCCATCTAGGGACATCTAGGACATCTAGGTTGCTTCCATATCCTAGCTATTGTAAACAGCGCTGTGATGAACATTGGGATAAATGTGTCTCTTTCAATTCTGGTTTCCTCGGTGTGTATGCCCAGCAGTGGGATTGCTGGGTCATATGGCAACCTAGATAGCATATTTAAAAGCAGAGACATTACTTTGCCGACTAAGATCCGTCTAGTCAAGGCTATGGTTTTTCCAGTGGTCATGTATGGATGTGAGAGTTGGACTATAAAGAAAGCTGAGCACAGAAGAATTGATGCTTTTGAACTGTGATGTTGGAGAAGATTCTTGAGAATCCTTTGGACTGCAAGGAGATCCAAACAGTCCATTCTGAAGGAGATCAGCCCTGAGATTTTTTTGGAAGGAATGATGCTAAAGCAGAAACTCCAGTACTTCGGCCACCTCGTGCAAAGAGTTGACTCATTGGAAAAGACTCTGATGCTGGGAGGGACTGGGGGCAGGAGGAGAAGGGGACAACAGAGGATGAGATGGCTAGATGGCATCACTGACTTGATGGACATGAGTCTTAGTGAACTCTGGAAGTTGGTGATGGGCAGGGAGGCCTGGCGTGCTGCGATTCATGGGGTCACAAACAGTCAGACACAACTGAGCGACTGAACTGAACTGAACTGAACTGATGGAAGTTCTTTTTCCAGTTTTTTAAGGAATCCCCACACTGTTCTCCATAGTGGCTGTACTAGTGTGCATTCCCACCAAAAATGTAAGAGGGTTCCCTTTTCTCCAAACCCTCTCCAGCATTTATTGTTTGTAGACTTTTTGATAGCAGCCATTCTAACTGGCATGAGACGGTACTTCATTGTGATTTTAATTTGCATTTCTCTGATAATGAGTGATATTGAGCATCTTTTCTTGTGTTTGTTAGCTGTCTGTATGTCTTCTTTATAGAAATGTCTGTTTAGTCCTTTGGCCAATTTTTTTAATAGGGTCATTTATTTTTCTGGGATTGAGCTGCATGCATATACTGTCTTTGTTACTCTGCCAATATAACGTCAGGGATGATAAAGTCATTTAATCTGCTTAAGTTAGCAGGTCTTATAGAGTCTGCCTCACTAGGTTTTGATGAGTTTCAAATCAATCCATGAAGTAAAGAACTGATAAGCTGGACTTCATTAACATTGAAATTTCTGTTGTGCAAAAGGCAGTCAAGAAAATGAGAAGACAAGTGAGAAACTGGGAGAAAATATTTGCAAAACATGTATCTGATAAAAGAGTTTTATCCAAAGTACACCAGAAAAACCCTCTAAAAACTCAAAAATAAGAAAATGAACAACCTAATTTAAAAATGGGTAAAAAACCTGAACAGATATCAGACTGTAGAAAACATATAGATGGCAAGTAAGCACATGGGGAAAAATGTTTCTAATCATATGTTATTAGGGAATTACAAAATAAAACAATGAGATACTACTACACACTGATTAGAATGGAGAAAATCCAAAATATTGACAGCATCAAGTGCTAATATGAATTTGGAGCAACAGGAACTGTCATTCATTGCTAGTAGGAATGCAAAACGCTACAATCACTCTGGAAGACAGTATGATGGTTTCTTACAAGACTAAGCATATTTTTAGCATACAGTCCAGGAATCATGCTCCTTGGTACATATCCAAATTTGTTGGAAACTTATGCCTGCATACTGTACTCTATAGAAGCTTTCTTCATAGCTGATAAAACTCAAAGGTGACCAAGATGCCCTACAGCAGGTGAATGGATAAATAAACTGTGGTACATCCAGATAATGGGATAGCATTTGGCACTAAAAAAATGAACTATCACGCCATGAAAGAACTGTAAATGTATATTAATTTAGGTGAAAGAATCCAATCTGAAAAGGCAATGCACTGTGTGATTCCAATTGTTTGCCATTCTGGCAAAAGCAAAACTATGGAGACAGTTAACTGATCAGTAGTTGCCAGCAGCTGAGGGAGCAATGAATAGACAGAGCATAGAGGATTTCAGGATCTCAGACTTTTCTACAGATACTAATAGTTGAGACATGTCATTTATCCACACTCATACATCTGTCCATACTCATGAAATGTAAGACTCTAACAGTGAGCTCTAATATAAACTATGTGTTTGGGTGAAAATGATGTGGCACTGTCATTTCATCAGTTGTAACAATTCTACTATTCTGGTGAGGAATGCTGATATTGAGGGAAGCTGCATGTGTTGGAGCAGAGGTATATGGAAAGTTTCTGTATCTTCCTCTCAATTTTGCTGTGAAACTAAAACTATTTTTAAAAATAGAGAACATTTTTAAAAATATAGTGTGTGGATGATCTCCATTAGAATCAGTTCAGAGCAGGGCTTCTCTGGTGGCTCAGTGGTAAAGAATCTGCCTGTTAATCTGCCAAGGGATATGGATTTGATCCGTGATCCAGGCTGGCATGCCTCAGAACAACTAAGCCCATACCCACAATTATTGAGCCTGTACTCTAGAGCCAAGGAGTCACAACTGCTGAAGCTTCATGCCCTAGAGCCCATGCTCCTCAACAAGAGAAGCCACCACCACGACAAGCCTGCACACTGAGACTAGAGTATCCACTATGTGCCATAGCTAGAGAACAGCCCACGCAGCAACAGAGACCCAACACAGCCAAAAACAAACACATAAATAAATGTATATGTTTTTAAATAAAGAATCACTTCAGGGCAATGGTGATTGTTTTCAGTGCAGATTCTCAAACCTCATATTGGTCCTACAGAAATTTAATCAGTAGACATGGGGCCATATAACCTGAATTTCTAATGGGCTACTCAGATGATTATTATAAATAGGATAGCCATATGATTTATCATCCAAAGTCAAGATATTGAGAGAAGGAAGCGTTGTTATTAATTATGCCAGGACTTACATGGTTACCCCATTTAAGAAAACCAACTTGAGGACTGCTACCTACAACAGTGATTCTTGTTCCCAGATACACACTGCAATTCTCTTGGATGCTTTTAAAAACAATTACACACACAAGTCCTCTCCAAAATTCTTAAATCAGGCACTGACATTTTAATATAGCTTCTTAGGTATTTCTATGTGGATTCATCTGGTCCTCATTAAATCCATGAATAAGTTCTTATTTTAAGAGGGAAAAAGAAAACATCTGTTAGAAAAATAAAGACAACACTGTCACATTAAAAGGAAAACGAAAGATCATGTTGCCTAAAGATAACAAGAGTATCCTACAGCTCGAGGGTTCTGTGTAATTTAAAAATATATACTTTTAATACAGCACAATAAACAAGTCCCATGGGTTGAGATAGCATGGGTGACATGAAACGCAATCCTAGGAGAAAAAGAGAAAGTTGGGAGCGATGGCACTGAACAGAAAATGTTTCCATTATTCAGAGGAATCATAATTCCAGGCCTCTGGAGAGATCAGTGGCAAGAGAAGAGGAAGAGGAAGGATTCTTGATTGAGAGCACATAGTTAAAAGGGAGGCAAAACATTACTCACAGGTGTGAGGATACAGTCCTCACAGAAAGGATGAGCTTCATGAAGGGTAGCTGGGAAAGAGGAAGCAGTGGAGGCAAGTGCTTTCAAGGAAAATCATGACCATCTTTAAAGCCTGCTGTTGGGTTCTAGAGAGGAGGAAATAAATACCTTGGGGCTTGAGTGAGTTGTGATGTTGGGTTTGGGTTTGATGATCACTTTCAGAAGTTATCCTTAGGTTTCTAGTCCTTGAATTCTTTTATCTTAGGTAATGTCCTCTTCTTCTCCTGTATACTTAGGGTTAACTCATGGAAATCTAGCTAAAGAATTAGTTATATGGGTTTCATGATGGAGAGAAGAGAGGACAGGAAAATGTGTAATAAGACAATAGCATCAAGATGAAAGTTTTGGAGACAAGCAAACCTGGGTTCAAACTGTGACTCTTTCATTTATCAGCCAGGGTGTCTATGTTTTGTTTCTCTTATGGAAAATGGAGAGATTAACAGTAGCCTCAAAGTTGTTGTGAACAGTGAGAAAAGAAATGAAAAGCTAATTCCATATTAAGTGCTTAGCAAATTGTAGGTAGTATTAGTACCAAACTAATCACTTTACTTACAAAGGTCCATATGATCAAAGCTGCGTTTTTCCAGTAGTCATGTACAGATGTTAGAGTTGGACCATAAAGAAGGGTGAACGCCAAAGGACCAATGCTTTCGAATTGTAGTGCTGGACAAGCCTATTGAGAGTCCCTTGGACAGCAAGGAGATCAAACCAATCAATCCTAAAAGAAATCAACCCTGAATAGTCTCTGGAAGGACTGATACTGAAGTTGAAGCTCCAATACTTTGGCCAGCTGATGCAAAGAGACAACAAATTGGAAAAGACCCTCATGCTGGGAAAGATGGAGGGCAGTAGGAGAAGGGGGTCAATAGAGGATGAGACGGTTGGATGGTGTCACTGACAAAATGAACATGAATCTGAAGAAATTCCAAGCAGTAGTGGAGGACAGGGAAACCTGGAGTGCTGCAGTCCATGGGGTCAAAAAGAGTCGTACACAACTTAGTGACTGAACAACAAATAGCTACAGGAGCTTTGATAATTATTTAAGAGAAAAGAAGGCCAAAAAGAGATAGAGCATGTAGGGAGTAACTTGGCAAATGAATGATTGAGAATGTGAAATAAACAGAAGCTTCAGTTCCAAAGATCTGAACCAATAGCCCACGTAAGACTTTCTTAGGAAATCTCTAAATGTTAATAGTCAGAGACTTGGGGTAGTGAATATAATGCTAGGAAGTGGAACAGTGGAGTTAATAATCCATTATAATCCAAAAGATCTACAAAAAAATGGAGATTTAGAAAGAAGTCAAAATTATTCTTTTCATTTTTCACTTCTATTTTAGAATTAAATCTATCTATAGATTAATTTATAGATTTGGGATTTTTGTGGTATGTGCAATATTTGTTCAAGTGCTTAAGGAAGTATAAAACAGAGTTTAACAAGCTGTTTACCAAACTTTTGGTTTCTGAATGCATTTCGTAAGTAATGTTTTCTACCTCTCCATCACTAGAATTCCTAGATCTTTTTTTTTAATTTAAATATGAAATCTGATGTAAACCATTCATTTGACAGTCTAGTTTGTTTATCTAGATCCATTTTAAAACTGCATTATTATCTTTAAATGTATTTTTAGTCAAATCAAAGTAAATATTTCTTTTCATAAATTTTTGTATTTTACAAGGAAATTAGTTTGGCATAAAAATCCTTTACATAATTCAATACTGTCCACAGTAGCATTTAAAAGGATTAGTTAACTTTTACTCTTAAATATTCCTAGACTGTCTCATAAAAGTCTTTGTGAAAAGCCAAGTTTACTTTTATTACTGACAATTTTCCAGTTTTATATTTTGCTTTGTATATGTCTTGATTAAGCATACTCATTTTGTTTCCTCTATAGATGCACTTATCATGTCAACATCATAATACATTTCTTTTAATATGTAAAATTAACATTTTTATGAAGTTGCCAGATATTTTTCCTTACGTGTGTTTTCATCATATTCATAATTGGCAGTATTTGTTGTTTCCTATAATTTAGAGATAACTTTTAAAAAAGTCTTTCTGGTGAGAGAAATCACTTTCTGTGAGTTACAAGATCTTAATTATTACCTCCATTAGTTTGGGAGATTTTCATTTGTTTCCTTTGACAATAATGTTCATATGATCTTCTCAAGAAATGTTCTGATTACTTGCAGAAAAAGAACTCAATATAATAGAACATCTTTCTCAAGCAATGTAATTTGTTTTTAATTAGATCCATTTGAATTTTTCCAGTTAACAGTTTCTCAAACATTGTCATCCTACTTCCCTTCCTTATTCCACTGCCTAATTTGTTGAAAATATGAGCTACACCTGCTGCTTCCATTCTTCATTTGTAAGATTCTGTAATAGGTTTCTATACTTTTTACTGAAATTGCACATTCATGTGATAGCCATCTGTATCAGTTTCCTATTGTTGCTGTAACAAATTGGAATAGACTTAGAGGCTAAAAACAACACAAACTTTTTCTATTACAGTTTTGGAGAACTGATGTCTGAAATGGGTCTCACTAAGCTAAAATCAAAAGTTTTGGAAGGGCTGTGTTCCATTCTGGAGAATCAGTTTTCTTGTCTTGCGTCTAGAGGATAAGTGCACTCCTTTGCTGATGGCTCCTTTCCATCTTCCAAGCCAGAGATGGCTTTCTCACAGTGTGTCACTCTGATACCGACTTTCATGCCTCCTTATTCCATATACAAAAGAGCCTGTGATTAAATTGTTTCTACTAGGATAATTCAGAAAAATCTCCCTATTTTAATATCAGCTAATTAGCAAAACTCCATTTGCAAGCTTAATTCCCCTTTACCATGTAATATAACATATTCACAGGTTTTAGGTATGAGGATATGGGCATCTCTGGGGACCTGTTATTCCATCTACTATACTTTCCTAGTATCAAATTCTGTTCACTTGTACATGATCTGTCTTGGTCTCCATTGCTGGTGATTTTTGTTTTTGTTACTCTTTTGTGGATGTTCTGTGAGGTTTTCTAAATCATTACAGTCTCCTTCCCCTTATATTTCCTTTTCTGGAGAAATTCTCTATTTTTTCCCATAAAGGTATGATTTTCACTCTATGCTGATGATTCCAAAATGTATATTTTTAGCCCTATATTCCTCTCTCCCCCTCCCCCTGTTTTTTCTCATCAGCCCATTCCTATATATTCCAAATTTTATTGGGTAATTTCATTTGTTAATTCTCTAGCCCTTCCAAACTTACCCTATCTGGTACCAGGACACCATTTTTAGAACTGTGGTTCTTTTGACTATGTCATTATTTAAAAGAAGATAAGACACAGTGATTTAGACACTCAGAAAAGATAACTGATAGAATTAAGTCTAGAGCAGTATGAGATATTAATATCCAACTCAAAAACTTAGGTAAAAAATAATCTCTTTTTTTTCCTTGTATTACTTATTATTATTTTAAAAACTTTTAAAACTGATGCATAGTTGGTGTAAAATTGTATATAAGGTTTAGGTGTAGCACACAGCAATTCACAATTTAAAGCTTATATTCCATTTATAGTTATAAAGTATATTATAAAATATTGGCTATATTCCCTGTGTTTTACAATATAGCCTAGTATTTTATTTATTTTATACATAGTAGTTTGTACCTCTTAATACCCAACCCCATTCTCTTTTGCCCGTTGTTTTTCCCCTAGTAAACACTAGTTTGCTCTCTATATCTGTGAGTCTGTTTCATTTTTTGCTACACTCCCTATTTTGCTAGTTGTTTTAGATGAATATTTTAACGTTCCCTCATCCCTTGCAAAATTTCTTTCAAGCATCATAATACCCCCCAAAGTATAAGACAAGGAGTGAATATGAATATTTCAATAAGGATGAGAAAAATTGTCTTGTACTAGCTATTTTTGCCCACCATTCACAAACTTTTGTCCTTGGAAGATCCCTGATTTCTTTACATTGTATACTTATGTCACCTTCTACCAAAAAGCACTAAAATATCCAGAATTATTGGTGATCATGATGTTGAGTCTCTCTTTCATGTAAATCATCAATAATGTGACACATAATCAGTAAAACATGCTTCTACAAAACAAGCAGGTGAAAGAGCACAGTTCGTGTCAAAGGGAGTGTTTATCATCTTTTAGTTCTTTTTACAAGATTAGAAAAACGAGACAGACAACTGGAACATGATTCAACCCTTGGCGCATAGGGCTCCATGCAACTTAAGGGAAAGCATCAGAATTAGCCTCGAAATTTTAGGCTCCTAAAATGTTTTTAATGTTTTTCAGAAGCCCTCTTGATTTGATCTTTTTGAGAATTATTTGGTGCAATATATTGTCCACTCTTTCAGGCACGAACCCTCTTGCCAGTTGTAATTACTTTCTCTCAAAATCTTTTTCTCTTTCACATCCATATCCACTAGCCACCATGTCCTATGGATTATTCTCTTCTATTAGTCAATTCTATTATATGTTCAATGCCTTTATTCTAATTCTTAATTATTTTCTCAAAATTCAAATATCACAATAACTTACTAATGAATTCCCTTGCCTCTGTCTCTGTTTCCTTTTTTTAATGAATTCTACCTATCATTGTCAGTTAATTTTTCTAACTCACCAATTTCTTATTGTTCTACCTCAAAAGTCTTTAAAAGCTCTTTGGTACCTGAAGAATAAATATTCAAATATTTAGACTATGTTTATGAGTTTTCACAATTAGTCATACCTACCTATGCAGTGTCACTTGTCATTATTGAATTATATTAACTGCATACACTGGATCATCACAAAGTGTTCTGTAAAAACCAATTAAACTAATTTTTTAAAATTACATATCGGTAGATTGGAAGAAATAAAGGATTTCTTTGTGATTTTTCAGATATCTAATATGCTAATATACATGGTAAAAACTCAAGAAGCAATCCTGAAAAGCAGGGATTCTGACATGCAGTTGATTACAAAGCCCTCTTTTTACTTAAGACACTATTGATATTTAGAGCGATACCAATCAATGCTCCAGGAAACAACATTGCAACAATCTGCCCACAGCTGTATCTGACTGGGTTCACTTCTTGGTGTCCCACGGGATCTGCAGATTCATGGGGTGCTTGCAGTATGGTGCAGCTGGGGGTTTTTTGTTTTGTTTTGTTTTGTTTTGTTTTTCACAGTCACTTCTTCCCTCTTATTAGTAGCCTATAGACTCCATCTCAGGAACAACATAAAATCCTACTTAAATGAGCTAGAGTAAAATGTTATTTGTTTATTTTAACATAAAGCTCTTAGAACTTGACTTAATACTATCCTAACATACTCTCGCGGTTTTTAAAGATTCTTATTCTCTCATATTTTTAATCACTAGATGTTAAGGCCTGGGTGAATTTCATTTTAAAAGCAAGAACTAAGAAAACAGGCATAATTTTGAGAAAATAAAAGCAAGAGGAATATAAAAGTCAAGCTGAAATTGACTACAGAGACTGGAATCTTACACACAGTGAATACGAATGATACTTGTATGCCCTAGACTATATTGACGCTATATAATTACTGATAATGATTACTATAAACTGCATGGAATGCTTCCTATGTGTGAGTGCTGTTAGAGTCTTCGCTAACGTCACCTTCTTTAATTTTTATAACAATTTCACAAAATTGGTAATATTGTCCCTGATTTACAGATTCACAATGGAAAGAAAGATTCATTGATTTACTAAAACTCAGTCAATTGAGTAGTAGATTTAGATTTTAAATTTGTGTCTTTAGCTGATTTTAAACCACCAGGCTGTATCAGGAGTTGAGTTTGGACTCTCCACTATTGAAGAGACACAAGGATGATTAGAAGAGAGCTCAAATTATAACATTTAAAAAAAAAAAGAGTAGTGTATGAAAAGCCAAACAAGTATTTCTTATCTAGCTAGAGGAGGGAAGAAAAAGCAAAGAAGCAAATTTACTACACATCCAATAAATGTGGCAAGAGAGTTATATCAGTGAGAGTCCTCAGTTATGAGTCACAGAAATTGACTCTGGCAGAACTTATTAAAGAGAATCCATTGAATGTATATTGAATAGATTAGAGTTCTCTCAGGAAATCCAGAGGACTAGACCCAAAAGAACTGAACTGAGACCCCAAAATAAGCAGAAACAATACAGAAATAGGCAGTTGGAAAGATCATAATAAAAACTTTTCATAAAACTCATTCAAGTAGGACACCATGGCTATCTTCTGGAGCAGTGCCTAACAAAGACCGAAAAGCCATGGCTACTGCCTCTGGACACCACGACTGAGCCACTTGGTCTCTTACCCCGACAGTCATGTGTTTGTGCTGCCACTGTCTACATGGGCAATAGATTCTCAGCTGGCCTCAATTTTTTTTTCTTTTTTGCATTATTACTTGCAATTTAAAGACATGGTAGGAAGCATCTCATTGATTGTCCATATCCTAATACAGGAAAGGATGAACACTTTGGTACATGCTGTTTTCACATTTAAAGAAATATTTTCTGCCTTCTACTGAGTCTCTTAAAATAGTGACTTATTCAAACATAGAGTAGAGGGTACAGATACTAAACCTTGAAAAAAATAACAAGCATTCTCTATAGTCTACAACGTAATTTGACTGCTATTTACATAAAATCCAGTATCAAATCTATGGTCCGAAGCTGGAACAAAAAGCTGAGAAAAGAAGAGAAGCTAAATGCAAGGTGAAAAGGAAAGATATACCCATATGAAGGCAGAGTTTCAAAGAATAGCAAGGAGAGATAAGAAAGAAAAGTGATCAATGCAAAGAAATAGAGGGAAACAGTAGAATGGGAAACACTAAAGATCTCTTCAAGAAAATTAGATATATCAAGGGAACTTTTCATTCAAAGATGGGTACAAAAAAAGGACAGAAATGGTATGGACCTAACAGAAGCAAGAGATATTAAGAAGAGGTGGCAAGAATACACAGAACTATACAAAAAAGATCTTCATGACGTAAATAATCACAATGGTGTGGTCACTCATCTAGAGCCAGGAATCCTGGAATGTGAAGTCAAGTGGACCTTAGGAAGCATCACTACAAATAAAGCTAGTGAAGGTGATGGAATTCCAGTTGAGCTATTTCAAATCCTTAAAGATGATGCTATGAAAGTGCTGCACTCAATGTGTCAGCAAATTTGGAAAACTCAGCAGTGGCCACAGGACTGGAAAAGGTCAGTCTTCATTCCAATTCCAAAGAAGGGCAATGCCAAAGAATTTTCAAACTACTGCACAAATGCATTCATCTCACATGCTAGCAAAGTAATGCTCAAAATTGTACAAACCAGGCTTCAACAGTATGTGAATTGTGAACTTTCAGATGTTCAAGCTGGATTTCCAAAAAGCAGAGGAACCAAAGATCAAATTGCCAACATCCAATGGATCACAGAAAAAGCAAGAGAGTTCCAGAAAAACATCTACTTCTGCTTTATTGATTATGCCAAAACCTTAGATTGTGTAGATCACAATAAACTGGAAAATTCTTCAAGAGATGGGAATACCAAACCACCTTACGTGCCTCCTGAGAAATCTGTATACAGGTGAAGAAGCCACAGTTAGAAATGGACATGGAACAACAAACTGGTTCCAAATTGGGAAAGGAGTATGTCAAGGTTGTATATTCTCAGCCTGCTTATTTAACTTACCTGCAGAGTACATCATGTGAAACGCCAGGCTGGATGAAGCACAAGCTGGAATCAAGATTGCCAGGAGAAATATCAATAGCCATGGATAAGCAGATGACACCACCCTTATGGCAGAAAGTAAAGAGGAACTGCAGAGCCTCTTGATGAAAGTGAAAGTGGAGAGTGAAAAGTTCGCTTAAAGCTCAACATTCAGAAAATGAAGATCATGGCATCTGGTCCCATCACTTCATGGCAAATAGATTGGGAAACAATGGAAACAGTGACAGACCTTATTTTCTTGGGCTCCAAAATCAATGCAGACGGTGACTGCAGGCATGAAATTAAAAGACACTTACTCCTTGGTAGAAAAGCTATGACAAAACTAGACAGCGTATTAAAAAGCAGAGACATCAGTTTGCAAACAAAGGTCTGTCTAGTCAAGTGAGAATTGGACTATAAAGAAAGCTGAGCACTGAAGAATTGATGCTTTTGAAATGTGGTGTTGGAGAAGACTCTTGAGAGTCCCTTGGACTGCAAGGAGATCCAACCAGTCCATCCTAATGGAAATCAATCCTGAAAATTCATTGGAAGGACTGATACTGATGCTGAAACTCCAATACTTTGGCCACCTGATGCAAAGAACGGATTCATTTGAAAAGACCCTGATTCTGGGAAATACTGAAGGCAGGAGAAGAAGGGGATGACAGAGGATAAGATGGTTGGATGGCATCACCAGCTTGATGGGCATGTGTTTGAGCATGCTCTGGGATTTGATGATGGACAGGGAAGCCTGGCATGCTGCAGTCCATGGGGTTACAAAGACTTAGACATGATTGAGCGACTGAACTGAGCTGAAGCTGGACCAACCACTTGAGGTACATGGTTAATTCATACTATTATACTGTTCTGTATTTAGATTTCATAAGATGTTCAATTTTAAAAGTTAATTTACATACCATGTTGTTCCAAATCCACTTGAGAGTTTTCTAATAAACCAAGTATTAGCTTTTAAACTTGTTTTAGATAATTAAATTAAGTACACTTTTTACATTCACAATTCGATCATAAAAAAGAATAGTAAAGATATACAACATTAGAAAATACAAAAATAAATTATTATTGAAACCAAGGAAAAATTTTAAACCAGAAGAAACTACTATATCAACAGAAATAAACTTGCAATTCTAGGCTAGTTATTTCCCAGAGAAATAAAGATTATCAGAATTCATCCCATTAAAGTTAGAAAGTTTAGTAGATCAATTTTTTAGAATAAATATAGGAAACTCTTAGAAAACATTCCACAAAATAGCACTAGGTTCAGTTATTTTCACAAGGCTACTTTTCTAAGCATTTATAAAATCTAAATAGTCCTAATGTTCTATGATTATTTCAGAGCATTAAAAAGGGAGAAAATTCTCTTAATTCCTTATGAAGCAACTATAACAGTGATATTTAAATCAGATACATACCACAAAAAATAAAATTACAGGTCAATGATTCTTATAAATATTAGTATGAAAAATCTTAAATTAATCATTAATAACATACATCCAACACCATATTAAAAATAATACACTGTGAATAAAAAGTTTACTTCAGGAAGGCAAGGCTGATTATATATTAAAACAATAATTAATACTACATTCCATATTAACTATTTAAGGGAGAATTATATTATCTTAATACACAATAAGAAAGCCTTTGACAGAAAACATTACAAATTTATGACAGAAGCACCCAAAGAAATTATGAATTAAGGTATTCTTTCTTATCCTAGTAAAATATATTTACCTTAGTTTTAAGGCTAAGAGCTTCCCTGTGGCACAGTAGTAAAGCATCTGCTTGTCAGTGCAGGAGACACAGGTTCAGTCCCTAGGTTGGGAAGATCCCCTGGAGGAGGAATGGCAACCGACTCCAGTATTCTTGCCTGGAAAATTCCAGGAACAGAGGGCCCTGGTGGGCTACCGTCCATGGGGTCACAAAGAGTTAGACACAACTGAGTGACTGAGTATAGAAAAGCAGTTTTAAAGCTAGTATGTTATTTGATGGGGAAATACAAGAGGCATTTCCAGTAAGATTAGGAACAAGATAAGGATACTCATTATTTTTCTACTTCACATTTTCTACAGTGTTGGCTAACTTAGTTAGATGAAAGAAATTAATAGGAAACATAAAGAGTGGGTAGAAAAGAAGTATAACTGATTCCATTTTTTGCTGTTGAAATACTAATTGTGGAAAACCATGCAGGGTCAGTAATAAAGCTCACTTAAAAAATCAAATATTTAAATTAATTATGTGGACACAGAATTAATATTAAAATATCAATAGGCTTTTCTAACAATGAACAGTTAGAGAACTTGAGAGCCGAGAAACCCCATTTACAAAAGCAAAAATAATACTAGATATTGAGAAATAAATTTAATTCAGTTCAATTCAGTTTAGTGGCTCAGTCATGTCTGACTCTTTGTGACCCCATGGACTGCAGCACGCCAGGCTTCCCTGTCCATCACCACTCCCTGAGTTTTCTCAAACTCATGCCCATTGAGTTGGTGATGACATCCAACCATCTCATCCTCTGTCATCCCCTTCTCCTCCCACCTTCAATCTTTCCCAGCATCAGGGTCTTTCCAATGAATCAGTTGTTCACATCAGGTTGCCAAAGTGCTAGAGTTCCAGCTTCAGCGTCAGTCCTTCTAATGAATATTCAGAACTCCTTTCCTTTATAATGGACTGATTGGATCTCCTTGCTGTACAAGGACTCTCAAGAATCTTCTCCTACACCACAGTTCAAAAGCATCAATTCTTCGGCTCTCACCTTTCTTTCTAGTCCAACTCTCACATCCATACAAGACTACTGGAAAAACTATAGCTTTGGCTAGACGGACCTTTGTTGGCAAAGTAACGTCTCGGCTTTTTAGGTTGGTGTTAACTTTTCTTCCAAGGAGCAAGCGTCTTTTAATTTTGTGGCTGCAATCACCATCTGCAGTGATTTTGGAGCCCAAAAGAAATAGTCTGCCACTGTTTCCGTTGTTTCCCCATCTATTTGCCATGAAGAGATGGGACGAGATGCCATGATCTTAGTTTTCTGAATGTTGACTTTTAGCCCAACTTTTTCACTCTCCTTTTTCAATTCATCAGAGGCTCTTTAGTTCTTCTTGACTTTCTGCCACAGGGCTGGTGTCATCTGCATGGATATTCTCCCAGCAGTCTTGATTCTGGCTTCTGCTTCATCCAGTCCAGCATTTCTCATGATGTACTCTGCATATAAGTTAAATAAGCAGGGTGACAATATACAACCTTGACATACTCCTTTCCCAATTTGGAACCAGTCTGTTCCATGTTCAGTTCTAACTGTTGCCTCCTGACCTGCATACAGATTTCTCAAGAGGCAGGTCAGGTGGTCTGGTATTCCCATTTCTTGAAGAATTTTCCACAGGTTGTTGTGATCTACACAGTCAAAGGTTTTTGAAATTCACGGTTCATGTACTGTTGAAGCATAGCTTGGACAATTTTGAGCATTACTTTGCTAGAGTGTGAGATGAGTACAATTGTGCAGTAGTTTGAAAATTCTTTGGTATTGCCCTTCTTTGGGACTGAAATGAAGACTGACTTTTTCCAGTCCTGTAGCCACTGCTGAGTTTTCCAAAGTTGCTGACATATTGAGTGCAGGCAGCACTTTCACAGCATCATCTTTAAGAATTTGAAATAGCTCAACTGGAATTCCATCACCTCCACTAGCTTTGTTTGTAGTGATGCTTCCTAAGGCCCTCTTGACTTTGCATTCCAGGATGTCTGGCTCTAGGTGAGTGATCACACCAACATGATTATCTGGGTCATGAGGATCTTTTTTGTATAGTTTTGTGTACTCTTGCCACTTCTTCTTAATATCTTCTGCTTCTGTCATATCCATACCTTTTCTGTACTTTAGTGTGCCCATCTTTGCATGAAAAGTTCCCTTGGTATCTCTAGTTTTCTTGAACAGAGCTCTAGTCTTTCCCATTCTGTTGCTTTCCTCTATTTCTTTACATGAATCACTGGGGAAGGTTTTCTTATCTCTCCTTGCTATTCTTTGGAACTCTGCATTCAAATAGGTATATCTTTTTTTTTCTCCTTTGCCTTTCACTTCTCTTCTTTTCATAGCTATTTGTAAGGCCTCCTTAGACAACCATTTTGCCTTTTTGCATTTCTTTTTCTTGGGGATGGTCTTGATCACTGCCTACTGTACACTGTCACAAGCCTACTTCCCTAGTTCTTCAGGCACTCTGTCTATCAGATCTAATGCCTTGAATGTATTTGTCACTTCCACTGTATAATTGTAAGGGATTTGATTTAGGTCATACCTGATTGGTCTAGTGGTTTTCCCTACTTTCTTCAATTTGTCTGAATTTGGCAATAAGGAGTTCATGATCTAAGCCACAGTCAGCTCCTGGTCTTGTTTTTGCTGACTATATACAGCTTCTCCATCTTTGGCTGCAAAGAATATAATCAATCTGATTTCAGTATTGACCATCTGATGATGCCCATGTGTAGAGTCTTTTCTTGTGTTGTTTGAAGAGGGTGTTTGCTATGGCCAGTGCGCTCTCTTGGCAAAACTCTATTAGCCTTTGCCCTGTTTCATTCTGTACTCCAAGGCCAAATTTGCCTATTACTCCAGGTATTTCTTGACTTCCTACTTTTGCATTCCAGTCCCCTAAAATGAAAAGGACATCTTTTGGGGGTGTTAGTTCTAGAAGGTCATAGGTCTTCATAGAACCATTCAACTTCAGCTTCTTCAGCATTACTGGTTGGGGCATAGACTTGGATTACTGTGATTTTGAATGGTTTGCCTTGGAAATGAAGAGAGATCATTCTGTCATTTTTGAGACTGCATTCAAGTACTGCATTTCAGACTCTTTTGTTGACTATGATGGCTAGTCCATTTCTTCTAAGGGATTCTTGCCCACAGTAATAGATATAATGGTCATCTGAGTTAAATTCACCCATTCCAGTCCATTTTAGTTCACTGATTCCTAAAATGTCGATGTTCACTCTTGCCATCTCCTGTTTGACCACTTCCAATTTGCCATGACTCATGGACCTAACATTCTAAGTTCCTATGCATAATTAAAAATATATAAATGCATGAGGAAAATTTTAACACTCCTAAAAGATATTAAAGAAGACTCGAGTGGAAAGACACACTCTGTTCTTGCATTAAATGACTTGACATTATAAAGATGTAAGTTCTCCATAAGTTGTTTTATAAATTCAATGCAAATCTAATAAAAATACCAACAAATTACAGAGTTAGATAATATTACACTAAATTTCAGATGGAAGAAAAAAACATGTAAGAGCACCTAGGAATACAGTGTAAAAGAAGAAATATAAGGAAAGACTGGCCTGACCAGACATTAAAATATATTACCAAGTCTCTATATTTAAAATAGAGTATCACTAGCGTATGACTAGACAAGCAGACCTATGGAATCAAAGGTACAGGATTAAACTTATATATATATATAGTGGAACTCACTATATGACAAGAGTGCCACCTCAAATCATTAGATAAAAGTAAACTTGTTAATACCATGCACTGGGATAACTATATAGCCATTTTGCAAAAAGGTAAACTTGGTTTCATATCTCATACCACATGCAAAATTAATCCCCAAAAATTTCAATTCATGAACAGCAACAAGAAAGAAGGAAATGTAGTATTTTTTAAAATTCCTGCACACTTCTTCACTAATTTCTTCACCATAATTAATAATGAATAACAACTTCCATATACCACATTCTGTTCAACTATGATGGGCTTAACTACTCGTGAGTCAGCCAAAATTTTTAAATGCGCCATCACTTAGAATGCCACACAAAATATACCGTTATAGAATTTGTTCTTATAACTTCTAATTGTGAGGTGTCTCTGCATTAAATTATTTTGCAAATATACATTTCCAGCCCACCTTTAACGATGGTCCCATACCATTTCTCCACTGTTCCCCAAACTGTCAGAGAATTTGGAAAGTTACTTTACTCTCTTATAAGATCATTTCAAGCCCACTTTTTAATGAAGGATCCACACCCAAGATGCCTAATAAAGAACTTCAGATAAATAACCAAGAGTCAGGGGAAGGAGATAGGCATCAAGGTCTAGTTGCATCTAGTTACCCACATACTCATTCATATCTGACTCTTTCGAGTGGATTACCATGCCCTCCTCCAGGGGATCTTCCTGACCAAGCAATCAAACCCACTTCTTTTATGTCTCCTGCACTGGCAGGAGGGTTCCTTACCACTAGTGCCACCTGGGAAGTCCAAGGTCTAGTTAGGTCAACAGTAACAAGGAGGTGAGAGCTCTGGCTTCTGGTGTCTGTATCTTCTCTGACACCATTATTCTTGGTATAAATCATTACCCTCTGAAATTTCAGTTCTTTAAAAATAAAGGGATTAGACATGAACTGATTATTTAAAACTCCTAATCATTTTAATAATGAGAGTATAGTTTTGTTCTTAATACACACATACTTTATTTTTATTTTTGAAAAAATGCAAAAAGCACAAAGAATATCATTACCTTCAACCCTTTTATCTTTCTCTTCCTTCCTTGATCCACTATTTACTTACCTGCCTGTTTGTCTATATATTCACATATTCAACTATTTCTTTTTGAAATTAAGATTGTACTCCATTTTTACCTAAAATACATTATAACCGTTTTTCTGTGTGATTCTATATTCTATTTCAGCACTCTTCAATTTTTTGATTAGATATGCTATAGCTACTTAATCAATATCTGCTTTTTAAATAGTTAGGTGAATCAGATTTTTACTTGTTTGACTTGCAGTGAAGATATCGAATTGATTCATTAATATGTTACAATCAGGGTCCCAACTCTATACATTTGGTAGTTTGAGATCAGATTTTAAAAGTGAAATTTGACAGCTATGGAATCATAGTCAGAAACCTACATCCATCAGAAGGATAAAATGCCTGACATATGTATCTGTGAAACCAAATTGAAACTAAATCTGTTTCAAATAATAGTTTAAACAGTAAAGAAAAGCAATATGAGATACATTGCAACGAGTAAGTCTCAACATGAATCACTAAATATTGGTATCGTTAAGGGACACAGCTACCCTACTTCTTATTTCACCAAGATTGTTTTAAGCATTAGAGATACTGGTAACTTTATTCCCACAGTCATATTCGAGAAATATTAGTTCCCATACTTAATAATGCCTCTGAGCCTTTGGTGAGATCCCTATCTGTCAATTCCATTGAAAAGATACAGGTTAGTTATCTTGACTTTTAATTTCACCAGTGACCTGTAATCTAACACTGATCCTTTCAAAAAGCAATAACACAGTGTGATCATATTGTACCTGAAAACAAGTTATTTAAAGCCATTTAAATTTCTCCAGAATTTGCAGGTTTAAAATACGCATGTCAAAGCAGGCAGTCCAATGAGTGTATCTAAGTTCTATTTTGAAGTAATGGAAATGGCAAGATGAAATCAATGAGAACCATTGTTAACATGAAATTTAGCCAAAGGACGCTATTCTTATAAAAAATGAAATGATGGCAGAGTAGTCCTTAATTTATTATCTATTGACAATACCTATCAGATGGGTCATTACTGTTTCCATTGAAGCAGATTATTATAAGTCATTCTATTTGCTATCTCTGGAGCAAAGGCATTTCTAATCAATGCCACCCCGTTTGGAAACTTGTACAGATGACTGGTGTCTTGTTAATTCTTTAACCACCAGTTATAAGTACATTTAATTCAGAGTAAACATTTTATGGCTGTTAAATATCGTATATGCAAAAGTGCTTCCAGGCTTCTGTGCCTGCTATGATATCACTGTAAAATTTCTCAGTTACTTGTGAATTGTGTTATGTAATTTATATCCTAGTATAATAAATGAGTGAAAATAGGAAACACTGTATACTCCAACAGATTACAAATGGAAAGCTTTTAATTGAGTATGAAATTCTGTTCACATTCCATCAACAGAATTTTGAAAAAGGTTCCCTACTTTCTATCATGCTCAATTATGAATTGTCGAAAATCTTCTTGGAGGGCATACTAAGAGGACAAAACTTTTTTTTTTTTAAGATGGCATGACTCACACAAAATATTTTGCAATTTTCCACATTCAAATCTAGAAATATCCTCAGATGACTAATGCTATGTGGGTGGATTATCCATTTGAAATTGAGTGGGTTTTTGGATGATTGCATTAGACCATGCAGTAATCCTTATATAAAAACTGAAACCAACATTCTTCACAGCTGAAATTTTCAAATGATATGTGTTCTTTTACTGCATAAATGTGTTTTTGCCTTAATGTAACATCTGGATATCAATACCAATACCACTCTCACAGCTGTCACTAAATCTCACATGGGTAAGACTGGACTAAATTCCTGGATCCACTACTTAACATTGTGAAAACTTGGAGAAATTATTGAAATCTCTGAGCCCCAATAGGTAGGTTAGTAATAATCTCTGGAATAAAATGGACTTAATATCAATTAGATAATACATGCAAACCGTTTCTAACAATTCTTTTCACACAATGAACAATCAATAAATATTAATTAAAAGTATTGTGTTATCTTCCTTAAACCAGTATACCGGACACAGGAGTTAATTTCATAATGAAAGCACAGAGAAATTTAGGTCCATTCTCTCCATTATGTTAAACATGGATAAGAAGATACAGACAGATAAGCTTTTCTGAAATGTATGTACCAAGTATTCAGAAATAACATTATCTTAGGAGAGAAACATTAAGACAAAGATAAAAAGTAAAGAAAAAGCACATAGAACCTCTGTTCAAATTATGTAGCTACTCTGCCCTCAGGAGGTACATAACTCCCTGCTCCATAAATGTGGACTGTGCATATGTGTAGAAAGGGGGAATGGAAGGGTAGTAACTTCGCAATGGAGAGAACAGACAAGACTATCTCAGTTCAGTTCAGTTCAATTCAGTCGCTCAGTCATGTCTGACTCTTTGCGACCCCATGAACCACAGAACGCCAGGCCTCCCTGTCCATCACCAACTCCTGGAGTCCACCCAAAGCCATGTCCATTGAGTCAGTGATGCCACCCAACCATCTCATCCTCCATTGTGCCTTTCTCCTCCTGCCCTCAATTTTTCCCAGCATCATGGTCTTTTCAAATAAGTCAGCTCTTTGCATCAGATGACCAAAGTATTGGAGTTTCAGCCTCAACATCAGTCCTTCCAATGAACACCCAGGACTGATCTTCTTTAGGATGGACTGGTTGCATCTCCTTGCAGTCCAAGGGACTCTCAAGAGTCTTCTCCAAACCACAGTTCAAAAGCATCAATTCTTCTGTGCTCAGCTTTCTTCATAGTCCAATTCTCACATCCAAACACGACCACCGGAAAAACCATAGCCTTGACTAGATGGACCTTTGTTGGCAAAGAAATGCATCTGCTTTTTAATACACTGTCTAGGTTGGTCATAACTTTCCTTCCAAGGAGTAAACATCTTTTAATTTCATGGCTGCAATCACCATCTGCAGTGATTTTGGAGCCCAGAAAAATAAAGTCAGCCACTGTTTCCACTGTTTCCGCATCTATTTGCCATGAAGGAATGGGACCGGATGCCATAATCTTAGTTTTCCGAATGTTGAGCTTTAAGCCAACTTTCACTCTCTTCTTTCACTTTCATCATGAGGCTCTTTAGTTCTTCTTCACTTTCTGCCATAAGGGTGGTATCATCTGCATATTGGAGACTGTCTCAGCCAGTGATAAAAAATCAATATCAAGTCGTAAATAATGCTGATGGTATGTATAATTGATATGATGTGATAAAAATAGCAATGTAGCTTTGTGATCTTCCTGCCCAAAACCCACGACACCAGTAAAACATCAGGCAAATTGTAGTAAAGGGAAGGCCAACACCTAACCTGTATTAAAAAAAAAAAAAAAAAGCCAAGATCAACAAAGGAAAGTGCAAAACTAGTACAATCTGAAAGAATTTATAGAGACATGACAACAGAATGAAACTAGATGAGACTCTGGAAGAGAAAAAGAGCAATTAAGTAAAAACAAAGGATATGTAAATAGTCTATGAAATTTATTTATTAATGATGATTTGATATTGGTTCATTAACTGTAACAAATACAGTAAGCACCTTGATACAAGATATTTTTAATAGGTAAAACTGCATCTGAGATGTATGGTAACTGTCTGTACTATCATGCAATTTTTTTTCTAAACCGAAAACTGTTCTAGAAAATAACATTTTAAAAATTGAAAAAGACTGTAAACGAACACATTCTCTATGCAGAGCAGCATGCCAGGAACATGTCCTAAAACTCTAGGGGATCCTGGTATACAAAGATAATTCCTTATGTTAAATAGTGTTTGTTTTGCCAAATATAAAACTGTATAATCAGAAAAATGCAATTATGTGGGGTTTAAAATATAAGACCAAAATTAACATTCAAAATCAGAAAGATAAATAATTGTTTAATTATGCAGCACACTCTAGGGCTTGTTTTATGACTTTTTCTGGTAATATTTTGATCATTTTACCTGTTAGAAAGAGTGACATATCCTTAAATTAAAGGCTGCTAAATAGCACAAATGTGAAAGCTGCAAAAGAGATAAAAATGGTCATTGACTTTAATTATTGGATTGTAGTGAGGTGATTAAGCTGTTTAAAAAAATCATGATGGGAGTTTAAAATATAATTTACTATATCTTATTTTGTGTCACAGATGCAGTTTAAATAGAATGATGGAGACACAGTTAACTTTTGGATATACTAGTCATGCAATTGCAATAGTAGTAGAAAGACAAAATAGATGTGGCAGGAGCTAAACCTTTCTTTTTAGTCTCTCTCTTTCTCACTGGGTGAGTTTAGCAGTCCACAGTCGGTTTTCTCCTCTTTAATACGTGGCTTCCTTCTGTGGCGCCAATTTAGTTGTTCAGATTGTCACCACAGATCAGGCAGCAGCAGGTGGAACAGGACTGGAGCTCACACACTTTCACTTTCCAGGCCTGACCTGGAAATCACAGACCACATTCTACTCACATTCCCTTGGGCATAACGTTGTTCCATCACTATAGCATGTTACCAGAAAAACTGAAAAAAAAAAAAAAAAGTATTATCTTGATGGTTAACCTATTAACCAGCTAAAACTAGGAATTTATTTTATTAAAAAAGGAAATAATTACTGGTAGATATCCAGTTATCTCTGATACAGTAATGCCCAGGTCCCACACATCTAAAACTGGCATAGAACACACTTGAGGAACTTGTTAAGATGCAGATTATAATTTTTTAGGCCTGAGGTTATGCTTCTAACAAGCTCCCAAGTGGTACACTGCTAATTATCCAAGGATCAAACTATTATTTTCAAGATTCTAGCTTATATGCTACATAGGAAGAAGCTTTGCCTTTGAGCCAGATTTGGAGTGGACCATTGTTCAGGTTCGGAGAAGGCAATGGCACCCCACTCCAGTACTCTTGCCTGGAAAAATCCCATGGACGGAGGAGCCTGGTAGGCTGCAATCCATGGGGTCACGAAGAGTCGGACACGACTGAGCGACTTCACTTTCACTTTTCACTTTCATGCATTGGAGAAGGAAATGGCAACCCACTCCAGTGTTCTTGCCTGGAGAATCCCAGGGACAGGGGAGCCTGGTGGGCTGCCGTCTATGGTGTCGCACAGAGTCGGACACGACTGAAGCGACTTAGCAGCAGTAGCAGCAGCAGTGTTCAGGTTAAGCAATATTTTTCCTCTTTCGTTTATCTATTTTGTTTCTTGTATGGTGGCAGTGAGGAAAGCACAAAGAAAGCACTAACTTTGTGAATAAAGCTAGAAATAAGTAATTCTGTACAAGAAAAATCTGCAGTATATTTTCTCATTATTAAAGTAGTGTACTTAATTTATCACTGACACAATTAATCATAATAATGAACTGAGAAACAGGATGAATTTGTGGTGGGGCAATATGCGGGTTAATGTTTGCTACAAAGGGTCAGAAGAAAATTTTAAATCTGTGTATGAATTGAGAAAATATAGTATATTCAAAGGACAAACGAAGATCTGTTTACAGTGAATTTCTTCTACTCAATAACAACATATTGGATTTTATATCATATTTTCCTCTATATAGCTGAAAACTCTTATTTTTGCGCTCAATTCTTTTTTTGTTTGTTTAATCGCTAAGTTGTATCTGACTCTGGCGACCCCTTGGATTGTACACCACCAGGCTCCTCTGTTCCTGGGATTTCCCAGGCAAGAATATTGGAATTTCTTCAGGGGATCTTCCCAGCCTAGGGATAGAACCTGTGTCGTCTGCTTGGTGATCGTACTCTTTACCACTGAACTACCTGGCATATGTATGTGTTTAGACACACACGCACACAGTAAAAAGATCAAATAATTTTGTCCTTGTTTTCTGAATATATACCCCAGAGTGTGTTTGTGTGCTCAGTTGCTCAGTTATGTCCTCCTCTTTTGCAACCCCATGGATGTAGCCTGCCAGGCTCTTCTGCCACAGGATTTCTCAGGCAAGAATACTGGAGTGGTTTGTTGTTTCCTGCTCCAGGGGGCTTTCCCAACCTAGGGATTGACCCCAGTCTCCTGCATCTCCTGCACTGGCAGGGGTATGCTTTACCACTGTGCCTCATGGGAGTCCATATATCCCAGCCTCATTAGCAAAAAATGAGATGTTAGAAACACATAGTACAAATACATCCACTGGATTTAGCACCATGGAGCGGATGACAATTACCAGATTATGGGCAAGGCTTGGGAGCCACTAAAACTCCCTGAGTATTTCCAGTGTGGAAATATAAACATTTCCAGCTCAGCTGCACACTTCACCTAAAGAAAATGTACATTGTTTATTCATTAACATTGAAACTTCTAACATATGATTTCTAGAAACAAGATTGTCAATTTTTTTCTGAGTGAAACACTCACTGTCAGAATAGAAATATGTAACACCATACTGCTTAGGGTCAGTAGGGCTAGGATCATTACACTCTCAGTACATGTTCACTGGTAATTAGGATCAAGAAAGGAAAATGAAGCCTCCTGAAGGTCACTGAAAATGTATTGGCTCATTTTAAATACTTTTAGTTCTTACCATAAGCAAAACACTGGCAATCTGAGACATAAATTGAATTATGGTGCATTTCTATCCTTTGAGAATTTATTATCTAGTAGGGGAGATGAGAAATTGATGTATAAAAATTGCTCTAGAATTCATAAATGCCTATGATTAGTTCCAAAAGCCTAGTTAAAATTGTGCCTGTCATAGACATTTTACAAAATGATCAATACTGGTTGAACTAATTAGGAAGGAGTTCACAGAATCACAAAGTAAGAAGGCATTTGGAGATCTGGATCCTACTCATTCAATCTCTGCTGGAAAACCACATTACATTTTTGCCAGACTTGTACTTTAAAATGTATAGGAATGGCAAACTAATCACCTTCTGAGATAGGTCTTCTGGATAGCTCTAAGATAAACCATTCTAATACAAAGTGTTTATTTAATCTAAATAAATCTTAAATTTAAATCTTCTCTTAAAGGATAGAGTATATTCAATAAGCCAAGGTTTTTCCAGACATAGGGGATAAAAGGAATTATGTAGAAAAGCATAAGAATGTATCAAAGTAGAGAATTTTATAATGGATGTGAAGTGAAAAAAAAAGCATGAATTCTTAGTTACATGAACGTAAACTAAGAGTTTGGGCTGAATTTTATAACAATAGAATACTTGCTGAGGATTGTTGAGAAGATATGGAATATGAGGGATGACAGACTTTAGGAATACTCATCTATCAGTAGAATTCAAGATAGATTAGGGAACAGCATAAACTAAAGACCAGCAAAGAAAGAAGGGCTTGAGCTGCATGATCATAGTACTAAGCCTCAAGTAAACTATAGCAGATGCTATAAATATCTTGCCCTCATTATATATACATATATGATTTACATATGCATATTCATGCATAATTTTATGGGATTCCCTGGTGGCTCAGTGGTAAAGAACTTACCTGCCAATGCAGGAGCTGTGGGTTCAATCTCTTGGTCAGGAAGATCCCCTGAAGAAGGAAGTGGCAAGTCACTCCACTATTCTTGCCTAATAAATTCCATTGACAGAGGAGCCTGGCTGGCCACAGTCCATGAGGTCTCAGAGAGTTGATATGATTTAGCAACTAAAGATCAACAACAATAATGCATGGTCCTCAAACTATTTCTAGCCAATAGAATGCATTGCAATTTATTTGCACATATGGGATGACATGATTACGAAGTAATGTGACTTTTCACCTTCTACTCTTCCATCAGAATGCAATGAACTCTGAGTCCATAAGGGAAGGATTGGGGTTCTCATTATCATAATTGAGCTTCCCGTTTTGCTCAGCTGATAAAGAATCCGCCTGCAATGTGGGAGACTTGGGTTTGATCCTTGGGGTGGGAAGATCCCCTGGAGAAGGGAAAGGCTACCCACTCCAGTATTCTTGCCTGGAGAATTTCATGGACTGTATAGTCCAAGGGGTTTCAAAGAGTTGGACATGACTGAGCGACTTTCACTTTCACTTTATCATAATTGGCTGAATCTCACCTAGCAAAAAACATGGTTTTTTTACTGTTACTTGAGTTAAAGAAACTTTTATTGTGTTGAGCCAGTGAAATTTGGGATCTATGTGTTACAGTAGCTGTTCTTTCTCTAATACAATGCCTTGTACTGAGAAGTTCTGAGGCACTGAAGGATTTTTAGCAATGGAGTGGATGCCATTTTATTTGATTAAAAGAAAATATCCTGTGGCTACAGATTGCAAAAGTTGAGTATTTGAGACTAGGCAAAGTGGATGCAGATATTCTGATTAGGAGGCTCTTACAATAGTTGTGCCAAGAGTTGGTTATAGCCTGTAACTTGAGCAAGACTGAATCTTGGTTGGCAGCATTCATACTTAAGTTCCACTGGCAGTAGGAATCATAACTTACAAGTTATTCTGTCTTGATGCAAACACACACATTGTTTCCTTTTGCCATGACACGTGTGCTATATAACTAATGGGAATACTGTTAACTAATGAAAGTTGTAGGCAAAAAAGACTCATGAACCTGTATTTCATCATTTGTAAAACATAAAACATACATTTACTTATTCATACCGTTTCTTCATGGTATTGAAAGTTGGCAAGTGAATCAGTGTTTCTAAAACCTATTAATTATAATGAAATACCATTTATGTTAAAAGTGATAAAGTATGTTTATTAACATAATTAAGCATAGCACTATATTCTTTAAGCTTAAAGTACACTTCATTTAGTCACTAATGTAGCAGTAGTAAGGATGACATCAGCATGATGCAGAATTCATTTTGATGTTATTCAATTCAAGAAGTAAATACATTTGGATAACTCCAAATTTGCACTGCTTGATTAAAAAGATTTTTCAAGGACATTTACTCCTCTACAGTGGTAAAAATGAATGTTGTTTCATATTCATTGGCAAAATCACTGTATACAGTGCTTTAGACCTAACAGCATAGAATTCCTACTGCCATCTGACAGTACTCTCAGGCATCACTCCTGATTAAATAAAGACAAAGCTAAGAGTTTTACACTGTGCAAATTATCAGAACCTATTTTATGTCTAAACTGACACATCCAATATTTATTCACAAAAATAACAGTTTCACTGAAGCTTGTCCACACCATCTCTTTAAAGGATTAGCTCCAAATGCATAAAAGTCAAATTGAAAGTTTGGCGAGAATTCAGTTCCGTTCAGTTGCTGAATCCTGTCTGACTCTTTGCAACCCCATGGAGTGCAGCACGCCAGGCTTGCTTGTCCATCACCAACTCCCAGAGCTTACTCAAACTCATGTCCATTGAGTTGGTGATGACATCCAACCATCTCATCCTCTGTCGTCCCCTTCTCCTCCTGCCTTCAATCTTTCCCAGAATCAGGGTCTTTTCCAAGGAGTCAGTTCTTCGCTTTAGGTGGCCAAAATACTGGAGTTTCAGTTTCAGCATCAGTCCTTCCAATGAATATTCAGGACTGATTTCCTTCAGGATGGGCTGGTTGGTTCTCCCTGCTGTCCAAGGACTCTCAAGAGTCTTCTCCAACACCACAGTTCAAAAGCATCAATTCTTCAGCGCTCAGCTTTCTTTACAGTCCAATTCTCACATCCATACATGACTACTGGAAAAACCATAGCTTTGACTAGACGGACTTTTGTTTGCAAAGTAATGTTTCTGCTTTTTAAAGCTTGGACGGTAAAGCATCTGCCTACAATGAGGGAGACCCAGGTTCAATCTCTGGGTCAGGAAGATCCCCTGGAGAAGGAAATGGCAACCCACTCCGGTATTCATGCCTGGAAAATCCCATGGATCGAGGAGCCTGGTGGGCTACCATCCATGGGGTCACAAAGAGTCGGACACGACTGAGCGACTTCTCTTCTCTTCTTCTTCTCTTCTATGTTGGTCATAACTTTTCTTCCAAGGTAAGAAGTACACAATGTTAAATAGTATATACCATATGAGCTAGTGTCTGCAATGCTGTATTACTTGTAAGAAGACTTAGGGTTGGTTATTTTGTCATTCATTCATTTATTTATGTGTATGTGTATATGGTGTCCAACTCTTTGTGGTCCCATGGACTAAAGCCTGCTCTTCTGTCCATGGAATTTTCCAGGAAAGAATACTGGAGTGAGATGCCATTTCCTACTCCAGGGACTATTCCCAAACCAGAGATTGAACCCAGGTCTCTTGCATCTCCTGCATTTGCAGGCAGATTGTTTACCACTAGTGCCACCAATCACTTACTTATGTATCCATGCATTTCATCAATAGGCAGAATTATCATCTCAGTGCTGCCTTTCTCCAAACGTGTGATCTTTATCAGGTTCTTTAACTTTTCTGGAGTTAGTAATTGATCTACATACTAATAAGGCTTTGATTACTAGTGTCAAAAAGCTTTAACACTAGCATCAACTAAAGCTATAGATATAAAACTATTTTGTCAAACTGTAAAGAAGGTATTACTGTGTTTCCATCTTAAATCATTATGTGAACCCCGCCCCCCCCCCCCCCCAGATTTCTTGAGTGCTGCTCTCTGATCTACAACACAAATCATTCAAGAGGCATCTCAGAGGGAATTCTTTTTTGAATCTTTGTATACTAACAACTGAGAAAAGCAAACTGAATATAAACTCACCATGAAGTATGAATGTAAGCTCTGGATTTTCTTTCCCACCACACTAATCCCTTGATATTGTAGAATTTCTGTCTTCTGTGTTAGTAATTACAAAGCGGCTCTTTCTGATATTTAAGACAAAGTCACTCCTGAGTGTCCTAGTGAACATTGGACTACTGCTATATCATACTATTTTGTAATAGATTAACATATCAACACATTTAATGTGATCATGCACATTTCCTTGCAGAACATCTACTTCAGTTACATTATCCAGAAAGAACAATGATTTTAACAGTGAGAATAACATGATTTGACAAGGTAAATTAGCTGCCAAGATCCACTTTGCACAGGGGAGATAGCCACTGAGTGACATTTTAACGTATGATAAACGAACTTGTTCCCTCTCTCCCTCTCTTTCCCAATTTGCCAATACACAGAAAAAGATATAATCCCTCCAGTTAAACATAAATTGATTTTAGGCTAAGAAGGAAGATATGCTAGTAAAAGCTGTGCATTCAAGGAGGATAATGAGATTGATTCCATGCTCTGCAAATAAAAATACACTGCATTTAAATTTGGCTCCTTCAAGGATGAGTGAATGATTAAGATGAGCACATATGTTGAAGAAGCAAGTTAACTGAAAGATTGGTAAAGAGAAATGTCATGACATGTTGAACAACTGAAACATCATTTAGAGATGTGACTGAACATGTAGGTTTTAATCTGCTGCTCAATCTATACTCCAGACCAGGCAAGGCCAAGTTCAAAAGTAGCAGGAGATTGCAAATATTTCCTTTGAACATAATAATCCTTACTGTTTGAAGTCATATATAACATGAGAATATGCAAGAGTATTTATTTTAAATAAAGTTAATGACAAAGTGACTGAATTATATTTCTCACTTCAGTAATAAGATCACTACAAGCCGGTTTGAGAACTACTTTTTTTTTTTTTAATCACATGAGTTTTGAAACCTTGAGCAGCCAAAATTTGAAAAACAGTGAAATCACTCATTGTTGTTGAGTTGCTCAGCCATGTCCGACTCTTTGCCCTCCATGGACCGCACCATGCCAGGCATCGTTGTCCTTCACCATCTCCCGGAGCTTGCTCAAAACTCATGTCCTTCGAGTTGGTGATGCCATTCAACCATCTCATCCTTCATCAGCTCCTTCTCCTGCTGTCTTCAATCTTTCCGAGCACTAGAGTCTTTGCCAGTGAGTCAGCTCTTTGCATCATATGGTCAAAGTATTGGAGCTTCAGCTTCAGCATTAGTCCTTCCAATGAATATTCAGGATTGATTTCCTTTAGGATGGACTGGTTTGATCTCCTTGCAGTCCAAGGACTCGCAAGAGTCTTCTCCAACACCATAGTTCAAAAGCATCAATCCTTTGCCACTCAGACTTCTTTATGGTCCAACTCTCACATCTGTACATGACTACTAGAAAAACCATAGCTTTGACTAGATGGACCTTTGTTGGCAAAGTAATGTCTCTGTTTCTTAATATGTTGTCTAGGTTGGTCACAACTTTTCTTTCAAGGAGCCAGCGTCTTTTAATTTCATGGCTGCAGTCACAATCTGCAGTGATTTTGTAGTCCAAGGAAATAAAGTCTGTCACTGTTTCTATAGTTTCCCCATCTATTTGCCATGAAGTGATGGGACCAGATGCCATGATATTCATTTTTTGAATGTTGAGTTTTAAGCCAGCTTTTTCACTCTCAATTTTTCACTTTCATCAAAAGGCTCTTTAGTTCCTCTTCACTTTCTGCCACAAGGGTGATGTCATCTGCATATCTGAGGTTATTAATATTCCTCCCAGCAATCTTGATTCCAGCTTGTGTTTCATGCAGCCCGGCTTTTCATATGAAGTACTTTACATATAAGTCAAATAAGCAGGGTGACAATATTCAGCCTTAATGTACTCCTTTTCCAATTTGTTACCAATCCATTGTGCCATGTCTGGTTCTATTTGTTGCTCCTTGACCTACATTCAGGTTTCTTAGGAGGCAGATAACGTGATCTGGTATTCTCATCTCTTTAAATATTTTCCACAATTTGTTGTGATCCACACAGTCAAAGGCTTTGGTGTAGTCAATGTAGCAGGATAGGTGTATTTCTGGAATTCTTTTGCTTTTTCAATGATCCAGTGGATGTTGGCAATTTGATCTCTGGTTCCTCTCCCTTTTCTATATCCAAGTTGAACATCTGGAAGTCCTCAGTTCATGGACTGTTGAAGCCTGGCTTGGAGAATGTTGAGCATTAGTTTGCTAGCATGTGAAATGAGTGCAATTGTGCAATAGTTTGAACATCTTTGGCGTTGCCTTTCTTTGTGATTGGAATGAAAACTGACCTTTTCCAGTCCCGTGGCCACTGCTGAGTTTTCCAAATTTGCTGGCATAGTGAGTGCAACATTTTGACAGCATCATCTTTTAGGATTTGAAATCACTCATAGATATGATTGGCTTCCCTGGTGGCTCAGATGGTAAAGCGTCTGCCTCCAATGCGGGAGACCTGGGTTCAATCCCTGGGTTGGGAAGATCCCCTGGAAAAGGAAATGGCAACCCACTCCAGTACTCTTGCCCGGAAAATCCCATGGACGGAGGAGCCTGGTAAGGCTACAGTCCATGGGGTCACAAAGAGGTGGACATGACTGAGCGACTTCAGTAAACCTATATACCTATATAGATATCTTTAAAACAGTACATTCCTTATATTCTACTGAACACCTTCAATCTCCTTCCCTTCATGTATGTTATGTTACACATAGCCTATATTTATTAGTATTTATTAACTTCTTCTGCAATAGGCTCTAGGAACTATGTTTAAGAATTAATAAAAAGTACAGCTAAATACCAAAAATCCAATATCTAGTTCACAAAATATACTTTATGAGCAAATATGTATTCTGCTTTATTCAATTACACAGCATTTATTATCCCTTATGAGCACATACTCCTCTTAAGGAAAGCAGTTTAATTATAAATTTACTCATGTGCATTAAGAAACTCTCAGTGAGAATTACTTTGTGTATAAAGTAAACTACGTCTTTCTTTACAATAAGCCACATTATAATCACCAGAGTTAACCACTGATAATTGGAATGTTTCCATTTGGCTGAAAACTCACTAACATGGATCACACCTACACAACTTATTTTATAAAGATGTAATCTACCTAGGCATATATTTTCAGTCTTGGTGTTTATTATTTAGCTTACTTTGAAGTTACTTCCAAATATTGACTGATACCGATCTATATCAGCATTTTGTGTGTTTGTGTATAAGACGGTCTTAGACTTAAATAATAGAAAGTAACTTTTTAAAGTCAATTTTCCAGAGTAAAAATTCAAATTGCATTTATAGTAAAAAAGATCTTGGGTTATATTGCCAGATTAATTTCAATTTGCACTTTTATTTTGAGGTAACTGAGTTTTATGTGCTATTGTAAGAAATACTGCAGAGAAATTCCATATACTAATTTCCCAGGTTCCCCTACTGTTGCACAATACAATATTGGAGCTAAGATATTGACATTAGCACAATACACCAGTCTTACATAGATTTCTGAAGTTTGCTAGTACTTATTTGTATTTGTGTGTTTGTGTATGTTCTTGGTTTTACTCAAGTTCATCACATATGTAGGTGTATGTATCCATCACCACAGTTAGAATACAGAACAATTCCCTCACCACAGGGATCCCTCATGCTGCCTCATACAACCATATCCACACCTCCACTATTCACCACAACTCCTTTCCTAACACCTGGCGGCCTTTAATTGTTATCAAGTCCAAGCCTGGTTCGCTTGCTGCATGACAGGCAGCATTAACCAAAAGATGATGTTTGAGACAAGGAATATGACTTTATTTGGAAAATTGGTTGACCAAGATGATAGAACAGTGTCTCAAAATAATCATCTTGTCAGCAGCTGGATGCCAGCTTCTTTTATAGAACAGAGAAGGGGAGGAGTTGAGGAAGCAAAGACCATTATCTTGCAAATAACTCATGGAATGGTCAGCCTCAGGGAGGGGATGTGTTAATCTCTTCAGGCAGAGGGGCAGGGTTCCATGAGGCAGGTTGTTATGTATGATTACACAAACAAAAGAAATGAACAGTAAAGGTTAAAGTCAAAGAAACAGATCCATCATGGAGTTAAAACTGTCTAGTCCCTACAACATAATCTGTTCCCCAGTCAAATATTTAGTCTTTTCAAAATGTAACCTAAATAAATTTATAAAGCATCTGAATTTTTGGATTAACATTTTTTTCATTCAACATAATTCTCAGGTGATTCATACAAATTGTTACTTATAGCAGTAGTTTGTTCTTTTTCATTGCTAAGTACTTTTCCATGGCACAGATGTATAATCATGTATTTATCCACCAACTGAAGGATATCTAAGTTGTTTCCAGTTTGGGGATATTTTTAATAAAGCCAACGTGAACATTTGTGTACAGATGTTTGTGTTCCCAAACATTTGTTTTTGTCTAGGATAATACACTAGCAAAGTAATGCTCAAAATTCTCCAAGCCAGGCTTCAACAGTACCCTGAACTTCCAGATGTTCAAGCTGGATTTAGAAGGAACCAGATAAATTGCCAACATCCGTTGGATCATCTAAAAAACAAAAGCATTCCAGAAAAACCTCTACTTCTGCTTTATTGACTATGCCAAATCCGTTGACTGTGTGGATCACAACAAACTGTGGAAAATTCTTAAAGAGATAGGAATACCACACCATGTATGCAGGTCAAGAAGCCAGAGTTAGAACTCAGTATGAAACAATAGACTGGTTCCAAATTGGGAAAGGAGTATGTCAAGGCTGTATATTGTCAGATGGCACCCCACTCCAGTACTCTTGCCTGGAATATCCCATGGACAGAGGCGCTTGGTGGGCTGCAGTTCATGGGGCCGCAAAGAGTTGGACATGACTGAGCAACTTCACTTTCACTTTTCACTTTCAGGCATTGGAGAAGGAAATGGCAACCCACTCCAGTGTTCTTGCCTGGAGAATCCCAGGGACGGGGGAGCCTGGTGGGCTGCCATCTATGGGGTCGCACAGAGTCGGACATGACTGAAGCAACTTAGCAGCAGCAGCATATTGTCACCCTGCTTATTTAAATTGCATGCAGAGTACATCATGCTAAATGCCAGGTTGCATGAAGCACAAACTGGAATCAAGATTGCTGGGAGGAACATCAATAACCTCAGATGTGCAGATGACATCACCCTTGTGGCAGAAAGCCAAGAGGAAATAAAGAGCCTCTTGAGGAAAGTGAAAGATGAGAGTGAAAAAGTTGGCTTAAAATTCAACATTCAAAAAACGAAGATCATGGCATCTGGTCCCATCACTTCATGGCAATAGATGGGGAAACAATGGAAGCAGTGACAGACTTTATTTTTGTGGGTTCCAAAATCACTGCAGATAGTGATGGCAGCCATGAAATTAAAAGACGCTTACTCCAATTCCAAAGAAAGGCAATGCCAAAGAATGCTCAAACTACCGCACAATTGCACTCATCTCACATGCTAGTAAAGTAATGCTCAAAATTCTCCAAGCCAGTCTTCAGCAATACGTGAACCATGAACTCCCTGATGTTCAAGCTGGTTTTAGAAATGGCAGAGGAACCAGAGATCAAATTGCCAACATCTGCTGGATCATGGAAAAAGCAAGAGAGTTCCAGAAAAACATCTATTTCTGCTTTATTGACTAAGCCAAAGCCTTTGTGTGGATCACAATAAACTGTGGAAAATTCTGAGAGATGGGAATACCAGACCACCTAACCTGCCTCTTGAGATATCTGTATGCAGGTCAGGAAGCAACAGTTAGAACTGGGCATGGAATAACAGACTGATTCCAAATAGGAAAAGGAGTGCGTCAAGGCTGTATATTGTCACTCTGCTTATTTAACTTGCATGCAGAGTACATCATGAGAAACACTGGACTGGAAGAAACACAAACTGAAATCAAGATTGCCAGGACAAATATCAATAACCTCAGATATGCAGATGACACCACCCTTATGGCAGAAAGTGAAGAGGAACTAAAAAGCCTCTTGATGCAAGTGAAAGAGGAGAGTGAAAAAGTTGGCTTAAAGCTCAACATTCAGAAAACTAAGATCATAGCATCTGGTCCCATCACTTCATGGGAAATAGATGGGGAAACAGTGGAAACAGTGTCAGACTTTATTTTGGGTGGTTCCAAGAATCACTGCAGATGGTGACTGCAGCCATGAAATTTAAAGACACTTACTCCTTGGAAGAAAAGTTATGACCAACCTAGATAGTATATTCAAAAGCAGAGACATTACTTTGCTGACTAAGGTCCGTCTAGTCAAGGCTATGGTTTTTCCAGTGGTCATGTATGGATGTGAGAGTTGGACTGTGAAGAAAGCTGAGTGCTGAAGAATTGATGCTTCTGAACTGTGGTGTTGGAGAAGACTCTTGAGAGTCCCTTGGACTGCAAGGAGATCCAACCAGTCCATTCTGAAGGAGATCAACCCTGGGATTTCTTTGGAAGGAATGATGCTAAAGCTGAAACTCCAGTACTTTGGCCACCTCATGAGAAGAGTTGACTCATTGGAAATACTCTGCTGCTGGGAGGGATTGGGGGCAGGAGGAGAAGGGGACGACCGAGGATGAGATGGCTGGATGGCATCACCAACTCGATGGACATGAGTCTGAGTGAACTCCGGGAGATGGTGATGAACAGGGAGGCCTGGCGTGCTACGATTCATGGGGTTGCAAAGAGTCGGACACGACTAAGCAACTGAACTGAACTGACTCCTTGAAAGAAAAACGATGACCAACTTAGGCAGCATATTAAAAAGCAGAGACATTACTTTGCTAACAAAGGTCCGCCTAGTCAAAGCTATAGTTTTTCCAGTAGTCTTGTATGGATGTGAGAGTTGAACTGTAAAGAAAGCTAAGCGCTGAAGAATTGATGCTTTTGAACTGCGGTGTGGGAGGAGACTCTTGAGAGTCCCTTGGACAGCAAGGAGATCAAACCAGTCCATCCTCAAGGAAATCAGTCCTGAATATTCATTAGAAGGACTGATGTTTAAGCTGAAACTCCAATATTTCTGCCACCTGATGTGAAGAACTGACTCATATGAAAAGACCCTGATGCTGGAAAAGATTGAAAGCAGGAGAAGGGGACAACAGAGGATGAGATGGTTGCATGGCATCATCGACTTGATGGACTTAAGTTTGAGTAAGCTCTGGGATTTGGTGATGGACGGGGAAGCCTGGCATGCTGCGGTCCATGGAGTCACAAACAGTTGGACATGACTGAGTGACTGAATTGAAGTGAACTGAGGATAAATGCCCAAGGGTACAACTACTGAATTGTATGGTAATTGATATATAGTTTCATAACAAATGGGTCAGGAAGATCCCCCTCCCAGAGAAGGAAATGGCTACCCACCCCAGTATGCTTGCCTGGAAAATCCCATGGATAGAGGAGCCTGGCAGGCTCCAGTCCATGGGGTCACAAAGAGTCAGACACAACTGAGTGACTAACACTTCTTAACAAATTGTCAAACTGTTTTGCAGAGTTACTGTAGCATTTCATGTTTCCAGAATATATGGAAGATATTCTCCCAGTTTCTCCACATCCTCATCTTTATTTGGTGACTAAGTTTTAGTCATTTAGGTAGCCACATAGTGATATCTCGCTGTAATTTAAATCTGCATCTATATAATAGCTATTGATGTTGAATATCTTTTCATGTATTTATTTATCGTGCACATTCTTGATGAAATATTTCTCTATACCTTTTTCTCATTTTCTAATTGGATCTTTTTTTTCACCATTGAATTTTGAAAGTTCCTTATATATTTTAGATAACAGCCTTCTTTCAGATACGTGGTTCATATTTTTTTTCTTCCAGTTTGTATCTTTTTTTTTTTTCCATCCTTTTAGCAGTACTTTTACAGAGCACACATTTTGTTTTGTTTTTGATATGGTCCAGTGTGTCAATCTTTACTTTTCTGAAGCAGATTTTGACGTCAGTCTAAAAACTTTTTATCTATCTACTGAAGATTTTTGCTTTTCTTTAAGTTTTATAATTTTACTTCGTATATTTAAATCTATATTCCATTTTGAGTTGACTTTTATGTAAGGTAGGATGTTTACGTCAAGGTACAATTTTTGTTGCCTATGATCAGTCACCATTTGTTGAAAAGGCTACTTTTCCTCTGTTGAATTATTTTGCTCCCTTTGTCAAAAACCAGCTAGACATCATCAAATGGGTCTAATTCCAAGCTCTATTGCTCTGTGTACCTATATCTCTGCCAATAGCTCATTGTCAGATTACTGTATCAGTTTATTGGGCATATTTTCAGGTAGAGTAATTCATCCCACTCAATTCTTTTTCAAGACTGTTTTAGATATTTTAACCTTGTATCTTTTCATATAAATTTTTGAATGCTTGTCTAAAAATATCTTCACTAGAATTTATAGAAATTATATTAAATTTCACTGATGCACACAGACTTTACTAAAAATGAAAAATACTGGAATAGTTGAGTCAGTTTGGCAAAATTGATATCTTTGCATGATGAGTCATCCAATCCATGAACATGGATCTCTTTATTTATATCTCTTCATTTATTTAGATATTCTTTCATTTCTTTCATCATCATTTTGTGATGTGATACTCAGCATATGAATCTTTGTGACTGTTTTCTTAAACTTATACCTATTTCATTATTCTTGGGTCATCTGTAGAACAACAGTTTTCTGTCTTAAAAATCCATTCTGTACATACTCATTGCTAGTATATCAAAATGTAATTATTTTTCTTACCAAATTCAATTAGTAGTTTTAGGAGTTTATTTTACATAACTTTATCTGAATAAGTTAATTTTTATAGGATTATATTAATTATGTATTAATAGAAAATATTTGGAAATATCCTCATTTTCAGAACTAACTTCTCATTTTCAATGCCACAGTTATAGCTAGGAATCTAAAATAGCAAAACACTTTTCTATATGTGATAATCATTTAATATTAATAAGCACTCTTGTTTTTATCTTTTAGATAAATGAGAATATTTTACTTACATCATGAATATGTGATTGTTTTGAACAACAAAAATAGTGAAAATGACAATTATTTTTGGAAGAAGCTTTTAAGAAGTGCCACTGTAGCCACATTATTTTTACCTATTTCAGCCCTTATGATAGTCTGAATTAAAGTATAGCCCCCATTAACTATATCCCTCTGTGATACCATAAGCAGAGCTTCCTTGCTGCCCCATGTTCAAAATGTAACAGGAAATGAACTTGTGTTAAGATTTGATTGATACAGAATAATGAAAGGAGGAAACTAGTCCTAACATATATTTAATGTAAATAGGGCCTCAAATACAAACAGGAGGTAGGCTGAAAAAGTTGCTCATCCCCTATCAGGGAGGATTTCCTAATATATCCTGTGAATGTAACCACGACCAGGGGTTACATAGACAACTGAGCAAAGGATTCTCAAAAAAAATAGAATTCAAGCTTAACCAAGGAGAATGCCCCATCTTTAAGGTAGAGAGCCTGTAGAATGAGTTTTCAATTTCTATAGAATCGTATCTCTTAGGTCTCCTATTTTTTCCTAAGTGAAAATACTTAATAACCTATCACTGGCTCACAATTATATATTTTGTGCGAGTAGGAGTAGATAACTTACCATTAATTTGGGAGATTTCTGGATCAAGAGGAGATATAGCCAGTACATTTTAGATCTACCATGAACAACAGCCCATCACTCAGGTATATTAGACATAAATCTTGATGCTGTAATGTTGTGTGGCTTGTAAGTTGTTTCATTCATAGACCACATGAATGTTTGTTGTGTGTATAGGAGGGAAAGGAGATTATATAAAATATGTAGTGATCAGAGGGCAGATTTTGTTGGTCATTAGGAATTATCACAAATATTTCAGGTTTTGATTTTTTTTTTTTTCTTTTCCAAGCACTTAATAGGATTGTACTTAATACGCTCCCTTGATGTTAGGCATGGCTTTGGCCGCTATAATAGAAGCAAAAAGTTATATGTATCAATTTTCAGGCAGAAGCCTTAAAGCCAGTATTAACTATGTCTCCTTTAAATTGTCATACTGATGTAGAAAAGGAGTTTTCAGCATTTGGATTTTTGAGTGACTACAGCAAGAAGACTGATTTGAATCTCTGTTGGACAAGGAGCTTGAGAAAGAAAAACTTTTGGTATTTCAAACCACTGAAATCTTGGAGGATTGTTTGTTTCTGTAGCATAAACCAGCCTATGCTGACTGATATACTCATTTCATCAAATATCTTCTTTATTCTTAATCATATAAAAAGAAAGAGAAGCACTGTGTTAAAGTCTATATGTATGACAAATTTAATGAATTCCAATTGGAATTTTTGTGTATACCAGTTATAATTTTAAGTTATTTTTCAAATCTGAGAAAGAGTTACAAAGTCTCATAGGGCCGGGTTTTTACCAAAAGTGGACAAAGTAGCACTTCATTGTACTGAACTAGCTCCCTAATGAGGTGTGGTAAAAGTTATATGTAAACCAGGAGACCAGACACAAGCAATTTCATTTTAATCTCTTAATCTTTAAAGCAGAAAGATTAGTTTGATTTAGTTAAAAGTCTTAATTACTGGACCAAAAAGCAAAGGTATTTTTATTACATTTAAGAACATGCAGTAATTGGAAACAGGCAAAAGAAATCCTTTGTTAGTGAGCCTGTAAGCATATTATAAAGACATAAAAAATACCAGGCTAAGCAGAAATGTTAGCTACAGTAATCATAAAATGTGCTTCAAAATTCCCACAAGCTGCTTATTACTTTAAGAGAGTAAAACTTGCACTTGGAGCTTGGCACTGACTTTACTACCACACCATGTTTTGCTACTAGGAACACCTTATGTCCAGTTTCTGATAAAATTAGCACAGATTTAAAATTAGTGCAGCAATTTAAGGCAATGAAGCAGAAATTAAACTGTGCTCAGACTGTCATAAAGAACAAACATAGAAGGCCAAAGCAGAAAATAATATATACTACCTTTAAAATATTTAAGGTTTTCAATTATCATTAGTTGTCCACCTAGAGATATTTTGGAATGCAGTTAACAAATCTGAATATTTTCTGGCAACTGAATAAAATCAAAGAGATTCAGTTCAGTTCAGTTCAGTTCAATTCAGTTCAGTTCATTTCAGTTGCTCAGTTGTGTCTGACTCTTTGCGACCCCATGAACCATAGCACGCCAGGCCTCCCTGTCCATCACCAACTCCCAGAGTTTACCTAAACTCATGTCCATTGAGTCGGTGATGATATTCAACCATCTCATCCTCTATTGTCCCCTTCTCCTCCCACCCTCAATCTTTCCCAGCATCAGGGTCTTTTCAAATGAGTCAGCTCTTCGCATCAGGTGACCAAAGTATTGGAGTTTCAGCTTCAACATCGGTCCTTCCAGTGAACACTCAGGATTGATCTCCTTTAGGATGGACTGGTTGGATCTCCTAGCAGTTCAAGGGATTCTCAAGAGTCTTCTCCAACACCACAGTTCAAAATCATCAATTCTTTGGTGCTCACCTTTCTTTTAAGTCCGACTCTCACATCCATACAAGACTACTGGAAAAACCATTGCTTTGACTAGACGGAGCTTTGTTGGCAAAGTAATGTCTCTGCTTTTTAATATGTTGTCTAGGTTGGTCATAACTTCCCTTCCAAGGAGTAAGCGTCTTTTAATTTCATGGCTGCAATCACCATCTGCAGTGATATTGGAGCCCAAAAAAATAAAGTCAGCCATTGTTTCCACTGTTTCCCCATCTATTTCCCATGAAGTGATCGGACCAGATGCCATGATCTTAGTTTTCTGAATGTTGAGCTTTAAGCCAACTTTTTCACTCTCTTCTCATGATGTACTCTGCATAGAAGTTAAATAAGCAGGGGGACAATATACAGCCTTGACGTACTCCTTTTCCTATTTGGAACCAATCTGTTGTTCCATGCCCAGTGTCCAGTTCTAACTGTTGCTTCTTGACCTGCATACAGGTTTCTCAAGAGGACAGTCAGGTGGTCTGATATTCCCATCTCTTTAAGAATTTTCCACAGTTTATTGTAATCCAAAGCCTTTGACATAGTCAATAAAGCAGAAATAGATGTTTTTCTGGAACTCTCTTGCTTTTTCCATGATCCAGTAGATGTTGGCAATTTGATCTCTGGTTCCTCTGCCTTTTCTAAAACCAGCTTGAACATCTGGAAGTTCGCAGTTCACTTATTGCTGAAGCCTGGCTTGGAGAATTTTGAGCATTACTTTACTAGCATGTGAGATGAGTGCAATTGTGCAGTAGTTAGGGCATTCTTTGGCATTGCCTTTCTTTGGGATTGGAATGAAAACTGACCTTTTCCAGTCCTGTGGCCACTGTCGAGTTTTCCAAATTTGCTGACATATTGAATGCAGCACTTTCACTGCATCATCTTTTAGGATTTGAAATAGCTCAGCTGGAATTCCATCACCTCCACTAGCTTTTCATTATGAGATTCATAATGGTATATTTATGTTTTCATATATAGTACACATTTTGCTGAATCTACTCGTGAGCTTTAAATAATTAAGTGGGGAGATGATTTGTCACATTTGATATACCTACATAAGGAAATGGCAACACACTCCAATATTTTTGCCTGGAAAATTCCATGGACAGAGGAGCCTGGTTGGCTACAGTCCATGGGGTCACAAAAGAGCTGGACATGACTGAGAATGCACGCACATTAGATACCTTTATTAAATACCTTTTTCAATTAAACTTGAGTTTACCTAGAACTTTTTGGGGGAAATTGTGCACAATTAGAGTGTTGCCTTTTTTTTCATATTGTGTTATTTAATTTTCCATGTTATTATTAATTTCCCAAATTATCAAACCATACCATACTGCTTTAGCAAACTTAACTGTCCTTAAATTTTCTAGCATAGTCAACTCTTGTTGATGAGCACTAGGAACAAATTAGCACCTTTATACAAAATAGAGAATGGTTTGTCAACTAGACTGCAGGAAGCATATTGGATGGGTTGCTCCAAACCTATGATCTCCTGCCAATACAGGATTTAACTCCTTACAACATTTAGAATCGATAATCCACTATTTAACTACCATCCTTAGGTGGCTTACAATAATTGACTGCATCATGTCACTTTTTTTAAAGAAGATATCAAGCTTTTGCATCTGCAAATTTTTCTTTAAGCTGAAAGCATATTATTAAGTACATAAGACTTCTCTATGTTTCTTACATATATGTGCACGTGAGTGCCAAGTCACTTAAGTCATGTCCGACTCTTTGAGACCCTACAGACAGCCACCCTCCAGGCTTCTCTGTCCATGGGATTCTCCAGGGGATAATACTAGACTGTGTTGCCATGCCCTCCTCCAGGGAATTTTCCTGACCCAGGAATTGAAGCCATGTCTCTTACATCTCCTGCATTGGCAGGTGGGTTCTTTACCACCAGTGCCACTTGGGAAGCCCCATATACATCCTGCATATTCTGGAAATTCTCGAAACTGGAGAATTTAATGACATAATCTGTGTACCTAATGAAGGGGAAATAGTAGTGATACAGTATGGACAAATGTCAGAAAGTTTCTCTGAGTTTTCAAATGAGATCAAGAATTTGGCTATGTGATTGTAGATAATAATGTTATAAACATCAAAGCTGTTGAGACTGCTGCTGTTCAGGTGCTCACTCATGTCCAACTCTTTGTGACACCATGGACTGTAGCCCACCAGACTCCTCTGTCCATGGAATTCTCTAGGCAAAAATACTGGAATGGGTTGCCATGTCATCTTCCAAAGTTGCTAAGACTAGATCTTAATTATTCCAAGCATAAAAAAGAAATGATGATTATATGACATAATAGAAGTGTTAGCTCATGCTTCCGTGGTAATCATCTTGCAGCAGTAGAATGTATCAAATCAACATGTACACCTAAAACTTGCACAACTCTTTATTTCAATTATACCTCAGTGAAAAAATTGTAAGGATTTGATTTTGATTCCACAAATTTTTTACTTCACGCAAGTGATATATCTATGAGTGCATGCTAATGCTTTAGTTGTGTCCGACTGTATCAAGTGCTAAATTTGTATTGTAAGTTTGTATATATAGGAATGAAAATAGTGTATAGTGCTGCTTAATGACAGATATATAAGTGTCCTTCCTGTCTTAAAATCAAGCAGGAGGTAAATTACTGTAGGTCTTTATTGATACAGATTAAGTATCCATTTCATTCTTCCGTAATAATATCTAACATTAGCTGATCACTGACTAGCGCAGGGCATTGCAACTGCATAGATTTAAAATGTTTGAAATAGGAGGAAGTCCAGAGATGGCATTAATGAACTTGGCATTTGAGGATTGCCTGGTGTCCTCTGCTGATTTCTGAGAAGAGCTGTAAATTCCTGCAACTTATGTAAACTGGGCTTCAACCTTCTCCTGAGAGCTTGCTGATTCCAGAAAACACTGTTCTCCTTTTTGTCTCATCTCTGCCCATGGGGACAGAGGTGAAGTTTTGCAGGAAGTCCAGAATTTCTGCTTGAGATAAGCTGCAGCAATTTTCAATGTGCCTTGCTTTTCCATGAAGGGCATGCATTTATATATACAACTAAATACTGTTCATCCATTAAAAGAAAAAAGAATAAAATTTTGCCATTTGCACCAGCATAGATGAATTTGGAGGATATTATGCTAAGTGAAATAAGTCAGGCAGAGAAAGACAGATATTGTGTGATATCACTTATATGCAGGATCTAAAGAATTAAAACAAATTATTGAATATGATAAAAAAAAAAGTAAGCAGACTCTTTTAGATATAGAGAACAAACTACTTGTTACCAGTGGGGAGAAGAAAAGGGAGAAGGGCAAAGTAGAGGTAAGAGATTAAGAAATACAAACTATTACATATAAAATAAATGTTACAAAGGCATGTTGTACAATGCAAGGAATAGAGTCAATATTTTATAATAAATATAAATGAAGTATGAAGTTTAAATGTTATGAACTCTGGGCTTCCCTGGTGCCTCAGTGGTAAAGAATTTGCCTGCCAATGCAGGAGATACGGGTTTAATCCCTGGGTTGGGAAGATCCCCTGAAGAAGGAAATGGAAACCAACTCCAATATTCTTGCCTGGGAAATCCCATTGACAGAGGAACTTGGTGGGTTACAGTCCATGGAACTGCAAAAGAGTCAGACACTGCTTAGCAACTAGACAACAATTATGAATTGGTATATTGTACACCTGTAACATATAATATTGAATATCAAATATATCTCAATTTAAAAAAAATGCTTTGACCTCCACCTACTTCTGTATCCTCATTTCATGGCATTTTCCTCCTTCATGCCTAACAATATATGCCTTCCTTTTTGTGAACCTCCTGAGATCATAAGCAAATTAGGATGATTTCACTGTGTGTATTTTCACAGATGGTATGCCATGTGGCCTTTTAAGAAGATTCAACCTTCTACAGTTTTTTTAGCGTTTATGTTATCCTCTCTTCTTGAATGTAGACTATAATTAGAATTGCTTCCAGTAAATAGAATAAAACAAAAAGTGATGGGATGCCACTCTGAAATTAGGCTATGGAAGTCTGTGACTTCCATTGTGATTGCAAACTTTGTTTATTGCCTTCTTGACTTGCATGGTTTGACAAAGTGAGATGCCATGTCAGAGAAGCTACACATGGGCAGAACCTGAGAGCAATCTCTGATTAGCCACCAGTGAGGAAGTCACATCCTCAGTCTGGTGAGGTACTGAACTCTGCTAGTAACCACTGTGAGCTTGCAAGTTGATCCCTCCCCACGTGAGCCTTGAGGCGAGATTATAGCCCTAATTAACACCTTGACTCCAGCCTTGTCATGGAACAGAAAGCAGATTACTGAGCTAGATCATGCACAGAAACTGATGCACAGATAATAAATGTGCATTATTTTAAGCCACTAAGTTTGGGCGTAATTTGTTATTCAGAATAGGTAGCTAATATAATAGAAGTTTCTCCTTGTGATGTAGGTGTCAACCTAATTACTGAATCATCAGGAATTTTATCATTGACAACTCAATCTAAAATCAGTGTCCCACCATTACTAACAAATTAGTTTGTTTTATTGTTATAGACACATACACACACATACACACACATTCACTCTCATGACTATCTCAAGGCAAAACTGCTAGTTGTCATATATCTCTTCTCTCCTGTTTTCTCATGACTTCCTGTCATGTGAATGATCAATCACTAATTAAAAAAAAAAGAAAAAAAAAACACTATAATTTCCAGCTTCCCTTGAAGTTTAGTCATGACCATAATAGGCTCTGTCTCCTGAGGTTAAGTGAATATGGAATGTCCAAATTCCAACAGATATGCTGCTTCCCACCTTTTGCCATTCTCCTGAATGTGGATGTGATAGCTTGAGCTGCATATTGGGCCCTGAGAATGAGGATTACTCATGGGGATGGGAGCACAGACGGCTGGAAGTAACTCAGGCTCATTCAATTATAATCACCAAACCAGCCCTGAACCACCTATCTAGACACATAAGGAGGACACAGACTCGCTTGTTTCAGCCACTATTATTGGAGGTCCTGTTATACAAGGCAACCCTGAATCTAAGTGGCATATATTAACTGGATTGAGTTTGCTTATTATTTGATTATAGATCCTCTTCATTCTCCTTGTTATCTAAATTCAATCCATAAAATCTCCAAGATGGATGATCATTTTCTTATCTCCAATTTTCATTGGTCCATCTTTTGCGACTAGAATAGTATTTGACATGTGACAAGCATTCAATAAATACTTTCAAAATAAATGTATATGAATGGTCATTTAGACTGATTTAGAATGTTTGCTATTACAAAGCTGTAACAATAAATACTCTTGTATTCACATGGGTGCTCAGTTGCTCAGTCGTGTCTGACTCTTTGCAACCCCATGGGCTGCAGCCCACCAGGCTCCTCTGTCCATGGGATTTCCCAGGCAAGAATACTGGAGTGGGTTGCGATTTCTTTCTCCAGGGGATCTTCCCAACCCAGGGATCAAACCCGGGTCTCCTGCATTGCAGGCAGATGCTTTACCCTCTGAGCCACCATGGAAGCCCTCTGTATATACATCTTTGTGCAATTATGAGTATTTGTTCTAAGAGGGACACCAAGAGGTAGGAAGAATTGCTGGATGGAAGAATATGTACATTACATTTAATAGTAACTGCCAAATTGCCTTTCCAGAAAATCTCTACCAATTTATACTTTAATCCACAGTTTATCTTAGGAAATGTTTTCCTATTCTTTTGCCAAGAGTGGATACTACAAATCAGCTTTGGTTTTGCCAATCTGATGTATGAGATAGATGTCCTTGTGATTTGCAGTTTGCTACAGAAAGACTGTTTTTCTTCAAGTCTAGTCAGATTCTTATATTTAATGCATTGAGATTCTCTGGAAGGGATACACAGCATGCAATGTTTCCCAAAGTAACCATGACACTTTTTTTCTTTTCTTTTTTTTCTTTCTTAGATGGTCTCAAGATACAGGAGTTCAGCATAGTAACACTCACAGAAATTTTAGCTTGGACTTAAATGGTGGCCAGGATGCAGTGTACAGTTTCTCTCTAAGCTTCATGGAGGCTAAGTTGAATATATTTGGAACTTTCCATCAAAGAAACCCACTGAGAGATGATACAATATTAAGAGTTAATTATCTTCAGATTTTAATTTAGTAGGAATGACCTTGAGTTCATAACTAAGCAATTACATTAAGCAGTGTAACTCTTGGTTAAGATAATGGGTTTCTCTGAGGAAGAAGAATACTCTTCTTATTATGGACACAAGAGGAAAACCTTAGTCCTGTTTATTCTGTGCACTTGAAGAGTTCTGGGTGGATTGACCACCTGACATGGTTTACCATGGAGTGAGGGTTTTCCCAGGACCTTGATTTTTCAGCACTGAAACCAGAAAATGCTGGGCAAACCTGGATGAGGTGGTCATTGTATTTCAGACTTCATTTTCTAGGCTGGTTTATTTTTTGTAAACTCATGTCTTTAGAAGAATATTTGCTGCAGAAATGCCTCACACTTTTCCATGCAAACATTTTGTGTGTGTGTGATAAAATATATATAACATAAATTGTATTATTTTTTTATTTTATTTTATATTGGAGTATAGCTAATTTGGACTTCCCAGGTGGCTCAGTAGGTAAAGAATCTGCTTGCAATGCAGGACGTGCAGGAGACGCAGTTTCAATCCCTGAGTCAGGAAGATCCCCTGGAGGAGGGCATGGCAACTCACTCCAATATTTTTGCCTGGAGAATCTCATGGACAGAGGAGCTTGGCAAGCTGCAGTCCATAGGGTTGCAAAGAGTTGGACATGACAAGTAACTGAGCATACTCACAGCACAGTTAATTTACAATATTGTATTAGTTACAGGTATACAGCAAAGTGATTTAGTTATATATATTCATATATTTATTCTTTAATATATTCTTTTCCCATATAGGTTATTACAGAATATTGAGTATAGTTCCCTGTGCTACACAGTAGGTCGTTACTGATAATCTAATTTATATACAGTAGCATGTAAATGTTAATCCTGAACTCCTAAGTTATCCCTCCCCTCCATCTTTTCCCTTTGGTAACCATAAATTTGTTTTCTAAGTCTGTGAGTCTGTTTTGAAAATAAGTTCACTTGTATCATTCTTTTTTTAGATTCCACATATAAGTGATATCATAAGACATTTGTCTTTCTCTGTCTGACTTAACATTTTGACATGCAGCTTATGTTAAAACATGATCATTCCAGTTATCTCTTCCTGCATTAAAAACTAGCCCAAAACTTTATGGCTTAGCACAATAGCTATTTTATCTTATCTCATGATTTTTGTGGATCATGATTTGGATAGGGCTCAACTGAGGAGGGCTCTCTTCCAATTTGCATTAATTCAAGTCTTTTACAAAGTAACTGTTAAGAAATGAGTCTAGACATGCATGTGATGCTTGGGAAAATACCTGTGAAAGATAAAGGGGAGGGAGTGAGAATAGGTAGGAAAAGACTCAAACAGGGAGGCAGGTTTGACACCAATCAAAGAGATTGGAAGGAAAAAAGATTGGAAAGGAAGACTCTTGGAATGCTGTGTTGATGTGAGAGAAGGAGAGTTAGGCTATAAGCTGTTCAGTCTCTGAGTCATACTGTTCATGGGGTTCTTGCTGCGAGAATACTGGAGCGGTTTCTCCAGTTGACCACATTTTGTCAGAACTCTTCACTATGACGCATTCATCTTGGGGTCGCTGCACAGCATGGCTGATAGCTTCACTGAGTTACACAAGCCCCTTCACCATGACAAGGCTATGATACATGAAGAGGAGGCTGTGAATTAACTGTGAGAATTGTGTATTCTTCTGGAATGAAATTCCATGTTAGACTAAACATACTCAGTCATTGAGTAAGAGAAGTCTAGGAGAAGGGTGACTTTGGAACACCTGAATCAGGAGGAGTGAGTGTGAATCATATATATCCCTTGCAGCCAGTGATCATGAAGATGTAAGCAGCTCATTTTCATGGCTGTCACACAGCCAAGAATGTCGTGTCATTCAGTAGATGTATGCTGAGCTTCCCGAATGACTCAGTTGGTAAAGAATCCGCCTGCAATGCAGGAGACCCAGGTTCACTCCCTAGGTGGGGGGAAGATCCCCTGGAAAAGGAAATGGCAACCACCCCAGTATTCTTCCCTGGAAAATTCCATGAACAGAGGAGCCTGGTGGGCAACAGTCCATGGAGTCACAGAGAGTCGGCCATGTCTTAGCAACTAAACCACCATACCGGTTCAGTCTCAGTGACCCAAAGTAGCTTTGCACACATGCTGATGGCATGAGCTAGTGTCTGGAGTGTCCACTGGGCACCTTTGCAGAATGATGGCCTCCAGGTGGTGTGAGCTCTGATACGATGGCTCAGGCAGTGCGTTCCAGTGAACAAGGAATAGATGTATAGCCTTTCATTAGGTAGCACTGAAGGTACACAGAGTCACTTCTGCCATCCTCTGTCGGTTTAAACAACCACAAATCCTCCTGAGTTCAAGGGGTGGGGACAAAGATTCCACTTCTCATGGGAAGAATAGCAAAACATTTGTAACCATGTTTTAAAACAGCCACATGACCTAATTTCTTTCATTTCTCAGCTGGCACACACTCTACCCATTCTTATTATCCCTAAGAGGGAATTCATTTAACTGTTAAAGAAGTTCATTCTTTAAAATCAAACAGACATGAAGTTAAATCCAAGGTCTTTGACCTTAGTTCAGTCTCCCTTTGTTTTGCCTTAAATGCTCAAATGAAAAGGACATAATAATAATATTTAACTCAGTTATTATGAAGAATAAATGAGATAATGCATGTAAGTTCCTGGCAGGCAATAAGCTCTCAATAAATGTTTGTTAGTACTTGTGTATCTTTCCCATGTTTTATACTGTAGCACTGCCAATTCCATTGTTTTGGGAAATATAATGTTGAGTGTTTCCTGCTGCCTGAGAAGTGATTTTGTGGGTAAGATTCATTTATTGCCCCTTAAGGTTTTAGAATTTTAGATCTAGAAGAGACACATAACAATCAATTAAAGTTAACATTCCACCAACATTTATTGAGCAGCTATCGGGGCATATCTTAGGAGGTAGGAAAGTGAAAGGAGTGGATGGAAAGATCACTTAATCATGTCCAACTCTCTGCAACCCCATGGGCTGTAACCCACCAGGCTCCTCTGTCCATGGGAATCTCCAGGTAAGAATACTGGAGTGGTTTGCCATGCCCTTCTCCAGGGGATCTTCCCAACCCAGGGATCAAACCCACATCTCTTTTGCCTTCTGCATTGGCAGGCAGGTTCTTTACCACTAGGATGCCCTGGGAAGCCCCAGGGAAGCCGAGGATGAGACTGCAAATGGAAGAGAAAACAAGGTAGGAAGATACACATGTTGCCTTGTAGTACTGCAAACGGACTAAAGGTGGCAGTGCAGCCCCCCTCGGCCCTCCCCGCGATCCTCAGCTCCCCATGTCAGCTGCAGGCGGGCTGTGGTCCGGTGCCCAGGTGTATGACTCAGGCCACTTTGTGGATGTCCCGGGTCAGCCTCCCTGTTGATGTGGGGAAAGAGGACCAAGTTTTGTGCTGGTAGCAGCTGAGTACCTCAGGCGGGAAGTTGTGCCAGCTCACACAGGAAAAAGGTCTGGCCAGGCCCTGTGACCAGATGGTTGGCCGCTGGCCCAGCTGATTTTTCTCTCGATCTAATTTCTGGGCTGAATGTTACTGTTCCCCATGGTGATCTGGGGACTGTAAATTTTGAGCCTTGTTGGTGAATTTGAAAAATACTGTGTAAATAGATCTAATGAAATGCAATGCATCCTTAAGTCACAGACACAGTAAGTGCTTTATAACACCATCTCATTTAATCTTCCCAGTACATTTCTGAGGTTGGGCTATGATATGTAGTCTACAGATAAGAAAGCTGAGGTTTTGCTCCATAAAGTGAAAAATTAGACAATCAAGATTTGACATTTTTAAATGGACCCATGGCAACAATGTGAATGTCTTATCCCTTAATAAAATAGAATTTGATGAGTAGGCTTTCTGTCCTTTAGAATTTAAGTGGTAAATAAAAGTATATAATAAAAACCCTATCTGCCATAACTGGCACTGATGTTGGATGACCCATAAAAATATCACTTAACATATGGGATCATACAGTAGATATGTATACAAATATTTTTAATATAAAACTGTAAATGTTCTTTTATTCATTAATCATTTGCTGAAATGCTAATGCTTTTTGTTTGCTGAGTATAGGTCTACTGACAGAAGTTCCCCACTGCCTTTTTACTCATTTGAAAAGCTCTCAGGATGCATCATCTAAGATCACCAGCTTCAGTTTCCTTACAAAGTGAGGTCTTTTGTATTTTTATCAGTTTGCCCCAATTATTTAAAACTCTCCTATACCCAATTCTAACAATAATTTTTGAGCAAGATACCTTTTATGATTTATTTCATAGGACATACATTATTTCCACAGTTTAAAAAATATTTTAATAAAACTGAAAGCTTATTATTCAACTCCTATGGTGGTTTGAGCGGCAAACGTGGCAACTTCCCTGGGGAACCTGGAATGCATCAGTGTCCCCAGAGGCAGTCAGAAGGCAAGTGCCAGCTCACCTGTAACATCCCTTACACATTGGGGGTTGGAGCAGAGAGGGTCTGCCTCTGACTACCGTTTACTTATCAGTAAGATCACATTTGTTTCTATTGACATTTTATCACTTGATCCACTGTTCTGGCCTTTCTTCATTATGTTCCTAGACTAGCACTTTGCTAACAATTCATTTGCTTATAGAAATGAGTAGAAATACTTTTCTAAATGGAAACAAAACACACAATGAACTTCTTGTTAAAAAAGAGTCAGTAAACACAAACACACAGACATATACAGAAAGAGTCACATGTGTGTCTAGATTTCTTTGGAAATTACTCAAAAATATAAGGTGTGATTTCTTTCTCAGAGTTGTCCAACAGGACACTCTGTGACCATGGAAATGTTCATCAGGGGCCATTTTTGTTTGGTCGGGTTGCTTTCCTCTTACTGATTTGTAGGATTGTTTTATATATTCGATAGCTAAAGTCTCCAGTACATAGTCATAAGCAACATGTGACTGTTGAACACTCTTAGGTATGGCTAGTACAACCTGAGGAGCTACATTTTTCATTTGATTTAATTTTAATTAATTTAAATTGAATTGAAGTAGCTATACCTGATTAGTAGCTATCATACTGACCGGCACAGACCTACAGCTATTACTCCAGTATTTCCTCAAGTACAGAGCTAATTTATATGACTAGCTTCAAAACAAAATGAAGAGATTACAAAGGTAAATAAGGATATTTTAATGTTATCCTGAGCGACTTCCTCTTATTTGATTGAAAGAGAAACTGTAATGTGATTACATGTCTGCACAAAAATATATGCTAGCTGTATAATATGTTACTTTTTAGATAATATTTTTCTTTTCCTGAGATTTAGCTTAAGCCTCATTTATGAGTGAGTCAAGAAAGTCAGATGCAAATGTCTTGCCTATAAGGTATAAACTAATTCACATGTGCAATGATATGCAAATCTATGTAACTATCCATATTTGTACTACATTTCATGAATTGAGCATTTAATAAAGGGTAAATATGCAGAGACATTACTTTGCCAACAAAGGTCCGTCTAGTCAAGGCCGTGGTTTTTCCAGTAGTCATGTATGGATGTGAGAGTTGGACTGTGAAGAAAGCTGAGCACCAAAGAATTGATGCTATTGAACTGTGGTGTTGGAGAAGACTCTTGAGAGTCCCTTGGACTGCAAGGAGATCCAACCAGTCAATTCTAAAGGAGATCAGTCCTGGGTATTCTTTAGAAGGACTGATGCTAAAGCTGAAACTCCAGTACTTTGGCCACCTCATGCGAAGTGTTGATTCATTGGAAAAGACTCTGATGCTAGGAGGGATTGGGGGCAGGAGGAGAAGAGGACAACAGAGGATGAGATGGCTGGATGGCATCACCGATTCAATGGACATGAGTCTGAGTGAACTCCAGGAGTTGCTGATGGACAGGGAGGCCTAGCATGCAGCAATTAATGGGATCGCAAAGAGTCAGTCATGATTGAGCAACTGAACTGAACTGAAATATGCAGAAAATGCAAATGTGAGAACAGTTTGGCCAGTGGTTATTTTCGACATGTAATGATAACTGCAAAGCTACTTGGGTTTAGGGAAGCTATCAAATAATGTCCACTTTGATTTCTGAGTCTACCAGAAATCTACTGGTAGACTGGTAGCTACCAGTCTTCCCCATTGCATTCAGGTACTAGAATCTTCACTGGCCTGTAAATTGTATCATTTTAACTTAGAAATTATATGTTTCATAGACCACTGCTTATCCTATTTTAGAATCAGCATCTTCCTATCAGTCTAGGTCCAATGGACTGACTGAAAGTTTTGTGATAGAAATCCTTAATGAAGGATTACTCATTGGAAAAAAAAAAAGTTGTTTTCATGTTCTTGCAGTATTGACCAGCTACTCAGTTTGAAAGTATTAGTCATTCATTCATGTCCAATTCTTTGCGACCCCCTGGACTGTAGCCAGCAGTGACTCCTCTGTCCATAGAATTTTTCTGCCAAGTATACTGGAGTGGATTTCCATTCTCTGCTCCAGAGGATGTTCCAGACCCAGTGTCGAACCCAGGTCTCCTGCATTACAGGCAGATTCTTTACCGTCTGAGACACCAGGGAAACTTAATAAATTTTATTCAGTTATGTTTGGCCAATTAATATCACACAAGAGAATAAACCACTTAAGTAAACCACTTAAAGTCAGCATCTTCCCTCTTATGGAAACTTCATAGAATAAATGTTCTTTGTTGAAAAACCAAGAATGATTATTTCTTCATGAGAGCAAAATGATACTGTGCATTAAAGTAGAATGAAATCAAGTGCTCAACTAGGGAAACGGAGCATTGTGGTCTGTGAGATTGATGAACATGCAGAAATTGGAATTATGATTTAGATTTATGAATCGAGAGTTCCCAGAGGAAGTGACTCGTAGAGAAGCTGTTTTCCTCAAGAGATGTCAACAAGTATTTGGATTAATTTGTTTTGACAGTTTCTTGCCACTAACAACTCCTCCTTGGCAGGAAAAACAGTTGACCTCTGCCAAACCTTTGTGTCTCTCTCCTGCACTCCACCCACCTTTTATGCAAAGTAAAATGAGGCTGCTTCAATTTTATAGGGATTACTAGTCATCTAGGATTTGAGGAACTAAAATAAAGTCCACAAAATGAATTTCATTTTTTATAAAGAGCATCCTTAATGTCCTTGAAGTCTGTGTGGATTAATTTTAACAGTCTTTTGTTAGAGTCTTTTAAACTTATAGTGTTGAAATGCCCATTTCACAGATTGCAAATGTGTCTCATGGTTGAGCCCAGTGCACAAAGAGCTATTATGAGTATCAGATTATCTTAAACATATTTTTGTTGATCTTTATTGTAAGACCTAGTCACAAATATTGAAGAAAGGATTTTATAAATATAGATTAAAAAGTCAATCCCTTTTCAGTTAAAAATTTTACTAAAATGTAGTCAATGTAAAGTTCTATATTTACAGAAAAATGTATTAGGATTGGACAGAAACTTCTGAATTATCTGAGTCAAATTTCAACTCCTCCCCAAAGTCAGTGGAATGACAATATTACTTATGAACTATGAATGGCAAAGAGCAATGTCAAGAAAGAGTAAATGGTCAAAAGGGTAAAACTTGAATATTTAACAAATTCTATAGTGAGCAAATGATAAATCTAGAATCAATTTTCACTCTACTCTGGCAGATAAGGCACTTACCTTCCTAAACCAAAATAATACATTAATACGATACAAAATAAAATAAAGCAACAGGCAAAAATCTCATGATATTATTTTACAGAATCCTTTGGCTGTAAGTAACATACAAAACACTCAAATATTGGAAAAAAATAAAGGGATGTGTTATCTTAAAATTGTGTGCTTACCCAAGTCCAAATTTGGGCAATTCCAGGCATGACGCCCCATCTGTATTCTTCAGGTTTTCTTGACTCTCTCCTCCTTCTTGTTCTGGCTTCATCTTCCAGTTGGTAGCAAGATGATTATAGCATTTCTAGGCATCACATACAGGGAGAATATCACTTAGAGTCAGGAGGGGCTTTGTGCTTCAGTGAACACCACTGTACATGTCATATTGTGCACATGTACAAGAATGATCTTAGTTTATGAACCTGGAATTGAAATTACTGAATTGGAGTGTACATAAGATATTAATTTTCCTATACACACCCATTTTTTAACATACAAAAATTAATATGGATCAACTTATATTTCTACCAGCAGAGAATAAGAGTTCCTGTCTTTTCCTTGTCTTATCAATACCTAATATTGTGAGATTGCTGAATAGTCTAATGTTCCCATTAAATCTTTTATATATTCCTCTCTGATTTTAGTGAAGTTGCCCATCTTAAATGTTTGCTGGAACTTTTTCAGTCCTTATTATGGCCTATGAATTCTGTTGTTTATGAAGGTCTTTTTGAATTAAAGAGTTTATAGATTTAATGGTAGCCTGTTTCAATCTCCAGTATAGAATGGAATCCATTTTATATAAGTATAATATATATATTTCATATATTTTATGGAATACATTTTATATAAGTCCATCAGCCACCATCTATCTATTTATTTGTTTAAAACTTTTTTATTTTGTATTGGGATATAGCCAATTAACAAACAGTGTTGTAATAGTTTCAGGTGAACAGGGAAGGGACTCAGCTATACGTATACACATATCCATTGTCCCCCAAGTCACCATCTATTTAAACACTGCCAATTAGATAATTTTTACTATCACTTTGTGAATATATTTTGATACTGCAGAATTATAAACTCTAACAAATAGCCCTGTAAAATGTTTTTATTTAGTATTCCCCAATGTTTAAAATTCCTATATTTTCATAATCACATGCTGCTAAGGTTTTATAAGCAATTTGTTTTCTTCTTATATTTTGCATGTATCTTTTAATGTGCTTTCAATTTGTGTATTTAATACAGCTAATTCTAAATATGATGCCACCAAGGAGTCATATTTAGGAAGTTTCCATTTGTTCAAAAGCAAGATTGCTACAGAATGGCCTTTTTCCATTTTTAGTATGTCTTATTTTTTGTTATAACTTACAAATAGTATATTAAAGAAAGGAACTCTGTGGTACTTGGTGGCAAGCCGACTGCACACATACATATGTTGGTGTATTGATTGGGGCATTTTTAGTTATATTTAACAAAGTCCACTAGAACCAACTTAAAGAAAACAAAGAAATGCTATATTCATTTTATGTATCACATAAACATAAAATGACAGGACTGCATCAGCAATGAAGAAATGAACTGAAACAAAGGATCCAAATACTGAAAAAACATTCATTCTGTCTTTCATATCTGTTCATTTTCCTTAAATCTGCTTTATTTTCCTTCTTGATGTCACACTGCCATTCTATTTCCCAGGCCATATGTTTGAAATAAAGATTTTAAGACGTCCTGAGTTTTCCTGTTTCTGGACCCCTTACCTGGAGAGTAATTGAATTGGCCTTTTACATTTTTCATCTCTCAGGGAAGAACCATCATGAACTTGATCATGGATTAGCTGCCCACTCCAAGTCAATAGACTGTACACAATATGGTTGAGACATGTAATATTGACATGGCTAATTTGGCTGTACCAATATGATTTGAAGGGTACAAATCTCAGAAGTTAGAGTGGAATTGGACTTGAAAAATCAGCGTAATAGATGCTCACTACAATATCCATTATACTGAAATGCTCACTATAGCTAGTGAATGTTGCTTAATATTATATTAAACACCTACTTTGCAGTCAGCATTGGACTTGACTTTTGGATAAGATGACTGAACTTTGAGGCCACTTATATGTCTAGCAGTTAGAAGAAAAGTATCATTGTATAGTTTCTATCATGTGCCAGACAATGTAACAGACTCTTTATATATTATCTCATTGGCAATAACAACCCTAAAGCACTGTGTGGCAACTGTGAAGCCACACTGCTCAGACTGCACTTCAAGAGAACCAACTGCAGGAAACATTGTTGTTCAACAGCCTCTAGCTGCCACCTCTTTGAACGTGTCCCTTTGTTGACCCCCGACCCTGCTTTCCCAGGGCTGCTTGCTCCTAGCCAAGGTTAGGAACACTGGAAGTAAGCCATCTCTGCCCTCTGCAGGAGTCTTCTAGTGGGCAAGTTGGCGTGGGTGTTCTCCCTTGGCTGCAAGACCGTTTTAGTCTTTGGCTGTTGTCTGAGGCTCTCCATACCCAGTTCCCTTCCCTTTCTCCTTTCCCACACGCCAAACCTCGCCTGCAGTGCAAAAGGCTGCCACCTTTTGCTCCATCTCCTTTTAGCCTGCATGAGTGGTTTCCCCAATAAATACCTCGAGTATCTTACCTTATCTTGGTGGACCTTGGTTTCCTAAAGGACTTAAAGTAACCCTTCCTCATTTTTCAGACTAGAAAACCAATGCATAGAAAAGCTAAACAATTTTCCCAAAGTCACATATTAAGTGTTAGTAAAAGGGAAATGTCAGAATCAAATATAGATCTTTCTTATGTGAAAATCCAGATTCTTTCTGCCTCATCATATGCTTTTCACAAGTTTTATAAGAGTGATATTATTAATGTGTGAGACATTTAAAATAATGACGGCATGTAAAAAGCAATGTATAATTGTTACTATTCTTTTGATTTTTGCCTTTGTTCATGTGCTGTAAGACATTTGGAAAGCAGCTCAGCACAGCAACTTCTAGGAAAGCTGTATGATGAGTTGTGAACGTGACCTACATTTTTTCTCTCCTCTCTCCCTTCTCTCGGCCCCTGCAAAGTGACACTGTACCTCTTTTCATTAAGAAGTGACACTATTTTCTACTCTTGAATTTGGATTGGCCTCATGACTTTCTTGGGCCAGTGAGATATTAGTAAAAACTGATAGAAACTGAGCTTAAAAAAAAAAATTAATACATTGGGGATTACCTTTTTGTGGCTCTGAAAACTTTCCACCACCATGTGAACAAGTCCAGGCAAATCTGCCTCAGGAAAAAAGAACATATGGAACAGAGTAGAGTTGTTGAAGCAGAGAACCGCTCCTAGTGTAGAATCCCCTCTTGACCTAACTTCCCCCATCTTCCCTGGCAGCTCACTACAGACACATACATGATAATAGTTGAGACCAGCAGACAATCCCTATATGATTACAACTAAATGGCTGAGTCACAGAATTAAAAACTAAATAAATGGTGTTCTCCAAGCCACTCAGTTTTAGAGTAGTTGTTATGTAGCAAAATTTAACTGTTACCCAATTGTAGGTATAGGAAGGAAAATATTTGTAGTGCACACTGTTAATTGTCTACCCAATGAGTGTTCCTTCCCTCTCTCCTATTATCATTACACTAATGGTCTTCAGGTTTTGGCTACATATGGAAAGCCGTGACAGATTTTATTTTCTTGGTCTTCAAAATTACTGTGACTGCAGCCATGAAATTAAAAGATGCTTGCTCTTTGGTAGGAAAGCTATGACAAATCTAGACAGCATATTAAAAAAACAGAGACATGAGTTTGCCCATAAAGGTCTGTCCAGTCAAAGCTGTGGTTTTTCCAGTAGTCATATATGGATGTGAGAGTTGGACCATAAACCAGGCTGAGCCCAAAGAACTGATGCTTTTGAATTGTGGTGCTGAAGAAGACTCTTGATAGTACTTTGGACAGAGAGGAGATCAAATCAGTCACTCCTCAAGGAAATCAATGCTGAATATTTATTGGAAGGACTGATACTGAACCAAAGCCACAGTATTTTGGCCACCTGATACGAACAGCTGACTCATTGGAAAAGAAGCTGTGTTGGGAAAGACTGAGGGCAGAAGAAGGGGGCGACAGAGGATGAGATGGTTGGATGGCATTATCATCATAATGAACATGAGCTTGCGCAGACTCCAGAAGATAGTGAAAGACAGGGAAACCTGGCATGCAGCAGTCCATGGGGTCTCAAGAGTCAGACACACTCAATGACTGAATAACAACAAGCTTATGAAGCCTCTTTCCAGTGCCTGCTGGTTAAATATTGATTGGTATAAGCCATTCATAGTAATTCTTTTTATGTTGCTATTGACTAGGCAGCAAATATAATACTGACTAATGAGTCATCTGGGAGTTCTATTGCTGGACATTTCCAGATACAAGGAAGGAACATTCCACATTATGACTTTGAACACTACTTTGTGATAATATGATGCCTGGTATGCTGGCAGCTTCCTTGAGGGCATGAGGTGAAAGTCAAGAGAAACAGAGAAATTGGTATAGCTACCTGGTATCACTGAGTCACACTGAATTAATCAACCCTTGAACTGCCTACTCAAGACTTCCTGTTACGTGAAATAATGTATTTCTTACTCTTTAGGACATATTAGTTATATTTTTCTCTTAACTTTTTCTGTAACTTGATGACATCCAATTTGATACAGTGGTTAAATTTAAGCTTCTTAGAAATTCAATACAAGCTTTTGAAACTTAATATATGTATATTCATGCCAGGAGATGAAATCTATCCACTAATAAACTTCACCTTTCAGAGTTTCTGTCCCCTTCTTTCCTCTTCTTCTCCAAACTTATACCAAGCTTTATAAAAATACTAAACAAGAAAAGCAGCATTCTTAGTTGATGCAAAGAGAATGTTCCCCAATTTTCCCAAGTATTGCTGTATATTTCAATTTTTAAAACACAGCTGATTCCTTTAAAATGAACTTATTTAAATTGGAAAATTCTGTGCCACAAAATTAAATTACTAAAAGAGAGACTAACATAATATATTTGATCCTTGAGAGAGTGATCTGATCCCTTCAGAGAAGGTCAGAAACCATGGCCCCAAAATACCATCTTCAAGATTCCTCCTGAAGTTAGACAACTAGGTAGAGAAGTAAAACATGGTTTTTTGTTTGTTTGTTTGTTTTTGTTTCTAGTGTAAAGCACTATCCACTAGGATGTGTGGTTGGCTCATAGCTCTCCAATAAAACCCCTTGTTTCTAAAATGTGTTCATAAATTGTCCTGCCAAATCCAGAGTGTCTCATCTGGCTTTCTCAAAGCAAGCGTACATGTTGCTGCTTTCTTATTTCAATCAACCCAGAAAGTATCTTGCTGTAAGAAGGAAAAGAATGATGTTGGAAAGCAGCTGTAAGAGTAAGAGTAAGTTTAAATAGTGGCAACATTCTAAGTCTGATGAGAGTGCTATAGTTGAAGCCTCCAGTTATTCACATCTCAAAAAAATAAATGATTTCCAAAATGGCATCCATTCACCCGGATATCCAGGATGTTGCGGGAATCTTTCTAAACTAATTTGAAGGGTGATGGTCTGAGAGTAATGTTAATGGAGATTTGTACTCTGGCAAGGAGAAGGCAATGGCACCTACTCCAGTACTCTTGCCTGGAAAGTCCCATGGACGGAAGAGACTGGTGGGCTGCAGTCCACGGGATCAATACGAGTCGGACACGACTGAGCGACTTCCCTTTCACGTTTCACTTTCATGCATTGGAAGAGGAAATGGCAACCCACTCCAGTATTCTTGCGTGGAGAATCTCAGGGATGGGGGAACCTGGTGAGCTGCCTTCTATGGGGTCGCACAGAGTCAGATACAACTGAATTGACTTAGCAGCAGCAGCAGCAGTAGTCTGGCAAACATTAATAGAAGGCATTTTGACACCCTGTTTCCTCCTTGGGAATGGCAGTGTCAATTATGGACTCCTCGGAGAAGGCAATGGCATCCCACTCCAGTACTCTTGCCTGGAAAATCCCATGGACGGAGGAGCCTGGTAGGCTGCAGTCCATGGGGTCGCGAAGAGTCGGACACGACTGAGCGACTTCACTTTCACTTTTCACTTTCATGCATTGGAGAAGGAAATGGCAACCCACTCCAGTGTTCTTGCCTGGAGAATCCCAGTGACAGTGGAGCCTGGTGGGCTGCCGTCTATGGGGTCGCACAGAGTCAGACACGACTGCAGCGACTTAGCAGCAGCAGCAGCAGCAGGTAATCTCATCTGCCAATGGAGAGGATGCTGGCTCAGAAGGGAGACAGCTTATTCATCCATCAGCAAATAGTCATTTGTACTTGCATTTCACCAGCACAGTATGGTCTGAGTTTTTATGATCAGAACTCCTGTCAAAAATAAATGAGTCATAGAGGTCAAAGGATTTGATGACGATCGATCTCAAATCATCTCTTAGGATCTCTTTCACATATCCTTTGCTACCCATGGTGTCACCAAATACTATCAGGACAGAAACGTTAAGTTTGGATATACTATTTTTTAAATTTAGTGGACTAAAACACCTGGGTGTTTTTATACAATGATGAAAAGGTTATCATGATCTCAACCCTCAGAAAATCTGAGAAATATATTTTATGGCAAAATCACAGATCATGGTTGGCCCTGCTGCCTTTCAGTTCAGTTCAGTTCAGTCGCTCAGTCGTGTCCGACTCTCTGCGACCCCATGAATCGCAACACACCAGGCCTCCCTGTCCATCACCAACCCCCGGAGTTCACTCAGACTCACACGCATCGAGTCAGTGATGCCATCCAGCCATCTCATCCTCTGTTGTCCCCTTCTCCTCCTGCCCCCAATCCCTCCCAGCATCACAGTCTTTTCCAATGAGTCAGCTCTTTGCATGAGGTGGACAAAGTACTGGAGTTTCAGCTTTAGCATCATTCCTTCCAAAGAAATCCCAGGGCTGATCTCCTTCAGATGGACTGGTTGGATCTCCTTGCAGTCCAAGGGACTCTCAAGAGTCTTCTCCAACACCACAGTTCAAAAGCATCAATTCTTTGGTGCTCAGCCTTCTTCACAGTCCAACTCTCACATCCATACATGACCACAGGAAAAACCATAGCCTTGATTAGACGGACCTTAGTCAGCAAAGTAATGCCTCTGCTTTTGAATATGCTCTCTAGGTTGGTCATAACTTTTCTTCCAAGGAGTAAGCGTCTTGTAATTTCATGGCTGCTGCCTGTAGTGTTCTCAATAGTTAGTACATTTCACCATTCACTTCCAAACTTCCAGCCACTTCTCTCAGGACTGAATCCATGGCACATTTTTCAACTTTAAGTCTCACTCGTTAAACCTTCATGCATGTACATGCTCACTTTCCTCCACGCTTCTTCCTTAGCTCTTGTAATTTGCCATTTCCTGCCCTTTGAGAAAAGGAATAAATTTTCTTTCTTCCCCACCATCTGCTTATACCTTCTCATCCATTTCTTCCTATAAGAAACACAATTTCATCCACAAAACTTGTATTTGTTACTATGAATTTATTTATTTGCTAGCATTTGCTAAGATACATATTGATACAGAACTTTTATATAAAACAAAATAGATACTTGTTAAACATTAGCTATTTTTTATTTCTTTTATCTTCCATGTTATGCGTCATATGTTCTTAGTTACAGAGTTCCCTAATTTACCATCTAAGATTGTCTGCAAAGGTGTCTGCCAAGACTTCTCATTGCTGAATGTCTGGCTACTCCCTCCAAGTGGTGAGATCTATTTCCCCTGTCCTTACCTTCTTGATGGGCCTGATCAACAGAATGTAGCCACAGAAGCGTTGTGAGACTTCTCGGTCTATGATGGAAACTTTGACTTTTACCCTCTTGGGACCAATCTACCATGTGAAAGGTTTGCAGAGTTATTATAAGCATGAAAAGTGAGAGAGAGAGAAAGTCCACATCAGCCACTCCCAACTGAGGCAGAGACATGTGAGTGAACCATCTTAGATGTTCCAACCATAGCCAACTTTTAGCTAAATGCAACTGCGTAAGTAACTCACATCAACTCTATCTCTGCACAGATGCTCTGTTTTCACAAGCCTGGCACAAAGTGTGTACTTCTAAGCCAACAAACAATAATTGATTTTTTAAAGCCCCACTAAGTTCTGGGAAAGCTAGATATACAGCAATACAAATAATTAAGATGTCTACCATGTACAATATGAAAACACAGAGGGAGAGGAACAGAATTCATGAAACCCCTAATGCCTAGAGCAACATCATGCCAACAGTCATTATGAAAATCTTAAAATGGATCAAAGATGCTTCTTCAGTTTCAGTTTACTTCCTCAGTCATGTCCGACTCTTTGCGACCCCATTACTGCAGCACGCCGGGCCTCCCTGTCCATCGCCAACTCCCAGAGTCTACCCAAACTCACGTACATAAGTCGGTGATGCCATCTAACCACCTCATCCTCTGTCATCCCCTTCTCTACCTGCCCTTAATCTTTCACAGCATCAGCGTCTTTTCAAATGAGTCAGCTCTTCTCATCAGGTGGCCAAAGTATTGTAGTTTCAGTTTCAACAACATTCTTTCCAATGAACACCTGGGACGGATCTCCTTTAGGATGGACTGGTTGGATCTTCTTGCAATCCAAGAGACTCTCAAGTCTTCTTCAACACCGCAGTTCAAAAGCATCAATACTTCAGCCCTCCGCTCTCTTTATAGTCCAACTCTCACATCCATACATGACCACTGGAAAAACCATAGCTGTGACTAGAAGGACCTTTGTTGGCAAAGTAATGTCTCTGCTTCTGAACATGCTATCTAGGTTGGTCATAACTTTCCTTCCAAGGAGTAAGTGTCTTTTAATTTGGTGACTGCAGTCACCATCTGCAGTGATTTTGGAGCCCCCCAAAATAAAGTCTGACACTGTTTCCACTGTTTCCCCATCTATTTCCCATGAAGTGATGGGACCAGATGCCATGATCTTCGTTTTCTGAATGTTGAGCTTTAAGCCAACTTTTTCACTCTCCGCTTTCACTTTCATCAAGAGGCTTTTTGGTTCCTCTTCACATTCTGCCATAAGGGCAGTGTCATCTGCATGTCTAAGTTCATTGATATTTCTCCCAGCAATCATGATTCCAGCTTGTGCTTCATACAGCCCAGCGTTTCTCGGGATGTACTCTGCATATAAGTTAAATAAGCAGGGTGACAAGATACAGCCTTGACGTATTCCTTTTCCTATTTGGAGCCAGTCTGTTGTTCCATGTCCAGTTCTAACTGTTGCTTCCTGACCTGCATACAGGTTTCTCAAGAGGCAAGTCAGGTGGTCTCTTTCAGAATTTTCCCACAGTTGATTGTGATCCACACAGTCAAAGGCTTTGGCATAGTCAATAAAGCAGAAATAGATGTTTTTCTGGAACTCTCTTGCTTTTTTGATGATCCAGCAGATGTTGGCAATTTGATCTCTAGTTCGTCTGCCTTTTCTAAAACCAGCTTGAACATCTGGAAGTTCACGGTTCACGTATTGCTGAAGCCTGGCTTGGAGAATTTTGAGCATTACTTCGCTAGGATGTGAGATGAGTGTAATTGTGTGGTAGTTTGAGCATTCTTTGGCATTGCCTTTCTTTGGAATTGGAATGAAAACTGACCTTTTCCAGTCCTAAGAGCCACTGCTGAGTTTTCCAAGTTTGCTGGCATACTGAGTGCAGCACTTTCACAGCATCATCTTTTAGGATCTGAAATAGCTCAGGTGGAATTCCATCACCTCCACTAGCTTCGTTTGTAGTGATGCTTCCTGTCGTCCACTTGACTTCACATTCTAGGATGTCTGGCTCTAGGTGAGTAATCACACCATTGTAATTGGTTCGTGAAGCCCTTTTTTGTACAGTTCTTCTGTGTATTCTTGCCACCTCTTCTTAATATCTTCTTCTTCTGTTAGGTCCATACCATTTCTATCCTTTATTGATCCTATCTTGGCATGAAGTATTCCCTTGGTACCTCTAATTTTCTTGAAGAGATCTGTAGTCTTTCCCATTCTATTATTTTCCTCTATTTCTTTGCATTATCACTGAAGAAGCCTTTCTTATCTCTCCTTGCTATTCAGGAACTCGGCATTCAAATGGATATATCTTTCCTTTGCTCCTTTGCTTTTCACTTCTCTTCTTTTCTATTTGTAAGCCCTCCTTAGACAACCATTTAGCTTTTTTGCATTTCTTTTTCTTTGAGCTGGTCTTGATCCCTGTCTCCTGTACAATGTCATGAACCTTTGTCCATAGTTCATCAGGCACTCTGTCTATCAGATCTAGTCCCTTAAATCTATTTCTCACTTCCACTGTATAATCATAAGGGATTTGATTTAGGTCATACATGGATGGTCTAGTGGTTTTCCCCACTTTCTTCAATTTAAGTCTGAATTTGGCAATAAGGAGTTCATGATCTGAGCCAGGCAGCTCCTGGTCTTGTTTTTGCTGACTGCATAGAGTTTCTCCATCTTTGGCTGCAAAGAATATAATCAATCTGATTTCAGTGTTGGCCATCTGGTGATCTCCATGTGTACAGTCTTCTTTTGTGTTGTTGGAAGAGGGTGTTTATTACAACCAGTGCTTTCTCTTGGCAAAACTCTGTTTGCCTTTTCCCTGCTTAATTCTGTAACCCAAGGCCAAATTTGCCTGTTATTCCAGGTGTTTCCTGATTTCCCACTTTTGTATTCCAGTCCCCTATAATGAAAAAGACATCTTTTTTGGGTGTTAGTTCTAAAAGGTCTTGTAGGTCTTCATAGAACCATTCAACTTAACTTCTTCAGCATTACTGGTCAGGGCATAGACTTGGATTACTGTGCTATTTAGTGGTTTGCCTTGGAAATGAAGAGAGATCATTCTGTCTTTTTTGAGATTGCATCCAAGTACTGCATTTTGCACTCTTTTGTTGACTATGATGGTTGTTGACTATGATGGCTACTCCATTTCTTCTAAGGGATTCCTGCCCACAATAGTAGATGTAATGGTCATTTGAGTCAAATTCACCCATTCCAGTCCATTTTACTTTACTGATTCCTAGAATGTCGACATTCAATCTTGCCTGTGAATTCACACTCCTGTGAATTCACACTCCTGTTTGACCACTTCCAATTTGCCTTGCTTCATGGACCTAACATTCCAGGTTCCTATGCAATATTTTTCTTTACAGCATTGGACCTTGTTTCTATCACCAGTCACATCCACAACTGGGTGTTGTTTTTGCTTTGGTTCCATCCCTTCATTCTTTCTGGTGTTATTTCTCCACTGATCTCCAATAGCATATTGGGCGCCACCAACCTGGGGAGTTCATCTTTCAGTGTCCTATCTTTTTGCCTTTTCATACTGTTCATGGGGTTCTCAAGGCATGAGTACTGCAGTGGTTTGCCATTCCCTTCTCCAGTGGAACACATTTTGTCAGACCTCTTCACCATGACCTGCCCATCTTGGGTGGCCCCACACAGCATGACTTAGTTTCACTGAGTTAACCCAGGCTGTGGTCCATGTGATCAGATTGGCTAGTTTTCTGTGATTGTGGTTTCAGTCTGTCTGCCCTCTCTCAGTGCCTGCTGTCTTACTGGGGTTTCTCTTTCCATGGACATGGGGTATCTCTTCACGGCTGCTGTAGCAAAGTGCAGCCGCTGGTCCTTACCTTGGAAGTGGGATATTTCCTCATGGCTGCCACTCGTGACCTTGGATGTGGAGTATCTCCTCTCCACTGCTCCAACGCAGCCACTGCTCACTGCTCCTGCGCCACACAGCTTCTTGGCTGCATACAAATCATGCTCCCCTCATGTCCATGGGGTTGCTAAGAGTTGGACACGACTGAGCAGCTTCCCTTTCACTTTTCACTTTCATGCACTGGAGAAAGAAATGGCAACCCACTCCAGTATTCTTGCCTGAAGAATCCCAGGGACAAGGGAGCCTGGTGGGCGGCCGTCTATGGAATCGCACAGAGTCAGACATGACTAAAGCGACTTAGCAGCAGCAGTGTATCATTTAGGTGACCTCTTCAAACCTGAGTGATTGCATTGCAGATATCCTTGGGACTTCTGCTCAACTGGCATCTCACTTGTACACCATCAAAACCTGCTCTGAAATGCATGTTTTCTGACCTGATTTCAAGCCCAGTGCTCATCATTCTGTCCAAAGGGTGTTCTTCTGGATATTTTTTTGTGTTGATCCAAAAACATGGCCTCATCTGCTTTAATCTTTAATGTTTCAAAGGAAATATGAAACTATCCATAGCTATGAATAAACTCTCTTTCATCAATCGGAAAATAAAGAGATGTGGAAATCACTTTCTCTAAACATCCCCTGTCCACATAACTTTGCAGGATCCAGTCTTGGTGGCATTAATGACTTCCAGCTGATGTTGCGGGTTCTTCCAGATGTGTGAGCTCTTCCTTGGCATGCTCAGGTTTCTTGACCTTTACTATGTTTTGAAATTTTGAAGTGTTGAAACTAATGTTTCACTGGATTGATGTTCTCTTCCTCTAGGTTCTGTAACTTTTATGAAAATAACCCTCGCATCTAACTGCCAGCAAATCTCAGTTTTAATTTCAGAACTTGCATCAAAATGTCAATGGTGGTGACTAACATTAGCTTTGACACAAGCTATCCACTTTTTCATAACCACATGATATGATCATTAGCTTTTAATGTGAAAGAGATCATTTTCCATCAAGGTAGTATCATCTGTGAAACTTGGTTTTCCAGTACCCTGGACTAAACTTTTATTTCCAATGTTGATTTTGCTGAGGCTGGTAGAAGCCTCATATCTGCTATTGGCTACTTGGCAACAATTTTCTTATTTCTACTCTGTTGCTAGAGTCATACTATATTACTTTCTTTTAAAGCACACTTTTGGACAGGAATCCTAATATTAGATAAATCATTTGAGTCAAGTATGAACAAAAAAATCCATTTCATCTGCATTAAGTTATCAGCAACCCTAAAGCATTTGTTGTTTGCAAGCAATGTAAACATGACCTTGGCTAGATGATTATGGTTCTGAATTAGTATTTATATATGAACAAAATGTATGTAACCTAAAATATTTTATTCATTACTGAGTCCAGTGAGCTGTGTAGCTTTGGGGGAGATTTTACCAAAACCCATCTTCAAAGTTGTTCTTTTAAGGCTAACTTCCAGACTAAGGCTCATATAAAAAGCAATCATGGTGATATGTAATCTACTATCAGAGATCGTAGGTTTGATGTTTGTCAGCTTCAGTAATTTGAAGTTTTTGATATCTGTGTTAAAAACTTATTTCCCTGTTCTGTTACTTGTCCTATCCTCTTATGTTGATGCTTCTTTAGTAGTTGCCGCTTGGTTCAAATGGTGACATCTGGACTGGATGTATATTTTCACGGATATAGTAAGACTGGCTTTAATCAACCTTCAGTTCAGAGGAGAGGCTTAAAACTAACTTTTTAATTAATGAGTTTCTAGATAAATTTGCCTTTCATTCTCAAGAAGACTTTATTGCTATTAACACTTCTCATGATCTTTTGTCTAAATCAATGACTCAAAAATTTTTCTGAATGAATAAGACTGTTAGGACCATAACCTTGTTTTAAAATTTTAACTGGAATGATTTTTTTCTAACTTCACTCCTAATTGTCAGTCTGAACTCAGGTGATCTTGCCCAGATGTAAGTATGTCCTGATGCTGTCAGCCACCTTGCTCCTGAAAGTTTGACATGGTCTCACGGGTCTCCACATAAAGTTAAGTAATATTAAACATAAGTTTCATTTGTCCTTTATCTCCTTCTGTAATAATTATCCAAAACCTTCAAATTCAGTCTTTTTCAGAGTTCTTATTTTTTTTTTATCCATACATGACAAAAGACAAAAGCAAGATTATACAACACCAAATAACTCTGCCATAATACCACTTTGATTCAAGCATCTTCTGCTGGGCAAGTGATGTGGGCTGGAAAGAAATTCAACACATATAAACATTTTCTGAACCACAGGAGGCAAGATAACTTCATTTTCTACCTAGAAATAAGCTCCCCAGTACTATGAGAGCTGTCACTTAAGGATAAGGGTTTTGCTGCTTGCCAGCTTCAGTGCTAGAGCTGGTCACCTAACTTTTCCTGGATTTTAGTGTATACCCTTGAAGTATGAGTAATAGTGGCTGATTGTATTTGAGGTCACTTCCTCCCTCCTCAAATGAAGCTTCTACCCTTAATAGCTGTCCCTGCCCAACTGACCTTAAAGAAGAGGGAAGGGAAATGAAGAAACCAGCACATTGGCTCTGTGGGGAGGGAGTCCTGTTCGAGGAGGAAGGAGATGGTCTTTCACCCACATCTTGGTGGCATCCTCCAAGTGTATATACACAAAGAGAATCTGTTCTCTTTCCCTCTAATACTGACTGTTCTCTTCACCCCTTTTGTCAATGAGCTTATTTAAAATCAAGTGCTTCCTTTTTTTTTTTTCCTTTTTTCTCCCAAAGTAGAGAAAAAAATATGTCTCCTCAGTTTCAGTTGTAACCTGCTGAAATAGCATGAACCTAGGGCTTCCCTGGTGGCTCAGACGGTAAAGAATCCACCTGTGATGCGGGGGACCTGGGTTTGATCTTTGACTGGGGAAGATCCTCTGGAGAAGGAAATGGCAACCCACTTCAGTATTCTTCCCTGGATAATTCCATGGACAGAGGAGCCTGGAAGGCTACAGTCCATGGGGTCACAAAGAGTCAGACACAACAAAGTGACTAACACTTTCACTTTCTTTCTTTTTTTTAATTTATTTATCACTTTCTTTCATGCCCTAATGGCAGCCAAATGTTGAGAGAAAGTGAGAGGGCATGAAGAAAAGGATGGTTAATAAATCAAGGAGCTGTACCCTGGCATAATGACGGGGTTTTGAAGAGAATGTGGGGATTTGGAAGCTTACCGTGAGTTAGGCAAATGAAAGAGTGTATTTCTGTCCACATCCATCCATAACTTTCTGCATAAACAACATGCTTCCTGCTTCCATGGCACAGTTGATTGAAAAGGTGGTTGTCATTCATCCCTTTCAAATAGAGTTAGTTATTTGACTGAGAATCCAGGAGCAAGGTTGCCTATGAACTTGGCTGCTATAACTGGAAGGTCACTTTGATACAGGTCTTGGGGCTGCCATTTTAGGAAATAGAAGATCAGAGCCAGAGGCAGAAAAAAGAAGAGAAAATGAAAACAGTAAATGTCTGTCTCGAGAAGGACAGACATGCTCTATCACTGTGGCAGAAATAGAAACATATCTGGACCTTAGTGCTGACTGCATTTCTGCTTTTCATTTAGTTGCTTCTTGTGTGTGGACATGCTTTCAAAATCTCTTTATCCTGAGGATTGTTGGTCAAGTCTTTGTTCCTTGAAGCCAAAATTACTTGATGTGTAATTTTGACAGTATTTTGCAAATAATAATAATAATGAAGCATAAAGAAGAATAACAAAAAAAAAACCTCATGAAATTGATGGGAGAAGCTACCCAGGAAGGAGTAAAAGTTTGGATGTATTAGTCATACACACACACAATGAAGGTCAGAAAAACTTTATGTGGAGGCTTAAATACAAAAAAAATGGAGTAAAAACAGGTGTGGACATACTTCAATGAAAATGAGAAAGGTTAACACAATGGGTCAAAACAATTTAGGATGGAGCCAACGTATTGTAAAGAAAATGCCAAAGAAGGTTAAGTTTTCATATATTCTCCTCTCTGACAGATTCTTCAATTCTAATATTTTTACACCTTTTTTCTTCTACAAAAATCATTGAAAAAATTATTTCCTTTTTTGCACATACTTTGTATTAACCTTTCCTAATTAAATTTTGAACTTTTCTTTTATTTATAAGAGATATTTAAAATGTTATTGTTACACTGAGCACTATTTCCCATCTTTAATAACTTGCAAGTAATATAATTCCTTAACAATATTTTTGTGAAAAGGTCAGTGATGCCACAGAACACATTTAGTTGACAGCACTTGGAGTTTCTGCATTTAAAGACAGGCTCAGCTGTTTTCAAGTCCATCTATTTCTTGTTTATTTGGAACTTTATCTTATGAACTGTAAATGTCACTTCTTATTTATTAAGTTATTTATCTGGCTTTCCCCTGGGTCATCACTGGGACTCACTAAGGACTAACTCACTACTTAATTTGGTTATGATTCCTATCAGAAATGACCCTGGAAGGAGTGGATATGGAAAAAGCCATCTTCATTTGGCAGTTTTGATTTAGGACAGATTTAAAGTTCTCAGTACAGAAGACTCACTGCTTTGGCAAGGAGATGCTTTATGGTGCTTCAGAACATATAGTCCATCAACAGAACCCAGAAGCTAGTAGCCCTCAACAACAACACCTTATGGACAGACTGGGCCAGCAGCCTCGGCTAACACACACGCACAAACACTGAAGCTGCCAGGTGTTCAGATTCCCTTTGCCTCAGTGTTTCTCCAGGTGGTCCAAGCCTGAGTCACATAGAGAGCTTTTTCAAATGGCATATGATGTATATCTGTATGTATGTGTGGGCACACATTTATCTTTACACACTCATAAGCATATACATAATACATGGACAGATTCATCTCCATGGATGAGAATGCTTCAGTAGATTGTATTGCTCAAATGTTGTTTGCTCTTACATCCATTCCTTACAGTGGAGGACAGAGGAGCAGAGATAGCAGGGTTTGTGTGCTCAAAACCTCCTGCTTCTTTCTGCAGCAGACTGAGATGCAACAGAAACTCTGTTGTAAGTTCTGCTCCCCCTGGGTGGTTGCTCTTACAGAGTCTTTAGCTCCAAAGGAACGGCCCTGCCGTGGCCACCTGGAATTTTCAGAGCTCCCTTCTTCAACAATTTCTGTTTTCCTGGATGGTCACTAGTGATCCACATGCTCTAATGTTGCATACATAAACAATAATATTATTGTTGTTATTACAGTTGCAATAATTAAATACTTTTATAGTGCTTCCTATTTGCAGGGCACTCTTTATAAGCTATTAAGTCATTTAATCCTCATCGCAACATATGAGGTAAGTTCTAGTACAGTAAGCCCTCTACATATGAATGAGCTCTATTCTGAGAACATATTCGTAAGACCAATTTGTTTGTCAGTCCAACAAAGTTAGCCTACGTATCCATCTAACACAATCCGCTATATAGTACTGTACTGTAATAGGTTTATAAAACTTTTCACACAAATAACAAATTTTTAAAAACACAAAAAATAAAGAAAACATGTTTAATCATCCAGTACAGTACCTTGAAAAGTACAGTAGTACCAGTTACACCACCGCTATTTTCATGCTTGCTTCTGGACATCATGGGCTTGAAATAAAGATACTGTACTACTGTGCTCTATACAGTAGTGTGCTATACAGTAATGTACACAAAAACACAATGACTTGTAGAGGATGCACGCACATGATGGTGTGCACCAGACACATGAACTAACTTCCATTACTGGACATGTGAACTCATGTTCATGTCTTTGAAAGTTTGCAACTTGAAGGTTTGGATGTAGGATGAAGGTTTACTGTCTTATCATTTCCTTTCTGTGGGAAAGGCATCTCAGACCTGGAGGGGTTCAGTCACTTGCCTGTGGTCATACTGCTAGAAAGTGTGATATAAAAGTGGCAGCCTGGCTACATACATATACTGTCAATAGTGTGCACATATGATGGCGTGCCCAGACTCTCTCCATACATACATGTTCACGCGCAACGCATCTCCATCTACTCCACATCCAGAAATAAATGTAGCTGTGGAAATCTGGGTCCCATACCCACCCACTGAATTAGCATATGAGGGTGTGGTCCAAGTAATAGTAAGATCAGAACATTTTCCAACCGATGTACATTTACAGCCCTCTTTAGGAGTCTAATTGTAACACAGAATTGGGAGAACTTTCACAGAGGAGAGAGTTGTTTTTTTTTTTTTAACCCATCCTTTTTCTTTTTACCTGTTTTAGCCAGAAGCCAATGTAGTATAGATTTATTTTTAATGTCAAAGGATATTTTCTTGTTGTTGTTGTTCAATCGCTAAGTCATGTACCACTCTTTATGACCCCATGGACTGCAGCACCCTAGGCTCCCTCGTCCTTCACTATCTCCCAGAGCTTGCTCAAACTCATGTCCATTGAGTCAGTGTTGCTATCTAATCATCTGATTCTTGGTTGCCCCCTTCTCCTTTTGCCTTCAATCTTTCAAAGATGCTATTCACATCAGGTGGCCAAAGTATTGAAGCTTCAGCTTCAGCGTCAGTCCTTCCAGTGAATATACAGGGTTGGTTTCCTTTAGGATTGAGTGTTTTTATCTTTCTAGGATCTTTCCAGATTTCCATAATCCCCCATTATGGTCTTTTTCTATGAAAAGCATACATGCATCTTGCCTCATCTGTCTACCCCAAGTGAGTTGTTAACACCTTCCTCAGCTTGTAAGTATGGCCACGCTTTCTGCTTTAAATATTGTACATTGAAAAATTGAAATCTATCTTAATTTAAAATTGATTAATGGGTGAATACAGGCCTTTCAAGGCTAGTGCCATACCATATGGGCATCTCGGAGGCAGGGGTGATACGAGGTGATATGTGATACAGCCCCCAAATGCTATTTCAGTAACCTCGTTAGTGATGAAAGGGCTCAAAACAAAGATATGAACCTCAGTATTTTCATGAAAGGGAAATTGTTGTGGTAATACAGGGAGGAAATTGAGAAAAAATGTAGTGAAGTATGTACTCTCTATACTTAGAGAAAGTGCTAGTGTGTGATATCAGGAAAATAAAACCTCCTATACTTTTTCTGAGACCAACAGACTTGATTTTAGCTTCTCCACAGTATTGAAGAAGCCCCAGAGGCCCAGCTAAAGGAGAGGGGAGGGTATGTGACTTAGAGTCTGTTCTAATGAAAGGAAAAATCTTCTATTATGATAAGAAAATAGCATCAAATTAAAATCATATTCTGGTGACACACTGAAGTAGATTATCTTTCTACTCTCTATTCCAGTCAGACACAGTTTTCTCTAAAACTGGGGAATAATAATTCTACCATCATTGACTGTTGAGGTTAGATGACTGAGTTTACAGCTATGTAGCACTGAGTACTACCAGCCCCCAAATGCTAAGTGTCAGCTGCTAGTGCTGGTATTATAATTTGTAATGAATAATGTAATTTCTGATCAAAAGGCTCAATCATAAAAGTTGAGGTTTGAATTTTGCTTTATCCATGGATGGCTTGAGAGTTTAATGTAGCATTTTGACTTCTTTTTTTTTTTTTCCTGAAACTAGAAATTATATCCAGTTTCTATTATGACATAATGGAATACAAGGACAATATCATAATATTTACTATTTGAGAAATCTAAGCTAGAGACTTTCTTGAGGAGGCAGAGTTACCACAAGAATAGTCATAACTCAAACACCAGTCTTCTGACAAATTGCTATAAACCAAGACAAACTGTGGTGGTTGCTGAGTCATATCTAGCACTTGCAACCCCATGGACTATAGCCTGCCAGGCTCCTCTATCCATGGGATTTCCCAAGCAAGAGTACTGGAGTGAGTTGCTATTTCCTTCTCCACCTTCTCCAGGGAATCTTCCTGACTCATGGATTGAAAGTGAATCTCCTGCATGGTAGCCAGGTTTTGTTTTGTTTTGTTTTGTTTTGTTTTTACTGACTGAACCACAGATAAAGCCTAAATAATGGAGGGATATTTTCTATAATGGTTCAGATGAACAAAGGGAGATATTTTATTGAAAGTTGGGCTAAGAACAGGGTATCATTGAAAATCTGTTAATTTGCTTAAATTTTGCCTGGATGTTTTCATAGATTGCTCTGAGTTAGTGAGCCTTAATATTTGGGATCTCAGAGGACCATGGGACTTGGCCCTAGAGCCATTTCTTTCTAATCCATTAGAATTGGCCTCATCCTTTTCCCTTACATGATAAATAAGGCTTCACCTTGCCTTCGGCATGAACGGTGGCTTGGAATAGGTTCTAATTCAAAATAAGACCAATTCACTGCATGTGGGCAACTCAATTGTGATTGTCTCTGCCGAAGCTGCCAAACCAATGCTGGGTACATTTCAGGGTATAATTTAATGGCCTTAAAATCCTAGATCAACCATATTTCATTTTATTAAAATTCCTCTGCTCTTTCTTTGGTAGTTTTTGCCCTGTGTCAAAGACAGAGAGTCTGGAAGTACTTGGGCAAGTTTTGGACAATTTGAGATTGTTTCCCTGCTTGTCTTTTGTTGGTAAAGACTAGACCTGTGTCTTGTATGCAGAGAAGAGTTCTGTGATCACTCCTAAAAATAAAATGCTATATATAGGCTTGCTCATTCAAAATGGCAGAACTCTTCATTATGACCATCATCTTGGGTGATCCTTCACAACATGGCTCATAGCTTCATTGAGTTACACAAGCCACTTCACTATGACAAGGCTGTGATCCGTGAAACATCTACTTCCATTTCACTGACTATGCTAAACCTCTTAACTGTGTGGACTATAGAAAACTGTGGAAAATTATTAAAGAAATGGGAGTACCAAACCACCTTACCTATCTCCTGAGAAACCTGTATGTGAATCAAGACACAACAGTTAGAACCGGAGATGGAACAACTGACTGGTTCAAAATTGGGAAAGGAGTACTACAATATTGTATATTGTCATCCTGCTTAATTCATATGCAGAGTATATCATGCAAAATGTTGGGCTGAATGAATCACAAATTAGAATCAAGATTGCCAGGAAAAATATCTACAACCTCAGATATGCAGATGATACCATTATAATAGCAGAAGATGAAGAGGAACTATAGAGCCTCTTGATGAGTGTGTAAGAAGAGAGTGAAAAAGCTGGCTTAAAGCTCAACATTCAAAAAACTAAGATCATGGCATCCAGTCCCATCCCTTCATGGCAAATAGATGGGGAAAAAGTAGAAGCAGTGACAGATTTTATTTTCTTGGTTTCCAAGATTACTGTGGATGGTGACTGCAGTCATGAAATTAAAAGACTCTTGCTCCTTGGAAAGGAAAGCTATGACAAACCTAGACAGCTTATTAAAAAGCAGAGACATCACTCTGCAGACAAAGATCTGTATAGTCAAAGCTATGGTTTTTCCAGTAGTCACGTGTGGATGTGAACGTTGGACCATAAAGAAGGCTGAGCAGTGAAAAAAAATGACACTTTCAAACTATGGTGCTGAAGAAGACTCTTGAGATTCCCTCACACTGCAAGGAGATCAAACCAGTCAATCCTAAGGGAAATCAATTCTGAATATTCATTGGAAGGACTGATGAAGCTGAAGCTTCAGTACTTTGGTCAACTGAGACTAAGAGCTGAATCACTGGAAAAGACTCTGATGCTGGGAAAGATTGAAGGCAAAAATAGAAGGGGATGGCAGAAGATGAGATAGTTGGAGAGCATCACTGACTTAATGGACCTGGATTTGAGCAAACTCCAGGAGACAGTCTGGAGAAGGGATAGGCAACCCACTCCAGTATTCTTGGGCTTCCCTGGTGGCTCAGATAATAAAGAATCCACCTGCAGAAGACCTGGGTTCAGTCGCTGGGTTGGAAAGATCCCCTGGAGGATGGCATGACAACCTACTCCAGTATTCTTGCCTGGAGAATCCCCATGGAGTAGCAAATAGTAGGACATGACTGAGCTACTGAAAAACAATTCAAAATTAGCATCATAGGACCAGGGCCAAGGTAAGCTGAATGAAGCCCTCATCTTGGGCCTAAAACTTAAATAGGTGTGAAAAATAATCAGGACAAAAATAATAAAATATTAATTATAAATCAACCTTAATGCAAAAAATCCATGATAAATACTAAATCAAAACTGCAAATGAAATTAGAATTCAGTACTATATTTCACAGCCCTTCCTCACTCACCTCACTAAGCTATCATTTACTGATTTTTTTTCTGAATATTTCCTTCAAATATTTCTCTCAATTACTGAGTTTTTGTGCCTGTTGAAATTTCACTCAAATAGCATGTACCTCTCTTTCCTTAGCCTGGCCCAAATTAGATTCTTATTAATCTTGCAGGGAGATGGTTAGATAATGAAGTCCAACCTACTGCGCATTTTTCACAATAGCTTATAAAACTCAAGTTCTAGAAAAGACCTAGTGTGGCAAATTTCAGAGAATTTTGAAACAATAAAGAATAATGATGCCTATTCCTTTCATGCTCTCAACAATCATATGAAATGGGCATCAAAAAAAAAAAAAGAGGCCATGTGTCACTAGGGATTGAACCTGCAATGTAGTAAGTTCATTTGTCCAGGATACGAGAGTAAGGGAGGAGGCTGAGTTTCAGAGTCAGATGGGCAGAGTAGAGTGTCAGGAGGCAGAAATGAGAGCTATGGGAGCTATGGTCCCAGAAAAGAGCAAGAGCTGTGAGATGTGGGAAGACTGTTTCCTATGGGCATTCTGGTTCCTAGTTCTATACTCTGCGAGGCCAGCTATATTCCTACCCTTGGGTTCCATGAAATTCTTCTGTATCCTTCAAAGAAATTGCCATCATCAACTTGTGTTAGAAAAGGTAAATTTCTCCTTGCTCCCAAAAGTAAAAGACTAACTGGTTGAAGTTTGATTCTTCCAAATCTCTACCCTGACAATTTCCATCTCAGTTTTTACTTGGATAACTCCATTAGCTTTCATCATTTAGCAATTATTCCATTTTCACTAAATGTTTACAATTTTTCAGTAGAATGGTTCACAGTTATTTTCTTTTTTATAATAAATGTTTATAGAAGTACACATATATTACTTTAATTTTTTAACTGAATTGTAGTTGTGATGCACTAATTTTCAGCTCGCACAGTATCCAGTTGTATTGTATACACAGATGCCACACAGTAAATATTTTAGGAAGACCAAAATCCATCTATTGACTATTTTTATTTTTACCAAGATACAAGGACAAATATCATCTCCAACAGTGTTAATATGCAATCATATATTATAAACATAAAAAGATGTTCTCTTTCTGTGCTGTTAACCCTGGAATAAACAAGCCTGAATTATGAGATATTGTAACTCCTGAGAGAGCCACCAATGACAACAGAAAACATGAGTGCAAAGCTCAAATGGTTTGTGTGTTCACCAGAAACTCAATTCAAAATTATGGCTCAATAATTCAACTTTCTCCCTATGAGGTTGTTTTATTTTTAATTTTATATCCTAGCTAGATAGAGTACCAAGCACAAAATATACACAGAAAAAAAAAATAGAGCCTAGGAAAATTAAGTATTCATAAATCCATTATAACTGAGTTGTATAAGAATTAGTTAATTTTCATAATCTGAGCATCTGCATTTTTTATTATAATTTTTATTAACATACATTCAAGTTCCCTGATTGTAAACATCTTTTATTCTTCTGATAATCCTTCTGAAAGAATAGTTTGTCAGTGATAGATTGCTTTGATTTCTAGCCTTTCCATTTAACTCTTTCTAATTTTTGTTATTATTTATGTATTTGGAGCTGTGCTCTGTCTTCAGTGCTGCACAGGCTTTTCTCTGGTTGTGGCAAGCAGTGGCTGCTCTCTACTTGCATTGCAATGGTTCCTCGTTGTCCTGGCTTCTCTCGTTGCAGAGCAGTGTCGCTAGGACACATGGGCTCAGTGGTTGCGGTTCGCAGGCTCCACAGCACAGGCTCAATACCTGTGGCACAGGGGCTTAGCTGATCCATGGCACGTGGGATCACCTCGCTTCCCAGATCAGGAATCAAACCCCTGTCCCTTGCATTAGCAGGCGAATTCTTTACCACTGAGCTACCAGGGAAGTCCTGCACTAGTTTTAGATCGCATTTCTTAGAGTTGTGTTTTGAGGCAAGTGATGGACATGTATTTAAAATACCAATGCATGTTTCTGAACCCACTTTTTGAATTTCCATATCCTCAAAGTTTACCAAGTCCAAAGCAAACATATTGAAGCCAAGCTGGCAAAAAAAAAAAAAAGTGTGACTTTATGCAGAGTTACTGGAAATTCCAATGCAGATCCAAATAACTAGAAATCACTAAATGGCCACTGCTTGAAAAAATAGTTAAAATTATTGTGCTGAGTCATGCTTAGAGCCTATGAAGAAGGCTATTTTCTCTCTATTGATGCAAAATCCCAGGAAGACTCTTAGCTGTCCCTCTGTGATATCAGCCTTTAAGGACTATAAATATATCCTTCAAAAATTTAGCATAACTCCATCATATTCCTGAGATTCAGTTTCCTCACTTGTAAATTGGCAGTGACAGTATCAATTTTGAAAGAGTATTATGAGAATTTAAGCAGTTAATGTATAAGGGTTTTTTGTTACACCCTCTGGGTAACTGTGCTCCAATTATACAATGTTGATGTTTTTATGATTGTTATGATTTTACTTTTACAGTTTATTTCCCTGTCATTAATCTTCAAAACTGTATTATGAACCTTGATTTAAACATATAACATATTTGGGGATAACCAAGATATTCTTAGGTTTATTATTTGCTATATAAGAAAGACACAGTTCAAAGACCTGCCTTTCAAGTTTCAGAAGGTACATTTTACTCACTGTGTACTCTATCTGATGAAAAGTGGGTTTTGCTTTCCTGTATCTGCATTTTCTCATGACTGGGATTTCCTGGATCATGGTGCAGTTGTATGTCCCTCTGGAAAGACTTTTTCTTTGACTTGATTACTGCAGCCCTTATTTTTTATTTGACTGAGACACTTCCTTCAAGATTGAATGTTAAACATCAGTCACCTATTTGGAAAGACATCAACTTGCCATCTAATTAAGGATGTCTGTCTTATTTTCACTCTGCCCTTCTCTTTCCAACTAGAATCTAAGTTCCTTCATGACTGCACTATTTCATTAAATTTTGTAGCCCTTAGAAAACATCAATATCCAGATACTAAGTTTTAAACGAATGAATAAAAATATGTGTAAGATATGTAAAAAAAAAATGTAATAGTGTTCTTAATTTTTACAGTCACTTGGCTACTCTCTTCTGTAAAATAAAACATTTTGGAAGATTGTGTTATGCAGATGTTTTTCACTTAGTGGCTCTCTTTTACTAAAAGGGATCCTGATTTCTGAAAGAATGAATGTAAAACTCAGAGGTGGCAATGGGATTCTAGCCATTAGGAAAATCTGACTTAGCCCTGTTATCAATAATTGTAACAACTATGGGAATGAAGCACTAAAAACTTATTTATTCTTGTCAATTTCTAAAAAATAAGCAGATGACAAAATCCTTCTAGTTGTTTATTGATTCTGTTTGGTTGTAATGAATTCAGATATGTTTCATGTAGACATGTTCAGCAATTTTGAATATTGGGTAAGTGTTAGAATGACATAGTATGTGGATGGGCTTGATATATATTCTTATATCAGCCAGTAGCTGTTCAGTTTCTATAAAATTATAGAAAATTTGCATTCATGTCAGGGAACTCTATCAAAGCAAAAAAGATAACATGAAATTTCATAAGGTAATATACAAATATTTTTATAGATTCTCTTTTATGAACTTTTCTTAGATATAGAATCTTTTTCCTAAAATAAATTCAAATCACAAAGGCTGTATTCACTGATAATTCTGGTCCTCTGTGCAGTGAGAAAAATACTACATTTGACACTAACAAACTGGAGCAGCTTTATGTTTATTTTTCATCTAATTTGTTGTGTTTGTATAGATATAACTTATCCAAGAATAATACAATTAAAATGCTAAAATTGTGCCAGATATATTTAATTCTAGTGATATTAAAGATCATATTTCTGATCAAACATAAAAAGAACCAGCAGCATCATCTTCTTTCTTGATGTACTTTGGGCATAAGTCTATGATATTAATCACCTGAGATGTCATAACCAAATGTCTAATAAATAATTCTCCCCAATCCACAGGATTTAAAAAATGACATTTCCAGAGAATAGAGTGATAATTTATTTTACAACATAATTTGTCATTATGTATATCTAATCGTGTTTTTTTGGTTTTTGTTTTTGGTTTTTTGGGTTTTTTTTGCTTCTTTCTCGTGTTGTCTAGGAGAAGGCAATGGCAACCCACTCTAGTACTCTTGCCTGGAAAATCCATGGGCGGAGGAGCTTGGTAGGCTGCAGTCCATAGGGTTGCAAAGAGTCGGACACGACTGAACAACTTCACTTTCACTTTTCACTTTCATGCGTTGGAGAAGGAAATGGCAACCCACTCCAGCGTTCTTGCCTGGAGAATCCCAGAGACAGGGGAGCCTGGTGTGCTGCCATCTATGGGGTCACACAGAGTCAGACATGACTGAAGCGAATTAGCAACAGCAGCATGTTATCGAATAGTTGTTCTGTATGCCAAGTCACTTCAGTTGTGTTCGACTCTTTGTGACCCTATGGATTGTAACCCACCAGGCTCCTCTGTCCATGGGATTCTCCAGACAAATACTGGAATGGGTTGCCATTTCCTCCTCCAGGGGATCTTCCTGACCTAGGGATCAAACTCCTATCTATGTCTCCTGCTTTGGCTGGCAGGTTCTTTACCACTAGCACCACCTAAAGACCAATGAGAACTAGAAATCACTTGAATCCCCCTTTTTAAAAAAAAATGTATGATATTTATAACACATCTTAAAATAGGTGGAAAACACTTCTGGATAGTCTTTTATCTGTTCACTGAGTTAATCTGAAGAATGCTTTTTTTCTGCATATATAATCTATTACTTAGTGATTCCAGAGAAATTTTATGCATTGGTATATTTAAATTAGGAAGGGACCAGATTACTGCCCTTATTATTAAACGCCAACAGGCTACTCTGTCCATGGGATTTCCCAGGCAAGAATACTGGAGTGGGTTGCCATTTCCTCCTACAGGGGATCTTCAGGCCCAGGGATTGAACCCACATCTCCTGCATTTGCTGCAATGGCAGGCAAATTCTTTTCCACTAGTGCCACCTGGGAAGCCCCTTTATGGTTACTGCTGCTGCTGCTGCTGCTAAGTCGCTTGAGCCGTGTCCGACTCTGTGCGACCCCATAGACTGCAGCCCACCAGGCTCCTCCATCCCTGGGATTCTCCAGGCAAAAACACTGGAGTGGGTTGCCATTTCCTTCTCCAACGCATGAAAGTGAAAAGTGTAAGTGAAGTCACTCAGTCGTGTCCAACCCTCAGCGGCCCCATGGACTGCAGCCTTCCAGGCTCCTCCGTCCATGGAATTTTCCAGGCAGGAGTACTGACATCTAGTAAATACATGCACAGATACTCAAGAAAGCACTCAAAATAGTGTATCAAATCTAGAATAAGGAAATCCGAGCTTCTTCATTAATCATAATTATAATTTAACTAGTTTTAGGGATCAGGAATTGAGTTTAATTCTAAAATTTAGGAGCACAGATGTCAGCTTTGAGTATTTTCCAAACATCTCATGACCATAGGTTTGTAGAATGGCAATGCTATTCCTCATGCAGAGAATACCCCCACTGTCAGTCAGTCCCGGTCATGCTTGTCTTGAGGAAAGAAAGTCATCCCAGTCATTCAGAACTCAAAATAACTTCCAGTGGGAAATTTCGTAACTTCAACACAAGCTTAATCCGCAAATCCCCAGCCCAAATAATTCTGGTTTAATATCTTGAAAATGAAACCATCACCCAGAACGTTTTATTTCCCATTGTCCATTTGCAGTCTCATTCCAGCCAAAGTTACAAGATTTGGATGTGTGCACTTTTAGAGTCGAGGGAGGTATGTAGTTTGTTGTAGAAGAACATTTTTGTGTTTCTCTAAAGATTATGTACACAGTCTTTAAGACCATTTTGGAAAGAGTAGGAACCTCAAACTCACATGTATTTTTCATTACTTTCTAGTTACTATTTCTTAGATAGTTAGAAATGGGATAATAACCTGAAGACTATCCTCCTGTGCTTTGCTGAAAGGGAAGATGGGATTGCCACCAAATCCCTAATTGAGACCAAATTAGAATAAACGATTGTTAAGCTCTCCAACCTAATTGTGGATGGTGTGTATTTGACATTTGCTAAGATATAAATTAAAATAAAAAGAGCATTTTCAGAGGTATTGGAGGAGCTTTGCATTAATGATGGCCTCCTTTGCACAGCTGAAGCTTTGCATTATTCATAATGTCATTATCAGGACTATTCAGTGTTGAATGATTTCTTCACCCAGAAATTGTACAGCCTGACCAGATAAGTAATATCTGTAGTTTGTATTTATTCTTATGACTGCTTACTGGGGTATGGCTTCTTTTATCTCTGCTGTGAGCTTACTTACTGCTGCTCAGCAGGATGTACCATCAGTGACATAAGCTTTATTCTTTTACAGATGCAGAGCACTGCACCAAAGTATTAAATCCTGCAAATGTGGGGGAAAATTCAAAGGCTTTAATCTTTGAACTGGCAATAGTCATTGTACCGCTGCCATATGTCAACGCTGAAGTTAAGTTTCAAGTCTGCTCCTAGTCAGGCAGGCATGTGGGCATGTGCTGCCTGCTTGTTTGTTTAAGATAGAGTCTTCCCTGCCACTGCAATAACTTTGCATCCAAAACCTTTTCATCTGCACAAAACGAAGCAACCAGAGTCACACAAAGAAATGCCAACGGGTCCTTTCAGAACTGATTTGTCTATTTCACGATCCCTTTCTTATTCTAATTAAACTTAGGAGAGAATTATGTTTCAACAACTTGGGCTGTGGAAAGACAAGGAATGGCAAGAGGGAATCAGAGCATTTAGAAAGCTCTCTGCTGTGAAAGCAAGGTTTAACGGTCTAGAGGGTTTTCTTTTTTTTTCCTCAGCAAAGAGATCATCTTTTGAAATCTTCTCCATCAGTTCCCCTCTACACATACCAATTTCAGTTTTATAACACCCCTTGCTGTGCATCTCTTGGCAGGAAACTTGCCCATCTTGCAGAGTCTTGCATGAATAATTCATTGAAGTGTCATGCTGACTCTCAAAAGCCTGGATTACTGCTTTGGAGGAAATGTTTAATAGGATTCTTCCAAACAATCGAAAATATAGTTCTGAGTTCTATTTGTCCTATCTCCTAGAAGGTCTGAGTGCAATGAAAGAATGAATTGCTGAAAGCCCAAACACACCTGAGTCCGTTCAACCTGTGTCCACTTGGATTGAACCCCACAATGAAGGTTAGTGTTTTAAATTAGGGTCCCGGCTTTTCAGACACAGGATTCTTGAGTACAGGATTTGAGTTCAAGACACTGGCACAATTACTTTTTGTTGGATCTTGAGGTTTCAGCCACTCTTGGATAACATTGAAGGATCTTGGAGAACCAGGCAGATAAGGAGCTGAGAGAAAGTACTGAGATGGATGCGGGCAAACAAATCCTGTACAGAATAGTCATTGTGATCTCTTGCTGTTATCTGTTGACAGTGTTCTTTAAACAGTAGTCCTAATGTGCCGTGGACCAAACTAAAACATTTAAAGATTTTCTTTAGACTCAGAAACTTGTCTTTTAATCCCTGTCTGGTGATTTCATGGTATCTCTTCACTTTTATCTCCTCTTCCTTTCACCACAAAGGCTTCCTTTGCAATTGCATCAAAGCCTACCTTCAACAAAGTCTTTAAAAATATTCATATTGCCCCATGAAGGACTGATGTCCTAAATTTTAACCCAAGCTCACGCTCCCAGGATAATTTGCTTTTTAAATCAAGAAAAGCATCACAAGCTTGAAAATACTCTCTGTTGAGACTTTATTTTTTGCTTAATGACTTTGAGAAGAACAAAAGTTGTACTTGCTCATTGTAGAAAAACAAAACAGATAAAGCAAAAGAAAGAAAAATTTTAAATGGTAATCATCAATCACATCTTGACACTATGATATATTAATCTATATATTTATATTTTATATCTATACATAGATCTACCTATAGGTCTATAGATCCATATGTCCATGACATCATTTTACAAAGATTAAATAATCTACAGCAGAATTTTAAACAGCAATGCAATTCTGGAGGAGTATCTACTCCATAGGTGTGCCCTATCTAGGTCACTGGATTTTAAACTGTTTCATGGAGCTGTACAGATTAACTGAAGGAGTTTGAGTTGGATATTGTTTTTTAAATTTGCTCTCAAGATCTGTGACACTTTTTCCCATTTCTCTTTACCTCTTGAGGCTAATGTGAATGGATTATATTAATAGGCACCCTTACCCTCTGGCTTCCCACTGGGTTCAGTCAATGAGAGAGTCAACAGGAAGGAGCTCATCAGGAGGGAAGATGAGTTTAGGGTGTTTATTTTTCCAGTTTCTTCTCTTGGGAGGGACCATTAATAGCACACACTTCTTTCTGATTCTTAGTTTTAGTCACCAAAACTTCTGCTGTCTACCTCAGGCCTAAGGATAGTAGTAACATCTTGATTCAGTTATTATTATGGTAAAGCAGGCTATCCCAACAGAGGCTGAGAAGATTCTGCAATTTTTGCAAGGCTTGGTAGAGAAGGCTCATTTCTTTCTCTTGCCAGTAGAGGATCTGCTTCTAAGACAGCTCCCTCACACTGATGGCAAGTTGGTATTGACTATGGCCTTGGAATTCAGCTTAGACTGGGAGTCAGAGAGTCCAGGTTCCTCTTCACGGAGACCTTTCCAGGGCTACGTGCTGTGTGTGCTTAGTCGCTCAGTTGTGTCCAACCCTTGCCACTCCATGGACTGTAGCCTGCCAGGCTCCTCTGGCCCAGGGCTATACTGCTTCAATTTCCCAAATTCCTAGCATGGTGGCTGGATTCCAAGAGCAAGCATCTCAGAGAAAACCAAACATGTAAATGGATATCACCTTCTATGATGCAACTCTGGACATTGCATCGTATCATTTTCTACTGTAGTTACAAATGCTCCCATACTCAAGGGAAGGGAATAGAGATACCATCCATCAACCAGAAGAATCAAAGGATACTGTATAAAGCTAACAAATATTTAACCATTTCAACTGGAATAAGAAATATTGTAGCCATTTTTATTTTAATGCAGACTATCAGACTGCTTCAGACTATTATTAACTGTAGGTTGTTGTGCTGTCTTTGGGGATTTCATTATACCCTGTTTATTCTTTATAAATAATCTCTATTAAATTATCCTCAAATTCCCAAATTTGAAGATGCTATGTTTTCCTACTGGGGCAGTACCCAATAAGGGCTGCAAGCGGATGTGTCAGGAAGGTAGGGGAAGATGGTTCCAGTTAGCAGGGTGCCAGGAATCAACTTTAACTTCAACTACTGCAATACTCTCTTTAATTGTCATGCATCTATTTTGTACTTCTTCAGCTCTCACCCAAATCAAGTGTCATTCTGCTGACAAAATGCTTTACACCACCATTTGGGGTTTCTTGAGCTGGCATTTATAAATGCCACTGATACCACTTTTCAAAGTTGTTTCCTGCCTTCTAATAAGTCTTAATCAAAGCCTTTACTAGCCGGTGGTTCTTGCCGTGAAAATTCATTCTTCTTCTTGCTTAATCACTAGATATATACAAAGCATGCGCAGTAGTCATTGTACTGTCAGATATTTTAACAAAACACCATCATCACTAAATCCCCAGACCTCTCCATTTTGACAGTCCTGGTGTCATTAACCCAACCTTGAGCATTCTGTTCAAACAGCAGACGCATACAGAAAAGGACTTGTATAGAATAGCTGCTTTAATAAAAAAAAAAAAAGAAAAAGGTTCAACAGGACGTCTTTCTCTGTTTATACTGTTCATCTCTTCTCAGGTGAAACCCTCGAAATGCCTATTGAACCCACAAAAGGAAATGAAATAGCAGAAGCTAGGATATATTCTACTTGTGAGGACAAGTAGAATAGAAGGGAGCCACAGGCCTTTTCAGCTGGTGGTACTGAATTCTCCTGTAAAATAAAAATATAAAAAGTCAATGTTTTGGCTAGGAGGTAATCAGGTGAAGGGAATGTGTTTTTCTCTTTTTCTCTTCTGGCCTTCAGAGATTTTTCCTATATGAAACTGAAAACTGTACAATTGCTAAAGGTAAAGAAGCAGAAAAAAATGAAGAGCTTTAAGTCACTGGAAAATTTAAACTTCATATTAATTATGCACACATTTGTCTATTTTGAAGTACATGGAAGATTCTTAGTTACAATAAATTATAATACAGATCAACAATCTACATAATCCCTTCAATTTTTAAAAAATGCCAATCTTCACTTAATCATTAATAGTCTGTGTTAGAATAACCAATATTCTGATTGATCCTCAGCAATATGTGTGTTGACTGGCATTTATTTTGACCAAATGGACGTTTGTTCTGATTTGTCTAGACCTGAGTTTAACCAGTTGTTAAATATTTTGAATACCATTCCTAGAAATAGATATTATTATTGTTCTCACTTCACAGATATTGAATGTGACGTTTCCAGAATTCAATTCCTCCCTCATATATATAAACGCCATAACTGAGCTTGGAACTCCAAACCTTTCAATAATCTTGCTATAGTTCAGTTTTACTGTACTTTACTATCATTCAGTTTTAAGTTCATCACTTAGGAAAGTAAACTGGCATCACATCAATATCAAACATGTTTCACATGACTAAGTTTCAGTAACATATGAAATTTTAAAGGTTCTTTTAAAGCTAAGTTGATGTTTAGAGCCCAAGGAACAGATTGTATCATTAGAAAGGTCAGAATCTCCTTTCACCCTTGAGTTCAAAGGGCAAAGACCATACTTCAGATAAAGAGCTTATCTCGTTTTGAAGAAGACATTCTACATTACTGTTTTCTCTCTGGTTTATATAACATCTGAGGTTCTAAGGAAATAACCCTGTCTTCAAATATTTATTTTGAGAGTGTCATTTCCATAGAGCTACACTGAGAGTGTTGGGGATAGGAGTTCCATATATTCGTATCCCCTCTCCCACAAGAAAAAGACTCCATTCTATTTATTAAAATTATCAGATCAAACTAGTTGACAAAACACACTGCAACGTAACCAATGCTTCCTGTTTTCACACAGATACTAAGCATGCCATACAAGAATTATTTTCTTACATAGTATGTTTTCTTGTCATTTAAGGCTCTTTGATTAGCTCAAGCCCAGCCTTCAGGCAGCACTTATATGAAATACTTAATATCTATGTGAAAATAGTAAATGGGCTTCCCAAGTGGAGCTAGTGGTAAAGAACCTGCTTGCCAGTGCAGGAGATATGAGACGTAGGTTCAGTCCCTGAGTTGGGAAGATTCCCTGGAGAAGGAAATGGCAAGGAAATCTTGCCTGGAGAATCCCATGGACAGAGGAGCCTGGCAGGCTACAGTCCATAGGGTCACAAAGAGTTGGACACAACACAATAAATATAACCCCTTTACTTTCAAAACATGAATTTGTGCATAAGAAGGATAAATGCAAGTTAAACAGCCACCATTTTAAATAGTCCCTAATTTAGGTAACATCTATGAAGACCAAGTGAAATTGAAGCTAAGGCTATTAGTCAGTTATAAGCTCAAGGCAAACCCCCAACACTTTGCTGTTGTTTGTCAGAACTAAGTAGGCTCACCTCCAGCCCCCAAATATATCAGGGTCTCTTTGGCTTTAGAGTAATGTAAATTAAGACAAAACCTATGTGGTTTGCATAAGCTTCAGATATTTGATTAGTCAGCCTGGAGAATCCCAGGGATGGGGGAGCCTGGTGGGCTGCCATCTATGGGGTCGCACAGAATCCGACGCGACTGAAGTGACTTAGCAGAAGCAGCATGGCATTCCCCAAGCTATGGAAATCAAGCTCTGTCCAGAGCCAGGTCTCAGAAAAATAGGCTATCACACTATTTAATAATCCCACACATTTTAAAAATCATCTCCAATCGTCTTTCCTTTTTTTTTTTTTTTTTTCATTTCCTGCCTAATAACAACTCTCACACTGAACAGCATGGGGGCTGGTGCCAAAATCTTTAATTTTTTTTTTTTTTCAGAAAAAATTTTATTCAGTTAGGCCTTAAATAAAGACTATGGCCCAAGCCAATCACAGCAAGTGGGGAAAATAATATCTAATATATTTTTTCTGTCTCCCCCTATGCCTCAGTGGCTTTTTCTGGATCCATGGTCCAGACACTTCCTATACTACAAAAGCCTTCTAATTCAATTACGTATGAAGGAAAATATCAAAGGAAAGTCATTTTGGAGATGTCAAGTTAGAAGTGTAGAATCTAAAGTTTTCTGTCTAAATTAAATTTCAATTAGATTGAATACCAGATTTCTTTCTGTTATTAACATTAATTTGCACATTTTAAAAAAAATTAATGTTACCCTGCATTACACTCACTAGCTCTGTACATTTACATCCATGCTCAATTGTTTCCAACTCTTTGTGACCCCACTGGAGAAGGCAATGGCAACTCACTCCAGTCCTCTTGCCTGGAAAATCCCATGGGCAGAGAAGCCTGGTAGGCTGCAGTCCCTGCGGTCAAAATCAGCGACTTCACTTTCACTTTTCACTTTCATGAATTAGAAAAGGAAATGGCAACTCCAGTGTTCTTGCCTGGAGAACCCTGGGGACGGGTGAGCCTGGTGGGCTGCCGTCTCTGGGGTCACACAGAGTCGGACACGACTGAAGTGACTTAGCAGCAGCAGCTTTGTGACCCCATGGACTGTAGCCCATCAGGCTCCCCTGTCAATGGGATTTTCCAGGCAAGAGGACAGGAGTGGGTTGCCATTCCCTCCTCTAGGGATCTTTCTGACCCCTAAGTCCATCATCAAATCTGCCGTCATGCTGCAATCTTTACTGTCTTTGTAGATAAGCTCTTAATCAAAAATCTTATTCCATTCTTTAAAGTGTAACATTCTGAAACTAACTTTGTAAAATGAGAAATTCCTTATGCAAGCTTTGTAAATTACACTCTTCTTAATCTCTAGTTTAAGACCAGTGTGTTCTGCAAACAAAGGAAAAATGTGAAAAGAGGTTTGTAAATTATAGTAACTTTCTCCCTTTACTTCTTCTAGTGATGATTTAAGTTTACATGTTTCTTAACAGGACATGATTATTGACTCTATTTCTATGATATATTTTCTGGATAACACAATAAGTAGGCCTCTCGGGGAAAAAGAAGGTACACAGTCCTTCACATTGGGTTGGCTAAAGAGTTCATTTAGGTTTTTATAAAATGTTATGGAAAACCCCAAATGACCTTTTTGGTCAACCCAATATTTAAATCAGCATACAACATTAAGAAAGTGATAAATTTAAAAACCACAAATAGAATAACTATGGTACAAATGTATGTTGCTGTTTCTAAAGTTATGACAATCTTTATAGCAATTGAATTAACTCAGTCTCTCTTGCCTTTTAGGGCAAATAGGTTTGATTCTTTCCTCCAAATGGTTGCTAGTAGCTACCAGTCGTGCTGTAATGAGGACTCTCAGATTGACTGAAGTTATTGGAAAGATTGTCATGACCAACTAAAGATATCTGTCATGAGTTTGAGAGGGAAAAGTGGTAGCAAATATTTTGTAAGACATTTTGCCTTTCTCATGTATATAAAATCAAAGAGCAAGACTGACTAATTTTTCCTGTTATTTAACTTTAGGACTCAAGGGAAATATTATACTGCCCATACTTGTAGAATTAAAACTATCCCTACTGGTGTTTTGAAATTCAAACGTTCCAGAACTTCCACAGTTACTCTAGTGAGAGGACAAAGTTTGGGAACCATTATTTTAAGAACTAGAGTTAGATCAAACATATTCTGTAATTCAGAGATAAATGGTAATTTGTGAGCTGATTACATGCGTGCATGTGGCAGGTGGGAAGGGGGAGTACAGGAAACCAAGCAATGAAATTCTTGTATCATAAGAGACACATAGGATCACTTTCACACTTGTATGTGTGTTTTTGGTTTTGTGAAGATAAATTCAGGGAAAACCAAAAGAATAGATATAGACTCATCCAGGAAAATAAGAACAAGGTAGAGTATAATTTTTATTAGGGTCATAGATGCCTCTTGTTTCTCCCTAATTTAGAATGGCTCACCTGCCTTTAAACACTGTGGAAGTGGAAAACTCTGGCAATTGTTTTGAAATTCATTGAATTACTTGATGATTGCCTCTAGCTTCCATTTCAGTGAGACTGTGGAGACCTAAACATAATTTACTTCCTGGTTGAGTGATCCTAACAATGGTTTCTCTTAATACCGTACAATGTTATCACAGGCCAAAGTGACATAAATAAGAAAACGCTTATTCCCTTACCTCTTCTCATATATTTAAAAAATTTATTAGCTTCTAAATCCATGAGGCAATAAATATCTAAATGTTCTCACATACATGTTCCTTTCTCCATCTTTTCCCTCTCTCACACACACATGCTATGTAGCTATTTCTGTTAATGCATTCTAATAAAGGAAAACTTTGGAAAAGTCTACAGAAATTAAAGTTTCTCAAGATGAATCATGATTTAATGATTAAAAATAACAATGTTTAGTAACATGCAAAATTACAACATATTGCAAAAGATAATTGAAATTCCTGCATATGTGTAAGATATTAATATTTTTCCCTGCTTTTTTCTAATTAGATAGATGTGGGTATTTAAAAATCTGCTCCCCACATGTGCTGAAGGATGCCAGGTTTTTCCTGAGTCGTTCTGCCAATTCAGATACTGTGTTTAAATGTCTTCTATTTCACTGGTAGCATATACACGTGATATTTTAACATCATTGGAACCTACTGGTGTGCTGGGGGTGTCAGCACAGATGTAGAAACATGTTATCATTATGAGAAAATAGTTCATTTATTGGCCATGTTCATCTTTCTATTGACAGTAGTGGCCCTAACTATCCAATATGATTTATAGTATGTCTCAACATGAGTTGCCAAAACTGATAGTTCTGCTTCCAGAACATGAAAAGGTTTTGAGAGGTGCTGTTATGGACTGAATATCTGTGTCCCCTAACTTCATATTGTCGACTTAAAAAAATGTATAATGTGAGAGTTGCGAGTTAAGTTTTACCTGAGGCAAAATGAAGACTGCAGCCTGGGAGACACCTCAGATAGCTCTGAAAAACTGCTCCAAAGGGGTAGCGGGGAAAAGGCAATATACACATAATTTTGGTGAAGTTGGAATACATGTAATCAAAAACATATGTTTTCTAGAAGGTTTCTGCTAGTCTCATGAAGCTTTCTGTTGGTCACGAGGAAAGGCACCCCACTCCAGTACTCTTGCCTGGAAAATCCCATGGGCAGAGGAGCCTGGTAGGCTGCAGTGCAGGGGGTCGTGGAGAGTTGGACACAACTGAGCAACTTCACTTTCACTTTTCACTTTCCTGCATTGGAGAAGGAAATGGCAACCCACTCCAGTGTTCTTGCCTGGAGAATCCCAGTGACAGGGAGCCTGGTGGGCTGCCGTCTATGGGGTCGCACAGAGTCGGACACAACTGAAGCGACTTACAAGCAGCAGCAGCATGAAGGATTTTAGTGCTTTTCTAGATACGAAGAGATACAAGAATTAGGCACATAAAATAGGCTCCTGAAAATGGCTATCTGAAGACTTATCCTTCCAGTTTTTCCCCAGAGCACGGAGGGCCTCATTTCCATTCTCCACTCTAAACTCTTTACAGGGGGTGTTGAAGGTCAGCAGCTATAATAGTATGAGATTTAATCCCTGTAGAGGTAGATGGCAAGTGCCCATCAGTTCAGTTCAGTTGCACAGTCATGTCCGACTCTTTGCGACCCCATGAATCGCACCGCACCAGGCCTTCCTGTCCATCACCAACTCCTGGAGTTCACTCAAACTCATGTCCATCGAGTCAGTGATGCCATCCAGCCATCTCATCCTCTCTTGTCCCCTTCTCCTCCTGCCCCCAATCCCTCCCAGCATCAGAGTCTTTTCCAGTGAGCCAACTCTTCGCATGAGGTGGCCAAAGTACTGGAGTTTCAGCTTCAGCATCATTCCTTCCAAAGAAATCCCAGGGCTGATCTCCTTCAGAATGGACTGGTTGGATCTCCTTGCAGTCCAAGGGACTCTCAAGAGTCTTCTCCAACACCACAGTTCAAAAGCATCAATTCTTCAGTGCTCAGCCTTCTTCACAGTCCAACTCTCACATCCATACATGACTATTGAAAAAACCATAGCCTTGACTAGACGGACCTTAGTCGGCAAAGTAATGTCTCTGCTTTAGAATATGCTATCTAGGTTAGTCATAACTTTTCTTCCAAGGAGTAAGTGTCTTTTAATTTCATGGCTGCAGTCACCATCTGCAGTGATTTTGGAGCCCAAAAATAAAGTCTGACACTGTTTCCACTATTTCCCCATCTATTTCCCATGAAGTGATGGGGCCAGATGCCATGATCTTCATTTTCTGAATGTTGAGCTTTAAGCCAATTTTTTCACTTTCCACTTTCACTTTCATCAAGAGGCTTTTTAGTTCCTCTTCACTTTCTGCCATAAGGGTGGTGTCATCTGCATATCTGAGGTTATTGATATTTCTCCCAGCAATCTTGATTCCAGCTTGTGCTTCATACAGCCCAGGGTTTCTCATGATGTACTCTGCATGTAAGTTAAATAAGCAGGGTGACAATATACAGCCTTGACGTACTCCTTTTCCTATTTGGAACCAGTCTGTTGTTCCATGTCCAGTTCTAACTGTTGCTTCCTGACCTGCATACAGATTTCTCAAGAGGCAAGTCAGGTGGTCTGGTATTCCCTTCTCTTGAAGAATTTTCCACGGTTTATTGTAATCCACACAGTCAAAGGCTTTGGCATAGTCAATAAAGCAGAAATAGATGTTTTTCTGGAACTCTCTTGCTTTTTCCACGATCCAGCGGATGTTGGCAATTTGATCTCTGGTTCCACTGCCTTTTCTAAAACCAGCCTGAATATCTGGAAGTTCACAGTTCACGTATTGCTGAGTGCCCATGTCAAGTGCCAATTTGCAGCTGACTGTATGTTAAAACCTAACCCCATTATTATGGTATTTCTAGATGGTGATTTTGGAAGGTGCTTGGGTCATGAGTATGGAGTCCTTTGGAACTGGATTAGTGCCCTTATGAAAGACAGTCCAAGGAACTCTCTTGCTTCTTCTACCACAGGAGGATACAGTAACCATTTGGTCATCTTTGAGTCAAAACATGGACTCTGACCGGATACTCAATCTGCTAATGCCATAATCTTGGATTTCCCAGTATTCAGTAATGTAATAAATAAATTTCTGTTATTTAAGCCATCCAGTCTCTGGTTGACTGTTACAGCAGCTGGAGCAGATTAAGAGAAGTGTAGACCTTCTTTTAGAGCCGATTCTCTAGAAGCAGAACATGACCCAGGGATCTGGATTCACTTGACTCATTCTGGGAGGTTGCTCAGGAGGAAAGACATAAGGGAAACAATATAAGAAGGGGTTGGAATTAGCATGAGTTCCTCCACCTTGAGGCAAGAGGGTCAGCATCTTTTGACTCACCTTGTTAGTTGCTAGAACTGCTGTCACAAAATGTCACAAGCTGGGTGTCTTAAATGATGGAAATATATTGTCTCATAGATCTGGAGGCTGGAAGTCCAAGATCAAGGTGCCAACAGGGTTGGTTTCCTATGGGACCGTAAAGGAAGGATCTGGTCCATGCCTCTCTCCTTGGCTTGCAGATGGCTGCCTTCTTGCTGCCTCTTCACATGGCCATCTCTGTGCATTCGAGTCCCTGGTGTCTCTTTCTATGTCCCAACATCCTCTTATTTTAAGGACACCAGTCAGATTGGATGAGGGCCTATTCATGGGTTCTCGTTTTGGTGAATCACCAATTAAAGATCCAGTCTGCAAATAAAATCATATTTTGAGGAACTGGGATCAGGGCTTCATTGTATGAATTTAAGGGATGGTAAACCATTCAGCCCATAACATACATCCATCACTCATTCAGTGACTATAGGCCACGTATAGTGGGAGAAGGGTGGGGAGAAGGGTGGGGAGTCATCTTGTGTTTGTGTCTAGAAAGCACTTAGAGCAGGTGGGGCTGGATAGATGGACTGACTGGGGAAGGGAATCTGGGCAGACACCACATAGTGTTCACTGCAGAAATGATCACCAATAACAACAGCTAGTATTTCCTGAGATTTAATAATATATTTCATCAAATTTAGAACCTCGCCAGTTATAAGATATACTTTTATTTTAAGTATTAGAAAGAAGGAAAAAATGTCCAAGATGAGGATCTAATAGAAAACCACCATCTAAAGCTGGTACACCTAAGAGCTAAATCTTCATTATCAGATGAAATGGGTTAAAAGGTCACCAGGCAGGAAAAGACTTTCATGTTTCGATCTTGGCATGGGGTGAAAGGAAGAAAAAGACAATATCCATAAGAGTTAGAACTACAAGCTCTTACTACCATTGTTCTTGCGTTGTTTAGTCACTAAGATATGTCTGACTGTTTGTGACTCCATGGACTGTAGCCCACCAGGCTCATCTGTCCATGGAATTTCCCAGGCAAGAATACTGGAGTGGGTTGCCCTTTTAGTCTCCACTTACTACCATGGGTTTTTTTATAATTTGCATTCATACCGTCAGATTGGTTCAAAAACCTTGAGCAGACATTTCAAAGTGCTCTCAGGTCATGACGCTCCCAAACGACTGGCAGAAATGGCTAAACAGTCAAGTAAGTGCCACTGATTATAAAACATTTCCTCCAAAAGTAGAAAATAATGATAATGATAACAGTAGATAAATGTTTATATGTTCCATGGCTTGTTCTCTAGGTGTTGGCCAGTTATAGTCTGTGGTCCAGATGTGGCTGCAACCTTTTTTGGTAAATAAATTTTATTGGAACATAGTCACACTCATTCATTTATATTGTCAGTCTGTGGCTGCTTTTACATAGCTGATTCATTGCATCAGAGACTGTTTTAGAAAGCCAGGAGTTATTATCTGATCCATTACAGAAAAGGTATGATGACCCTGAGCACTTCCACCTATCCACTTTTAAATTTTCATAATGATCTTATATGGTAGGTGGTGCTATTTCCCCATTTTATAGACATGGAAATAGAGGCCAAAGTCATATATAGCCTGATAAGTAGTATAAGAAAGACCTGATCATAGGTGTGCCATTCTTATTTCTGATATTTGCTTACAGAGAAGTCAAGATGAACAAAGAAGGGGATAGGCTGATGGTAGGAGACTCATAGAAAAGTTGTGGCATGAGTGAATGAATATGGCTGGGAAGTCGCTCAGTTGCGTCTGGCTCTTTGCGACCCCATGGACTATACCTTCTCCAGGGGATCTTCCCAACCCAGAGATCGAACCCAGGTTTCCTACATTGCAGGCGGATTCTTTACCAGCTGAACCACAAAGGAAGCCCAAGAATACTGGAGTGGGTAGCCTATTCTTTCTCCAGGAGATCTTCCTGACCTAGGAATCAAACTGGGGTCTCCTGCATTGCAGGCAGATTCTTTACCAACTGAGCCATCAGGGAATCCCAAGGATGGGAAGTGGCAGAAGCAAAATTTGAAGCCAGGTCATTCTGAATCCAAATCCCATTATCTCCTGGAAACTAGACTTTACAATATAATTAAAAAGACTCTCTCAATCTCTCCAGTTAACTAACTTGCCAGAGTAATTCATACCATTGCCTCTGATAAAAATATGATGACTACTGCATCCAACAGGCTATGCTCAAGTACTTTTACTCCCAGCAGTTGAGGTGGATGAGTCTTATTTGAATTATTATTTTAATTAACTGACTTACTATTGTCTTGATTTCATTGAGGAAGTGGTCATCCATTGCACCTGATAGAGAACTTTCTGTGAGTTAAGAGACATTCTAAAGACAGAAAAAATTTTCCTTGACAAATTATTTAGTTGTTTCCTCATGTAGATAAAGAAAAATTATTATTTTTGAAAACAACCAAAATTAAATTATTAAAAGTCCTAGCTGTTTGAATTTAATGCCCAGTATAAATCTTAAAATTATCAGAAATTGAGGTAGTTATTAATACATATGTGCATATAAATCTTACTAAAATATTTCATATAAACTCTCTTTTAAAGGATTATTTTAAAAAATAATTGGAAAACAGGAAATTATTTTAGAAAATATTAAGAAAATAATTAAAAAATATTTTTAAACTATTAAAACCATTAAAAGATATATTTTCAGGACTTGGTATTAACGAGAAGAAGGCAAGGTCTTCTGTTCAGTGAGGGAGCCTGTGTTGAACTCAATCTGGTCTTTTTCCAGTGTATTTGCCTTTAACCACTACCTTTTATTTGCTGTTTTCTGGAAAATGCCATTCTGCACAAAGGTCTTAAATAACTTTCTGATTGGGGCAGAGAGGAGAAGACATCTGAACTGAGTTTTTAATGGTTCCCGCTGCTGCTGCTGCTAAGTTGCTGCAGTCATGTCCAACTCTGTGGACCCCATAGACGGCAGCCCACCAGGCTCCCCCGTCCCTGGGATTCTCCAGGCAAGAACACTGGAGTGGGTTGCCATTTCTTTCTCTAGAATGGCTCATGGGAGCTCAGCAAAAGAATGAGGAGAGAAAGGGAAGGCAATATGAGCCAAAGGAAAACCTGTTCAGAGACCAAAGGCATGAAACAGCATAAAAAGTACAGAGAGTTTAAAGTGGTTCAGAACTAGCAGAGGGTCTGGTGGATGTTGGGACACGGCAGCAAAAGGTTGTAATAAGGTTAAAAATACGTTCCGCATCTGTAGTGGGAAGCTTCAGCCAAGGAACAGTGAGGAGCCACTGAAGAATTTAGACAGTGGGCAGAGAAATTCATATTTTCAATGTTGCATAGTCGTCATCATCATGGCAGAGGTATATACAACAGCTGGAATGGGAATGGACAGGGTATCTCTGAACCTTCCTTATCAGCTTTGCTTGCTGGCTTCTCCCCTGTCCATGCATTCGGTACCACTGTGATGCAAGAGCCAGTCCCTGGCCCCTTCTTCTCACTCTTCACACTTCCTTGGTCAAACTTATCCATTCCCATGACTCATAGATCGCTGCAAGCAAACTGGGTCCCTCTCCTGAGGAACAGTCTAATGCTGCCCACTAACAGCAGCTTGAAGCTGAGAAATTTCAAACTCTGTGTATCCAAATCTGACTCATAATCCTCTAGTCCATATCATGACCTCATTCAGCAATGACCTTCCTATTCCATCAGATAGGAAGGCAGAAAATCAGATTTCCCAGATCCCTCTCTTGCTTTTCCTTTTTAAAAATGATGATAAGGACACTTGTCACGAGATCTACCTTTTGAAAATGTAAAGTGCAGAATACAGCATCGTAAACTATGGGCAGAATGTGGTACAGCAGATCTCAAGAGCTTATTCAGCTCACACAAATGAAATGTTACACTTGTTGAAAAGCAGCTTCTTATTTCCCCTCCCCGCGGCCCCTGGAACCTCCATTCTACTCTGTGTCTGTGAGTTTGATTAGTTAAGAAACCTCATGTAAGTGTAATCGTGCATATTTGTCCTCTCTGAATTCCTTTTTCTCCCAACACTCTCCATTTTATTCAGTTTCAAAATTGAATTTGAATTCTGTGAACTCAATCTATTAATAGCCCCATCTCTGCTCTTGGGGTTGGTTCTCATTGTCTCTCCCCTGAGATGTGTGTCCAGGTCATCTCCTAATAGAATGGGGTTCTCTGTGCCCAGTCTTGCCTCTCTCCCATCTATTTTTCATCCTCTGATAAACACCATTCTAAAATATCAAGCTGCCTCTTGCATAAATCTTCTCTATGTTTCCCCACTGACTGTAAAATGCAGTCAGCATGGTTCTCAATTCTAAATGTAAACTGGAATCTCGTGAGGAGCTTTCAAAATCTGTAGACGTCATAGTCCTGATGCCCAGAGTTCCCTGCTCTGGGGTGAGGCACAGAAGTACTTTTAATATTTTGTAAACACTTTTGTAAACACAAGTGTGTAAACACTTGTGATTCTGATGTGCAGCTTGAGTGAGAATTACCAACAAGAGCCACAGAAGCTGTCAGGGATTTGCTCATTGCTTATGTTTCCCCCTTATCTCCCAACCTCACCTCACTTTCAGCCCATAGCTTGTCCTTCACCCGTGTTGAAAGAATGATAAATTCTCCAATATATCAAGCTATTAATATATTTGGGTCGGCCAAAAAGTGTGTTCAGGTTTTTATGTAGCATCTTAAGGAAAAGCCCAAAATTCTGACAGCCCAATATTTCAAGCCCTGTGGTTTTGATGTATGCTGTTCTCTGCGTCTGCAGAGCTCATCTTTCCTCCTCAGTGTTTGCCTGACTCTTCCCTCCTTTGGCCCCCAAGCCATCAGGTTTTTCCTCACATTTTAGAGCCTCTATCATTTTATTGCATTTGCTCTTTACCTATCTGCCTTCTCCCATAGAAGTAGCTCCTTGAGTTGAGAGTTTGGGTCTCATTTTGTTCCTAGTGTTATCCCAGGACCTTACATCTAGAACAGTCTCTCAAGCTTGGCACTTGCTATTTTGGACTAAATAACCCTGCTGTGGGGGCTGTCCTGCCCATTGTAGGAGGCCTGGGGTCCCTAGTCTACCCACTAGATGCCAAGAGCACATCTCCTGCCACTTGTGACAATCAAAACTCTCTCCTCTGGGTGGGGCTGGAGAGGCTATATTAGCCTTGATTGAAGACACCTGAGTTGCTAAAGCTAACTGGAGGAGGGAATTCATCTAAGGTATAGCAGACCGCAATATTGCTCGCCCCTGTGAATCAAATGTCCACACCTGTGGCGTTCCCACCCCCATACTGATACCAGCTTGGTCATGTGACTTACTTTGGCCAATAGTCGTCAACAAGCACGGTGCCTATGGAGGCTTATTAAGTGCTTGTTGCATCCAGGCTTGTGTCTTGCAGTTTAGGCTTCATGTGTGGAAGTCAGGCTAGCCTCTGTCAACATGAGAGACCAAGCAAAAAGAGAGACACCCAGACATTTAAGAGAAAGAAGTCATCTCTCCCAACATTCCAGCCAAGCTTCAGCTTCCAGTTTACCTACCATGTGGATAAGCCCAGGTAAGGCCAGAGTCAGAACCTCCCAGCTCAGCCACAGAATCCTGACAAGTAATAAATCATTTTCTAAGCCACTCACTTTGGGGTGACTTGTTAGGCAGCAGTGCAGAATGCTGAGGTTATTGTAAAGGTCCAGTGAAAGAAATTGGAGACTCTGAAGTAGATCAGTGGTAGAGGAAATAGGGAACGTGGGAGTTAATTTACTTCTCATGTTTTTTTATGCTGGGAAATCCTAACTATCCTGAAGGATTCAAATTTATAAATAATTGATGACTTTAACACATCTTTAAGTATTTGAAAACCCTCATGTATCTTGGTTCTTTTTTCTTAAATGTTTGTTTGTACTGGACACTTTAAAGCATCTTTCATTTAGCTTTCATAACACTGTTAGGCCAGTCATAATATCCTGTTTCATAAACGAGGGAGCCGAGGCTCATAAAGACTCAGACCCATCAAACAGCTAGTAGGTGGTAGAACTGGGATTCAGCTTGAGCTGCGTGTGGCTCCCAAGACATTACTATTAAACCCTTCACTATGTTTTCCGCAGAAGCCTTTGGTGTAATTTAAGATCTTCTGTATTTGTTCTTGATGACATGAAAGAAAAGCTTTTTCCCATCCCCTTTATCCTCAACAATTTCTTTCCCTGGTACATCCCTGGTTTATCCCTGATACGTCTTCACTTCCTGAGCCATAAAACCTATAGGAAGATGGATGTGGGCAGTCTATTTTAGGAGCCTGTACCAGGAAAGATTATTTGCTGTCAGTTGATCAGCCCCTTAGTTCTCTCTCCTCCTTTCACATCTAAGGGAAATTCAGTCTTTGCCAGCTGACCCTAGGGCTTTTTATGATGCAGAATTAAGAGCTCAGGTAGAAAGTCAACAGGAGTGGTCAGAAGTCAGAAGCGCGCTTCTGCTGAAGGCTGGGATTTGAGGGGAGAGATGGAGGGTGGACTTCAAAAGGGAAATAAGTTCAGTTGTGGCCTTTTGATAAGATAAGGATACACATTTGCTTGCAAATGTTGCTTAAATCATCTGAAACCTCTTAACGAAGGACTATGAACTTCCTTGAAAAACTCAAGAGAAGAAAACTTTTCCCCAAACTTGGTGAAGGACCGGCCCCTACTTAGTCATCCTTATGATCCCCGCAGCTGTGGGGCTCTCTGTTGAGACTGTCTCCTCCCCCATTACCAAAAGCAGAATCAGAGTATCTCACCTGAGAAACTCATTGATGAAACATGAAATCTGGGATTTCATACAAAGAGCACCCAACAGTCTTGACTGCTCCTGGAGACAAAGGTATATAAAAGGTCCAGTCATTTTTTTGAGTCTGAATGTTCCTTTTCATGTTTAAATCTCTTATGGTTACACAGACATTAAGATTTGCTGAATTGGAAACAGCTGTCTATCCATTTGTTTTCCCAAAGAAGGGACTAACTTTCTTCTGACACCGCAGCTGTGGTACAGGCAAGTACTAGTTAACCGACTGCATACATCTAAGTTGATAGTGTTCTGGGAAATAAAAATTCCTTGGTACTCAAGTCTAAGCCAATGTCAACTGTGATAGAACTTTTCTCTCTTTACTAGTTAATCTGGCACATACCCAGCAGGGGGCACTGGTTTAAAACAAGAGGGCTTGCTCACCAGTTTCAGTGCTAGTAGATTTTTCTTTTCAAGCCATTTTCTAACTGAAACAAAGGTTTGGAAATGAGTATATTGGCCTTCCCTGATAGTTCAGTTGGTAAAGAATCTGCCTGCAATGCAGGAGACCCCAGTTCGATTCCTGGGTCAGGAAGCTCTCCTGGCGAAGGGATGGGTTACCCACTCCAGTAGTCTTGGGCTTCCCTGGTAGCTCAGCTGGTAAAGAATCTGCCTGCAATGCTGGAGGCCTGGGTTTGATCCTTGGGTTGGGAAAGATCCCCTGGAGAAGAGAAAGGCTACCCATTCCAGTAATCTGGCCTGAAGAATAGTCCATGGTGTCACAAAGAGCTGGACTCCACTGAGCAACTTTCACATTGGTTTTGGGCTTCCTGGGTGGCTCAATGGTAAAGAATCCACCTGCCAAGGCAGGAGATACAGTATCTATCCCTAGGTTGGGAAGGTCTCCTGAAGGAGAAAATGGCAACCCGCTCCAGTGTTGGCCTGGAAAATCCCATGGACAGAGTAGCCTGGTGAGCTGCAGTCAGTGGGGTTGCAAAGAGTAGATGGGAACACAACTGAACACCACCACCACCACATTGGTTTTGGTAAATGGCTTATGACTTTGAAATAATCATTTTCAACACAACTGCAAACTGGGTGCTATACCAGCTCTGTCAGTACAGTAGCCGCTTGCCATGAGTGTTACTGAGCACATAAAACATGACTATTTTTTTCAGAGATGATAATTTTAAATAATTCAGACCTGGATAGATGAAGAAAAGATAAAAGCATAAATTTTTCTTTTTTTATGCATTACAGAAGCTTCTTTCCACACTTGAATGGCTATAATTTTTAAATCTTACTGGAGCATGGTTGCTTTATAATATTATGTTAGTTTCTGCTGTACAGAAAAGTAAATCAGTTATAAATATACATATATCCCCCTCCCCCCGCTTTTCTTTAGATTTGTTTTCCATTTAGGCCACCACAGAGTATTGAGGAGAGTTCCTGGTGCTCTACAGTAGGTTCTTATTAGTTATCTATTTTATACATCGGAGAAGGTGATGGCACCCCACTCCAGTACTCTCGCCTGGAAAATCCCATGGACGGAGGAGCCTGGTGGGCTGCAGTCCATGGGGTCTCGAAGAGTCAGACACGACTGAGTGACTTCCCTTTCACTTTTCACTTTCATGCATTGGAGAAGGAAATGGCAACCCACTCCAATGTTCTTGCCTGGAGAATCCCAGGGACAGGGGACGGGGGAGCCTGGTGGGCTGCTGTCTATGGGGTCACACACAGTCGGACACGACTGAAATGACTTGGCAGCAGCAGCATTTTATACATAGTAGTATATATAAGTCCATCCGATTTGGCCAATTCTTCCACCTTCTCTATCCCCCCTTGTTATGTATAAGTTAGTTCTCTTCATCTCTGCCTCTATTTTTGCCAGTAAATTCATCTGTATCATTTTTTCAGATTCTACATAGAAGCAATAGTATACAATGCTTGTTTTTCTCCCTGACTTTCCTCTGTATGCCAGTCTCTAGGTCCACCCGCATCTCTGGAAATGGCACTATTTTGCTTCTCTTTATGGCTATCTAATTATATATTTTATATATATATATATATCTCACATCTTCTCTATCCACACTTCTGTGATTGGACATTTGGATTGCCTCCATGTTCTGGCTGTTGTAAATAGTGCTGCACTGAACATCAGGTTGCATGCATCTTTTTTAAAATTAGTTTTCTCTTGAGTATATGTCCAGGAGTGGGATTTTTAGGCCATATGGTAGTTTTTAGTGTTTTGAGGAACCTCCATAGTGGCTGTGCCAGTTTACATTCCAACCAAAGGTTTAGGAGAGATCCCTTTCCCCCACACCCTCTTCAGCATCTATTGTGATGATGGTCACTGACTGCTGTGAGGAGATAACCTCACAGTAGTTTTGATTTGCTTTTCTCTCCTGTATTTGTTGACTATCTGTATGTTTTCTTTGAAGAAAAGCCTATTTAGGTCTTTTACCTATTTTTTTCTTTTTTTTAAATTGAGATACATGAGCTGTTTGTATATTTGGGGGATTAATCCCTTCTCATCTACTTCGTTTGCAAATACTTTCTCCTATTCTAAAGAGTTGTCTTTTTTTATCATTCCTTTACTGTGCGAAAGCTTTTAAGCTTAATTAGGTCCCATTTATTTTTGTTTTCATTAGGAGGTGTGCCAAAAAGATCTTACTGTGATTTAGGGCATTCCGCCTATGTGTATTTCCCTCTAAGAGTTTTGTAGTGTTTGGCCTTACATTTGTAGTGTCTGGTCATTAATCCATTGTGAGTTTATTCTTGTGCACAGTGTTAGGGAGCGTTCTAATTTCATTCTTTTACATGTAGCTGTCCAGTTTTCCCAACACTACATTCCCATTTTCACCATTGTATATTCCTGTCTCCTTTGTCAAGGGCGACCATAGGAGCATGGGTTTGGCACTGGGCTTTCTATCCTCCTCCTTTGAGCTGTATTTCTGTTTTTGTGCTAGTACTATGCTCTCTTGATTACTATAGATTTGTAGTAAAGTCTAAAGTCAGTAAATTTGATTCCTTCAGCCCTGTTTTTCTTTCTCAAGAGTCCTTTGGCTATTCAGGGTTTTTGGTGCTTCCATACAAACTGTAAATTTTCTTGTTCTAATTCCGTGGAAAATGCCATTGGTAATTTGATAAATATTGCATTGAATCTGTGTATAACTTTGATTTCTATAGCCATTTCCCCAATATTCTTCCAATTTAAGAACATGATGTGTCTCTCCCTCTGTGTCATCTTTGATCTCTTTAATCAGTATCTTATAGTTTTTCTGAGTATAGGTCTTTTGTCTCTTTAGGTCATTGTAGTGTCTGGTCATTAATCCATTGTGTGTTTATTATGAAAGTTGCCCAGTCATGTCCCACTCCTTGTCACTCCATGGACTATACAGTGCATGGGATTCTCCAGGCCAGAATACTGGAGTAGGTAGCCTTTCCCTTCTCCAGGATCTTTCCAGGAATGCAAGAGATATCTGTAAATTAATTTTGCATTCTTCAACATGACCAAGTTCGTTGACAAATGCTAGTAATTTCCTGGAGGCTTCTTTAGGATTTTCTAGGTACAGTATCATGTCATCTGCAGACAGGGACACTTCTGTTTCTTCTTTTCCAATTTGGATTCCTTTTATTTCTTTTTCTTCTGATTGCTGTGACTAGGACTTCCAAACCCATGCTGAATGACAGTTGCGGGAGTGGACTTCCTTTCTTGATTTAGGAGAGATGCTTTCAGTTTTTCACCACTGATAATAATACCTGCTGCAGGTTTGTTGCAAATGGCTTTTATTATGTTGAAGTAAAGGTGCCATCTTTGCCTACTTTCTTGAGTTTTTATTATAAATTGGTGTTAGGGTTGAGATGTGCTGAAAGTATAAAATGTATACCAGATTTTGAAGATATAGTACCAAAAAGTAATGTAAAATGCCTCACTATTTTTTATATTAATTACCCATTGAAATAATATTTTGGGTATTTCAGATTAAATAAAAGTTGCTCTTCATTCTCATTTTTTAAAAATATGGCTGCTCTAAAAATTGAAATTATAGGTATAGCTTGTATTATAGGTGTAGCTTGAAATTATAGGTGTAGCTTGTCCATTAGACAGTACTACATTTATTATATGAGCAAGTATTTTCTAATTATGCTATCTTTTTTTGGATTCAGTCTGTAGTTTCAGTTTCTCTCAACATTTCTCATTTTCCCAGATGATTCCAGAAACCACAAGGTCCAAGTGGGACAGTGGCATTAAGGGAGTTACCTGAAAACTATTCTTAAAAAACATAAGGCAACTCAGAGCTCTTGTTACCTTGGGGGTGTGTTTTAAACTTGGAGAAGGAGTCTTAAGCACTCAGTAGTGTATAGCAAGAAACAGGAAAGTTCTATTTGACTTAAAAAAAAAAAAAAACACAGAAAGATGGTTTTTGGTGAAATGCTAGGGTTTTCAAATCAAAACTTCATGCTGCACAGTCATTAAGCCTGTACTTTTTGCCAAAAAAAACTTTTACAAAATTACTTCATTTGATTCTTGCAAAAAAGCTTGGCAAGTCAAAATTCATCCTATGCTACAGATGAAAAACTGAAACACAGAGAGGTAAAGCAGCTTCTGTGAGATCACACAGCTGGGAAGTGTCTGCAGAAACTTTGGAACTCCTATTTGTTGAATCTGCTGGGTCCTCTCTCTGTAAGTCTCTGGCAGATGAAGAGCACCCTGGGTTTGGGACTGGCAGGTGGTATGTGAGGGGGCTCTGCTTGTTTCCAGGTGGTCATGAGCTGTATGAGTAAGCAGAGCAGGGGGCTGGCTGGCTGAGGGCAGGGATGTCACCATTGACAGCCATGGGCTGCTGAATAGACGAGTAATCTCTCAGACAGCAAGAGTGTGCTCATAACAGAAAGCAGTGCCTCCTTCTGTGATCTTAATAAGATAAATGTTCCATTGTTCTCACCTCTGGCTGGGGCCTATTTTCAGCAACAGAAGAACTGCTTTTAGAACTATAAATATTGTGCTGATTAGACAAACTGGGTTCATTAGAAAGATCAGGCAGAAAAGAAAAGTTAGAGGGAAAGCAGAATTCATCAGCACCGTTCAGACTCTGGGGCTTAGTGAGGCATCATTTTCTCCACAACTGGATTCCTGAGAATAGCAAAGCCATCTCTCCTGTCATCACCCCTTCTGTTTTCTCATGTGGAAACCAGGGAAGTGCCATGGTAATTGTGTTCATGGCATCTTTGTCATTTTCTGGGCAGTAAATGAGCCAGCCCCAAAGCAATGAAGATCAAGTTGGGTTAGGCAAAGCAAAACTCAGTCTGCCAAGAAAAATACATATTTGTGTAAAGGCTGAGCTGATGATAATATTGATTGAATACAGACTATTTGACAGATGGGTTCCCAGCACTATTCTGCTAAATCCTAATTCATATTAAGAGAGCAGCACAATAGTTAGCCCTGTGTCACTGAAGAGGACACAGAGGTTCATAGTTGATGTAACCTGTACCCAGACTCAAGAGGCTGTTCTAAGCTAGAATACCCACTGGTGCGTGACCATGATACTATCCTGCCTTCCTCAGAGAAAGTCTTCCTATCATGAAAAAAAGTGATTTTTTTTCTGACCCCTTTATTGAAAAAAGTGCACAAATCTATAATGAAGGCACTTGCAGCACCCTGAATGCTTTTCTCCATTTTCATTCTCTAACAAAAAATGGATACCAGATGTGAGTCCATGTATTTATGAAGGTGGTTGCTTTCTGCTCACCTCATTTTGCCATTTGCTTTGACTCAAAGGAAGAAATAACTAAGAGCAACCTTACAGCTATAATTGGATTTTTGCCATCAGAATGGCTTGGTACAATTGTATCCTAGAAGAAATAATACACATTTTGGGTTTAGTTTTATAGAACCTATTTACTGTAACCTTAGAGGTCTTAAATTTTATCTAGCAATGCATTTCGTTCAATACTTGCAACTTGCTTGTAACCCACTAGGAGGGAAAAAAGGCTAATTTAAGATCATTCTGATCTTGTCTTCCAGCCTTCGCAGTGAACATATCCATCTGAAATTTACATTTTTGGTAATCACAAACTCTACATAAAACTTCCCAAAACAGCCTTATCTACAAACTGCAGGAACCATAAGGATAATTTGGTCTCCAAAATCATTACTGAAGCACTTTGGTACCCTTCATGTTGTTTGAGAGATTTTGTCATTTCTTCAGTTATGTGGCTTTTATAGAAAATCTTTGTTTAAGGCATTATATATCATACATACAATCTTAGATGAAAGGGAAAAATTAAGGGGAAACATTTTATTACGAACAACGTGGAGCCTGCGTTTTAAAGGGACTGTTCAGTCGACTAAAGTTGAGAAATTAAAACTTTTCAACTTGTGTTGAAAAAGTAAAAAGGATGTTTAGTACGGTTTAAGAATTGAAACAGAGAAGGGTAATAGGCCATTTTGCTGCTGGCTTACCACTTCCTCATGAAAATAGAATGTCTGCTAACTATAGAAATTTAAGTTATTTGGAGCCTTATGAAATTATATCAATGCTTTGTTCTTTTCTTAGAGAAAACCCCAAACCAAACATGTAATTCAAGATCAGGATTCTAAAAATACTTTTTCAGGAAGACCTGAGTCCTTAAAAGATGAAAGTGGCAGAGAATCCCCGCAAGGAATGGTGGTAGAATCTTCTAGTATTGGAGAATAGTATTTCTATTGTTTGTCGGTGTTCAGTCACTAAGTCGTGTCCGATTCTTTGTGACCTCATGGACTGTAGCACACCAGGCTCCTCTGTCCTCAGACATCTCCTGGAGTTTACTCAAATACATGTCCATTGAGTCAGTGATGCTATATAACCATCTCAACCTCTGTCACCCCCTTTTCCCTTCAATCTTTTGCAGCATCAAGGTCTTTTCCAATGAGTTGGCTCTTTGTATCAGGTGGCCAAAGTACTGGAGCTTTAGCATAAGTCCTTCCAGTGAATATTCAGGGTTGATTTCCTTTAGTATTGAATGGTTTGATCTCCTTGCAGTCCGAGTATTTCTGTTACAAAGTACCAAACTGGAATTTTGTGGGGTTTGTCCTATCTTAATTTGAATCAAAGCCTACTTACTTTTCCCTATTTTTAAAAAGATAAATATCCAGTCCTGCCTGATCTTCTTAGGTTCAGCTTTAAGAACCAACATCTCACTTGGCTTATCCATGTCTTAAACAGTGCTGTTCAAATTTTGATCTGCATATGAATTATATGAGCACAGTGTGAAAATGCAGATTCTGGTTTAATGGGACTGGGATGGGGTCTGAGGCTGATCACTTCTAACAAGCTCTTCAGTGCCACCCCTGAACCTAGATAGGCTTAGGAAGGCAAGTGGAGCTCCCCCCGCCCAACCCACCCACCCCCCACACACACACATCTGGCCTCACTTTCTGTCTCCATTTAATCCAATAGCAAGTCTATTGGTTCTGCTGTCAAACACTATACCTGATAGAACCTGATAAAACCGCATCTCTCCCTGTTGCATAGATAAGACCCTGAACTTGAGGCACTGTCATATCCTTCCTGATGACTCTCCTTGCTTCCTAGGGTCCTAAATGACTTCTCTCTTTGATTCTTGCCCTTGGCCCCAGAATATCCTTCTCTCAAATGGCAGAGAGATACTTTTTCAAACATAAGTCATGTCAAACTTACCGTAATTATCTTCCAATTGTTCCTTAGCCCATTACAAAGTAATCTAAAATGTGCCAACAGTGAGACCTTCCAATATCTGTTCTGATTTCCTCTTCCACTTTGTCTCCCACTTTTCTCTTCCTGTTAGCTTGATGCCACCCATACTAGCAGCGCCATACTCCTCCACAATACCAAGCGCACGCTCACCTCAGGGCCTTTGCACTTGTTTTTCCTTCTTCCTGATAAGTTTGTCTTCCAGATCTTTGACTGGATCATTACCTTACATTATTTGATTCACTGTTCCATTATCTGCTCTTCATGGAAACCTCCCACATGCCTCGTTTTAATTTCTCCTATTCCAGTTATTATGGGTGCTTACATAATCACCAAACATTATATAGCTTCATACAGAAACTGTTCTGTTCTCTAATTTACAGTCGGGCTCGGGTTGGGGTGAGTAGTTTATTTCTGTTCCACTCATCTTTTGGCTGAGGTGACTCAAAGCCTGAGTGCTAGCATCCTCTGAAGGCTCATTCTCACACATGCCTGACACCTGGGCTGGAAAGACTCAGCAGCTGGGCTCAGGCATTGTCTGTATCTCTTGTGGAATTACCACATGGTCTCTTTCTCTAAGCTGCTTCAGGTTAGCCAGACTCTAAAACACTGGGGAACAGAGGGAGCCAGGTGGAAGTCAAATGGCCATTTGTGACCTACCTTCAAATCTGCCAGATTCTATTCGTTGGAAGCAAGTTATGAAGGTTGCCCCATATGCAAGGGGAGAAAAATTAAATTCTACCTTTTGGAGCAGAAACGTCAGAAACATTGTTAAACCTTTTGTAAAAACCATCACATATTTCAACTGCTCATCCTGTGTCTTTCCTAGCACTATTCACAAGGTGAAACCACACTGTTTTTGGTTCCTCTTACTAGAACATAAGTTCCATGAGAGAAGGTACTTGGTCTTCTTTACTGCTCTATTGCCAGCAACTCAAACTGCTGGACTAAAGTATTTTCACATATGTGATGATTTGTTTATTTAATAAAACTATTTTCTCTGCAGAACTCAGTTGAGTTCCCATTTACTGTTGTTACTGAGTTCATGCAGGAAATTATAGTAGTGCAGCTCAAGTGGTTTATGCTTAATCAATACTGGGTGACATTCCTAATAATAGCCAACTTTGGTATGCTTCATACGCACCTAATTCTTCATATGGGTTACTTTATTTACTCTCCCCAAAAATCTAAGAGATGGTACTGTTATTGAAAGTCTACTTAGTGGCAGAACTAGAATTCAAAACTAATCCTGCCTGATTGCAAAGGAAATTTCTGGCTATTCTATTTCACTTTATGAGTCTTTAATAGGTGGAATCCTGCACGCCTCAAATGAGTTAGCTGTGAGAGTGACTTGCCAGAAGTACACTGCTAAGGAATTGTAATCTTTAATATTATATGTTTCAAGCATTTGGATAGATCTTTGTATGCATGTTTCACCCTAATTTGTAAGTTTTTACTTTCAGGAAAATGACTCACTGTACTGGTCTGTCCTACAGTGCCTGAGACAGATGAAGAGTTTGATAACTAATTGAGGAGTTAATGAGTATAGTATAGAAGTCCTGATAGGTAGAATGATCTTAAAAATTTTAAGTGAATATATTTTATATGCATGCATTTTATGCAGAGTTCACTATTTGGAACTCAAAAGCCACAAATTCTTTGAGAGGTAGATAAAGTAATTATCATAAAATAGCCAGTTAGCTTCTATGCGTGGAATCATGAAGTGGGAACACGGAAAGAAGACATGAAAAGGTTCAAAATCCTGATGCACCCCTTGGTAGAGTGGGAAGACTCCTACATGTTTTAAGCTTTCTTTTCCTTGTCTCTAAAATGGAGATCATACCAACCTCAGGTGATTGAAATGGTATAACATTAGTGCTTTGTAGTATACAATGTATTTTGAAAATATAAGTCATCATCTAGTCTGAGTCTCGGAGAAGGCAACGGCACCCCACTCCAGTACTCTTGCCTGGAAAGTCCCATGGACGGAGGAGCCTGGTAGGCTGCAGTCCATGGGGTCGCTAAGAGTCAGCACGACTGAGCGACTTCACTTTCGCTTTTCACTTTCATGCATTGGAAAAGGCAATGGCACCCCACTCCAGTATTCTTGCCTGGAGAATCCCAGAGACAGAGGAGCCTAGTGGGCTGATGTCTCTGGGGTCGCACAGAGTCGGACACGACTGAAGTGACTTAGCAGCAATAGCAGTATTCTGAGTCTAGGCTAATTTCTATTCATATGAAGAAATGATTGGTATATATTAGCTATACTTCAAAAAGTCACTACAGGTCTTTCATTTATTTTATTTACTTTGTATTGAGATATAACTGATGTAACATTGGATAAGCTAAAGGTGTACAACATGATTGCCACTGTAGCATTAGCTAACTCAAACACATCCCGTAATTATTTATTTTTTGTGATGAGAGTAAGGTTTAGTCTTGGCACTTTTTAAATGTATTATAAAATACTGCTGACTATAATCATTAGTGAAGTGAAAAGTGAAGTCGCTCAGTCGTGTCCAACACTTTGCTACCCCATGGATTGTAGCCTACCAGGCTCCTCCGTCCGTGGGATTTTTCAGGCAAGAATACCGGAGTGGGTTACCATTTCCCTATGCATTAAATCTCTAGTTGCAAATTTGTACCCTTAAACAATATACGCCCAATTCCTCTTGCCTGTGGTAACATTGCTCTACTATTTTTCTGAGTTTGGCTTTTTGAGATTCTACATGTAAGTGGAGAATTTACAGTATTTGTCTTTGTCTGACTTACCCCACTTAGCATAATAACTTAGAGGACCATCTGTGTTATGGATGGCAGTTTTTTTTTTTTTTTTATGGTTGAGTGATATTCCATTATATATTCACATCACCTGTTGGTCCAGTCATCCATTGATGAATACTTAGCTTGTTTCTATATCTGAGTTATTGTATTTATTGCAGCATTATTCATAAGAGGGCAGATAACTTTTAATGTCTTGTTTTCATTACCTTTGGATATATGCCCAGAAGTAGGATTGATGGATCATTTGGTAGTTGATTTTTTTACTTTTTTTTCAGGAACCTCCATAAGGTTTTTCATACTGATTGAGCCAATCTATATATATACAAAAGTTTCGTTTCTCTACATCTTTGCCAACACTTGTTTTCTTAATGATGGTCATTCTAATAGGTCTGAGGACATATCTATATTTTTGATCTGCATTTCCCTGGTGATTAGTGGCTTTGTACATCTTTTTGTGTACCTGTTGGCCTTTTAGGAATTATTAAAATCTTACATCTTAAAATTATAAAGTTTATGGACTGCAAATTGTTTTTGTTATACAGGAAATTATTCTTAAATGAATATGTTACTTACAAATACTGTGATGGAGACGTTTCAAACTCTTGATCCCTGTTACCAAGGAGAAATAGGGGATGGTCTGTGATGAGTCCTTTGTTTCCCAGGTGTCATCCTTCAATTTCTTCCTTTCTAAAAGGTGTTTGATTTTGTTTGCAGTGGCAATATGACCAGCCTCAAGGGGAATTCATTGATGGATTTTAGGCCACTGTGTCTATTCTATTTTCCAGTAATAGGTATATACCCAGTCATGTGCTGTTAGAATGATCCAGGAAATAAAATTACATGATTATAGTGAAATGAAAAACAAATAGAAGTATACTCCAGGACTTCTAGGGAAGGGGAACTTTCTGATAAGGTGAAGTCCTATTGTTCCATTTTTCCAACCCTTTCTGCTTGAACCAATGACTTCCTCATAGTTACATTTGCAGCAATGCAAAATAGGCCAATAAAACTTTGAAATGCATCCTAGTCTAAAAGAATCAGATAAAACTGAGCCTCTCAATAACCTGGGTATAGTCTACCTACAGATTTCTTAAGTAAACAATACAAATTATATGAGTACAGCCATTTTTCATTTGGTTACTGTTGGGATTACTTGGAGTTCCTTGCATTGTAACTGACCTATGGTATATTACCTCAAAAATCTAGAAAGAATAGTCATAAAGCAAGGCTTGTATTCACCATGTTGAAACAGTAGCATCTTGAAAGAAGCAGTTTTGAATGTAGCAGAAAGAGAAGCAAAAAAACAAAAACCACAAACAAAAATTAAGTAAGCTCAACAACAACAACAAAAAACACCACAATTCTAATTTTCTCGGCCTTAAGGCAGCCAAACATCCAGAACTGATCCTTCTCATAAGATAACACAAAAATTTCACTTAAATTTAGTTAAATGTAGGGTGACCAGTTGAGGAAAAGGACAATGAAGGGTTTTCATCCAATTAGCCATTAGTCCTACTGACATAAGTTTTCATCTTCTGTTCCATGTTATCTTACTTTTTGTATGAATTGTCCCTTTGAAATTCTGTGAAGGAACTGAAAGAATCTCAGGGCATCTGGATCCAACAGAGAAAAGTCAGGTGGCAAAGCCACCCAACAAGGGTAAGATCGTGTGAGACCAACTTGGAGAGTGAAGATACTGTTAAGAAGAGGTTAGGTGGGGCAAGATGGAAGATGATGAGAGAGAGTGACCCCTCAGTGGGTTATGTAATTTAGGCCAAAATAATGGTAGCCTAAATAGGGAGCTGCAGAGAAAGGACAATGTGAAAGGAGTTTAGGAAAGTATGTAAAAACAGATGAGTAGGTATTACATTAGACAGAGACATGCAGGGAATATGACTAGTTACAATGACAGGAACATTTGGATTTCATATTTAAGAAAACCAGACAAGACAGAGGAGCTGTTTGCTGGGAATGTCAAATTGGACCAAACACTGCAGAGAAATAACATTCAAAGGTAAAGGTATTGATGACATTGAATGTTAAGAATATGGTCACTATGGGGGAAGCCAGACAGTTGTGGGTTGAAGAAGCGGGTGGACAATGAGCTTCCGAGATAGTGAAGGCACACAAATATTGAAGGAGTGGTCCAAAGAGGGGTTAACTGAAGGGAAATGGAAATGAAGGTGGAAGGGAAAAGTCTTTATTTGAATAGGAGAGAGCTGAGTAAGGTTCAAGGATCCATCTTGAACAGTGACTACCGTTTTTCTCATCTCTTACAAATCATGTACTAAAGTGAACAGAGTTCTGATGTTTCCCTTTCTTTTGGCAATGCAGATAATACAAAGGAAATTGTCAAAAACTATGAGGATGCAATTCCCAGAGGTAGCATTGTCACATAGAAACCGAAAGAGACTTTTAAATTTGAAAACAATAATGAAAATGCGTTCTCACTGGGATTACAATGCTTCTAGCAGCCTCTTTCATAGCAGACATTCCTCAGAGGCTGCCAGTGCTACCCAAGTGCCTTCCCCTTGAACTTCAGCTCCTTCTGAAGGAATCTCCAGTGTGCAGCCTTCCTTCTCACGGGGCCTCCTGTTTCTTTTCTGTTCTCACAGAAAGCATTTCAGCTTTTGTTTAACTTGCTCTTGTTGAAGATAGGTCCATTTCTACAAACAAGGTGCTAAATAGCTCATGCATAGAGTTGTCTATCAGCCTTGGAAAACCGACAATACTTGCAGCAGAGATGCCTTTCTATTCCCAAAATATGTTTCATCTGGGTCCTGGGTACTTAGCTAGACTACATTTCCCAGCCACCGTCCCAGTTAAGTGTGGTTATGTGCAATGAGGACTGAAATGATAGGGAAAAAAGTGGTCAGTCACTAAGCTGTGTCCAACTCTTTGCAACCTCATGGACTGTAGCCTGCCAGGCTGCTCTGTTCTTGAGATTTTCAGGCAAGAATACTGGAGTGGATTGCCATTTCCTTCTCCTGGGCATCTTGCCAACCCAGGAATCCAACCCTTGTCTCTTGCTTGGCAGGTGGATTCTTTACCACTGAGCTACTAGGGAAGTCCTGTCACTTAAAACCTTCAAGTTCTTTTTACATATTCTTAAGTGTAGTGTAGTACTCAGTCATGTCCGACTCTTTGTGACCCCATGGACTGTAGCCCACCAGGCTCCTCTGTCCATGGGATTCTCCAGGCAAGAATACTGGAGTGGGTTGCCATTTCCTTCTTCAGGGGATGTTCCAGACCCAGGGATCGAACCTGGGCCTTCCGTATCACAGGAAGATGCTTTACCCTCTGAGCCACCAAGGAAGCCCCTTACATATTCTTAAATATGGACAGAAAAAAAAATGGACACAAAGCTACCTAAAATGGACGCAAAGCCCAGGGGAAACTTATAAGCTACTAATTGAAGATAACATTTTCAGAAGGTAGAAGTCTGTGTCCCTGATTTAGCCCTGAGATGAGACTTATCTGACAAGCAGCAGCTTTTAATCAGTGAGACATAAACTTGGATTAAACTGTGGAATTTCAAAGGCTTAATACAATATATTTAAAACAAACAAAATAGTAACAAATACATCATTCAGTCATTCATGGTAATAGCATGTGCCATGTATTCATTTGTATACCACTCACTACATAACTATTTTTAATTCTCCACAAAATAAATTATCTCTATAAAATAAATGCTATGATCCCCATTTTACAGATCAAAGAGTTTATGCTTCAAAGCAATTACCAAATCTTCCCAACAGTGACTGTCTAAAATCCATATAGGGGCTTGTAATATCTGCATCTAAAACATGATTATGGAACAGATTCTAGGGATATTTGGCTCTTCTGCATAGCTCCTACTTCAAAGTAAACATAAGCTCTTAATTCATTTTGAAATCTATATGCATGAAATATCTAAAGAATGCATAGCTAAGATATTATTTACAGCATAATAATTCACAATAACACTTTAATTGCCTGAAAAATCAGATATTCTAACATGCTTAAGCAAGGTCAAATTCTAGAGTCCCTTTTAAAATAACAAAAAAAAAACATTCTCTCCTGTTAAAGTTAAGTTCAAGATACAAAAGTATATCCTCATAAAAATTTGTCAGACTTACTTTTCACTTGGCATCACCTATTTAAAACGAACAGCTCAAGATCAGCCTGGCTTGACCTAAGTATATATGCACCGTCTTGAATATTCACATTATGGTTCATTGAAAAGGCAATGGGCTTTGCAACAAGATTGACAACAAAAGGGAAAGTGATGAGGAAAATTGCCTTACTTATCTGCTACAGTACTCTTGATTGCCTACTGTAATTTTACGGTTCATTATAAGAGGGGGAAAAAGTTTGACCGTCAACTTGAGTACTTGTATATCATAAATTGCTACAAAGAATAAGTTGCTTGAAGCACTCTTTAATGAAGCCACCATAATTGTGTGTTTTTGAAGCATCAATTTCCACCAGTTTTACCCCTAATGGAGTTATGTGGGTAAAATACTTAAAGGTCATCCGACACTGTGTGATATGAATCAAGTGTAGAAAGCTGAAGATGTTAAAAAATTACACAGGGGTGACACAGGCTATTTTCTAAGTCATCACTTGATATAGCATGAGATTTGACTGGATAATTGAAGTAAATAGCAGTGCTTTCATAGATGGTCAGCACAGATCAGGTAGGGGTCAGGAAACATAACAACTTTAATCATCCTTTAACATAAGTGAATGCCACTCTGCAGTACTGTGGGGATGCGCCTATTTAAAGCTATTTCCCCATTCTACTAAAAGTCCTAAACTTCACTTCTTCAAAGGATACTTCCTAACTTAAAACACTTGAATACCTTAGTGTTAGTCTCTTAGTCATGTCTGACTCTTTATGATCTCATGGACTGTAGCCCACCAGGCTCCTCTGTCCATGGGGATTCTCCAGGCAAGAATACTGGAGCAGGTTGCTATTCCCGTCTCCAGGGGGATCTTCCCAATGCAGGGATCCAACCTGGGTCTCCTGCATTGCAAGCATATTCTTTACCATCTGAGTCAGCAGGGAAGCCCTTCCATTATCTAGAATGGTGCTATTAAATACTACAGACACTAGACATGTGGGGCTGTTTAAATTTAAACTAAAAGTAAAATAAAAAATTCAGATCTCAGTGCCAGTAGTCAAAGTTCAAGTGTTCAGTGGCTTCATGGTGCTTATGACTATGGCCTTAGAAAATACAACTCTACATTTCCATCAGCTCTGAGAACTCAGATCTAGAACTAGATTACCTGATAGGATACCCACAAGCCAGATATGGATATTAAGACCTTGAAAAGTGACTAGTCCATGTTGAGACTTGCTTTTGAGACTCCAGAATACACAGCAGGTTTGGAAGACATATTTCTAAAAATATACTGTATAATCTCAGCAATTCTTATGTTAATTAAATGTTGAAACAATAGGTAAAATATGTTATTAAATCATGTTTATTTTTACTACTTACAACGTGACTATCAGGGAATTTAAATTTACATATGTGCTTTGCATTATAGTTGTACTGGACAATGCCAGTCTATAGGAATCAAGCCTACTTGGTAAAGACTTCCCAGGTGGCACTAGTGATAAAGAACCCACCTGTCAATGCAGGAGACTTAAGAGATGCAAGTTTGATCCCTGGGTTGGGAAGATCCCCTGGTAAAGGAAGTAACAACCAATTCCAATGCTCTTGTCTAGAGAATCCCTTGGACAGAGGAGCCTTGCAGACTATGGTTCACTGGGTGGCAGAGAGTCGGGCACAACTGAACTGAGTTCGCACCAAACGCAAGCCTGAACTACTAAGTAGCTCAATGAAGTTCAGCGTACTGTCTTGCATCAGGGAATCTGTATACCTGAGAAATCATGGGGGCACTTACCGCACTGAGGAAGAGAGATGGTTCCAGTCGGGACCTGAGGAAGGAGAATTTAGGTACCATTTAAATGATACAGTGTTTTGATAAGGCACAGAGCAAAGAAGGGCTGTTTGCCAAGGATTTAACTGCAAGCCTGAGGTTGAAAAGCATATATTTATTTTATCTTTTGAAACTAGCAAAGTCAGGATACATGCAGAATGTATTCAAAATCCCCTCATTTAAAGTTCTGCAACGAGATTAGAAATTGAGGCTGTATCAAGGGCTTCCATGGTGGTTCAGATGGTAAAGAATCTACCTGCAATGCAGGAAACCCAGATTTGATCCCTGGGTCAGGAATATCCCCTAGAGAAGAGAATGGCTACCCACTCTAGTATTCTTGCCTGGGAAATGACAGAGGAGCCTGGTGAGCCACAGTCCATGAGGTCAAAAAGAGTCGGACAGGACTGGGCGACTTTCACTGTCACTTTTTTTTTTTTTTTTTCACCTTAATCAAGGGAACTCAGTTCAGTCAAAGGTGGTAGGATTCATTCTTGGTAATATTATTCCTTAATGTTATATCCTCTTGATAATTATCAAAAGCTATTTTTACAAGCTAATAAAGTTTCATATTTCTTGACCTAGCATTAAAGTTCATCCGTGGTCTCTGCCATTCCCAGTAATATCCCTTATTCTTCATATATACTGTGATTATGCAAAAATGTCCTCAAAATGCCCTTCTCTTTCCACCTCTTTGGCTCATATTCTCTGTGCTTAGAATGTTCTTCTCACTCCTTCTGTTGAAATCTTTCATGGCTTAGTTCAAATGTCATAGCTTCTAAAGGCTGCCCAGCTTTTACCCGCCACAGTCAAACTAGCATCAAACAAATATCCCAAAACTTGATTTTGACCTTCCTTGGGCAAATGATGGACACATTTTCACTTGGTGTGTAATCATTTGTACATGAGCCCTCTCTGCTCCCTACTTGACCAGCTTTTAGAAAGGAGTGAACATGCTTTGACTTTATATTCCTCTTAAAACAGTCTATTTTACATAGTACATTCTCTAGAACATATGATGGAGGAATATTTATTTGTAATAATGAGAAAATGCAATTAGTAATGAAAAAAAAATCCTTGTAGACAGATGGTATAACCTGACATTTTAAAACTTTGCTTCATCTTTGCTACATTTTCATGACTTTCTTTAGCTTTTTGGGTGTCTCATATCCCCGCTTCCTTTTGCCTCTTTAGAAACATATGCATACATGCTTGCAAGAGAGAGAGAGAGAAATGTATGACCATTGCTTTAGAGAGTTAGTTCACAGAATAGCTGCACACTTCCCATTACACCACCCTGCTTAATTCTAATTTAGTAATAGTTAACCAACATCTGTACTAACATCAGGTTGAATCAAAGTCTCCCTTCCTTCCTCAGTCATTTCCACCCAGCTAATTGATGCCAGACATTTCTAGGTAATGAATGTATATGATGAAAAATTATTCTAAATATACTTTGAAGACTATAGGTGAAATAGGAGGTAAATAGTATTCTTTGAGGAGATTTTATAGAATTGTTTATCTTATGGCTCTGGCATAGTATAAGAAAGTCTAATTTTCCTTGGCAAGAATAAAATACATCCTACATAGGAAATGCTATACCTCTGAAAAAGGAAAAGTGATGTGCTAGGGAGCAAAAGGCTGGTGCCTTGCCTGACTTACTGCTAGGTGATGCAACAACTGGGCACCAGGAATACGAAAGCATCTTGCGTCTACTTCCTCTTCAGGCAAAATAAATACACAAAAATACTGGTCTCTAAACTTTTTTCATATCACAAAAGAAAAAAAATTCCCAGGACTGGTCCCCAGGGATTATAACTAGTGGGTTTAGAGAGGTCTGAAATCTATTATGTTTTGCTGTTATGAAGCATCCTAGTAATTACAAGTTTGAAAAACTCAATCTGATTGCAGCCTAGCTTCACACTTCACAGTGTACAAGAATTGCTGGGAGGCTTGTTAAAAATTGCAAATTGTGCCACCTGACTTCTCATGATCCTGAATCAGCAGATCTGAGGTGGCACTCAGAAATCCAAAATTTAAATGAGTATTTCCTGGTAATTCTGACTCAGGTTCATAGACCACAACTGGAGAAACACAGGATTCAGCTATGAATAACTCCAGCAACCAGAACAGACCTGGGGCTCAGTTACTGTTGCTGAGTCAAATGGAAATGCCCTGTGATGTGTTGTTATTTTATTTAGCTGTAAGAGTTCATTATTTTAAAGGGAAAAATGAACTAATTTACTCTTTGCAACTCCATGGGCTATAGACCATCAGGCTCCTCTATCCATGGGATCATCTAGGCAAGTGGGTTGCTATTTCCTCAACCACGGGATCTTCCAGACCCAGGGATCAAACCCATGTCTCCTGCATTGGCTCTCTAATGCTGAGTCATCTGGGCAGCCCAATAAGATAACCGAGATTGAATTATCACTTCCAGTCCCCCGTCTCTTCAGTACATTGATGTTGCCAATTCATTTTTTGGTTTATTCAATAAATGTTTCCTGAAGTCCTATGATAGGCCAGGCAGCCTGTGAGGAACTGATGACATAGCCATGAACAAAGAGAAATAGTTTCTCTCCCACTGCAACCCAAGGTGCAGGAGAGTTTTATGGTTATCTATTGCTGGTTGACAAACCATGTCAAAACTTACTGGCTTACAACCAACAATCATTTACTTCACTCACAATCAGCAGTTTGAATAGAGGCACTGAAACGTCTGTGTTTTCCATGTGGCATCAACCTGCACAACTATCGTACCTGGGAGATCCAGTTTCAAGACGCTACCTGTCCATTTGATGGTGGCTATCACAGCAAAGGTCCTGATCCCTCCGTATGTGGCCTTCCAAGGGGCTGCTTGGGGTCCACACAGCATAGGTGTCTGAGGGGTGGTGGACATTTTACATGGGGGCTGGCTTTCCTCAGTGTTGTAGCACAACAAGATATAGGCTGCAAAGCATCTTCCTAGCTAGCTTCACAAGTCACAGAGGGTAACTCTACTAAATTCTATTGGCAATTCAAATCGCTAAGGCAGTCATCGGTTTATAGGGTGTGAAATTTCCTTGCAACTCTCAATAGGAGGAGTAACAGAATTTGCTGCTGTTTTTAATTGTTCACGGGGTGAGACAGATATTTAACAATGAACTAAATATACTTGCAATGAGTACTACTAAGAAAAAGGATCTGGTGCTATGAAAACATAAAACAGAGGGAGGTAATTAGGAAGAGACCCCCTAAGGAAGTAATATTACAGATGAGATGGGCTCCAAGTCAGAGTGCTACACAAAAATTGAAGAGATAATAATCAGAAGCAGGTAAAATAATTAAGTAAAAAAAAAAAAGTGTAAAAATGGTAAGAGCTAGTCTTAATTACTCGGTTGCTCTGTGCCAGGCACTACTTCCAGACTTGACATGTATCATTTCATTGAACTCATAACAATCCTAGATAATGAGTAATCATATTCCCAATTTGTACCTACTGAAAAATAAAGAAGAGTTCCTCAAGATTGCAAAACTAGTGAGTGGCATTGCCAGGGTTTTAGGGTCTTGTTGTATTCTAGAAATTTGAGCATATGGGCATCCTTGTACCAAAGGTTATCACAGCAAGGAGCTGTGAGTAGCTAAGAAATTCCAATAGGAGAGCTGACACCCAAGGAGGAAGTTATGCAGAAAGTAAGAGTGAGCAAGCAGCAGAAATGAACTTCATCTCCTGCACCCCTGGCTCTGGTGAAGGGTTGTAATTTTCTCTCACTGCAGCGTTTTAGAAAGAGATTGAAAAATAACAGCTGGATTCCCATTTTTAAGTAGGGAAGGAAAGTCATTCCCTTTGATTTGGCTCCATTTTCCAACTTTTCTTTAAGCCCTAAATGACCTTAGTTACTACCTCTTTCTACAGGTAAAGTGGAAATGGATGATCTTGTAGCACTGGACAGAATTTGCTAAATAAGAAATATCCCTTTAAATAAACCTTGAAAGGTATAAGTCAGTTGTCTAGGTTTCCCAGGCCAGGTGACAGTGTCGTGAGAATGCATCACCTGAGTGACGTGGTTCTTATGATGTTCAGATGTAATACTTCATCTAGACCAGCATGATATACTATCAGCTCTGTGTTGCTCTGATGATGTATTACTTGGTAAAATAAGGTTAGCTGTCAAAAACTCATTCCAAGGAACTGAAAGTTTGGCTGGGGGAAAAAAATTCATTTCAGGTCTTAAAAAAATACATTTTTCATTTGAGTGGAGGGAAAGATGACATGGTTAGAAGTCAAAAGGCTTGAGGGCCTTCTGAACCCTGGTGAAAAAAAAACATCTTTCAATACAGACAACTCAGAGGAAAGTCAGGGCCAAATCAATGAAGCCAGTGCCTTCCTATTTTGTAGGAGCCAATCATGTACAATTGCAGAATAGTACAACTTGGGGGACTTTTTGTAACTTCCACAACTATGTCCTTGAGACAGCAGAGGATGGAAAAATTATTCGGGTAGGTGTTTCAAGAGAATAAGTTTCTAAAACATCTGGAATTAGTGTTCTGTACATGGGCTAGAAATGTCTTATTATTATTTAACATAGTCCTATTTATGGGTGTCTTAACAACTGTTGTTTTTTATAGAGAGTGATAATATATTCTAAAATGATATTTAATACTGATATTTCCAAATCTGTTCTTAAATATGTGTGTGTGTCATGAAATTTTAAACAGTCTTTCAACGTTTTATTTGGTTTCAGACGTGCTGACTAATCTTGGAACTGGATTTATATTTATCACAAAATTCAGCTTTTAGCCCTACCTATTTTTAATTTCTACCAGATATTTTCATGATAAGGTTAGAGAAAATAAGTACCTAAAAAAAGAAAAGAAAACAAAAAGTACCAATCAAACAAAACCTCTAAGGGAGCCAAATGGAAGAAGTGTTTCCTTTAAGTAAAACAAGCAAGTCCTTAAGTTCTGAGGTTCTAGAGTTGGACTCTGATTTTTTAACAGTTGGTTCTTTTCACTTGTCTAGAATATGAGAGAGTTAGAAAACTCATGTATTCATCGAGATGAATGTCGCTTTCTGCTATTAAGAAAAACCAAGTATCATCTAACTAAAAACTATCAGGCTAAAACAAAATAGCCAAACAGTGATTATGAAGCATATTCTTTGTTTATTCTCTGTTCTGTGTCTTCTAAATAAGGTAGAGATAGAGAATGCCATGTTATTTCATTTTCCAACTTTACAGCATATTTCAAAATATTTTCAGATCTTGTCTGCTACAGTTTGTTCTAATTAATTAGAACATGTGATTACATCTACATGACTCCAAAATATCTTGGTATTGTGACAAGTTGGAGTGGACTAAGGTATGGTGGGGAATCAATCCAAATACTTATCTGGAAAATGGATGTAAAGAACAGTCACAAATTCAATAATAGTTTTGAAACCAGTTCATGTATTATTAGTTTTGGCCTTAAAATAACTTCTCAGTGAATAAGCCCATAAACAATCATTTTATCATCAAATAAAAGTTGCAACTGCTTATAGAGCTCTCATCACTTGTTTGACAAAAGAAAATACAGCCTTGCAAGAGGAAGACATCTATCAACTGATATATATTTCTAAATTTCTTTTCTAATTTAGATACATTTCTACTTTGTTTAAAAAATCTTAAGAATTTTAAAAGTATTTTTGAAGGAATGATTCAAGTGTTTATAATATATATCACAACATTTTTAAATGTCATTATGATGGATATTTTAATTTAGTATTTTTGATAAGTTTAGAACTGGTGATTTGTTACTGGAGCAACTTATAATAATGAATTAAACTTGATTTATATAGATGATGATAAGATATAGTAATTGGGTTTATTTTTGGGAAAAAGGCAATTGAAAATCTATTTGTGTTTATGTACCCAAACCCAAGTTTAATAAGAAAGCTGAGACAAAGGAAATATGAAATATATGTATAAATATATATGGATATCTGTATAAATAACTATGTATATTTCTTGCCATCTTAAGGAAAAAGATGTCGAATTCTAAACATCAAAAGTCTTATAATTAAACAAAGGTGGTAAGGTTGTAGGGAAATATATTTAAATTGTGAAAAATGTATAAGAACTAAAGAATTTTACACTAGTTTGGGACTCTACTGTGTTCAGGCAGAGATCTTGTAGGAGATTGGCGTGGGCGACATGCGAAAACATGGGACATCCTGGGGAAAGAAATTTTGAGTGACATGAAAAAAAAGGAATAAATACATCAGAGAGAGAGAGAGTGGCTTACATTTAGCCAGTTACATGGTAGATAGGTAGGTAGGTGAAGTTGCTCAGTCGTGTCCGACTCTTTGCGACCCCGTGGACGGCTTCTCCATCCATATGTTTCTCCAGGCAAGACTACTGGAGTGGATTGCCATTTCCTTCTCCAGGGGATCTTCCCAACCCAGGGATCGAACCCAGGTCTCCTGCATTGGAGGCAGACGCTTTAACCTCTGAGCCACCAGGGAAGCTGGGTGGTATTTTTTACAGAGTAATATAGTGAAAATATTTAAATTTTCAGACCTAGATCTGGGATGATGTATTGTCCAGTAGGAAACAGCAACCCCCTCCAGTATTCTTACCTGGACAGTTCCACGGACAGGAGAGCCTAGCAGCCTATAGTCCATGGCGTCGCAGAGTTGGACATGACTGAAGCAACTGAACCCACACACATACACATTGTCCAGTAGCATGCAGGTCTGCTGACTACTGCTCTACTCACTCATCTCTCTCTCTCTCTCTCTCTCTCTCCCTCCCCCAACCCTCACTCCCCCTCACTCCCCCTCACTCCTTCACTCCCTCCCTCCAGTAGAGTGGGGCATGCATGTTTTGAACTCTTTAGCTAAGATTCATGTGATCAATAGAGTGGGAACTTGAGTTTGTCATTACAACGGCCTCTGTTACCTGGAGGAATGCACACAGGTTAGAAAGCATAGTTAGGTAAGGACAGAACAGAAAGTTACAGGGGCTTGATGATGACACAATGCAGAGGACACTTCAAGGAGACATAATACTTTGCTCCATCCTCCGTGGAGCAAATCCTCGTTAATGGATTTGATAGTTACCCTGACCAAAAAAGCTTCACATACATATTCCTTCCCTTATATGTCTCGGTGTTTTCCCGAAGCATAGTAAGCCTAGTGCTGGCAGTATTCAGAATGATTTTAGATGGTATGCCATAGACATTTGTTTATAAAGTTATTCATTTAAATAAATATATTAGAAAAAGTGTGGCTGAGTCATAAAACTGATGATATTGCAATATCATTGCTTAAGGGTAAGATCAAATCAGTGTTAAGTAAATTTAGAAAAAAACAATAGTTTATGTTCAGTAAGAATGTTTAGGAAAGTCACAAATGCAGAAAAGTCAACATGTTAAGTGAAAGACTGAGATTGGAAAAAAGCCTGGTTCTCTAATTTTCCTCACATAGCTCTTTATGTCTCTGATACAATCTAGATTTATCCCTTTCATCATTCTCTACCCATCCTCTGTCTCATAACTGACCACATCATTTGTGAGACCCAGTGCAAAATAAAAATCCAGGGCTTCTTTATCAAAATTTATAAGTAATTTCCAGATGGTGACAGGAGAGTCTTAAATCAAGCGTGGGGTGTTTGTGAGTTTGAGGCCCAGCACAGTTGATTCTACTGCCTCTCTCTGTAAAGGAACAGGATGAATTGGGATCTGCCAGTTTCATGTTCATCTTGGTTGTAGGAAATCTGAGATGCAGAGTCAAATTTTATGGACGTGTTTGTGTAGGTGTGTATGTTTGAGTATTATTGTCTCTAGTGGAAAGCCAGACTATATCTAAGACAGTTATGGAAAAGCTAACATCAAGACTTTCTCTGTTGTTATGTATGTGGGAGAACATGTAATCATGTGAGTTACAGAAGCCAGGGTCCCAGTGGCCTCCTTTGGATGGTCTTAGGGCCACATATTGGTCACTGCTGTGAAATGTCTTATTTTATATAGATAATTAAATACCCCAAGCTACTTTTCTAGGTTAACCTGGGGAAAAAAGTTTTCTGTTCAGTAAGAATGTTTAGGAAACTCACAGATACAGAAAAGTCCACATGTGAAGTGAAAGACTGAGATTGGAGAAAAACCCTGGTTCCCTATTTTTCCTCATACAGCTTTTTATGTCTCTAATACAATCTAGATTTATCCTTTTCATCATTATGTACCCATCCTCTGTCTCAGGACTGACCACATCATCTGTGAGACCCAGTGCAAAAATAAGAATCCAGGGCTCTTTTTTCAAAAGTTATAAGTAATTTCCAGGTGATGATAGGAGAGCCTCCCTTTGGGAAGAATGACATTTCAGCCTTTAGGGCATGAAGTGGGAGATCAGTTGCTTTTCTCTTCAGGTTCGTATTAAGTCTCACCAAGCCTGCAAAAAATGAAATGTTTTTCTCTGTCTTCCCCTCCCTCCTCATGCTTTTGCCATCCTGCAACTTTTATTTTTGCCTTCGGGTTTCAGCTTACAGGACATCTCCCCACCATGCATTCTGAAGCCCACGTGTGTTGGTCCTGCTCTGGGATGCCAGATTGCTTTGGTCTCCTTAAGGCTTTCTTCTAGCCCCTGGAGGAACACTTCAGAGGCTTTCTGGAAGTTACTTGCTTGTCTGTCTTCCTTTCAGATTCTGCGATGGGTGAAGTCAGGACTTCATCATTTTGACAGCTTATTCTCTATTCTGCCAAAGATCCTGGCACATAACACACTCTACATATTTGGTGAATGAATGATTAAATGACTTAATGCATCAGTTAAAATACATGAAAGGTCTGAGAGCACTAAGAATATCTACAAAAAGACTCAAATGAACTGGCCTAAATGATATTTTAACTGCTTATGACATATGCATCATGGTCTCCATATGGGCTCTTAGGCGTGCATAAGTATCTCCATCCTTATATTGTATTTTCAAATAAAGGATTGCTTTTAAAAATACTTCCAGTATTCATTTAATGTCTAGCTTCAAAACAGATTTCATATTGAAAGCCTGTGCATACCAAACCAGTAATTTTGTCAAATTTTTCGTAGTAAATGTGAATCATAAGTAACTTTTTTTAATCACCAATATTTACCCTTTTAACACTTGAACCATGTTTGTGGTTCATTGTTTTCATATATGAATCTACTCTTCTACCTCATGTAAAAACAGTTCTACTTGTGTAAAATTGTCTTTTAGTAGGGACATGTGGTAATTCATGTGATAAATCATTTCTGATTCTTAAATATGTCACAAAGAGCTTCGAAAATGAAAAAATTTTGATCTTCTAGCTCTAGAGTTTATTGGCTTTGATGTTAGGTGCTATGTTTCTTTAAAAAAAAAAATACCCATTCCCGAGTTTCTTAATTCTGTAAACTCTGGACTTAGATTCAGTTATGAGCTAAAGATCAATAAATTCATAATAAGGGGATAAATAATTTGAATCTTGGGTGAAAAACTGTAAAAAAAAAAAAATGCTGAGATTTATCAGAAATTCACCTGCCTTTCTCTGTGGGAATTAATGGACTGAAATTGCTATAGTAAAAAGAGTGAGTTCCGTTCTTAAATGGGAATTAATAGGGACTCATAGAAGGTGATGTTGGACTTCCTCTCTGCACAATTCATTTCTCTCATCTTCTCTACATCAGTAGTCAAACTTTGCTAAAGATAAAATAAATACTTAACATACATAAATATATTTTCTTGCTGTCTTCTCTCCAGGGTTGCTGTTAAGCACAGAGTGTGTTTTCTGAAAGACTCTTCTTTACATAAGAAGGTCAAACGTATGGACTTTCTGTTTCCGAAGAGGGAGCATAGTGTTACAGGTATGGTGCTTTGATTTTAAAACCTCCTTCATGTTCTGGCACCACTGTGAACAAACTGAGACCTTCATCAATAGCTTATCTTCTATTTTTTTTAAAATTATTTATTTTAAGCCATTTTAGCCAAACAAAATTGAGAGGAAGAAAGATACCCCACATGCCCCCATCCCCCAAACAAGCATAGATGCTCCGCACCAGTCACTGTCAATATCACTCACCAGAGTGATACTTTTTTTTTTTTTAACCAAGAAATTACATTGATACAGGGCTTCCCTGGTGGCTCAGATGGTAAAGCATCTGCCTACAGTGCAGGAGACCCGGGTTCAATCCCTGGATTGGGAAGATTCCCTGGAGGAGGTCATGGCAACCCACACCAGTATTCTTGCCTGGAGAATTCCATAGACCAAGGAGCCTGACATGAGGTTGCTAAGAGTTGGACACGACCGAGTGACTAACACTTTCACTACATGGACACAGCATTGTCACTCAAAGTCCATTGTTTACCTTAGGTTTACTTTTTAGTATCCTTCTACAGTGCAATTTGGTTGTTTTCCTCACAAAACCTTTTCTTTTCAATTATAAGCATACACTTATTCATAGATAAAGTCCTTTTACATAAACATTACCATCTTGGGAAACATTTCTATTCCTCCATGACCACTTGGGGACTATGTCCCTTGAGATGTGACATTGTCTTAGCTATGCAAGAATGGACAGGACTGAGATTATTTTATGTTACTTAAATGTTAGTCTCCTTGAGATGTGAGGGACAGTTTAGCCTCATCAGCAATATCCTGAGGAGAGGAGTGCTCCTCCAGATGGCTGCTGTCACCTGTTTTCTGTTGATTCTTACTGGGAGTTGTCATCCTTGTAAAGAAAATTAATGGTGCTAAATTCTGAGGGTATACCTATTTGGAAGAGGCTTCCCAGGTGGTGCTAGTGGTAAAGAAACCCCTGCCAATGCAGGAGACATAACAGATGCGGGTTTGATACCTGGGTCGGGAAGATCCCCTGGAGAAGGGCACGGCACCCCACTCTAGTACTCTTGCCTGGAAAGTCCCATGGATGGAGGAGCCTGGTGGGCTATAGTCCATGGGGTCACAAAGAGTCAGGCACGACTGAGCGACTTAGCATGCATGCATTACTCCCAGCACTGTAGGTCTTAAGACATATAACCTTCACTATAATATCAGAATATTTTCACCTCCCTAAAAAATCATTCATACTCTGCCTATTCATCCTTTCCCCACCTCTACCCTGAAAACCTCAGCTCTCTTTATTTTCTTCATAGTTTTGTTTTTTCCAGAATGTTATATAGTAGAAATCATACACTATATATACTTTCCAGATTGACTCTTTCCCTTTGTTATGTGCCATGTTTTTTCAGGGCCTAAACTTTCTTTTTTGGGGAGAAAATATATGTTATAAAAAAATATTTCACTTGCATTTCTGAATAAGTGACTCATGCCCAACATTCAAAACATGCAGAAGAATATGTTCAATGCCTACCTTGAGTGTATTGCTCAGTGGCATTGTCCTATCACCTTCCAGTAACTTTTGTAGAAAATAGTACATTTACTAGTTTTTGTATATATTCCAGACAGCTTATGCATTTATAAAAAATATGCATAGGAGTTTTTTTTTTCCCCACACAAATTATGTCAGTAATGTCATACACGTGGTTCCACACCTTGACATTCTCATGCAGTAACTCTTGGAATAGTTCCATATCATTACATAGAAAACTACCTAATTATTTTTAATGGCTATGATGTTTTATTGTGTGAATTTATCATAATTTATTTAATCATTCTGTATTCATGTGCATTTAGGCTTGTTCCAATCTTTTGCAATTTGAAATATGTTCCTGACAAAAGCTAGACTGATTCATTTAAAGTTAAAATAATTTGAAGATAGAATTTTCCCCTTCATCTCTCCATAAGTCTTTGCAAGGTAAAAAGAACAGGAAATATAAACACAGAAACCAGTAACATTTTCTTTGTTTAACAGCATTTCTTTTTAATTTTAGTGCTGAATAATATTTCATTGTGTGGATATACCATGTTTTATTTATCCATTCACCTGCTGAAATTGCATCTTGGTTGCTTTCAAGTTTTGGCAGTTATGAATAAAAGTACTGTAAGCTGCAGTTAATAGTCAGACCTTTGTCAGCAAAGTAATGTCTCTGCTTTTTAATATGCTGTCTATGTTGGTCATAGCTTTTCTTCCAGGGAGCAAGTGCCTTTTAATTTCATGGCTGCATTCGCCATCTGCAGTGATTTTGGAGCTCAAAAAACCAAAGTCCCTCACTGTTTCCATTGTTTCTCCATCTATTTTCCATGAAGTGATGGGACCAGATGCCGTGACCTTAGTTTTCTGAATGTTGAGTTTTAAGCCAACATTGTCACTCTCCTCTTTCACTTTCATCAAGAGGCTCTTTAGCTCTTCGCTTTCTGCTATAAGGGTGGTGTCATCTGCATATGATACGAAACATCTTTCATATGATTGCTTGCCACCAGTGTACCTTTTTCGCTGACCTTTTCTTTAGTAAGTTCCTGTTTCAATTCCTTTGATGTATTAGAGTGAGATAAAATAGGCGAATAGCTCATAATACAGCATATAGTAAATGTATGAAACATACTGGCTGTTTTTCTTACTCACTGTCATCATAAAAAGGGTGTCAAATAAGTGTTGTCAAAAAACCAATTATTTTGGCTCAATTATTACAGTAAGAAGGTAAAATATTAACACATATTACAAATTTTTTTAAATTTTGAAGTTTTGAAAATATGCTATGTGAAAGCTGTCTAGATATTCAGGAGCTAACTTCAAGTTAAAAAAAAATGGAAACTAAAATGTACTCTCAGATAGTATAGAATTTAGAATCTTCATCCCTAGTTGTTTTTATCTAATACATTAGTACAGCCTATATGTGTTGACCACTGGATATACAAACTACTTTTACATTTATGAACAAGGCAATTGAAATTTGTTCTCTCAAGGCCAAAAGCATAAGTCAGTGTGAAGGGTGAGACAGTAGACTGTTTGATCAAACTATTGATTCTTCTTTAAGGTAACACATATGTGGGCTAAAATTTTCACTTTTTTATTTGGCTGTTACATGTTAGAAGCTGAAGAAACTTATTTTCTGTTTATCTTCTGCGACCATGCTTACTTCTGTGGACAATTCCAGTCAGCATGCCTCTGAGACTAATTCATGCCCTCTGATAAATATAAACAAGAAGACTTGCCTCAGACTGAAGTCTCCAACTTAAGCTAGCATGGGTGCCCTGTATAAACTGCTTTGGTTAATTGCCAGGGAATCATATATTAGGGCTGCCCCACTGGCTCAGTAGCTAAAGAATTTGCCTGCAATGCAGGAGACACAAGAGATGCAGGTTTGATCCCTGGGTCAGGCAGATCACCTGGAAAAGGAAATGGCAACCCACTCCAGTATTCTTGCCTGGAAAATCCCATGAACAGAGGAGCCTGGGGGCTATAGTCCAAAGGGTCACGAAGAGTCTGACCTGACTGAGTGACTAAGCACAGGCACAATCATATATTAATATATGAAAAGATATAAAGCATAATGAGTTAAACTATCAGGTTAGTAAGAGAAAATTCAGATAATTTGTATTCAATATTGATGAAGACATTTTAAGGGAAAGGACCTCTGTTGTACTAGCTCTTTTCCCTTTGACCTAGTGAACTGAATTTCTATTGACTTAAGAATGAGGTAGCACCTGTTTCAGACCTTCCCAGAAAACCTCTCCTCTGAATTTATTGACTCAGTAAGCACCTTAATTCTTGAACCAGTAATTGGCAAGGGCAATAAAGCTGTGTTAATTGGTTTAAGCATATCATAGTCCTTTTGGATCTGAGGTCAATCCCACATAAATGATATGCCTACTACAAACTGTGAAATGGTTGAAAAGGATGCTGGGGCATGAACCTCACAATATCCACCACTTGTAGCAGAGCACTTTTCTCTTTATCCAGCCTGTCCCCATCCATATGACGTCATTGGGCAGCTGAAGACAGATGTGACCAAAATGCCTAACCAGTTAGTTGATTCGCTGCTGCTGCTGCTAAGTCGCTTCAGTCGTGTCCGACTCTGTGCAACTCCATAGACAGCAGCCCACCAGGCTCCCCCGTCCCTGGGATTCTCCAGGCAAGGACACTGGAGTGGGTTGCCATTTCCTTCTCCAATGCGTGAAAGTAAAAAGTGAAAGTGAAGTCGCTCAGTCGTGTCCGACTCCTGGGGACCCCATGGACTACAGCCACCAGCCTCCTCCGTCCATGGGATTTTCCAGGCAAGAGGACTGGAGTGGGGTGCCATTGCCTTCTCCGGTTAGTTGATTTAGAAATAGACAGATGTATCCCTGCTTACAATCAAGATCCCTTCCTGCAATTGGGAATTGTGATAAAGAGGCTCATCTCCCCCTGATGCTTTCTTGAAGAAATCAGATAAACATGTAGCAGCTCAAAGCATTGGCTACTTACTACTCTTGTCAATTAGGTGACAGAGAAAGCTGATATTCAGCAAGACAAAAGAATAAATCACATGTACAGAAAAAAATTTAAAATACACAAGGATTATTTTCATGATTCTTTATAGCACTCCCATCCCTTATTCTAGTTCATTCTTGATTCATCCCAGTATCTTTCTTGCTTAAGTTAAACTCAGGCAAGTTTTCATTTTTTGCAACCACAAGAATCTTTAGGAAAATGGACATCTTTTCCTTAGATAAGACTTATTTTTCTGCTCTATAAATCATACTTTTCCCCCTATGGATAGAGATATGTATATGCTCACACACACACACTTGCATACCCAATGTTCAAAGTATATGTAAAATAATTTTTTTTAATTTATTTATTTTTAGTTGAAGGATGATTGCTTTACAGTGTTGTGTTGCTTTCCGCCATACATCAACATGAATCAGCCATAGGTACACATATGTCCCCTCCTTCTTGAGCCTCCCTCCCATCTCCCACATCCAACCCCACCCCACCCTCTCTAGGTTATCAAAGAGTCCTATTTGAGTTCCCTGAGTCATACAGCAAATTTCCAATACCTATCTATTTTACATATGGTATTATATATGTTTCCATGCCACTCTCTCCATTTATCATAGGGGCTGAAAGGCTTGGCAACATTTAGAATATATATAATCAATTTAAAGGATTATTGTAATAATTGGAATGAAGAAGAGACTAAAAGCCAAAGTTTTGTTTTCTTTTTTTTTTTTTCTGTCATGGGATGTGGTTTGGTATGGTGATAAAAGGAGACAGATTTTGGAGGAAATTGGCAGTGATATTAAAAGAATAATTTGTACTCATCTACAAAAATCTTTATAAAACTTTACCTTGTGAGTGAAACTTGTGCTTTTTTCTGCCTCCTTCCTTAAGGCAAACAGCTCCTGAGTCTGCTATCCAGAAGAATGCTTGGCTTCTTGACATTGTCCCATTCTCTCAAGAGAGTCCCAACAGGCAGGAGAGGAAGGTAAGAGTTGTTAACACTCCAGGCACATAATATATAATCAACAGTATGTTGTGGATTAACAATTAAATAAGCAAATCAAGTTGCTGTGTACTATAAATCTTATATTCTAAATTTGATGTCATAAGACATTTTTTCCTGAGCTTTTAAGCACCAGCACTTTCATATACAAAACATAAAATTGCTGTATTTTAAAATCACAGTTACTTATATAGGATCTTTTAGATCCCTGCTACTAGAGGTATGATCCAGAGATCAGTAGTATTTGCATCATCTGGGGATTTGTTGAAGTATAGGATCTCAAGCCCTAACTTTAACAGTCAAGTGTAAATTTGTATTTTAACAAAACTCCTGAGTAACCCAGTGCACATTACAGTTCAAGAAGCACTGGATTACATGATTATTTTTTGTGTTGTTTTGACATGGGTGGGGAAGCCTGGCGTACTGCAGTCCATGGACATACATGACACCATGGACACAACTGAGCAATTGGACTGACGTTATGAAATAGAATAACCCTAACCTTTATTTTTAAAAAAAGTTTTATTTTTCACTTATACTGCATTATTTGTTTCCTGTCATAGATAGTCATAACTAATCTGCTATGCTAAATCACAGGAGTTGGTAATAAAATGAGTGGCTATAAATCCAAACATTAATGAAAGTGATATTTGAAAATATCTTTTAAAGAGATAATGCTCAATTACAGGTGGTATTTAGATAGTTTTATGTTACAGGATTTATTTTCAGGAAAAGTATGATTCCTAAGATAAATGAATTCTAGAGATTGAGAAAGCTACCTTGTAGCTTTGTTATTATTACATTTGTCGATATTGGGATGTAACATTATTATTCAGAGACTATCAATTGGTTTTGAAGATTTTAAGATGTATACTCTATTGACAATATCTATTGATATTTTATTGAAAATTCAGATTTCTTGGTACTTCTTAATGTTAAACCCAAAAATATTCTGGCGCAACAGCTAATGCAGCTGGTGACACTTTATTGTTTTGAATCTGGAAGTCATAAGATATTTTCTTTCAGAATTAGTGTTGCTTATCGTGCTACATGACTGTTTATAACTTTAAGGGAAAATTGGTGTTTATATATCATTTAATTACAATGAATTGAAGGTATATTTAATCAACTACATTGTATTAAAACTGAACTGAAGGTTTACAAGAAATTCTAGGTGAAATATTATTGACTTTGCAAACCAAACTCTGATTATACAGATGTCTCAATTATTTCTTTTATTGCAACAAATTAACTCTTTCTACTAAACTCTCTAAGGTTTGCTGAAGTAAAAATTCTTTTGGTAAATTTAAATGGAATTTTACTACATCATATAAAATTTGCATTGAGGTATAGTTGCTGTATACTATATGTTACAGATGTACAACACAGTGATACACAATTTTTATAGGTTAAACTTCATTTATAGTTAATAAAATATTGGCTATATTTTCATTTTTCTGATGATTAGCATTGTTGAGCATCTTTTCATATGCCTGTTGACTATTAGTATGTTCTTTGAAAAATTGTCTATTCAGGTCTTTTGCCATTTTTAAAATGGGTTTGTTTTTTTATGTGGAGTTCTATGAGCTGTTTATATATATTGGATTTTAACCTTTTTGGTCATGTCATTAGCAGATATATTCTCACATTCAGTAAGCTGTCTTTTTGTTGAAGATTTGCTTTTCTGTGCAAAAGCTCTTCAGTCTAATTAGGTCCTTATTTTTATTTTGGGGTTTTGTTTTTCACTTTTACTTGCTTTAGGAGACACATCCAAAAAATATCACTATGATTCATGTTAAAAGAGTGCCATGATCTTCTGGGAGTTTTATGGTTTCCAGGCTTGATTTTAGATTTTAAACCATTTTGAGTTTACTTTTGTATATGGTGAGAGAAAATGCTCTAATTCCATTCTTCTGCATGTACTTGTGCAGTTTTCCCAGCACCGCTTACTGAAGAGACTGTATTTTCTCCATTTTATATTGTTGCCTGCTTTGTCATGGACTAACTGATCATAATCATGTGGGCTTATTTATGGTCTCTCTACTCTATTCCACTGATCCATGTGTTTGTTTTTGTGCCAGTACCAAACAGTGTTGATTACTGTAGCTTTGTATTATAGCCTGAATTCAAGGAATGTGATTCCTCCAGCTCTGTTCTTTACCAACATTTTTTTTTTTTTTTTACAACTCAAGGTCTTGTATTCTCACAAAAATTTTAAAGTGTCCTACTTCTGAGAAAAAATACCTTTGCTATTTAATAGGGGTTGCATTGAATCTGTAGATTGCCTTGAGTAGTATAATTATTTTATACTATTATAATTATTTTATACTATTATAATTATTTTATACTATTATATACTATTTATATTATTTTATACTATTTCTTCCAATTCATGAAAACAGTCTGTTTTTTCTTTTATTTCTGTAATAGCTTTACAGAATTGTGTTGTTTTCTGCCAAGTATCAACATGAATCAGCCATAGATCTACCAGTATATGTTTCTGTGTCATCTGAATTTATTTAATTCCTGTCATAAAATTTTCCAAGTGCAATTCTTGAACCTGCTTTGGTTGCTTTATTCATAGGTATTTTTTTTCCTTTTCAGTATGATTATAAATTGGGTTGTTTCCTTAATTTCCCTTATTGACAGTTGATTGTTGGTGGTTATTGTGTAGAAATTCAACAGATTTACATATATATTACTTCTCTATTCTGCAACTGTACCAAATTCATTGAGTTCTAGTAGTTTTTGGTGGCGTCTTTAGGATTTTCTATGTATATTATATTATCATCTACAAACAGTTTAAGTTTTACTCTGTCCTTTATAATTTGGAATTATCTTTTTGTCTGATAGCTGTGGCAAGGACTTCCAATATTATGTTGAAAAACAAGCAGCAAGAGTTGACCTCTTTGTCTTGTTTCTTAGAGGAAACACATTCAGCTTTTCACCATTGAGTATGTTAGCTGTGGATTTGATATCTGGCCTTTATTATGTTGAGGTATGTCCCCTCTTTGTCCACTTCCTGGAGAGTTCTTTTTTATAAATGGATGCTAAGTTTTGTCGAAAGCTTTTTGCATCTGTTGAGATGATAATGTGGTTCTTATTCTTCAATTTCTAATGTGTTGTATCCACTGATTGACTTGTAGGTATGTAGATATTGAAAACTCCTTCAGTCTCACATTTTATTTAGAAACAAAGGGCCAATAGGTTCTTTGAACTTAAATTATTTTTCTCAACAAATATTTACTGATCCTTTACAAGAAGACTGTTGTTCTGAGTTTTGTGTAGGAAAGAAGCAAACCACAAAGAAACAGTTTCAGCATCACAAGCAGAATATATATTTATGTGTCCATCTTTGTGGGTGTGATCATCATCGAAAAGAAAGGTTATTGATTATGTCTAATTATTTTTCATATGTTCCAGGCACTAGATATGATAGAAAGTATGTAATAGTAACAGTAGGCCTCAGTAACCATTGACATTACGTCAGCAACTTGGCTAAACATTTCAATTTCATTATTTCTTTGATCTTAACAAAATTCCTATGAATTGGATATATGTAGTACTTCATTTTGCACATAAAAAAGCATGCTCTGCAATGTTTTGGATATGCTGTTCAAGATCACAGAGATGATAAGTGTTCAATCCAGAAATAATAGCGAGTGTTCAGGGTGCTTGTGTGTGTTTATGAGGGTTCATTGTAAGCTTCTGATTATTGAATAACTCTAAACAAGCACCAGATAAATACACTTTCTAAATCAATAGGGTAAATTCATTCTGTGAATGCTGTTCTTTACTGAGCAGCAAATGACTACTATCAAGGTGAAAGAAATGAGATTGAACAGTAATGCTTCTCATCATGCACCTTTTCACCTCTTTTGAGAAAAAAGATTTACCATAGGCAATGCAGTCCACTAGTATAAGTTACTATCCTAGGATGGTATAAAAATTAGTTTTCCAAAAAGGATAGTGAATAAAAAGAAAGTTGAGTATGTGTATAATGTCTGTCAGGATGCAACCAGACCCATTTTACATCATTCACTTCTTCTTGGTCCTTTTCCCCAAAGGTCCAATAGTACTGGATATTTCCTTTTTCTTCCATTGTAGTTTCATGTTTTAAACTTTTTATTTTGTATTGAAGTATAGCTGATTATCAATGTTGTGACAATCTCAGGTAGACAGCAAAGGAATTCAGTCATACAAGTACATGCATCCATTCTCTCTCAAGATCCCCTCCCATCCAGGCTGTCACATAACGCTGAGCAGAGTTCCCTGTGCTATGCACTAGGTCCCTGTTGGTTATCCATTTTAAATATAGCAGTGTGTACATGTCCATCCCAAACTCCCTATCTATTCCCCAGTCCTTCCTCCTTCCCAACCTTAAATTCATTCTCTGAGTCTGAGTCTTTTTCTGTTTTGTAAATAAGTTCTTTTGTAGCATTTCTTTTTAGACTCTCCATACAAGGGGTGTCCTAGATATTTTTCTTTCTGTATGACTTACAGAAGTACAGAATATTTCTGAATGGTATTTTTCTGACTTGAGGATTCTTCTTGAAAAACTAGCAATACCTTTTCATGGCAAAGATAAGAGATGTCTGCCTGAGAGTAGCCAGTGGTACCAGATACTCAGGTTTTTTCCGTTTTTCCACAGCAAAATTTTAAAGGAGAAAATGGAAAGCATGTAAATTTGTTTGCCCCCTGAGTGCCTTTAAAGTAACTAATGTATACTTTGGTTTACAATCACATGGCACCTGTTAAAACAGAGAGTGACTATTTTTTTATCTAATTGGGTTAGAGTTGGACTCCCCAAAGAGCCATAAAGAATGAGAATGTAGACCATCATTTTGGAGGTAGTTTCAATTGAAAGAACATTAGTGCTAGAAGTTAGAAGAAGAGTCTTCTTTGTATCAAGGAATTAGAATCTTCTGCAAGGGTTCTGCATTAAAGACCCACTATTAGCTCTGTTTTTGTGGTTATTGTTGTTAAGGAATGCAAAGACCATATTGATTTTTTCTTTTTTTATTGTAAATGTGAATCGTCTCTACAACTCTGGACAGTTTAATACATTATACATTTAGACTTAATCATCCACTCTCCATCACCTCTTTTTAACACATTTGTAATTGGGAGGAACCAGTTCATTTAAACCAAATTAATCACATTCCGCCTGAATTAATATTTATTAGCATGATTTATGTTGATGGCTACTTCACATTTTTTCTCTCTCCTCCTCTCTGTTTTTTTACCTGTTCATTAAGCCTCAGTTCAATTCAGCTCAGTCATTCAGTCATGTCTGGCTCTTTGCAACCCCATGGACTGTAGCACGCCATGCTTCCCTACCCATCACCAGCTCCTGGAGCTTGCTCAAACTCATGTCCATCCAACCATCTCATCCTCTGTCATCCCCTTCTCCTCCTGCCTTCAATCTTTCCCAGCATCAGGGTCTTTTCCAATGGGTCAATTCTTCGCATCAGGTGGCCCAAGATTTGGAGTTTAAGCTTTAGCATCAGTCCTTCCAATGACTATTCAGGATTGATTTCCTTTCAATCCAAAGGACTCTCAAGAGTCTTCTCCAACACCATAGTTCAAAAGCATCAATGCTCTGTATGTTATTGTAAGAATAGAAACTAAAGAAAAAGAAAGGGAAAAATATCTCAGCCCAGGGCTCTGTGTTGAAGATATAACAGCTAAGAAACAGTGCTGACATTTTTCCTGATAGAATAACAGATGCCTTAGTTAAACACATTCTTTTTAAATTAACAGGTTTATTTTGCTTCTGAGTGTTAATGAAATGATCAAAACTGTACTGTATATAATAAAGGTAAATAGTTGGAAATAGCCATGCCCATGTTAAGTCTTATCACAGAAATGATAAAGCCTAAAGGTCACTTCCAGAAAAACATATATTTCTGCTTTATTGACTATGCCAAAACCTTTGACTGTGTGGATCACAATAAACTGTGGAAAATTCTGAAAGAGATGGGAATACCAGACCACCTAATCTGTCTCTTGAGAAATCTGTATGCAAGTCAGGAAGCAACAGTTAGAACTGGGCATGGAACAACAGACTGGTTCCAAATAGGAAAAGGAGTACGTCAAGGCTGTATATTGTCACCCTGCTTATTTAACTTCTATGCAGAGTACATCATGAGAAACGCTGGGCTGAATGAAGAACAAGCTGGAATCAAGATTGCCAGGAGAAATATCAATAACCTCAGATATGCAGATGACACCACCCTTATGGCAGAAAGTGAAGAACAACTAAAGAGCCTCTTAATGAAAGTGAAAGAGGAGAGTGAAAAAGTTGGCTTAAAGCTCAACATTCAGAAAACGAAGATCATGGCATCTGGTCCGACGACTTCATAGCAAATAGATGGGGAAACAGTGGCAACACTGGCTGACTTTATTTTGGGGGGTTTCCAAATCACTGCAGATGGTGACTGCAGCCATGAAATTAAAAAATGCTTACTCCTTGGAAGGAAAGTTATAACCAACCTAGACAGCATATTCAAAAGCAGAGAATTGCTTTGCCAACAAAGGTCCATCTAGTCAAGGCTATGGTTTTTTCCAGTAGTCATGTATGGATGTGAGAGTTGGACTATAAAGAAAGCTGAACGCCAAAGAATTGATGCTTTTGAACTGTGGTGTTGGAGAAGATTCTTGAGAGTCCCTTGGACTGCAAGGAGATCCAACCAGTCCATCCTAAAGGAAATCAGTCCTGAGTGTTCATTGGAAGGACTGATATTGAAGCTGAAACTTTAATACTTTGGCCACGTGATGCGAAAGACTGACTCATTTGTAAAGACCCTGATGCTTGGAAGGATTGGGGGCACAAGGAGAAGGGGATAACAGAGGATGAGATGGTTGGATGGCATCACTGACTCAATGGACATGAGTTTAGGTAAACTCTGGGAGTTGATGATGGACAAGGGAGGCCTGGTGTGCTGTGGTTCATGAGGTAACAAAGAGTCAGACACGACTGAGCGACTGAACTGAACCGAACTAAAAGGTCAGTTATGGATTTGGGGCTTATTTAAGAACTGTACATTGCCAACTCAGATGCCATCCAGTGGTGTGCTAGAGACAGCTTTTTCAATATTTGTGTATTTACCAAACTCCATGTTTAGTGATGTCACGTGGTTGACTAGAAATGGGTCATAAAAGGAGTATTTACACCATGGGAATTGGTAAATGCTGTAAATTAGACCTGTTTTTTCCCCACCCATGGGGAAATTCTTAAGCATTTTCCAGTACAGCACTACACATGAGCATACAATTGTTTTTAACCAGTATCATCTATAGTGTATTGCTTTACAAATGCATGGTGTTATCTATAGGCTAACCACATATCCATCTGGATAAACTGGACATTTTTGGCACAATTTTGGACCTTAGTCAACATTTGCTGAGTGAATATATCACCATAAGAGGTAAAATAAAAGCCTTGCCTATTTGAATACAAAGTTCTGTTCATACTTGTTAGAGATTGTAATGTACTAATTTATAATTATTGAGGCAAAATTTCATATAAAAGAAAATATTAATAGGATTGGATTAAATATCCAGCTCACCTACTTGCTAAATAGACCACTTAATCAAATTCTATACTCTACAGTTTCTCATAAAAGTAGAGACAATAATAACCACAGGTTTATTGTAAAGATTCTAACAATATGAAGTATTTGTTACATAACATGCTTAAGGTTGGCAATAGATATTGCACATATAACAAAGTCAACAATAATTATTCTTATTTTAAATATAATCATCTGAGGCTAAGTAACTTTTTTAAGTAATATGTAATGAGATTTAGGAAAAAAAAAACATGATTTTCAGCTATGGATTCATTGGTAATTCCTTTAACTGTGCTGGAAATAAATCTCAATGAATAGAATCTTTCATGAAGATTCTATGAAGATTTCATGAAGGCTGAGAATTCATCAAGATCTAGCCAAAGCATTTTCTTTACCAAATAGTAAAATTCATTTTCAGTTATCCAGCTAAAATTGGCAGTAAAATTTACCTAAATAAGAAGCCTAAGTTAATAGCATATTTCTAAGATCACAAGGAAACAAATCCCCAGAAATCTGAGAACTGGGACATAGGCCTCTCCTGGCCTTTATCCTCTAGGGAAATAGCAGAATGAATGGTGATGCAACAATTTTGTTGTAACTCTGGTTTTCAAACATAATATGTAGAACAATCAATAGAGAAACCTGTGGCAAAAATGCAGATTATTGATATCCATTTTACTGACTCACTACCCAGGGAGGAAAGATAGGGAAGAAAAGGAGAAGGAGAAGACAGAGGGAAGAAACGGAGAGAGGGAGGAAAGAGAGGAATGGATAAGAGAAAAGAGATGGGAAGAAGGAAAGTAGGAAGAATATTTTTGGAAAAGATTAATATTTACCTCTTAATGGCTTCTAATATTCTAAAGTTTCAACACTGGGCTTGTATACTTTTTTTTTTTTTAGAGTTCTGATATTTGCAAAGAAGATCAGAAGTTTGTATTGATGTAATTTAGGTAGATTTATAACTTAGAGTAAGTCATCTTACTGGAAATGGTGTCATAAGTCAGAATGATATTAAGTCAAAACTGATTTTCTCAATGGAACAATGGTATAGTCCAGAGCAACTTCCCAGACACATCATGAGATGAGAACAAGCATCCTCTTTAATCAACTGCAGGTGATAGATGTATACAACATAAAGCTTTCTCAAGGGATGTAAATTTACTTAGCTGTAATTCAGTCATCAATAATATAAAATTGCACTTGATAGGATACTGCATCTCAGTGTAGTGGGTTAGAGTTATTATGTTCTTCATAATCCATATCCTATTATTAATGCAACAAGGCATAAATAAAAGAAAGCCATTGGTGTCCTGGAAATTCACAGGATTGTACTCCTTGTTCCAAACATTCTTTTTCTTTTGGTAGCTATGGTATGATTACAATTTTCTAATAATCATCTTGACTTGTGGGTATCTTTCTTGATGTCTTTTTTTCATAGTATAAATGTTAATAGACCAAATTACCAGCACTGAACCTCAATTTATTGGCCTTTCTGCTAAACTGCAAACAAGTTCTTTGTTTTTTTAAAAAAATTAGTGTTATCAACAGTAATAATCAGCATTGATAATGTCTCAAGACTAGCAGATATACATCACCTGCGTTGGATGAGTACAAACTACCTTGAAAGTGCATATGTTGATATATTTGCATATTTGTCCTCAAATTTTCAGTCTTGGATTCTTTTTACAAATACTTTTCATGAGATTAAATATTTAAGTTTCAATACGAGTCAGATTTAAATGCAATTTGGGCTGAATTTTGTCTCCATAGAATCAAAAATTCTACTTTCTTGAAAGGATTGCTTTTAAGAATAATAGATGCACAGATCCAAAATTGCTTCAGTGAACCACCTTTCAACACATTAAATTTTCAATATAAGTATGATTATAGATTAAGGCAATTGATGTTATAGAAAAAAATAAAGGATCAAACTTATATCAGCTGGGATCCAGTAAGGATATAGTAATTATTCTAACAAGTTTAAACAGATAATTCAGTATAGGGGCTTGATGACACAAGTGACGTAAAAACCTACAAATCAAAAAGAGAATGGGGATGCAGCACAATTTGAAAGTGAAAGTGTTACTCACTCAGTCATGTCAGATTCTTTGTGACTCCATGGACTGTAGCCCACCAGGCTCACTGTAACCTGCCAGGCTCCTTTGTCCATGGAGTCCTCCAGAGAAGAATACTGGGGTGGGTAGCCATTCCCTTCTCCAGGGGATCTTCCCAACCCAAGGATCTAACCTGGGTCTCCCTCACTGTGGGCAGATTCTTTACTATCTGAGCCACCAGGGAAGCCCAGTTTAGTAACACTTCACAGGTGGCCCTGTGCTGTGCTGTGCTTAGTCACTCAGTCGTGTCTGACTCTTTGCATCCCGATGGACTGCAACTGGCCAGCCTCCTGTATCCATGGGGATTCTCCAGGCAAGAATACTGGAGTGTGTTGCCATGCCCTCAGGAATTTTCCTACCCCAGGGATCGAAACCAGGTCTCCCGCATTGCATGCCAGATGGCACTAGTGAAGTGGTAAAGAACCCACCTGCCAAATGCAGGAGACATAAGAGATGCGGCTTCAATCCCTGGTCTAGAAGATGCCCTGGAGAAGGTCATGGCAACCCACTCCAGTATTCCTGCCTGGAGAATCCCATGGACACAGAAGCCTGGAGGGCTAGAGTCCAAACGGTCATAAAGAGTCAGACATGACTGAAGAGACTTAGCATGCACACACACGCAACTAAGCTACCATTCCTGAGCCCCAAAAGAAAAGGATTGTATCAAATCCCAGGGAGCTGTCCAGCAGATAGCCTGACAAGAGCTTCAACTACCCAGATATGCAGACACTGCCCACAGATATTCCATGGCAGAGCAAGAGAGGAACAAAGACCCTAATTTCTATCTGCCTGGGAAAGGTTCTTTGCTGAATATGTCAAATGCATCTGAGATTAAATAGAAAAGGAACAGCTCAGATAAATAGCTTTATATGTATTCTTTATAAAGTTATCTTCATGAAAGATTCCAAGCTCACTCAAATGATGCTATTGCACAGTATATTTTTACATTTCCATTTGTAGAGATTTTACTACTTTCAGAAGAAAATCTGTCTTCCCCAGAGCCCATGAATAGCATAAGTTCACTTATGTCCTGGCTTACTGTTATAATTACTGCACACGACAACATGCCTGTAATTTGCCTGTGCTGCAAAATGTGAATCACCAGATGCTGATTGCTAGGAAATGAGATCTGTCTGTGCTAGCAAGTTTTAAGAGCTTTCCCATTAAGGAAGTGAAGGATGATGTAGTTCTGAGTGTATATATTATCATAAAACTCATTTTGTGATAGCCCAATAGGAATTCTGAACACTCTTTATTATTTTTAAACGATTAACCTTTAATGGGGCTGTATATCAAGAGTTTTAAGTCCAGTTAGTGGTAGCATAGAGAGTTAAGATTTATCGAGTACCTACTATGAGCTGAGCACTATATAGGAACTTTGTAAACATTACCTTACAGTGTTATGAGATAGGTATTCTGTTTAATGTGATCTAATATCCATTGTCTCTTCCCTACAAATCTGTATCACAAATATTTTGAACTCACCTGTGGCTTTATTTTAGGTGACTTAAACTTATTTGTCTCCTTTTCCCACTTTTAGTTCATTCATTTGTGTATTTTTGTGAGCAACTTTTATACTTTGAGGGAACAAGACAAGCTTTATGTAAATAAATACCTTTTAATTGAAATAGAATTGTGGATTCTATGTTAAACTGTGAATTTAGAATATAGACTATTGTACTAAGCATTGTTCTCTGATGCTAACTACCAGACAGAGACTGACTGTGGGATATTTTTGTGTTTCTCCAATTAAGCTAATTTGAATCTATATCCAATGATACACCACACATACATTTCTGTAGTAGTAACCAATTTTTCTTTTGTTTTTGATCTTTGTAAGTATACATGCCTTTTTTTTTTTTTAATGTGCTTTTCCAACATGCTTTTTTCTGGGTCCTTGCTTAAGAATGAGATTTGATTGACTTTAATGTTACAGTCTTTTTCATTTCACTGTAACACTTTTAGTTTGAAAAGACTCTGTTCCTAACTACTAAGAAGGATTAACAAAGATTAAGTTTATTAATTTTTTCCATATTTTTTGTTTTGCCATAACTTTCCTGTAATTCTATTGCATCCTTCAGTCTATGAAACAATAAATACAAGTTGTAGGATAAAAGAATCTTCTGAATACCACCGGGATATTTCATACCACAGAAGTCTGACAATTCTGACAACTCCCCTCACATAGTTTTTAATAAAGTAGGTCTCTAATTTTCATCTTCTTTTGTCTTAGAAAAACAAGTTTGTTAGTAATGTCAGCATGGTCTCTCAACAATTCTTGTCAGTGAAAAATGTTTGTCTGTTGCTAGTAACACTAAAAATCATTCACTGGGGACCTATGCAGATGACAATGAGATTTACTGCCTGAGTCTTAACAATTAGTTTACTTGTTAAAATAACTTGGCTTGGGAGCATGCTAACAAACAAACAACTTCTGAGAGCTATTTTGCTTTGGTAATTTTGTGTTGTTAAAATCATGTGGAGAAGCAGGCATTTCTGCAACCTATGGAACAATGAGATAGCATGTGTAAAGCTAAGCTGATACCTTGAGGTAATTCTCCTTTGTGAACTAACAATATTCAGTAATCAGCTATAGCGAATGTGTCTCCATGATAATATATTCTTGTCTTGAACACAGTAATTTTTTTTCTGTTAACATATTCCTTTCAGCACTTATATCTCAACCTACCACTCAATTATATATGCATGGGTTCATGTTTTCACATTGTGTATTGTATTCACACCTTCTTCTACACTTGTAACACTTAATCCAACAGTGTATTATTTATCTCTGTCAAGCATGGTGTTCATACGGATACAGGCTTATCTAAGAACTTCCCAAACACCACATAATCACAAGTCAATGAATCCAGTGGTTTTTGTATACATCTGACAAAATTACTGTTCATTTCAATGGAAGGAAATGTCAATCAAACAGCTTTTTAAAAATCTAATTGAGTATGTGATTGACTTCTCCATTGAGCTTGGTCAAAATACCGCTCAATGGAAAGAGAATTGTGGAGACAAATATACTAAAATAGTCCATTTGGAAAAGCATTTTTCAATTGGCAGGTGAAGCTCCTCTTTGCAGATACTCAGTGCAAGGCCATAGTCTGGTATGTCCATGTGACTGAGGTCTTGTTTTTGAACTTAGTATGCTCTGCCTATTTAAAAATTTACAGCTGGATATCGACCAATATGACATCTTGATGAGAGGAGAGATTGCGCTACTCTCTCCTTCATGCTTCCCATGTTAGTCTTTTCACAGTCAGGAGACCTGGGACTCTGCAGTTTCAAAGTTGAATGTCTTAGTGGCTTCTTTGAAACATGACACTGACTTGTTTTCCTTAAAGTACGAAATAGACCCAGGGATACTTACCCTGCGGTTAAGTTCAAGGTCAAGCCCATGCTGCTTGCCACATGCTGACCCTAGATGCACCCCAGCTCCCTGGATTCTCCAGCAGACCCTGGAGTGGATTGCCATTTCCTTCTCCATGCATGAAAGTGGGGAAGTCGCTCAGTCGTGTCCGACTCTTCATGACCCCATGAACTGCAGCCCACCAGGCTCCTCCATCCATGCAATTTTCCAGGCAAGAGTACTGGAGTGGGTTGCCATTGCCTTCTCCGGCTTGCCACATAACACACCAATAAACTGAGAGACAGGTGGGGCAAGAAATTGCGACTTTATTTGCAAAGCCAGCAGACCAAGAAGATGATGGACTAGTGTCCCAAATAACCATCTTATCCAAATTAGAAATCAGGTTTTTGGTTTTTGTTCTTTTAATACTGAAAGGGGAGGGAGTGTGACTTTGGTATAGGAATCCTTTGCTCTTGAAGCTGTCCAAGTATTAGATCTGGTCACAATGTTCCAGTAAACCTCCTACAAGACTGTTATTTTCCATTCTGCAACTTTGTATAAGGGTCAGATCCTTGAGAATGGGCTATCATGTTTATTTCATGCTCTAACCAGCATTCTTTTACAAAGGTGCAGAACCAGCCTGACTAAGCACAGGCAACAGATCACAAGGGTTGGAGCTAAAGGAATAGACCTAATATGGAGTTAGGTTTTTTCCTTCTCTGTTACACCATCTCTTCCTGTCTTTGGACAAACACTACTGTGGCAACTCATGGTGGTTCTTACAAGTTCTTAGAGCTTACATTTTTTTAACCTCATGAAAGTAAAATTTCTAGAACTTTTGGTAATATATCATCACCAAAATTGAATGAAGGAAGAAAATAACTTATCTGTGTAATTTAGTAATATTCTTCTTCTTTCTAATTGAGGATTAAATCTTTTGTAACCTCCTTAAACTTTTGTTACCTTTCTCATTTAAAGTGACAAGTTAAATGCTAATGCAATTGATAGGGGTGAGCAACTGGTCAATGACCAGCCTGATCAGACTGCATAATGTAGCTGAAATTGCTAAAATATGCAGGCCCATTGTAATTTTGACAGAAAACAGTTTTCTACAGGCCTTTATATCTCCCTAGGTGATATTAAAAGCCAAGAATGTTTTAAGTACCACATTTCTTTCAAAGAAAGTTGGGAGAATTCAGCAACCTTAACTTCAAGCTAAAAATAGGTGCATAAATTTCTAAGTATCATGAGATTTTTACCTGTGTCTATTTTGAATGGAAAATTTGATGGTAAATTATGTTGAAAACATGAATACAGCCCCAATTGGGATGTCTTATGCTATGTTCCATGTCACCAAAATAGTTAACTTGACTTAACTACAGTTTCAGCTCTCCCCAAAATGGAATCTTAAGCCAGTCATTCAGGAATTGCCTGATCAGTACTAATTAGGTAGTCTTCCTGATAGACCCCTGCCATGCCCTAAGGAACAGTAAAACTTGCAGTCACCACTCACCTATTTTGTCTCCTGTAGGTTCTTTGTTCCTGCTCCCTTAGGCTTGTAAAACTTTTTCATTTTATCCATCTCATGGGAGCTCTTTTTTATCTGTTAGATTGAATGCTGCCTCACTCAAATAGATTTTTGCTTAAATAAGGCCTTAAAATTTTAATATAAACTCAGTTTATCTTTTAACAAATATAATACTACAGTTAAAGATCCTTGTCCTCTTTGCACCCACAATCAAAATGTAAGTTATGGTAACTAAGAGACTGCTTTTTCCACTTAGCTCTAGGTTTTCTAAGGCAAAATGAATTAGACGTTTTTAGTAGTTATTTGATGTAGGCACAGGCAGTGGGAGTGGGGGAAGATTGCATGCAAATTAGTGTGGGTCATTTAAAGACCTACATTAACATTTATTTCAATAACTTTTGTTACTGAAAGTTATTGAAATAAATGTTGGTGGATCCAGGATGTATGTAAATGGTTGGCATGATGAATGTACATCTGTTAGCATTTGATACCTGAAAGCTCATTTTGGGGGGCTATATCCTTTTTATATGTATTTGATGACCCTTGTTTTTTGCAGTATTGAACTAGATTGCTGTTAGCCTATATTGTACTTTTGTACATAAAGGAAAAAAGGCCCCACTTCTGGTATATTCAGAATTTGCAGGAACCAGTACAAAATGAAAATGTGGAGTTTTTTTTTAAATTATTAATAATTTCAAGACAATGACATGGAACATTAAACCAAGCGCAGAACCCTTCTAAGTTCGGGTCTGTCCAACTGTTTAGGCTACATGCCCATGAAACTGGCCTTTTGTCAGTGCAGAAAAAGCTAGATTTTTAATCACATTTGTCCTTTCATGGCCAGATACTATCATTCAGGAAGAAAGTAGGGCCTTGTTAACGAGGCTGTGATGAATTCTCTCATCAATAAGAATGTGCACGCGTGCATGCATGCTAAGTCGCTTTAGTTGTGTCCGACTCTGTACAACCCAGTGGTCTGTATCCCACCATGTTCTTCTGATACTAATGCCAGTTCATACTTTTAGATGGAATCTTTTTCTGGATAGTACTGGATGTAGGTTGGTAAGTGGTGAATGCGGCACTAAATAACTTTTCTTGCTCCTTCAGTTAAGCACCTAGTCAAAATTAAGAATGGTCCATTTATTTGTGATCCGTTTTCATTTCTTAGTCATAAAGTAAGGGATAGTATACTTTAGTAGATTAGATGTGAGAAATATCTGAGTGTGAATTCAGACTACATCAGTTCTTAGTTGGAAATATTTAGCCAGCTTATTTACATCATTAAGTTCCTCATCTGTAAAATGGGGAAAATATCTACACCCTAGAAAGTACAATTTTAACATGAAAAAAATTCTCTTGCTTTTTCAATGATCCTCTCATTCACTAAGTAATATCTCTGATTATGATAAAATAAGATCAGGTTTTTTTCTGTTAGTGACAAAAAATGTGTATTAATGACTATGATCTTTGATTAAGAACATCTTAAATTATCATAAATGATATCTTATAAATCTGAAATATAATCTAAAAGTAAGTTAGAATCCTTTTTAGTGGGAGAAAAGTTATGAAATCAGTGTGATAATATCAAACCTAAAATAATGGCATAAAGATTTTCTTTAATAATACTCTAATGGAAGTGTAAGTGGAAATTTTAATCATTTCCTCTGTGTGTGTGTTTTATAGATTTTTTTTTTGTTAAAATTGTGCATTTATTTATTTAGATGACCAATAATTTAAATATACATCACCAAGGAAATTATGAGATGAATGAACAATTCAGTCAAAGGCAAATAACTAGTGCTCTATGGAAAGAAAGCAAGAATTTAATCTGGAAAACTTTGAGTGTTAATCAGTTAAAATATTTACATTGTGCAAAATGATTTCCATACCAATGGGAATTTGGAGGTCTCAAAACAATTCTAACATTTCATCTCATTTCCTAATATATATCATGTTGATGAGAGGCCAAAATTTCTTGTGATATCAAAAGATATAAATATCAATCGATTATATTTTGCCAGCAAAACACATTTTAGAAGAGCTGGTATATTGGATATAGCACAGGATTTGGATCCAAACAGACCTTGTTCAACTTCCAGTTACCAACATTAAATAATATTTCGTAACTTGGCAACTCATTGAAACTTGCTGACCCTAGATTCTTTATTTTAAAAATTAGGGTACTAACCCCCATTTTACAAAAATAGAGAATGGAGTGTGATATATGTAAGTGACCTTCCAATATGGTTCTTTCTTAATTGATTACTATTGATAGTTATTAACATGAATAATACTTGTTAAAACACATATTTTTATATTTTCATCTTAGTTTTCTTTGTGAGTGGTTCAGTTCAGTTCATTTGATCAGTCATGTCCGACTCTTTGTGACCCCATGAATTGCAGCACGCCAGGCCTCCCTGTCCATCACCAACTCCTGGAGTTCACCCAAACTCATGTCCATTGAGTCGGTGATGCCATCTAACCATCTCATCCTCTGTCATCCCCTTCTTCTCCTGACCTCAATCTTTCCCAGCATCAGGGTCTTTCCAAATGAGTCAGCTCTTCTCATCAGGTTCCATAGTAAAATGCTTTGCTTTCTTCAAAACCAACAACAAAACTTTGACTGGTTAGCTCCATAGGAAAGAACTGCTAGAAAAAGATATATTCTATTCAACAATTAAGCACTCTCTTTTAGATCAGGATTGAAAATTCAGATGCCTATAAAACAAGACAGAGCATGCCCTGGAATATTTTCTTATGAAATATGGCACTATATTTTTTTGAACGAGACACACATTGTCTGCATGTGAAACTTAGACAAGTATTTTCCATTTCACCAAAATACATTCTCCTCTGTTTTTGTAAATTCAGAGACTTCTTTCTTACATTTAACAGTTAGACTCAAAAGTATTTTTTCTCTTAACTCTAAGCGAAAACAACTATATAAGTATAATGATAAATAACCAGATTTATTATAACTATCTCAGTGTGAGGCATCAACGTGATATAGCAGTGACCATTACAAATGGAAAAGTTTATTCCCCATCCAAAAGGACAGCTACAGTTTACCCTTACCTAGTAGTGGTAACTAGTAGTTACTAGTTACTACTAGTAGTAGTTACTAGTAGTGGGATATGGCCCAATATTGCTAGATGATTTTATCTTTCAAGAAGGCTTAAAATTCCATTTCTTGTGAAAGTTAAAAAACTGGACACTATTGCGTATTTTGGCATGACTACTAGCATTATGTAGACAAAGCCAAACATTTCATGGACTGATTGCACATAATAGTTCACCATTTTACATTACCTGCTGTAAGTAGGTAGCATATCTTTGTTAAGAGATCTGTAATTAAACCTCCTGAAAGTATGACTGCATAGCCAGTTGGTTGGACTAATAGTCCAGCAACCATTGCTACCTATAGGATGGAGTAGGAATGAAAATTTTAGTATATACTTTATTTCTGGATAGAGACCCTAGCATAAGTACATCAATTCTCAACTATATTGAGAAAAATAGTTAATGATTATTGGATAACTGAAAAGACTTAGAGACCTATGACCCACTTACTACCAGTTCCATTGCAAATCTGTCTTTTTAATTCATTACAAGCTCCTCCATATGCTACCCTCACTTTCAAAATTAGAAACAGGTGAAAAAAAAATGGAGGAGTCCAAATATAGCACCAGTTACTTTCTGATAATAGTTTTGACTTGCTTTCCTAATTAGCCTGACTATATCTAGGTTTCTGTGATTAACTGACTGGCTAAAATTAGTCAAAATAGTAGTGATTAATGCATCCTTTCGGCCTTTCCTGATCACAAGGAATAAAAATAATACCTGCTTTCATTTCTGATAAAAATGAAGCTGTCTTGCAAAGATACATGATGAGGTAAGGAAGACAAGAATGGGCTTCAGCAGCCAAGAAGTAATGCTGGACAGAGGAACAGAATGTTGTTCTTGTGGTTCAGAAAGAAAGGTCTATCAGCACCACTGGTGAGTCAGCACCTCTTTTAGCATTTGCCTCCTGAAACAGGTCTTCAGGTCTCCTCCCTAGGGTTATGCTAACCCTGTTAGTGTCTCTACTTTACTCTCAATACGTTTATATGTTATTATTGAATTTTTCTATGTTTTTCTTTCTGTCTCTTTAATTACTACTGCACTACTGGCTTCCAGTGACCCATAACTTCCACTTGTTTCATGGTTTTAGCTGCTTACCCCTTCACTCAAACTCCTACAGAGGGACGATCTTATGGAGCCTGTCAATCACCATCCAATTTATATGGTGGTGTTCTCGGTAGAGTTTTTCAGATCAGTCTTGCTTATCCTGCATCCCACCAATCTGTGGACAGATACCTCAAGAGCAGGTCTCCATTTTGGTCTAATGGTTTGTTGCCAAGGCTGGTGGGGTCACATGGTGTGAAGTGCAGATACTCATCTATAAGGAAGTCCTCCCAGGATCGATGAGATCATGACAGAACTTCTGAGGCTTCTCAGAAAGATATACTCTAGTTTGTAGCATCCTGGGTGCCCAGAACAAATAATGAACTTACCCCTATACCCTCAGCATAACTACAGATTGCCAAAAATATTCAATAATTCAAACACAACTTCAACTCAGTAAAACAATGTATTATTCAGTGTTCAGTTCAGGAGTCATATGACTTCTAAATTTAAAGGGGTTCACAAAATCTGTTCTGCCCTTAAGTTTTTGAGAATTTTTGATGCTGAAATATTATTAAAGTTTTGTAAAGTTTTAAGACAGGGTTATACAGTTTCAAACTGCATTCCACAAAGCTCATACACATGAAAGTGCACTGATAGCCTGAACTTGGCAAGTCTGAAACTGCTTGTGCCCATAATTCTGAAAACTGGATTAGTAAAATATCACATCAGCTATTGGGAGGGGTTTATATAAAGTTTGCTTTCTGATTGATAGGTAACTGCAGTATCTGTCCTGAATGGTTGATTTCTAATTAGCTATAAAATTCTAGAGCTAGGGAATTAATTATGCAAAGATTGAGATAGAGTATTGTTTGAAATAGACAATAGAACTTGAGGATAAATAATGCCTCTCAAGCATTCATTTCTCCATTTTGGTCTATGTCTATACCTACAAGTTTCTATTTCTTTCAATGTGATGTGGAGTTCAGGGGTCTGAAATAATATTTTAAATTCTGAACCTTTATATTTGTGAAGCCATCTGATTTCTTATTCAAATCCAAAATCCTATGTTGATAATGAGGTCCATTTCCCCCTTTAGAAGGGGAGTTGCTTCTCATATATTTCCGTTGCTTCTCACATATTTAGGTCACGTGCACACATGTGCACTTAATGCACACCATACAAGAAGCAAAAAATTGAAATTTTCTGATTACAAATGATTATTCCTTAAAATAATTTTTTTTTGACTCAAATGTTACTCTAGTAAGTTTCTGTATTGAAACTCGTCTATGATTCTTAGGAAGCTTAGCAAAAAGTTATAGTTAGGGAAAAGAAAGAACAAAAGAACTGTCATTTTGTGATCTCTATAGGCTATATTAACATAAACCAATATTAACAGAAGGGCTACTGACTTTTCATGTATTTTTCTTCCACTTTACTTTGATCTTCAGTCAACTTTGAACATAATAAAAATGATCAATTTTGTGTAAAGCCTAAAACTCCAAGAGAACTTTTTATTTTGATTTTTCCTTCTAAAAAATTGCTGTAACAAATATATGAAATCAAATATGCTAACAGATTTTTAAATACATTTTTAACTTGAAGGCCATTATTGTATAGCAGTGATGTTGTTGAACAAGCTTTTCATTTTGTATCACTTCAACTTTATACCCATTGAATATAAAATTCTGATATCTCACTCCCCTCTTCACTGAGCAACCACCATCTACTTTATGCTTTGATAACTTCGACTGCTTGAGATAGCTCATAATCATGCAGTATTTATTCTGCTGTGATTGGCTTACTTTCCTTAGCATAATGTCTTCAAGCTTCATCCATGATGTAGCATATTACTGAAGTTCTATATTTTATGCTTGAATAATATTCCACTGTAAATGTGTATAAATCATACTTTTAATCTGTTTATCCATTGTAGGACATTTAGTATGTCAACTTCTTGGTTCTTGGGAATAATGCTGCAACGCACATGGGAGAACAGATATCTCTTTTAGAACCTGCTTATATTTTTTGGACAGATAACCAGAGATGAGATTGTTGGATCATATGGTAGTTCTATTTTTAATTTTTTGATGAACCTTTATGTCGTGCTTCATTGTGCCTGCACTATTTCATATTCCAAAGAACATTGCACAAGAATTACAGTATCTCCACAGCCAACCCTTACTTCTTGTTTTTGTTTTGTTTTGTTTTAATAAACAGACAAGCATCTTAAAGGATGGGTTGTAATATCTCATTCTGCTTTTTTGATTTACATTTCCCTGGTCTATTCATATATCTGTTGGCTGTTTGGATGCCTTCTTTGGAAAAATGTCTACTTTTTTCCCCACTTTTAATGGATTATATTTTTGTTAGTGTGGTCTAAGAATTTATTATGTGTTTGAATATTAACTCCTTATTAGATATATGACTTGCTAATATTTTCTCCTACTCTGCTAGTTATGTTTTCACTCTATTGTTTTCTTTGCTGTAAAGAATATGTTAGTCTGGTGCAGTTCCACTTGGCTATTTTTGCTTCTATTGATTGTGATTTTGATGTCATATAAAGGAAATCACTCCCAAGAGCAATGTCACAAAGCTTTTCTCCTATGTCTCCTTTTATTAGGTTTTGAGTTGGTTCAATTTTGTGTAGGGTTTAATTTAAAAAACCAACTTCACTCTTTTGTTTGTGGATGTCCAGTTTTCCCAATAATATTTGTTGACAAGACTGTTTTTCACTTTTGAGCATTCATGCCACCATTGTCAAAGATTCAGTTCAGTTCAGTCACTCAGTCGTGTCCGACTCTTTGCAACCCCATGAATCATAGCACGCCAGGCCTCCCTGTCCATCACCAACTCCCGGAGTTCACTCAAACTCACGTCCATTGAGTCAGTGACACCATCCAGCCATCTCATCCTCGGTCGTCCCCTTCTCCTCCTGCCCCCAATCCCTCCCAGCGTCAGAGTCTTTTCCAATGAGTCAACTCTTTGCATGAGGTGGCCAAAGTTCTGTATATACATAGGACTGTTTGGGAACTCTCTCTTCTCTTCTGTTTATACAAATGTCAGTCTTAATGCAATGCAAGACATGAATTATTGTAACTTTATAATATGTTTTGAAATAAAGAAGTGTGAGATTTCCAGCTTTGTCTTCCTTTTCATGGTCATTCTGTTGTTTGTTTGTTTGTTTTTTCTGTAGTTCCATGTGAATTTTAGGATGAACTATACTATTTCTATAAAAGATACCATTAAGGTTTTGATAGGAGTTGAATTGAATCTGTAAATCACTTCAGAAAGTAAGGACCATCTTTTTAACAATATAAAGTTTTCTAATCCATCAACATGGAACATCTTTCCATTGATTTGTATCTTTCATTTTTTCAGCATTTTATAGCTTTCAGTGTACAGGTCTTTTGCTTGCTTGGTTAAGGTTATTCTGAAGCATCTTACTATTTATAATGCTATTGTATAAGAAATTGTTTTCTGAATTTACTTTCCAGATTATTGTTAGTGTACAGGCATGTAAATGATTTTTGTTAATTTTTTAGGATGCAACTTTGCTGAATTTATTTTTAACAATTTTCTGTTTTGTTGTGGAATCTTTAGAGTTTATATACATAAGTTATATCAGCTCTAAATAGAGATAACTTACTTCTTCCTTTCTGATTTGGGTGTCTTTTGTCTCTCTTTCTGACCTAATTCCTCTGGCTAGAGTATCTATTACTATATTGAATGGAAATGATGAGAGTCATGGTTATTGCTTTGTTGTTGATCTTAAAAGCTTTCAAGGTTTTATTGTTGGATATAATGTTAGGTTTGGGTTTTTTTAATATGACCTTAATTATTTGAGGTACTTTTCTTCTCTTCCCAGTTTTATGTTTTTTAATCATAATCATAAAGTGATATTGAATGCTGTCAAATGCTTTAATACATCTATTGATAATATCATAAAGTTTTATTCTTTTTCTCTGTCAACTTGGTGTAACACATTGGTTAATAATTATATGTTGCACTATCCTTGCATTCCAGGGATAAATCCAAGTTGATCATGTTTTATGATCATTTACTGCGCTCTTAAATTGAGTTTGCTGTATTAGGTTGAGGATTGTTGCATTAATGTTCGTAAGGAATATTGCTTTGGAGTTTTATTTTCTTATACTATCTTTGTTTGGCTCTGGCATCAAGGTAATATTGGCCTCATAAGTTTGGGAATGTTCCCTCCTCTATTATTTTGGAAGAGTTTAAGAAGGAATGACATTAATTTTTCTTTGAATGTTTGCTGGACTTCACCAATGAAGCCATCCAGCCCTGGCTTTTCTTTGTTTGCTGCCGCTGCTGCTGTCACTTCCGGCGTATCCAACTCTGTGCGACCCCATAGACGGCAGCCCACCAGGCTCCCCCGTCCCTGGGATTCTCCAGGCAAGAACACTGGAGTGGGTTGCCATTTCCTTCTCCAATGCAGGAAAGTGAAAAGGGAAAGGGAAGTCGCTCAGTCGTGACCGACTCTTCACAACCCCATGGACTGCAGCCCACCAGGCTCCTCCATCCATGGGATTTTCCAGGCAAGAGTACTGGAGTGGGGTGCCAGTGCCTTCTCCATTTCTTTGTTTAGAGATTGCTAATTAGCGGTTCAATCTCCTTAGTAGAACTATTCGGTTTTCTCTTCTTTGTGGTTCAGTCTTCATAGGTTCTGTTTCTAGATATTCATCCATTTCTTCTATATTTTTTAATGTATCACCATAAAATCATTTATAGCAGTCACTTGTAATCCTTTTTACTACTGTGGCATGAGCTATGATAGCTTCCCTTTGATTTCTGATTTTGTTTATTGGAATTTTTACGTTTTTCTTCATCTATCTAAAGATAGGTCAGTTTTGTTCATCTTTTCATAAAAATCAGCTCTTTTCTCAGTTTTTATAATTCTCTAATTTGCTTGTTCCTGTCTCAATCTTTATTATTTCCTTCCTTCCACTAACTTAGGAATGTTTTTAAATCATATCCGTAGGTATACTCCTGGCTTTCTAAACTCTATAACAACTTCATAGTTTTTTCATACTTTCTCAAACTCTTTCCAAAGTCACAACAATTCACTGAGCCTTTAGTATCTTTCTAGTGTACCTCCTTTTTACTTGAAAAGTCAGTCATATTCTGTTACCTCAAACCAAGAACCATGATATTTTTGAACAACTGCAAATTAGATCTTTACCTGTATTAAACTCTGTTGTTGAGGTAGATTGATGACATTAATGGCTCAATTCTTTGCTTCCCATTGTATACACATCCTTTGTAATGTAATCCTAGAGTTATTCTCCAAAAGAGTACATTCCCTACCACAAGAAATTTATTTTGCCTAGTGGTATTCGATGGAAGTGACGGTGTGCCAGTTCCAAACCTAGGCATCAGGAGACTTTGAGTGCTTCTATTTGGTTTCCTGACTTCTGAGAACATTTCCAGAGCTTCTGCTGATCCCGTGTGATAGATGGCAGGTACATGGAACAGAACTGAGTCACCTGAAATTCAGCCCAGATGAGGTCCCTACATGAGCCCAGGCTACATCAGCTAAATGCCTTAAACATAAGAAAGTAAATTCTTATTGTGATATGCCAAAACATGTTGTCATCTTACACAGCAAAAATAACCAATTCAGTTATATTGTGTTATTCACCCCAAATTTTGAAATGAGATACCAAGGCTTGAAAAAATTAAGCAGTTGTTACATAAAAGTTAAATCACTGATAAATAGAAGAACCAGGATTAAAAATTGACTTTGAGTGCTAAAAAGTACATGGTATTCCACTATTCTATGAGAAATCTAATGTAGCAGTATTTTTACATGTTCACTAGCCAACATTTAGAATGGTATCCAGCAAGAGATATTAAATTTATCTTTTTATGATTTGAGGTCTTTTCTGTGGCTATGAATCTAAGCAGCTCCTCTTTTATTCATGCTATAAATAAGAAACAACTATAGGAAATATCTGATTTTGACTTTTTATCAGACATAGCTTTCAATCTTGGCTTTAAAGTTGTGTATGACACATCATTGAGCATTACTGCCTCAAATAGCGTGATGCTTGAAATGAATAGTACTACTATGGAGACAGTTATTTGCTTACAAAGATCGATTGCTAGGTAGATACAATATTTTCCCACATAGGAAAATATAGTTCATAATTTTACCACCATGAAAATCTATTAAACTTTGCAAAACAACCAAGGAAGAAGAATAATTTTTAAAAATCAATCTATATTAAAAAGGTAAAATAATACTAGTGAATAAAAGTGTTTCCAACTAAAATGTCTCTTTAAAGACGACTGTTAACATTTTCTTTTGTTTTACCCAAGAAAAAATCATATTCATTTATTGCAATATACCACATACCTACATAGGCTTTTTCCCATCAACTATTTTCAGCAGACCCATAGTGAGGAACATAGTTATTTCCATTTTTAAAATATTTGTCAACATATCTTTGAATACTTATATAATGATTTATTTGCAGGGCAGTGCCAAGCTGAGTTAATAATAAAATGAAAGTTTTGCTAAATAGTGTCAAAATTGTTTCCTAGTAATTTGCCCCAATTTATGCTCATACACATACAAAATTTACTCCAATTAGCAATGCTCTACACACACATGCAAACACACAAACACACACACAAACACAAAAAAATTCCTCATCCTTGGCAACCCTAGATTTTGATAGATTTTTTAAAAGAAGTTTTTTGGTCATATTTCACCTCAAAACAGTAGCAATTACCCATCCCAGGCCTCCAGTTCTGTGGCAGATAGCTGTGCCTGCATTACAAGAGGAGCTAACACCGAACTTTAGAAGTCAAGGTGGGCAAAAAGGAACCTGTGTTCCCAATACTGGGGAACTGTACTCTAGTTTCTTTTTGCTGCTTCAGATCACAGAGGCACAGAAAGGTTGGCAGTCGTCATTGTTGCTTCTTAACCCATTGATGCAAATCCATGCCCCTCTAGGTGAATGTCTTCAGAAGACTTAAAGAGCCAGTACTTTTTCATTTCCCCTCATTTTTCTTTTTTCTCACTTTCGAGAGCTGGATATTAAGACTAAGATATTCAAATGAAACTGCATATATAGGAGAAATTAAAAGTCTCTGTGCACGGCCAGGGGAAGGCAGAGTAGAAGACCTACATATGTTTTAAGTTTATACCTTAATTTGACCTTTGGCACCGAAACGGTATATACCAATTAAATAAAAGCAAAAACAGAAAACTGTGGGGAAGACTAAGAACCTAACTTCCAAATTTATCACACTCTTAGATTTAAATATACAGTTTAAAAAAAAAACACACACACAAGACAAGAAACAGAAAAGGATGACTTACTCAGAGGAAAAAACTAATCAACAAAAACTGCCCCTGAGAAAGACTTGGGGACTTCCCTGGTGACTAAAAATCTGCCTTCCAATGCATGGGGCATAGATTGGATCCCTGGTCTGGGAAGATCCCAAATGCTGCAGAGCAGCTAACCCCACATTCCACAACTAGAGAACCTATGCCCTAGAGCCCATGAGCCACAGCGACTGAACTCGTGTGCCTAGAGTTTGTGCTCAGGAACAAGAGAAGCTGCCACAGTGAGAAGCCTGCATACCTCAATGAAGAGCAGCACCCCCCCACTCACCACAACTAGAGAAAGCCTACATGCAGCAACAAAGGCCAAGCGCAGCCAAAAATAAATAAATTCTGTAGAAAAAAGGAGAGACCTGATGAATGACATGACTACTAAATAAGGCTTTAAGACTATTGTTGTAAAGATCTTCAAAGCACGAAGGAAAACACAGAGAAAGTCAGGAAAACCAGATAGGAAAAAAATGGAAGCATCCTTAAAAAGATAGAAAACCTAGAAAGAAACCAAAAGGAAATTCAGAAGCTGAAAACTATAACAATTGAAATTTACAAAGTCACTAGAGAGGATTCAAAGGCAGATTTGTGCAGACAGAAGAATGAACCACTAAACCTGAAGGTAGAATGATGAAAAATAATTAAGTCAGAGGAACAGAAAGAAAAAAGGTTGAAGAAAAAGGAACAAAGCCCAGAAGAGTCTTTTAAAATATAAAAAAGTTACAAGGATATTCTTTATTAATAAAATATTCAATAGCTCAATAAAATACAATAATTGCAAATATTTTACATAGCCAATAATATACCATCAAAATATATGATACAGAATTTGACAAAATTGAAGAAATAGACAATCACTCAATAGTTGGAGACTTCAATACTCCACTCTCAATGGGTACAATAACTGATAGAACAATGGATAGAAAATAGGAAAATAAAAGAACTTGAACAACGCAATAATCTAACTAGATCTGACTAGACATCTATAGCACGCTGCTGGTGCTGCTGCCGAGTCGCTTCAGTTGTGTCCAACTCTGTGTGACCCCATAGACGGCAGCCCACCAGGCTCGCCAGTCCCTGGGATTCTCCAGGCAAGAACACTGGAGTGGGTTGCCATTTCCTTCTCCAATGCATGGAAGTGAACAGTGAAAGTGAAGGCGTTCAGTTGTGTCTGACTTTTCGTGACCCCATGGACTGCAGCCCATCAGGCTCCTCCATCCATGGGATTTTCCAGGCAAGAGTACTGGAGTGGGGTGCCATTACCTTCTCCCTATAGCACTCTACTCAACAGTAGTATGCATATTCAAGTGTTCATGGACTGTTTGTTGGGATAGGACATATGTTCGGCTACAAATTGAGATTCAATAGGTTTTAAAAGGAAGATATAATAGAAAGTAGTATTTTCTCTAACAGCAATGGATGAAGTTAGAAATCAGTAACAGAAGGAAACTGGAAAACTTAATGAAAGTCTTGAAAATTAAAAAAACATTCTTAAAAATCCAGTGGATACCTATAAGGAAAAATATCTGGAAAAGAACATCTTACATATATCTGAATCACTTTGATATGCTCCTGAAACTATTACAACATTGTAAATAAACTATAGTTCAGTTTTAAAACATGTTTTAAAAGTCCACTGAATCGAAGAAATCACAAGCAAAATAAAATGATTAGAAAAAATAAAAAGTACAACAAATCAAAACACATCAGTTCAGTTCAGTCATTCAGTCGTGTCTGACTATTTGCATCCCCATGGACTGCAGCACTCCAGGCTTCCCTGTCCATCACCAACTCCCAGAGCTTGCTCAAACTCATGTCCATCGAGTCGGTGATGCCATCCAACCATCTTGTCCTCTGTCATCCCCTTCTCCTCCTGCCTTCAATATTTCCCAGCATCAGGGTTTTTTCAAATGAGTCAGTTCTTCGCATCAGGTGGCCAGAGTATTGGAGTTTCAGCTTCAGTCCTTCCAGTGAATATTTAGGACTGATTTCCTTTAGGATTGACTGGTTGGGTCACCTTGTAGTCTGAGGGACTCTCAAGAGTCTTCTCCAACACCACAGTTCAAAAGCATCAATTCTTCAGTGCTCAGCTTACTTTATAGTCCAACTCTCACATGACTGCTGGAAAAACCATAGCCTTGACTAGGCAAACCTTTGTTGACAAAGTAATGTCTCTGCTTTTTAATATACTATTAAGGAAATGTCAGCCCACTCCAGTATTCTTGCCTGGAGAATCCCATGGACAGAGGAGCCTGGTAGGCTACAGTCCACGGGGTTGCAAAGAGTCGGACATGACTGAGCGATTTCACTTTTTCACTTCTCTTCTAGGTTTTCATAGCTTTTCTTGCAAGGAACAAGCGTCTTTTAATTTCATGACTGTAGTCTCCATCCGCAATGATTTTGGAGCCTCAAAAAATAAAGTCTGACACTCTTTCCATGTTTCTCCATCTATTTGCCATGGAGTGATGGGAGTGGATGCCAAGATCTTAGTTTTCTGAATGATGAGTTTTAAGCCAGCTTTTTACACACTCCTCTTTCACTTTCATCAAGAGGCTCTTTAGTTCCTCTTCAATTTCTGCCATAAGGGTGGTGTCATCTGTATATCTGAGGTTATTGATAATTCTCCTGGCAATCTTGATTCCAGTTTTTGCTTCATCCAGCCTAACATTCCACATGATATACTCTGTATATAGATTAAATAAGCAGGGTGACAATATACAACTTTGACGTACTCCTTTCCCAATTGGGAACCAGTCTGTTGTTCCATGTCCAGTTCTAACTGTTGCTTCTTGACCTGCATACAGATTTCTCAGGAGGCAGGTAAAGTTGTCTGGTATTCCCGTCTCTTGAAGTATTTTCCCGCAGTTTGTTGTGATCCATACAGTCAAAGACTTCGGCATAATCAGTAAAGCAGAGGTAGATGCTTTTCTGGAACTTTCTTGCTTTTTCTGTGATCCAGCGGATGTTGGCAATTTGATCTCTGGTTCCTCTGCCTTTTCTAAATCCAGCTTGAACACCTGGAAGTTCATGGTTCATGCACTATTGAAGCCTGGCTTGGAGAATTTCGAGCATTACTTTGCTAGCATGTGAGATGAGTGTAATTGTGCGATAGTTTGGACATTCTTTGGCATTGCCCATCTTTGGGATTGGAATGAAAACTGACTTTTCCAGTCCTGTGCCCACTGCTGCGTTTTCTGCATTTGCTGGCATATTGAGTGCAGTACTGTAACAGCATCACTTTAAGGATTTGAAATAATTGGACCAAAACACATATAATACAGCAAAGAAATGCTAGTGGGGAAATGTATAGCTATAAGCACTTTCATTAAAAAATATATATATAAGAAACCAACTTTACAACTATGGGACTAGAAAAAGAAGAAACTAAGCCCAAAATTAGTAGCAGGAAGAGAATAATGAAGACTCAAATAGAGATATATGACATAGAGAATAGTAAAGCAATAAAAATATCAATAAGATCAAAAGTTGATCCTTTGAAAAGAAAAACAAAACTGACAAACCTTTAGCTAATTAGATTTTAAAAAAATACTCAAATTACTAAAATCAGAAAGAAAAATAGAGGCATTACTGCTGTTTGGGGGAAAATTAAAAGGTTTATAAGAGTACAGTGGACCCTTGGATCTCTGAGCTTTCTTCTCACAGCTTCAGTTAACACACAGTCAACTGCAGTTTGAAAACATTAAATGGCAAATTTCAGAAATAAGCAATTCATAAGTTTTAAGTGTGTGCATGTCATTATGAATAGAGTAGTGAAATCTTAGAGTGTCGTAGACTGTCCTGTTCCATACTATTTGTGGTTCCAGGCCATCAGCATCGTCATGGCTTAGTGGCTGACAATCACCTGAACAAGATTCTCCTGACATATCCTCAGAAGGTCACTCGTAGCCCCGTGTTGTGTCAGAATGCCTACAATATTGGCTTCATCTTCTCACAGAGGCATTTTGTCATCTCACATTATGACAGGATAGTAATGCTACCTGGCTATTTTAAAAGCTGGGTTGGTTTGTTTGTTTTCCCTTACTAATCTGAAGGAAGTATCCTTAAACTTATAAAGAAATAGTCCTGCGTCTGACATTTCTATATAAAAATTTAAAGTAGAAGGTTTAACATGATTTTGGATCTCAGGGTAATTAAAATTGTTCTGAGGGAAGGGTACAGCTGACGTAAAAAATGGTGGATTAGTGGTAGTCTTATATTTTGAGTGGACTATCCCTTTGTCTCCCAAACTTTGGCTGTTTTTAAACCTATAATTTCTATTCCATTGAGATTACATTATTATTTCAAAATAACTTGCTATATGTAAAATCAAACATTTCTAGATCCCTGCAAACTACAGTCCCAATAAGGCTTTTAAAGTTTTATTTTCCCATAAATTAGATTTGTGATGGTTTTTATTCTGGGAGACTTTTTATTCCTAAAAGATGTTATAAAAATAAATGAGTTGATTTATTAAAAATGCAATGCATATTTTTTATTTTATTCTCATATTGCTCATTTTCCTTAGATTCCTAAATGAGTAATATATTGAATTAATTCTCTGCGTACATTGTTTGATTTTAATTTGTTGAACAGCATTATCCATACATAGTAAAATAAATAATTGCATGTTAGAAAGCTGATTCTAAAATGCATCTAATTTTCAGCATGGCTTGATGTTTATCATCTAGAACATTTGAACCTTCAACACACTCATATTTTTCGAAGGCTTTAGAGTATTTCTACCATTATGCCTGGAAATAACATATTATAATAGAGAACTTAAACTGTCCTAGAAGCCATTAAACTATCTTCACTAAAAATATTTAAATTAACACACTTAAACTCTCACAATTTAAATGAAATTTTAGCTGCTATTATTTAAAATGGGAAGATTCAGTTGTAATGGCATTGCGTAAAACTGATGTTTGATATCTCAAATAATTAAAAAAGAAAAACTTCAAAATGGACCAAAAGCCACTGTTTTACCTATGGATTTTTAATAGCTCATTGCTTTTCAATATTCAGTGATCAGAGATGGTTACTTTCAAGAGTTTCCTTTTTCTATGGATAGGGGAGCCTGGTGGGCTATACAGTCCATGGGGTCAGAAAGAGCTGGACATGACTGAGTGACTAATACTTTCACTTTACACTTTTCCACTTAAAAGGAAGCTGTGTGGGATGTGCATTATTCCTCATATGGAAGTTGAAGAAATCATGTATATAAAACCCAATATAAAATATGTTAAGAGTGTGATACTGTTGACTTAAAAAATAGTCACAATGTTAAATTTGAGAGTTATATTTTATTTGGTGGGAATTTTTAGTACTTCAAGCCAGAGAGACAGCATCTCAAGTAACCCTGAGAGAACTGTTCCCTGAGGCAGGGAGAAGAGTCAGGTTGTACAGAAGTTTGCCACAAAAAGCAGGTAGTCTGAACAGCAGAACAGTATTTTTAATTAAGGAAAACCAGATATCTCAAGTTAAGGAATTTCACCAGTCCAGGTTCAATGCAAGAGACAGGGTGCTCAGGGCTGGTGCACTGGGATGACTCTGATGGGATGGGGAGGGAGGTGGGGGGGGCGGGGTTCAGGATGGGGAACACATGTACACCCATGGGTCATTCATGTCAATGTATGGCAAAACCGACTACAATATTGTAAAGTAATTAGCTTCCAATTAAAATAAATTATTTCTTAAAATTTAGCACATTTTTCTGTGTATGGGAAGACACAAGAGTCTACTCACTGAAATTGTCCTTTTATATGCATCTGGCTTCAACTCTCTGGGGCCAGCATCCTGTGTTTTTTCACAATCCCTATAGCTACACAGTGCTCACCATGGGGAGTGACTGATGGCTGCCTGTTCAGTTCAGTTCAGTCGCTCAGTTGTGTCCAACTCTTTGTGACCCCATGAATTGCAGCATTCCAGGCTTCCCTGTCCATCATCAACTCCCAGAGTTCACTCAGACTCACGTCCATCGAGTCAGTGATGCCATCCAGCCATCTCATCCTCTGTCATCCCCTTGTCCTCCTGTCCCTAATCCCTCTCAGCATCAGGGTCTTTTCCAATGAGTCAACTCTTTGCACGAGGTGGCCAAAGTATTGGAGTTTCAGCTTTAGCATCATTCCTTCCAATGAACACCCAGGACTGATCTCCTTTAGGATGGACTGGTTGGGCCTCCTCGCAATCCAAGGGAATCTCAAAGTCTTCTCCAACACCACAGTTCAAAAGCGTCAATTCTTCAGTGCTCAGCTTTCTTCACAGTCCAACTCTCATATCCATACATGACTACTGGAAAAACCATAGCCTTGACTAGATGGGTTAGCAGGTATTATTCTTCCTGGGTGCCCTTTAGGCTGAGAAATTCACCTTTGGAGGTATGAAATTGCTGATGGCTGTGACACCTTTGTTTATTGGTATGAAATATTCCATATCTTAGTACTTAGAGTCACAAGTTCAGTTCAGTTTAGTCGCTCAGTCATGTCTGACTCTTTGTGACCCCATGGACTGCAGCACGCCAGGCCTCCTTGTCCATCACCAGCTCCTGAATCTTGCTGAAACTCATGTCTATTGAGTCAGTGATGCCATCCAACCATCTCATCCTCTGTTGTCCCCTCCTCCTCCTGCTTTCAGTCTTTCCCAGCATCCGGGTCTTTTCAATGAGTCGGTTCTTCACATCAGGTGGTCAAAGTATTAAAGAGTTTCAGCTTCAACATCAGTCCTTCCAATGAATATTCTGGACTGATGTCCTTTAGAATTGACTGATTTGATCTCCTTACAGTCCAAGGGACTCTCAGGAATCTTCTCCAACAGCACAGTTCAAAATCATCAATTATTCAGTGCTCAGCTTACTTTATAGTACAACTCTCACATCCATACATGACCACTGGAAAAACCATAGCCTTGACTAGACAGACCTTTGTTGGAAAAGTAATGTCTCTGCCTTTTAATATTCTGTCTAGGTTGGTCATAGCTTTTCTTCCAAGGAATAAACGTCTTTTAATTTCATGGCTGCAATCATGATCTGCAGTGATTTTGGAGCCCAAAAAAATAGTCTGTCACTATTTCCATTCTTTCCCCATCTATGTGCCATGGAGTCATGCCATGGACCAGATGTCATGATCTTTGTTTTCTGAATGTTGAGTTTTAAGCCAAATTTTCACTCTCCTCTTGCACTTTCATCAAGAGACTCTTTAGTTCTTTGCTTTCTGCCATAAGGGTGGTGTCAACTGCATTTCTGAGGTTGTTGATATTTCTCCTGGCAATCTTGATTCCAGCTTATACTTCATCCAGCCCAGCATTTCACATGATATGCTCTGCATAAAAGTTAAATAAGGAGGGTGACAGTATACAACCTTGACGTACTCCTTTCCCAATCGGTAACCAATCTTTTGTTCCATGTCCAGTTCTAACTATTGCTTCTTGACTTGCATACAGATTTCTCAGGAGGCAAGTAAGATGGGCTGGTATTCCCATCTCTTTAAGAATTTTCCCACAGTTTGTTGTGATCTATACAGTAGAAGGCTTTGGCATAGTCAGTAAAGCAGAAGGAAATGTTTTCCTGGAGTTCTCTTGATTTTTCTGTGATGCAGCAGATGTTGGCAATTTGGTCTCTGGTTCCTCTGCCTTTTTTTAAATCCAGCTTGAACATCTGGAAGTTCATGGTTCATGTACTGTTGAAGCCTGGCTTGGAGAATTTTGAGCATTACTTTGCTAGCGTGTGAGATGAGTGTATTGTGTGGTAGTTTAAACATTCTTTGGCATTGGGCCCTTCTTTGGGATTAAAATGAAAACTGACCTTTTCCAGTCCTGTGGCCACTGCTGCATTTTCCAAATTTGCTGGCATATTGAGTGCAGCACTTTCACAGCATCATCTTTTAGGATTTGAAATAGCTCAACTGGAATTCCATCATGTCCACTAGCTTTGTTCATAGTGATGCTTCCTAAGGCCCCCTTGACTTTGCATTCCAGGATGTCTGGCTCTAGGTGAGTGATCACACCATAATTGTTATCTGGGTCATGATGATCTTTTTGTATAGTGCTGTGTATTCTTGCCACCTCTTCCTATCATCTTCTGCTTCTTTTAGGTCCATACCATTTCTGTCCTTTATTGAGCCCATCTTTGAATGAAATGTTCCCTTGGTATCTCTAATTTTCTTTAAAAGATCTCTAGTTATTTTCAATCCTAGCTCTGCCTCAGTGTATGAAAATATGGCCAACATTTAGTGTTTTTGACTTTTGTTCTTCATCCTTATAAAAAATGATTGTAATTACAGAGGGATTTATTTTAAAGCTTTTGAAGTTTCAGTTTCAAGGATTCTCACTTGCATAGGTCACTTCCAAAACCCTAGGTGGGCTGAGTATTCATATTTAATTTTTTTTTTTTTCCTTAAGAGAGACCTCCCTAATGAAGACGCTTCTGGGTTCCTAAAGCCTGGATTAGAATGCATTCTGGAATATATTCTCCTGAGTTTGTCCTCCAATTCTTCAATTAAGTAATATTATGAATGTTCAGTAATTGTTCATACAGTTACTCAAAACTGTTTGTCACTCATAGTGTTTTCTCTCATAAGACATTTCTGCTTTTCCTACAATACTGTACAGCTGTTAAGAATGACTTTCAATGGAATGTTAAAAAAGAAAAAGAAAACTTTGAGATCTGTGTTCTTAATTCTTTAACTTTTTCTAACTTCTTAGTACAGTGATTGGAGAAGGCAATGGCACCCCACTCCAGAACTCTTGACTGGAAAATCCCATGGATGGAGGAGCCTGGTAGGCTGCAGTCCATGGATGGGGTCTCTAAAAGTTGGATACAACTGAGGGACTTCACTTTCACTTTTCACTTTCATGCATTGGAGAAGGAAATGGCAACCCACTCCAGTGTTCTTGCCTGGAGAATCCCAGGGATGGGGGAGCCTGATGGGCTGCCGTCTATGGAGTTGCACAGAGTCAAAAATTATTTGTGAATGACATCAGTGTTTCTGCTGTGCCTGAATTTTGTGGTAAGGCCAGGGTTCTGTGGTGGGCTTTGGAGAACATAGTCACTTGTATGTGATTAGCAGGAGTATGAGTACAGAAACTGTGTGTGCGCGCGTGCATGTGCACCAAAGAGAAACAGATACTTTGTTTGGCCTGGTGTGTTGCTCAGTTGAAATGTTTAAGCTGCTCCATCAGTTCAGCTTGTTCATCCCCTTTTCAGTTAGCGATGATTTCCACTGTGCATTTAAAAATGGAAACTTGCCTCAAGTTTCTTAGGAAATGAAAGTTCCTACAGTTAGTTGAAAACTACATTGAATAAAAAGTTAATGTTCTTTGTTTCTTTTCTTTACTTCTATTTATTGACCAGAGAATAGAATATAGTTGAAGACACAGTATAAATGAATATTAGCAAGGAGGATAAATGAAAAGGTTGGAAGGGGCAAGAATTTTTAAAGTAACTTTTTTGAAAGAAATATATTTAAGGAAAATAAGACAAATCCATCTATTTGTTTGTAGAATGTAAATTCTGAATATCATAAAAACTGGTAGTGAAAGGTTGTTGCTGAACCACACAAAGACATCGGGATTCTTGGCCTCTGGAGGAGAAGAATTCAATCCGGGGCCAGAGATGAGGCTTGATTGCTCAGAGCTTTTGTGTAATAAAGTTTTATTAAAGTATAAAGGAGATAGAGAAAGCTTCTGACATAGGCATCAGAAGAGTGCAGAAAGAGTACCCCCTTGCTAATGTTAGCCATGGAGTTATAGACTCTCTAACTAGTTATTACAGTGAATCAAAAGAACACCTGGAGGTTGTAAAGACTTCACTAGACCTACTCCCATAATTTACACCTTAAGATAACAGGATTAGCCAGAAGGTTTTTTCCAGAGACTGTCCTTAAGCAGGATACATTATTGTTATGTAACCCTAAGGAATGTAGAGGGACAAACTTTTTCTTCCTCCTTGAGAATTCCAGACCCCTCTCTCCTTGGAGACCCTTAGACTTCTTATCAACCTGCCTAGGAAATGACTCTGTCAGTAGGAAAATATAAAATGTAAGTGATCACATATATTTTCACAAATTAATTATCATGAATGTTCATGCTACTTAAAATCTCCTTTATAATAGCTCAACCACAACTTTAGTCTTTAGGGCCACATTTAAACACATGAAGGATCTATTAATCTGAGGCTTGGCATTGACCATCATATCTAGTAGAAACTCTTCCTAATTATAATTTTCCTTTTAACCGTATTTGTAATTTAATCTCAAACATGGTTCTCTTGTTAAAGGTAATTGAACATTTAACAAAAAGAAATAAGAAAAATGTGTGGAAGTATTTATAGACATGCTGTTAAAACACATTTTTTATTCCAGCCTGGTTTTCTCTGTCATAATTAACATTTATTCAAATCTTATTGTAAGTGCTTTGGAAAGATACAAAGGAAGGCACACAAAATGGCATATATCATTGTCATTGACTCTTTTAAACAATAGCTTTGAGATTTAAAGTCATTCCTTCAGGGTGTTTATCAGAGGGAAAATTAGCCTTAGGAAAGAGGCTAAACTGCTTTATAGTTATTTGAAGGAATCTGCTTAGGAGGTTACTTCTATAAGAAGACTTTTCTGTTGATAGAGAGTAGTTCATTATCTCGAAACCTGGCTGATTGATTAGTTGTTGTGGTGCTTGATAGTGTTATGGGATCAATTCTGATTGTAAAGAGTTAGTTTCACATTACTGCCTTATTGAGTTCAGCCAAGATCCCAGGAACTATTAGGAACTGCTGGGATGCTTATCACAAATCTATTCCCACTACTCGGGATGCACTTTTGTCTGCAAGTCAGTGGTTTCAATGACTAATGCTGAGCATACAGCAAAAGATGGGGTAGCTCTTACCAGAAACTCTTACTCATTTCATTTTGAACAGTATGATTCTTAAAAGTCATGGGAGTTTAGCATTCAATCTAATTAAGGAAATGATTTCCAAATTATATTATGATCCTTGGGCTTCCCACATGGTGCTAGTGGTAAAGAACCCACTTACCAATCCAGGAGACATAGAGACACAAGTTCAATCCCTGGATCGGGAAGATCTCCTGGAGGAGGGCATGACAACCCATGCCAGTATTCTTGGCTGGAGAATTGTGCAGAAGGAGGACTCTGGTAGGCTACAATACATGGAGTCACAGAAAGTCATAAACAAATGAAGCAACTTAGCACAGCACAGTTCATTATGATCCTTACCAATGCCCCTTTATGAAAATGTAATGTCTATTAAACTTTCATATCTTCTCCAAGGACTTCTAATTCCCTTATTGCTTATTCTAGCTGACATTTTTTAATATCAGAATGGAATATTGATAATACTTAATATTAAGCATTATTATTATTAAGTATAATAATAATAATGCTTAATAAATATTATTATGTAAAAATAATAGTTCATATTATTATGAACTTATTTGAACTTATTTGGCAATGTGTATTTCTAACTAACCTCTTCAAAGACAAGTATCATCTCTACTGGCCAATGTTATTGTTCTAAATGATACAAATGACTTACCATTTGATAAGTATGGCAACATGAGTCACAGTGACAAAAATACTAGAAATGATTGCACCTCCTAGGTTATGTCTAGGCTACTATCTGCTCATTTCTTATATATAAAAGATAGTATAATTTGCTTAGTACTGACTTTTCCCTCATGCCTGAGGAAGAATTAAACCCTCAAGAGAAGAATAAAGTAACATAGCTACATATTTCTATAGAAATGGGGGAAAAAGCAACCTATAATAAAACCTATAAATTCAGATATTTATTCAATGGCTGAAGAATATATTTGGTGCTGTGATAGCTATTAAATGCATTTTAGCATCCATAATAATTGAGAATAGTAGCAAAGTAATCATTATGAATAGTGAAACAAATATAAACTAAAAAGGAATCACTATTCGTTATGTTTTGTTGTTTTTTCTAGTGCCAGAGTTTCCTTTCCTACTGTGATAATGGTATAAAGCGTCAGTGTAAGCTATAAAATATGAAGCAGTTTTCAAAATATTTTCATAATTATTTCATCGTGTATACTCTCATTTTCCAAAATATCTAAAAATAAACCAATGCTATAGTTGAGTCAATGAAATTAGACCTTCCAAGAGGGGATTGAACTTGATTTCATAAAATGTTTTTTCAGTAATGTTTATTGTGGACTTACTGTGTGCAAGGCTTCTCGCTGTCATAGAAATAGAGATTAATAAAATGTGTCTTATTTCAAGAAGTTATGAACTAATGATGGAGAAAAATGTTAATAGAGAAATGTACAAGAAACTATGTGGATATTGTAGCAGATGACCTGAGATTACTTGGGAAGGGACCAAGAAAACTATTGCCACCCGTGCTTCTCCCCACCACTGCAAGTAATATAAGCTTCAGTTGTCTTCGTCAGTCAAAAGTATGACTTTGTCCTGCCAAATGCTTACTATTTATTTCTTCTCCCTTCTTCTCTGACGCTTTCTCTTTGAGAAAGGAGTTGAAAAAGAAAGAGTGCATGTCACATGTGTATATAAAATGTGCCCTGTTGGATTTTGCAGGAGTGATCGATTTTCCAATGATATATCTGGTTATCTGGTATCTGGGTGTGCTGTGCTCAGTTTTGTCCAACTCTTTACAACCCTTTAGACTGTAGCTCACCAGATCCCTCTGTCCATGGATTTATCCAAGCAAGAACACTGAAGTGGGTTGCCATGACCTCCGCCAGGGGATCGTCCTGACCCAGAGATCAAACCTGTATCTCCTGCATTGCAGGCAGATTCGTTACCCGCTGAGCCGTGATATATCTAGAAAATAGTAACTTGCCTGGTTTAATTTATGGCATGAAAGCATGAGTTCTGTGGTAGAAGGAAACCTTAAGTTTAGTATGCAGGGTTTGTTGACTGTGGTACAGCCAAATAGACTTGCACTAGGGCCTGCCTGCCTTGGAGACAGGGTAATTGAGTCCATAGATCTGTACTCCATGATCTGCAGGGCTGGCAGTTAATTCTCTACCTGGTGCATCAATAAACTTCAAAATTAACATTCATGAGAACTTAAGGAAAACTACCCAGCCGAAAAGATTTAGGCTTGATCTATATTTGTCTTCTATGTGAAGGAAACAAGTTTATAAAACACCCAAGTGTTCTAAAATATTGATAGCCCAGCAGTATCTTGGAATTAAAATTCTTTAGCTGTTTCTTGGAAAGTTTGAACGAGGACATTAGATCATTCTTGGTACTTAAGGCTACACAGCAGAAGTAATATCTGGAAAGGAAATAAGTCATTTAAAGTGATTTTAGACATCTGTTTTCTAATATAAAACTTCTCCCTTTCTGTAAAATATTTTATTGTAATAAGAAATAATAGTGTCTTTGTTTGTTTGGAAATCTGTTTATCTTTGTTTGTTTGCTTTTAACTTGAGGCCACAGAATTCACCTAAATAATACTTACTTGGAATATTCTGCCCTTTTAGAGCATTTTGTTTGATGGCAAGTCTCAGTCTTTGTAAGGACAGCGACAACTGACAAGTATGTCACACTGTGGTTTTGGTGTCAGAAATGCATTAATTCAGATCTCAGCATATATAACAGAGACTCTTAAATTCCCTTTGGATGGGGGAACGTGCAACTTTTTCTATCTCTAGATCTACTCTTCACTGAGGAAAGGAAAGCCAGCCATGCTGTTCTTAAACCCAACTCCATAATTTAATCAATAAAAGAGAGAGTTCTTCTGTGGCACCCAATGGTCCTAAAGTGGAAAAGAGTAGATTAGAAATGACTGCAGTGGGAAAAGTTGACGACAGCAATATGGTATCAGGTGGTGGACAAAGGAGAAAGCCAGTAAAAAATTGTTGATGGCAGAAGTTGCCTGATCTTAAAAATGCTGGGTCTTTGCAGTTCTTGTCTGTTATTGTCAACAAATTGTCTGTTGTTTGATGTTGAAGGGACTCAGAGTAACTCAAACTAGCTTTTCTATTTGAATTTTTTCCCATTGCTTCTTCACTACCACTTTGCACCCCACACCCTAATATCTTCTTATTTTCCCTCCTAAGAATTACATGCATGCAATGAACTTTCATCCACCCATCCCTGTTCTCCACCTCCACGTTACACTTTCTAAAACCTTTCAAAAGGTGCCGATGACTGAGGCTTTTAGCAGATGCCATGTTCCTGAGAGGTTCTTCATGACCTCAGCTTTATCTCCGTCTTCAGCTCACATTTGTATCATTTACCTTCCTAGTATTCCACACTGAAGCCACTTGGAATTTAGCACTTCTGGTAGCTATTCACAAAAGATTTGTTCATTCCAAGCTAAGAGTAGCTCTTCTGCTCCTTCCATCTGCCATATTCTTCTGCCCTTCATAGTACAATTGAAATGTTACTTTCTTACAATGACCTTTCCTGACTTTGGAAACTACAGTTCTCCCTGCTGTAAGCTTTCATAGAATCCTATGTTTTTCTTTATATCAATCTTTTCTATATTAACTTTAAAAAAATCACAGTTACTTAATGTGTTGGCTTTCTACTCACAAGTCCCATGACACTGAGAACCATTTTATTTCTGTTTATATTATATCCTCAGCACCAAATAGAGTACATTTAAGTAGTATGGCCAAAATGAAGACTTGATTATTGATGAAATGGTGATAATGCTGATAATCTGTTCAAAAATTACCCACCAATACTAATTTACTCTATTCAGCATTGTCAAATAAACAGAGACAACGATTAGGATATTCAGTTCAGTCACTCAGTCGAGTTCAACTCTTTGCAAGCCCATTGACTGCAGCAAGCCAGGCCTCCCTGTCCGTCACCAACTCCTGGAGTTTACCCAAATTCCTGTCCATTGAGTCGGTGATGCCATCCAACCATCTCATCCTCTGTCATTCCCTTCTCCTCCTGTCTTCAATCTTTCCCAGCATAAGAGTCTTTTCAAATGAGTCAGTCCTTCGCATCAGTTGGCCAAAGTATTGGAGTTTCAGCTTCAGCATCAGTCCTTCCAATGAACACTCAGGACTGATCTCCTTTAGGATGGACTGGTTGGATCTCCTAGCAATCCAAGGGACTCTCAAGAGTCTTCTGCAACACCACAGTTCAAACATCAGTTCTTTGGCACTCAGCTTTCTTTATAGTTCAACTCTCACATCCATACTTGACTACTGGAAAAACCATAGCCTTGACTAGATGGACCTTTGTTGGCAAAGTAATGTCTCTGCTTTTTAATAAGCTGTCTAGGTTGGTCATAACTTTCCTTCCAAGGAGTAAGCATCTTTTAATTTCATGGCTGCAGTCACCATCTGCAGTGATTTTGGAGCCCAAAAAAATAAAGTCTGACACTGTTTCCCAATCTATTTGCCATGAGTGATGGGACTGGATTCCATGATCTTAGTTTTCTGAATGTCAAGCGTTAAGCCAACTTTTCACTCTCTTTCACTCCTCAAGAGGCTCTTTACTTCTTCACTTTCTGCCATAAGGGTGATGTCATCTGCATATATGAGGTTATTGATATTTCTCCCGGCAATCTTGATTCCAGCTTGTGCTTCTTCCAGTCCAACATTTCTCATGATGTACTCTGCATATAAGTTAAATAGGCACGGTGACAATAAACAGCCTTGACATACTCCTTTTCCTGTTTGGAACCAGTCTGTTGTTCCATGTCAAGTTCTAACTGTTGCTTCCTGACCTGCATACAGGTTTCTCAAGAAGCAGGTTAGATGGTCTGGTATTTCCATCTCTTTCAGAATTTCCCACAGTTTGTTGTGATCCACACAGTGAAAGGCTTTGGCATAGTCAATAAAGCATAAATAGATGTTTTTCTGGAACTCTGCTTTTTCAATGATCCAGTGGATGTTGGCAATTTGATTTCTGGTTCCTCTGCCTTTTCTAAAACCAGCTTGAACATCTGGAATTTCATGGTTCACGTATTGTTGAAGCGTGGCCTGGAGATTTTAAGCATTACTTTACTAGCTTGTGAAGTGAAGTAAAGTCACGTCGCTTAGTCATGTCCAACTCTTTGCAACCCCGTAGCCCACCAGGCTCCTCCGTCCATGGGATTCACCAGGCAAGAATACTGGAGTGGGTTGCCATTTCCCTCTCCAGGGGATCTTCCCAACCCAGGGATCGAACCCAGGTCTCCCACATTGCAGGCAGATGCTTTAACCTCTGAGCCACCAGGGAAGCTTGTGTAGTAGTTTGAACATTCTTTGGCATTGCCTTTCTTTGGGATTGGAATGAAAACTGATCTTTTCCAGTCCTGTGGCCACTGCTGCATTTTCCAGATTTGCTGGTATATTGAGTGCAGCACTTTCACAGCATCATCTTTTAGGATTTGAAATAGCTCAACTGGAATTCCATCACCTCCGCTAGCTTTGTTCATAGTGATGCTTGATAACACCATTGTGATCATCTGGGTCATGAAGATCTTTTTTGTATAGTTATTCTGTGTATTCTTGCTACCTCTTCTTAATATCTTCTGCTTCTGTTAGGTCCATACCATTTCTGTCCTTTATTGAGCCCATCTTTGCATGAAATGTTCCCTTGGTATCTCTCATTTTCTTGAAGAGATCTCTAGTCTTTCCCATTCTATTGTTTTCCTCTATTACAAATTATTTAAATCACTATATTTATTGGAATCAATTAGTTTTTTATCATTCAGTCTAAATTAAATTGCATAAATAACTTTAATACTCTAAAAACAGTAATATGTCAGAACTGTTCTGAAATGTATAATTTTGCCAGTAAAGATAGCTTACAGTATTATTTATTCTGTGAGTTTGGTTTTAAAGAGCTTTAATTTTAGACTTCATTGTGCTAGATTAGATTAATATTAAAAAATTTATGTCCTATCCATGTACATTCATGACATAAGTATACTTCTTTTTTTTGACTTTCAATTTAGCAAAGTCATTTGTTTGGCCGTGGATTGCTAGCAGACATGACGTGTGACACAAGCAGAGCATTGATATGTGTTTTATGCAGTAGGCATTGAACAATTTTGCTTCTTCTCTCTGCAGAGCTTTCCCCTGAAAGCTGTGGTCTCATTCAAATGGGATCGCAAATGCAAGGCTGTGGAGAAACTTTGTATACTATCAGCGGAAATGAAAATTGATACAGTCATTGTAACACTATGAACATTCATCAGAAATTTTAAAATATAACTAACTGATGATCCAGAAACCCCTCTTCTGAGTTTATACCCAAAGGAAATTAAATTCTGGAAGATATTTGTGCTCCTGTGTTAATTGCAGCATTATTCGCAATAGCCAAGATATGGAAATACTTTGTATCCATTGACAGATGAGTGGATAAAGAAATTCTGATAATGTTAAAAAAGGAAGTCCTACCATTTGCCACAACATGGATGAACCTAGAGGACATCATGCTAAGTGAAATAAGTCAGACCCAGAAATTTAAAAAACCTTCATTATAGCATTTATATGTATAATCTAAAAAAGTCAAGTAGAGAGTAGAATGGTGATTACAAGCAATCTAAAAAAGTTAAATAGAGAGTAGAGTGGAGATTACCAGGGGCAAGGAGATGGGGGGAAAGGGAGGTGTTAGTCAATGGATAAAATGCTGCAGCTATGTAAGAGGAATCCCTCCAGATACATAGGGTACTGCATGATGACTGTAATTAATACTGTTTGTTGCTGTTTACTTGCTGTCATGTCCAACTCTTTGCAACCCCAAAGACATCCTGGCCTGCCAGCTTCTCGGTCCATGGTATTGGATATTAAAAATTTGCTAGGAAAGCAGATTTCAGGTGCTCTCATCACATACATAAGGTCTGTTAAGTAGCTTAACTGTTGTAACCATATCACTATGTATATCAAATCATTGCGCCCTACCCCTTAAATATATACAATTTTAAAAAAAAAAACCCTTAAAAAATAGAGAATCAGAGAATTGAATGGTTTTTTTCAATTGTTACTGAGCTAACATGTTCATGAATAATAAATTTTAACCGTTGGCTTCCAAGTTGAAAAAAAAATAATCTCAAACGAATATACAGTGGACAGAGATAACTCAGCTGAACTGTAGACCCTTGAGAAAAATACATGGTCATTGGTGAAGGCCATTGAGAGTATCACATTGTTTATTAGTGGTGATGGTTAATTTTTACCCATAATACACAAAAATTTGTGGGGAATATGGTGTAAGGCAGAGGCCAGTTGCTGCCTTGGCAAATGACCATAAGTGAAACTTCTTTAATTACCTGAGTGTAATATAAATGACCAAAGGATATTAATAATAGGATGTAAAGTGGTCCAAGCAGCCTGAAAGACCTGAAATATCACATGAGTAAATACAAAAGACATTCAGTGATGGTTATATAGCTTCCACACACTAGCTACACTCTAGGTTAGTTTCCTTGCATCCTAAAACTCTAGGTTCTGTTTTCTTCATGTGTGTCTCTGTATATTTTCTAGTCACTTGAAATGATCTGAAGACCAGTACATCCTTAACTAATACTAAAAGCTAACTAGATTTTTTTCCAAAATTATTTCTCTGAAACATGCAGAGATTTTTGTTAAGACTGCAACTAATCATTAAAACACAGAGGTATGATCCGTTTTTCACCATCATCAAGCATCAAAAGGCATTTTTAACATGATGCCGTAATTCATAATCAGTTAACATTTTCTAGTATGTTGAAAGCTGAAGTATGATTTCAAAATTGAAATTGGTACTCTAGTCTCATTAATGAGTGGTTTGGAATATGTATGGAAATAGTTCTCATTTTCAATAATTCTTCAAGTTCATTATAGCATTTAAAGCGGGGGTAGAGGGTGGGGATTAAAAATACCATTTTGCAGGCACACAAATTTTAACTAGCAGCAGATGGTAAGACTGTAAAGAAACTGCTCCTCAAGCCACGCTTACAGAAATTGGTCTCTTTTCCTTATAGTCACACAGCATTTAGTACTAGAATCAGGGGTCAGAGCAATACTTGCCACATGTTAACCCCAGTATATCTACCTCTTGCTGGTGTAGTTGCTGCATTTCAAGGAATTTGATTTGAGCCAAAAATGTTGTCATTTCTATTATGATAAGCCATGACCTTTGATGATATTTTGCTACTGCCCAATAATGAATTCTCTGGAGAACTTGAATCTCTTTTTTTACGTGAAATAAAGCTTCATCTTATTTAAATGCTTTGCGGAACCATAAAACTGTATTCTTTTTACATTCAATCTAGGGAGAGTTTGTTTTTTTTTTTTTTTTGAGGCAAAAGAAAGATAGGGGAAATATATGTGTTGGTGTATGTGTGTGTATGTCTTGATGTGGGGACAGGGAATTCATGGAGGGAAAAGTGGTAGGCCAGAAGTTAGCAGGGACAGAAAGATCCTTTACAGTCCTATGGTTTTTTTTTTTTTTTTTTTTTTTGACATCCTGTAAATTCTTGGATGCGCTACTCTTCTGAAGTTGGAGGCTAATTCCCCTCCCCCTGAATATAAGTTGGGTTTTTTGAGTTGTTACTACTGAATGGAATGAGGTAAAAGTGATGCTACAGAGTTTCCAAGAACAGATGGTAAACAAGGATAGCTTTTATCGGACACTGTTATATTATTTGCATTAGGGAAAGACAGTTGCCAGGTTGTGAAGTAACTCAGATAATCTTGTGTGGGGATCTGTGTGAGACAGAACTGCCTATAGACAGCATGACTTGCCAGCTACGTCAGTGAGCCACCCTGAGAACAGATCCCTCGGCCCCACTCAAAGCTTCAGATGACTACAGCTCTCGCACGTACGATCAAACCTCACGAAGCCAGAAATGCCCAGCAAAACCATTCTTACAGTCCTGACCCTGTGTTATTGTGAGAAGTTATGAAATGTTATTACTATTTTGAACCACTGAGTTTTAGAGTCATTTGTTACTCAGCAACAAATTGCTAATATGTACAAGTTTAAATTTATTGATTTCATTTTGTAAATCACACTTTAGATAATATTGGTACCTCCTTTTTAGTTAAAAGATTTATTTTTTATTTAAAAAACTTGTATATTAGAAGTGAAAGAAAAGGGAAGTGAAAGTGCTAGTCACTCAGTCGTGTCCAGCTCTCTGTGATCCCATGGACTATAGCCTGCCAGGCAAGAATATTGGAGTGGGTTGCCATTCCCTTCTCCAGATTTTCCCAACCCAGCAATCGAACACGGGTCTTCGTCATTGCAGGCAGATTCTTTGCCATCCCAGTGCCACAGAGATTCTCTAATATTAGAAAACTGAGGGTTGGTTCTCTTGCTGATGAAGCACACAGTATGTCTTAACTCCGTCTAATTATTTTGTTCACTGTTTTTAACATGTGTGTTTTAATATTCATGTTCATATGATGGCTGCTGCTGTGCCACCAGATATTGAAAATTTTGGGGGGGAGAGGAATAGAGGAAAAGGGCCGAATTCAATAGTGTTTCCTTTGAATACCTGTGCTTATTTGGGTCAAGAAGGAAAACCCTCTCCAGCACTCTATCCTACACTACAGGGGCCAAGGTGTTAATTGTCTCCATTAAGCTACAAGGAAGGATCATCACATTGACCTTTCAGGGAAAATCTGGAATAGGAAGGTAGTAACATATGGAAAATGGACATTTCTAGGCAATTCTCTGTATCTCTCATCATCTACCCTATGTTCACGTAAACTCTTTTTCTACTTTTTTAATTTTGCAGACACACTTATCCCAAAAGGTATAACATCCACATCAGTCATGGACTGTAGCTCAAAGTTTAAGAACTCTGAGTAGTATATGGATCAATTCAGTACTCCCAGAACAAAGAACAAAAGTAACAATGTATGCCATAAGGGGAAAAAAAACTATTTCATGGTTGTAAAATAAATGGGTCTTTATGCTTACTAACAGCCAGGTGCTCAGTTAAAATAAGTTAATTTACCTTTTCTTAACATGAACAGATCATTCAAGAGATGTAAAATTATTCTTGCTCCAATATTCAAGTTATACTTTGATGTAAATTATTCAGTGCAAGTTTTTATAATCTCTCTACATTTTCATATTTCTTTAGATATTAAGAGAAGTTGCTGACTACAAGCTAAAAATTAAAGTTTAGCCCACTCCTCAAGTAACTAGTAAATTCAAAATTCATTAAATGCACACTTTGTTATTAAGAAACAATTATGTACAATCGTTATAAATTCTTGTCAAACTTGTATGAGTGTATCTTAATTAAACTTAAATGGTTAATGATGTAATAAGTATATATGGGTGTGTGTGCTGCATGTGTGCTCAGCCGCTTAGTTGTGTCCAGCTCTGCAACACCATGGACTGTAGCCCACCAAACTGTAGCCCGTGGCATCTCCCAGACAAGAATACTGGAGTGGGTTTCCATGTCTTACCCCAAGTATATATGTAGTTTTCTCAAAAACAGTTCACTGCTCAAAGCAATTGCAAAATAATTTTCCTTGAAAGTGGCCTATTATGTCTAGCAGTTTCAAGAATGTTTTTATAAAAGCCCCTGGACCTTAAATTCAATATCATCTACTGAGCAACTGATTTAAATTTCTCTCAAAATTATATTAAATGAGTTTTTAAAAAGTCCTTATTATACCGTGAAATATTTGAGAAGAATTTTATGAAATAAACCCCAAAGGTTTTATAAAGTTTCTTTAAAAACATGATTTATAAAGAAAAAAGGAATAGAAAAAAGAGAAATACCAAAAAAAAAAAAAAAGGTAAGAATAAAGATCAATCGAAACATTTAAAGATTGATTAAACAGAATTGGCTATAATACAATCCATAACCACAACAAACATAGAGTGAGAGAGAGATGTTAAGATATATAGTTTAATTCAAAGGACAAATTCAGATAACAGTGAAGAAAATAAAAATCAGAAAAATATCAAACCTGGAAAAAAAGCTTTACATTGACAAAGCCAACTAAACACCAAAGAGAATGACTTTTTAAAAAATCTTATAATTTGATACATTTTTGGCCAATGTTTGATAAAGGCTGTAAAAATTTTATGAAAAAAATCTTGAGGATGTTTCCCAGCAAAACAGAAGAGTAGTTTAAGAGAAAGGAAGATATAGGATCCAAACAACAATGTGATTCACATAAATATTCAGTAAAATAAGATTTTGTAACATACTTATAAAGTAATAAGTTCAAATGAAAGCAGTTTTCTATGAAAAATGTTTTCAAGAAGACAATTTCTGTTTAGCCTATACTGTAATTAGGATTCTGAATATCTAATGACTATCAATTGTGGTCTGAGACATATTGAAATGATTTATTATTGTGTGTGATTGCTAGAAAGTAGTAAAACAGGAACTCATGTAAAAACTTCTCCCTTGAGCTGCATTAGATCAAACTTAGGAGCATAGTTTTATTCTCTCTGTCTAGGCATCTTGGTTAATTTTGTAATGAATTCACACAGTAACAATATTGCAGTGTAACCCCTCCTACCTCAGAGTATGACTGTATTTTGAGAGGGGCTTTTAAAGAGGTAATGTTAAATGAGATCATTAGGATGGACCCTCATCTTATGAAAAACTATACATTTTTTGTATAAACTATTAAAAAATACATTTCCATTGTTTAAGCCTCTTGGTTCTTTGTGATAGCAGCTAATACTAACATTATCACACTCAGGGACAAAATGGAATAAGAATGTACTAATTTTTTAAGTGAACTAATTACATCATGTTCATAACAGAGAATAAAATAGGCCTGACTAAATTTGACAGATAAAGAAAAAATAGAACAAACATCTAATGTAGAAAATTGTTGAGGAAAGGAGAATTAAAATGACTAAAAGTGATTGCTTCTTAAAACAGTACTAGAAATGAATAGGAAATGAGAGGTATTCAACTTTTTAAAAATAGCATTCTGCCCTGGAAAGAGTTTCATCAACACCATCTTTCTAGGTTCCATATGTATGCATTAATATACTATGTATTTTTTTCTTTCTCACTTCACTCTGTAAAATAGGCTCTGTGTTTATCCACCTCATTAGGACAGACTCAAATGTGTTCTTTTTTATGGCTGAGTAATATTCCACTGTGTAAATGTACCACAGCTTCTTTATCCACTCATCTGTGAATAGACATCTAGGTGCTACTAGACGTCCAGTGCTGCAGCGAACATCTGGGTACATGTGTCTCTTTCGATTATGATCTTCTCAGAGTTTATGCCCAGTAGTGGCATTTTGGGTCATATGGTAGATTTCTAAGGAATCTCCATAGTGCTTTCCATAGTGACTGTATCAGTTTACATTCCCACCAACAGAGCAAGAGGGTTCCGTTTTCTCCAAACCCTCCCTAGCATTTATTGTTTATAGATGTTTTAACGATGACCATTCTGACCAGTGTGAGGTGATGCCTCCTTGTCATTTTGATTCGCATTTCTCTAATAATGAGTGATGCTAAGCTTCTCTTCATGTGTTTCTTCAGTTCATGCATTTCTTAGCCGTCTGTGTATCTTCTTTGGAGAAATGTCTGTTTAGGTCTTTGGCCCATATTTTGATTGGGCTGTTTGTTTTCCTGATGTTGAGCTGCTTATATATCCTGGATATTGTCCTTTGTCAGTCGTTTCATCTGCAACGATTTTCTCTCATTCCGAGGGTTGTCTTTAGTAGAGACAAAGTGTAGACAACAGACTTGCGGACACAGCGGGGGAAGGAGAGCTTGGGATGAACTGAGACAGTAGCATGGAAACCTGCACTAGCATATGCAAAATAGGTAGCCAGGGGAAATTTACTGTATGATGCAGTTCAAATCAAGTGTGCTATAATAACGTAGAGGGGTGGGGTGAGGTGGGAGGTGGGAGAGGGGTTCAAAATAAAGGGAGCATCTGTATACCTACAACTGATTCATGTGGATGTATGGCAGAGACCAACACAACACTGTGAAGCAATTATCTTTCAATTAAAAATAAATTAATTGAGAATAGCATTGAAATATGTATAATATCATATATGAAATGAATCGCCAGTCCAGGTTCGATGCATGATACTGGATGCTTGGGACTGGTGCACTGGGACAACCCAGAGGGATGGTACGGGAAGGGAGGAGGGAGGGGGGTTCAAGATGGGGAACACATATATACCTGTGGCGGATTCATTTTGATGTATGGCAAAACCAATACAATCTTGTAAAGTAATTAACCTCCAATTAAAATAAATAAATTTATATAAAAATAAAGAAATAAATTAACTGAAAAATAAACTCAAAATGAATTGAAGAGCTTAAAAAATAGCATTCTATACTGTGATTTCTTTTTGTCTGTGAATTACTTTTCACCAAAAAGGTAGATGTAATTAATTAATCAGTTTTGAGCTGTTTATGAAAAGTTACCATAGACTCTGTGGCTACTGTATCAATTTTTTCCCTGGTATGTTTTTATTGCATGAGCTATTCAGGCTTACAGAATATGAAAAAGAAAATAAATGGTTGTGAAAACTAATTTATTATCTGGTTTCCTAAAATGAAGAATATGTTGCTGACAAAACATAAGGGAAAACTTTGAGACTTCAAAGGAGATATCATTGGAAGAAGCAGACTGGGGCTAAGGTATAGTGCGGGGAATTTTTATAAATTATAACCACAGGCACTGAAACAGTAACAGGTGGTAGAACAAGAGATGAAATACAGGACGGTGCTGGTGAAGGGGAGGCAGCGATGACCAGATTCAGCTTTCTGGAAGGATTTCAATTCAATATAGTATCTTTGAAAAGTGAATGGTCTCTGAAACGACTGAGGGACAATTCCATTGTACCCATGTCCTAGTCATTGACATTAAATGTGTCTAGTCATTCAACTCTTGAAATTATTAGAAAATAAATATGTAAATTGTATTATTTGCATGTAGGCATCTTTTAAATGAGGTTCAGGGTCATAATCAGTTAACAAAGGAAAAGACAGAGGTCATTGTCTTTAATTCAGAATAGAGGTCTGAATTAACTTATTTACTAATATATGTCCAGGAGTGGTGTTCTGTGCTGTATTTAGTTGCTCAGTCATGTCCAGCTCTTTGCAACCCCATGGTCTGTAGCCCGCTAGGCTCCTCTGTCCATGGGGATTCTCCAGGCAAGAATACTGGAGTGTGTTGCCATACCCTCCTCCAGGGGATCTTCTCAACCCAGGTATCAAACCCAGATCTTCTGCATTGCAGGAGATTTTTTACCATCTGAGCCACCAGGGAAGCCCAGGAAAGGCATAATGTAGATCAAAAATTAAAATGTATTTGATGTTCTGTGTTGTATAATGCAGACAGGATGTCTTTCATAAAGAAATATATGTTTTTTTCATATATGCTGCATAATTTTATTACTAAGTTTAAATGAGATTAAATTTGGAGATTATCTGTGAGCAGATTGAAGCAGTTATCAGTGGACAAGATAAACACAACTGTATAATATCAGATGCAAGTCATTCAGAATGAATTATTTAGTCTTTTATTTTTCATTGATCAGAAAATTTATCTTGTTTTTATAATAATAAAAAAACACCATCAGATGACATGCAGTGATGGAATTTTCATCATGTACGTCTTTCCAAATTCATGGAAAAATATTCTACACTTGTTTTAGTCCATCAGAGCTACTGTAATGAAGTACAGCAGAATGGGTAGCTTCTAAACAAAAGAAATGTAATTCCTATAGTTGTGGAGATTGTGAATGCCAATGTTAGGAGCCAGCATGGTCTGGGAAGGGCCCTTCTCTGGGTTGCAGACTTCTGATCGTACCCTGACATGTGGAGAGGGGCTAGATAGAGTTCTCTGAACTCTCTTTTTTTCTGAAAGCACCAGTCCCAATCATGAGACTCCATCCTCATGGTCTAAGTGCCTCCCAAAGCCCCCACCTTCTAATGTCACACTGGATGTTAGGATTTCAACTTAGGGATTTGGGGAGGACACAAATAATCAGACTACAGAAACATTTGTTCATCCTGCTTCTTCATGCCCCTATCATTCTTCAGTCTCTGGAACCTGGCCTTGACTCCCACAATTGGACTTCAGTCACCTCCATAGATGTGCAAGTACTTCTTTGTAATTCTCATCTTAGTTGACTTTTCAGAAACTCTGAGCTACATCCTTCTTTATTTACCTCTCTATTGGTAATTTCTATTTGAATCTTCCTTAAATAGCTCAGTATTAAACTTTCCAAAATGGAGCTGTATCTTTCTCCTTGTTGTTCCATGGTCTAATCAGTTGAGCCTTCCAACTTCTTTTTCAACCTTATGTACTAATCGCTCTCTCTCTTTAGTTGCTAAGTCGTGTCTGACTCTTGTGACCCTGTGGACTGCAGCCTGCTGGGCTGCTCTGTCCATGGGATTCTCCAGGCAAGAATACTGGAGTGGGTTGCCATTTACTTCTCTAAGGGATCTTCCTGACCCAGGGATCGAACCCAGGTCTCCTGCACCAGAGGCAGATTCTTTACCAACTGAGCTACAAGGGAAGCCTGTTAAAGTCAATGCTACCCCCTAGATATGTTTTTCTAATCTAACCATTTCTCTCTGTCCATGTGTCCTTATTATAGTCAAAACTAGTTTTATCTTTTGACTGGATTGTGGCCATGCCCTTCTAACTAATCTTTTTGTCTATGTTCTTTTTCTAATCCATTCCATTCTCCATATCATAAGCAATCGTATTCAAAAATGAATTGTACAAACATGTATTATGTATATGGAGAAGGAAATGGCAATCCACTCCAGTATTCTTGCCTAGAGAATCCTGTGGACAGAGGAGCCTGGTGGGCTGCTGTCTATGGGGTCACACAGAGTCAGACACGACTGAAGCAACTTACCAGCAGCAGCAGCAGTAGTATGTATAAACATATGTGTGAATATGTGTATATTTTGGGTGTGAAAGTGTATGTGTGCATATATATGTATGTGTGCAATTACACAGCCTTGGTTCTCTCACTGTGGCATTCCAAATACTTATTCTGGTTTATAAAGATCATGTGTAGCTTTGGCTGTCTCTTCTTACATCTGTTTACTTATTCAGCCCCCATCTCTCACTGTATCACCCTCACATTTAACTATTGAACTATTTTCAGTTCCAGTGTGATGATGAGTTTTCTTACTTTAGGATTTTAAAGCACCCTTTTCCTTCTGTTCACAACTTTTTAATTCTTAATGTTCTACTACATTCCTGCTCCTACTTCTGAATAACTCTATGGATTAAAAGTGTCTGTAGCTGGTTCTCACATTTCTTTTGGCCTCCTGGACATAGAAGTATTGCCATCAATTTTTCTTGAACTATCAACTCAAGGACTTTCTGAGAGTAGACTTGTATTAGAGCAAAATAAGTTGACAATCCAGGACTAGCTACAGCACCTATTTTTTAAGTATGTAATGTTGATGATGAGATATAGCTGAGAATATGCACATGAGTCCATGGCCCTGAATGAATGCCTAGAATACTACACATAAAAATTGAAATGAGCTTAGGGCTAGAACCTTTCAAACGTGAAGTTCTGCACGTGGTTAGCTTGTCTTTCATACTATGCTTCTTTCAAGTGCAGAATGACATAAAGTGTGCCTGGGAGTCATGGAAACTCTACAAAGCTGCTGTTGTGCATTCTCGATTGTTTCCTTTCTGTATCTTTCTAGGGATCAGTTAACCTGATGCTAGTTGAAGTATATTGTGTGTTATGAGTTACATTGTCAGTCTAAACCTAAGATCACTGCTGCCGGTAGAGTAGAGAGGCACTTGAATCTCTATTCATCAAATTTAGCTACTGGGTCACTTCCTCCAGGAAGTATTCCTTGACTGATCAGGTAAGTCAAGAATTGAAATCCTAGTGCACCAGCCCCAAGCATCCAGTATCATGCATCGATCCTGGACTGGCGATTCATTTCATATATGATATTATACATGTTTCAATGCCATTCTCCCAAATCATCCCCCCCCACACAGAGTACAAAAGACTGTTCTATACATCTGTGTCTTTTTGCTGTCTTGCATACAGGGTTATTGTTACCATCTTTCTAAATTCAATAAATTTATATTTAAAAAATTTAAAAAAAAGAAGTCCTAATGTTCTCATTAGTTATTAAGTGGTTATTAAACTATATAATTCTTTATTCATCAATAAATGTATACTTTCTTTTACTCATTGGTGTTTCCGAAATATATGATACAATGTCTGACACTTAGTAGCTTTTGAATAAAATTATTAAATAAACAAATGGCTAAAGAATATAAATCTATCCCTGCCATGGAGAATAGGGAACTGGTAAATAAAGTTTAGGTAAGTAAAGCTCAGTTTTCTGTTTATTCTCCCATTGTATCACTTTATTCTTACTATGTGACAGACCTTCAAAACTGGCTTAAAATGATAATAATCATTTATTACTGAGCATGTGTCTGCAGGTTGTCTGGGAAGTGGCTGGTCAAGGCTCAGTGTGCTTAGGATGCGCTGCTTTAGGCTGTAGTAACTGGCTAGCTCTATCTCTTACTGTAGGACCATGGGTCTAGCCCACAGGTCTCTCATGGTTCTTGGACCAGCAGGATAGGTAGGGTATACTTTTTATATGTCAGAGGCAGAGGTGCAAAAGAGAAAGTAAATACATGCCAGTTCTCTTTCAACACCCCCTTGGCAGTGACATGGTGTTACTTCTACCCACCTATCATTGACCAAAGCAAATGATAAAATCACATCTAAAGTCAAGGGCCAGGAAAATACATTTCACCCACAGAGAGGCCATGGCACAACAAGTAAAACAACAGTGTAAAAACACTGTAACTATGTGATGAATATGTTAATTGACCTTACTATAAATAGCAATTATAGCAATATATCCATATATCAAATCACTACTCCGTATACCTTAAACTTTTGCAATGTCATATGTCTATTTTGTGGAGAAGGCAATGGCACCCCACTCCAGTACTCTTGCCTAGAGAATCCCATGGATGGAGGAGCTTGGTAGGCTGCAGTCCATGGGGTCGCAAAGAGTCGGACACAACTGAGTGGCTTCACTTTCACTTTTCACTTTCTTGCATTGGAGAAGGGAATGGCACCCCACTCTGGTGTTCGTGCCTGGGGAATCCCAGGGATGGGGGAGCCTGGTGGGCTGCCGTCTGTGGTCGCACGGAGTTGGACACAACCGATAAGACTTAGCAGCATCAATATGTCTATTTTGAGGGCTTCCCAGGTGGCACAATGGTAAAGAGTATCTGCCTGCCAATTCAGGAAATGCAAAAGAGGTAGATTCAATCCCTAGGTCAGGAAAATCCCCTGGAGAAGGGAATGGCTACCCACTCCAGTATTCTTGAATTCCATGAATAGAGGAGCCTGGTAGGCTACAGTCCATGGGATTGCAAAGAGTTAGATGCAACTGAGCATGGAACATGCCTATGTTAGCTCAAGAAAGCTGGAGGAAAAAAATCAGATTACATATTGAGCCAAATTTCAACTAATTTGTATGGGCAGTATGAAACCAGCCTGCCAGGCTTGTCTGTCCATGGGATTTCTCAAGCTAGAATCCTCGAGTGGATTGCCATCCCTTCTCCAGGGGATCTTCCTGACCCAGGAAGCAAACCCAAGTCCCAAGTCTCTCTCATAGCAGGCACATTCTTTACCATCTGAGCCACCAGGGAAGCCCTCAACTTTTATAATATGGATATATATATATATAATTTCTCTAAGTTAGGTGGTCTGGGCTTCTTATGATTATAGAAAAATAATATATATAGTCTTAAGACCAAGTTTGTTTCTCCTGAAGAATGGCTATTTTAAATGTAGAAGCTCTGTTGCTCAGTTCTTCAGGTCCAAGTATTGTTTTTGTTGTTGTTACTTGAATTTTGTGGATAATTTCCTTGAACCTTAATTGGTCTTGGCCTGCAAATATCTGACTCAAGTTGCATTGCTTTCTGCTGAACAGTTGAGATTATCATTAGCATTACTGAACATATTTCCACAGTTTTGTAATTTATTTTAGTCAAAGGAAACATCAATTGCATTTTGAAAATACTGTTCACATTGTTAGGATCCTTCCAATCAATTCAGACAAGGAAGGTGTTAGATTCATTATTTTATAATCTAGGTAGCATTGAAGGTAGTGATAAATGCTTTCCTCAGAGTAAAAACACACCTTTATTTCTTTTTTAACCTACAAATTACTTGTATAACTCAATAGTTTAGTCTGCTTCCAATGTTTAAAAAGTAGATGATTTAAGGTCAATCGGTGAATTCATTCCTCTTGACTTTAAATGTGTCTTCATTATACGCATTCCAAAGAAAAAATATTACCTAATCTGCAAAGATATATTTTAATCTCTAAATAATCTCTTGGATACATTTACAACTATAATTTTGTGTATTGTGAAGCACTCTAATTATTCAATGTGAATTCTAGTCTAATGTTTAGCAAAAAAAAAAAAAAAGATGTAAAAGCATGCATAACATTGACTGCAGATAAATGCACTGAGGAACAGAAGGAAATGGCAGTGTTTTAAAGGCATTCAGATTCCTAGTTTTTAAGCCACTAATGCTAGTTATAAAGTTGGTTAAGGTAGGCTTGGGGAGAAAATATTTGAAAAGGGGTTATAAAACATCACGGAGTTTTGATATTTATTTCTCTTATTCTAAAATATCTGTCTCGCCAGTAGTTGTACTGGGATGGGAACTATTGAGATCTGATCCATATTGCCAGAATGTCACGAAGAAAGGTGCCATGCTCAATAAATACTATACATCAGTGATTGCAATAGACTGAGTGTTTGTGTCTCCACACCCTGCTGATTCATGAGTTAAAATCCTAATGGCTAAGGTGATTGTATTAGGAGGTGAGGTCTCTGGGACGTGATTCAGGAGAGTGGAGGTCTCATGAATAGTATCAGTGACCTTATGAATGAGGCCCCAGAGAGCTCTCTTGCCCCCTCCAGGTATGAGAACATTGAGAAGTCAGCCACCTATTAACCAGGAAGCATCCTCTCACCAGACCCTTATCTTGGACTTTCCAAACTCTTGAACTGTGAGAAATAGGTTTCATTGCTTATAAGCCACAAAGTCTATCATGTTTTATATAGCAGTCTGAATGGCATATTAAAGTGACTTTTATAAATCTTTGTTTTGTTTTACTGAGTATGTAGTTAGGTGATTGTAGAGTGTTTTCTACCCTCTACACTTGCTGCTTTATAAGATTGGTCTGTACTTTTGTACATATGTATGTATATATGTATTCATAGCCATATGTTTGCTTAATAATCTTATGAGAAAGGTCACCATATTTGGAGGGATAGAATAAAAAAACACATGGTATAAAGCAGCGATGATGTTCAGTCTGTGAATGTGTACATTTCTATAGTTCTTTGATAACCTCACAAAAAAGTATATGCAACTTTTTATGATACATGATGTTTATGTTTCAAAAAGGATGCATGTTGATTCACGTATGAACTTTAGGACAATGGTGTTACATATAATTAGAACCTGAGGGACAAGAGACAAAAAATCAGTAGATCTGTTTCTGTCTTATTTATCTTGGTATTTTCCTGTTTTACCTATGGCGAACACTTCATATTCTACTGTGAATAAGTGGTAGAGGAGTCAGAACTATGAATTAAAAGTATAGTATATAAATGGAATAAGAGGATTAATATTGTAAGGTGGGTGGATTGGTGAGAAGGTAAAAAGTAAAACTTGAGTGAAGAAACTAAAAATGGGGACTTTCCCTGGCAGTTCAGTGGTTAAGACTCCATGTTCCCAATGCAGGAGGTGTGGGTTTGGTCCCTGGTCAGGGAACTAAGATCACACATGTTGCACAGTGCCTCAAACACAAACAACAACCAAAAAAAAAAAAAAAAAAAACACCTAGATATACTGGGAAAGATACAACCTTTAAGTATAGATAACAGAGTCTTTATGGGACCTGGTTTGACCTGAACTGAGGATCTAAAGACAGAGAGAAATTGAGACTGAATGTTGGAGTCAAGAAGAAAAATACATAGTTAGGTATAAACTAAAATTTAGCCTTGGACTGAAGTTCCAGGATCCTAGCCAGAGATGATTGCCTAATAAGATCCCAAATTTATAGATTCTCCCTCTTTTCTAAACTATAACACATCTTACATGACATTTTATTAATTTCTTACTACATTCCTAGAATAATTATTATTTTTGATCAGTCTTTTGCAAAGGAAGTAGTTGAGATGCTAGAGGTTAATCTACCCAAAGGCCCCATAGCTGGGAATAGGGGAAGCCAGGATGGAAACCCAGGCATTGCCCTGGGAGCTCATGCTCTTAACCTAGAAAGGTCCCTGGAAAAAGAAGGGAGCTAAGGGTTATAGCTTCTCACCATTCAGCTGGAGTTCAGAGCACACTGTGTGATGAGATGTGTGAGTGGATATGTCCTGGTAAGATGTAGGCTGGCAAGCAAGGTAGCACTTCCATCAGCCAGTCTCAGCATATGTAAAAGCAGCAGCAGTGGCCATGTGGATACAGATTCCCAAGGCATCAGGAGAGATGACCTTGAACTTTGTTCATCAGGAGGCTAGATGGGAACAGTTCTGATTGTGGCATCAAGGCCCAGAATGATATTCAGTGTTTGGAGTTCCCTGGGGAAAGGAACAAACAGACAAAAAAGTTTCCACTAACCCTTTTAAAATCATAGATAAAACCAGTTACATCTCTAAACATTTCAGAGGACACTGGTGCCTAGATTGAAACTGCCAAATGTAATCATTTTGCACCGTCCACCTTTATAACAAAGGTTTATATGTTTTCACTTCTTTGGAAGACAGGCTTGTGACCACAGAACGAATTGTTTTTTTTCAGCATGTTTTTTGCTTGAAAGGATTCTAGGCCTCGAGGGTATTATGCTAGGCACTCACAGACAATAAAATAAATTGAAATAGAGACACCAGACACTATTAAGTTATAGGTGGTTACTAATAGGCAGTTTTGCAGTAAAGGACTGAATATGGAATTGCTCATCGAATTCTACCACAATAGCTACTAGCTGTAAAATAAGGGCATTACGTTCCTTGTGATTTCAGACATTTTTGAGCATTTATTGCATTTTTTTCTGAATTTTTTTTATAACTGGACTCATGGCTTTAAATTGAACGATGTTATCCTGAAGAATATATTTGAAAAAATATATATCTTGAGCATATTATTTGAAAATGCAATTAATATCCCTTTACAAATAAGACTATCTTGTCTTGTCTAGTTTTTCAGATACTCTGACATATATATGTAGTATGTGTTCAGAAAATGGTAACTATTTTGCTTTCCATATCTAATTAAAAAAAAAAAAAAAGCAGCTTGTGAATTATTTGCCGAAGTGTTTTGTGCTATTCTCATAGGGTATCTTTGTTTTCCAAGTCACTGGATGAAAGTTGTCATACAAGGCCATGAGGAGAAGGCTGAGTTTCCAGACCTATTATCTCAAGAAATAGCTGTTCTCTTGGATGGAACATTGTTTATTCCCTTGGGCCACAGAATGAGGACAGATGTGAAAAGGAAGAATCCTTGCTGATAATTTTATCAGACCTTATAATCCTTTGACTTTTAATAAACTCTGCTGTGAAACTTGAGGAAATGTGACGTAGTGTGGTGGAGTTTGAATTGCATAGAGCAGAAAAGGAAGGTTGTACAGCATTTTGTGCAGGTGTGCATGTATTTATGTGGTTGCCTCAGAATTCAGTCATATCTACTATTTGCAGGTCGTGCAGCCCTCTTTCCTTTGAAAATAGCCTCCCTATTTCACTTTGGTCCTGGTGAAGCCAGGGAGGCCATAAGGATTTGGGCTGCTCTGGGCTCACTGGTTTTGCATCCAGGTTTTAATACTTACTGTGTGACCTTGGGCAAGTTACTTAACCTCTCCGCATGGCCTTTTTTTCATCTTAAAATAGAGTTAATATGAAACCTTCCATATTAGGTCATTATATATTAGGATTTTTATAACCTGTATTTCCCTAAAGAGCAGAGTCCAAGATACAGGATTGGGTGCGTTGGTTTGTTGTAGGAGGTGATCACATGCGGTTGGGTCCTGGGAAGAGTAAAATAGTGAAGACACAAGAGTTAATTTAGAGCTCTGTCCCAAGCTGGTCACTGCTATGATCACTGGGGTTCAAGCCTGCTGCAAGTCCTTTGAGACCTGTACAGACTTTCCCAGAGAAAGGTCTACCAAGAAATTGAGGAGCGGAGTATTCACAGCAGACCCCCCTTTCCTAGTGTGTTCCCCATGGGGTGTTAACTTTGACACACTTGGCGGTTTACACACATGTATCTGAACAGTTCCACAGGAATCTCTCCCGGCCCTGGGACAGAAGGTCAGGGCAGATACTGGGAGGTTTGTTGCCACACAACAGGCAAGATATTGTCAGAATATGCCTGGTGACTGCCACCAACCAGCTGAAGTTAGAAAGAGGCACTAGGAGATATAAGAAAGGGAGGTGGTGTTTTGGGATTAAATGGGGGGAAAAATGTTTGCAAAATGTCTAGACCATCATCTGGATCATGGTAAGCACTCAATACCTGTTAACTAGCAAACAGATATACTGTTCTGGCCAGAGGTATGTACGTATTTTACAGAAAATTATGTCTCTAGACTTCTTCCCTTCTTATAAGATGTATATATTATGTTGTAGAATAATACTGTCAGAGCTTTACTATACCGCATTCCAGTAACAATAGTAAAATGTTGGCTACTCCCCTCTCTTCTCAGGGGAAGGAATAATTAATGTAACTTGAACAATGTCCAAAGAATCCCTAGGCTTTAAGTAAGACTATCCAAGGGACATAAAGGTTAACAAACTTCTATGGACACAAAGACATCTGATCAGTGTATGTGCTTAAATAAGATGTTTTCCCAACCTCAACACATACATGCAAGCACACACACACACATATATACACAGAGTTTAGCTGCTATAAAATATGAATATGAGCTACTTCTCAGGGAATTTTTAGATCTGTTTCAACCCACAAATGAGGTAAGCAATTTGAGCTGAAAGTGAGACCTATATATTTTCTTAATTCCCAGTTGCTTCACAGAGAACATTGAACTTTTTCTCATCATTGTAGATAATAAATTAGCAAGCTCAGCTTTTGTGCTTCCTTTTGTCTTTCTTTCCTTTGATGCTTCCTTGTGATACTTAATTTTTATTTCTTTATGCTGATAAAATATGGAGAAACATGTAGGCAGAGTGTTCAGCAAGATACCTATCTATAAGTGAAGACCGTTTTAAAGTTTGCCTTTCTTATAGAAGATGGGGAAATTGGATAGATTTTCTAAGGAAATAAGTAAACAAAATGAATATAGAATATAGGGGGTTTTTTTTATTAAAAGCAGAAAGGATTGCTTGGGAGAAAAGTAAAAATATAAATAATCATCAGCCTTTTTGTCCACAATTGTGTTCACATAGGTCAAGATGTCTTTTTCAATATTTTGCATTTGTTTTTAAGTCTAAAAGTGATTTATACATTTCCTGAAATGTCTATCCAGTGTGTGTTAAACATTCTTTAAAACATTATTGATATTAAAACTATTGATACACTTTTAACAGATCTGTTTGAGTTTATTAAATCCAACACTTTGCCTCATTTGTGGGTGACCTCAAAAATCCTAACACTGCCTGTGCAAAGGAAATCACTGTTTGGGGTTACTTGTGCTCTTTCACAGAAAACGCTGAAGAGCTCAGATGAGTACCCCATAATGGGTTTACCTTGGCTCCTCACAATGCGTTTAACTACAGCAGTGATAAGGAATGGCCACAAATCGAGGCATAAATTTAAGACTTGGGAAGTTTAGGTCTGGTGTTAGGAGTGCCTTACTATAAATAAGGACTGGCTGCCCTTGAACATTTTTAAAGCATGTGTGGATCTGGTGTTAAAACTAGCAAAATTCATTGCTCATTTTTCCTTTGCTGGTAGAAGAATTTACAGTATGTCTCTTGGGTCTCTTGAGCTATGTGGGAATACACAAATCTCAGCTTTACGGAGAGCCATGCAGTGCCTTTATTAGTCTTAGGGGAACCAGAATCAGCTCCATTGATTTGGAGATTTGCTCCTTTTAGAAAATTACATGGACTTCTGTATTTAGGATGCCCTATATTACCTTAATTGTGACTCTTTTTAACACACTTACTGCTTAAGGTATGACTTTTCTTTGCAACTTTTATCACCTTAACTCTGCTGGTTGGATTCGAAGATTAGAGCAATTAGCAGAAGACAGTTGACCTTCCCCAGGGTCATCACAGAGAGCCCTTGCCAACCACTGAGATATTTGGATTATTTTAGGCAGTGATGATTTAGATTATTTAAAGTAGTAGTAATAAAAATTAATAGAGAGTTAGGAAAATGGTTTATTGTTTAATTTCTCATTTTATATAAGGTGTATGTTTTCCAATGGATTATATGCACTAACATGTTCTGCTAATAACAATTTATATATTTGCTATGAACAGTGTGGGCAAGATGCTAGGAACAAAAGAAAGGAGAGAAATTGCCCTAAAGATACTTACAGCCTAATATGGGCAATGAGCCTGTTTAAAAAATAGCTACATACCTGAAAGAAACATATACTTTTATATATATGTATACTCATGAATTAATGTATATATGTCCATATAATAATTAAAATATCAATTGAAGCACAATCATGTTAGTCGAAATTTGGAAATTACCCAAAGTTCCCTAAGCAGTAGGATGAATTACTAATCTGTCTCATAGTTGCATGGTAGAATATAATATAGCCCCAAGAATTAATAAATCAAAACTATGTGTAGAAACGTGGATGAATATAATGTTGAATAGATTAGGTAGTTAGAATAGGAAAAAGGAGTCTAGAATGACAATGACTAAAAGACAAAGAAGGGAAAAGCCTGTGAAAACTAAACACAACACATTCCACGGCCATTGCCATTCTAGACTCCTTTTTCCTATTCTAACTACCTAACAAGTAGAAGAAGCCAGACCCAAAAAAATATATACTGTATGATTCTATGTATGTAAAGTACAGACAAATTCCTCTGTGCTGTTAAAAGTCAGGCAAGTTACCAGTGACTAGTAACTATAGTGATAGTAGGGGATGTGAAGTGGCTCTCTGGCGTTCTCATTGAATTATTATGCTGCTTTAAACTGTGTGTTATGTACAGTTCATGAAAATTCATAAACCATACATATATGATGCATGCATTTTTCTATATGTATATATATACTTCAATTGAGATTTTAAAAATGCAGTTTTAAGTAGAAGAAGACCTTTGCAGAAGAAATGTTTTAAGAGTGGGCTATATCTACTAGGTGCCACTGCTTTAGTCTTCTTGATGAATTGACAGGATTTAGAGATCTGGAGATATTTATGAAGGAAGAAGAAACACAAGCCAAGACAAAGAGGTCAGAAAGCATCAGGTCACTTATTAAATGAAATTTTAAGTCCTTGAGAAGAAGGACAAGTACAAAGAGAAAAATATTAAGTTTGGTTAGGCCAGACAATGAAAAAATAAATATTATGAAAAAGTTTTCTATTTTTTTTTTTTACATGATAGCAGTCGATGAAATTTTTGATCAATAAGATGGCATAGTTGTGCTTTTGAAATGTAGCGATTGCATTTGGGATGATAGATTGAAAGGCAGGGTGACTGAAGGAGGGAAGATTGAACCATGCCTGCAGTATTAACAAGGGAACTTCATATGGGTGTCTGTGCTGGATGACAGTGGTGGGACGGTGACTGGCACTCAAGAATTATTAATTGGGTGAACACTACTATAAAGCAGGAAGTGAAGAAATGGGATTTTGCATTAGATTCTGTAAATAGGCTTTCTTAAAGAATGAGTTTGTTTACTCAGTGGTTTATCATTCCAAAGCAGGATCTATATTTTACAATGTAATGTCATTTGAAATTGGGATTGGAGCACATGGTAAACTCTCCCACACTTTTAGGTGACAGTCAGATCACTGAATCTTAACTGCTTCGAGTGAAAATTGTATATAGAATGCAGTGGTGGGCTGGTTGTATTATCCATTAATTCTGTCAAAATGCATTTTGAAGTAAAATACAAGTTTCCATCAAGTAGTATATTGCACCTCTTTCTCAGTAGTTTTCCTAAATGAAAGACCAACAGTCACAGTGTATTTTGGGTGGTTTGGTTAGGAATTGTTTTACACTACAAATTCTTTAGTAGTTCTTATCTTGAAGGTCATTAATTCCAGCATTCTGAGAGGCAGATCAATGGTAGTAAATGCAACATCTTTGTTTTCTCTTAGAATTCTGACCACAGATACACTAACTAGGTTTGAGGTCAGTCTTTAAAGAAAAGCTACAGATTTGTGTTGAATTACATTTTTTTTTTTTTCATTTAATTTTGCTTGTGAATCCTGGCAAGAACTTTGGGATAGTTGGTGACAATTGGCTCTAAGCATTTATATATGAGAGGGAAAGAAGAGTGGTCTAGCCCCAGATCCAAGCAAGGATGTTTGGCAGGATCAGGGAGACACTTTATCAGCAAAGTATGTGGGTGAAAAGAAGGCCTGGATCATCTAATTCTTTCCAGTGAGTGTTGGATGAACTGAATCTACTAGATAATTAATCTTCACTTTCTCTTTGCTCTTCTCAACACAGTTTAATTGTAGAGGAATTAAGAAGATAGAAAACATGGCTGATTCACTGTATATTAATGAACAGCTTCAATCCCAACTTGTATTTCTAAACTTCTTATCCTTTCTCTTACTGCTTTCCTGCTTCCAATCCATCTTCCATATTCTCACTAATGCTGTCAATAAATCTGTTTTTATTTGATCATGCCACATGTCTATTGAAAAAGTCTGATATGACAACATAGAAGGTACTACCTCCTTTAACTGGCTTTTTGTAGGTATTAATGGTCTGTTTTTTGTTTTATTGGTAAACTCACAGATAATATGACCCTAAAAAGAGTTTAGCTTCGTTTTGTCTTGCTGATTTTGTTTTAAATTATCCACCTCCTTATGTCAAGATCTTCAGTAGCAATAATGAATTAGTTATCTCTGAAGCATGTAATGGAGTTCATTGTAAGTAAATAAGATTGCAGTTTAAATATTGATTCGGGAATAACTGAGTTTGCAACATGTGTTTTATAAACACTGCTGTTATTCTTGTTTATTTATGGAAAGGAAAAAAACTTTGAATTTGAATTCAGATATAAAAGAGCCAAGAAGTTTACCCCCTTTCCAAAAATATATATTCAGAATATAGGGAACACAGTGATTAGAGAAGATATGAGGATCAGTACATGTAAATTATGAAATGAATCATATTTATTTCTAAAATCTAAGGGAATTATTATATTTCAACATACCACATTTGTATAGAAATTCTTATAACATGTTTAAGAAACTTCCAATATACATATCACATACAATCCATAAACCCATAAACATGGAAACATTTTTTATGTGTCATTATTTGGAATTTTTAAATAATAAATACATCAGAAATAAAGTTTTACTTGTTTATTGCAATAATAAACTGAGACACAAGTTTAGAAGATGACATATGCCAAATGTGAAATGGGATATTGAATCAAGGTAGTGTTTGCATTAATATTTTTAATATATGATTTTTTCATAATAAAACAATGTATGCTGGGTTCATGGTATCCCTCTTTCAAGATAAATTTTGCTCTTTCTCTTGGCATCCATCTTGGCAAAGGGATAGCCACAAAATCATGTGTAAGTCATGATTTCATAAGATATAATTATCAAAATGAGCAACACAAATATGATGCATCTTGTATGTCTTTACCTTTAAAAAAAAATGTCCTTTGCCTCCACAGATTTACTTTCTTACAGGCTATCTAAAAATATTTTTTGTTTAAGAAGGAGAAAAAGTGCCTCGTGACAATTTGCATAATATGTTAATGCAGATATGCATCTAGACATCTGGATGGCATTTTAATACCTCATTCTCATTCAAGGAACTAGACCTCACACAGATGGTGGAGACAATTTTAAGAGCATTGCTGTAAACAAATAAGGCAGCCAGGAAGCCAAACACACTCCAAGATAGGCTTTGCCACCAAAGAAGCTTTTTAGTGAGATGTTTTGACTACAAGATTGCACAGCCCTTATCAGTCTCTGACAAAAGGAGAGGGACCAGCAAGCAGTTTTCCTAGGCAAAGGAAAGGAGAAAAAACCCACTCTACTGACATGCATTTTCAGCTTTGAATATTTGGGAGATTAAATATATTTTTATACTTATGCAGAATATATGTGTTCATATACCCATACACATATACATATGTATATATAACATGTATATGCATATATACATTTTTAAAATATATATAAAGAGAGATATAGGATTTAACAGTAAGTTTCTCTCTTTCTTCCTTCTCTCCCTAGTGATATGTACAATCAAATCTTGGGCTATTAAAAGCTGGTAGTCTGGAATCCTTTTGCCTAAGTTTAAACTTTGAGTTTAGATCTACAATTAACTAGCATTGTTGTTTTGAGCAAGTGACTTAGTCTCTTGTTGCATCTGTTTTGTCATGTGGGATAATGATGGTCCCTGTCTTAAAGGGTGGATAAGAAAATTAAATGGATCCAATACTTATCACATGCCCAGATCTCACAATCATTCAACAAATGTTAGCAGTTATCATCATTGTTTTGTTTATTTTTTGTTATATTCTGAAGCTTCCCAGGTGGCTCAGTGGTAAAGAATCAGTCTGCTAATGCAGGGGACACAGGAGATGTGGGTTCAATCCCTGGTTGGGAATATCCCTGGAGGAAGAAATGGCAACCCACTCCAATATTCTTGCCTGGAGAATCTGATGGACAGAGAATCCTGGAAGGCTACAGTCCATGGGTTCTCAAAGAGTTGGACAGGACTGAGCACACACACATGCGCTTTTGAATCTTGCCATCTGTAATATGAAACTGTCAGGCGAGGGTAATCTCCTTGGTTCTGTCTCATCACAACAAAGATTTGAAGCGATGGACATTAAAGCTGTCGGCGCATCACAGCTCTTGGACAGACCGTGTTATAGTTCTTAGATCAGTGTTACAGCTCAGTTTTATTTAGAAAATAGCAGGAAAATACATCCTCGAGGCATGAGGGAATGCCGACCCAAAGACACAGAGGAGAGAGAGAGAGGCCTGGCCCTTTGGCTGCTCTTTTTATAGGTTTTCCCCCAACTCCCCCACCCCCCGGGCCTGCCCTATGTAAATCGGGCTAGCCAGGAGTGCTGGTTGTTCTACCGAGGGCCTCACTCTGGTCCCCAGACCTTCCTTTGTTCTATTTTTGCAGGCTTTCCCCTTCCTTGTCTTTTAACCACCGCTATTTTGGACTCCTGTTTCCTATTCTACCAACCTAACAAAACCACTAAACTTGTTCTCTCATGACATAATAATAGGTTTCAGGGTCTCCTGGAGATGTGACAGGGATGGGGCTCTGAAATCAGCCAAACTGTGTCTTAAACCTGAGTCTTTTTCTTACTGACTGGTGTGTCAGGGTTAATTTCTTTATATGGTGGGTGGGGGACAATTCATAGTTGTTTTTCCTGTACATTTGAAGTAAAAGCTTTTGGGAACAGCTATACAGGTCACATGACTTGTTACTGAGGTTTGCATGCCTGCTATTATCCAAAAGAAAGGACACTCAGCAATCATGTTTCTCCTTATTGTATCTCTCTGGTAGACATTGCTTAATTTAGGCCAATTTGGATTTGCGATTGAGTGACATTTGTGAGTTGATGCTTAACTTTTAAAATAATTGCATTTCACCTATGGCTGATTCATGTTGATGTTTGGTAGAAACCAATGCAATACTGGAAGGCAATTATCCTTCAATTAAAGATAAATAAATAAAATAATGGCATTTCATTTGAGGAGCTATGTATTTGTCAGGTTTGTCCTTGGTTATGCCTAAAGAAGTAACAGTTTTTCAGTAGAGAAAATGAGAAATGGTAATAGAGGAGTAAAAGTCCATCTAGAAGAGAGAAGACCCTCAGAGTGAAACAGAGATGACATAAAATAGAGATTGTGATTTCCTGGGTTCCATAGCATATCAGATTCATTCAAGTTGCTTTTTCTTAATCTACCCTGTATGTGATAGATTTCTTTTGCTAGTAATTAAAATATCCTGATTAGGATAACACATAATTTGCCTTTCACTATTAGATCAACTTTGGGATTATAGTGTTCTAATATACTACCACATTATATTAATTGAGAACATTCATAAAGCAAAATGTGCCCATTTTTGAGGAACATACTTTGCATGGTTCTTTTAATTAAAAATGTATTACAGATAGAAGTTTAATCATCATATAACAAATGTAGCCAAGTGAAGTGAAGTCACTCAGTCATATCCAACTCTTTGTGACCCCATGGACTGTAGCCTACCAGGCTCCTCTGTCCATGGGATTTTCCAGGCAAGAATACTGGAATGGGTTGCCGTTTCCTTCTCCAGGAGATCTTCCCTACCCAGTGATCAAACCCAGGTCTCCCACATTGTAAGCAGATGCTTTACTATCTGAGCCACCAGGGAAGTCTCAAATTATGGTATAAAGAAACTTTTTAAAAATAGACAAAAGTAGTTTAAAAATTTTAGACATTATAAATCTTTCTTAATGCTAATATTGTAAATTTTTTCATATTGCCCTAAAGACTTATTGTAGAAAACATTCTGTGGCCATAGCTCACTTTCACAATTGCCCTGACTATAGCTGACTTCTAGTTAGTTCCATAACCAATTAACATTTTGTAGAATCACCAAGCTCATCACTTTTGTCCTTTCATTTAGAGAGAAAACACCTTCTATTTGTTTCACTGTAACACACAAATACCTATATTAAGCTCAAGTAGGAGAAATAAAACAGAAAAAATCCAAAAACCACAATTTGAAGTTGGTTAGAAGTTTGTCCAGATGACATTTAACATAGTGTTGAGAAAATACAGATGCTTATCTTGGAATCAGCAAGCAAATTATGCTCATGGTAAAATTATAAATTTCTGACTTTACAGGTTTGTTCTATATGTCCACTGAAGTATAACTTCAAGAATAAGAGGTAAAAAGCTTTCAAATATGAAACCTGTTTGTTTAGCTTCTCTCAGCATGAGTTTCTCAGTCTACGAGGTGGTAATAAAATATGAACCTCACAGGTTATCAAAAAAGAAATGATATAACATATACAAAATTCTTACACAATGTCTAACACAAAGCATAACAAATATAGTTACTTCCAGATGGTAGCAGAGCTATGGACCAATCTCTGCAGTTGTCGTTATGCAAGTGTAGTGAAACAAAACATGAAAGACTGTTGTAATTTCAGTCTAATACCCAATATTTATGGAAATGGCTTTCTCTCTCAAACATTTTTTTAGGTCATCTTTAACCACTAAATGTGTCAGTAACCTCTCATCTATTGCAAAATTTAATCTGTATTATCAGTAAAAAAAGTAAAACATTTATTCTTATACACATAAGAAATTCGTGTATGTGACACTTGAGTGTATAGTCATAAGTGGGGTCATGTGAATGTTGTCGCATAAAAGTTTTCTATCCTAACCATTGAGATCTTGGCATTAATCTAGATTGTAGATCTTAAATTTGTGTTCATTGAAAATTCACCAAGTAAAAGATAGTTCAATACAGTTTCCATTTTTATTATCAGTCTCTATTTTAATTATGGGTAAGATAAATAACTGGAGAAGGCAATGGCACACCACTCCAGTACTCTTGCCTGGAAAATCCCATGGGCAGAGGAGCCTGGTAGGCTGCAGTCCATAGGGTCACTAAGAGTCAGACACGACTGAGCAACTTCACTTTGACTTTTCACTTTCATGCATTGGAGAAGGAAATGGCAACCCACTCCAGTGTTCTTGCCTGGAGAATCCCAGGGACGGGGGAGCCTGGTGGGCTGCATCTATGGGGTCGCACAGAGTCGGACACGACTGAAGTGACTTAGCAGTAGCAAGATAAATAATAGGAATAAAGCAGCATGAGTCAAAGCATAGTAATTATGTATATTCTTGTGAAAAATAGAGCTGAAAGTTATGAATAAAGTTGACACCTGCTTAAAAAATTGCTTGAATCTGGCTGGTATAAAATATAGCTAAAACTATTACTATGAAATCACCCTAACTTTAATATTTTGGTATGTTTTCTTTCTAATGGAATAACAACACACCTTGAAAGCATGCTTTATTTATCCTTACCTCTTGGTATAGATGAGACCTCCTTTTCCATTTTTGGAACACTTTAGAGAAGTGTATGCCATATTAGAAATTTATTAGATTTCATCAGAAGACAGGTGGTTATGAATTTTTGTTTCCAAAAAGGAGACCTGAGGGATATTCCATATTGAAGGTGTTATTCCCATTTGGTAGAAACATGCAAATGACTGTAAAAAAAAAAAAATCTATAAAACATTTCCTCTCATTGTTTCCCTTGGGAATAACAGTTCCCTATTATTCATAATTGTAAAGGCAAATTGAAATTTGATGTTTATGTTCACAGGAATAAGATATGTGGGGACATTTTAAGGATATCAAGCCTAGAAAAATCTACTTTTTATTTGAAATTCATACATATATACATAACATTAATTGGACCAACCTAAAGGCTACCTTACAGAGGAGCCTGATGGGATACAGTCCACAGGGTCACAAAGAGTTGGACTCGACTTAAATAACTTAGCACACATAAAGACTAATTCAAATTTGGCTCTGTTATTCATCTTTTGAGAGACAGAGACTGGGAAGTAAATTTAATTAGCAGAGCCATTGAATCTTCATTGAAATTATTACAAAGTTGAAGAATAAAGACATATGCATAGAGAAACAATTTGTGAAGTAAAATATCTTTAAATAGATGAGCTATTGCCATCATAAGGTAGAAAATGTGTGAAACAGGAATGAGCTGTACTTTCAGTTAAAGTGACAATGAATGACAGCAAAAACTCGGGACTCACTATGCAAGGCTGGCTGTTTCTGTGATGCCCTACCTAGTCTTTATTGATCCACTGTGTAGTTAGCCGGTGTTAACACTGATAGACACACTTGTAATACTGAAAGAGAACTTTTGACTCTACCCCAGTCCACATATGATGCTCGAACTAGGACATGTTCTCTCCCTAGTCAAATTTCACTGGGGAAAAAGAATCACACAAGTGCTGAAATACATGAGTCATCTAACTGCTTCTGATGAATTGGTTAACTTCACCCACCTGTATCATCAACATTTAGGCATTCTGTGCCACCACCCATTTTCCACAAGCAATGATTGCCTGGAGTTGGGGGGGGGGGGGAGTGAAAGTGTTAGTCTCTCATTTAAGTCCGACTCTTTGTGACGCTGTAGCCAATGGACTGTAGCCCACCAGGCTCCTCTGTCCATGGAATTCCCCAGGCAAGAATACTGGAGTGGGTTGCCATTCCCTTCTCCAGAGGATCATCCCAACCCAGGGATCAAACCCAGCTCTCCTGCATTGCAGGCAGATTCTTTACTGTCTGAGCCATAGGAGTTGCCAAATGAATAACTGCACCACGATGAGACACTGCTATTTGAACTCTGCCAAGGTAAGGGGTAAAAAATGAGGAAGAGTAGTGAAAGGTAAGTGAAGGCTGCAATATATTAGGAATTCCACCTAGGAATTCAGGTGGGCCAAAAGAATTGGCCTTTAATGGACGGATTGCGACTACTTTCAATCCTCACTTCTCTAACCTCTTTTGCCCCAGCCTCTAACACACCCTAGGCAAACAGACACAGGGCTGTATGTGCTTGGCAACTTGCTACCCATTTCATTGTTCAGTGGTTCTGGAAGGGCACAGAATGCAACTCTAGCCTGGAAACATTTGGAAAAAATAATACTGTTCATAATATATTTTTGTTTCTTCCTCTGAGTGATGGTTGAAGGTGACTTTCCTGACTGCTGTTAGCAATTTTCCAAAATTAAATACCATATTTTTTGCATTTGATAGGCACAGCTGTGTCTGTTACCAAGGGCAAGCCCACCTGCACACCATTCTGTGTTCATTTAATATACTGAGAACTTTATTTAGAACCCAGTTTCATGGGGGGGGGGGAAATGCAAATTGTGAGAACCAATTTTGTGGCGTGATGAATTCTTGAGTTCCACATTGAGTTATGAAAAGGGCAAATTCATTTGTTTCCAGTAGAAGTAATACGCTGCTGATGCTGCTGCTGCTAAGTCGCTTTAGTCGTGTCCAACTCTGTGCGACCCCATAGACGGCAGCCCACCAGGCTCCCCCATCCCTGGGATTCTCCAGACAAGAATACTGGAGTGGGTTGCCATTTCCTCCTCCAATGCATGAAAGTGAAAGTGAAGTCGCTCAGTCGTGTCCGACTCTTCGAGAATATAGGCCTCACCAAAATCTTAGCCATGAAGCAAGTGGAATCTCTGTCTACATTTGTTAGCTTTGTGTATATATGTTTATGAAGCTAGTTTTTAATTTTTTATGTTTATTTTTTTATTTGGCTATTCCAGGTCTTAGTTATAGCATGTGGAATGTAGTTCCTTGATCAGGCATCAAACCCAGGTTTCTTCCCTTGTAAGTGTGGAGTCTTAACCATTGGACTACCAGGAAAGTTCCTGAATTAAATTTTTCAAAACTCCATGGTATTCTAAATCTGACAAACATGAATAAAAAGTGGCAAGACCAAGTTTAGAGACTGATGTGAGAGTTCTAATTCTGGTATTTGATCAGGTGACTCCCTTTCTCAAAGTCTCTCTTATTTTGGCGTCAGTTGCACTGGCAGAGTAGATTAAGCCCACAGTTATCTAGGGCTCTAAAAATGCTCTACAATTTGGGGGATGTGGAATTAGAGTATGTGATCTTTCCCAATTAAAATAATTTATCTCTCAACTACAATGAGATATCACCTCATACCAGTCAGAATGGCCATCATCAAAAAGTCTATAAACAATAAATGCTGGAGACAGTGTGGAGAAAAGGGAACCCTCCTGCATTATTGGTGGGAATGTAAATTGATACAGATACAGCCACTATGGAAGACAGTATGGAGATTCCTTAAAAACCTAGGAATATAAGCACAATAAGGCTCAACAACCCCACTCCTAGGCATATACCCTGAGGAAACCAAAGGTGAAAAAGACACATGTACCCAGTGTTCATTGCAGCACTATTTAAAACAGCTAGAAATGGAAGCAACCTAGATGTTCATCAACAGATGATGGGTAAAGCAGCTGTGGTACACATATTCAATGGAATAATACTCAGCCATGAAAAGGAACACATTTGAGTCAGTTGTAATGAGGCGTATGAACGTAGAGCCTATTAGGCTGTGTGGAGTAAGTCAGAAAGAGAAAGATAAATATTGTATACTAATACGTATACATGGAATCTAGAAAGATGGAGCCAATAAATTTATTTGCAGGGCAGCAATGGAGAAACAGACTTAGAGAATAGACTTCTGGACACAGTGGGGTGGAAGGAGGAGATGGTGAGATGTAGGAAGAAAGAGGAGAGTGAAAAAGTTGGCTTAAAGCTCAACATTCAGAAAACGAAGATCATGGCATCTGGTCCCATCACTTTGTGGGAAATAGATGTGGAAATAGTGTCAGACTTTATTTTGGGGTGGCTCCAAAATCACTGCAGATGGTGACTGCAGCCATGAAATTAAAAGACACTTACTCCTTGGAAGGAAAGTTATGACCAACCTAGATAACATATTCAAAAGCAGAGATATTACTTTGCCAACCAAGGTCCGTCTAGTCAAGGCTATGATTTTTACAGTGGTCATGAATAGATGTGAGAGTTGGACTGTGAAGAAAGCTGAGCGCCAAAGAATTGATGCTTTTGAACTGTGGTGTTGGAGAAGACTCTTGAGAGTCCCTTGGACTGCAAGGAGATCCAACCAGTCCATTCTGATGGAGATCAGCCCTGGGATTTCTTTGGAAGGAATGATGCTAAAGCTGAAACTCCAGTACTTTGGCCACCTCATGCGAAGAGTTGACTCATTGGAAAAGACTGATGCTGGGAGGGATTGGGGGCAGGAGGAGAAGGGGACGACCGAGGATGAGATGGCTGGATAGCATCACTGACTCGATGGACATGAGTCTGAGTGAACTCTGGGAGTTGGTGATGGACAGGGAGGCCTGGTGTGCTGCGATTCACGGGGCACCAAACAGTCGGACACGACTGAGCCACTGAACTGAACTGATGGAAAGAGTAACGTGGAAACTTACATTACCATATGTAAAATAGATAGCCAATGGGAATTTGCCATATGGCTCAGGAAACTCAAAGAGTCTCTCTGTAACAACCTCGAAGGGTAGGAAGGGGAGGGAGATGGGAGTGAGGTTCAGAGGGAGGGGACATATTTATACCCATGACTCATTCATGTTTCTATTTCACAGAAAACAACAAAATTCTGTAAAGCAATTATCCTTCAATTTAAAATTTTTTAAAAAAAGGTCGTATCTCTCCAGGCAAAATTAATTTCATATTTAAGGTGACAATGGTTGCTTCTTGTTATTTATGAGGGACGGCAATTTCCAAAGTGTGTCCAATGGGACACTCCTCTCTCAAGGTGTTCTACAAAAGCAGACGTTTCCGTGGTAACTACATTTGGCATGCTCCACACACTTTTTCCCTCATCCTGGAGAAGTCATAAATCGCATTAGCATTTGAAGACTTTCAGAAATCCCACAGAAAAGAAAAAAAAATTTAACCCTGACCCCATCTTTCTCAAACTTAGTTGACCTTAAGTATTGGGTCCTCTTTACTTATTTGACATCTTTCCTTTGCCCCTCACATTTACTTCAACCTTCTCCACACGGCTCTGTGGATTGTAACACTGGATTTCCTTTCCGCTGTCCTGAAGTTGTGCAGCAGCGAAGAGCACAGTTATTGAAAGTTCTGTTTGTTGTTGTTAGAGAAGAACTAAGAGTTCTTTACTGTCCATGTTCTCTTGTAGAAGTCATGGTGAAAATTTCTTTTCGTTTCTGGCAGGCAGGCTATTTCTTTAACACAAGTGTCCCTTTATATTAAGTCCTATCACTTCCTAGCAGCAACTGGTTCACAACCCTGCTGAATGAGCAATGGTTTCCCAGAAAGACAGCCTTCTAAGAGTATGTTGTCTCAAAGGTGGCAAAAATTGCTTTATATACTATATCAGGGATCAAGAGCTTTTAAGGACTGTTTCTTGCTTCCCTGATAATGTTCACAAGAAGAGTAAACTAAATGTTTCATTTTTCCAGGTTCTGAAAAACACCCATTGTAGTGCTTGGAATGAACATAGCAAACAAATCAAATCAGTCCTGAAAACCTCAAGTGTGTGGATATGGAAAGGACTATAGAGGGAAAGGCTACTCCTTTCTGAAGTATTAGTTACCTATGATCTTACCCCTCTGCATGCTAAGGGCAGAGGAAAGGCATTGAACTGTCCCCCACCCTTGCCTTTTACAGTTGGCCTGGTGTGTGAAGAAAGGAATAAAGTTAAGGGACAAGGTGCCAGAGAAAAGTCCCAAAGACACCTGCATTCCCTTGGATTGCCATGGTAGGAACATCATGGTTTCTCAAGAATCAGGTTTATTCTACAGAAGTTTTATTGTTGTTTACTCACTAAGTCGTGTCTGACTCTTTGAGACACAAGGAACTGCAGCGCACCAGGCTTCCCTGTCCTTCACCATCTCCCAGAATTTGCTAAAATTCATAGCCACTGTTATGGCTTAAATCATCTTATCACTATTCCATAAGGACCACACCCACTGAGAAAAGGAGCCTCGGCAACAAGAGCATGGAGGGTAGATTCTTTGGGGACCAAGAGTTTGTTACAGAGTGCTGCTGGGGGCTTGGAGACAGAAGGGCAAAGTTTTCATAATTTGATTGCACCACAAAAATACTCATCACTGAGATTCATTTTTCTCTAAAAATGAATGAAAAAAAGATGTCTGCTCTAGGCAGATGGAGAAAGACGCTGCTGTAGATCCAGAATGTTAGATGCAGATTTACCATGTAGCAAGATTCATGTGTGTACATAGCTGCATTGAGATTTCTGGTTGGAATTGGCTACTTTATCAAAGGTTGAAGTTTGGAGCCTGTTTGCGTTAATAAAATGGTTTAGTGTGATGTACTGTTGCAGACTGATTATGAGTCACTGGTCTAGAGTTTTCTAGAAGGGGAAAAAAAATGTTCTTTATCTATAAATAACTCAATGTAAGAAAGTTATCTCAAAAACAAGTACTAAAAAAAAAAAAAAGCAACAAACTTTCCTTCCTACGAAACATGTGTTTCTTTTCATATTTAATAAAATTCTCTCTTTGGGTACCTAGGAAATTTTAATTCAGGCTTCTTTATACTCTGTCACAGCAACTATATGGTTGCTATATTTGTCTTTTTAATGCAACAACTTTTTTACATTTTGGGTTAATTTTTTCTACTTATTAATATTTACCATGTTCAATTTGTCTGCTATCTCTCCACTATACATGTATCTGTCTGTTACACTTCTTATAAGTGTTACTATCTAAATTGAATAATGTTTGTTAAATACACTTCATTTTTTCTTGACTTGTTCATGTCTTTTATCATAAATACAACTTGGAAATAGAAATTTATAGATAAAAGTTATAAACATATTTACCATGCATTTTATAAAAGTATATATATAAATATATATGAAACTGATCTTATGTATACATATACATCCACATATGGGACTTTTGGTAAATTTCTTTTGGCTTTTTATTTATATATGCAAACAAAAAGAGCTGATGATGGTGGCATCTGAATCTGTTGCCTCTATTATAATCTCACAACTCTAAGCTTCCCACACAGTTGGAAATACCATTTATCTACAGAATTCTTCTGCTGGTGTGCTCCCAGGGAAGCAGAGAAAATAAAGAATTCAGTACCTTTAATATTTCTGCTTTTTATGTCTATCATAGTGTCTACATTTAGCAAACACCCCCTCACATTAAAAGTTTCTTTATATTTAACCTTAGGAATTTCCTTTGGTAGGCCTTTCCTAAAAACTTGCCTCAGAATTACACAAATGCCTATTACAGGTGCCTAACCATTTATTCCTGCTTTTCTTTCCTTTCCTTTTTTTTTTCTTAATTTTCAGTCGAAAGTATATGCTTCCTGTAAACTGTACAGTTACAATTGGCATATATTACAGATGGCAGAAATAAACTTTGATACAAATTCATATATTGTTCTTGTATGTGGTGAAGAGCCAGCCTTTCAGAAATCATGTGCCCAAAATTCTCCAGAGAATCTCAGATCTATTATCAATTTCATGCTTTGTGAAACTTTTATCTTAGTGTTCCCTATCTCTCATTTTTAGGTGGATATTTTTAGTCCGCCAGTATTATCCATGCCCTTTGGATCAACCAGGAGTTCATCTAAGACTTCTCCTCCTGGGTAAAATGACATGCTCATATGTGACTATATAATTGAATTTTGAGTTATGCAAAAAGAAAAAAATTGTAAAGTAGATAAGAGAAAAAGTACTGTAAATAGATATTTAAAAGAAGGGAACAGATGGCCTCTTTGTGAATATGTTCGGATACAGCCAAAATATGGCAAACAGATGGTTTACACGTATGGGTAGGTTGGTGATGGAGCCTGGAGTTTGTGAGGTAGAGTGGACAAGAGTTCTGACATTTCCTAAAACACTGAAATTTGTATCATCAGAGGAAAGCATTACAGACTACATGAACACACAGACAACCTATTAAAAATGCAGCCCATGCCATTTCATCCTCCTGGAAACCTCCATTTGCATTTCATCATTCCATCAATAAGTAAATAACTTACATTAAACTGTTGAGGAAGAAAATTTTAAATGTGAGGATTATAGTGCAGATGAAATACAAATACCTCAACTTGTTCACCCCTATTTAGTGCTGACTTGTTGGATTTACTTCTTTTCACTATTGGCTTATCCTTGTTTATTTTGCAAGTCAAATCTTAAGAACATTCAAAATACACCAGCTTAGTTCCCATACATATGTTGCTAGTTATTTCTACTTAAAAGGGACTATATATATATACATACACTGTGTATGTGTATGTGTGTATATATATATGTTAGAACAAAGGGTCAGTGATCTCTCTCCTATCTTAGGCAGCACTGTGTTAGATAATTCTCCAAATGAAGAAGCAGACAAACGTATTTCTTTTTTAAAAATATTACACAAGCAGTGCTTAAATGCTACAGCTTAAACAATGAGAATTATATAGATTGAAAAGTGTCCCCCTACATCTTTGTTGTTACTCAGTCGCTCAGTCATGTCCGATTCTTTGTGACCCCATAGGCTGCAGCAGGCCAGGCTTCCCTGTCCTTCACCATCTCCCAGAGCTTTCTCAAACTGTTGTCCATTGAGTCCGTGATGCCATCCAACCATCTCATCCTCTGTTGTCTCATTCTCTTCCTGCCTTTAATCTTTCCCAATATCAGGGTCTTTTCCAATGAGTCAGCTCCTTCCTATTTAAAATCTATATTCTAATCTTTTATGGTAACCACCATTATCATCACAGTGCATATTTTATTCTGTCATTTTCTATTAAGTTATATATATGTATGTGCCTCCAAATTCCCATATATGAATTTTGTTAAATTCATATATGAATTTTATTAAATCCTAAATTCAATCATTTCCATTCATGAGATGTTTTTCTTTTAAACATATCATACATAAAAATCAAACTCATTTTCAGAAAGTTTGCATATTTCATAAAATGAAAGAATTATAGTCTTTGTGGAATATCTGACATAAATCTATTTAAGAAAATTTATTACCAAGCATACTTCCTTGAGCAAACATGAACAGAAGAATTTATGATCACATGTGGAAAATGAAAGCAGAATTTCTAGGTAAATACCAAAAGTATAACTCTTAACTTCTTTCCATGGCTAGATTGGCCTTTTTCATTTCAGTTTCTCTCCTCTGTATGTATTCTGAGGTTTTTGTGTAATGTGAAAAAATGATATTCCGAAATAGAAGGTAGTCACAGGGAAAAAGACTTGCAGTTGACAGTGTCCTACCTAAAGAGCAGCTGTGATTGTACTAGTGTCTTCTATTAAAATGCTTACTCATCTATAAGGAATTTGAATAATATGGGACAGATTTTAAACAGTTATATTTTTTCCCCTAAGAACTAATCTATGTATTCATGCATGTTATTTGCCCAATTGGGACAAAAAGATTGATGCTCAATAGATTAATACTGTTCTGTGCCTCCCCCTCCCCCACTTGAATATATATTCCCCTGGGAACTTGCTACGTTAATTGGACATAGTGATTAAAATCACCAGATTTTATTTCAGTTTTACTTGACTTGACCTTTGAAGGCACAGCTTTCCTTTTACCTCTCCATCCTTCTGGCTTCTTCCTAGCTACTGTCCCATATTTTTTTCTATTAATCTCCATATTATCCATGGTCTTTGTGGTGCCAGTACTCTGTTATTAATTTCTCTAGGTTCGAAAAAAGAGCAGATTTATCTTTGGTTTCATTTAGATATGCTTTGTCCCTAAGTAACACAACTCTTGAAAAGATAGATTTGGTTGATTTATTTGAAAATGAAATCATAATTCTTTGCAGTAAACGTGCCTGATTCTCATTCTTAAAGCTCCTTTATTTCAGAAGATTCCAATTGGATTCTAAAACAAATCTTAGATGTGATGGATATTTTAGGGAGTGTCTGCTTTGGATCAAGCATGGTGCCAAAAACTTTCATAGTGCATTGTTTTGCTAGTAAAACTTAGTAAGCGTATGAAGGTGAAACTGTTAAATGATAGCTATGCTTTATATCAGAGGAAGAAGAAACAGCTCATATCTTAAGTCTAAATCTATATAAAAAATAATACCTATATTTTATATATACATAACTGGTTTCCAATTTAAAATACTTCTTTATATTAGCTCAAGTGATAGGAACAACAATACAGTGGAATGGTAATATTTTAATTTTTAGAAAAGACAAAAGTAGTGCTCTTCAGATGGTCTTGGACTTGCCATTGTCCCATAGCTACCTTCCCTAGCATTCTGCTGTTTTTCTCCTCTCTGTCTAACAGACTATAAACCATTTCATTGTTTTAATTGCCTTATTCCCAGAGTGTCAGTAATCAAGGGAAGCAGCAACTGTTCCCTACTTATTGGTGTGTATATGTTCATATCAGCTTTAATGAATCAGTTTTATGACTTTTTCGAACTTCTTTGTAGTTTTCTTCAGTAAATCATGAAAGGAAGCATATGTGGCTTTTTTGCCCAAATAGTTGTATATTCATCAACTTGACTTATTTTCAGTGGACACTGTGTTTACACATTCAATGTCTTTGTTAAATGAATGAATATAGGACTTCTATAGTATTCGAATCATTTTGTCGATTTCTAACTGACCTGTCTATATGTTGTCATTATCACCTAAAACTCCAGTGTTTTAAGGGCATTTGTTAAATATTCATTTGAATATAGATACATATTTCCTGAATAAACACTTCGATTTAAAACTTTGTGCACTGGAGGAAAAAATGAATGTGATTTAATATTCATTTAATATTCATTCACTCAAATGTGCCTGAAAAATCCACTCCAGTATTCCCGTGGACAGAGGAGCCTGGTGGGCTACAGTTTATGGGATTGCGAAGAGTCAGACATGACTGAGCGACTGAACATACTGATATAGTTCATGCTGATATAAAGTCTGATAGCTACATTACATACTTTTGCATTCTACTGATAAACTACAGTTCGATTCAAAATTTTACCATTATTGAATTTCCTAGTTGTTGTTTTTTTTAACAGCAGGGGCTCCTCAAAGTTTTGCATTTTCATTAAAGGGTGCTATGTGCAGTTTCTTCTTTCTTTGCTTGTTTGCAGCTTCTTATATGAACAGTTCTTATCTGTTTAACCTCTACAAACTGGGGTGTGACTGAAGAATTTACAAATTAACAACAGTGGTACTATCTTACAAGGTTTTAGGGAAGAATACATTTTCAATCCTTAGTACTTGTTTCATTTCCTCTTGTTTGTGGTCTTTAAAAAATGCTCTCAAAAAAATAAACACTTGGTCAATATATCTAAAAACACTTTGCATTTTGTTGGAATACCACTTCTGAATGGTGCTAGGGGCAGTTTTAGAGAGCTGGGACTTCTATTCAGTCAGAATAGTTGGCCTCCCCATTTCCTTAGTTGTGCTTCCCACACCAATAGAATGTCCTGCTTCTTTTGATACATTTATTAACCACAAGTTGAATCATTCTGTTTCTGAAATCTATCAGTTTCTTTTGCATGAATAAACCATAGTTAAGTCCATTTTAAATTTGCCATCCTAACATACATGCTGTATAACAGAGTAGTTTTTCTCTGTCACATGAAGTATCCCTTTTGCAAGTATCATTGGTACTTTTCTTGGGAATTCTTTACTTTACCACAGCCTTTATTTATTATTTCATATTCTATTTTTGGTGGTCATTGTTTCTTATTTTATATATTATGATTTTTTTTAAAAAAAGAATTTCTCGAGAGTTAATATCTTTGATAGATTTCATTAATTTCTCCTTTTTTTGTATGTGTTCATTGTTTTATTTGGATATAACATTTCCCACCCTTACTTTGCCAATAAGTTTTTTAATTTATCACTGATGCTTAATATCTTTCTTCATTATATAATTATTTTTCATATTATTTTTTTGAGTTTTCTTTGGAAGTGGCAAAATATACTCATTTATATGAATATTCCATGTCTTTTGATTTCAGTAACATTTATGCTTATTAATAATTTTCTTTTCCTATATCACTGGCAGTCGAATAAAACCAGACATCTGTTTCTTTGCCTATCAGCATATTTAGGCATTGGAAGAACAGTTTGATTGAAATTTTTCTAAATATGATCACAGTACTTTATAGATTTTCATCTTTTTTTATAACAACATAAATATGGATTGCATTTGCCCTTTAATCAAGTGTTTGTGATTCAAGAAGACTTACCAAGATCATATAGCTCTGAGGGAAGATTGCATTTCTCAGGCTATTATAGAAAAAAGGAAGTTAAACTATTGGAAGAAAAAATGTCTTCCATACCCAATGTCATGTACATTCTTCATGGTTTACAGGATTTTCTTAATTTTTAAAATGGGGATATTACTTTTCCTACCAAGCCTCAAGAGAGGGTTGTTAGGAGAATCAGATAAAATGATATGTTAAACATTTTACTTCATGGCTTATCTACTGTTTCAATTAAGTTCAGTTCAGTCACTTAGTCATGTCCGACTCTTTGTGACCCCATGGACTGCAGCACACCAGGCTTCCCTGTCCATCACCAACTCCCGGAGCTTGCTCAAGCTCATGTCCATCCAGTCAGTGACGTCATCCAACCATCTCATCCTCTTTTGTTCCCTTCTCCTCCCAATTTCAATCTTTCCCAGCACCAGGGTCTCTTCCAGTGAATCAGTTGTTCACATCAGGTGGCCAAAGTATTGGAGCTTCATTATCAGTCTTTCCAATGAATATTCAGGACTGATTTCCTTTAGGATTGACTGGTTGGATCTTCCTACAGTCCAAGGGACTCTCAAGAGTCTTCTCCAACACCACAGTTCTAAAGCATCAATTCTTTGGCATTCAGCTTTCTTTATAGTCCAACTCTCACATCCATACAGGACTACTGGAAAAACCATAGCTTTGACTTAGATGGACCTTTGTTGGCAAAGTACTGTCACTGCTTTTTAATATGCTGTCTAAGTTGGTCATAGCTTTTCTTCCAAGGAGCAAGTGTCTTTTAATTTCATGGCTGCAGTCACCATCTGCAGTGAGTTTGGGGCCCCCCAAAATAAAGTCTCTCACTGTTTCCATTGTTTCCCCATCTATTTGCCATGAAGTGATGGGACTGGATGTTTGCCCCCAACCCTGAACCAGGCCACTGCCAACCCATGCCTCTGCTGGAGACTCCTGGACACTCACAGCCAACTCTGGGTCAGTCTCTTGTGGTCAATGCTCCATTTTCCTGGGTTCGGGTGTGCAAAAGGTTTTGTTTGTGCCCTTCAAGAGTCTGTTTCCCCAGTCCCGTGTAAGTTCTGGTGGCTCTATGGTGGGGTTAATGGCGATCTCCTCCAAGAGGGCTTATGCCATACCGAGGTATGCTTTGTGATTTGTTGCTGCTAGTCATTTAGATATGTCCAACTGTTTGAGACCCCCCATGGACTATGGCCCACTAGGGTCCTCTGTTCATTGGATTCTCCAGGTGAGAATACTAGAGTGGGTTGCCATTTCCTTCTCCAGGGGATCTTCCCAACCAATGGATCAAGCCTGAATCTCTGGCATTATAGGCAGATTCTTTACCACTGAGCCATAGGGGAAGCAGTAATGTGATTATTTTTTGTATGTAATACATATTATATGATAGAATTTCATAGAACTATATTATATATATGCATATATGTATATATAATCATTATCTTACAATAAAAAAACAAAAATGCAACAGTTGATGGCTATAGGTTTTGAGATTTGATATATTATATTGGTGGCCTTTAATGATTTCTCCAGCCCATGATGAAGTACACAGTGAGTAGAAAAACAAATGTCATCCATTCTTTTGACAGAGTACCCAGGCTTCTATAAATCTGGGGAAACTCTTCAATCATTACTGGCTTTCTAATTCCCCTTCAGCTATTGTCATATAACAGTTTTCTTCCAAAGAATTGTTCACATTAGTTTCTAAAAGTTAAAATGGCTTTGGATTTTGTCTTTTAGGGTGAACTAGTCTATGGATCAGAGGTTAATTACCAGCAGTTTTCCTAAAAACAGTCTGAAAATAATTTTGAGAAAAATACTGTACTTAATACAACAGATCTTTGTTTTTTTGGCCCTACAAAGTGATCACTTTACATCAATTTCTTACCACTCACTTAGCCAGATATTTTGGTATGCTTTATAAATAATTCAATTTTAATATGGCCCCCCAAATAAATCTCTAAATTTTTTTCTCCCTCCAAACTGTTCTTTCCATTATTTTAAGTATGTTTATTTAATATCTATTCACTATTTATAATTTAAAATCTTAGAATTATCATTGACTGCTTTCTTTATTCATTCTCATAAATCCTTTTGATTCTACTTTCTAATGCTTCTCAAATCAGATCTTTCCCTTTCCTGCCCTTTGTCACTGCTTTATTTTAGGTAAACTTTGTCTCATACTGGACATCATCTGAATACCCACCTTGTCTCCCATCCCCTATTCTCAGTTTTCCCTTAGCCATCCATCCCTGGAAATTTCATTCTATCCTCCGGATAGTTCCCCAAATTACTTAGCCATTATATGTTGACATCATTTTCCTATGCTTAAAGGTTTCCGATGCACAATCGTTAGCCATTAGGGAAATGCAAATTAAACTACAGTAACATCAGTTCAGTTTAGTCATTTGGTCATGTCCTACTCTTTGTGACCCCATATACTGCAGTGTGCCAGGCTTCCCTGTCCATTACCAACTCAAACAGCTTGTTTAAACATGTCCATCAAATCAGTGATGCATCCAACCATCTCACCCTCAGTCACCCCTTTCTCTTCCTGCCTTCAGTCTTTCCCAGCATCAGGGTCTTTTCCAATGAGTCAGTTCTTTGAATCAGATGGCCAAAGTATTAGAGCTTCAGCATCAGTCCTTCCAGTGAATATTCAGGAAGAAGTCCTTCCAGTGAATATTAATTTTCTTTATGATTGACTAGTTTGATCTCCTTGCTGTCCAAGGGACTCTCAAGAGTTTCTTCAACACCACAGTTCAAAAACATCAATTTTTCAGCGCTCAGCTTTCTTTATACTCCAACTCTTAACATCCTTACGTGACTACTGGTAAAACCATAGCTTTGACTAGATGGGCCTTTGTCAGTAATGTCTATGCTTTTTAATGTGCTGTCTAGGTTGGTCATAGCTTTTCTTCCAAAGAGCAACTGTCGTTTAATTTCATGGCTGCAGTCACCATCTGCAATGATTTTTGAGCCCAATAAAATAAGGTCTGTCACTGTTTACATTTTTTCTCCAGATTTTTGCAATGAAGTGATGGGACCAGACGCCATAATCTTAGTTTTTTGAACATTGAGTTTTAAGCCAGCTTTTTCACTTTCCTCTTTCACCTTCATCAAGAGGCTCTAATTCGCTTTCTGCCATAAGAGTGGTGACATCTGCATACCTGAGGTTATTGATATTTCTCCGGCAATCTTGATTCCAGCTTTTACTTCATCCAGACCAGCATTTCACATAATGTACTCTGCATATAAGTTAAATAATGAAGGTGACAATATACAGGTTAGATGTACTCTTTTCCCAATTTATAAACAGTCTATTGTTCTATGTCCCAGTCTAACTGTTGCTTCTTGACCTGCATACAGATTTCTCAGGAGGCAGGTAAGGTGATCTGGTATTCCCATCTCTTGAAGAATTTTCCAGTTTGTTGTGACCCACATAGTCAAAGGTTTAGCATAGTCAATGAAGCAGAAGTAGATGATTTTCTGGAATTCTGTTGCTTTTTCTATGATCCAGCAGATGTTGGCAACTTGATCTCTGGTTCCTCTGCCTTTTCTAAATCCATCTTGAATATCAGGAAGTTCTCAGTTCACATATTGTCGAAGCCTAGCTTGGAGAATTTTAAGCATGACTTTGCTAGCATGTGAGATGAGTGCAATTGTGCAGTAGTTTGAGCATTCTTTGACATTGCCTTTCTTTGGGACTGGAATGAAAACTGACCTTTTCAGTCCTGTGGCCACTGCTGAGTTTTCCAAATTTGCTGGCATATTGAGTGCAGCACTTTCACAGCATCATCTTCCAGGATTTGAAATGGCTCAGCTGGAATTCCATCACCTCCACTAGTTTTGTTCATAGGGATGCTTCGCAGGCCCACTTGACTTCACACTCCAGGATGTCTGGCTCTAGGTGAGTGATCACACCATCGTGGTTCTCTGGGTCGTGAAGATCTTTTTTGTATAATTCTTCTGCATATTCTTGCCACCTCATCTTAATCTATTCTGCTTCTGTTAGGTCCATAATGTTTCTGTCCTTTATTGAGCCCATCTTTGCATGAAATGTTCCCTTGGTGTCTCTATTTTCTGGAAGAGCTCTTGGCTCTTCCATTCTATTGTTTTCCTTTATTTCTTTGCATTGATCACTGAGGAAGACTTTCTTATCTCTCCTTGCTATTCTTTGGAACTCTGCATTCAGATGGGTATATCTTTCCTTTTCTCCTTTGCCTTTCACTGCTACTCTTTCCTCAGATATTTGTAAGGCCTCATCATTAAACCATTTTACCTCTTTGCATTTCTTTTTCTTGGGGATGATTTTGATCACCACCTCCTATACAATGTTATGAACCTCTGGCCATACTTCTTCTACAGGTATTCTGTCTATCAGACATGATCCCTTGAATCTCTTTGTCACTTCCACTGTACAGTCTTCAGTTCAGTTCAGTTCAGTCGCTCAGTCATGTCTGACTCTTTGCGACCCCATGACTCGCAGCACGCCAGGTCTCCCTGTCCATCACCATCTCTTGGAGTTCACTCAGACTCACGTCCATCGAGTTCATGATGCCATCCAGCCATCTCATCCTCAGTCGTCCCATTCTCCTCCTGCCTCCAATCCCTGCCAGCATCAGAGTCTTTTCCAATGAGTCAACTCTTTGCATGAGATGGCCAAAGTACTGGAGCTTCAGCTTCAGCATCATTCCCTCCAAAGAAATCCCAGGGCTGATCTCCATCAGAATGGACTGGTTGGATCTCCTTGCAGTCAAGAGTCTTCTCCAACACCACAGTTCAAAAGCATCAATTCTTCGGCGCTCAGCCTTCTTCACAGTCCAACTCTCACATCCATACATGACCACAGGAAAAACCATAGCCTTGACTAGACGGACCTTAGTCAGCAAAGTAATGTCTCTGCTTTTGAATATGCTATCTAGGTTGGTCATAACTTTTCTTCCAAGGAGTAAGTGTCTTTTAATTTCATGGCTGCAATCACCATCTGCAGTGATTTTGGAGCCCCCAAAAAATAAAGTCTGGCACTGTTTCTACTGTTTCCCCATCTATTTCCCATGAAGTGATGAGACCGGATGCCATGATCTTCATTTTCTGAATGCTGAGCTTTAAGCCAACTTTTTCGCTCTCCTCTTTCACTTTCATCAAGAGGCTTTTTAGTTCCTCTTCACTTTCTGCCATAACGGTGGTGTCATCTGCATATATGAGGTGATTGACATTTCTCCCGGCAATCTTGATTCCAGCTTGTGTTTCTTCCAGTCCAATGTTTCTCATGATGTATTCTGCATATAAGTTAAATAAGCAGGGTGACAATATACAGCCTTGACGTACTCCTTTTCCTATTTGGAACCAGTCTGTTGTTCCATGTCCAGTTCTATCTGTTGCTTCCTGACCTACATACAGATTTTTCAAGAGTCAGGTTAGGTGGTCTGGTATTACCATCTCTTTCAGAATTTTCCACAGTTTATTGTGATCCACACAGTCAAAGGCTTTGGCATAGTCAATAAAGTAGAAATAGACGTTTTTCTGGAACTCTCTTGCTTTTTCGATGATCCAGCGGATGTTGGCCATTTGATCTCTGGTTCCTCTGCCTTTTCTAAAACCAGCTACCTGAATGATCTAGTGGTTTTCCCTACTTTCTCCAATTTAAGTCTGAATTTTGAAATAAGGAGTTCATGATCTGAGCCACAGTCAGCTCCTGGTCTTGTTTTTGCTGACTGTATAAAGCTTCTCCATCTTTGGTTGCAAAGAATATAATCAGTCTGATTTTGGTGTTGACCATCTGGTGATGTCCATATGTAGAGTCATCTCTTGTGTTCTTGGAAGAGGGTATTTGCTATAACCAGTGTGTTCTCTTGGGAAAACGCTATTAGCCTTTTCCTGCTTCGTTTTGTACTCCAAGGCCATACTGTGTTACTCCAAGTATTACTTCTCTTGACTTCCTACTTTCGTCATCCAGTCCCCTATGATGAAAATGAGATCTCTTTTCTGGTGTTAGTTCTAGAAGGTCTTGTAGGTCTTCATAGAACCATTCAGCTTCTTTGGCATTAGTGGTTGGGGAATAGACCTGGATTACTGTGATACTGAATTGTTTGCCTTGGAAATGAACAGAGATCATTGTGTCATTTTTGAGATTGCACCCAAGCACTGCATTTTGGGCTCTTTTGTTGACTATCCCCCATTTCTCTAAGGGATTCTTTCCCTCAGTAGTAGAAAAAATGGTCATCTGAATTAAATTTGCCCATTCTGGTGAATTTCAGTTCACCGATTGCTAAAAATGATGATGTTCCCTCTTGCCATCTCCTGTTTGACCGCTTCCAATTTACCTTGATTCATGGGCCTAACATTCCAAGTTCCTATGCAATATTGTTCTATACAGCATTGGACTTTACTTCCATCACCTGTCACAACCACAACTGAGCATTGTTTTCATTTTGGCTCAGCCTCTTCATTCTTTCTGAAGCTATATTTCCACTCTTCTCCAGTAGCATAATGGGCACCTACAAACCTGGGGAGTTCATTTTTCAGTGTCCTATCTTTTTGCCTTTTCATACTGTTCATGGGGTTCTCAAGGCAAGAATACTGAAGTGGTTTTCCATTCCCTTCTCCAGTGGACCACATTCTGTCAGAACTCTCCACAATGACCTATCCTTCTTGGGTGGCCCTACGTGGCATGCCTCATAGTTTCATTGAGTTAGACAAGGCTGTGATCCAGGTGATCAGTTTGGTTAGTTTTCCGTAATTGTGGTTTACATTCTGTCTGCCCTCTGATGGATAAGGATAAGAGGCTTGTGGAAGTTTCCTGATGAGAGGGACTAGCTGTGGGGGAATCTGGGTCTTGCTCTGATAGGCGGGGCTGTGTTCAGTAAATCTTTAACTTTCTTTTGATGGTTAGGGGTGTGTTCCCTCTCTGTATTTTGGCCTGAGGCCAAACTATGGTAGGGGTAATGATGACCTCGTTCGAAAGAACTTATGCCAGGACTGTTGTATTCAATGCCCCTGACCCCACGGGATGTCACTGCCAACCCATGCGTCTGCCGGAGGCATCTGGACGCTCACAGGCAAGTCTGGCTCAGTCTCTTGTGGGGTCATTGCTCCTTTCTCCTGGGTCCTGGTGCTCACAAGGTTTTGTATGAGCCCTCTGAGCATCTCTGGCGATTATGGGCTTTAATTCTAAACGTGATTTCACCCCTCTACTGTCTTTTTGGGGCTTCTCCTTTGCCCTTGGATGTGGCGTATCTTTTTTTGGTGGGATCCAGCGTTGTCCTGTCGATGGTTCATTGGTTACTTGCAGTTTCGGAGTTCTCACAGGAGAAGATGAGTGCACATCCTGCCACTCCGCCATCTTGTGGATAACATAACATAACTACTCTACATTTATTAGAATAGGAGAACATATCGACAATAACAAGTGCTGGCAAGGATGAAGGACGGTGAGATCTTCTCTATCTTGCTGCTGAAAATATAAATCAGTGTCTCCATTCTGAAAGAATAGTAGTCTTTTATAAAGTTAACTATACACTTACCATATGAGGCAGCAATCACATTCTTGGGTATTTATCTCAAATAAATTAAAAGTTATATTCACGTGTAAATATAAAAACCTGTACACAGATATTCATAGCTGCCTTAAACTAGCACAGTCCAATTTTCCTTTAATAATTAAATGGATAAATACACCATGGTACATCAGTACAACAGAATACTTGTTAGCAATAAAAAAGGAGCTATGGAGACACACAGCTTGGTTATACCTCAAGACCATATGATAAGTGGATAAGAGGCCAATCACAAAAGATTGCTTACTATATGATTCCATTTATAGAAAAGTCTGAAAGTGACAAGTTGTGATGATGGAGGACAAATCAGTGATCACTAAGGGTTATGATGGAGAGTGTGACTATTAAGGAATAACATGAGGGAGTTTCTTTATGGTGATGAAACAGTTTTGTATCCTGATTGCAGTGACAGTTGTCTGTATATCTGATAGCATTCTGTAGCATTGTACACTGAGAGATGAGATAGGGCTGGCAAAAGCTGATGATCTCTGTGTCACGTCTGTAGTCTAGCTACCAGTATTGTGCCAGTGTTAATTTTCTGGTTTGGGCAGTGTTATTTGGTTACACAGGTATATGAGACTCTTCATACTGAGATTGTGTTGTGCTCGTTTATTTTTTAAAAGCTACACTATTTTAAAACTGTTCAACTTAGGCTCTTTTGAAGGAAACTGTTGTTAAAAAGAAAAGGCTTCTGCTTAATCCTCAAAGCCAAGAGAGATAAAACTCAGACTCTTAACGAGGCATACAGTGCAAATCCAAATTATTTTTAAACTCCGTAAACATCATTCCTCTTTATTCTCACAAGTAGTTTCAATCTTGACCATCCTGAAACTCTCACGGGTTTATGTGGGACTCCTTCTTCCACACTCTTAGTGGCAAATTCCTATTCGTATTTCAGTGAATGGTTGATCTCCTTTTGCGGTGGTCTTTCTCAAACCTCAGTTGTTTCTCCTCCTCTGTGCTTCTGTCACATACTGTCACACTTCTACTGAGAACTGACCTCATTTGCTGGGATTTTTGTTTCCTTATTTGTTTATTTATGGGTTTTCTCCGCTAGACTATAAACTCAAGGAAAGGTGTAGCACCTTGCTATTCTACTTTCAATCTGACAAACTCTGCATCAGTCCATTGAATTCATAAACACAATATGTAACTGAGTTGATCATTTAGCCTGCAATAAATTAATGTTTCCTGTCTTGTTAACAAACTTTCACCCTTAGACTTTGTTAATAGAAATGTTTTTATTTTCTCCCACCCACAATGCAAGTCTACTTGCATTGTTGTTTCTGACCTTCCTCTTCTGGCTCAATTGGCAAAACTTCAGTGTGTTTCAGATACATTTTTTAAAAGCAGCCTTTGTGGGTCTAATAAACATTAATACCATCTGTGCTTTTCTATAGCCCAGGGAAATTCTATCTAGAGTTACAGAACAGTTTTGAATAGAGTTAGAAATAACTACAGTTCCCTTGGAATCCATAACATTTTATTTGCCAGACATTATGTCCATAGCATCTAATGCCTGCTGTTATGAGCTACCATAGCCACAATTTAAAGAACATTTGTTTTATGTGTAATCTCTTAGGTCAAGCTCTCAGGAAGTCATTTTAGATTATGTCATTTTGATATGATCAAATCACTTTTTAGAAATGACAGTAGTGATAACATGAAAGACAGTAGGACTTTGCTATAAAAAATAAAAGCAGAAACAATAAATTTTGCCTGAAACAAATTTTGGGTTAAGTGGGACAGCACAATTAGGAATATTATGGTGATAGTTATAAATGTCAAACTTTTATTCAGCCTAATTCCCAAACATTTTCTCATATTCCTTCTGTCATCAAACAGCCAAGGTCTCCCCTTCCCTCTTTCTGACTGTAACTGTAGACAGTATAGCGTGAGAGCACAAGAGTGTTAATCAAGACAATATGATGGAGATTTTCCAAATACTTTACAACTGCATTTCTTACCCTACATTATGAGGCTCAACATAAAGGCTTTGGCTGTATCTCTCCTTTGCTCCTTACAGTCCAGACTCATTGGCCTTCTTTTTGTTCTACCATCCCTTGGAGCTTGGACTGGCTTTGGGACTTGACACTAGCAGTTTTCTCTGCTTGGAATGAAGCTCCTGTAGCTCAACACATGTCTTTTATTCTGTTTAGTCAAAGCAATGTAATATTGTAAAGCAATTACCCTCTAATTAGAAAATTTGAAATAAAAATAAAGGGGAAAAAAAGACAATGTTTTCAGAGCATTAAAAAAAAAAAAGCTTTAAATGTCACTTTCTGAGAGAGGGCTATTGAGTCTGAAGTAGCTTCATCACATTATGCTGGGCTTTCCCAGGACAGTTCACTAGGACTGGTGATACGCATCTCTTTCCAACTTGATACTCAAGAGTGTTACCTTGTAGCTTGAAATCATGTTTGGGATAATTTATCCCACCGAAAACAGCAAATACTAGCTGTGTCTGATTTCTGTTTTTTGAGAGCTGGTTACTAAACATTTACCAGCATACATCGCCTCCACCACCAATCAGTATATAACTCTTTTAATTCATTTATTTTTAAATAATCATTTGTCTTTTTAAAAAATCTGTATTTGTGCATGCGTCTTTGCTTCTGGTAGAACATAAGCATTTTGAGAACGAGTTTAGTGCTCTCTTCCCAGTGCCTAAAACAGTGAACTCCATAGGACAGGTATATAGCAAGTATTTGTTGAAGGAATGAATCATTAGGCTAGATCTGTTACTTTTTAAAAGTGAATTTATTAACCCTGACGCCGATCAGTTGATATTTTTCCTACAAAACTTATATTACTATGTGAATGATTTCCTCAAATAATGCTACATTTAATGTATGCTGTGTTACCACAGTTTCTTTCAAGCAAAGTCAAACACTGGCTAAATTTGGGGAGGGCTAGTTAGACCTAGTTTATGCTCAATATGAACTTGACTCAGAGAACTTTTAAATCCTTAAACCATCTAAGTAATCACTCCAATTCTTTCATGTCATTGTTAATAATTAAATGTTTAAAACTTCTTTAAGCTATTAAGCTAGGAATAAAAATGCAATATTTTAACCCAATTTACTCAGCTAAAGAACAATCCCAGATGTTATTTAACATGAAGATTAGCAGTGATCTGCATTTCATTAAAATCTGAGTACTAGAAAGAGAATTTTTAACGTATCATGTAAAGAAGTTAATTTAACTCTATTAAATAAGGGAATATTATCTTCAGTTCCCTGAAAGCATATTAATTAGATCCTGAGTCTGCCTCAGTGGACAAGAATTTGAGCAAACTCCAGGGGATAGTGAAGGACAGGGAAGCCTGGAATGCTGCAGTCCATGGCGTCACAAAGAGTCTGATAAGACTAAGTGATTGAACACAACACACACACATACCTAATATGAATTGTTGGGTTTTGTTTGCTTCTGTACAGCTGTGTACCCATAGGTGTTACATAATCCACTATCAGGTGAAATTTAAGTGCAGGTTTCTATTATTCTTTTTTTTTCCACTGAATTTACAATGTTAGTTTTTATTTATTCACTTATTTTTACCCAAATAATCATTACTTTTACATTAGCATCTATAACTTACTTGGAAAATTCATTTGGAATGGTGTCATTATAATTTTTCACTCCTGAAAATGTATGTTCAAATAACTAAAGAAAATGTTATTCTTTGTTAAGCTATTTTAAACTTTACTAAAAGATGAGCCAGTGTGGTAAAAAAAAAATGTAGCAAAGGTGAAATTTTCCTTTAAGTGTATTGATGAGACTTCTTAGTGTCTTCTGTTCTCATTAGAAACAAAGTTAATATGTCATTTTTTTATTTTTTAAAAATTGAGCAACCTTAGGGTTTAAAGAGAAAAAATATATATTGAAAATCAGATGCCCTGGATGTTGTCTCTTAAAAAGCTAATTCACTTTTTATGTTAACTGCCATCAAAGATGATACTGTTAAATTGAACAGCTATGGCATTGCTTTCTGTTGGTCATCGTGCACAGAGTCAAATCTGCAATATAGTGTTACAACTGCCTTTGGATCCTAAAACCTGGGTTAGCTGAAAAAGTAAAACTGCGACTAAATGGCATTCACTTTTGATGTTCCGCATCTGATGAACTTGTTTACCATTTGTGTTTAGGTCCGTGGTTGCTAAAATGTAATTCTTACCTCTTGCTCTGGGAGCAATACATGTCACTAGGAAATAATTGTTCTTTATGGCAAGTCAACCACAGCATAAAGTTGCAAATAATCATTGAGGCTTTATTTAGTAATACACTCTAATAGATACTGTGCAGAATTCAGATGTTGGTAGGAGGGTCCTTCATCACAGGGGAAGATCAGGGTAGTTTAGACAGCCTTAAATTCCTATGGATAATAACAAAAGAAAGGAGATGAATGAAACTTGAGAACAAAATAGTACATAGTAAAGATTCTTTAGAAAACCATTATATCCATACATGGCAAACAGGGCTTCCTAAAATGAAAGACAAAATGAGGGAAGAATTTCTTGATCAGAGATCCCTGTTTTGTTGTAAAGCCAAGCTAAGTCCAGATTCTAGTTTGTATAAAACTAGGAGGAAAGGAATGACTAATGTATTCGTGGAGTATATTCCGTAAGAGACCACCAGTCTCTGTGTATGGGGTTGCAAAAGGGAGACAGTCTCCGAACAACTCCATTCAAGGAGCTATAGGATATGGACCAGAAAAACAGAAAAGACAGGAGAGTGATGGGTATGAGAGACATTAATAAATGAATGAAGCAAGAGTCACCAAATTTAGCGGATAATATGATGGAGTAGTGCAGAGAAGGCAGTGGCACCTCACGCCAGTACTCTTGCCTGGAAATCCCATGGATGGGGGAGCCTAAGTGAAGTCGTTCAGTCGTGTCCGACTCTTTGCAACCCCATGGACTGTAGCCCACCAGGCTCCTCCCTCCATGGGATTCTCCAGGCAAGAGTACTGGAGTGGGTTACCATTTCCTTCTCCAGGGGATCTTCCCGACCCAGGGATCGAACTCAGGTCTCCAGCATTCCAGGCAGATGCTTTAACCTCAATTCATGGGGTTGCTAAGAGTCGGACACAACGAGGGACTGCACTTTCACTTTTCACTTTCATGCATTGGAGAAGGAAATGGCACCCCACTCCAGTGTTCTTGCCTGGAGAATCCCAGGGACGGGGGAGCCTGGTGGGCTGCCGTCTATGGGGTCACACAGAGTTGGACACGACTGAAGTGACTTAGCAGGAGCAGCAGAATAAAGAATATAAAATTTACAGAATGTCAGTAGGTACAAGTGCATAGTTAGTATATGAATATGTAAATATCCATACATATGCAGCCAAAATTATTGGCAATTTTCGTGTAGACAGAATGTTTTCTGGTGTTGAGAGTCCACTCATAGGCTAAACAGTAGAAGAATAAGTAAATATACTGGTTCCCTCAGATGTCTCTTCTGTCTTCATGCTTGGTTCTGTAAAATTCACTAATGCTATTTTGTGTTTCATGAAAATCCACACAAAAGTTTGATCCCCAGTAATTCATGTACACCTCATCAGTTTGTTTTAGTGGAGTTCATAAGCAAATTGCAGACTGTCCTGCCCTTTTTCTTATTGATAGAAGTTTGATCTATAAAGCAAATTTCTGCATCAACATAATTTTACTGAACAATCTTTCTATGCCTTCATAACTACATAAAGCAATGTAGTATTCAAAAATTGGTGGTTTATTTCCATCTGTTTCCAACATATTATTCTGGTGAATATTTCAAAATACTTATTTTTCACAAGTGCAGTAGGACTGTGAGTTCTATAAACTTCTTTTTTTAAAATTTTATTGAAGTATAATTGATTTACAGTGTTGTGTTTAATTTCTGCTCTATAGAAAAATGACTCAGTTATGCATATATATATTCTTTTCATATCGCAGGGCATAGAATATAGCTTCCTATGCTACACCGCAGGACCCTGTTGTCCATCCATCCTATATATATTAGTTTGCATCTACTAATGAAACTGTTAATCCTTCCCTCCCCTACACTCCCACCCCTTTAGCAGCCACATCTGTTTTCTATACCTGTAAGTCTATTTTTTTTATAAATTTCTTTTTTAAAGTTAGAGTAACATTTCATAGTGAAGGGCCTCTTATTTAACTCACCTATTATCAGTTAGCATTTATCCCGTGATTCCAGTAAAAGTAAGCACCTCTCCTATTATGCCTCTCTTCTCAACTTATCCACCCAAAAGCCAAAACAACTTAGATGGTCTCTTAAGATTTTTCTGTTACATGATTTATTCCCCGCCACTTTTAACATTCAGAAAGCAACGCTGAATTATGAGTTCTATTTTGTAAAGAGTGAAAAAGATGATAACATATTTTAGAGTTAAGAATAGATTCATTTGACATAGATTTTTCTGTATTTATCCCTCCTTTCAATGAGTATTCAAGGCATTTATTCTGCTCTACATACAGACCTATGTTATAAGAACATTCTTTCCCAGACCCTGAAATAAATGCTTAGCAAGGTAATCTTAGAGTTTTATGAGAAGGAGTAGCCATCTACTTTCTATCATCACAAACCAGTTGCAGGTCCTGTCTCAACTTTTTTATTAATAATGAGTCATGGATGCTGCTCAGAATCCTTTGTCTGCAATTTTCTCTCCACAAATTGATGTTTAATTATCTGCAAGAAAAAGCAGTGAATTTGTTTTGTGACCAAGTGTAAACTCATTGATTCTCATCTCAGAAAACAATTACAGAGATGGTTTGTTTCCTTGATAGATTGTTTCTTATATATGTAGTGATCAAGAACAAGAATGCAAATGAATATGTAATTATGACTACTGTGCAGTGTTTTGTTTGCTTTTCCTTTTAAACATTTTTCATTAATTGTCAAGTCAAACTGGGAGAATTTCATTAGTGAGGGTACAGGTTAAATTGTCTGTGGGAAACTAATGATGGCAGGAGCTTCTTTCTCACTCTCTACATTGAAAGGTGGAGTTTATCTCCTCTCTCCTTGAACCTGGGTTTGCCCTGTGACTGTTGAGTCAGAAACTATAGTAGAAGTGACACTGTGCCAATTCCAAGAGCGTATCAGCTCCCTTTCCTCTTGTTTGGAATGCTTGCTCTGGGGTAAACCAGCTGTCATATGACAAGTAGATACTGCAAAGTTGCTGCACTGTGAGGAAGCCCAAGCTGACCGTGTTCTTATATCATTTAAACATCATGCATTTTAATTGACTAGTCTCCTTTTTTGGATGCTACCTTAAAAAAAAAGAACAAATGTGCCTTACTTATTTTCATTAATTTTTATAGTACACATGTATGCAGTGCAATTAGAGAGATACAGGGGTAAAAGATAGTATGTTTACTTAGAAGGAATCATAGTGATTACATACATTCTGAGAGACAAGAGAAGTGAACACACCAAAGTAATAAAATTCACAGGTGATATGACAGAAAAATGAACAGTGTGCAAATTGGGATGATAGATTAAGAATGCTAATTCTATCTAGAAGTCTACTTTTCACACTTTTTTTTTACTATTATTATATTTTATGTGCACCATAGTAATAATAACTCTTCAATTTTTTGATTTATTTTTATTGAAGTACAGTTGATTTACAATGTTGTGTTAATTTCTGCTGTGATTCAGTTATATATATATTGGCATTTTTCTTTAATATTCTTTTCCATTATGGTTTATCATAACATGCTAAATATAGTTCACTGCACTAAACACTGGGCATTGTTTATCCATTCCTTATGTAATAGCTTATATCTGCTATACTGGACCTCCTATTCAATTCCCTCCCTGACCCTGCTCCCCCTTGGTACCCACAAGTTTCTTCTCTATGTTTGAGTCTGTATCTATTTTGCAGATTGGTTCATTTGTGCTATATCTTAGATTCTACATATAAGTGATATCATATGGTATTTGTCTTTCTCTTTCTGATTTACTTCACTTAGTATGATAATCTCTAGTTGCATCTGTGTGTGTCCATGTTCAGTCCCTAAGTCATGTCTGACTCTTTGTGACTTCATGGACAATAGCCTGCCAGACTCCTCTGTCCATGGATCTTCCCAGGCGAGGATACTGGAAGGGGTTGCGTTTCCTTCTCCAGGGGATCTTCCTGACCCAGGGATTGAACCTGCATCTCCTATATTTGCAGGTGGATTCTTTACCACTGAGCCTCCTGGTAAGCCCCTACTTGCTGCAAATGGCATTATTTCATCCTTTCTTTATGGCTGAGCTACTCACCAATTATTAAGCACAAATCAAATGATAGGCATTATTTAAGTGATAACATTGCTATGAGAAAGAGACAAGAAATTATGAATGATATAGTTCTAAAAGTTTTCATTGCAAATCGATCTCAAAAGTACTTAGGTAAATTCAGTTTATCAGGAAAAGGGAAAAACTAGACTCTAAAGTGGGATTTGTTGTGGTTTAGCAGCTAAGTCATGTCTGACTCTTTTGTGACCCCATGGACTGTAGCCCACCAGGCTCCTCTCTCCATGGAATTTCCCAGTCCAGAATACTAGAGTGCGTTGCCGTGCCCTCCTCTAGGGGGTCTTCCCGACCCACGAGTCGAATCTGCACCTCCTGCGTCTCCTGCATTTCAGGCAGATTATTTACCCACTGAGCCATCAGGGAAGCCCCCATAAGTGGGATACCTTTTCAACATGCAGACTCATCAGTGTTACTTCCCTGAAGTGTTATATAAGAAGATAAAACTATTTAACATTCATCCTTGACCTCTTGATGCTGATGTCAGAAAGGACAGCATTGCATTCCAACAAAAATTTATTGTATTCTTGTAACTGATAGAGATACAGACGGAAAGAGCTTGTTTCGTTAAGTCATTTCTTATAATAATGTATAACAACTGCTGACAAATGTCTCTGAGTAGAATCTCTCTTCAGATCAACCTTACTGAAGGGAATAATTTGTAATCTCAATTTAACTGTTTGCATGAAGATGACAGTGCTGAAAATGGGACTCTTAAAACACTTGAAAATAATTTGAATCCTTTAGTTTTTGAAATTTCACTTCAAATTTGCTTTGTTTTCTCAGAGATAATACAAATATAAATCTTTAGCCTAGCACTTTGTGAGATTATTTCGAAAGTGAAATTAATAGAATTCAGTGTATCTATCTTACTTAAATTGCTTCATTAGTAGAGTTGAGTTCCAGATCCACCACTGTGTAGCTGCGTGGTCTCATGCCAGTCATTCCTCTACCTCATATCACCTTGTGAAGATGGATGGATAGCACACATGCTTGTGGTCTTCAAAGTGCCTGTGACAGAGATACCCATTCTTTAAAGCAATGCCTGCTAATAAGTCAAATATGAAAAGCATATACTGGGTTACTTAAGGGACTCCAGTCAGTCCAGTTTTACACTTTTAATGTGTAATAAAGAGATTTGCAGGAATATAAAATCATCATAATCATTATTTTCTTTGTGAAAATAAAGAAACTTTGGTTATATTCCTTTTTCATCTTTTCTTCCCACGTTACTGGCTAACATCAGTTCCCACAGATGGCAGGGGTTTCAAAATTCTGTTAGATGTCTAATTAAAATTTTTTTAAGTTAAAAATCATCCCATGGGGAGAAGAAATAAACAGGGTAGAATAAAATGAATAACTAGATAGAAATGTTTTAGGTAGCAAATTTGTTGTAGATGTTACACAGAAAAAGAGTCTCATGGTCAAGTAAGTTTGAAAGACAGTCATAGGTAGCAGATAGATTTATTTATTGTAGGTTTCTCAGAAGTCACAGCTACTGATGTGCATTGTGAATTCTCTAGGAAATGGTATTATTCTTCAAAGTTAGGCAACAAACCACCGAAACTTAGGAAAGACAGAAATGTGTTTTCCTCATCATTTTATCCCCAGTGCCTGTTATGATATCTGACACATACTTGACACGCAGTCCATAACAGTTGATTGAATTGAAATTATCTCTGAGTTTTAGCTCCCAGGTCACTATTAAGTAGCTTTTTGACTGGAAATACATAATCTTTTCTCTCTGGCACTATTTCTGTTGTATTCAGTTCAGTCACTCAGTCGTGTCCAACTCTTTGTGACCCCATGAATCGCAGCACGCCAGGCCTCCCTGTCCATCACCATCTCCCGGAGTTCGCTCAGACTCACGTCCATCGAGTCAGTGATGCCATCCAGCCATCTCATCCTCAGTCGTCCCCTTCTCCTCCTGCCCTCAATCCCTCCCAGAAAGAGAGTCTTTTCCAATGAGTCAACTCTTAGCATGAGGTGGCCAAAGTTCTGGAGTTTCAGCTTTAGCATCATTCCTTCCAAAGAAATCCCAGGGCTGATCTCCTTCAGGGACTGATTGGATCTTCTTGCAGTCCAAGGAACTCTCAAGAGTCTTGTCCAACACCACAGTTCAAAAGCATCAATTCTTCAGTGCTCAGCCTTCTTCACAGTCCAACTCTCACATCCATACATGACCACAGGAAAAACCATAACCCTGACTAGACGGACCTTAGTCGGCAAAGTAATGTCTCTGCTTTTGAATATGCTATCTAGGTTGGTCATAACTTTTCTTCCAAGGAGTAAGCGTCTTTTAATTTCATGGCTGCAATCACCATCTGCCGTGATTTTGGAGCCCCAAAAAATAAAGTCTGACACTGTTTCCACTGTTTCCCCATCTATTTCCCATGAAGTGATGAGACCGGATGCCATGATCTTCATTTTCTGAATGTTGAGCTTTAAGCCAACTTTTTCACTCTCCACTTTCACTTTCATCAAGAGGCTTTTTAGTTCTTCTTCGCTTTTCTGCCATAAGGGTGGTGTCATCTGCATATCTGAGGTTATTGATATTTCTCCCGGAAATCTTGATTCCAGCTTGTGCTTCTTCCAGCCCAGCATTTCTCATGATATACTCTGCATAGAAGTTGAATAAGCAGGGTGACAATATACAGCCCTGACATACTCCTTTTCCTATTTGGAACCAGTCTGTTGTTCCATGTCCAGTTCTAACTGTTGCTTTCTGACCTGCATATAGGTTTCTCAAGAGGCAGATCAGGTGATCTGGTATTCCCATCTCTTTCAGAATTTTCCACAGTTTATTGTGATCCACACAGTCAAAGGCTTTAGCATAGTCAATAAACCAGAAATAGATGTTTTTCTGGAACTGTCTTGCTTTTTCCATGATCTAGCAGATGTTGGCTATTTGATCTCTGGTTCCTCTGCCTTTTCTAAAACCAGCTTGAATATCTGAAGTTCATGGTTCACGTATTGCTGAAGCCTGGCTTGGAGAATTTTGCACATTACTTTACTAGCATGTGCTGCTGCTGCTGCTAAGTTGCTTAAGTCATGTCGGACTCTGTGCGACCCCATAGATGGCAGCCCACCAGGCTCCCCCATCCCTGGGATTCTCCAGGCAAAAACACTGAAGTGGGTTGCCATTTCCTTCTCCAATTCATGAAAGTGAAAAGTGAAAGTGAAGTCACTCAGTCGTGTCCGACTCTTAGTGAAGTGCAATTGTGTGGTAGTTTGAGCATTCTTTGGCATTGCCTTTCTTCGGGATTGGAATGAAAACTGACCTTTTCCAGTCCTGTGGCCACTGCTGAGTTTTCCACATTTGCTGGCATGTTGAGTGCAGCACTTTCACGGCATCATCTTTCAGGATTTGAAATAGCTCAACTGGAATTCCATCACCTCCACTAGCTTTGTTCGTATTAGAGAGTTTAAAAAACATAGAAAAAAGCACAAAAACAAACGAAAGCTTGGAAACTGTAGCCACTGAACTGCTAAAAAGCTCCATCTAGATTTTTTAATATTCTGAAATCTAGAGAGGATTTGAATGCTCAAATGGAAAGTTGTGTTCAATACAGGAAGACAAACACATTTATCTGTGTCAGTGTTTTACCACATCTGTTTTGTTATTATTGCTTTCCATGTGATTCATACTTAATGTACTCTTGCCCAATGTAATGAACTTCATTCTTATAGGGCTATTCTGTTAAATTTAGTTTTTATGCTTATTTGAAGTAAGTTACAATTTTCTTTCTGTATGTGCATTGCAATTAAAAATAAATATAAGAAAGATTCTTATAATTATTAAATGCTTATGTATTGGATGCTATTCTAAATATAATACATTTATCATAAAATCCAATTTTATTTAAGTCTCCCAATATTGCCTGATTTAAGTATTACTGTCTGTTTTCTGGATGAGTAAGAAATTTTCAGGCTAAGAAACTTTAAGGACTTTTTTCAAATATATGGCTAGAAAACTACAGAGTTTAAGTTCAGGCTGTTTTATCTGATTCAGAATCACATACTTTTAAATAGTCAATAACAGACATTTTAAATACAAAAATTAAGTTCCACTCCCCTTGTGGCTTCCCTGGAAGTTCACTCCTCTGAGACATCAATGGAAAGAAGAAAATGACTTGCATTTTCCTCACCTCATCATGAATTTTTGCATTATCCCAAGTTTATTCCCAAACTGAAGGATGAGTTCAAACAGGCAGAAGGTGAGGGATTGAAACCTTAATATTGGAGGTCTCAAGTGATTTTCTCCCTTCTATGATGGCATTGAATGAACTTAAACCTAATGTTAGCATGGTGGTGGTTTAGTCACATCCGACTCTTGCAACCCCATGGACAGTAGCCTGCCAGGCTCCTCTGTCCACAGGATTCTCCAGGGACAAATACTGGAGTGGGTTGCCATTTCCTTCTCCAGGGAATCTTCCCAACCCAGGAATCAAACCCAGGTCTCCTGCACTGCAGGCAGATTCTTTACCCTTGTAGTTCAATATTAGCATCAAGGTCTTCAAAACATCATTCATCATGGTGGAAAAGGGAAATCAGTATTAACATCAGGATCTTCCCTCTTACTTAATGCTTTTATTCACTTTTGTGTGCAACTAACATAACCCCAACGGAGAAGGCAATGGCACCCCACTCCAGTACTCCTGCCTAGAAAATCCCATGGATGGAGGAGCCTGGTAGGCTGCAGTCCATGGGGTCCCTGAGCGTCGGACACGACTGAGCGACTTCACTTTCACTTTTCACTTTCATGCTTTGGAGAAGGAAATGGCACCCCACTCCAGTGTTCTCGCCTGGAGAATCCCGGGGACGGGGGAGCCTGGTGGGCTGACGTCTCTGGGGTCGCACAGAGTCGGACACGACTGAAGTGACTTAGCAGCAACGTAACCCCAAAGAGCTAATACATTTTATTTTATAATATTGCCCATAAATTTTACACATTCACTCTTTATTGTTCCATCCGTCATCACTGCATTCCTGCCTCAATTCATTTAACAAATATTTACTGAAGACTTGTCATATGCTGGCACTGTTTAGGCTCGTCTATACATTCATAAAGAAAAAAGACAAAAATCCATGACATGATAGAACTCAGATTTTGATGGGGTAGAGACAAGCATAAATAAAATGAGCGTGTTATTATTTATGTAACATGAGAATACCATAAGGAGTACCAAAGGACTATGGGGAAATAACTCAAGGAAGGCAGATGAGTTTTGGAGAGCAGAGTGGATTTTAAATTGATTATTCAAATAAGGAGTTACTGGAAAGGTGACATTTAAGCAAGTATATGAAAGAGGTTAGCAATGAGTCAGCTGGATGGCTATCTAAAGGAAGAGCATTCCAGGTGGAGGGTCCAGCAAGGTGGTAAATTAGAAGGATATCAGTGAGGAAAGGAATACAAAGGAGATGGAAAAGCCATCACAGTTGCAGAGTAAACGCTATCATAGACATGAATCAGCCATGGGTGTACTTGTGCTCCCCATCCTGAACCCCCCTCCACCTCCCTCCCCATCCCATCCCTCTGGGTCATCCCAGTGCACCAGCCCTGAGCACCCTGTCTCATGCATTGAACCTGGACTGGTGATCTATTTCACATATGATATTATACATTTTTCAATGCTATTCTCTCAAATCATCATACCCTCCCCTTCACCCGAACTCCCTGCTATTTCTTGTAAGGTAAGCAAACATCTTAAGTAGCCTTGTGTAATTTGAGCAAATGTCTATGTCATGGAAGTAACGCCTGAGGCAAAAATTCAGACATAGATGCATGATATGGGAAGCTGTCAGTGACGACACAGAACTCGGGAGCAGATGGAAGAATGGGATGTCAGTAGCATCAGTTAACCGTCCAAGTGAGCTTCCAAGAGACTCCAGCTCATGATCACAAAAATCCAACATTCTTCTGTCTCCTTCTCCTTTTATCCTGTCAACTTCTCTGCAGTCTCTACACACCTCTTCATTCACCTACTTAACATATTATATTTATATTGCTAACTCACATACAATTTCCTGATTAAATAGGATATAATCCCCTTTGATCAATATTCTCCAAAAATAAAAGAAACTTTACATGGTAAAACAAAACAAAACAACAACAAAAAAAAACTATCATAGACAGAGTATGTGACTGGTGGCTCTACCTCTCACCATTAATTTTCACCAGTGGGACATGGTGGAAATGATGCTATGTGACTTCTGAGCATAGGTCTTAAAGGGCATGCAACTTCCACTTGGGATCACCATGCCAGAGAAAGTCCACTGCCGTATAGGAAATCTAACTACCCTCAGGCTGCTATATTGGAGAGACCTTGTGGAAAGATCTCATAAGTAAGTCAGAGACGTGCCTGATGAGTCTTCAGATATTTCTGTCATTTCAGTTCAGGCACCAAACCTGTAAATGGGGAAGACATCAAGATATGTCTGCCCCAGCCCCCATCAGATGGCAGACATAGGAGAAATGCCAAGTCAGAATAACCCAGCTGAGCCCCCACTGGTCTCAGAGCTCTTGAGAGACAACAGTAAATGATTGTTAGTGTTTTAGAGCCTCTCTGCTTTGGAATTATTTGTTACGCATAAGTGGATAACTGCGATTAGTAGCCTTTTGAGTATTTTGAACAAAGGAATGATATTATTTCTGTTTTAACAGGATTTCTCTGGCTTTGTGGAGTGGAGGAAGAGAGAATAAGAGATTATTTTAATAGTACAAACAAAAATATTAGTTGCTTGGGGAGGCTCAGCTGGGAGGGGATATATGTATATTTATGGATGATTCACATTGTTGTATGGCAGAAAACAGCACATTGTAAAGCAGTTATCCTGCAATTAAAATTTTTAAATATATTAGTGCCTTGGACCAGAATGGTTTCAGTGGGGGTATTGAGAAAGAATATTTAAATGTACTTTGAAGATGTAGGCAATAACTTTACCTGAGAGATAGAACGTGAAGGTGAAGTCATTCAGTTGTGTCCGACTCTTTGCAACCCCATGGACTGTAGCCTACCAGGCTCCTCCGTCCAGGGGATTCTCCAGGCAAGAATACTGGAGTGGGTTGCCATTTCCTTCTCCAGGGGATCTTCCCAACCCAGGGATCGAACCCAGGTCTCCTGCATTGGAGGCAGATGCTTTAACCTCTGAGCTTAGATACAGGGTATAAAAAAAAGTGTTGAATAAAAATGTTTACAAAGTTCTTAAGCATCTGGCTGAATCTTAGCTCTCATTTATTGGTTGTGGGCAGAGCACAGGAGGAGCTGGTTTGAAGGTAAAATTTAGGACTCAAGTTTGGGTTTGTTAAGATGTATATGTCAATTTGACATTACAGTAGAGAAAGTAAGGAATTAGCTACATGTAAGACCCTCATGTTCCTAGGAGACAACCTATCTGAGGAGATAAATGTGGGAGATGTTAACATTTAGAAAATATTTAGCCAGGAAAATTAATGAAAGTGTAAAGGGAGAAAAGAAAGACCAAGAACTCAGACCACTTCAATTTTAAGAAGCCAGAGAGATGACTTGGTGCTAGCAAGGGTGTTCAAGAGAAAAGGGCCAAAGAAGTAGAAGAAAAATTAGGAGTGATGTTCAAGGCAGCCAGGTGGGAATAATTCTGAACTAAGACCAGTATTCTTTATGCAACTGAATACCTGAAATAGAGTGTAAAGGTTTAAAAGCCATTTTGCCTCTATTCATCAAACCGTGACAACCAATACTGGCATGTTGAGTCCTTTCTGTGTGTAAACGTCAGTAAAACTTGAGAACATATTCTCAATTGTAAGTGTAACTTCACAACCTGGTGGAGAACTGGGAGTAAATTGAAACTTCTTTCTAGGCGTGATACCAAACCATAATAAATGAGAGGGATGGTTAGGGCAGGATGTTTTAGCCTCTTCTCTGATTGTTGAGTGTCAGGGGACATCCACCACAATAACCCTTTGATTTTTAGTGGGCATTTTCCTACTGAGGCTGTATCAGTCTTACTATTCATATTAAGAGCCCAAATGATCAGTAATGATACCGTGTTTTCTCGCATGATACACGTTGTCACAAATTTAAATATATAAGCTGAAGAAATAAGTTAGTCCAACCATCCTGTAAAATGGGCTTTTCTTTCCAGGAGGCACAATTAAGCTTCATTCTGCTGATTTTTCTCTTCTATATTTCCCATGTGTTTATTTTCATCACAATACAGATGTGACAGTCCTGTTATTTTATCCCTTAAGGATGCTGGTATTAAATATAATGTAAAATCTCAAAGAAATTCACAGTAATATACACATATAACTAGTTTCATAAGTGAAGGGTTGAAATGAACTCTCCAAGGATTATATTTGCTATTAAATGTTCCCTGTTGAAATGAACAGATAATTAATATGCCTCATGGTTAGAATGTAAAATCTGCTTCATTACACAAAAACCTAGGGAATTAAAACCATCCTTTTCTAATTTATGAAAGATAAATTTAACTTTTAAATTCTATGTTTTACTCATTATTAAGGACTGATAATATGCACAATGTATGTGAAAGCCAATTATCTAAGAGCAATTTTAGGTTCACAGAAAAATTAAGATGAAAACATAGGCAGTTCTTATATGTCTCCTGCCCCATGCATGTATAGTCTCCATTATCAACTTCTTCACCAAAGTGATACATTTGTTACAGTTAATGAGCCTACACTGACACCTTATAATCACTAAGAACCATAGCTTACCTAGAGGATTCACTCTAGGTATTTTAGCTTCTTTGGGTTTGGGCAAGTCTATAATGACATGTGGACCTCCCTAGTGGCTCAGGGTAAAGAATCTGCCTGCCAATGCAGGGATGTGGATGGGGAAGATCCCCTGGAGAGGAAAAAATGGCAACCCACTTCAGTATTCTTGGGAATATCGCATTAAAGAGGAGCCTGAGGGGCTGCATCCATAGAGTCGCAAAGAGTCAGACAAGACTGAACGACTTAACAGCAACAGCAAATAATGACATGGATTCATTATTATAGTATAAAGCAGAGTATTTTCACCACCCTAAAAATCCACTGTGCTCTACCTGTTCATAATCTTGAGTTTTGAAGGATAATTCTGCAAGGCTAAGAATTCTAGGTGGATATTGTCTTACCACTTTAAATATATCACTTCACTCTTCCTGATTGCATAGTTTATGAGAAGTTGGATGTAATTCTTATCTTTGCCGCTGTATGAAAAGTGAAAGCATTAGTCACTCAGTCTCGTCCAACTCTTTGAGACCCCATGGACTGTAGCCCACCAGGCTCTGTCCGTGGAATTCTCCAGGCAAGAATACTAGAGTGGGTAGCCACTTCCTTCTCCAAGGGGATCTTTCTAACCCAGAGATTAAACCCAAGCACCCTACGTTGCAGGCAGATTGTTCCCACATGAGCCCCCAGGGAAGCTATCCACCCTCTGGCTTCTTTCAGGATTTTTTTAAGTTTGGTTTTCTGCAGTTTGAGTATAAGAGACCTAAGTGCAATTTTTTTGAGCATTTATCTTTCTTTGTGTTCTCCAAGCTTCCTGGATCTGTGGCTTGCTTGTCTGACATTGACTTGGGGAAATTCTTAGTCAATAGTACCTTAAGCATCTCTTTGTTCCTTTCTCTCTTTCTTCTCCTTCCACTATTCTTATTACATGTATGTTAAACCTTCTGTAGTGACCCTACAGTTCTTGCATAATCTGCTTTTTAATTTTCTTTCCTCTTTGTGATTCAGTTTGGGTAGTTTCTTTTGAGATAAACTTAAACTCAGAGATTCTTCAGCTGTGTCCATCGAAGGCATTTTCATTTCTGTTACTATGGTTTTTGTTATCTAGCATTTCTTTTTTGGTTCTTTGTTAGGATTCCCATCCCTCTGTTTCCACTGCCTATCTGCTTTTGTATACCTACATTATCCCTTAGACCCCCTAGCATATTCATAAGTTTTCTTTTTAATTTACAGTCTGATAATTCCAACGGCCCTGACAAATCTGAGTCTAGTTCTGATGCTTGCTCTCCGTGTCTCTTCATATTGTCTTTTCTATCTTTTAGTATGCCTTGTAACATTTTCTTGATGATTGGCTCTAACGTACCAGGAAAAAGCAACTGCTATAAATACTAATGTGGTAGGGGCATGTGGGAGGAGGGGAAGGGGTCTACACTTCTATGACTGTAGCTAAAGTTGAGTATTACCCTTTCCCCAGATTGGTTAGGCCTTGAAAACACCCCAAGACTTTAATATTTGGTAAAAATAGGTTCTCTAAAGATCCAACCAGTCCATCCTAAAGGGGATCAGTCCTGGGTGTTCTTTGGAAGGACTGATGCTGAAGCTGAAACTCCAATACTTTGGCCACCTCATGCAAAGAGTTGACTCATTGGAAAGGACCCTGATGTTGGGAGGGATTGAGGGTAGGAGGAAAAGGGGACGACAGAGGATGAGATGGCTGGATGGCATCACCGACTTGATGGACATGAGTTTGGGTGCACTCCGGGAGCTGGTGATACACAGGGAAGCCTGGCGTGCTGCGATTCATGGGGTCGCAAAGAGTCGGACACAACTGAGCGACTGAACTGAACTGAACTGAGAGCAGACTAGCTTGAGGAAAAAAGAAAGCTCTGAAGTGTTTCAAAATTGTTCCTTTTCCCCTCCGTCTGCCAGAAGCATAAGCGATTTTTCTCTGATATTTAGTGTGAGAAGCTAGTTTAGGTCCTACAGATTAAACTCACAAATCTGCAGGTGCCCCCAGTGACCAAACTCCCTGGAGCTTTTGACTCCGATGTGGCCACACAGCCTCTCCTGCAGTTTATCAGTTTTAGTTTGGGTTTTCCAACCCTGGCACTAGTTCCTGTGGAGGGTTCTGCTTATGGGTTTTTGTGATTCTCTGAATTTGACCTGTTTCTTTCTAATCTGAGAGTCAGTCATTTGCCCTGTGCCCTCCTGTCTCATGGATTTAAGAAGAGTTGTTGCTCATTCACTCCATTCAGCTTTTTACTAGATTTTATAATGGAATGAAAATTTCTGAGCTACTTGCATGCCAGCAAATAGTAGTTCTTTTTAGACCAGAGAACAGAGCCTTCTAATTAATATTTGAATAAGCATTCATGTTATTACCACAAAATTCAAACAAAATTTCCTTCAGTTTATAGGTCATTTTTGTATCTTATATTAAATGTGTATATGTATATATGTATTGCCCACGTTTCTATAATATTTCATTATATTATTGATTTGTAACTCTTATACAAGATACTATTTTTTATATATATTTTTACATATACTACAGATGTTTTTTTCCAGCTACTTATCCTTCAGGCTTAAACACTAGTGTAGCCCACCAGGCTCCTCTGTACATGGGATTTTTGAGGCAAGAACATTGGGGTAGATTGCTATTTCCTCCTCCAGGGGATCTTCCCCAACCCAAGATCGAACCAGACTCTCCTGTTTCTCCTGCATTGGCAGACAGATTCTTTGCCACTGTACCACCTGGGAAGCCCTAATATTTCTTATAGTAGTACATAGTAAATATGATGTAAAATCTCACATTTTTCCATTAGTTTAAAACATTAAAAAGATCTTCTTCACCCAATTTTGCAATTGCTTGAAACAGTATATACATACCTGTACACACATAGGTGTATATACAGACACCTTTGTATATACAGTTTGTATATACAGTTGACCCTTAAAAATGTGGGGGTTAAAGGTGCTAATACCTCCCCTACAACTGAAAATCTTTGTATTACCTTTGTCTTTTTTCCTTGATATCTGAGGGGGATTGGTTCCAGGACTGGCCTTGAACACCAAAATGAGCTCAAAGCCCATAGTCAGCCCCTCTTATCTGCACTTTCACATCTGGAGCTTTAACCACAGATCGTGTAGTACTGTAGTATTTACTGAAAATAAAATCTGCATTAAGTGGACCAACACAGTTCAAACCTGAGTTGTTCAAGGCTCAACAACAGGCATATATATGTATTTATATCTGTGTTCCATATTTGGAACTGCTTTGTGTAAGCATTGGTATGAATTGGAGAGTTCTATTTTCAAGAGCATAGTTAATTGTTCCAACACTATTGAAGGCTTATTGAACAGTGTAGCTTTTCCACCACTCATTTGAAATGTCTTATTGGTCATAAACAAATCCTTATATGAGGAGCTCCTCAAGCACATGATGCTTACAGATACCTCCTTGCCTTTGCTGGTCCTCTCTCAGATACATCCAATGCCCATCTTTCTTTTTTTAAAGTATTTAATTTATTTATTTGACTGTGTCGGGTCTTAGTTGTAGCACAGACTCTCTAGCTGTGGCCTGAGGGCTCAGTAGTTGAGGTGCATGGGCCTAGTTCCTCTGTGGCATGTAGGATCTTAGCAAACTTGCAGCCCTTCCCTTGCAAGGTGAAATGTTAATCATTGGACCATCAGGGCAATCCCCTCATCTTTCCTTTTGGTACACAGTGTATACTTCTACTCATTCTTGACCTTCTCAGTTGAAGCGTCATGGGTTGTGCGTGTGTGTGTGTGTTTGTTATGTATGTGAGTTATATATCCTTCAAGAAAATTAGGGCTGCCTTTTTAGGAGTGTGGCAAAACCAAAGTCAACCTTTAGTGTTTTAAAGGTTCTGTGTTATAGGTATACAGTTTGGCACGTTGCAAGCATACTGTTGTGTGTAGGAAATGGAAAAAAGGTAATGACATTATATCAAGCAAAACTTGAAGCCTGGAAGGGCAGGATATATCCACGCTGCTAATTTTTCCAGTTCAGTCTTTGTCCTCTTTGTGGAAAGAAATCGAAGGGATGTCCACTGATGCCATGGCACACCATTACTTTGTACAGAAAGCACAAATCACAAATGATCTGTTTTAAAGTCTGATATTAATTTGACACTTCATTAGTTGGAAAGTCTCTCCTCTGGTTCTAGTTACCACTTTTCCAGTTTAAATCCAGAAAACAACAGCAGAGGCATCTTTGCCAGCTAACTTGAACAGTATAACTCAGTTTGGGGGGAAGGTGATAACTGTGGTACAAATTCATCTTTTGAGCCTCTTCATGAGTGTAGTTGCTAGTAATTGGACTACTTCTTTGTGCAAAATCTGTGGGGAAGAAACCTGGAGTTTGCTAGCTAGTTAACAAGTGTAAAATTGTTAGTCAGTTTTCTGGGGAAGTAAATATGTGCAGTTAAGTGTGTGTGTCTATTATGCAGCCCCAGAAAAATCCACATGCCAGTTTATTTGCTTATGATGTTTTGGAAAATGGATCCTTTAGAGAGCGAGAAAGTATAAACTTTCAACTCCACTGATTTTAATTAAGCTAACTGTAGACTGGTGAGCACTGCAAAATTCAAGAACCTGATGAGACAGTAGAGATTATACAGTAGGTACCGTGACCAATGGCTAGTCCTTAATTACCTGAAACTGACAAGACAATGACCTGTCAAATTCATGGAAATTATTTTCCATAAAACCTGAATATGGCAGTGTAATATTTATTTTTTATGTGCTCTGGTTTCTTTATTTTTTATTAAAGCATAGTTGATTTACAACATTGTGTTTATTTCAGGTGCATAGCAAAATGAATCAGTTACATATTTTTCGATGATTTTCTATTATAGGTTATTACAAGATATTGAATATAGTTTCCTGTGCTATACAGTATTTCCTTTTTCTTGTCGTTTTTGTGTATAGTAGTTTGTATCTGTTAATTGCATGTTCCTAATTTATCCCCTGCTCTTTCCCCTTTGGTAAAGATATATACATTCTCTTTGTGACTCTGTTACTATTTTATGCATATATTTATGTGTATCATTTTTTTAGATTCAATATACTAGTGATATTGTATTACGTTTGTGTTTTTTCTGACTTAGTTCACATATATTATAAGCTCTAGATTCATCCATGTTGTTGCAAATGGCAAGATTTCATTCTTTTTTAGAGATGGCAGCACAGTATAAAATTTTAGAGAAAAAAAGAAGTCTAGACTAAAAAGAAGTTACCTGTCATTAAAAATGAATATGTGTGAAAAGAGAGACATGGGAATGTTGATGATATGATATATTAGCTGAAAAAAATACAAGAAACAATATAGCCAGCGTGCTTCCATCTTGGTGAAAGTTAAGTACACCAAACCATTTTAATTTGTTACACTAATGCAGAAAGAATATACAGTCACTTTTTTTTCATTTCTTAATCATTAGAACACCTTATCTTCCTTAAATGAAGCATTTATTAGTGTTTCTCTGTCTTTCTGCCCAAAGCAGAGAAACCTTGAATCTGAACAGTGTGCCAATGACGTTCTTCTAAAAGTCACACAATGTTACTGTCAGAAGCTGGTCATGGAAAACTTCACACTTGGCCACTGCTACTGGGATACCTTTGATAGTTGAAACCTTGATGGGGTGGTGCCCATAAGGTACCAGAGACAGAGTCTATTTTAGATCACACTCTCATGATCTGTTTTTCTTCCACAGCACGTAATAATAGAGCTGATAAGATGGGGGTTAGAGGATTTTTATCTAGAGAACTCTACTAACCAAGCCTCCACAAATTTAAGTATCCTGAGCTGATCCCAAGTCACCAGGCTAAAGACCCTGGATTGCTTTAATATGTATCCTTCATTCCACATCCAAGGAGTAGTGGTTAGTTTTATTCCATTTTCTCTTCTGTCTCCAACAGGCTAGATTTCTAGCTATATTGACTACTTTCTGCTTTTCAGTCAGGTAGATCTAATTCCAGGGTAATGAATAGTCAATAGTCTTAATTATATATACTAGAGATGGCAAACTTTCACATCCAGAAAATGTACCTTTCTGTACTCATATGAAAATATGCTTAAAAATACCAAGCTACTGATTCTAATTAATTTTTTATTCTAATGTTTATTGATTCCTATCATTTTTTCTAGTTCATTAGCATATGCATGCATTATCTGTCATCTGTCATAATGAGTGCTTGCAGTTATAAAAAGATTGCCATTTTTATGTCCTCTCTATATCAAATATTTTCATTGATCAGCTTCTATGAAGAAACTTCTACATCTAATATGGAAGCCTTGAAAACACACAAAGTTGGCAATTGGTAATGAGAAAGATTGTCAGTGAGAAACACAAAGATTCTGAAATAAGTTTGTTGTTGTTGTTCAGCTGCTAAGTCATGTCCGACTCTTTGCAACCCCATGAACCGCAGCACACCAGGATTCCTTGTCCTTCACTATCTCCCAGAGTTTGCTTAAACATATGTCTATTGAGTTGGAGATGCCATCCAACCATCTCATCCTCTTTCACCCCTTTCTCCTCCTGCCTTCAATCTTTCCCAGCATCAGGGTCTTTTCCAGTCAGTCAACTCTACCCATCAGGTGGCCAAATCTTGGAGCTTCAGCATCAGTCCTTCCAATGAATATTCAGGGTTGATCTCCTTTACAGTTGACTGATTTTATATCCTTACAGTCTGAGGGACTCTCAAGAATCTTTTCCAGCACCACAATTTGAAAGCCTGATTTCTTCAATGCTGAGCCTTCTTAATGGTCCATCTCTCACATCTGTATATGACTACTGGAAAAACCATAGCTTCGACTATATGGACCTTTGTTGGCAAAGTTTTCCTTCCAAGGAGCAAGAGTCTTTTAATTTTGTGGCTGCAGTCACCATCTGCAGTGATTTGGAGCCCAAGAAAATAAAATCAGTCACTGCTTCCACTTTTCCTCCTCCTATTTGCCATGAAGTTATGGGGCCAGAGGCCAGGGTATTAGCTTTTTTGAATGTTGATTTTTAAGCCAGTTTTCACTCTCCTCTTTCACCCTCATTAAAAGGTTCTTCGGTTCCTCTTTGCTTTCTGCCATTAGGATAGTTATCATCTGCATTAGTGAGGGGTTGATATTTCTCCTGGCAATCTTAATTCCAGCTTGTGATTCATCCAGTTTGCATGATGTGCTCTGCATAGAAGTTAAACAGGGTGACAATATACAACCTTGTCATACTCCTTTCCCAGTTTTGAACCAGTCCATTTTTCTATGTCCTGTACTGTGGCTTCTTGAAAGTTGCAGTTTACTAAACATTCTCCTTTGTCCATCTGTTTCTTCAGATTTGCAAAAGTTAAAAGTAAAGTCCCTCTGGGACTTCCCAGGTGACCCAGTGGCTAAGACTCCATACTCCCAATGCAGAGGACCCAGGTTCAAATCCTGGTCAGGGAACTAGATCCCACTTGCCACAACTAAGATCTGGTGCAGCCAAATACAGAAAAATAAATTTTAAAAAAGTAAAAAATGCAAAGTCCCTGTGTATGAACTCTCAAACAAGTTTCTCTTAACATACACCTCAAGACAGTGAGAATGGAGATAATCATGTAAAACGCTTCAAAATACTTTTCTCTGAAGTGTATCCAGGCATTTGAAGATCAAAAATATCTTTAGCTTCAATTATCCAGAAAATGGCTTTCACTGCAGGCTCAAACTTGGTTTGTTTTGTCCATAACAGAAATTCCCTCTCAAACTGAATATAATAAAAAGCAGACAGGATATCATTTAAACATACTTTCTATTTTACTTCAGTACCTGAATCTCCAGGGCAATGATCATGAGAGTTTGGGAGCCTTTGTTCCCCTATTTTTTTTTTTTTTCTTTAACACTAAACATCCTGGACATTCAGTAGCAGAGGTACATAGGGAATAGAGAAGTAGCAATTGATCGGTAAAGAATCTGCCTGAACTTCAGGAGACTTGGGTTCAATCCCTGGGTTGGGAACATCCTCTGAAGGAGGGCATGGCAACCCAGTTCAGTATTCTTGCCTGGAGAATCCCCATGGACAGAGGAGCCTGGTGAGCTCCAGTCCATAGGGTTGCAAAGAGTTGGACATGACAGAGTGACTAAGCACACACGCGTGCAATTGATAAAATTAGTTATAAAGTTAATCCCATGTGATACTTCTTACCAAGACAGACAGTCACATCTCACATAAAGCACCTTAATATTTGACTCTTGGCTACACAGGAAAATAATGCACACAGTAAATTAGAGCGCATTTGCTTAAATGTGTCATGAACATTCATCTTATTTATAGATTCATCCTAATGAAAGAGGTAAATCTGGACTTCCCAGAAAAGAAAGGAAGGGAAGAAGGGAAAATGAGAGAAAGGAAAGGCAGAAGGAAATTTTTAAAAAAAAATCCATACCATCCTGGTTATGAGTGTCCTGAAGTCCATCTTTCATTTCCAGAAAGTCACCAAACTTATGTTCGATAAATGTAAACGAATTTTTTTATCCTGTAATTTTAAATGCTTTGGGAAATGCTCTTAGTTTATTTCTTTTTTTTTCTGATGTTGCTCCTATCTTCCACGCTTTGCTTATCTTTTGGAACTGTCTGTCCTACTTGAGCTCTGCCAAGAAGATATTTTGCAAGGACATCTTCTGCTCCCAGGTATAAAAATGACTCAAACACCGCTATTATTTTTGCCCTTCAGGAAAAAAACTTCTGTGAAAATCCTGATTGCATTTCCTTTCATAAGATTCCCTCTCATTTATTGACTGAAAGGTTTGGGTCAAATCAGCCGCATGTACTCTCTGTAGTTTATCAGCAGAGGGATTCTTTGAAAGATTAAATTGCATAGGACTGACTTCTAAAGTGAAGTAGAAGAAAAAATAAATCACCTAGTAAAAATGCTAAAACTGTGATTTTCTTGGGAAATGTTGTAAAATTTTAGCAAATTAAATATATTACATTTAAACCCATTTGTACTTTGCACTGGATTGTTTATTGATGCTTGAAAGAACTGTCATTTGTGTGTAGAGATAAGCAAATTGAATGAAGCACTGTAATTACCCATAAATGTGTTTTGTGTTTCCTGGAATTTTAAAGTAGTCAAAAAATATCAGTGAAATCAAGCATGGGGAAAATATTGCATTATTAATAGTGTATTTAAAAGTAAATAAGATCTCAAATGTCTTTATAAATCATTTTTAGTCAACATAATCCTTCAAGCATCAATTCACTATTTTTAAATGCACATTTATTATCTCTCTATGTGGTTTTCCCCATCTCTCATTTTTCTTGTCTGCATTTCTGTTTGGGGAAGAATGTAAAATGTAGAAGCAAGCTCTCAGAAATACATGTCTCCTCTCCCTTAAAGTCCACATTTATGGTTAAATAATGATTTGAAAATTCTAATTGCTCTCTCATTAGCCTCTCTGACTCCAGTTTCTTCTAATGTCAATGGTTAACAAAAATATACACCATCTTCTTGCATCTCCTGACACCAGACCCTAGTTGGTTTCCTGAATAGGGCCTCAACCTTTCAGACCCCATGACACCCACTTCATTTACGTTCTTATCACCACCCTCACCCATGCCTCCTTAGATTATTCCAGTAGCCTTTTAACTTCATGCTATATGCTTCATCTCTTTCTTTACCATCATAACAATAGCTGTTTTATTTCACATTGGGTTTTTCCAGGTGGCACTACTGGTAAAGAACCCGCCTGCCAATGCAGGAAACATAAGAGACACAAGTTTGATCCCTGGCTTGGGAAGGTTGATCCCCTGGAGGAGGATATGGCAACCCACTCCAGTATTCTTGCCTGGGGAATCCCATGGAGAGAGGAGCTGGGTGTGCTACATAGGGTCACAAAAGAGTGGGACGTGGCTGAGCACCTGAGAGTGTCATGACCCAGGTCCAGTGCTAAGCTTTTACAGAATGCATTTAAAATGTGTAGCTAGCAAGCATGGGCACAGATAATAGTATCCAGCTTTTCATGTGACCAAACTGAAAGTAGCTTCAGTTCAATTCAGTTCAGTAGCTCAGTCGTGTCCGACTCTTCACGACCCCATGAATCGCAGCACTCCAGGCCCCCCTGTCCATCACCAACTCCCGGAGTTCACCCAAACTCATGTCCAAAAGTAGCTTAGGGTTTAGTTTTAAGTTAAGGCTCTGGTGCAGATTCAGTTCTGTCTGAATCAACCTCTTAAATGCCACTATGTCCCCCTCCCTCTCCATTTTTATAAACTATGAATTTGATATATTTCATTATCTTATGAAAAACTCTTTAGTGGATCCCAAAAAGAGTTGGTATAAGTATGAATCCCTTAATATGATATCAATATCTTTAATTATCTAATTTCTGATTCGCATTTCTAGCCTAGTCTGTCTTCAACCATTTTCCCAGTTGTTCCATATGTTTCTGGTTAATCAGGAACATGAACTCATTTTGTAGATCCCACCTAGAGCATGACTCTCTGCTTTTGCTTGTGCTGGCCTCTCTGCCTGGAAACCATTAACTTAACCTTTGTGTTCGTATTCGATACCCTCAGCTCTGAAAACCTGTCTCGTTTCCAGGAAGAATTGGTTCCTCCCTCCTCTGAGACCATTCACACCTTCAAGCCATAAAACGAGGAATAAAACTGCCATTTGACCACCCAGCAATCCCACTGCTGGGCATATACCCTAAGGAAACCATAAGTGAATGAGACACATGTACACAAGTGTTCATTGCAGCACTATTTACAAAATCTAGAACATGGCCTTCCCTGGTGGCTCAGTCAGTAAACACTCCACCTGCAATGCAAGAGACCTAGATTCGATCCCTCAGGTGAGAAGATCCTCTGGAGAAAGAAATGGCAGTCCACTCCACTATTTTCGCCTGGGGAATCCCATGGACAGAGGAGCCTGGCAGACTACAGTCCATGGGGTGGGAAAGAGTCAGACACGACTTAGCAACTAAACCACCATCAGGACATGGAAGAAACTTAGACGTCCATTGGCAGATGATGAGGAAGTTATTGTACATATACATAATGAAAGAGTACTCAGCTATAATAAGGAACACAATTGAGTCAGTTCTAATGAATTGGTATGGTAGTTGGTGTAAGTTGGTATAAGTTGGTATAAATCCATTCTAATGAGGTGGATGAACCTAGAGCCTATTATACAGATGAAATAAGTCTGAAAGAGAAGGACAAATATTGTATGTTAATGCATATATATGGAATTGAGAAAGATGGTACTGACAGTCTTATATACAGGGCAGCAAAAGAGTTCAGGCGCTCAATCATGTCCGACTCTTTGCAACCCCCTGGACCGCAGAATGCCAGGCCTCCCTGTCCATCACCAACTCCTGGAGTTTACCCAAATTCATGTCCATTGAGTTGGTGATGCCATCCAACCATCTTATCCTCTGTCATCCCCTTCTCATCCTGCCTTCGATCTTTCCCAGCATCAGGGTTTTTCCAATGAGTCAGCTCTTTGCATCAGGCGGCCAAAGTACTGGAGTTTCAGCTTCAACATCAGTCCTTCCAATGAACACTCAGGACTGGTCTCCTTTAGGATGGACTGGTTGGATCTCCTTAAAGTCCAAGGGACTCTCAAGAGTCTTCTCCAATATGACAGTTCAAAAGCATCAATTCTTTGGTGCTCAGCTTTCATTATAGCCCAACTCTCATATCCATACATGACTACTGGAAAAACCATAGCCTTGACTAGACGGACCTTTGTTGGCAAAGTAATGTCTCCGCTTTTTAATATGCTGTCTAGGTTGGTCATAATTTTCCTTCCAAGGAGCAAGTGTCTTTTAATTTCATGGCTGCAGTCACCATCTGCAGTGATTTTGGAGCCCAAAAAAATAAAGTCAGCCAGTGTTGCCACTGTTTCCCCATCTATTTGCCATGAAGTGATGGGACCAAATGCCATGATCTTAGTTTTATGAATGTTGAGCCTTAAGCCAACTTTTTCACTCTCCTCTTTCACTTTCATCAAGAGGCTCTTTAGTTCTTCTCGGCTTTCTGCCATAAGGGTGGTGTTATCTGCATATCTGAGGTTATTGATATTTCTCCCGGCAATCTTGATTCCAGCTTGTGCTTTATCCAGCCCAGCATTTCTCATGATGTACTCTGCATATAAGTTAAACAAGCAGGATGACAATATACAGCCTTGACGTACTCCTTTTCCTGTTTGGAACCAGTCTATTGTTCCATATTCAGTTCTAACTGTTGCTTCCTGACCTGCATACATGGGAGTCACGGGTATAAATAACAGATTTTTGAACACATTGGGGAAAAGAGAGGGTGGGATGATTTGAGAGAATAGCATTGAAACATACACATAACCACATGTGAAACAGACAGGCAATGAGGGAACCCACAGTCAGTGAGAGGGATGGGGAGAGGAGGGAGGTAGGACAGGGGTTCAGGTAGGAGGGCTCATATGTATGCTTTTGGCAAAGTCATGTTAATATATGGCAGAGGATAGCACAATATTATAAAGCAATTATCCTCTAATTAAAATAAATTTTTTAAAAGGTGATAGCAAAAAAAAAAAAAAGAAGAAGAAGAACTCAAGGAAAGATGGAAAGATCCTGGGTGTTTTCTGTTTTTGTTCTCTAGGATCTAGTATTGTGCTTTGCTCATGCTGGGATTAAAAATACATTGTTTAAATCGAAGGTAAACACCTTTACTTGACACAGGAATTTTTGAATCATTCACTCCCTGAATAGCCCCTGGTCTCTTTTCTCTTTTTGGAGAGAAGGTAGAGTTTTCCAAAATGATTTGATCTATATAACCAGTTCATTGATTCAAAGCGTTTGGACTGGCTTCATGCAAGAAGAAACATCATGCAAGTTTTCCTTTATGGAACTATGCCAAGAGCTAAGTACTACGTTATTGAATCCTCTGTTTCAAAGCCACCCTTGACTTATTTCCAAGATTAGTTTTTCCCAGTTACACTATTCTTTCTGTGTATTCCCTGCCCTTGGCCATGTTTAAAATTGAATTGCTTATGTCTCCTCCCTTGACTTCTCTTTTAAACCTATTATGATTTAGTTCATTTTTTCTTAGCTCCTTATTTGAAAATTTCTGGCTGTAACACTTTCTTATAACTTCTATTGCTATCCCAGGTTTTTGCTTAAGCTCAGTGGTGCATTAATAAGGTTGGGCAGAGTTTCAACAGCATTTAATCTTACATTTTTAATTATTCCTCACATTTTGCTGTCTTGACACATTTACTGTAATAAAGGAAATCATTAATTCACTTAGAAATATGTGTGTGAAAAGTATATTTTTCCTTTTGATTAATTTCCATATTCATCATTACTTTGCTGTTAATTTACTATGCAGTCACAAGAATGAGGGGGAAGAGCACAAGTTTTTCCTTTTTGTTCAGAAAGAACTGTCTTAGAAATCAAATGGAGCTGAAAATTAATTTGCATTTTGGCTGGCAAATGGGAAGAGAATACTTCTTCTTAAAGATGTGTGTTGGTCCCATCCTCATTTTTCTTCTAAATCTAAATATACAGCACACCCTTCTCTGATTTCCTCTATAAAAATACCATAAAGTGGGTGGCTTATAAGCAACAGAAATTAGTTTCTCACGGTTCTGGGGCCTAGGAAGTCCAAGATCAAGGCACTAGCACATTCAGTGTCTGGTGAGAAACCATGTCCTGGTTGGTAAATTGAATCTTCTCACTTCATCCTCACATTACAGAAGGAGAAAGGGAACTCTCTGGGGTCTCATTTTTAAAGACACAGATCTCATTCAGGAGGGCTCTACTTTCATAACCTAATCATCTCCCAAAGGACCCACCTTCTGAAACCATCGTGTTGGAGATGTGGTTTCCACACATGAATTTCAGGGGGACAAATATTCAGTCTACAGGATTTCTACCTTTATATTAATTTCTAAACTACTTTCTCATGCTTTATGGAAAGAAAAGAAAGCTGATTTCCCTTTGGATAAAGGAAGACAATATAGTCAATACAGACAGTATCGTCAATATAGATAGTATACTCAAGGCTGTGGTCTTCCCACTGCTATGTATGGTTGTGAGCAGTAGACTGTAAAGAAAGTGGAGCACTGAAAAATTGATGCCTTCGAACTGTGGTGCTGGAGAGGACTCCTAAGAGTCCCTTGGACAGCACAGAGATCAAACTAGTCATCATAAGGGAAATCAGCCCTGAATACTCCTTGAAAGGATTGATGATGCAGTTGAAATGCCAGTGTTTTGGTCATCTGATGTGAACAGTGATTGGCTAGAAAACTCTGTGATGCTGGGAAAGATTGAGGGTAGAGGATAGGGCGTCAGAGGATGAGATGCCTGGATGGCATCACGGATGCTGTAGCCATGAACTTGGGCAAACTTTGAAAGATGGTGAGGGACAGGGAGGCCTGGCGTGCTGCAGTCTGTGGGTAACAAAGAGTCAGACATGACTGGGCAACTGAACAACAACCACAACAAAGGAAGACAATGATTGAAAATAAACCTACAAAGCGAGCTGTAACTTAAACCGCATTTGAATGATCCCTCTGTCAGAACACGAGAACCATGCTTGGGTGGGGAGGTCAAATATCTTATCCAGAGTTAGCAGCAAAGGATGGAGTCCTGGAATAAAGGGAAGGTCTTGAATTGTGTCTGTACACGGAGTGAATTGATAGTGGTAATGACTCCTAAAATTAATGAAAAGGAATCTATTGTTTTTGTATAAGTGATTAAAATAGCCATCTTGGGATGATACCAAATTTACAGCTACGAAATGAGAACCAAAGTATGAAGCCAGAAAATAGCTAAAATTTACAGATGAGTATATATGCCACATACTGTTCTTAGACCTTTTTCTATTATTATTTTACTTTCTTTTACTTTACAATACTGTATTGGTTTTGCCATACATCAACATGAATCTGCCACGGGTATACATGAGTTCCCAATCCTGAACCTCCCTCCCACCTCCCTCCCCATACCATCTCTCTGGACCTTTTTAAATCCATAAAAAGTTCTCACAATAACACAGAGAGGATTTCTACTATGTACATTTTACAGAGGAGAAAATTGAGGTTTGCAAAAGTTAAATAAGTACGCCTAGTTTGTTATTAATAAGTGGAAGGACTTGCAGTTTGAACTCAGGCAAACTAAACTCTAGAGCCCACATTATTAACTTCAGCATAATCCTGCTGTTTACCAAATAAAACCTGGGCAATTCATGTTGTTTCTCTGACTCCAGATTTTACTTTTAAAATACCCCTTCTGTGTCTGAACTTACAGTGCAAGAGTGGAGGGTAGAGGACTATAATGGCTTTGCAAATGGCCATTGTCTTGGTTTCCTTCTGGGTTTGAATTCTGGGTTTTCCCTGTATGGCAAGTTACCATAGATGGTCATACATCCATTTGCTCATCTCTAAAGGGGCATAAGAACAGAGGATGCAAAGGATTTGGAGGGAAGGTGAATAAGAGGTGATATGTGTATAAATAACTCAGCACAGTACCTGGAACATACTCAGCTCTCAATAAATGATTCTTAACCTGAAGCATCCTTTACAGTAACACTTACTAGAGGAGGAGAATAAAAACATATGTCAGAGTTGTAGAGAATGTAACCCCCAAACAAAATTTTCTTGTTTTATTTTACACATTCATGTAGACTTTGCATTCTGTTCTATTATATACATGTGTATATGTAGGGACAGGGGAGCCTGGTGGGCTGCCGTCGCTGGGGTTGCACAGAGTCGGACACGACTGAAGCAACTTAGCAGCAGCAGCATGTATATGTGTACACACTTGTATATATATGCATACATATGTGTATATATCCTACACACATACATACATATACATATGTGTGTGTGTGTGTATATGCAGGATGGCATCACCAATGCAATGAGCATGAACTTGAGCAAACTCCCGGAGACAGTGAGCGACAGGGAGGCTTGGCGTGCCGCAGTCCATGGGGTCACAAAGAGTCAGACATGACTTGGGTGACTTAACAACAACAATAATGTGCGTGTGTGTGTGTGTGCGCGCGCGCGCGCATGCGTGCGCATATATATCTCATGTTAAAAACATGTTTGCTACTACTTATTTCCAGGGCTTAATGTTTTAAGTGTACTACCTATGTCCTTGGCTAATGCTCAAGATGGTGTGCCAGTGAATCTATATCCATTTTGAAAACTTGGGTTGTAACATAAAGCCAGATGCAACAGAATCGTAATAATTTGCTCATAAATAGATGTAAGAAAGACTTTGAAGGCAGCAAAAGCTTTGGTAGCATTTAGTTAGCTTTTCCTGTGTCATGGGCACAAATGGTGTCACACACAAATCGCCTGTACCTCTTTAGTGAAAGTTGCTCAGTCTTGTCCAACCCGTTGCAACCGCATGGACTATACAATCCATGGAATTCTCCAGGCCAGAATACTGGAGTGGGTAGCCTTTCCCTTCTCCAGGGGATCTTCACAACCCAGGGATCAAACCCACATCTCCCACGTTGCAGGCAGATTCTCTACCAGCTGAGCAACAAGGAAAGCCCAGGAATACTGGAGTGGTACCTCTTCAAGTGTTGGATAATAATTCACAGCTGCTTGGCTGGTAAGCTTTGCTCCCACTGCCTCTCCTGTCCATCTGTTCTGGGGCAGTGACTCACTGGCACTGCTTTGTCTCCAGGTGGTGCTAACCATGGTGCTTGGCTTTCACTTCCCATCCATGTGATTAGATCTAAGCTAGTCTCTTATGCCCTATTCTGCATTCCTCCATACTCAGTCTCCAAAGAGCAACTCTTCTCCCCACCCCACGCCCCCCAAAAGTTCTTGTAACAGAATTCTCAATTTCAGCTCTACTTCTAAGGGAAGTAAACTTAAAACTTAGAGATTTAGTATTCAAACAGAACGTTGAAAACTCCACAAAAAAGACAGAGTTTAAACATTTTAAAGCAGAATGATTTAAATGCTCAGATTTTTTTTTTTTTTGAGTATTATTTATCTCAGTGTTTCAAAAGGTAGTACTGTAGTGCTGGGGGAGTTAAATGGTTTTGAGTGACAAATTGGTTAATTACTGTAGTTTTATGTTTATGTTAACATCAGTTAGTAAAAATATATGTGTCTGTGTTTATGATCGCTTGGAAAATCTTGGAAGTTATATTTAAATTTGATTTTTAAAACATTAATTATAGATACTAATTGGATATGGCAAATATATCAAATGTGTAAGTTGGTGGGTAAAATGTTAGGAAACATTTATCCCCCAAGTTCTTTGGTCTGTAGCCATCTATCCTCTAAATAAATAGAATCTATTTTTTTATCTTGAGTGAATGAAAATTTACTGAGTTTTTTGGGGGGTTGCCCTGTGACAGTGCTGTCCAGCATGGTGACATCTGGCAAAAGATCATAGTAATTTCTAAATGATGGCCAAATGTTAGATGGTTGGCAAAGTCTTGGTAACCAGCTTCTGTCATGAAGACTTCCTCTATTATTTGGAATGACTTGTAGTGTACTACACCTTCCCCACAATGCAAGTGTGTATTTTCCCATCATCTCATTTTAGACATGATCCATTGGGGGGGAAATTCATCATCAGATTTCAGGGGTTAGGATAAGATCTTTAATTATTTGAATAAGGTACATATGCTAGGGACTCTTGTCTCTTTGAATCCAGTAGATTTCTGCACTGAATTGTTAATATTTGTGAGTTTTGTAGAAAGAGAGTCTATGAATGATAGTAGATTCTAAGAATTTTCCTATTTCCCAAAAGGTCAAGAACTACTAGAAAACATAGAAAACTTGTGAAATAGAAGATTTAGAGAGAGTGGGAATAATTACAGTGTTATCTGTAAAGTACACAATCTTAAAAATCAAATAGATTTTAGGTTAATCATAATTTTTATTGGTAATTCTGACTTTTTAAACCAATATCTAGCAAGCACATCTCTCTTAACAGTAGCATTTGTTCAGTATCTTCTAAACCATGACTGTTTTTAATATGATGATAAATATATGTAACATAAAATTTATCATGTTAGCCATTTTAAGTGTTTAGTGGAATTAAGTAGAGTTCCACTGTTGGACAGCCATCACCAGTATTCATTTCCAGAATGTTTTCATTATCCCAAACTAAAACTCTGTACCCATTCAATAATGATTCCCCATTTCACCCTTCCCCATTCCAGCCCTGTTAATCACTATTCTACTTTCTGCCTCTAAGAATTTGATGATTCTAGCTACTTCATGTCAGTGGAATCATACAGCATCAGTCCTTTTGTGTCTAGCTAAACCATGATAATGTCAATTCTGTTATAGTTAGTAGGGTTCATGATGACCAGAATTGTTTTTACTAAGTATTTTCTATTTGACTTTAGCATCCAGATATATGTAATGGTTCCCAAATATATATATAGATATAAAAAACAAACTAGTGGTTACCAAGAGACACAGGGAAAGAGGAAGAGGCAAATTAGGAGCATGAGATTGAGATACGAGCTAATACATATAAAACATGTAAGAAATAGGATATGTACACCTGAAACTAACATAATGTTGTAAATCAACTATACTTCAATGAAAATAAATAAAAATTTTTGAAAGGAAAAAAGGGACAGCTATCCTGCTCTGGAATAGATTTATTTGCATAAATGTTACAGGAACAAATTTTAAGTCGTTGGTAATAGTAATTTTTATTATTTCCTTATGTACTAATATTTCAGTAAATAATCTATGAGTTAAAAAACATCTAAAAAAACAGCATCCACATAATATAGTTTATAAGTTTTAAAATTCATATTATCTCTCTTGAATTGTGGAAATTCAAAAGCAGTATGGCATAGAGATGGAGACATGTTTCATTCTTGCAAAGATTCAGTTATCTCATGTTAAAGATGAGGAGTATAATCTAACTTAGAAGTGGATCTGAGTCTTATGTGAGGTCATACCTCCATCTACTCAATAAGTATTTATTATATGCTTATTATAAGCCAAACAATACATCAAGTGCTGGCTGGGCTATGAGGAATAATACAGAAAAAGCACCTGCCTTCATGGAGTTTATAGTTCCTGGCACACGTACATGCTCAAAAGTATTAGTTGCAGTTGTTAACATTACCCAGTATTTGATCCAGAGTTAGGAGGAAAAAAAAAACCTATCATATCCACCCAATTGTTAATAAATTTCAAGCATTTTATCCAACCCTAAATACTCGACACAAGTAAGAATTCTAAGCATTTTCTAAAAGTTGATAATTGCCTTATTAACCAGACAAGAGCTTTCTAGACTGGCAAATATTGCTGAGTTGACAATATTGAGTGATGAGATGGTAAAAGAGCATCAGCATGAGTCCGTATATTGAAGGGTTATGAAAAAATGTAACTTGGAGATATTTGAGGGACCCAGAGAAGCTACATTTCACTTAGAAGTGTTGAAAATACTTTGACAAATCAGTTTATATCTGAGAACTTGAATGAGTCTAAGACGGTCCTCATCTTTTAGAAAAGAACAAATGTGAAATAAGACTGCTTTTATTTCTTTAGGTCTTACTGAGATTATTTTTTGCAAGAGGATGTGAATATGTGAGTTTTCTATAATAACATCATACCTTGTGTTGGATCACTAGGTAGGTATGGGATAATCTAGGGCTCAGGGAGAGATTTTTATGACAAGCTTTATAATAGACTTTCAATGTTTTTCAAGAAGAAAATCCCACTGAGGATAGAAGGTTTATATTTTTCTCTGGCTATAACACATCTCCATAAAGATGATATTCTGCTGATATTTGAGATTCATGTTTTCTGCACAAAAACTTTAAGTGTTTTGTTCTGTGTGACAGTGAAACTGTCTAGGAATGCTAAGGCAAGGGGGGAAATGGCATTTAGGTAATATTTACAGAAATAGGTAAGAAAATTTAAGCCTAGGAGAGATAAAGTAAACTGATAATTACTGTCCAATGTTTTGTCTTTTTCCTTGAATCTCTTCAGTTTTAAGTGATTTGGGCACTGTTAACAAAATGATTTTTCTTTATATTTCATCAACTTCTGATTTGAATTAAAAACATTTTTAGACAATCAATGAGTTATTTAAAATCCACAAAGCCAATTCTTTGTGAAGAAACTATCATCTGTTCTTTGCCACCCATAGTTAATTCTTCTATGATGGTTACTATGTCAACTTGGCTAGGGCATGGTACCTATTTGGTCAAATCACTGGTCTGAAGGTTATTATAAAGGAATTTTTTCCTAGATTACATTAACATTTTAATCAGCAGCAGATTACTTTCCATAAATGTGAATGGGCCTCATCCAGTCAGTTGAAGGACTTAATAGACCCAAAAAAAAAAAAAAAAGACCCCTCTCCCCAGAGAAAGAGGGCATTCCACCAGCAGACTGCCTTTGAACTGTAACAGTAACATTAACTCTTCCCTGGGTGTCAATCCTATCAACTTACCCTGCAGATTGTGGACTGTCAGCCCTCACAATCACAAGTCAACTCCTTAAAATACATCTTTCTCCTCTATATATCCATATATCTTACTGTTTTTGCTTTTCTAGAGAACACTGACTAACCCACCTTGTATGCATGAATCATTCTTTTTTAATATTTGTTTTTATTTATTTATTGTGGCACACCAGATCTTTAGATGCAGCATGCAAAACCTTTTAGTGTAGCATGTGGGGGTCTTCTAGTTGCGGCACATGTGTGAATCTCTCTTGAATCAGACATTTCTACCTAGGCATTCTCCTTGGACAATTGATTGGGAAGTCTTTTTGCCAGGTCTGTATGAGACAGAGTTCAAGTATATTTGGGAGCCTGGTTATGAAAAAAGCATCAGATTTTAAAAATAGAACTATATTATCTATCCAATTCTACACTGATATTTCACCTGTGTGTGTATTAATGTGTTCATCTTCCATATCCATACATTCTTCCTATTGTTGGTATCAGGTAACATAAAGCAGAGTCTTGGAAAGTGTGGTTTTACCCATCAGATGAAAACAGGTACTCTTCCAGTCTAAAAAGGACAAATGCTAGCAATAAGTTAACCTCATTATTAAAATTCCAGTTGTCTTTTAAAACCGCCTACATGAGGGCACCGAATGGGTTATAAAAAAGGCAATAGAAAACCCTTTGACAGAAAAGGGATTATGAGAGCATAAAATAGTTGGTTCCTCAAATATGTTTTTGCAGGGTAATGGGGACAGCCATTTGAATGGAGGATGAGTATAAACTGAATAAGCTAAAGAAACCATACTTGATTTCTGCATTTCTGGAAACACAATTTAGAGTATTATGATTGAACCTGAAATAAAGTGAAGTAAAGGTTATTCCCTGGATTCCAGTTGATAGTGATGAAATAATAAAAATATCCAACTGTTATAGACTATATCACTTATCCATTTCATTCCCAGTTGGAATCATGCAACATAAAATATAGGCTGGATATGAAAGATGTGATGGTAAAGGTATCAGTCTTTAAAAGCTTATGATAGCCTTCTAGTTACTGCAACTATTTTCATCCATCCCCTTCTTCAGTGTATTAGCTCATTGCAGTCAGTGGACAATGAATTTATACATCTTTATATGCTTCACGGTGTTGAACATACATACAAACATACACACACACATAGCTGTTTCAATTTGCTATTGCCACGAAATTCTGCTTAGCAAATCTCCTCACACTCATTAGCTTAAAGCAATAAGCATGTATTAAATCTCACACATCTCTGAATTGCCTGTGGATCAACATTTTTGTAGGCTGGGCCAGACATAGCTCTCCTGATATAAGTAGGCTTGGCTGGGTGGTTTGGTTCTTATGTATGTGTTTTCTTTACTCTCAGAGAGATAGTTTGGCATGTTCTCATCACAGAGGCAGAGATACAGGAAGTCAAGCCCAATCCGAGAAACATTTCAAACCTCTACTCTGCCATATCTACCAAATTCACATTGGTCAGATAGCAAGTTACCAATCTCTATCCAGGGATAAGCGGGATCAGAGATGCTCCAGAGTTACTGGACACGCTTTTGGTGTATAATTCCATTTCTGGGAGAGGGGAAATAAAGCATTGAAATAGTCTACCACAGATAATACTTAAGGAATTCTAAGTGTACATGTGTTTTTCTAAACTATATATGTTTATGGATTCTTAATAACTTATAAAGGTGACAATTGTGGGTTTTGTTATTACATTGAGTATGCTCATAGGCAAAGTTTCAAAGTTATCTTTAAGATAAGAACGTTTAGCATATTTTAGTGAAAGGGGAAAGCAGTATACATACATCGTGAAAGGTTGAACAGCTTTTTCAGGAATGCAGTAATTCAGAGCTTTGTGGAGTAACAAAATTGCTCTTATGCACCTTCTAGGATGAATTAGGTTTTCTTTGATGTAGAGTATCTTCCAAGTGAATCCAGATCAAGAGACAAACTGTCCCCACAGTTCTTAGTGAAATATTCTACAGAAAATCCACTTTTATGACCAGTAACTTGATTTTATACCTCAATTTGTGAACTGCACATCTGGCAAACAATATGACTTAGGAAAGGAAAAAAACAAAAAGACCTAAAAATTATTGTATAAAATAGAGTGTCATCTGAGAGTAACTTGATTCCTAAAAGAAAAATAAATTTGTTTTATTTTGGTCACATAATAGTGCCATACATTCTTTACAGTATTTTACAAAGTAGAATTGACCCTTAAACAACACAGGTGTTAGGAGCCCTCTGCGAAGTTGAAAATCCATATATAATTTACAGTTGACTGTTTGCGTATGTGGTTCCTCAGTGTCCACAGGTTTGCATCCACAGACTTAGCTAACTACAGATTGTGTAGTACTGTAGCATTTACTATTTCAAAAATTCTACCTGTAAGTGGACCCACATAGTTTAAATACACATCATTCAAGGGTTAACTGTATTTTCATATGTCTGATTGGATATTCTTATAATATCATCAATATAGACAGACAAATGTATCCTCATTTGATATATGAAGAAATTAAAGCTCAAGTCAATGAAATTAAGATGATTGCAGTCTATGTAATAGTGAAGGATGCATCAGATAGCAAATAAAAGATAATCTAATTCAAACTGGCTTAAACTATAAAAAGGATTGACTGAAGTTCATGTAAACTGAAGCTCAGAGGTAGATTAGGATAATCCTTGGTTTAATAAGAGCTTGACCTTTCTGTGATTGCTTTGTGTCTTTCTCCACATATTCATTTTATATTTATATTTTGACCATATTCACAAGATGGCCACCAATAGAATGCAGAACAGTGTTTTCTGATTGACACCCACTAACAGTATTGACACCCATGAAGAGTGTCTGGCATGCTGCAGTCCATGGGGTCACAAAGAGTCGGACCAAGTGGGCAACTGAACAAGGACAAGGAAGAGTATTGAGCTTTCTGCTCATGGAACCATCTGGCAGCCAGTCTCATGGGACCTGGAACCCCATGTGGTGATTGGTTGATGCCTGGGTAACACAAACCAATCCCTGCAGCAGTGAGTTGGAGGTTATCCAAAACTCCCTGAGATCACTGTAGCCAAGGTTTATCCCCAGGACTGGAGAAGCAGACACACTCAAAGTTGAACAAACATTTATTGTCTGTAGACTTTTTGATGAGGGCCGTTCTGACCAGTGTGAGGTGATATCTCTATAGTTTTGATTTAGATTTCTCTAATAATGAATAATGCTGAGCATCTTTTCATGTGTTTTTTAGCCACTGTATGTCTTCTTTGGAGAAGTGTCTGTTTAGGTCTTTTTCCTGCTTTCTCATTGGGTTGTTTTCTGGTATTGAGTCGTATGAGCTGTTTATTTTGGAAATTAATCCTTTGTCAGTTGTTTTATTTGCTAATATTTTCTCCCATTCTGAGGGTTGTCTTTTCACCTTGCTTTTAGTTTCCTTTGCTGTGCAAAAGCTTTTAAGTTTAATCAGGTCCTACTTGTTTACTTTTGTTTTTATTTCCATTACTCTAGGAGATGGGTGACATGGAAACTTACATTACCATATGTAAAACAGATAGCCAATGGAAATTTGCTGATTGGTGTGGGAAACTCAAACAGGGGCTCTGTATCAACCTAGAGGGGTGGGATGGGGAGGGAGACAGGTGGAAGTTTCAAAAGGGAGGGGATCTATGAATACCTATGGCTGATTCATGTTGAGGTTTGACGGAAAACAGCAAAATTCTGTAAAGCAACTATACTTCAATAAAAAATAAATTTTTAAAAAAATTAAAACAGAACATACTAAGGTAATTTGGGGATTTAACCAGTGAGGGTGAAGAAAGAGGTTTAAAGCTAAGAATATGTAAAATTAAACACTGTCTGCCGCATTCCTTTTTCATTCTTAAATAACCTGTCTTCTTTTGATTAATATACATTTTGATATGCGTTGTCTTATAAATATTTACCTGCTTTCTCCATTATGTGAATAATAAGACAGAGCACATTTCTTACTATTTGTAAGAAAGTAGTAATCTATTTCTTGAGCATTTATTGAAATTTTCTATGAGATGATATGAATTAAGACACAAGCTTTGCTACTTCTGAGACAGTATTTCAATATTGTTGTATATTCTGATATTATTGTTCAGTTGTCATTTTTTAGTGATAACATTCATCAGAGTGAATGATCATTTATTTGATCGATTCATGTACACAAATTATTGTCTTTAATGGCAGCTTGATTTGGAAGACATATTAAGTCATATATTACAGATCCATTTCCTCTGAAGATTGCTCTTCCATGTCAGCCAATGCACATTTTGTTGGGAATAAATCACCAAAATGTGGCTACATATATGTTATATATGAAATGTTGTTAATGGCTCCTCTTCACACCAATATGGTTTTATGCTGGACAATGTAAGGACAGTTTCCAGTCCAAAGGCTTTGGTCATTTCTCAGAGGCTCCATTACATTTTCCAGGCTACTTAGAATACCGTTTAGTAAATTGCTGCCTCAGGGCACTAGATAATGATTTTATGGTTTAAAGAGTTAATATATCTGAATTGCCTGACTTAACGAAAATGCCTCATTACACCACACACACACATACACACACATACACAAACACACACACACACACACACACAGATTTACTATAACTTTAGCCACTAAGTTATATTGCTGGTGTTCCCAGAATGTCAGAAAAACAATAATTCAATTTTCAATATTCGAGGTACTCTAGAGACCGTGTTATTAAACTTCCTCATTGTGAAGAGAACATAATGGTGTCACTGGATTTATCTGCCTTCTTGCTACTCCAGTACTTGAGAAGACTACCTCTATCTGAACTCCAAAATACACATAATTTGAGGAGTAATTATTTCTATGTTTTCACAGAAAATATTCCCAAATTATGTCTGGGGATGAAAGAATAATGAACCATCAGCCAAGGAAAGCTAACATCAATCATTGTGGGGAAAGAATAACAACATTTTCCAGATCTCTACAGTTTTTTAACAAGAAAAGGTGTGGTTATTGCACATACTATAGTTCTCCAGGCTAAAAAGATCCGAATGTCTTAAAAAAAAATCTAGAAAGAGGTGATACCAGTGGACTTTAATTGGGCTGACTTGAGTTTAGGTTTAATATTCTTCCTTGCCCCTAGCATCCCCCTTGGCTGTTTCTAGGCATTGCCCTTTCCTTTCACAGACTTGACATTTTCTTTTGACCTTAACTTCCTAATGTTCCTTCACTTTCTAAATGCTTCCTTTTTCATGCATCTGAAAATGGAGTCTTTTAAATAAGGACACCTGTCATACTGTCAGTTACAAGGTAAAATCCGCACCATAACCCAAACGCCATGTTTCTCTGTCTGGTTACAGTAATGTTGTATATTTAAAACAATAACGTTAATGTTGCTCCTATGAGTCTCAGAATGGAATTTTTTGGCTTCTCCCATATTACACGCTCTTTTTCAACTTTGAACAATCTTATCTCTCTTATCACTAGAAATAGATAAATATCTTCAACCTTTCTATCCCACATACCTAATCTAGCTACCTCCCTTTTGATTCCCTTCATATTTTATGTTTTTCAAGAATTCCTCAGTGTTCTCTTCCTCATTACAGTTCATTTCTGCCCTCACCAACCCACTAAAACTGGACTCATTGAGTTAATAATGATCTTTTGTTTCTCAGATCAATGGGTACTTAAGGTATTCCATCTCTAAAACAAATGACTCCTTCCTAAAACTGACTGTTAGAAAGAAGCTGTTTGCTTGGTCTCTCTCCCACCTCTTAGGTTGAATTTCTTTCAGTTCCTCATCCCCTGCCATGCTTACCCTATAAATATATATACATATATATTTTGCATCTCATAGTTCTTTACATATTTAACTTTCTCACTGGCTTCAACACACCCCCACAGCTGTGATTCACCCATTTCTGTATCTAAACCAGTGGTTCTCAGCCAGGGTGATTTCACACACACACACACACACACACACTCCCCATGACACACACTGGAGACATTTTTGGTGGATGCAACTAGAGGAGTGAAGGTGTTCCTGGGATCTGGTATGCAGAGACCATGGATGCTGTAAATATCCTACATCCATGGGAAACCCTCTTGTAACAAGGGAATATCCAGCTAAAAATATCAGTAGCATCAAGGGTAATAAACTCATCTTATAAACTCTCATCTCACCTTTCCTCAATTTCCAATTTAAGTTCAGTTGCTTAGCTGATGTCTCTACAACACAGATGCTCCTTACAGGCTCTGAGCTTAACTTTACCAAGAAATTCAGCATAATCTGTGCTCAGTTAATTCTCTCATGTTGCCTGGTTTTTTATTTTAGATTTAAAGAGTTTCTCTTTTCAACTCTTCAAAATGTATAATGTGTGTGTGTACATGTGTGTGTGGGTGTGTATCAAATTGCTAACATCCATTGGATCATCAAAAAAGCAAGAAAGTTCCAGAAAAACATCTACTTCTGCTTTATTGACTATGCCAAAGCCTTTGACTGTGTGGATCACAACAAACTGTGAAAAGTTCTTAAAGAGATAGGACTACCAGACCACCTGCCCTGCCTCCTGTGTCAAGAAGCCAGAATTAGAACTGGACATGGAACAACAGACTAGTTCCAAATCGGGAAGGGAGTACATTAAGACTGTATATTGTCACCCTGCTTATTTAATTTATATGCAGGGTACATAATGAGAAACACTGGGCTGGATGAAGCACGAGCTGGAATCAAGATTGCTGGGAGGAATATCAATAACTTCAGATATGCAGATGACACCACCCTTATGGCAAAACGCAAAGAAGTAGTAAAGAGCCTCTTGATGAAAGTAAAAAAGGAGAGGGAAAAAGTCAGCTTAAAACTCAACAATCAGAAAACTAAGATCATGGCATCTGGTCTAATCACTTCATGACAAATAGATGGGGAAACAGTGACAGACTTTATTTTGGGGGGCTCCAAAATCACTGCAGCCACGAAATTAAAAGACACTTGCTCCTTGGAAGAAAAGCTAAAAGCTGTAACCAACCTAGACAGCATATTAAAAGGCAGAGACATTACTTTGCCAACAAAGATCCATCTAATCAAAGTTTTTCCAGTAATCACGTGCGGATGTGAGAGTTTGACTATAAAGAAACCTAAGCACCAAAGAATTGATGCTTTTAAACTGTGGTGTTGGAGAAGACTCTTAGGAGTCCCTTGGACTGCAAGGAGTTCAAACTAGTCGATCCTAAAGGAAATCAGTCCTGAACATTCATTGGAAGGACTAGTGCTGAAGCTGAAACTCCAATACTTTGGCTACCTGATGCAAAGAACTGACTCATTATAAAAGACCCTGATGCTGGGAAGGATTGAAGGTGGGAGAAGGGGATGACAGAGGACAAGATTGTTGGATGGCATCACCAACTCTATGGACATGAGTTTGAGTAAACTCCGAGAGTTGGTGATGCACAGGGTGGCCTGATGTGCTGCAGTCCATGGGGTCACAAAGAGTCAAACACACCTGAGCTACTGAGCTGAACTGAACTGAGCGTATATAAGTAACACATTTCATTGCTGTGAAATTCTTATTTAGTGTTATAATCTATATCTTATTTAGTGTTGTAATCTATGTTGATTTCTTCTGTTTATGATAGAAACTATTTGATCTTCTATAAACTTTTGGTCACCTTTTAGAGAGTAGAGGTCCAGACAAACTCATTATGGGATGGAAATCACATACATACGTATTTATGTGTGTGACTAAATTGTGAATTTATTTGGAAAAGTGTTGTCTACTCCATAATTTTATTTTCATAGTGTCAGTTAGGCAAATTACAATTTCTAATAATTTAAATTATTCAGCTCTTTTACAAAGGAAGGCTTTTAAAAGTTATTAATGAAGCCAAGATCACAAACTTTGTCCTTGTGAGTACACATACACATGTGTGCATATATATTTAAAATGTATATATGAAATATATATATATGTGTCAAGGCTGTATATTGTCACCCTGCTTATTTAACTTATATGCAGAGTATATCATGAGAAATGCTGGGCTGGAAGAAGCACAAGCTGGAATCAAGATTGCTGGGAGAAATATCAATAACCTCAGATATGCAGATGATACCACCCTTACGGCAGAAAGTGAAGAGAAACCAAAAAGCCTCTTGATGCAACTGAAAAAGGAGAGTGAAAAAAGCTGGCTTAAAGCTCAACATTCAGAAAATGAAGATCATGGCATCTGGTCCCATCACTTCATGGCAAATAGGTGGAGAAACAGTGGCAACACTAGCTGACTTTATTTTGGGGGGCTCCAAAATCACTGCAGATGATGACTGCAGCCATGAAATTAAAAGACACTTACTCCCTGGAAGAAAAGTTGTGACCAACCTAGATAGCATATTGAAAAGCAGAGACATTACTTTGCCAACAAAGGTCCATCTAGTCAAGGTTATAGTTTTTCCAGTGGTCATGTATGGATGTGGAGAGTTGGACTGTGAAGAAAGCTGAGTGCTGAAGAATTGATGCTTTTGAACTGTGGTGTTGGAGAAGACTCCTGTGAGTCCCTTGGACTGCAAGGAGATCTAACCAGTCCATTCTAAAGGAGATCAGCCCTGGGTGTTCTTTGGAAGGACTGATGCTAAAGCTGAAACTCTAGTACTTTGGCCACCTCATGCGAAGAGTTGACTCGGAAAAAACTCTGATGCTGGGAGGGATTAGGGGCAGGAGGAAGAGGGGACCACAGAAGATGAGATGGCTGGATGGCATCACCGACTCAATAGACGTGAGTTTGAGTGAACTCCAGGAGATGGTGATGGACAGAGAGGCCTGGCATGCTGCGATTCATGGGGTCACAAACAGTCGGACACAACTGAGTGACTGAACTGAACTGATGCATGCTCAGTCGTGTCAAATTCTTTGCAACCCCATGAAGTGTATAGCCCATCAGGCTCCTCTGTCCATGGGATTTTCCAGGCAAGAATACTGGAGTGGGTTGCCATTTCCTTCTCCAGGGATATGTGTATGTGTATGCATGACATGATTTCCAGTGATGCTCTGTGTATGCAAGATTGAATTGAATAGCTTTAGAATAATACTTCTCAAAGGCTCCTTGGCTATACAGAACTAGGATCTTACAATCTGAAAATCTTCATTTTTAAACAAGGTGATTTTATGTGAATTCATGCTAAAGAACCAATTCCTTTGCCAGGGTCCAGGCCAACAGAACAGTTATGTCCTCTGTGTTGGGTCTGTTGACGAGCAGCCATGTCCCCTCTATCCGTGCAGTAGAGCTGTTGGCAGGAGGTGGCAAATAATTAATTTGTAGACTTTTAGACCAATGGTTTGGACACTGGGCCTCTGAGCTGAATGTTCTCCCTGAGATCATATTGAAAAAATTTTGGCATCACCCAGACTCAAACCCTCTTTTGCTAATAGTAGTACTTGCTTTAGATGGTCACAGAATTAATCACAGTCTCAAGGAATCAATGTAAGGTTTGAAGCTAAGGACTTCCTTAGGTGGAGAGGGACATTTTCTGATCAGAAAGAACATCACTTATCAACCAAGGTGATTTTTTTTCTCAGCCCTTTTGCTTCTTCTATCAATATGTCTCCCTATTTTAACTTTCTTGATTTGTATACTTGACTGCTGTTGAGTTCCTTCACATCAGTGTATGATGGTCATGTGACAACGTGAAAGGCTCCCTTGACTAGGAAGCTGGGTACCTTGTTTTCCAACTCTGACACCAACCAGCCATAAATGTCCAGATTGCATTTCACCATTTTTTTTTTTTTAATGGAGACTGTTATGGCACATTCACCTCCAGCTTTTTCTTAAGTGTTCTGAGGTCTCATTGACCTCTGGGGAAAGGAGCCAAGTTATAATGGCATCTGGCAATAGGTATGCTTGCTTTTTTGGTTTTTGTTTCTATATGTGACCTAGAATTTTTAAAATATTATAAACAACTAGTATACGTGTGTGTGTGTGTAAGCAATTGTATAGTATAAAAAGGTGCTATGTATTTTTGTGTATGTATATATATGTGTGTATTTATATGCTCAGTATTAGAAAGTATTGAGGGGAAAAGTCAACCATTTCTAATGAAAATATTTGAAATTAATTTAAAGAAACAGACCCACTTATGCAATTGTGTAAATATAAGTACACATATATTTAGGTGTGTGTATATATACATAACCTGGAGGAGGGTGTGGCAACCCACTCCAGGATTCGTGAGGGAAGAATCCCCACGGACAGAGGAACCTGGTGAGCTGCCGTCCACAGGGTCTCAAAGAGTTGGACACAACTGAGCGACTAAGCACAGCACGTATATACATAAGGGGCTTCCCTTGTGGCTCGGTGGTGAAAATCCAACTGCCAATGCAGGAAACACAGGTTCCATCCCTGAGGTGGGAAGATCCCCTGGAGAAGGGAAGGGCTACCCGCTCCAGTATTCTTGCCTAGAGAATTCCATGGACAGAGGAGGCTGGCAGACTGCAGTCCTTGGGGTTGCAAAAGAGTCGGACATACCTGAGCCACTAAACATCAACAGCAAACACATACATGATCACTGGACTTTGTTTCTAGAGGATGTTAGTTTTGAGTGAAAAGGTGACAATATAAGAAGTTCCTTAGGAAGACTGTTCTGGCCACACTATGTGAGATAGACATGAGGGATAAAGTTCTGAGAGGAAGACATCTGTTCAGGGATGCTTAAAAGTAGCTCAGAAAGAAAGAGTAAGAGTCTCAACAGGGTAGTAGCTTTGGGAATAAAGAGGAGGAAGGGTCAGGGTGTGGGTCAGAGTGGCGGTCCATAAAATCAACTTCTTTGAACAGTTTCTGAATCAGACTTACCTTAGGGAAACCCCAAAACGTTCTTAAGGACTCAAATACCTTCTCAGAGAACTAACCACATTGTTTCGTAGGTGCTGAAAGACTTTAATTAAACTCAACCAACTGATAAAAGAAGTAAAAGTTAAGGCGTTGACTTAATTAGGCCATGAGAGGGCTCTCCCTTTAAGATCAGAACTTCCTATTTATAGTATAGCACTCCCAACGGCAGTGTTTGTACTGCATTTGGAAATATGAATCTTTGAACAATTCCACTAATTGGCTGCCTCCACCTACATTAATAGATATACTGCAGTCTTTTTCCTGTGAATCCCAGACACACGTGGCAACATTGCACAAGATGCATGAATTGCCCACAAAGCCAGGCAAACTTACAGCTCATGTCAAGGTGGTGGCTGGATTATTATTATTGATCCACTTGGCTGCCTCTTGTCACTATGTCACAGCTGGCTTGCAGTCCTAAGGAAGACCTATTACATATGCTGAATCTTGAAGGCTCAGGGGGGAAAATGAGGGGGAAGTAAAGTAATAGTATTAACCACTCAATATCCTGCTGTGCTTTGGTTCAGGGTGCTGGCAAGAAAGTAGAATTCATAGTTTGGTGGAGAGAGTGTTGGCGGTTAGAGAAAAAGTTTTATTTAAATTTTAATGAACGGTGGCTAAGTGCTTTAGATTATGTGAACATTCAATTTATAAGTTAATTTTGGAGTGCCTACCCCAGAAATCACATAATCTAAAATCACTCTAATAAGAGTTTGGCTGTGACTAAATTCACAGTCAAAGGAGAGACGTTACTCTAAATTTAGCCTCATTTTTGGATCATGAAAATCGTTAGATTGGGTCATACTCACCATGGTGCCGAGTGGTGCTTAATTAACTTAATGGGCCAAGACTTCATTTTGCATGATCTCTATGATATTTGTGGAACTATTAGCTGTGGAGATAGCAGGAGCAAAAGCCAAGAGCTGCCACCAGGGGGCGCTTAAGTACTTTCTTTCTCTACAAGTCAATCAAATCAGGACTTCCTGATGCCTGGAAGAAGCATGAGAGTAGAAATTGATTTCCAGAAGGGTAACATTAAACTTCCTTAAATGTATTAAAAAAATAAACTGGTTCTAATGATAGGATTTAGTCAATTTAGGGACGCACACCACACAATACACGCACATAAAGGAGACCCGTTTTCAAATCACGGCGTGTATATCGAAAGAAACAGTTCATTAACTTCTTTTCTTATCTCAGTTCTCACAACATTATCTCATGTTAAGTATCTCAGTTCTCACAACAGTATTATGAAGCAGGTACTATTATTATCATTTCTTTTGTAGAAGAGGAAATGGCAACTCTGAGAAGTTAATATAGGTTACATGATTGGTTGGTTGCAGAGCTGGTATTGCAATGCAACAAACCCTTAATTTTTCATTGGTGTGTCCGTTTGCCTCTGAAATCAACACCCTTGGAACTGGCCAAAGTCCAAAGATTTGTCAAATTTTTGAACAAATGGTGTTTAAAATTTAGGGGAAATTTAAAAGTTTTAGTTGACCTCAATGTTATATTGAATTTCCTTCATGGTAAGAGAAAAAGACAGAAGAGAATGGACAGTAGCATTTGGTAATAAACACAGAAACACTATAATAGTAATATAAAACACTCGAGCTGCTTTGTGAATTAATTTTAAAATAGTTGCATGCCTGAAATTGCTTAATATGAACTTCCCAATGAAAGAATCTCTGACTTAGCTTTCTTGTTAATAGGATTGTCACCTTTTTTCCTCTCTGACTCTGAACAACAGATAACATTATATAAAACTTGTCCCGATAGGCTCCAAATCAGCATAGGGAGAATACACACTCTTATTCAGAGGCCCATTTTCTTTGTTTTGCAAAAACCAGTGGGGAAGAAGGTTAATCACAAACAGAGATGTAATTTGGTCCAGGGGGGAGTTCCTTCCCCACTCTGACAATGGCGTTAATCTTAATTACGTGATTTACTCCAAGGAAAAGTCAGATTAATGTACCTGTTAGAACACCACCCAGTTTGTCTAATTAATGTAAATTGTAAAGTGTTCAAAAGGTGTCAGGAAGCAGAATGTGGTCTGTTCCTCTAATTTGAAAACACTCTAATTAGGATGTATTCTTGGAGAGAGGGTGCCTTGCATACCACCTTCAGGAAAATCAGGAAGATTTCCAAGAAAAAACAAAAAGGCTTGGACTGAAGTCACAAAGGAGATGCATTGCCTTTCTGAACAAAGACGTATGAAATAATGGGCTCCATGACTGCACGTGTGTTGGTCTCAGGTTGGATCAACTCCTCTGAACTATCTAAGTCTGAGAAGGCACAGTTAGAAGTGCAATTCAATACTCTGATCATTAGCACAACACTGAGAAGAGCTGGAGAAAAGAGAATTTTCTGTCTCCTAAAATTTGAAGTCAATGCCCTTATGTTAGTTTAATAATGTAAGTTTATAACTCAGTAGAACATGTCCAACAATAACTTTAAGATCATGTGATTCTATTCACTTTTACCTCTAGACAAGAGGTACACACAGTGATTCCCATATCTCAATTTCAATGATAATAGTCAAAATATTTTAAAAGGTACAGATGTCCTGATGAATCAAAACAGTTACTGACTATAAACAATTTGTATGACCGTACTGCTATTATCAAATGAATATCCACTTGCTATGAATTGATTTGTGTCCCCAAAAAATTCTTACCAAAGCTCTAACCTACATTTTGATTATGTTAGGAGTCAGGCCTTTTAAGAGATAATTAATAAGGTCATAAGGGTGAGACCTAAATCTGATAGGATTGGTGGCCTTACAAGAAAAGAGAATATGGCTTTCTCTCTTTCCCCTTCTGCCCACTTTTGCTCAGAGGAAGCCATCTTCAAGCCAGAGAACCCTACCAGAAACTAAACTCTGCAGAACCTTGAGCTTGGACTTTCCAGGCTCTGAAACCGGGAGGATATAAATCTCTTTCAAGCTGCCCAATATGGTGTTTTGTTATGGCAGACATAGCAGAATAATATGCAGCTCTGAATAATTACAGCAATCTTCCTGCTGAGAATCAGGCATACTTATAACACAGAGATTGGCCTTGTGTTTATCTTTAAAAGCTTCTAGATAGATTTGACAACTTTTTGTAACACTACTTAAAACCTAAAAATCCATTCATATGAATACTCTTCTGGACATACTTTCTGCAATAGTAATAAATTATTTTTTGTAATATCTGTATCCTGGGAAAATCAGTGTGGTTAATTTTATTTTATAAAGAAAAGCATCACTTATTACAGGAATTTACTATTTCCAGAAATGGTGCAATATGCCACTTACCATAATGAAGTTTTAAAAGGGTAATTTTCTTTTTTTTTTTTTAAAGGGTAATTTTCTAAGATGCTCCAAAAAGATTATATTTAAAAAAAAAAAAAAAAACCTCTTGATTAATTGAGTGTGAAAAATGATGCTTTGTTAAAATTTCAATGTGGTTATTTTATTGCTGGCCTTGTAGACACTTTCACATGCCAATGTGTTGAATGATCAATAAAGTTCATCATGATTTTCAAGAATGAGATACAAATGCAGATTTTCCCAGCACCTCTGACAAAAGGACCCTTATTTCATTTAGTACAAATTAAAAACTATGGAACTGATATCTGCAGGACACATAGCCTCTCAGTAAATCCTATTTTAAAATGAAGAATTCTTTTGCAAAGAAAAGGGTTGCTGTATCAGTAGATTTCAGAGCAGGTAAAGAAAAGAATATTAATTACTTCAAACAGAACAGAATTTCACACTTGGAATTAGGTGGGAGGTAGGTGGGAAATACTGCTGCTGAATCTTTAGGTCACATCCTGTAAACTGCATTAACATCAGAAAGGAGCTGCCAAAGGTGAGAACTGGCCTAGGATACGGATTCTGGCCAGACCCTGCAGATGCTCTCGTCTGCTGAAATCAACACTGTCAGCCTCCACTGCTGGAGGAAGGTGGCCTGTTCTGCCTCTTACATCTTCCTCTGCGCACACAAGCGTGTCTCATTGGCACAGGCAGATTGAATCCAGAGCCCTAGAGATACCAGAGTCTGTGGAATGTAACACCCAGGCTTCCAGCCTCAGAGATACAGACCTGTGAATCATATATTCTGGATTTCTACTTATTTTGTCAGTGAAACGCACTGTAAACAGATGTTCTGAGATTTTTAAGTCCTGTTTCCAATTCTCTTTTCATATTCCTTTGGAAAATGGACCACAGATCTCTCCACTTTTATAATGTTATTTTTGGTTGTGCTGGGTGTTCATTGCTATATGCAGGCTTTCTCTAGTTACGGAGAGTTGAGGCTACTCTTTAGATGTGGTCCACAGGCTTCTCATAGTGGTGACTTCTCTTGTTGAAGATCATAGGCGTTGGGCAAGAGGGCTTCAGTAGGTGCAGCACACAGGCTCAGTAGCTGGGACATAGGGGCTTACTTGCTCCTCAGCATGTGGAATCTTCCTGGCCCAGAAGTCGAACCCATGTCTCCACATTGGCAGGCAGGTTCATATCCATGCACCACCAGGGAAGTCCTGAGAACAAATCTCTTAAACATTCTTTTACATGCTTGAAGAATCATAAGCACATAGCAGAGGCTTCAGAAATAGTTGTTGTGTGAATAAAAGAATGAAGGACATCTATGTTTTTTTATGTGATTGACATAAGAGGAAAATATGGTGAAATGAGAAGATTGTTAATAAATGGATGCTTCTCCTGTGGAATCCACAGGTAAGCCTCGAGTAGTGCTTTATGAATTAACTTCATTTAATAATGACTTATTTCAGTTATTGTAGGCATATCTACACAGTAAAACTGAACTAAGCAATATTTGCTACAGGGCATGCATAAAAAAAAAAGCACATTTACTGAATATGAGGACATGAAAGATAAGACAGAGCGACAATCCATGATGAATCTCCTGTGTTTTTCTCTTTCTCTCCTCTTTGCCACAGTGGTCAGAGACTTTCAAAGGACCTCACACAGTTTTCTTCAGTGTAGAGATGGCTTACAGTTGATGGAATAGCAATGCTTCTCCCTGGGACGTGGCTCAGATATACAGGTTTTCATCTGTCTTTCTACGGAAAGGCCAGAGATCAATGCTGGGGCTTGAATATCCCTGGCAGTGCAGTGGGTAAGACTGCACGCTTCTACTGCAGGGGGCACAGGGTCTATCCCTGGTCAGGGAACTAATACCCACATGCCACACACGTGGCCAAATAAGCAAAGTTGGAGCTTGAAGTACCATGTAAATAATGTCAATTCCAGTGTGTGTGTGTATTAGGGAGGAAGAGTTTCTCTCTCAATATGCTATTTTGTTTTATTATAATATCTGAGCAAAAGAGGGAGATTCTAATCAGCTGAGATATTTTCTTTAACTTAGGTGGACATTCTAAGAAATCAGAGCATTCTTGTGAGTAAATCGTCTTAAGCCACATAAAGTCTATTTTTCTTTTTTTGAAGAAAAAATCAGCACTTTACCTAAACTCTTTCTCTGTCTCCCTCTCTCCATGAAAAGTTATAGCCCAGGGAGATAATAGACCCCAAATCTAACAAGAAGATCAGACACCAGACAAAATATTATCAGACACCAAATCTGATAATGCATGTCAAATATCAGTCACTCTGACATTGTATTATTTCTCTTACGGGTGGATTTGAAACATATTAATAGGTCTATAAACAAAGCCGGTATCAGCAGCATGGCCTGGGGTGATGGACTTACAATGTGGCCTGCCATCACCATCTTTGTTCCTCTGTTGTCACCTTGCAGCCACACGTTCTACCAAGTGCCTGACTCCACATCAGACCTGGTGAGAAAAAAACAACACACACACACACACAAGATTGTGTTATGCCTCTAAGATTTCAGGACTTGTCTCTTTCAGGAGCTAGTATCTGCAGCCCTGACAAATGAGAGGAGGGCATCCTTTGTACTAAAAGTCCAATAAATGGGGGACCTCGTTTCACCTTTTTCATCTCAAACCCCTGGTAAGATCAACAGAAATAGAATTTCAGAAATATTCACTATCATATCCTGGGGACTGCAGGCCAAGCTCCATGCTTATGTGCTTTTCTTTTCCCTGGAAAGAGAATAGATAACGTATATTCAAGGTTCTGGAAGGCCTTGAGTCCAGAGAAGATCAAGGACTATCAGCTGAAAAGTTGAGGAAATTTTGAACTTCTGTGAAATTCTCAAATCACAGAGGCAGTTATCCACAAGGCAAGAAGTCTGCTTAATCTGAGCAGTCCTCTTTAGGCTGTTGCCCTCCAGGGACTCAGAAGCCTGGCATTTGGACTTCGGTTTGCAAGAACCAGGAGTGTAGCAGATGATGGGAGTATTAGTGATTAGGAAAAATAGTCTGGAGCCAAGAGGCTTGTTCAATAATGTAACACAAAGGGATTTAAAAGAAAAGAGGCAAGCAAGCGCTGAGCAGTTAGTCTTGTGGTCGGAAGTCTTTTGTTTTCCTCTAATCTCCTTAAAGGTGATTGCTGTGGTGGTAAAGGCTCTTATATTTAATAGACTCTCGAGTTATTTCATTTTGGAGATGAAACATATTTTACACTTACATAAAACATACTTTATACCGCAACACAGACGCTGCAACCAGTACCCCCTTGCTCCAAGAGAGCGTTACACAAAGGGTCCCCAAAGATTTCAGAACTGCACTTACCATATATAAAAGACAGATTACAGTAATACTAACCTCCAAGGTTAACGTCACAGAAACACAGAAGATGGGACTATTTACTAGTTTCCCTCCTGGGGAGTTAGCAGCCCCCCAAAAATAAATTTTTTTAATGCACTTAACCCTGGCAAGGATAACTGTTCCAAGTATATAGATTTTCAGTAACTGCTCAAGTTGTCAATACATTGCACTCACTGCTCAGTAGGTGCCCCTGAATTGTGAATTTTGTTAATGAAGAATTGTCAAGAAGTATTGGCTTCATTAAGAAAGCAATATTCTTCTCAGTAGCCTCAGTCTCAATTTAGGAAATCCACAGGGGATACATAAGGCAAGACTTCAGAGCACAAGGCATCGTATTATTATTTCCCAAATCTTTGCAAGTGTCCCCCAAAGCAGAAAAGGATTAAATTATAGGGTTTTGATTTCTCTACTGTTTCAAAGCACAAACCTATAAAAGGGGAGCACTGACACTCTTTTTCAAGGACATAAAACCACCTTTGACTTTACATGAAATACTTCGAGTTGATATAATTGCTCCTCAGATCTCAAAGCACTTTGTCATGTTCCATTGAACTCGACTCTTCCCTTTGGGCAAGAAAGGTTGACCAAAAAAAATCTTACTCTGTTTGCTTTCTCAAGCTACTCCAGGATTAAAGGGAAACACAGCATGTCTTTATGTCTTTGTGGCCTCGTGATTCTTAGCAGGGAGATTTTCTGTGTATCCCATTTATGGGGATAAGTAAGAGTTGTCTGTATATACAGAGACAAAGAGAATAGAAAGTGGTGTGATTTTAAAATTGGAACTGTTCCTTCTCCAAATCTTCCCTTCCATTTCAAGATGGTGTCAGGAACCTATAATTCAAAAAAGACCAAAGCCTGTCCTGCTAAAAGTTGCTTTTATTTTAGAGAATCGTGAGCTTCTACAGTTCCATGAAAATACAGAGGCAGTTAGCAAAAAGTCTTATTAGTACTTTACCCAGATGCTCTCTGAAATGGTAAATGGAGGTAATAAAAAGTTACTTTTGCATCCATGTATTTTGAAGGCTGAATAAGATGAGACTTGTAAAGAACTTAATATTGGGCAGAAAGTAAACTCCATAAATGTTAACAAGCAATGCTAATAGTAATCATAGTTGTAAAACATTTTGGTTTTTCCCTGTAACCCGTTTGCACGTCACCACATTTATAGAGTTTAATTTATAAAATCTGACAGTATTTTCTAGAGTTAAATTTATAAAATCTGAAAGTTACTAATTATTTGTCCCCCTTCTTCCTTTTATCCCTCTTCTCCCTTCTTCCCTTTCTTCTTGCCTTGCTTTATTATTTAATTCATTCAGCCAGTAATATTGAGTGAACACCTATTTGTAAACACTGCAGATAAACTGAGGACCAAGCTAAACACAATTGAAATATGAAATTTATATTTTAGAGGATAAGAGGCAAATATTAAACCCAAAATTCAGAAATGCTTAATGCCAATTGTGAAATGTATTTTACCAGAGACAGCATAGGAAACATTAATAGACTGTAACCTGGGCATATATCCACAGTAGCAGCAGACTCATCACTGTCAGAAGCACTAATTTAATTGTTTCTTAAATATATTGCTATGGGATGAACATACAGTAAAAGTAAAAATTTAACAGATCTTTTCCTTCACGAAGCCCTCATTTTCATTTTCAACTGTGTGCTGAGAAACTCTAAGGGTCTTACAAGTGCAAGACCCTAAATGCCCACTGGAGCACATAAGGGAGAGGGCACGCACTAAAGCTTCATTACTCCACAGGCACTTCAGTCAGGGTGTGAGTAGCCCTCACTTTGCACGACACCGTACTAACACAAATGTGTGACTGTGTTTATGTGGAAACTCATTCCTTGCTTAAGCAGGTCCCACATGTGTGTAATATGCATTAATGTCAGTTAACTTGGTACCGTGTAAAGTGAGGGCTACTTGGGTGTTCTCGTATGTATGTTTGACAAAGGTCATATAGCCAAAAAGCAAGTAACTGCCAACTGTTTCTAGTCTTGAACATGGTCTTCCAGTTCAAGATTTCTCTGAAGAATGTATAACTCCAAGGAACTCTTATTCCACTGGGCTAAATATCTCATTCTCTTGACTTTTTCTCTTCAGATTCAGCACAGTTACTCTCGCTACTTGGGTCACCTCTTTAAGCACATACTAGCTTGCCACCATTCCTCTTAATTCTTGGGACTCAAAACTGAATATCAAGTATGATATGTAATGGGATATTTATTTTTTAATTTAATTTACTTGTTCATGTTGGCTGCCCTTGGTCCTCCATTGCTGCACACAGGCTTTCTCGAGTTGCAGTGTGCAGGCTTCTCCTTTCGGTGACTTGCCTTGTTGCGGAGCATGGACCCTAGGGTGTGTGGTCTCCAGTAGTTGTGTCATAGTGTGCTCCGTAGTTGCGACTCATGGGCTCAGTAGTTGTGGCACACAGGATTAGCTGCCCCATGGCATGTGGGATCTTCCTGGACCAGGGATCGAACCGGCATCCCCTGCACTGCAAGGTAGATTCTTAACCACTGGACCGCCAGGAAAGCCCTGCAGTGAGACATTTATTTGTGATCTCTGGAAAGTGTGTGTTCTATCAAAGTAGGCACATGTCTTTGCAGTTCACCATTGTAACCCCAGTACCCTAGCAGAGGGCCTGATATCCAATTGGCACTTAATAGTTGTTTCATTAATAAATACTGTAAATATGGCATGGTCCTCCATAGTATAGATACCTATTTCAATAACTATGGTTTCCCTGGTGGCTGAAATGTTTCGATCCCTCGGTCGGGAAGATCCCCTGAAGAAGGGAATGGCTACCCACTCCAGTGTTCTTGCCTGGAGAATTCAATGACAGAGGAGCCTCACGGGCTATAGTCCGTAGGACTGCAAAGTCTCAGACATGACTGAGCGACTAACACTTTACTTTCAATAACTATAACCTGAGCTTTTCTGGTAGCCACATCACACGGTTGACTGATTCTGTATTTCTTGCTGATTTATCAAATGAATTACTCTTCATTTGTGAAGGTCCTGAGGGCCCTGACATGAGGCAGGTAAGTTTTGTTGGGGAAGGATTGCTAGAACAAAAGTCAGAACTGCGTGGGTTCCTGAAGTGGAAAGGAAGTTGTTAAGAATATCATGATCTCTCTCCCATAAGTGCTCTGTGCTTAGAGGCTGAAAAGAACAAGGATATCAGAAATAAATCGTTCACATCATTCTAGAAATGCCAAGGCATAATGTAGAAGTTTTATGGTTTTATATTTTAAAGCTTCTGCATTATAGTATTGATTTGAATGATTTGAAATTTCATACAAAATTTCATTACCTCTTAACTTGATGAAAGTCACCAAAGAAAGAAATGTTACAGAAATGGACTGTTCCATAATGCCTTTCTTATTCATGTCAGACTGTCAGCACAGATAATTGGCACTTCAAATGGTGTGGGGGAAAGTACACTTGAATATCATATCCGGGCAAAGCAACTTGGCATTTATGTGACTAAGCTTAAAATATTCACACTGAAATTAGAAATCATACTTCTGGAAATCTAATCTAAGGAAATAGTGAGAGGATAGTCAAAGATGTATGTATGAAATATGTATCAAAGCTTTTTTGTGTGTAATAGAAGAAAAAAGAAACACTGCTCTTTGATGTGGAACTATTAAGACAAAATAATGGTTAAACCTACATGATTGAAATTAAAATCATTATACTTCCAGAAAGACGCACAACAGTATATATTATGTTACCTTTAAACTGAGATTAAAAGATGGAAAGCAAAACAAAAGCTAATAATAATGGTTACCTAGGAGGTAGATGACGCCTTAGTTGGAATGCACTGGGTTGAGGGCCAGAACAGGGATTTGATGAACCAGCTTTGTACTTATATACGTAACCAAATTTTCAGGCTTGTTGCTAGCTAACTCCAAAATTCGCACACAGTTGGGAAAGTTCTATAAAGTAGCTTGCTTTGAAGAGTGACCTGGGGGGGGCGGGTGGCAGGCTGAATTCCATCATTAGCCACTAGTAACATTATGTGGAATTGTCTTAAAAAACCAACAAATGAGTCCATTTTTAAACACCTGCCTTCTTTAAAAAAAAAAAAAAAAAGAATTACAGAGCATTGTAGTATGGTAGTTCAGAGAAAGAACTGTGGTGATCAGCATCAGCAAAATGCCATCGGTAAACTCATAAGGGATTTAAACCTGACTTAAGCTGATCACCTTTGGAGAAGGAAATGGGAACCCACTCCAGTATTCTTGCCTGGAGAATCCTATGGACAGAGGAACCTTGCGGGCTGCAGTCCATGGGGTTGCAAGAGTCGGACACGACTGAGTGACTTTGACTTGACTAGGACTCTTGCCTGGAAAATCCCATGGATGGAGGAGCCTGCTAGGCTCCCCTTAGTCCATGGGGTCGCTAAGAGTTGGACATGACTGAGCGACTTCACTTTCACTTTTCACTTTCATGCATTGGAGAAGGAAATGGCAACCCACTCCAGTGTTCTTGCCTGGAGAATCCCAGGGACCGGGGAGCCTGGTGGGCTGCTGTCTATGGGGTCACACAGAGTCGGACACGACTGAAGTGACTTAGTAGTAGCAGCAGTAGCATAAGAGCAAGAAGGAAAAAATAAAATAAAAAATAGAGCTTGGTTTACTTTAGTTTTGAATTTGGAAGCAGGAATATGTTTTATGTAATGTGTAATATAGAAAACAAATCCTTAAATTCCGAAGGAAAATAAAGAACCTGAGTGTAAAGTTAGTTAAAGATGTAAAGAAGAAGCTTTGCATTCTAATAATCTGTATAAGAATTTTGGAATATATCTCAATAACAAAGATATGGCAAAAATATCTTTATTTCCTTTAAATTGAAGTATAGTCAATTTATAATGTTATTTTGGTAAAAGCTGTACAGCCTGGTGATTCAGTATTTTTACACATTATATTCCATTAAAAGTTATTATCAAATAATAGCTATAATTCCCTGTGCCATACAGTGTATTCTTGGTGTGTCTATTTTAAACATGATAGTTTGTGTATCTCAGTTCCACACCCTTAAACTGTCCCTCCCTTGGCGAAAAAAAAAAAGAAAAAAAAGAGAAATCTTAAAATACTACCTGCAATCATATTTTAATAATACTGATATTGTTATTTTAACATATTACCTACCTATTTTGGAATAAATCAAATATGTGTTTTTATGTCATCAGGAGACATGGCTTTAATTGTTAGAAAAATATAAATGTAAATTTAAAGAAGTTAAGCAAAAGCCTTTTCATCTAATATTGAGTTGAAATTATCAAAATAAACTTATGCTTTATTTTGACATGATATTGTCCATATCTCTCCACTAAAATGTCTAGAAATAATGACTATCCCAGTACTTGTTAATAGTCCCAGCCCGCAGATCATGGTCTCTAAATGTCTTTCCTCATCAAAGAAAACGGGACACCTTGGAGAGATGACCAATTATAGGTTTGGGGCAGAAAAAATATATACAAGCCTGAAACATTTGGTTAAACTTCCCAAGGAGGGAAGGCACATTACTGTCCTTACATGAAAAGGAAATCACAGTAATAATGGCAATGAATTGAAATGTACCAAAATGTAAATCATGTGGCTGCATAATGATACCAAAAAAAAAAAAGAGAATCAGGTACTTTTCTATTCAGACTACATCAACATAGCCCAAGAGTTTATATAGATGTATTTCAGATAATAAATGTGGAATTAATGATAAAATTAGGTTATTACCATTTTGTAACCACTATTGAAAAGAAGAATGATGATTAACAGCTGGTAAAACCAAAACCCAAAAATGAATGCCTAGTGAGAAGCTTCATAACAGATGGATCAGTTTGTCAACCTCTTTCAGTCTTAGTACCACACACACATGTACACATACTCATACAAACACACACCCGCAAAGTAGAATGTGCATATTTGATGTGATACAATAGAAATTATTCAGCCTCACCTACAGCTATAAATTATCCATGTCACGATATTGAACCCCAACTTTAAGACTTACCAGTTTATAGGACATACACCGGTAGAACAGTGTTGAAAACACCACAGAGAAACAATCTGTAAAATTCAGGGTGTGAGCAATTCTTCAGGACAAGTAACTGATTTCTTCAACAAGCCAGTGGCATGAAAATAAATAAGGAAAGAAAAGGGACCAGTAGATTAATAAGAGACTTAACAGTTATCTCAACCAAATGGTACCTGTTGGATATTTTTTTAATCCCAGTTTAAGCATACAAAATAGTTAAAACACATTTAAAAACAACTGTGAAAGCTTAAACATTGGAAAAGACCCTGATGCTGGGAAAGACTGAGGGCAGGGGGAGAAGGGAGAGACAGAGGATGAGATGTTTGGATATCATCACCAACTTGACAGATACGAATTGACCAAACTCTGGGAGTTAGTGAAGGACAGGGAAGCCTTGCATGTTACAGTCCATGGGGTCGCAAAGAGTTGGACACAACTGAGCGCCTGAACAACAACAAAATGTTGACTAGGTGATTTTGAACACATTTTCAAATACATCAAGTGCAATAACGGTATTTTAATTCGGTTACAAAATAGAATCATTTATATTTTAGAAGTACAAACTGAACTGTTCATGGACAAAAGTATATGCTGTCTTAGATTTGATTTAAAATATGCTAGTGGAATGATAAAATAATGGGTGGTGTTGTAGGTAATCCAGGTTGGCCATATGTTGATAACTATCTAAGTTAAGTGGCAGGTATAAGGTGTTTTAATATAATACTCTCCCTAATTTTATCCGTTTGTGACATTTCACATACTGAGAAGTTAAAATTAATATTTTTAGATAATATTAACCACAGCTCTGGGTTATAGGATTTATAAATCCTTTACTTTTCTTGATTTATTGCATAACTTTTTTTAGTAAGAGTGTGTGACTTTCATTAAAAAAAAAAAAAAGGTATATAAATTTTAAGTGAACTCAAGACCAAATTTGACCTGATATATCCAGGTTCAAATTCCCTAATATGTCAAGAGTCACAGCATTGTTTTCTAAGGGCTACTGTAACAAAGTACCACAACTCAGTGCCTTAAAACAATGGAAGCTTAATCTCTTGCAGTTCGGGAGGCTGGAAGTCCAAAATCAAGGTCTCAGGAGGCGCTTGTTCTTTCTGGAAACTGTACGGGGGAATCACTGCTTGTCCTTCTAGCTTCTGGTAGTGGCCATCAGTCCTTGGCTTATAGCTGCTATCACTCCAATCTCTGATTCGGTGTTACACAATATTCTCCTTGAGCTTGTCTGTCTTTTCCTCTTATAAGGATGCCAGATGGATTAAGGGTCCATCTGACTCCAATATGACATCATCTTATAACTAACTATAAACATCTAACCAGTTATATCTACAATGAACTTATTCTGAAATAAAGCCACCTTCTGAGGTTCTGGGATTAAAATTTCAGCATACCTTTTGGGGTCACAGAATTCAACCCATAACAGCCACAAATGCTGCCCATGATTCTTGAAATAGCTGGGATATATCAGGCAAATATCCTACAAAATTTGGCCCAATTTCTGATCTCAGATAAGCTCCTTATTAGTTCTGTGACCTCAGATTTAATTTTTAAATCATATTTCCCTTGGCTGATCATACTAACAGCAATAATAATATTTTGTCTTAGGTCAGGTTCTCTACAAGACACCCTAAGGTAGAACTTGTTTGCTAACCCTTTGGTGGAGTGAGTACAATCGTGCAGCAATAAGAGTAAGGGAGAAAATGCCAAAGAGGCCAGAAAACACTGGAAGCAAATATGGTGGGCCCTCCCTACCAGTTGTTCATCATCTGCAGATATACCCAGCATTGGGTCCAAAGTTAACTAAATCTCAGAAAGCGGTAACCACAGATACAGAGGGTCAACTGTACTATGTCATTTTATGTAAGGAACTTGAGCATCCCTAATTCTGGCATCCTCGGGGCCCCTGAAACTCATCCCCCATGGTTACTGAAGGTGACTGTACATGCTAGTACACTATTACCAAGTGGGTCACAGCTTCACAAGAACAGTGACAGCTGCTCAGTTATGTAGGCAATTCCAGACAGACTTGTGCAACCACCATCCTCAGCACCCTTCAGTGGGATAAAGACAAGAAATATGTATCTGGTACAGCTCCTTCTTATTGCCTCTTTCTCATTTTTCCTAGTTAAGCCTATGAACCCTTAACTCTCCAGCTCTCCCCATATCCCGCTCTTGGTATTGTCACCCAGTCCACCTAGGCATTCAGGAAGCCACATCCCACACCAAGTGGGGAAGGGCTTCCCCTGAATTCAGAAGTAGGAAGACTAGAGAGAGCCTCTGGTAGGCAGGATTGGGGTGGATTAATGGCAGGTAAAATGGAAGCTTATCCAAACCGAGCATTTATCCTGGAAATGGTTTATGGAGATCAGGCAGATGAGGGCATATGCTGAAATTTTCAGTGGAAAGCAGCTGAAGCACAGGGGCAAATAAACTGAGCCAATCTAGGTTGGCATGTAAACTGTCCCCAAAGAACACTCACCAACTCACAGGTTAGTTGTGATGTGTCCCTGAGAAAGTACTCGTAGCTCAGCTGGTAGAGAATCCGCCTGCAATACAGAAGACCTGGTTTGGGAAGAGACCCTGGAGAAGGGAACAGCTACCCACTCCAGTATTCTTGCCTGGAGAATCCCTGGACAGAGGGGCCTGGTGGGTTACAGTCCGTGGGGTCTCAAAGAGTCAGACACGACTGAGCAACTAACACTTTCACTTCCTGTTTATTTGGAAGAGACCGATTTTGGCATTCAAAGAGCTTATCGTATAATTTTAAACTTATTTTAAGAGGGCCACATGAATTTGAGGAGAAGAGGCAAAAGTGTGTTTAATTGAGAAGACTTTATTTTAAAGCCACTGTGATATTAAACTCAGCCTCTGAACTACTTGTAATGAAAAGGAACTAGCCCTACAAAATCATATGAGCATGAAAGAAAGGGTGTCTTAAAGTCAACTTTTGAACTATTGTAAATAAGAGTTCAGACCATGGCCTAATGCACTTTTATTTTACTACACTGTTGTTGTTTTGTTTTTGTTTTTGTTTTTTTTTGCCATGAAACAACACTCCTTTTATTGATCTTCCCATCTTCATTCCTCCTTCCACTCCTACCCCTCCATCCTCCTCAATACTTCTTGCAGCCAAAAGTCTGGGCTACAGGGAAAAAGGAGTGTAAGAATTCACATACCAGCTTTGGAACTCAAAAGCTATTGATACATACAAATTGTTTAACTTTTTAAACTTTGGTTTCTTCACTTGTAACTAACAAATGGAAATGGTTAAGCCAAATCACATACATCAGGTGCTTAGCACTTGCTGTCTGTTGACATTGTCCAATTTTCATCCACACGGTCCTCCTCCTCTCTAGATCTGACCACAGCAGATGCCTAACTTCTTCATCCACCTTACTTCACCAACTCTGCCTGCCAGCCTCTCTCTTCACTCCCTCTTTATACCATAACTGGAGGAATCCTGCTCAGAGGGAATTCTTTTCAATGCCCTCTCACCAACAAAAGATAAACATGAGATTCCCAAGTCTGCTCTCACCTTTCTGCTCAGCTTCGTTCCTCACCACACACACACAATTTCCCACATGCACTGCACCCTAGGCTTTTACCTCTGTGATATCCTTCTTCTGACACATAGCTGATTTCTGCTTGTCATTCAGGCCTCAGTTGAAGTTCTTCTTCAAACCAAAAAAAGCTTCTGTACAGCACAGGAAACCATTAACAAAATGAAAAGGCCACCTAATGGGAGAAAATATTTGCAACCATGCATTGTATAAGGGGTTAATATCCAAAATATATAAGAGATTCCTAAAACTTGATAGCAAAAAATAACCGAACGAAAAGAGCAAAGGACCTGAATAGATATTTTTCTAAGGAAGACATATACCTGGCCAACAGGTACCTGAAAAGACACCCAACATCACTAATTACCATTGAAATGCAAATCAAAGCTACAATATTACTTTACACCTGCTAGTATGTCTTTTTACAAAAAAAGAGAAGAGAGAATAAATATTGGCAAGGATGTAGAGCAAACTGAATCCTTGTACACCATTGGTGGGAATGAAAATAGGTGCAGCCACTATAGAAAACAGTAAGGAGGTTTGTCAAGAAATTAAAAATGAAACTGCTATCAGTTAAGTTCAGTCACTCAGTCGTGTCCGACTCTTTGTGACCCCATGAATAGCAGCACGCCAGGCCTCCCTGTCCATCACCAATTCCTGGAGTTCACTCAGACTCACATCCATAGAGTCCGTGATGCCATCCAGCCATCTCATCCTCTGTTGTCCCCTTCTCCTCCTGCCCCCAATCCCTCCCAGCATCAGAGTCTTTTCCAATGAGTCAACTCTTCTCATGAGGTGGCCAAAGCACTGGAGTTTGAGCTTTAGCATCATTCCTTCCAAAGAAATCCCAGGGCTGATCTCCTTCAGAATGGACTGGTTGGATGTCCTTGAAGTGCAAGGGACTCTGAAGAGTCTTCTCCAACACCACAGTTCAAAAACATCAATTCTTCGGCACTCAGCCTTCTTCACAGTCCAACTCTCACATCCATACATGACCACTGGAAAAACCATAGCAATGTCTCTGCTTTTGAATATGCTATCTAGGTTGGTCATAACTTTTCTTCTGAGAAGAAAGCGTCTCATGGCTGCAGTCACCATCTGCAGTGATTTTGGAGTCCCCCAAAATAAAGTCTGACACTGTTTCCCCATCTATTTACCATGAAGTGATGGGGCCGGATGCCATGATCTTCGTTTTCTCAATGTTGAGCTTTAAGCCAACTTTTTCACTCTCCTTTTTTACTTTCATCAAGAGGCTTTTTAGTTCCTCTTCACTGTCTGCCATAAGGGTGGTGTCATCTGCATATCTGAGGTGATTGATATTTCTCCCAGCAATCTTGATTCTGGCTTGTGTTTCTTCCAGCCCAGCTTCTCTCATGATGTACTCTGCATATAAGTTAAATAAGCAGGGTGACAATATATAGCCTTGACGTACTCCTTTTCCTGTTTGGAACCAGTCTGTTGTTCCATGTCCAGTTCTAACTGTTGCTTCCTGACCTGCATACAGATTTCTCAAGAGGCAGGTCAGGTGGTCTGGTATTCCCATCTCTTTCAGAATTTCCCACAGTTTATTGTGATCCACACAGTCAAAGGCTTTGGCATAGTCAATAAAGCAGAAATAGATGTTTTTCTGGATCTCTCTTGCTTTTTCCATGATCCAGCAGATGTTGGTAATTTGATCCCTGGTTCCTCTGCCTTTTCTAAAACCAGCTTGAACATCAGGAAGTTCACAGTACACATATTGCTGAAGCCTGGCTTGGAGAATTTTGAGCATTACTTTACTAGCCTGTGAGATGAGTGCAATTGTGCGGTAGTTTGAGCATTCTTTGGCATTGCCTTTCTTTGGGATTGGAATGAAAACTGACCTTTTCCAGTCCTGTGGCCACTGCTGAGTTTTCCACATTTGCTGGCATATTGAGTGCAGGCAGCACTTTCACAGCATCATCTTTCAGGATTTGAAATAGCTCTACTGGAATTCCATCACCTCCACTAGCTTTGTTCGTAGTGATGCTTTCTAAGGCCCACTTGACTTCACATTCCAGGATGTCTGGCTCTAGATGAGTGATCACACCATCGTGCATATCTGGGTCATGAAGATCTTTTTTGTACAGTTCTTCTGTGTATTCTTGCCACCTCTTCTTAATATCTTCTACTTCTGTTAGGTCCATACCATTTCTGTCCTTTATCGAGACCATCTTTGCATGAAATGTTCCCTTGGTATCTCTAATTTTCTTGAAGAGATCTCTAGTCTTTCCCATTCTGTTCTTTTCCTCTATTTCTTTGCACTGATCACTGAAGAAGGGTTTCTTATCTCTTCTTGCTATTCTCTGGAACTCTGCATTCAGATGCTTATATCTTTCCTTTTCTCCTTTGTTTTTCGCCTCTCTTCTTTTCACAGCTATTTGTAAGGCCTCCCCAGACAGCCATTTTGCTTTGTTGCATTTCTTTTTCCTGGGGGATGGTCTTGATCCCTGTCTCCTATACAATGTCACGAACCTCAGTCCATAGTTCATCAGGCACTCTATCTATCAGATCTAGGCCCTTAAATCTATTTCTCACTTCCACTGTATAATCATAAGGGATTTGATTTAGGTCATACCTGAATGGTCTAGTGATTTTCCCTACGTTCTTCAATTTGAGTCTGAATTTGGTAATAAGGAATTTATGATCTGAGCCACAGTCAGCTCCTGGTCTTGTTTTTGTTGACAGTATAGAGCTTCTCCATCTTTGGCTGCAATTCTAATTCTAAGTACATACCCAGTAGAAATGTGGAATCACCATCACAAATAGATATCTGCATTCACATGTTCATTTCAGCAGTATTCACAATAGCCAAGATACAGAGACAACCTAAGCATCCATCAACTGACAGATGAAGAAAATATGTTATGTATTCACACTGGAAAATATTCAGCCTTCAACAAAAAGAAAATCCTGCCATTTGAAACAGAGATGAATGTGGAAGGCAGTAAGCTAAGTGAAATAAGCCACAAAAATACAGATATTGCATAGTGTCACTTGCATGCATAATCTTTAAAAATAGTGATAGCTTACAGAGAACAGTACCGGATTTGTGATCTCTGAAGAAGATTTAACTTTGGGACCAGGGACCAGGCTTGATCACTCAAGAGCTTTGTATAGTAGAGTTTTATTAAAGTGAAAAAGGGCAGAGAAAGCTTCTGACATAGACATCAGAAGGGGGACAGAAAGTGCCCCCCTCAATGGTCTAAGCAAGAGAATTATATACTTTTTAAATTAGTTCTTACAATCAATCAAAAGAATGTCTCAAGGTTCTAAAGATCTTACTAGGCCACTCCCAAAATTTACATTTTAAGATAACAAGATTAGCCAGAAGGTTTTCAGGAAGGTGAAACTGTCCTCAAGCAGGATGCATTGTTGTTATATAATCCTTAGTACAGTTTAAATGGAGTTGTTTGTTGTATAATCATCAGTTCTGGGCTTTTATGTAACTAAGACTAAGGAATGTGGAGAGAAAGAAAAAGATGTTTGTCCTTTCCTCCTCCTGGAAAATTCCAGACCCCAATTTCTGCTTTGAGAGCCCTGGACCGCTTTCTCCTCCTTGGGGACCCCAGATTTCTTATCAACCTGCCTAGGAATTGACTCATTCCTCCCTTTTCTTTTAGGAGAATTATGTTGCCAAGGGAAAGGGGCATCGTTTTCATTCTATAACTACTTCCTGCTGTTGAGGGGTGTCGTCCCTAAATTGTTGAGGCAACATATTCTCCTAACCCTCATATTGAGGGTTGCTGATCCAGGGGCCCCGAGTAATAGTTGGAGGAGGTTGTGGCACTAGAAGGAGCCTGGACAACCATTTGTTACTTAAAAGCTTTTAGGCGGTTAGAAACAAACCCCATTATACAGTTACAGATGTAAGGCAAAATAGTCATTAAACCAAGTTAAAACATAATCAAAATTAAAAGTCATATTATGTACATAGTTACATCAGTCTATCCTAGAATTTTTAGATGTCATCAAATCAAGAAGAGGCATCACATATGATTGTTATTGGTGACGGTATTCTCAGAGTTGAAGAAAGTCCTTTCCTTAAAGTGGAGAAACCCACAATGGGAAGCCGTCAATCGACGAGGAGGTTGAAAAGCTGAAAGCCGGGCCACATAGTTAATTCTAAGGCTTCAAGATGTATGACAATATCTGTGCACAAAAACTGTCTCCCATAGAGACAGTCCCTTCTTCTTAGAGGCAGCTTGAGCCCTCATTAAAGCTATGGGTAAAACTTTAAACCAACTGTCTTGTGTTTCCTGAGTTAGCTTACACAAGAGTCTTTTAATGATGTCATTAGCCTTTTCAACTTTTTCTGAAGATTGGGGTCTCCAGGAACAGTGTAAGTGATATTCTATTCCTAGAGGTTTTGACACCTTTTGAGTTGCAGCAGCTTTAAAGATGGAGCCATTGTCACTCTGAACTTTAGAGTTTAAGATCCCACTTACATCATGAGAAGTCAGTACAGTAAGATTTTGCCCATTCATTAACTTTGGACTTTAGTGAATACTGCTTTTGATGTGAAACTAGGTGAGGATCATTGAGTTTGATAATGACAGGAACAGTATTTTGTGCTCGACCCATAGTTTTGCCATCAGCCCACACTCTAGGATTTATATTTTGTTCCATTAGTGGGAGAGAAAGAGCAGGCTCCATATTCATGAAAAACAGAGGCCTGGACCTTGTTCAGAATATCCCTTCCCAGAAGGGGGGAGGGAGACTCCAGCGCAAATAGAAAGTTGTGAGAAAATAGTACAGAGTCCCAGTTGCAGCTTAAAGGATGACTGAAATAATAACATTTGGCTCATCCAGACAGTCCCATTGTGATAGTGGATCTGGAGGAACGTGGACCAGGAGCTTCAGTGAGCACAGAGAAATTTGCCCGAGTATCCAAAAGAAATTGATTGGCCCTCCACAGTTATTAATACCTGGGGTTCCTCCGGTGTTATTAGGACGAAGACTTGTGTGGGGACCCCCAGGCACATTCAGTCCTGATTGTCCTGAGAGTCCAAGCCCTGGGGTCTACACCTCAGAGGGCTGTCTCTTCTCCAGTGTGATCCTTTACAGACTGGGCGTGGAGCTAGGGGCAGCTTAGATGCCTGAGGGCAATCCCACTTGAGAGGCCCCTCGTTTCCACAGTAATAACAAGTCCTTCCCTTTTCACCTGGGTCCCTCCGGGCATTTTTCCTCAGGCTATTTCAGAGCAGGTCTGACAGCCATTGTTGGGGCTTTAGTCTTTTGCCTGGTTCTTTTTTGCCTCTATTTTCCTCCTCATATTCTCTACGGTAATATATTGTCTGAGCCAGGTGCAACAGTTTTTCTAAATATTGGTTTGGTCCGAACGCCTGTTTTAGGAAGGTACAGCAAATATCTGAAGTCAACTGAGTGAGAAATCTATCTTTTAAGATCATTTCTGCCTCTGCACTTTCAGGATCAACATCAATAAACTTGCAGAGAGTCTCCTATACTCTATACTAGGAGTTTATCAGAAGTTTCCTTCTCTCCTGTTCTATGTCAGCAAACTTAGCATCAAGTCTCAGCATGCACTCGCTAGAGTCCTTCAAGAATACATCCAGCAAAGCAGCTCTGTTATAGGAACTGCGTGGCTTCCAGTAGGAAGGAGGGCTGTTTTGTGCTCCCTCTTTCCCCTTGTTTCATGTTCAAGCCATTCATCTCCAAAAGTAGAAACTTCCCGCAAAACTCAAGCTCTCAAGTCAGGAGTCCATGTCTGTGCTAAGACATGAATTACATCTCTCTAAGTAAGGTCATAAAGTAGTTAGTCCTGTAAAGTCCTCTATGTAATTTTTGGATCCTCTAAATTCTACCGAGACTCAGGCAATCCCTGCTAGAAGGGTGCCCTAATTCTCAGCCTGTTCAGTTGGGACCCCCCAGATACAGGGGCAAAGTAAGAGGACAGGAGGCAGTCGTAGGTTTCACACCAAAATCTGTACCCCTAGGACACAAGTCTGGCCTGTCTTGCAGAGAAATCAGGAGTAACACATACAGAACTTCTATCCATTTCTCTTGTTTTCTATGGAACCTGTCTAGCTGTAAAACAATATCGTAATTTAGAGACCTTTCAACAGGCCAGCATTCCTTGTCTTCTAAAGGATGATGTGGCCATTCAGTATCACAGATGAAGATCAGAAGTGTCTTTTTTAAACTCTGGGGATCAAACGTCCCAGTTTTTTAATACATTTTAAAGGAGTAGTTATGAAACTCTTAGTTCCCATCTGTAAGAGAGAAAAAAGCGGCATCTACAGCCGTGGCTCCTTTCTACCGAAGGCATCTGTCCTTCTCTAGAGGCAGGTGTAAACAGACTCTCCACCGAAGCTTTCCTTCCCTGGTGGGACTTAGTCTGTCCCTCACCGATGCAGGTACCTTACTTGTCCCTCCTGGTTCTACCACTGAGGTGGGATGCACCAGGGGTAGAACTGATGGCATCCCAGATTGATGTCCAGTCCCTCACCATTAAGACCTTTGTCTGATTTTTGCTCCTTCTTCTCTGATGCCACCTGGGGTGGAGCAGGGTAGCTTTTTAGAATATTTCCCAAGCTGGGGCTACTAGGGGAAGCATCCGTGTTTCCATGTGCCTATCCTCATTCCTGAGTATAGTCTGACCACAGTAGAAGCAGTGAGTCATCGCCACATCAGTATATGTGATAGTGAAAGGGTCAGCCAGCTAGGAAAAAGTGATTTTTGTCCTCAAGCTATTAGGACAAAGCCTTCCAGTTCATCTCCACAGATTCTACAGAAAGAATGTGTAAGGAGTTGAGACAGAAGCCATCAGAGAGGCTTCTCTGGTCTGCTAAGAGCCAGCACTACCAAAGGAAGAAGCCCATTGCACTTCCAATCTGACCAGATCCTGCGATTCCAGATCTGTGTCCTCAAAAACCACATGGACACCAGCAGTGCCTTTATCCACATAGACAGGAGGCACAGGTGTGACAAAGACTCACTTTCAGGTCTCTGGCTCTGAGGGAGGTAGCCAAGAGAGTAACCTCTAGCCTGAAAGCATTCCTGGAGCTAGAGTTCCACCTAGTTCCCCAACGTGCTGCTGGAGCTGGTTCCCCCTTGCTCCATACATGCCCCTGGTAACTTTCCAGCAAGGCTTGCCTAGTCTAGCAAGGCTAGGTGCTTCCATGCACAGGGTCTAAGTAAAAGTACACAACAACAGCATGGATCACAAGTCCCTTGAAGGTCTATGATCCAACAGATTATGTTAGTAGTGCTAATTCCCCATGCAATTATGAAATGGTCAGAGAGACCAGGAAAAGGTGACCAGTGGCCCTTAGGAAGCATCACTATGAACAAAGCTAATGGAGGTGATGGAATTCCAGTTGAGTTATTTCAAATCCTAAAAGATGATGCTATGAAAGTGCTGCACTCAGTCTGCTGGAAAATTTGGAAAACTCAGCAGTGGCCACAGGACTGGAAAAGGTCAGTCTTCATTCCAGTGCCAAAAAAAGGCAATGCCAAAGAATGTTCAAACTACCACACAATTGCACTCATCTCACACACTAGCAAAGTAATGCTCAAAATTCTCCAAGCCAGGCAGGCTTCAACAGTACATGAACCATGAACTTCCAGATGTTCAAGCTGGTTTTAAAAAAGGCAGAGAAACCAGAGATCAAATTGCCAACAGGCATTGGATCATATAAAAAGCAAGAGAGTTCCAGAAAGACATGTATTTCTGCTTTATTGACTATGCCAAAGCCTTTGTGTGGATCACAACAAACTGTGGAAAATTCTTAAAGAGATGGGAATACCAGACCACCTGACCTGCCTGTTGAGAAATCTGTATGTAGGTCAAGAAGCAACAGTTAAAACTGGACATGGAACAGACTGGTTCCAAATAGGGAAAGAAGTACATCAAGGCTGTATATTGTCACCCTGCTTATTTAACTTATATGCAGAGTACATCATGAGAAACACTGAGCTGGATGAAGCGCAAGCTGGAATCAAGATTGCGGGGAGAAATATCAGTAACCTCAGATACACAGATGACACACCCTTATGGCAGAAAGCAAAGAAAAACTAAAGAGCCTCTTGATGAAAGTGAAAGAGGAGAGTGAAAAAGTTAGCTGAGAGCTCAACATTCAGAAAACTAAGATCATGGCATCTAGTCCCATCACTTCATGGGAAATAGATGGAGAAATAGTGGAAACAGTGACAGATTTTATTTTGGGGAGGCTCCAAAATCTCTGCAGATGGTGACTGCAACCATGAAATTAAAAGATGCTTACTCCTTGGAAGAAAAATCATGACCAACTTAGACAGCATATTAAAAAGCAGAGACATTACTTTGCCAACAAAGGTCCGTCTAGTCAAGGCTATGGTTTTTCTATTAGTCATGTATGGATGTGAGAGTTGGACTATAAAGAAAGCTGATCACCAAAGAATTGATGCTTTTAAACTGTGGTGTTGGAGAAGATTCTTGAGAGTCCCTTGGACCGCAAGGAGATCCAACCAGTCCATCCTAAAGGAAATCAGCCCTGAATATTCACTGGAAGGACTGATGTTGAAGCTGAAACTCCAATACTTTGGCCACCTGATGTGAAGAACTGACTCATATTTGAAAAGACCCTGATGCTGGGAAAGATTGAAGGTGGGAGGAGAAGGGGACGACAGAGGATGAGATGGTTGAATGGCATCACCGACTCAACGGACATGAGTTTGAGTAAACTCTGAGAGTTGGTGATGGACAGGGAGGCCTGGCGTGCTGCAGTTCATGGGGTCACAAAGAGTCGGATAGGACTGAGCAACTGAACTGAACAAAGTTTAAACTGAGTTGTTTGCTGTGTAATCAGCAGTTCTGGGCTTAAAGAAAAAAAAAAAAAAGTTTTATGTGACTAAGACTAAGGAATGTAGAGAAAACAAAAAGATGTTTGTCCTTTCCTCCTTCCTGAGGATTCCAGACCCCTAGCTCCTCTTTGAGAACCTCAGACCACTTTCTCCTCCCTGGGAGGAGACTTCTTATTAACCTGCCTGGGAATTGACTGTCTCAATAGTCAAGCTCGCGGAATCAAAGGGGAGAATGTTGTTTGCTAGAGTTTGGGGATTTGGACAAAAGCTGAGAGGTTGGTTTAGACTTTTAATTACAGGGTTTAGGTTCTAAATAAAGGGTTTAGACTTCTAATTGCAAAATGGATAGGTTCGGAGGATCTAAGGAATAGAATGATGACTATAGTTGACGCTACTGTACCATATATATATATATATATCTGGACATCATGCACTGGATTAAAAAAAAATTGCTGTAAATAGGCCTTAGGAATGTGGTAGTGAAGTGTAGGTGGAAGGGAAGCTTTACATGGCCCTAAAATTTCTGTCCTTTTATGAGCCTCTGCCTCTGTACTCTGAACTTCACAAGAGCTTCTTAGGTTTGGGGGATTTTTGTTGTTTATTGTTGTTTATTTCCCCCTTCTAGACTGGAAAGAATAGCTTGAGTGGCTGGAGGTGGGTATTTCCCTTCCCTCAGGACAGCTTGCTATTGTTGTTTAGTCATTCAATGTATCCGACTCTTTTGCAACCCCATGGACTATAATCTTTCAAGCTCCTCTGTCCATGGGATTTCCCAGGCAAGAATACTGGGGTTGGTTGTCATTTCCTTCTCCAGGGAATCTTGCCCATCCAGGGACTGAACTTGAGTCTCTTGCATTGGCAGATGGATTCTTTACCACTGAGCCACCAGGGAAAACCCTCAAGGCAGCTATGTACTCCTAATACTTGATCCGGTTCTGATTAGTTTCCCTGAGGGCAGGCCATCTGTGCTTCCCTAGTGGCTCAGACAGTGAAGAATCAGCCTGCAATGTGGGAGCCCTCGGTTCAGTCCCGCGGTTGGAAAGATCCCCTGGAAGAGGGCATGGCAACCCACTCCAGTATTCTTGCCTGGAGAATGCCCATAGACAGAGGGTCCTAGCGGGCTTCAGTCCATGGGGTCGCAAAGAGTCCGACGTGACTAAGCGACTAAGGACAACACAGCACAAGCTGTAAAAGAACAGAGTTCTCTGATGTGTTTCGAAACAGTTCCCATTCCCCTCCCTCTGCCAGGAGCAAAATGAGAATGTTCTCTGGTAGTGACTTTAGAAATCTGCTGAAGGCTTCAGGAGGTATAAGCTCACAAGTTTATGGGTGCCCCCTGATGGCTGGGTCCCCCTGGAGTGTTTAGCCCTGAGTTGCCCACACTGAATCTCCAGCAATCTATCGTTCACAGTTAAGGTTTTCTACTATAGAACTAATTCCTGCCTTGGTCTCGGCCAGTGAATTTCTGCTCCAGGAAACCATAATGTCCTGTTTTTCCCTGTCTGTCTCGATCTTTGGGGCAGCGGTGTATCCTGTTTTCTTCTCTCATGGATCCAAGAAGGGTTATTGATTTTTTAGTTTCTTGAGCTTTTATTTGTCGTTGAGCCTGAGTGACAACTTCTAAGTTGCTTACACGTGGATCAAGAAACTGGGAACCCACAGTTACATGATACTCTGCACTCTTTCCCAAACTGAGATCTCATCAGTCAGGGGTTGACAGTGAAAGAGAATTTTGCCCTTCCTGAAATCTACTTCTGAGGCGTTTATCTAGAGTTTCCAACATATGTCATCTAAATCATATGTGTAGCGGAATCATACAGATACTTTCCAGCCTTTTATAGAAGTGTCGATTTTGAATGATAATCTTGAGCCTTGTTTTCAAGCATGTTTCTCCTCTCCTTGAATATTGCATAGCACTGACAACCACATTCAGGCATGCTGTTTTTTTTGTCTTTGTTTTGGGTGAAAAAATTTGAATGCATGATGCATGCCCATTTGAGGATACCACATTCCTTCTATTTCAGTAAGAGCTTAGAAAATAATTAAGGATTTAGGGGTTTAAATCCATTCTAAGTGAGCCTGTCTATTAAGAATGTCACCACCACCTCACACACCTTACGCAGCCTTCACTCAAGTGCTTCTATAATTACACTGTAAGTAGCTAATTAAAAAGAAGGTGTTTAATGTACTGGAGTTAAGAGTGCTTTCTATTCAGGAAATTAATTCTACTCCTTATTAGGAGGTGCAAATAAGCAGTTCAATAACGTGAATCCACTCAGAACAAAATACTGACCAGGAATCTTCCTGAAGGTATAATTCCAGCCAGAATAAAGGTGTCTGGGAAAATTACTCCCCCACCACCTCCCACCCCCTGCTGCTTCACTCTTCTTCACATTATTGTTATCTAGTTCCGCAAGACAGAGATAAGAAACAGGACTTCCGCATTTCTCCGATGGCCAATCTCTTTATCCTGTGCTGCAAGAGTGACACTCATTTTCTTGCCAGTAGCATTGCTGCCACCATCACAGCTGGATCTTTATTTCTTTTTCAAATAAATAAAATTACAGGTGCTCAGCAGGGCACAGTTCAGCTGTATATCTCCTAGTTGCACACAAATTGAAGCTGCTTTTAACTTGTATTTTTAAACTTCTTTGCCATCCTGCAATGATAAAAGTAAAGAGTCAGACAATGTAGTCCATTTACCTGCCTGCTTTCCCTCTAAATAGACAGCAGTTGGTTGTGAACGTGTTACTAGGGCAATTTTATGGCAAAGAACTCGTTTTCTTAAAAGGTGATGGAAATAGCTGGAGAAGAAGACAGATTTTGTTTTCCTTTCAAATTTCTCAGGCATCTGCAAGGTCAGAGTTGCTGATGAATAAAGTTGAGGTAATTTAATGCAACTTTTGTCGTGAGTAGGTGGGAGACAGGAGGAAACTATATTTATTGCAAGATATATAAGGCACTACTTTGCATTCAAAAGTCATAGCATTCATTTTTTTTTTTAAACTGAAGTGTAGTTGGTATACAATGTTGTGTTAATTTCTGCTGTATGGAAAAATGATTCAGTTATATACATACACGCATGCATTCTTTTTAAAGAAAAAAATTATTGAAGTATAGTTGCTTTATGGTGCTTCCCAAGTAGCTTAGTGGTCAAGATCCACCTGCCAGTGCAAGAGACACAGGAGACATGGGTTTGATCCCCTGGAGGAGGAAACATCAACCCACTCTAGTGTTCTTGCCTGGGAAATCCCATGGGCAGAGGAGCCTGGCGGGCTGCAGTCCATAGGGTCGCAAAGAATCAGAAATGACTGCGCATGCACACACGAGGTGTGAGAGATAGTTGCTTTACCGTACTGTGTTACTTTCTACCGTACAGCAAAGTGAACCAGCTATATGTATACATATATCCAGAGAAGGCGATGACACCCCACTCCAGTACTCTTGCCTGGAAAATCCCATGGACAGAGGAGCCTGGTAGGCTGCAGTCCATGGGGTTGTGAAGAGTCAGACACGACTGAGCGACTTCCCTTTCACTTTTCACTTTCATGCACTGGAGAAGGAAATGGGAACCCACTCCAGTGTTCTTGCCTGGAGAATCCCAGGGACGGGGGAGCCTGGTGGGCTGCCGTCTATTGGGTCGCACAGAGTCGGACACGACTGAAGTGACTTAGCAGCAGCAGTAGCAGCAGCAGCAGCAGCAGCATACATATATCCTCCCTTTTTTTGAATTTTCGTCCAGTGTAGGACACCACAGAACTCTTAAGTTCCCTGAACTATACAGCAGGTTCTCATTAGTTACCTGTTTTATACTTAGTATATATATGTCAACCCTAACCTCTCAATTCTTCCCACCTCCAGCTCTTCCCTGCTTGGTGTCCATAATTTGCTCTGTACACCTACGTCTCTATTTCTGTTTTGCAAATAAGATCATCTGTACCATTTTTCTAGATGCCATGAAATGAAGCGAAGTTGCTCAGTCATGTCCAACTCTTTGCGACCCCATAGACTATAGCCTACCAGGTTCCACCGTCATGGGATTTTCCAGGCAAGAATACTGGAGTGGGTTGTCATTTCCTTCTCCAGGAGATCTTCCCAGGGATTGAACCTGGGTCTCCCGCATTGCAGGCAGATGCTTTACTGTCTGAGCCACCAGGGAAGTCTCTCTAGATGCCATATATATCATTAATATAATATTTGTTTGGAAATGGAGCCCGTGATTGTAGATGCAGTCAAGTTAAGATGAGGTCATACAACCTCATCTTACATGAGATTGTTGTTGTTCAGTCGTTCAGTTGTTTGTGTCTGACTCTTTGTGACCCCATAGACTGCAGCATGCCAGGCTTCCCTGTCCTTCACTATCTCCTGGAGTTTGCTCAAACTCATGTCCATGGAATTGGTGATGCCATCCAACCATCTCATCCTCTGTCATCCCCTTCTCTTCCTGCCTTCAATGTTTCCCAGCATCAGGGTCTTTTCTGGTGAGTCAGCTCTTCACATCAGGTGGCCAGAGTATTGGAGCTTCAGCTTCATCATCAGTCCTTCCAATGAACATTCAGGAGTGATCTCCTTTAGGATTGACTGGTTTGATCTCCTTGAAGTCCAAGGGACTCTTAAGAGTCTTCTCCAGCATGAGATTAAAATGGCCCTCACGCAGTATAAATGGACACAGACATAGAGGTAGGACAGTCATGTGAAGACAGACATAGTGGTTGCTGTTACGCTGGCACAAACCGCAACATGCCTGAGGCTATCGTAAGGCAGAAGAGGCAAGAAAGGACCTTTCTCTGGAAGATTTGGAGGGTAGAGCCCTTCCTCCACCTTGCTTTGGACTTCTAGACTGAAAAACCATGAGAAATGAAATTTCCCTTGTTTTAAGTAACCTGGTCTGTGATCATTTGTTCCACCAGCCCCAGAAAACTAGTATACCTTTCTTTTGCTCTGGCTTTGATCTACTAAGATGCCCCATTTCTGGCTCCAAACTCATCAGTTTCTCCTTTGATATTTAAGTTACCTCATATTTGGAGCAAACTCCAAGAGATAGTGAAGGACAGGGAAGCCAGGCACGCTGTAGTCCATGGGGTCACAAAGAGTCGGGCATGACTTAGCAAATGAACAATACCAAAATAGTCTTTCCAATAAATTCCCTTCAAACATAGGTTAGCCTACATGAATGCTGTTGTTTTCATCCAACTGTCCAAACTAATAAAGGCACGTCCTGCTTCCATTTTAGGTGTCCTTTCGTATCGGTAGGAGTCAAACATAGTTTATTAAGAAAAATGAATCAAACTTGTAAATCAGGCAAAGGCAGGGCCATGCACAGTCTCATAGACATATTAAGTTAGAGTATTGCTTATCAGACCAACACAAAGGTTTTTAAATTATCTATATTTCAGGAATGTACCACTGATCAACTTAACACTTATTGTAAAAGTACATATTCTGTGAAGTTGCAAGTTAACTTCTAGACTTTTGCCTGGTAGAGATGTAAATCATTATTTTCTAATAGGAAATGTAATTAAAAGGTTTGGGTCTTCTTGCCCTGTAGAGCATTAACCAGTTTTGTAGCTAATCTAGCAATGTTATGCCCACATTCTTTTCCCCAGTACTATACAATCTTTGTTCCAACAATTATCCTTTGAATCATCTTTGCCTTCCTGCTGATTACTGCATTAATGAGGAGAATTGCTCCTGATGTATTTGTATGAAAATCATATTTTCAACTTCTGGTAATTATCTTTTGACATGCCGCATGCACAGATAGAATTATTAGAGAATGTTGATACTTCCAGATTAGCTGAATGACCTTGTGCAAATGTATTCACAAGGCAGAAGTTAAGATTTGATACAAATGGAAAATTAGAAAGAATATCATTGTGCTTAGACAAAAGAATGATTTTCATTTTCTCCCTTAAGATTAAAAAAATGAATTTCTTTAGACTTAAAAACACATATATTCCTATGTATATTTGTAGAATTATATATGTATTTCTAATTCTGGAAAGCTAATTTGCTCATAGATATTGACTGAGCGATGACTAAGGGTCTCTTAGAGTCTAAGACAAATTTTCACTGAAGATCTGTTCTTTAGAGTAATATTAAATATCTTCAAGTCCATGTTATTTTACCCAGTTCTTTGGGTGTAACTAAACTGGACATAGAAGCATAAGAATATTAAATAAACTGAAAACCCAAAGCAGAAAGTTACATGAAACTGATGAGAAAATTAGGCAATCTCCATAGCAATATCCAACTTGCATTTTCACTGCAATCTTGAAACATCAAAGTAAAAAAATGACAAAGAATAATTGCAAAGAAATCCTACAACATTTGCAATGTAGGGACAATATGACATTTTTGAAAAGAACTGGACACCTTCCTAATGGAAAGGGAGTGTGTGTGAGTGTGTGTGTGTGTGTACACCTGCACTCCAGTGTGCATACCACAGAGGTATAAGTTGGGAAAGAATAAAGGGTAGGAAAGGAAATAAGGATACCACCGTTTCCTGAGTGTTATTATATGCCCTAGTCTAAAAGCCCGTTTAAAAATTGAAGTTTTCAGTTCTTGCCATAGGAGAGCATATCATTCCCATTAGAAAATGAAATAGGGTGATTACCTTTCCGACGGTCATGCAGAAACAGTGTTCAAGTTCATTTCTAACTCCAATCCTCTTTATTTTGGATTTTCTGATAAAGAACATTGCATTATTCCAATGAAAACACTTGTTAAAACATACAGTGTGACTAAGTCTGAGATTTTATTATTTGAGAGATGACCATTATTTTATGTCCCATTGAGAAAGACTAAAATGTTCCAACTTAAAGGGATACCGTGTTTTGTTACTAAGCAGTATTTAATTTTCTAGGTATTTAAAAATCATTTTTCCTTATTTAGCAATGGATGTTTTTTTATCATATGTCCCCAAAAAAAGAAATATAAGCAAAATACACTTTTAGTATGTTCCTTTTTTCCCCATTCTATGTTTAACCTTTCCAGATAACATTTATACTCACAGTTGTATATTTTTTCCACATACAACTGCTAATTAACATCTACAAGTGCTTCAAAACTAATGATAATGAAGTTTTCTTTTTAAACAAATGATTGATTGCTACCCCTGAGGGTTTCTTCAAAGCCAGTGATACTTTTTTTTTCTTTTTTAATTTGCTGGCAAATATACACAAGTAAGTATCTGTATTTATTTGCTAGTATGTGTGTGTGTGCCAGAGAAGGCAATGGCACCCCACTCCAGTACTCTTGCCTGGAAAATCCCATGGATGGAGGAGCCTGGTAGGCGGCAGTCCATGGGGTCGCGAAGAGTCAGACACGACTGAGCGACTTCACTTTCACTTTTCACTTTCCTGCATTGGAGGAGGAAATGGCAACCCACTCCAGTGTTCTTGCCTGGAGAATCCCAGGGACGAGGGAGCCTGGTGGGCTGCCGTCTATGGGGTCACACAGAGTCGGACACGACTGAAGAGACTTAGCAGCAGCAGCGGCAGCAGTGTGTGTGCATGTGTGTACGCTCATCTAATTAAATATGTGAATTTTACAAATATGCATATATACTCTCTAACATTTTTAGGTTATGAAAACCTACCAGGAAACACTTAAATATTATTCATTTTGATAGTCTCTTCAATATCCATTTCGTTGTCTTTCATAGAAGAAGAACTCAGAAAATATTTATCAACATGAAGGGACCTAAAGGATTTTACTCTAATTCTTACAACTTTCAAGTTATTTAGCTTCATGTGTAATAAGGAAATCCCTTGACTAGAATGAATTTTCTAGATATACTGAAAATATATTCCTAAATGTTTACCATTTATTAGTAATAGAAAACCAATCAAGATAGTAAATTGCAAAATATATCAATGAAGGCAAATTTTTCCTTAGAAAAGGTAATTTAAAATTATAGTATTTCAAGGAGTTTTGCAGTGTTATTTGTTGATTTCTGCCTAATTTAATGCAGATTATAAAGCAAACATCTTCTAGGCTCATCCAACAGATAAGTTGAGTAATTAAAGGTAGCAAAATTAGTATGTTTGGTTTTCTATCTAACACAGGATTTCTTTTATTAGCAGCATTTTAAAATTGGATTTTTATTACCATTTTATGTGACTTATAATTTGTACATTAAAAATTTCAAAAAAGATCACTTTGCATCTTATTCAACAAAAATGTAGGGCATGAAATCTTGCTTTGATTGAATACTTACATCCCAAACTTCTTAGTGCCCCAATCTGTCAGCCAGTCTTCCCAAATACTCATATGTCATTTTGAGTTAAATTTGAAAAAATTTATTTAAACATGTCATACAAATAAGTGTGTAAATTCTATAACCAGCTGTTCTTAACAGCAATATTTCAGTGTATCAAAAAGATCATTTCTCTAAGCTACTAGTTTCTAACTAGAAAGCGAGGTTGGCTTTTTAGCTGATGTGTCTGTTGCCGTTCTCCCTCCAGTTTTAGGGAATTTTGCAATTCTTCTTCTAACCTGAATGCCATATACAGATACTAACACACATGTACAGAGTTTTTAAAGAAATAACATAACATAAAAATCCAGTGGCCAGAATAATGTAACATGGTGGTTAAGAATACAGATTTTTTCAGTGAATTTCTAGGTTCAAATCCCGTCTCAACCCCTGCTAGCTTAGAGCCTTCAGGAGTGATTTAGCCTCTCTGTTCCCATTTCTTCATCTGTAAAGTGGGATAATTAGAGGTACCTAATATGGCACCCCACTCCAGTACTCCTGCCTGGAAAATCCCATGGACGGAGGAGCCTGTTGGGCTGCAGTCCATGGGGTCGCTAAGGGTCGGACACGGCTGAGCGACTTCCCTTTCACTTTTCACTTTCCTGCATTGGAGAAGGAAATGGCAACCCACTCCAGTGTTCTTGCCTGGAGAATCCCAGGGATGGGGGAGCCTGGTGGGCTATCGTTTATGGGGTCGCACAGAGTCGGACATGACTGAAGCAACTTAGCAGCAATACATACAAAGGCTTTGAGGAAAAAGTAATATTTGAAATGAATGGAGAATTCTACCTGCCACATACTAAATCATACAAGTGTTTGCTAAATTTTAAAAAATGAAACTATTTCTTTTAGTAGTCACAGCACATACTGAAGGATTTTGTACCTCTTTGAAAACGTGATGCAGTGTCCACCTATTTTTGATATTTACTTCTCCCCTTGGCTCCCCATAAATACGTTTGCTGTTTCCTATTACACTCTCAAAAACATTACCACAATGAGTAACCATATGTAAAATGCCTCTCTGTTAGTTGCTCAGTCATGTCCAATTCTTCACAACCTTATGAACTGTAGCCACCAGGTTCTTCTGTCCATGTAATTCTTCAGGCAAGAATACTGGAGGGGTAGCCATTCCCTTCTCCCAGGGGATCTTTCTGACCCAGGGATAGAACCTGGGTCTCCTGCACTGCAGGCAGATTCTTTACTCTCTGAGCCAACAGGGAAGCCCATAAAATGCCTGTTAAGCTGGTTAATTCACTGAAACATAGAATTAGCTCCAGCCCTCACCCCTCAAATGATTAAACTGTTCTTTGTTGGAAATTAGTAGAATTGGGTTGATTTCACCGAGCAGAGTTTCCAGATTTTAATAAGGCTGATACTATAGAGCAGCCAATGGTACTACTAACTCATAGACTCTTACTGAGGAGTTTTGTGGAAGGAGACAGGAATGCTAACATTTGTGAAGTCATAACGTGATGCCCACGATTTGCTAGTGTTAGTGATCACCATCTTCATGTACTAAATCAAGTTCCTCGTGAATAAGGAGGCCTGAAAGGAACTCAGTGAAGTTTTACAGATGTTTCAAACTCAATAGGATCCAAATAAAGTCATCTGTTCTGTCTGCCTGTCTGTGCATTTAAAGAATCGAAATAGCTCTCTGCCTCACCTAGGAGTCTGAAACTTGCTTCTTTTTACAAATAGGATTTGTTTCATGCAAGTATGATTTTCATCTATCTTTGTTCCTTTAATTATCTTATACTAAACATGAAAGCGATTCCCTTAAGAATTGTACTCATTATTAGGAGTTAAAGATAGTTATTTGATAGATGAGGGCACTTGGTATTCTTATTGACCTCAAATTGTCTGATTAGCTCCCTTTAGACTCCCACCTGGTTAAAGTAATGGAAACAATGTGATTATTTTGCATTAGGACAGTTCCCCTTGCAAAAGTTCAGCTGTCCATTTTATTAATACTATTCTATTTGCATGCTAAGTTACACATTAACTTGTACAATAGTCTATGTTCCCAACACTGCATGGGCTGGAATATTAATTTTGTATAAGATTAAGAAATGTTAGAAGGGAAACTTTTGCAGTAAATTTGTTTGAAAAACAGTAACTTAAAAGAGATTCTTTACCACCAGACTTCTCAGAACCATGTTAATATACATCACCTTCAACAGAGAGATGCAAGATGTTGTGTCTGCCCAACATTTCCACCACTTTTTCCAACTTAAAATACCCCTCAGAATTCGTGTTATGTGGTGCACCATTTGGGAATGGCTTCTTGGTACACTCTTTTTATTTCTGAAAAGTATCTGTTTACCATCACTTGAATTCTTTTATCAGTTGGTCCTCCTACATGTACCCAAGTAGTGGAGAGTTAAGAAAAGCAGGGCAGTTGTGAATAACACTAAGCCACAAATATATACCCCTTAGCTCATTTCTCCCCTGGAAGAGGCAAGTATAGCTTTGGAATTTACCATTTCTGTCACCAATGTAGAAATTGGGAGTATTAAGCATATTTATAAAGAAAAGCTATTAGCAAGACCAACTAGGTCTGCCTTGGTACTAGTGAACCTCCAACTGCTTTCCACCGTCTACTGCCAAGCCATGGCTTAAGCAACCCTTCAGCGGTGGTGAAAAACAAATGAACATTTTCCATCAAAAACCCAATGACAATCAGTGGATAGGTACCTAGAAAACCAGCTTTGGGTTTACTATGAGGAAAAACATGGTCATACAGAAGAATCAACATGGTAGAATACGTAACAGAATAAATAAATGCTGTGAATGTGTGATCCAAAGCCAGTCTAGCTGTACCCACGGACCTGGAGAATGTTTCTATTTGGAAGACAATTTAGAGTGATAGTAGATGGATTTCACCGCCTACACAGTCTTAATCCCTTTGGGTTGCTGTTACAGGATATTATAGACTGGATGGCTTACAAACAGAGATTTATGTCTCACATTTCTAGAGACTGAGAAATTGAAGATGCAGGTGCTGGCTGATTCACTGTCTAGCAAGAGCATGCTTGGTGTTTTATAGATGACTCTCATATGTGTCCTCAGATGGCAGAAGGGGCGAAGGAGCTCTCCCGGGCCTCTTTAAGAGGGCAATAGTACCATTCACAAGGGTGCCACCGTTATGACCTAATCACCTCCAAGTAGCATCACATAGGGGATTAGGATTTCAATTTAGGAATTTTGGAGGTATAAAACATGGCATGTACCAAATCCAGGTAACTTGTTGTGGCTTTCTGAGCCATATGTGGAGGAAAACTCAAATGTCAGTGTTATAATGTAGCATGAACAATTAACAAAAGATCGAATTATTAGGAATTGGAGTTTTGACAGTGTATAGGTCACCTGCTGGGCACTGGAACCAGTTGATTGCATCCTAAAACATCTGTCAAAATAGACTTTGCTGCAGTTTTTCACCTGTGTTTGTGCATGCTCAGTTGCTTCAGTCATGTCTGATTCTTTGTGACCCCGTGGGTTGTAGCCCACCAGCTCCTCTGTCCATGGGGATTCTCCAGGCAAGAATATTGGAGTGGGTTGCCACATATTTCTCCAGGGATCTTCCTGACCTAGGGATTCAACTCATGACTCCTGAAATAGCCATTATTGCCTTCCTTGTCATTTAAAATCTTAAATAAGATACTCAATTCCACATCAATAATATTCACTCACTACAGTTAGAGTTATTGAAATGAGAACACTTTTTCATACAACCCATTTGGGTCTGAAAGTATTCAGAGAGCTATAGGCTCAATAAAAGTGGAAGAGTCATCATCCCAACTTGTAGAGCAAACCAAGTTGGAAAATCGGGCATGTTGTGATTGGTAAAGAAACAAGTAGGGGAGAAGAGAGGAATATCCTTGTACAGAAAATTTAAGTGGCATAATTCTTTTACTTTAGTGCAGCCTTTAAAATCTTTGCCTCTTGACTACACAATATAAAGTGAACTCTGGGGTTTCCCTGGTGGCTCAGTGGTAAGGGATCTTCCTGCCAGTGCCCAAGATGTGAGTCTAATCCCTGATCTGGGAAGATCCCACATGCTGCAGGGCAACGAAGCCCATGAGTCACAGCTGTTGAGTCTGTGCTCTGGAGCCCAGGAACCACAACTACTGAAGCCCAAGAACCTGTGCTTTGCAACAAGAGAAGCGCCTAAAATGAGAAGCCTGGGCACCGCCAACTAGAGAAGTGGCCCCTGCTGGCCACAACTAGAGTAAAGGCCATATAGCAACGAAGACTCGGCACAACCAAAATAAATATATATAGTTTTAAATTATGAACTCTATACACCATACAGCATCAGCATCCTCATACAAAAGCTATTTGAAATATGTAATGAAGAGCTTTCTTTGCAGTGATTCTTCTCCTCTTTACTTTTAACTTTGTCTTCAGCCTTAAACAGAATGTCAACCATCTAATTTTATGGAATTTCTTGTGAATTAGGCATTTGGTAAATGATAAAAACAGAATTGTAGGTTTTCATCGTAGAGTGAGAAGCATGGAGAATAACATATACATGTTCTAAAATCTAAATGTCTTCAATATCAGAATACAGTACTGACTAAACATTAATATGAATAGAATGTGCTTTGCATCTTTTCCAGATTCCGAGTAACTAGAATCTTGAATGTTCATGATGACTGGGACTTGTCTTTGGTCATGGAATTGAAAATGTGGTTGGAACCTCATTAACCCTCTAGTCACTCTTGTACTGATAGGATAAAACACATACGGTAAAAGGAAAGCAGAAATGTATCATATACATATCAGAAGGCCTTATCCATAAGATTAAAGAAACTTAAACTGCAATGAATTGTTGTAGAGCAATTTAAACTTCCTTTTTCCAAGTAAGGAAACAGACCCCAAGAAATATAGCCATGTGTGCTAAGCACTTGCTTCAGTATGATGGGGACAAAGCTAAAACTCAGACTGTAAGATTTTATCATCTTAGTGTTCTTCGCACTTACCCAATAGAAATGATTTTAAGATGATGAAATCATAAACTGGTATAAGCAAATTCCCTTCTCAGCCGGTATTTGCAATGACGATAATTTGGAAGGTCAGAACCACATTTTGCCCCCCATTATTCTGCAAGGAATGTGCACTGAAACAATTTGAAAACTTTATGGGATGTAGGCTTCCTATTACAATTGCCCAAATAGTAAAACATTCAGATTGTTAATTTTTGAAGACACAGCCATTTCCAAACTGTTTTTATTTTCACTATGTTTTATCTCTTACTTTCTTACACTTCATGAAGATTAAGATCTTTGTAATTTAAAAATTATGCAACAGCTGCTGCAAACTGCTTTTTACACTGGAACATGAAATTTATATTGGGAAAATACTGATTACCAGCTATAAAATATGTATGAGCCTCTGCAGCCAACTTTGTAAAATGGAATTTCTCCTCACAGCAAAATGGAATGGTTACTTTGCTTGGGGGATTCTCTATTAAAGGAGAATTGTATTGATATGTGTTAAGTATTGTTCTACTACATGAATAATGCAGCCATCCATTGTGATACTATTTTGAAATTATTTCTGCGCCAATTTATTATTTAGACACTTACCTATTATATGCTGCTGCCTTTGTAGTGAATCTTATTTTTTTTGATAGAAGGCATAACTGTATACCTGTAGATGACAAATGTATGAAAAGTGAAAATTGACCCCATGGACTATGCAGTCCGTGGAATTCTCCAGGCCAGAATACTGGAGTGGGTAGCTGTTCCCTTCTCCAGGGGATCTTCCCAACCCAGGGATTGAACTCAGGTCTCCCACATTGCAGGTAGATTCTTTACCAGCTGAGTCACCAGGGAAGCTCAAGAATGCTGGAGTGGATAGCCTATCCCTCCTCCATCAGATCTTCCCGACCCAGGAATTGAAGTGGGGTCTCCTGCATTGCATGTGGATTCTTTACCAGCTGAGCTGACAAATGTATATTTGTAATTAATTTTGATTCTGTGTGTTTTCATGGATAATGAGACAGGCATGTTTTATATTTTAATACTATACACATTATACAAATCAACCAGAAAAACACCATATTATTTGAGGAAGGGTTATTGATGCTTTTGGACTGTAGTGTTGCAGAAGACTCTTGAGAGTCCCTTGGACTGCAAAGAGATCCAACCAGTCTATCCTAAAGGAGATTGGTCCTGGGTGTTCTTTGGAAGGAATGATGCTGAAGCTGAAACTCCAGTACTTTGGCCATGTCATGTGAAGAGTTGACTCATTGGAAAAGACTCTGATGATGGGAGGGACTGGAGGCAGAAGGAGAAGGGGATGACAGAGGATGAGATGGCTGGATGGCATCACAGACTTGATGGACGTGAGTTTGAGTGAACTTCAGGAGTTAGTGATGGACAGGGAGGCCTAGCATGCTGCGATTCATGGGGTCGCAAAGAGTCGGACACGACTGAGCAACTGAACTAAACTATGTTGATGATGAATGACAGAAAATAAGCTGTCAGGGATTTACTTTAAAGATTGTTTCCCCGAGCATTTTGAACTTTTCACAGAGATAGTGCTTTGGTCTTATTTTATTCTCTTAACCACGTAAGTCTCACAGGGTTATTATCCCTGTTTTCAAAATTAAGACACGTGGTGGTTAAATATCTTTTGCCAATGCTACCCCCAAATAGCCAAATTATTAATCTTTGCAAAGACTGTGTAACTCCTGGTTCTGGAGACTGGCGAGTCCAAGCTCATGGCACCAGCATGATTAAATGAGGTCATGCTTCCCAGTTCATTGCTGGACCTGTTTCACTGTGTCCTCACATGATGACTCAGATAGTAAAGATTCTCCTTGCAACATAGGAGACCTGGGTTTGATCCTTGGGTCAGGAAGATCCCCTGGAGAAGGGAATGGCAACCCACTCCAGTATTCTTGCATGGAGAATTCCATGGACAAAGCCTGGCAAGCTACAGTCCATGGGTTTGCAAAGAGTCACATAGGACTGAATGACTAACACTTTCAGATGGTGGAAGGAGCCAGGAAATTCTTGGGCATCTCTCTTACAAGACCACTGATGCCATTCATGGCATTCATGGGGAATTCAGTGTATAATTATGGGGAGACATTAACGTTAAAGCCACAGTAACGACTCAGTTACTTCATATAGACAGAAGCATCTAATTTCACTCATTTTATTTTTTAATTGAGATATAGTTACATACAGTATTATATGTTACAGGTGTACAACATAGTGATTTACAATTAAGATTATGCTCATTTTTATAGTTATTATAAATTATTGGCTATATTCCCTGTGGCTATAATAGTATATCTTTGTAGTATATTTAAGTATAATAGTTTGTGCCTCTTAATCTCCTACTGCTCTCTTGCCCCTCTCCTCACTAGTAACCACTAGTTTGTTCTCTGTATCTGTGAGACTGTTTCCTTTTTGTTCTGTTCAGAACTTTTATTTCTTAGATTTCATGTATAAGTGATATCACATAGTATCTATCTTGCTCTGATTTATTCTTTCATAGGATATCTTCCAAGCTAATCCATGTTGCTGAAAATGGCAAAATGTCATTCTTTTTTTGGCTGAGTACTATTCTGTTGTATGTACGTGCCACCTCTTACACACTGATCTGTGGATGAACGCTTAGCTCCTTTCCATATCTTGGCAATTGTAGATAATGCTGCTATGAACATTGGGTGCATGCATCTTTTTGAATACAGTGTTTGTTTTCATTTTTTTCAGATATATACCCAGGAGCAGAACTACTATGTTACATGGTTGTTCTATTTTTGGTTTTTTGAGAAACTGCCATACTGTTTGCCACAGTGGCTGCACTAATTTAGCTTATCAGTAACAAGGTACCAGGGTTCTTCTTTCTCCAAATCCTTTTAATACATTCGATTTTTGTGGTCTTTTTGGTAATGGCCATATGGCAGGTATAAGATGATATTTCATTGCAGTATGAATTTGCATTTCTCTGATTAATAATGTTGTGCATCTTTACATGTGCCTGCTCAGCATCTGTATGTCTTTGGAAAAATGTCTATTCAGATCTTCTGTCCATTTTTTAATCAGATTGTTGTTGTTGTTGTTTTAATTTTTGATGGTGGGTTGTATGAATTGTTTATATATGTTGGATATTAACCCATTACTAGTTATATTATTTATGAATATATTCTCTAATTCAGTAGGTTGTCTTTTTTGTCAGTGGTTTCCTTTATTGTACAAAATCTTTTAAGTCTAACTATGTCCCATCTGTTTATCTTTGCTTTTAATTCCTTTGCTTTAAAAGACAAATCCCAGAAACTATAGCTGTGATTTATGTCAAAGACTATTCTGCCTATGTTTTTCTCTAGGAGTTATAGAGTCTCATGTCTTACGTTTAGGTCTTTAAGTGATTTGAGTTTATTTTTGTATATTTTATGAGAGAATGTTCTAATTTCATTCTTTTACATGCACCAAGTTTTCCCAGCACCACTTATTGAAGAGACTGTCTTTTCTCCCTTGTATATGCTTCCCTCCTTTATCATAGGTTAATTGCCCACAAGTGCTTGATTTATTTCTGCACTTTCTCCGCTTCGTTGAGCTCTGTGTCTATTTTTGTGACAGCACCATACTTGTTTGATTTAGTAGTTTTGTAGTAAAGTCTAAAGTCAGGAGTGTGATTCCTCCAGCCTTCTTTATCAACATTGTGTTGAATATTCTGGGTCTTTTCTGTATCCTTACAAGTTTTTAATTGATTTGTTCTAGTTTTATGAGAAATACCATTCATATTCTAATAGGAATTGCATTGAATCTGTAGATTGCCTTGGGTGGTATGGTTATTTTAACAATATTAATTCTTCCATTCCAAGAACACTGTATATCTTCACATCTGTTTTTGCCATCGTCAGTTACTTCCATCAATGTTATGGTGTTTTGAGTATAGGTCTTTTACCTCCTTAGGTAGGTTTATTCCTAGGTATTTTATTCTTTTTGGTGCAATGGTAAATGGGATTATTTCTTTTTCTGATCTTTCATTGTTAGTGCTTTGAAGTGCAACAGATTTCTGTGTGTTAATTTTGCAACTAAGTGAATTAATTGATGAGCTCTAGTAGTTTCTCAGTGACTTCTTTAGATTGATTTCTGCATAGTATCATGTCATCTGCAACCAGTGAGAGTTCTGCATGTTCCATTCTGCTTTGGATGCTTTTTCAATTGCTGTGGCTAGAATTCCCAATACTGTGTTGAGTCATAATGGTCAGAGTGAGCATCCTTGTCTTGTTCCTGATCTTTCCGGAGACTTTCGGCTTTTCTCGATTGAATATGATCTTAGCTATGAGTTTGTCATATATGGCCCTTATTATGTTGATGTATTTGGGTATTCTTTCACATGCACCATTTCCCCAGCACCACTTATTGAAGAGACTGTCTTTCGTCCCTTGTATATGCTTACCTCCTTTATCATAGGTTAATTGCCCATAAGTGCTTGATTTATTTCTGCACAGAGGGTATGTTCCCTCTGTGCCACTTTCAGCAGACTTTTTATCTTAAAGAGAATTGAATTTTGTCAAAAGCCTTTACTGCATCTGTTGAGATGATCATATGGTTATTACTCTTCAACTAAAAAATGTTCTTATAGTTTATCTGCCTGTGTCTTAGTTGACGCTCGTGGGGTCTGCATTGCAGCCTGTGGATTGCTTGGCCTATCCGTGCTGTCAAAGTGGCATTATTTCATACTATCTCATGGCTAGGAGACACTCTGTTGTATGTGTACCACATGTTTTTAATCATTCACTTGTCAATGGACATTTTGATTCCTTCCAAGCCTTAAATATTGTAAATAGTGCTGTGGTGAATACTGAGGTGCAGTTATCTTCACAAAATATTATTTGTGTGCTTATTGACTCATAGTCAAATTCCTCTCATAAGGTTTCTCTCTTCATCGATTTGTGAGGAACCTCTATGCTGCTCTCTATAGAGGGGTACCAGATTACATTGTACCAACAGTGTAGGAGGGTTCTCTTTTTTCCATAACCTGTGAAGCTTTATTTCTCTGTAGTCCTTTGGGTGATGACATTACATTAAAAAACAGTGATTTGAGACATGAAATCATATTGTTGTTGTTGTTTTTTAAACTGTGGGCTGACAATAGACCAGTTGTGACAATAGACCAGTTGAAGTGCATGCTTGACAGAGGGCCTGGATCAGAATTTAGTTGCTAAGTCATGTCCTACTCTTGGGACCCCATGGGCTGTAGCTTGCCAGGTTCCTCTGTCCATGGGATTTCCCAGGCAAGAATACTGGAGTGGGTTGCTGTTTCCTTCTCCAGAGGATCTTCCTGACCCAGGAATCGAGCCCAGGTCTCCTGAATTCCAGGTGGATTCTTTACCGACTGAGCTAGAAGAACCCTCTTTCAAACACCTAGCCCAGTACATTTCTTCAGGTCTATATTGTTTTCAGCCTCATAAGTAAGTAAGTAAGTAAGTAAAGTCATTCAGTCGTGTCTGACTCTTTGTGACCCCGTGGACTGCAGCCCACCAGGCTCCTCAGTCCATGGGATTCTCCAGGCAAGAATACTGGAGTGGGTTGCCATTTCCTTCTCCAGGGGATCTTCCCGACCCAGGGATCGAACCTGGATCTCCCTCATTGGAGGCAGACTCTTTAACCTCTGAGCCACCAGGGAAGCCCTTTCAGGCTCATAGGCCTTGTGAATAAGTGACCATCAGCTGCCCTTTATAAGTTGCAGTTGCAGAAAGCGGCCACAAGGCGGCAGCACATCCTCCCACCCTACTCTGGTTACTGCTTCAACCAGAGCCTTAGGGAAAGTCCTGTCCTGGATGGAAGTTAGAGTGGAATGTGCCAGAACAAAGACCCAAGGACTTGAGTGTCATTACTTCACCCCTCTTGCCCTTAACAGCCCAGATTAACACGAATGTCTACCAAAACTGGACCCTCAGGGTGATTGGTATATGGGGTGAACTACTGAAAAAGCAGAAGGTGAGAACCCACCCCTTGGAAACTGTGGAGACCAGGGGACAGTTTAAAGCTCTTTCAGCCCATAGTGTGCACCACCCTTTGGATACATTAGGCTTTATATGGGTGTAGGAAGGCCCAGTTGTATCCCAGCTCCTGTTGCCATCCGAGTGGGGCAGTCAGGGTTGAGGGGAGGCTTCATTTGTGAGCGCTTCTAACTATCTCCTTAGCATTTGGGACTGGAGCATGCATGGGGTCCAGGCTCAGACAAAAGTAGAGGTCCCCAGTGGCTCAGTGGAACACAATTGCCATTTCTACCTCTTTCTTTCTTTGAATTTTTGTTTTACTTTGGGGTATAATTGATTTGGAAGGCTGTGTATTTTGAGGTGTACAGCCATGAGATTCAGTTGTAGACGTGCTTGCTGCTGCTGCTGCTAAGTCGCTTCAGTCGTGTCCGACTCTGTGCGACCCCATAGACGGCAGCCCACCAGGCTCCCCCGTCCCTGGGATTCTCCAGGCAAGAACACTGGAGTGGGTTGCCATTTCCTTCTCCAATGTAGACGTGCTTAGGACTGTTCTTATTTGAATCGTTACGCATGTGGATGATGCACGCTGCTAACTGTGTTTCCTGTGCTCCACAGTGGGCCCTTGCTGGTTATGCATTCCCAGTGTACTTGTGTGTATATGTTGATGCCAAACTTCCGAATTATCCTTGCATCCATATTTCATCTTTGTGGATTATCGTTTGTTGTTGTCGATGCTCCAAGTCTGTGAGTCTGTTTCCATCTTGGAGTCATTTATTCCATGAAATTCTACATTCTGCCTATAGGTGATGTCCTAAGCTTGGATCTTTCTCTGTCCCACAACAGTCAGTGTCCAAGCATGGCGAGGTCCACTCATACTGTAAACCGGCGTATTTCATAGCGTCTCATGGCTGAGGGGTATTGCACTGTATAATGTACCAAACATTTTTTAATCGGTCATCTGTCAGCGGACAGTTTGACTCCTTTTGGGTCTTGGATATTGTAAATCATGCTGCAGTGAATATTGAGGTGCAGTTATCCTCCTTGCACAATATTATTTCGTTTGCAGATTGGTCTGTAGTTGAATTGGCCCCTCATAGGGTTCCTCTCTTCATGGATTTGTGAGGAACCTCTAGACTGCTCTCCATAGAGCGACTACCAGTTCACATTGTTCCAACACTGTAGGAGGGCTCTCTTTATTCCATGGCCTGTGCAGAATTATTTCTCTGTAGTACTTTGGATGATGACCACTTTGAGGAGTGTGAGGGAATCCTCACTGACGTTTTTATTTGCATTGCAAAAAAAAGTAGTGGTTTGAGGCATGAAATCGCGTGGGCTTTTTTGCCTGTTTGTTTGAAACCTTGGGGCAACAGTATACCAGTTGAAAGTGCCTGCTTGACAGTGGGAGTGCTGTGAGCTCTCTTTCAGTTGCCTAGCCCAGGACATTTCTTCCAGCAGTTACTGTGTACAGACCCACAGGCCTTGTGAATCGTGAATCACAAGCGCAGACAAGCTGCCCTTTGTAAATTGCAGTTGCAAGACGCCTCCACAGGTGGTGGCCCTTCCTCCTGCCCCACTCTGATTACTAGATCAACAAGAGCCTTAGGGCAAGCTGTGTCCTGGGAGGTAGTTAAGAATGGAAAGTGCCAGCACAAAGACCCCAGGGCTTAGGGCTCATTACTTCATCCCTCTTAAGAGCCCAGACTAACACCAATCCCTGCTAAAACTCTATCCTCAGGGTGCTATAGCTGTGCCTGGAATGACTGTGGAAAGGAGATCGGGGCTGGAGACCAGGGGAAAGTCTAAAGCTCTTTCGGCCCAGAGTGAGCACCGTCCTTTGGATACACTTGGCTTGGTATGGGTGTAGGAAGGCCCAGCAAGATCCACAGCTCGTGTTGCCAACCAGAAGTGGCCAGGCACTCGGGTCGAAGAAGCTTCACATGCTGGCATCTCCTCCCCATCTCTTTAGCATCAAAACAATTCGGCTTTGGGACTGGAACCTGCATGGAGTCCAGGCCTGTGGCACAAGCAGAGGTCCCCAAGACCTGAATGGAATATAGTCACTTTTTCTCTCTTTTAATTGAATTTTTAATTTTTTTAGTGGCATAATCCATTTAGAAGGTTGTATATTTTGAGATGTACAGTCACGTGATTCAGTTCTAGATTTACATATGACTGTTGTTGTTGTGTAGTTGGAAAGTCGTGTCTGACTCTCTTGTCCACCGGCTTCACTGTCCATGGGATTTCCCATGAAGGCATATTGAAATAGGTTGCCATTTCCATCTCTAGGGGATCTTCCCACCCCAGGGATCACACCATCACCTCCTGTACTGGCAGGTAGATTCATTACCACTGAGCCAACAGGGGAGCCCCTGATATATGACTATCGTTATTTGAAACTTTTCATGTATAAATTAATACACAGTATTGATTGAGGATCACTGTGACCTACAGTAGGCCTTTGTTGATTTTGTATTTCCAGAATATGTGTGTATATATAAGTTAATACCAGCCTCCTAAACCCTCCTTTCCCCCATGTGTCCTCTTGGAGAACCATCAGTTTTCTAACTCTGAAAGTCTGTTTCTGCTTCAAATATTCACTCATTCCTGTGAAAATCTAGATTCTAAGTGATAACCTAAGCTATTTGTGCTTCTCTATCTCACAACATTTAGCATCTGAGCATGTCTGTGTCCTTCCATGTTACTAAAATGTCAGTATTTCATGCAATCTCATGGCTGAGAGATAATCCATTGTGTATGTGTACTATTGGTTTTTTAACCATTCGTTCGTCAATGGACATTCTGATTCCTTCTAAGACATTGTAAAAAGTTCTGCAGTGAATATTCAGGTGCAGTTATCTTTGCAAAATATGATCCCATATGGGATTTCCCCCCTCGTTGGGTACCACTCTCCATCCATAGATTTGTGAGGAGCTTCTATACAGCTGTCCTTAAAGGGAGCGCCAGCTTACATTCCCAGCAACAGTGTAGGAGGGTTCCCTTTCTTCCAGGCCCTATCCAGCATTTATTTCTCTGTAGGCCTATTGAGGATAACCACTTTGATTTGTGTGAGGGAATCCTCATTGTCGTCTTGTTTTTATTGCATTAAAAAGTAGACTTTTGAGACATGAAGTCATATTTGGTTGTTTTTTTTTCTTTTAAGCTGTGTGCTGACAATATACCAGTGGAAAGTGACTCTTGACAGTGGACCTGCTTTAGAGCTCTGTTTCAAATCTTTGCCCAGATCATTTCTCCAACCAGGTAGTGTTTACAAACCCCAAGGCCTTGTTGAGTAGCAAGGGCTGACAATCTGCCCTTTGAAAGTTGCAGTTGTGGGAAGTGTCCACAAGGCGGCAGCACTTACTCCTGCCCCACTCGTAACTGCAACCACCAGAGCCTTGGGGAAAGACCTGTTGCGGGGGAAGTCTCACCCGAGTGCTTGAGTCTCATCACTTCATCCCTCTTACCCTTAGGAGCCAACCGAGGCTTGGTATGAATGTAGGAAGGGTTTGACCCCAGCTCCTGATGCCATCCAGAGAGAGGCAGGGCAAACAGGGTTTGAGGGGGCTTTCTTTGCTGGCACCTCTTCCCCATCTCCTTTGCCTTAGAAATAGTAGCTTTGGGACTGGAACGTGCATGGATTTCAGGCTTCAGACGAAAATAGATTTCCCTAGTGTCTCAGTGGAATACAATCGCCATTGCTCTCTTTTTAAATTTAACTTTTTTATTTGCGACTATAAATGATTTAGAAGGTTGTATGTTTTGAGGTGTACAGCCACGTGATTCAGTTGTAGGTGTATGTATGTGCATTTTGTTTGCACATGTGGATGAATGCACGTTTTTAACTGAAGTTTCCTAGCCCAACGGAGAAGGCAGTGGCAACCCACTCCAGTGTTCTTGCCTGGAGAATCCCAGGGTCGGGGGAGCCTGGTGAGCTGCCGTCTCTGGGGTCGCACAGAGTCGGACACGACTGAAGCGACTTAGCAGCAGTAGCAGCAGCAGCAGCCCAACAGTAGGTCCTTGCTGATTATGTATTTCCCATATACTTATGCATCTATGTTAATGCCAACCTCCTAAAATTATTTTTGCATTCATGTTTCATCTTTGGGGAGTGTTGTTTTTTTCCCAAGTCTGTAATTCTGTTTCTGTGTTGAAAGTCATTCATTCCTATGAAATTCTAGATTCAACCTATGTGATATCCTAAGCTTATATCTTTCTCTGTCCCAGAGAAGTTATCGACTAAGCATGACTACATCCATCCATGTTGCGAAAATGGCATTATTTCATGATATCTCATAGCTGAGAGACAATCCATTGTATAATGTACCATATGTTTTTTAATCATTTATCTGTCACTGGACATTTTGATTCCTTCTAGGTGGGATGCTATAAATAGTACTGCAGTGAATATCCAGGTGAAGTTATCTTTGCAAAAATATTGTGTTCTGTTGACCCCATGGTGGAATTCCCCCCTCATAGGGTCCCAACTCTTCATAGATTTGTGAGGAACCTCTATATCATAGAGGTAGTACCAATTTACGTTTTCACCAGATTAGGAGGGTTCCCTCTCTTCCGGGCCCTAGCCAGCATTTGTTTCTCAGTAGGCTTTTGGGTTATGACTACTGTAACTCTTGTGAGGAAATCCTCATTCATGTTTTCATTTACATTCCATTAAAAAGCAGCGATTTGAGACATGAAATCATTCATTTTTTATTTTTAAACCGTGGTCTGACAGTATCCAGATGAAGTGCCTGCTTGACAGTGGGCCGGTTTAGAACTCTCTTTCAAATGCCTAGCCCAGGACATTTCTTTGGGCAGGTATTGTTTCAGCCCACAGTGTAAAAATGTTAGTCATTGAGCCGTGCCCGACTTTTTATGACCCCACAGACTGTAGCCACCAGGCTTCTGTCCATGCGATTTTCCAGGTAAGAATACAGGAGTGGGTTGCCATTCCCTTCTCCAGGGGATCTTCCCGACCCAAGGATCAAACCTGGGTCTCACACATTGCAGGCGGATTCTTTACCACCAGGGAAAGTGAGCTGTTTTTGGAAGTTGCAGTTGAGGGCAGTGTCCACAAGGTGGCAGCACATCCTCCCGCCCAACTCTGCCTTCGGTATCAACCAGAGCTTTAGGGAAAGTCGTGTCCTGGGTGGAAGTTAGAGTGGAATGTGCCAGTACAAAGACCGGAGTGCTTGAGTCTCATTACTTCATCCCTCTCACCCTTAATAGCTCAGACTGACACCATTCCCTGTCAAAGCTCCACGCTCAGGGTGCTGTAGTATGTGGCTTGTGTGACTGTGTAAAAGGAGGCTGGGGGCTGGGAACTCCAAGCCCAGGAGATGTGGAGACCAGGGGGCATTTGAGAGCTCTTCCAGCCCAGAGTGTGCGCCATCCTTTGAATGCTCTAGGCTTGGTTGTGTTGTAGGCAGGGCCCCTGGCTCCATAGTTCCTAATGCTCTCCAGAGAGTGGGCACTCAACGTCCTTCAGTTGCTGCCTCCTTCTCTCTATTTTCTTGCCTTAAAACCATCCACCTGTGCAGGAGCCTGCATGAGGTCCAGGATTCACACAAGCAGAGATTCCCAATGCTTCAGTGGGATATGGTCGCCTTTTCTCTTTTTTTAACTAAACTTTTGAGTATAATGGCTATAGAAGGTGGTGCATGTTGAGGTTCAGCCAAGTGATTCATTTCTAGATGTACATATGACTATTTTTGTTTGAATTTTTTCACATATAAACTAGTGCATAGTGTTATCTTCCTGTGAACTACACTAGGCCCTTACTGACAATGTATTTCCAGTATATTTCTGTATGTCTATGTATAAGCAAAACTCCCAAATTAACCTTGACCCCATTCATTTGTGGAGGCCATTGGTTTTTATTTTTTCTAAGTTGTGAGTGTGTTTTGTTTTGGATATTCATTCATTCTTAGGAAATTCTAGATTCTACCTGCCTTGGGTCCATCTGTGTTGCTAAAATGGCATTATTTCATACTATCTCATGGCCAAGGATATTCTGTGGTATATACGTACCACATGTTTTTTCATCATTCATCTCTCAGTGGACATTTTGATTCCTTCTGAGTCTTTGATGTTATAAATAGTGCTTCAGTGAATATTGAGGTGTAATTACCTTACAAAGTATTGTTTGTATGCATATCGGCCCTGTGGTAAATTTGGCCCTTCATAGGGTACCTGGCTTCATCGTTTTCTAAAGAACCTCGACACTGCTCTCCGTAGAGGGAGTACCAGTTTACATTGCCCCAACAGTGTAGGAGGCTTCTCTTCCTTCCATGACCTACCCAGCATTATTTCACCGCAGCGCTCTCGTTGATGACCTCTTTGACTGTTGTGGGAAAATTCTCATTGTCGTTTTGATTTGTATTGTATTAAAAAGCAGAGATTTGAGGCATGACATTTCTTTTTAATCCATGAGTTAACAATACGCCAGTTGAAAGGTGCTGCTTTACAGTGGGCCTGGTTTAGAACTACCTTTCAAATGCATAGCCCAGGACCTTTCTTTGGGCAGGTACTGTTTTCACTTTGGGGGCCCTTGTAAGTCTCAAGTGCTGACAAGCTGCCCTTTGGTGCAGTTTCAGGACGTGTCCACAAGGGGGCAGCACTTACCACTCCCTCTACTCTGGTTACTGCTTCAACCAGAGCCTTGTCCTGTCCTGGGTGGAAGTTAGAGTGGAGTGTGCCAGCACAAAACCCGGCAGGCTTGAGTCTCATTCCTTCACCCCTTTTCCCTTCAAGAGCCCAGACTAACAGCAGACTCTTCCGAAACTCGATCCTCAGGGTGCTGCAGTGAGTCGACTATGAAAATACAGGCTGGAGCTGGGAACTTCACCCCCAGGCAATGTGGAGAACATGGGACTTTTTATAGCTCTTTCAGAGTGGGCGTCCTCTGGGTGCACTCCGCTTAGAGTGGCTGTTTAGGAGGGCCCAGCTGTATCCACACATCCTGGCGCCATGCAGAATGTGACCGGGCAATCAGGGTTTGAGGGGGCTTCATTTGCTGGTTCCTCTTCCCCCTTCTGTTTAGCCTTAGAACTGTCCAGCTTTGGGACTGCGGTGTGCATGGGTTTCAGGCTTGGGACAAAAGTAGTGGTCTCCTTTATTTGAATTTTTATTTTACTTACAAGTATAATTGATTTAGAAGGCTGTGTATTTTGAGGTGTGCAACCACATGAATCATTTGTAGATGTGCGTAAGCTATATTGTTTGAATCTTTGCATACGTGGATGAATGCACAATGAATGCACATTGTGAATTGGAGTTTCCAACAATAAGTTCTTGCTGATTATATACTTCCAATTTGCTTGTGTATATATGTTAATGCCAACCTTCTATATTATCTTTGCATCCTGTTTCATCTTTGGGAACCATCGGTTTGTTTTCAAGTCTATGAGTCTGTTTCTGTTTTGGAAATTCATTTGTTCCTATGGCATTCTAGATTCAATCTGTAAGTGATAGCCTAAGCTTTCTCTGTTCCACACTAGTTAGCGTCTAAGCATGCCTGGGTCCATCCATGTTGCTAAAATGGCATTATTTCATGATATCTCGTGACTGAGAGCTAATCCACTGTATATATGTACCACATGCTTTTTAATCATTTCAACTGTCATTGGACATTTTGATTCCTTTTGAGCTTTGGAGGTAGTAAATAGTGCTGCAGTGAATATTGAGAAGCAGTTATCTTTGCAAAATATTGTTTTCTATGCATATTGGCCCAGATTTGAATTGCCCGCTCATAGGGTCCCTCTCTTCATAGATTTGTGAGGAACCTCAATATTGCTCTCCATAGAGCAGCTACCAGTTCACATTGTCCCAACAGTGTAGGAGGGATCTTTCTTCCACGACATATACATAGCATTATTTCTCTATAGTCTTTTGGATAATGACCACTTTGAGGGGTGTGAGGGAATCTTCACTGGCGTTTTTATTTGCATTGCATAAAAAAGCTGCAGTTTGAGGCATGAAATCATGTTTTTGTTTTGTTCTAAACCTTGGGCTGACAGTATACCAGTTGAAAATGCCTACTTGACACGGGGCCTGTTTTAGAACTCTCTTTCAAATCCCTGTGCAGGATATTTCTTTGCGCAGGTATTTTCAGCCCCATAGGCCTTGTGAGTCCCAAGTACAGACAAGCTGACATTTGTAAGTTTCAGGAAGCATCCACGAGATGGCAGCACTACCTCCCGCCCCACTCGGGTTACTGCTTCAATCAGAGCCTCAGGGAAAGTCCAGTCCTCAGTGGAAGTTAGAGTGGAATTCAGTTCAGTGGCTCAGTCGCAGCCAACTCTTTGCGACCCTGTGGACTGCAGCACACCAGTTTTCCCTGTCCATCACCAACTTTCGCAGCTTGCTCAAAATCATGTCTATCGAGTCAGTGATGCCAACCAACCATCTCATCCTCTGTCGTCCCCTTCTCCTCCTGCCCTCAATCTTGCCCAGCATTAGGATCTTTTCCAATGAGTCAGTTCTTTGCATCGGGTGGCCAGAGTATTGCAGTTTCTGCTTCAGCATCAGTCCTCTCAATTCAGGACTGATTTCCTTTAGGATGGATTGGTTGGATCTCCTTGCAGTCCAAGGGACTCTCAAGAGTCTTCTCCAACACCACAGTTCAAAAGCATCAGTTTTTTGGCGCTCAACTTTCTTCACAGTCCAACTCTCACATCCATCCATGACCACGGGAAAAACCATAGCTTTCACTAGACTGACATTTATAGGCAAAGTAATGTCTCTTCTTTTTAATATGCTGCCCAGGTTGGTCATAAGTTTTCTTCCAAGGAGTAAGCGTCTTTTAATTTCATGGCTTCAGTCACCATCTGCAGTGATATTAGAGCCCAGAAAAATAAAGTCTCTCACTGTTTCCATTATTTCCCCATCTATTTGCCATAAAGTGATGGGGTGGATTTTTGAATGTTGAGCTTTAAGCCAACTTTTTCACTCTCTCTTTCACTTTTTTCAAGAAGCTCTTTAGTTTTTCGTCACTTTCTGCCATAAGGGTGGTGTCATCTGCATATCTGAGGTTATTGATATTTCTCCTGGCAATCTTGATTCCTGCTTGTGCTTCTTCCAGCCCAGCGTTTCTCATGATGTACTCTGCCTATAAGTTAAATAAGCAGGGTGACAATATACCATGTTGATGTAGTCCTTTTCCTATTTGGAACCAGTCTGTTGTTCCATGTCCAGTTCTGCTTTTTCTTGACCTGCATACAGATTTTGCAGGAGGCAGGTCAGGTGGTCTGGTATTCCCATCTCTTGAAGAATTTTCCACAGTTTATTGTGATCCACAGAGTCAAAGGCTTTGGCATAGTCAATGAAGCAGAAGTAGATGTTTTCTGGAACTCTCTTGCTTTTTCAGTGATCCAACAGATGTTGGCAATTTGATCTCTGAATCCGCTGCCTTTTCTAAATCCACCATGAACATCTGGAATTTCTCAGTTCACATTCTACTGAAGCCTGGCTAGGAGGATTTTGAGATGACCTTGGTAGCAAGTGAAATGAGTGCAGTTGTGCCATAGTTTGAACATTCTATGGCAGTGCTTTTCTTTGGGATAGAAATGAAAACTGACCTTTTCCAGTCCTGTGACCCCTGCTGAGTTTTCCAAGTTTGCTAGCATATTGAGCACAGCACTTTAACAGCATCATCTTTTAGAATTTGAAATAGCTCAGCTGGAATTCCATCACCTCTGCTAGCTTTGTTCAAATTGATGTTTCCTAAGGCCCACTTGACTTCGTAATCCAGGATGTCTGACTCTAGGTGAGTGATCGCACCAGTGTGGTTATCCAGGTAATTGAAATCTTTTTTGTATAGCTCCTCTGTGTATTCTTGCCAGCTCTTCTTAATCTTTTCTGCTTCTGTTAGGTCCATACTATTTCTGTTCTTTATAGAGCCCATCTTTGCGTGAAATGTTCCCTTGGTATCTCTAATTTTCTTGAAGAGATCTCTAGTCTTTCCCATTCTGTTGTTTACCTCCATTTCTTTGCACTGATCGCTGAGGAAGGCTTTCTTATCTCTCCTTGCTATTCTTTGGAACTCTGCATTCAGATGCGTTGCATTACAAAGCAGCAATGTGAGGCATAACATCATAGATTTTTTTCTTTAAACGTTGTGCTGACAGTATACTAGTTGAAGTGCCTGCTTGAGAGTGGGCCTGACTTAGAAATCTCTTTCAAATGTCTCACCCAGGACTTTTCTTGGGCAGGTATTGTTTCTGCCCCACAAAGTCAAAGTGTTAGTCACTCAGTTGTGTCTGACTTTTTGCGACCCCCACGGACTGTAGCCTGCCAGGCTACTCTCTTTGGGATTCCCCAGGCAAGAATACTGGAGCTGATTGCCATTCCCTTCTCCAGGGGATCTTCCCAACCCAGGGATTGAACCCTGGTCTCCCGCATTTCAGGTGGATTCTTACTGCCTGAGCCACCAAGGAAGCAAGGAAGCGCTGACAAGGTTCTCTTTTCAAGTTGCAGTTGTGAGAAGTGTCCACACGGCGGAAGCACTTCCTCCTGCCCCACTGTGCTGAGTGGGTCAACCAGAGACGTAGGGAAAGTTGCCTCCAGGGTGGAAGTTGCAGTGGAATAGGCCAGCACGAGGCCTGAGGCCCTGAGTCTCATTACTTTCTCTCTCTTAGCCTTAAGAGCTCAGACCAACACTGCCCGAGCTCAACTGTCAGGGTGAGAAAGTAAACTGGAGCCAGAAAGCCCACCCCCAGGACATGTGGAGACCAGGGCACGTTGTAAGGCTCTTTCAGCCCGGAAACTGCACCATTCTTAGGGTGCATGAGGCTTGGTGTCCTTGCCTGGGGAATCCCATGGACAAAGAAGCCTGGTGGGCTACAGTCCATGGGGTTGCAAAGAGTCGGACACAACTGAGCGATTAACACACACACACACAGGCTTGGTATTGGTGTAGGAAGGCCCAGCCCCTGGTGCCATCCAGAGTTACTCGGCAGTCAGGGTCTGAGGGGACTTCGTTTGCTGGCGCCTCTTCCCCATCTCCTTTGCCTTAGAACTGCCCAGCTTTGGAACTGGAGCGTGCACGGGGTCCAGATTTCAGACAAAAGTAGAGATCCCCGGTGCCTCAATGGAACAGTCACCTTTTCACTCTCTCTTTTTTTTTTTTGAATTTTTATTTTACTTATATAACTGTATAATTGATATAATTGTATAATTATACAATTGTATAATTGATTTAGAAGATTGTATATTTTGAGGTGTACAGCCAGGTGATTCAGTTGTAGATGTGCTTATAACTGTTCTTATTTGGCTCTTTTCACAAATGGATCCATGCACATTGCTAACTAGAGTTCCCTCTGCAGGGTGTAGGCTCTTGCTGATTATTGATTTCCAGTGTATTTGTGTATATATGTTAGGGCCAACCTCCTGTATTATCCTTGCCCTCATGTTTCCTCTTTGGGAACCACTGTTTGTTTGTTTGTTTCTTTTTTCTAAGTCTTTGTTTCCCATTTTGAAAATGCATTCATCCTATGAAATTCTCATAGGATTCAGCCTTTAAGTTATATCCTAAGCTGGTATCTTTCTCTTTCAACACTTAATGTCTGAACATGGTTAGGCCCATCCCTGTTGCTAAAATGGGATTGTTTCATAATATCTCATGGCTGAGAGGTATTCCATTGTATAGCAGTACCACATGATTTTTAACCGTTCACCTCTCAGTGAATATTTTGATTCATTTGAAATCTTGGGTGTTATAGACAGCAGTGTTGTGAATATGAAGGTGCAGTTACCTTCACAACATTTTGTTTTCTGTGTGGATTGACTCCATAGTGAAATTGCCCCTCACGATACCTGTCTTGATGACAGTGACCACTCTGACAAGTATGAGGAAATCCTCGTTGTCATTTTCATTTGCATTGCATTAAAAAGCAGCAATTTGAGGCATGGAATCACTTGTTTTTTCTTTTAAAGTGTGTGCTGACTATATACCAGTTGAAATTGCCTGCTGAATGTGGGCCTGCTTTAGAGATCTCTGTGATTGCCTAACTTAGTACATTTATTTGGTCAGGTCAGGGTTTTATGTTTTGTTTTGTTTTGTTTTGTTTTGTTTTGTTTTGTTTTTAAGTAATACAGACCCTCGAGCCTTGTGAATAGGAAGTGTTCTTCCTGACAAGCTGCCCTTTGTAAGTTGCAGTTGCAGGAAGCGCCACAAGGCGGCAGCACTTTCTCCCATCCCATTCTGGTTACTGCCTCACTCAGAACCTTAGGGAAAGTCGTGTCCCGGGTGGAAGTTAGAGTGGAATATGCCCCCTACAAAGGCCTGAGAGCCTCATTACTTCCTCCCTCTTGCCCTTAACACCAAACTCTGCCAAAACTTGATCCTCAGGGTGCTAGCATGTGGGGTAAACCACTGTGAAATGACAGGCTGGAGCTGGGGACCATACCCCCAGACCAGCGTACGTTGTTTTAAAGCTCTTTCAGTCCATGGGGTCGCGAAGAGTCGGACACTACTGAGCGGCTTCACTTTCACTTTTCACTCTCACGCATTGGAGAAGAAGGAAATGGCCACCCACTCCAGTGTTCTTGCCTGGAGAATCCCAGGGACGGGGGAGCCTGGTGGGCTGCCGTCTATGGGGTCGCGCAGAGTCGGACACACCTGAAGCGACTCAGCAGCAGCAGCAGAGAGTGCACCATCCTTTGGGTGCACTAGGTTAGGTGTGGGTGTAGGAAGGCCCGGCTGTATCCGCAGATCCTGGTGCCATCCAGAGAGTGGGCACTCAGGGCTTGAGGGGGTTTCATTAGATGGCAACTTCTCCTCATCTCCTTAGCCTTAGAAATATCCAGTTTCCAAATGAAGCCTGCATGAGATTCAGGCTTGGATAGTAGAGGTCCCCAGTGCCTCAGTGGAATACAGTGGCTTTTTCTACCCTTTTAAAACTTGAATTTCTATTTTATGTATGGTTATAATTGATTTAGAATGCTGAGTACTTGGAGTTTGTCAGCCACGTGGTGGTTCCCTTGTCGATGTAGTACGACTATCCTTATTTGAACCTGTGTACATCTGGATTGATGCACATGATTGATTAGAGTTTCTTGTCCCCAGCAAGAGGCCTTTGCTGATTATGTATTTCCAATATACTTGTGCATATATATTAATGCAAAAAAAGTAAATTATCCTTGCTTCCATGTTTCATCTTTGGGAACTATCTTCCCCACCCCACCCCCAAGTCTGTGAGTCTGTTTTTGTTTTGGAAATGCATTTGTTCCTATGAAATTGTAAACTCTGCCGGTAAGTGATATACTCAACTTGAATCACGATCTTTCACACAATAGTTAGTAACTGAGCATGTCTAGTTCCATCCATGTTGCTAAAATGGCCTTAGTTCATCCTGCCTCATGGCTGAGAGATATTCCATTGTATTTATGTACCACATGTTTTAAATCATTCATCTGTCAATGGACATTTTGATTCCTTTTCAGTCTCAGATGTTGTAAATAGCACTGCAGTGACTACAGAGGTGCAGTTATTCTTGCAAAATGTTGGTTTCTGTGGAGATTGGTCCAAAGTTGAATTGGCCCTTCTCTTCATAGGTTTGTGAGGACCCTCTGTACTGATCTTCGCAGCAGGAGTACCAACAGTGCTCCAGCAGTGTGGAAGGGAGCTGTTTCTTCCACGAGCTACCCAGCATTACTTCTCTATGGTCCTTTGGATGATGAGCACTTTGGCTGATGTGTGGGAAGTCTTACTCGCATTTTCATTTACATTGCATTACAAAGCAGCAATTTGAAGCATGAAATCATGTTGCTGTTTTTTCCCTTTTAAACCATAGGCTTGTAATACACCTGTTGAAAGTGCCTGTTTGACAGTGGGCCAGGTTTATAACTCCCTTTCAAATGCCTGGCTAAGGACATTTATTTGAGCATGTATTTTTTTATTAAGAGGGATGTATAGGTCTTATGAATAACAAGAGCCAGCAAGCTGCCCTTTGTTAGTTGCAGTTTCAGAAAGTGGCCACAAGGCGGCAGCACGTCTTCCCACCCCACTCTGGTTACTGCTTCACCCAGAGCCTTAGGGAAAGTTGTGTCCTGGGAAGTTAGAGTGGAATGTGCCAGTACAAAGACCAGAGAACTTGAATCTGTTACTCCTGATGGTGCCCTAGTATGTGAGTTGGTCAATTGTAAACGAGGGGGCTGGATCTGGGAACCCCAACACCAGGGGATGTGGAGACCAGGGGACTTGGCAGAGCTCTTCCAGCCCAGAGGGGACTCCATCCTTTGGGGGCACTAGGCTTAGTATAGTTATTTGAATGCCCAGCTGAGTTTGGAGTGTGTGGGGCCATCCACAGGGGCCCAGTCACTCCTGGTCCAAGGGCGGTTCATTTGTTGGCACATCCTCCTAAGCTCTTTAAGCCCCTGGATAATTCAGTTTTGAGACTGAAGCCTGCTCAGATTCCATGGATATGGCATCGTCCCAGATTCCAGGGTATGTTGGGGAATGTCCTAGGCGATTGCCTCAATTAGCTTACGATGATGATGATGATAATGTTGCAATATAGATTTTTACATTTTGTTTCTTTGAGGTATACAGTAACAGATTCAGCTGTGTACATAAATATTTGTTTATTGTTTCTCAGAATCTTTCCCTATATGTCATGACAGAATGTTGAGTAGAATTTCCTTTAGGATACATTAAGTCCTGGTTGATTATTTATAATTTTCTATATATTATACTGTCGGAGAAGGCAATGGCAATCTACTCTAGTACTCTTGCCTGGCAAATCCCATGGACGGAGGAGCCTGGTAGGCTGCAGTCCATGGGGTCGCCAGGAGTTGGACCCGACTGAGCATCTCTGGGGTCGCACAGAGTCGGACATGACTGAAGCGACTTAGCAGCAGCAGCAGCAGCATATATTATAATGTACATATTAATGTCTATCTTTTAATTTCTCCACCTTCTCCATGTGGATAGTGGTTTTGTCCAGAATGTCAGTTCAGCTTGTCAAGCTTATGCTGATGTAATAGAGAACACTGCTGCTCACTGGTTTACTGACTTTTCTCCTGTGCTATAAATTTCAGCGAAGTTTGTAGTGACTTTGGTTTTCACTGTTACTCAGTGGGGCCAGGCTGATGAAGCCTCTACATTTGCTTCCAGGAACACCTGGTTTGAGGCACAGAACATGGAAAGTCCTGCCCCAGCTTTCAGAGGTTTCATGGGAGGTGACTGACTGGCCAGCCCTGTGTCTACAACCAACTAGCTTTCATGAGAAATGCAGTCCTAACCCATATTTGCAAGGGGACAGAAATGCTTGGAAATATATAGAAATGAGCCTTAAAAAGTATTTTTCAGAACTTCTGTCCTCAAATTCAAGCTTCAGGAATTCCATAGCATTTATGCCCCAAGTAGTGAGAAAGAAAAATGGATAATACCTGTATCACACAAAGGGGAAGTGTGAAGATAAAAGAGGGTGAATCTTCATGTTCAAATTGAGAAGATATCCTAAGTCTATATAAGCAGAGATATTTGATGTATGATACCTATTATAACAGGAGGCAATGTAGAAAGTTGCCACCAAAGTATATTTGATGGGGATATTTAAATAAACAATAGGACAGCACTGTGCTGACTTTTTTAAATGGATGAAATTTGTGTGTGTGTGTATGTATGTGTGTATATATATATATATTTATGAAGATAATTAAAACACTGGCTGGAAAAAGAATTGCATAAGATATTTAAAAAATGAGATACTCCATAGGATTATGAACTTATTTTTGTAAATAGTGATCAACATGCATGATTGTACACACACTTCTCCTAAACAAGACCTCTGCTAGTACTGGATGGTATAAGGAACAGAAATCTGATCTTTTCACCTTAAACTGGTAACAAACCTTGTTGCTTTGGAAAAGTAGAGCCCGAATGGAAGTGGAGATGGAGGAGGAGAACTTTTGCTTAAATGTTACCTTTTTGTTGCTTTCATAACATGTATTATTTGTCTAATTATTTACAAATGAATTTACTTTGTTTAAATGCAGATCCCCTTAAAACATCAAAACATTTGTGTGTGTGTGTGTGTGTGTGTGTGTGTTAGTTGCCCAGTTATGTCCTACTCTTTGAGACCCCACAGACTGTAGCCCACCAGGCTTCTCTGTCTATGGAATTCTCCAGGCAAGAATCCTAGAGTGGGTTGCCATTCCCTTCTCCAGGGGATCTTCCCAACTCAGGGTTTGAACTCTGGTCTCCTGCATTGCAGGCAGATTCTTTATCACTGAGCCATCAGGGAAGCCCCAACATATATATTAATATATATATTCTATATAATATAATATATACTACATTTAATATATTAATACATATTATATAAATATATTAAATATATATGTATTATTAAAATATTACAATCCCAGGGAACAAATTGGAGATACACATTTGACTTCTCTCCAGGTTCTTACAGGGACCTCCACAAGAGGATAAAGATGAACTTAACATTCCATATCCATTTCCTACACAGGGTTTACTCTGTCTGAGGCCCTTACATAAAGCTAGAAAACTGGACAGTGCTATTTTTCTTCATTCCCATCCTTATAAATCAACTTCTCATCTTTTTTTCTTTTTAAAAATATATCCATGATGTGCAGTTTAGCTAGAGGTTGCCAGGTTAAATAAAATTCATTTTCTTTTCTTTCCCTAAAAAGTGTTAGAAGCACATGTGCAAATCAGTAAAAGAGTTCCTTTGGATTTTACTAAAGGGCAAGCAGGGCACCTAGTGGATTCCACTCAGATGCCGTGCGTAAGGCGAATTCAGGGGTCGGCAGAGACAAGCTTCCAATAAACACATGAATGTTTGTCCCAAGATGCACTGCTCAATTTTTTTTTTTTTGCAGTGCCCTCTTATCCAATTACTGAAGCATCTGTTTTCCTTTAAAAATAAAATAGCCATTGACATGTTATTTTGAACCGATGTTTAGAACCCAGTGGTATCTTTACCATTAAATGTGTGTGAACAATGCCAATCTAAATATTTATCAAGGAATTGCATCTATTACTTGAGAGATCTCTGCATTGACAGATACTGTCATGCAGAAGAGATGACTGTGCACCATAAGAATATTTTTGGCTAGAAAGAAAAAAAAAATCTACGACTAAAATTGACCTGAACAAATAGGTTATTTTCCTAAATTCCAAGAAGTTTACAAGCCAGTATTTGCTGGGTTGTTTCAGCAGCTCCGCCATGGCTGGCAAGTTTGTGATTATTTCCACTTGTTGTGAAGTCACAGGATGGCTGCAGCGCCTCTCACCATCACACTTTCCATCACGTTCAAAGATACGGGTGGGAGATGGTACGGGAGGAGCGCTTCTTCTTGTGTCTTCCTTACGAATAAGTGAAGGGATTTTTCCCGGAGTCCACTCAGTGTTCTTCCCTTTGTCTATCACTGGACAGGCTAGGCAGTATCCTCAGTGTTAGAAAAGGGATTTGCTTTGCCCACCCTCTACCCCTAACATCAGTGCCCCCCATTCCAAAACAGAAAAAAAAATGCTCAATGACTTTGGGAAAAAATAGTGAGGAGAGACCACATCAGTGTCCCTAAGAGTGCGTCCTTATAGTAACAAGCCCTCCCCTTGTCCAGGTTTTGTTTAGGCCTTTTACAAATGTTAGCTAATTTACTCCTCAAAATAGGTGTGTAAGCTGGGGACTGTTGTTATTCCCAGTGGAAACTGGGGTATTGTGGCTATGGATCCTGGGGAGTGGAGAAGAAAATAACTGCACAGTGAGTGGGTTTATTTGTTTGTTTGTTTTTTACAGCGAGTGTTTTGAACCAGGATTTATACACTGGTTGAGAGAGTTCCTAATCATTGTACTAAGCAGTTGCTCCAGGCAGCAGCAGATGATGACCAAAAATTAAGGCCCGTGGAGGCTTTTGACCAGTTGTGTAAAACAGGGAGGCAAGTCTTACCCAGAACTTCCAGACCACCCTCAAAACCGTGTCACTCAATTATAAGTGAAAACAAAATGAGAGGACATGTAGATACGAAAAATTAAAGAAAGTTACCTTTATTCAGGCTTCCCTGGTGGCTCACAGGTTAAAGCGTCTGCCTGCAATGCAGGAGACCTGGGTTCGATCCCTGGGTCGGGAAGATCCCCTGGAGAAGGAAATGGCAACCCACTCCAGTATTCTTGCCTGGAGAATCCCATGAAGGAGGAGCCTGGTGGGCTACAGTCCATAGGGTCGCAAAGAGTGGGACACGACTGAGCTACTTTACCTTCATTCATAGGGCTTCCCTTGTGGCTCAGATGGTAAAGGATCCACCTGCAATGCAGGAGACCCAGGTTCGATCCCTGGGTCAGGAAGATTCCCTGGAGGAGGGCATGGCAGCCCACTCCAGTGTTCTTGCCTGGAAAATCCCATGGACAGAGGAGCCTGGTGGACTTCAGTCCATAGGGTCACAAAGAGTCAGACACAACTGAGCAACTGAGTGCACACTCATGCACACAGCCTTATTTGTAAAAAGTAACAAAAATGAAACCCCAAATGATAAAAAAGGCAAGAAAAGGGGAGGAGCTAACTTAAAAGAAAACCAAGAAATCTGCAGATAATGACGCACCAGTATAATCTGGGGACACGGTGATTCTGGTCGCAGTCAATTTCTCCCTCCAAGAACCACAGACACAGTGGCGAGCTCGAGGTAGAGACTCGTCACAGTGAAGGATCAGGAGCCAAGAGGAAATGACTTCCATTCTTCCTCCGTTCGTATCTGACAAGGAAGGTTCTGTGATTCTGTCCTCATAGGAGCTGCAAGCAGAAATCAAACATTGCATCCCAATCATAGCTCCCTGCTGAGGGCTGTGACTGAAGTTACCTAACCCCAGGGGCCATTAGACTGTACACGACGTCTTAGCAGATATACCCCCTCATTTTGAAAACCACCTCTAACCTTCTGACCCATGTCACGAATAAGAGAAACTGAATTTAAAAAGGCACAACATTAAGCCAGACCTTCCCTAACTTAAGTCAAGAAAATGTTAACACATTCACTGGATCATGTAGACTCAAATTTGATTGTGTAATTTTATTCCCAGGCAAAAAAATCCTCCACTTTTAAGAACCCGTTAAAATAATTATTTTAATGTAGATCATTTGTTTTAGGTTAGGGGCTAATTGCTATTCCTTTCATTTATGGATATAGACCAAAAAAATGTATTTCTTTCTCATCATCTCAGCAGCCAACTATCTGAGTGCTTGAAAATAGGAACCTTTATGTGCATTAAGGATTACACCTCCAGTGTCCATAGGCAAAAGAAATTGTTTGGGCTTTTCAAAAAATTTGACTTCTTACCTATTTACAATGTGCCCTGCAATTGTTTCTTTTAAATTGCCATCACTGTGTTAATTGTTTTAATATTATGACAATTTTTCTTGCACTGTAGACTAATTTTTATTTCCTCTCAGGGTCATTCTAGTGTTTCAGAACTACAAAAAGAGGATGCTGTTTTACTGAGCTTGATTATATTGACCTGAGGTCAGTCAACTTTTTCTGTAAAGGGCCAGACAGTAAGTATTTTAGGCTTTGTGGACCATGTCCTCTGTCAACACTATTCAGCTCTGCAGTTGTATGAAAATAGTCCAAGACAACTTGTAAACGAGCATAGCTGTGTTTCAGTACACCTTTGCAGAAAGAGGAGGAACCTGACTTGGCCCAGGAGTAGTAATTTGCCGACCTCTGGTGGGAAACTCTACCTCTTTAATGCCTGAAAAATTGTAACATACGTCTATGTCTGTGCAATTTTAAAACAGTTTAAATAGAGTAATAAATGTATCCTAATATGTATGAGATGTCAACTGCTATCGTGTTTGCATACTTTTTGTAATTTTAAATTACTAATTTGCCTTATTTTTAGCAAATAGTGGATGATTGATGGCAAAGACGGAGACATTCATAATTGCATGTTTTAACTAGGAAATAATGCTGTGATGCATGCTGAAACAATCATGCAATCCCAAAACCTAATGACAGCAGTGAGTCAAAATCATAAATTTTAGGGCTGCCTTGACTTCCTAGTCACTCCTCAAGGTAACCAGCTTCCCTCCCTGACTTCCTCATGCAGCATCACAGAACAGACTGCAATTATCAGGAACATTTTGTATGTGAAAATACAGTGCTAGTAAAGGCTGAATAACTGGTCTACCATTCTGAACCCTACATAGTAGCAAAGCTGGGACTGGAGCCCCGATGTCCGGATGCTGTACAGCTGTTTCTACCCAAAGCTCTTCTTCTTTGTAGAAACAAATTCCTGTAGGTCCTAGAGGCTGAGTGATCCTGTAGGTTTTTAGCAGAATTTCCAAGAAAAGCATCCAGATTTGGGGAACTGAGAGAGGCTAGTCTTTAGATAATATCAGTGTTGAGCAGACATTTTAGACACAATGCTGAGTGGTACAGAGTTCTGAGCTGGTGGCCTGAGTTGTTTTTTGGTTTTATTTTTTCCTTCCTCTCTGTTTAATTTTTACTTACTTATATATTTGACTGTTCCAAGTCTTAGTTGTGGCATGAGGGATCTTGAGCGGTGGCATGCAAACACTTAGTTGCAACATGTGGGATCTAGTTCCCGTATCAAGGATCAAACCTCAGTCCCCTGTATTGGAAGGGTGGAGTCTCAGCCACTGGACCATCTGGGAAGTCCTTCTGGCCTGTGTCTCAGCAGCAGAATTCCATGTCTTTGGTAGTTAACAGCTGGAGGTTAATCTCCAAGTATGTGTTGGGCTGTTACCCAGGACTTCAGTGGATATCCAGTCCTTATGCATTAGCGTTATCTGCCTGATTAACGGGATGCTCTGTAAGTGACATGAGCCATTTTTTAGAATGATGTATGTGCCTGGAATTTCCTGCCCACATCATGACCAACATTACTCACCAATCATGGACACCTTAACACCAGCACTCTCTGAGTCTTGAAAAGAACACCCTCATGGACTCTACAGGCCAATCTAAATTTTTACAGCTGAAATCTTATCGCCTTTGCAGTCCTAGATGACTGTATTGTTGACTGCAGTTCAGATCTGAGGCAGGCGTCGGTTCCAGTGTCCCACAGTGGTATGTGAGGTTTTTTTGAGAAGCAGCAACTTTGGTCCCAGACTTAGTGAACTAGTAGCGTTTCAGGTTGAGAACTAGACCATCAGCGCATTTAAGAATGTAACTTCTAGTAGCACTAGATTTCGGGGTCTCAGGAAGTGGCAGAAGTTTAAAAAGGCATTGATGTCTTGAGCATCAAATTGTAGCAGAGGAAAGAGAAGAGAAAGGTAAGCGAAAGGGAACAAGTAGATGAGAAGGGGGAAAGGAGGTGCACCCAGCATCCACTGTGGTGAACGGAAGCTTCTGGAGAATGGTGGACCCAGGAGACTTTCTGCTTTTCCTACTGAGGCTTGTTGACCTCTTTTTGGAACAAAGGTCCTTCTTCAGTGTTGCACAGAGGTCATTTGTCTTATTCTCTGAATAATCCCAAGTGTTCAACAAGTTTTGTGTAATTTTGGGTCTTTCAGTTAACCTTGTTCATGTATCTATGTCTTTTGTGGCTTACTGCCAACCTCTTTATCTAATATGCAGTTAATGTGTTCATGTTTCATGAACATGTTATATATCTACATTTGAAATATGGTGATGTAAACCATGAAAATTCTTAATTTGTGCAACACCCTTCTATGTTCAAAAATTAGTTTGATTTCATAGCTAGTTAGCTAGTTGTGTAAATTATAAACAGCGTGTGCTTTTTTTCAACCAGTACTACCTTATTTAGCTGATAAATAAGAAAGCCATTTTATCAAGAAGAGTTTTGACTTATACAAGTTTGGAGTCACATACTCTGACATGAATTGGAGTGCCCTGAAAGTCAGAATATATGAGCTAGGGTTTCAGAATGTGAGTTACTAAAGATAGGTTAAATATCTCAAGAGGTCTGAAAAACTATTAGCTATATAAAAGCTTATGAACTCAAAAGGGACTGGAACAATGATGAACACAGGCTTTACAGCAAAGAGCAATCTTGTAGTATCTTCCCTAACTATCTGGGAAAATGAAAATATCACGTAAGGAAGGAAAGTCTGCTTTCTCACTAATTGAACCAATAACCAACATTTGTGTCTGTAATTCCAGGACTGTGCTCTCACTGAAACGTACTTGACAGTGGATAGAGGATAATTGTGGGCACTTACTGACAATAAAGACTCAATAATTATGGCAAAAATTAATCTGTATTTTCCATTGCAGAGAAATCTACCAGATAATTTTACTGGTTATTATCCTGATAAATGAACAAAAGAAATTACTATACTCTTGCCAAACTGTCCAGAATGTAAAAATAGGATGTGGGTGGAGAAAAGATGGATATGATGACTATCAGCCAATCCACTAAAATCAAGAATTTTAAAGTCAACTCCAATTTATGTCATGCTTATTCAGAATAAAGTTTAATTTCATCTCTCTCATTTCACTTTTACCTACCTATTTACCTCACAGTGTTTGTAAATTGCTCGGCTTTGAAATCCCCTTTTCTACCCTTATGATTTGGAATTTATTTGACCAATTATTTCTTTCTTCATTTGTTTCTTTCTTGAGGCAGATATCCTCCCTTAGCAAAATAATGTACAACAAATGACTATCAAGGCACCTTTTTTTTAATGAGTCTTTTTCTGCAGTTGGAGTCTTGCTATTTAGCTTTGATGTGGAGACTCATACCCAAACAGTGTGTCTTAAATCATATGGAGAAAATAGAAAAAATTAAAGAAAGCCCCAAATATCTATTACATAGGCCACTAGGTGTTAGCCCCCAAACACAATATTCATCAAATGTGAGTGACACTTTCTTTTCTAGAAAGGTATATAAAGTGGAATTATTGGTAAAATCCACAGATACGTGAAATTGGAACTGTGTCAGACGTGAAGTCAGACAGCTGGATATGTATAAGCTAACAGGGTGAATGTTAGGAAGTGAAATGTGAAAATGGCTCACAGTGGGTTCTGGCTCAGGCTTTTATTCAAAGAAACTCTCTGTATGTAATGTCTGAAATTTAGTACACTAAGGCTACCATCATATAACCTTTCCAGTTATTCTAAGGAAAGTTAAACTAATAGTTATTAGCCTTTTTAAAAATTTATTTTTAATTTCTTAAAAAACTTTTTGGCCATATGGAACCACATGAGGGGATCTCATTTCCCCAACTAGGGATCGAACCTGCTCTGCCTGGAGTAGAAGGGCAGTCTTAACAACCAGTGGACCACTAGGAAAGTCCCTTTGAAAAAAATTTATTTTAATAGTTTAGAGTTATTGGTCTTTAACAGCATGCTTTACATGCTGTTAGGGACTAAATGTATGTTGATGAAAACTAAATCAGTCGATCTTAGAAAGAAATGGAAATTTTTGTTTGAGCCAAATTTGAGCATCTCAGAAATCTCTGAGAACTGTTTTACCTGTTAGAAGTCAAGACACAGTTACGTAAGGGTTTTGAGACAGAGGGCTGTACATGAAATTACATGTCATTGACAGTCTACACAATCCAGATCATCGTGGCCCCACACAAGATCAAAGAGGAATGTTGCCTTTTAAGGACTTATCTTGGTGATGCTGGGAGAACATGCTTTTACGGTTGAGCAGGTATTTCTGCTGATGGAGGCAGTTTGGTTGATGCATAATACACGTAAGTCAGGGGATAGAGGAGGGAAAGGGGCAGAGACAATGTTTGATGTTTCAGTTTTTCTTATCTTGCCATAAGGTTTGAATTCTATTTCACATATGTATGTCCTCTGAGAATTCCTCATGTTGAAACCCCAACCCCCCGTGCAACTGTAATTTAAATGAAGTCCTAAGGCTGGGGCCTTCATCCTATAGAATCACTGTTTTCATTAAAAGAAGAGCTCTCTTGCTCTCTCTCTCTCCTGCCACGTGAGGACACAGGGAAGGCTGCTACCTACAAGCCAGAAAGAGTGTTCTTACCACAAATTGACTAAGCCAGCACCCTGTTTTTGGACTTTCCAGCCTCCTGAACTGTGAGAAATAACTTTCTGTTGTTTAAGTGACTCTGTCTTGTTGTATTTTGTTAGAGCCACCCAAGTCACCCCTGACATGTGGGAAGTATTATTAGCGTTGTGTCTATTAATGTTCAGAGGAAGAAGTCAACCAATTAATGTGGGTGAGGCCCCACGTTAATCGTGTTGAGCTGTGGCATTAAACAAAACTGATAGGTTGATGATATTTGGAAATTAGTTGTAGACCTTTTCTAAAATACATTTGCTTCTGACTCTGTAACATAGACTGGTGCTTCCCTGCAAATAGATATTTAAGGTCACAATGTTGAATTTTACTGAGTCCCATGCTTCTGGAAAATAGCCAGGACTGAGAAATCCTCCCAGCCTTTTGCGTTCCGGAAAATGGCACACACGCACCGCACACACACACACACACACACACAACCTTTCCCCCAATGACTTAGATTAGAATCAAGGCACCTCCCTCAGCTTACACACGACTAGGCTGGAGACAGATATTCCAAATTCCCATTCTTTGCCTCTTAAATGAAAATCTGAATTGTTATGTTCCCGCCGACCAAGATTTGAACAAGATTTGATCCTTGTTTGAACAAACCTTGGCTAGTCTTCTTTCCTTTTGCCAGGACTCTGAATTTTGACCCATCCTCAGCCAGAGCCAGCATACAGCCCCTCTGTAATGGCCCTTACAGGAATATGTTATTGTTTACTCACTCAGTAATGTCCAACTCTTTGAGACCCCATGGACTGCAGCATACCAGGCTTCCCTTCATTCACCATCTCCCAAAGCTTGCTCAATCTCATGTCCATGGAGTCGGTGATGCCATCCAACCATCTGGACCTCTGTTGTCCCCTTCTCCTCTTTCTGTCTTTCCCAGCATCAGGGGCTTTTCCAATGAGTTGGCTTTTTGCATCAAGTGGCCAAAATATTGGAACTTCAGCTTCATCATCAGTCCTTCCAATGAATATTCAGGACTGATTTCCTTTAGGATTGACTGATTTGATTTCCTTGCTGTCCAAGGGACTCTCAAGAGTCTTCTCCAACACCACAGTTCAAAAGCATCAATTCTTTGGTGCTCAGCCTTCTTTATGGTCCAACTCTCACATCCATACAAGACTACTGGGAAAAAAACATAGCTTTGACTCTACGGACCATTGTTAGCAAAGTGATGTCTCTGCTTTTTAATATGCTGTGTAGGTTTGTCATAGCTTTTCTTCCAAGAAGCAAGTGCCTTTTTTTCATGGCTGCAGTCACCATCTGCAGTGATTTTGGATTGCAGGAAAATTAAGTTGGTCACTGTTTCCATTGTTTCCCCATCTATTTGCCATGATGTCATGGGACCAGATGCCATGATCTTTGTTTTTTTGAATATTAGTTTTAGGCCAGGTTTTTCACTCTTCTCTTTCACATTCATCAAGAGGCTCTTTAGTTCCTCTTTCTGCCATAGGGGCGGTGTCATCCACATATCCGAGGTTGTTGATATTTCTCCTGGCAATCTTGATTCCAGCTTGTGCTTCACCCAGCTTGGCATTTCATGTGATGTACTCTGAATTTGTTAAATAAGGAGGGTGACAATCAGTTCAGTTCAACCACTCAGTCATGTCTGACTCTTGTGACCCCATGGACTGTAGCACCCCAGGCTTTCCTGTACATCACCAACTCCCAGAGCTTATTCAAACTCATGTCCATTGAGTCAGTGATGCCATCCAACCATCTCATTCTCTGTCATCCCCTTCTCCTCCCACCTTCCATCTTTCCCAGCATCAGGGTCTTTTCAAATGAGTCAGTTCTTCACATCAGATGGCCAAAGTATTGGATCTTCAGCTTCAGCATCAGTCCTTCCAATGAATATTCAGGGCTGATTTCCTTTAGGATGGCCCTGTTGAATCTCCTTGCAGTCCAAGGTACTCTCAAGAGTTTTCTTCAACATCACAATTTAAAAGCATCAATTCTTTGGCACTCAGCTTTCTTTATAGTCCAACTCTCACATCCATACATGACTATTGGAAAAACTATAGCTTTGACTAGATGGACAACATATAGCTTTAATGTACTCCTTTCCCAATTTTTAACCAATCCATTGTTACATGTAAGGTTCTAACTGTTGCTTCTTGTCCTGCATACAGGTTTCTCAGAAGACAGGTAAGGTGGTCTGGTATTCCCACCTATTTAGGCATTTTCCACATAAAGGCTTTAAGCATAGTCAATGAAGCAGATGTTTTTCTGGAATTCTCTTGCTTTTTCTATGATCCAACAGATGTTGGCAATTTGATCTCTGGTTCCTCTGCCTTTTCTAAATCCAACTTGAACATCTGGAAGTTCACAGTTCACATACTGTTGAAGCCTAGCTTGGAAGATTTTGAGCATGACCTTGCTAGCATGTAAATGGGTGCAATTGTGTGGTAGTATAGATTGAACATTCTCTGGCATTGCCATTCTGTAGGATGGAATGAAAACTGACCTTTTGCAGTCTTGGGACCACTGCAGAGTTTTCCAAATTTGCTGGGATATTGAGTGCAGCACTTTTACAGCATCATCTTTCAGGATTTGAAGTAGCTCAGCTTGAATTCCATCACCTCCACTAGCTATGTTCATAGTGATGCTTCCTAAGGCTCATTTGACTTCGTACTCCAGGATGTCTGGCTCTAGGTGAGTGATCATACATCGTGGTTTCCCGGGAATAGGTAGGAGTCTGCAATTAGGACAGATATTCTCCTCGTTCATCCCACTTTCCCACACCAGGTGCTGCCTGAAAACTGGCTTCACCTCTTGGTGTTGAGCCACAAGGCACAACGAAGCCAAAGATGGGAAAGGATTTATTACTTGCAGAAAATGAGGAGACCACTGGGGAAGCAGTGTCTCACCTACAACAAAATTGGGGAAGTTTTAAGATAAGGGGACATGCATATTCATGAAGTGGCTCAGCGGGTAGGCAAAGTCCAAGCTTTAGTTGATTGAAATCTTGAAGGTCAGAAAATGTCAACATCAGCATCGTCATCTCTTGGATCTGGTTTGTTTTCTTAAGATCCTTATTATTGAGACATGTGCGAGGGCTAGCCTTGTGGTCAGGCTTAGATCATAAAATGACTTGAGCCCAAATGGCTTCTCTAATGTTAAGAAGCCACGCCTGATTCTCATTCTCTGGGGACCCTCACCCCATGATCTTCCACCAGCACTTCCTAGCCTTGCTCACCCCTCCTCAGGAAAGCTGCCTTGCCTGACCTCGGAGACCCTGGTTGCTCTTCTGATCCCAGCACCTTTCCCCCACCCCCCACAGTAATCCCATTCACCACTTTTCGCTTTATGTCCAGATTTACTTTTCATTTGATGAAGAAAGCCTGAATTAAAGCAAATTTTGTCAGAAGGCTCTGGGAGTCTTAGATGAACTGGCTTCTCACACTATTCTCTATCCTTTCCCAGTGACAGCCGCGGTTTTGATTTCTGCTCCTATAACTGAACATTGATGGGTGAAATGATTCACGATCAAACTGGGGAGTTTTACCTTCCTTTTAGGAAGATTTCCTCTAGAGTATTTTCTACCTAATTCAATTCTAAGTATTTTAATAAAGTTCTTTGCTGTTCAACTTCTTCTGTAGGCCTGAAAACTGAACTGTTGTAACAAATCTGACTCAGGGGATTTTTATGAGATACATTAGCAAATGTAAACCACCTTCACTCTAAAAATCGATGGATATGGTTTGCATATTAAAATGATTGGGTTCTCTGTAGAGTGATATTTTTTACTTAGAAGTAAATTGGGTTTGAGTTTGTGATATTCTGGTGAGAACTCTGGTTTAGAATCATTATAGGTTTAGGTCCTGATTTCAGTTTGCTGTTTTGTAGCAGCAAACTAATGGATTTAGGATCTCAACTGTTTCACTTGAAAATCATAAAAAAAAACCCCGCATATCTCACTTGGTTGTTGGTGTCACTGAATGTGGGCAAAGTTCTTAGCAAAGTGACTGGGACTGGTTAAAGAAAGAAATACTATTAGAATCATAAGGTACTTAAAAAAAAACCTTTTGTCTATTTATGTTTTTATGTTTCTTTAGGATTTTCAGTCTTTTCTCTCTCAATGTATTTTTGAAATTGTTAGCCACACCCCATGACATGAGGGATTTTACTTCCCCAACCAGGGATCAAACCCACAACCCTCGTTAGAAGCATGGAAACTTCCAAGCGTAGAACTACTTGACCACCTGGAAAGTCCCGATAAGGTACTTTCTTCCAGTCTTCCTCTGCCGCTTTGCTCAATGGAAGAAGGTCTCTTCTTGTCTCTGGATGGAAAGTCTGGAAGTTCTATGACTCTCCTGGTCCACTTTAATATTTTCAAAGCCCTTTATTAGTTTAGGTTACAAAACACATCCTCAGTTTGGAAACCAGGCTGTCTAGATCCAGGAAACCTTGATTATACAGGAGGCCAGCATCTGGGATCTGGGTAAAGGATATATGCAATATCTGATTTGTGTTTCTTTTTCTTCATCTCTAAGCCTGGCAGGTGTTTGTTGGAAATTCTTCCTGTACTGGAAGATTTTGTTGGTTCTTTGGGCACCAGTGGCTTCCCAGGTAGCTCAAACAGGAAAGAATCTGCCTGCACTGTGGGGGACCTGGGTTTAATCCCTGGGTCAGGAAGATCCCCTGGAGAAGGTAATGGCAACTCACTCTAGTATTCTCACCTGGTGAATTCCATTGATAGAGAAGCCTGGTGGGCTACAGTCCATGGAGTCGCAAAAAGTCAGACCCAAGAACCCTGGCCTGCTGTCGGGGAACTTTCTCCTCCAGCTCTGTGAACTGTAACTGGATTTCCATTTCTGCCGGGCATTTCCTTCTGGAGCAGTTCCTTTAGAAACTGGAAGTCTGTGGCCGGCTTGTCTCTGACATTGTTTCTCCTCCAAGAGAGTCTTCTTGGACAAAATTTGACCAGTAACCCCTGACCTTCCACTCCGCGTTGGCTCTCTCAACCTTATGACCCCTACAAGAACCACAGAAAGACCTGCCTGACCTTGACCCTTACAGACACTTGTAATGCAAGTCATTCAAAGCAGTTTTCTCTTTTCCAGCCTCCATGCCCTAAATCGTTTGCTCTTCAGATATCAGATAGAAGTCAGACACTAGCCTCCTGTGTCCTTTAAGCCTCAGGTGACCCATTTCAAGGTCTGTGTGATTCTGTTGAAGTTATTTCCTCTAAAACCAAGGGAGAGACACTTTTAGGCTTTCCCTCAATGCTGGTGAGCCATTCAAAGACATAAAGCTGATTCTCGGCCACAAAGCTTGCAACTTCCACCAGGTAAGTTTTTTTTTTTTTTACTGCATTCTTAGATATCTGGCATCTGACAACCCACAGATCTGAGCCCATTTTAATGCCCTCCTCCATTAATTATTAAGTCTATTCAGCTCAGTAAAAATAAATACACATGTAATTATTAAAAACATGAGCTCAGCACCTGAAATGAGTCTGGTGATGTAAGAAATTTCCAAAAGGCTCAGGGGGGAGGGTGTGGGAATAAATTAAGTGAAAGGAAAATAAAAGGGTGAGTTTTAACACCCAGTTCAAATTCCAGGCCAGGATCAGCATCATGGGTGTTAGTGAAGCAGGCAGGACCAGCTTTAGTGAAAATTTCAGCTTCCTTCTAAACTCATATTGTCACTGATAGAATACAAACAGTAGCCACTAGTTGAATAGGTGTTCTTAGCAGACATTGTGCTACACGCTTTTATATTCTTTATCTCCTTTAATCCGCAACATCATTCATAATGTCAGAGAAATGTGATAATGTGTCCAGGACCACATGACTGACTAACTTAGAGGCAGAAAGTTCATATCAGCTCTGTCTGGATCCATAGCCTGAGCTCTTAAACACTGCACGGGTTGATGTTGTTTGAAACCCTTTCCCAGGTTTTGCAGGAAATTTGTCGAAGGTCTTTTGTATCAATTATGACCTCGGCAGGCTCAGTGTGAGGAGGAAACCATGTTCTAAGAGTTTATTCAGTAGTTTTCTTACGTTTGTCTGGAGAAGTACCATGCCATGTCATCCATTTAGAGAACAATATGAAGCTTTTCAGCTGGTCCACCAAGGACACAGTCAAAATCAATAATTTGGTAATAGATTCAAAAGGTACATTTTGTAAACATAAACAGCAGAAAATAACTTCTTATCTCTTCTTCAGGAAGAATCAGACAGCCTAACATTAGCTAGAGGGGTACTGCTAAGTTGCTTCAGTCGTGTCCGACTCTGTGCGACCCCATAGATGGCAGCCCACCAGGCTCCATCCCTGGGATGGAGAATCCCTGGGATTTCTCCAGCAAGAACACTGGAGTGGGTTGCCATTTCCTTCTCCAATGCATGAAAGTAAAAAGTGAAAATGAAGTCGCTCAGTCGTGTCTGACTCTTAGCGACCCCATGGACTGCAGCCTACCAGGCTCCTCTATCCATGGGATTTTCTAGGCAAAAGTACTGGAGTGGGTTGCCATTGCCTTCTCCATAGAGGGGTACAGATTATGTAATAAACATCTAAGTTTACAGAAAGAACAACTGGGAGAGAGGAGGAAGGAAGAGAGGAGGAGGGATGGAAAAAGAGAGAGGGAGAGAGAAGGGGAGAGAGAGAAGGCAACACATTTAGGAGCTGGAGAGAAAATAATTGAGATCATCATTCCTAAATTCTGCTTTTCACAAGGTCCCACATGATGTTCATGCGGGTCTGTGATAGCGTTTTAAGAACAAGTGTTTGTGAGACACTGGATCAAACACTGGGAGATGCTGAAGGACAGTGAAGCCTGGCGTGCTGCAGTCCAAGAGGCTGCAAAGAGTCAGACACGACTGAGCGGCTGACCAGCAGCAGCTATGCTGCAGTCGCTCAGCCTTTAGCACGTGGCTCAGCTCTCCAAGAAGGGAACACAGTCTCATTTCACACTCTTTTGATCATAGAAGCCTTCTTTTCCCTCCATTCACCCGCCCCTCAGAAGGAGCAGGTATCACCAAGCGTCAGGGCTCCAGGGATGCTCCTTTGAGAAATGGTGGTCTTTGTGACCACAGGAAGGAAGCCATTGCTCTAATCAAGCTTCGTTCATTGTGACTATTGGAAGGGAGATTGAGTCAGAATTGCAGAGGTCTTTTCTCCTAAGACACAAAGTCAACATGGTTTTCTGGTGAGAGGGAGTGTGCTCAAGTCAGATGTGTCACTGGTAGGGACGCTGCATAATGAGGCTGCACGTTCAAACCCGCCATCTGATGTGCGTGCCCTGAGACGGATGGCAAGGCTCAGGCTTCTCTTTGAAAGTTTTAAGTGACAAATGCTTATTTTTGGCACCAAAAGCCACGGTCTTTTTTAGATACTGATTTCTCAGCTGAAATAACTCACCATAATGATATGCGCAGACCGTACCCCACAGATCAGCTTCCTTCTGCCATCTGCAAACGGAGCATAAACAGGAGGAGGGCACCGGGGTTACCATATGCAGCTTCTTTCAGGAAGAACCAGCGAAGCGCAGATGTTAGCAAGGGGACTGTCAGGGGGCTTTCTAATTTATCCATTATTTTACGTCGCACAGTGCTAAAGCAGTGATACCAATCTCATTTTGCATTAGAGGATTAGGAGTGAGCTCTTCTGGTAGAAGGTAGTTCTTCATGCTGCTTTGGTGAACAGTGTAATGGAGGTCTTCCACAGAAACTGACTTTACTGGGTTCCAAGCCTTTATTCCTAGACCCTCTTTTCACATGGCTGAGCCCAACAAAATTGTCATCTGTCTCGGATTCATGCTGATAGCTCAGAGAGTGAACAACCTTTCGCTGTGACCCTGAAAGGCTACCTCTGAAGTCACTGGGCCATCCCCCATCTTCTTGGATAACCCTATTGTTTGAGCAAACCCTGAAATCATTAGCTTTCAAAGCTCTTGTTAATTCTATGTGGAAGTAGTTCCTGGGATTTCTGAGCATCAGTGCTTCAGCTCTGAATATGAGAGATTCCAACCAAAGGAATTAAGTAGTTCTGTTTAAATAAGTGACAATATAGTCTCAAGTAAGTGATGTTAACATTGATAATCTCAGATATTGGGTAAATGGGTGGCATACTATTCCCTGTTTTTCTCTGAATTTTAAATGACATTAAAAGTCCATTATTTTACATACGTATAGTATTTTTAAATTTAGCAATTGCCTTTGATTGCAGTATCACAGTGAAATCTTATGAGGGAGAAGCTGGTGAGGAAGATGGGGTGAGTATTTGAAGCCCAGCCATGTGACTGGCCCCAAAGCACTGGCAAAAATGGCAGAGCCTGGGTCCCCCTTGAAGCTGTGATGTTTCAAAAATCAGCTCACCCTCCATGGTGCACGGCATCTCCTGCAAAGTTTATGCTTCCAGGCATTTACTTTTGTTACTGAAAAAGGCAGTACTTTGGAGAAATAGGAGGACAGATAAGGGATTCCTGTGAATTCTTAGTATGTCTGTGGTCTGGTTACTTCTTCAGTGTGTAATGAACCTGTGAAAAATTCTTTCTTTAAAATATTATTAGTAAAAGCAGTGATAGTACTACCTAGTTTTATTGAATATGTGGCTATATGCCTGGTGCCACCGTGTATGCATTTAAAAATCATAACCGTCAAGACAGAGTGAGGTGGGGAGAGAGGGAGGGAGAGAAGGAGAAAATATTAGTTTCCTCAATTACAGTTGATTAAACTGATACAGACTCTGAGAGACTAAACAACTCCCATAAGGCCATTTAGTTACTTAACTGGTGAGTGGTGATGCCAGAAACAAAATCAAAGAATTTGTTCTCACTGATTCTTAAAGCCTAGAGTTCATAACCGCAAACCCAGGAAGGACAAATACCCTGTGTACGGGCTGCCAGTCCCTATTCCTGCATCCACTGCAGGCATTGTTAATCTGTTCCGGCACTTTTTTTGGGACCACCTCGTTGGTCTCACCTTTCCCACACAGCTATTAGCATATGATTGGAGTTGGTGTGCAGTGTGCGTTGCCACTCTTCCACCAACTATACTGACTTCAACATTCATACTCTAAGCCGCTGAGATACACTTTGAGGAAGAAAAATAGCTAATGTATTTCATCATCAATTATTATTACTGTGTCACTATTAATATCACATAGGGATGCATATATATGTATTTTAGCTGGTGACAGGTCAGAAAAGAAGTGAAGGATTGTTCACTAAATGCATATTGCCACAGTGATGATCACAGAATTTGTTTTGTATGTTATATGCATTTTTAATTATTTGGGCAAGTGACTCATTGTTACAGTTCCAAAGTATAAACAACACTTTACATACCATGTGTCCAACCATCTGCAGGGTTCCAGTATAATGTGTGTTCCAGTGAACTTAACTATACAGTTGGGAGTTGTGCAAGCAATTAGTTGCTGTCTCTTTGTCCTTTGAGTTCACCAAGACTGGCAGAGAAAGGAAGAATTTTATGAGGAAAAAGGATAAACACAGATACGTACTTCTCATGGGTGGGGTCCTGAATGCTATGGTCATTTGCCCATAGACCCAAAGAAAGTGTAAGCGTCCTGATATCTTTAGAAGGAGGTTCAGGTCTTCTGTGTTTCATTAGTTTCCTCAAAATCCTTAAACTATAAAAGATGGAGAACTATCCACTCAAGTGAAGCTCAGCAGTGGACTGCAATTAGAGGCGAGTGTGCAGAATTCTCTGCCACTTGTTTCACTTATAATGAGTCCCAGACGTTTTTGTGAGAAAGGCTGCACACAATTATCATTTTTGACATGATGACTTCAGTGGGAGGATGGAGGAAGTCGTGATGGCCATTAGGGAAGCTTTGTGTCCAGCAGGGTGGAAAGATGTGAGACCTCTGGTGAGATGAAAAGCTCAATAGTTCCACTCAAAAGCTGTTTTCCTATAACTCGTGGTACAGATAGTAGTTAAGACCTTGAGATATTTTCCATAACATAAATCATCAGTTCAGTTCAGTCACTCAGTCATGTCCGACTCTTTGTGATCCCATGGACTGCAGCACACCAGGCCTCCCTGTCCATCACCAACTGCCTGTCCATCACCGCTCCAGCGGTGCACAGCCGCCAACATAAATCATAAGGGATTTATATTTATTGTAAGCAGTTAGGGTTATTTCTATGCTGACAGTCCTAGCCATTATCTTACTTGCTTCCACACATGATAATCATTATATCTTACAAATACTTACATTTGGTTTTACATGTCGAGCAACCATTTGTCAAGAACCTATTTTGTTCCTTGTTAGTTTAGTTTAAATTTTCTTATTCATTCCTTCCACAAACCTAAAAGTTAGGTATCATTCCAGATGAGAAAACTGAATTTCAAGGGACACATAGATCATACAACTGTAAAGCAGGAGAGCCAGGTTTGGAAATCTGCAAGACCAGATGCCTGCTTGCTTACAGTATTGGAGGCTACCATTTGCCTTCACCACTATAGGTAAGCGATGTGATCTTGGGCAAGTACCTTTCTCTGAATCTATTATATAAAATAATGATTTTTAAACTAGATACTTTTTTTTTTTTTTTTACGAAGAGATTCTAATCCTGAACAGTGACAAATGTAAGGGCACAAACCAACCACATTAATGAGATTACACACATACGTTATATCCACAGTTGCATATATACATATGTTAAGTACATATGTATATAGATATATGGATTAAATATAGATAGGAAACTATGCTGTATCTATATAATTTGACCATATGCTGTAACTAGCATGGTGACTTTGTGGAACTTTTTTTCTTAGATTTCAGTTTCTTCTTGAATTAAATGTGAGGTGACCAGATCAGAAGTTCCTAAGAATGGTGAATAAACTGGGTTTCAGCAAATTCTCCAAACCCCTGTTTAAATGCAAAATTGTGTATATGAGCTGCTTTGAGAATTTGATTAAAGCTATTGCAGATTTCCCCCAAAAATAAACCTATGCAAACAGATGCTAGGCTTTTATATAGGTCAGAATCTTAACTCCTGGAATATGAAATCCAAAGGTTTGACATTCTATCACTATAAAGTGCTATCTTCAAAATGGGTTTATTTGAAAATGACCATTTAAAAAATTACAGTTATATTTCTATCTTTTTACTTTATAGTTTAATATAAATTATAGGAAATACGGTATTCTTAATTAATATGTCTAGAGGGTATTTTGGGACCTTTTATACATTTTGACACATACTGTCAAATTGCTTTTAAAATGTTTTACCAGTTAGTGTTAGCAGGAGTTATGAACAGTTCACCATCCCCCTTGCCAATTGTAAATATGATGATCATTTTTCATCTTTATCAATTCTATGGAGATTAATTGTGCTGTTTCACTGCATTTTAATTTTACTATTATTGCACACTGTTCGCCGGTCAAAGATTTGAATTTACCAAAGCTACACCCTCAGTTGTAAATACTTCTAACATCATGGCAAAAGCTGAGAATGAAGAATATTACCCCTCTGAAAAGTTACAGTTTCAGGAAAAAGTAGGAATGTAGATGCTTTCTCTCTGGAAGTAACTCTCTCTTGTGTAACTCTAACAAAGTTCTATGTTGGTACAATCTGCATGTACATTAGATGTCCCCATTAACTAAAAATCTTCCTAAAGATCTGTGAAACAAGAGGCTTGGAGGATCCTGAGAAGTAGGAGAGTTTAGAAATGGTCCATAGTAATCGGCTGTACACATACTCTTCTGTGGTTGCTGGGAAGATAAAGAAATGGCATATAGCTTGGGTTAGAAGTGGATTAAGGATTTTGAAGGATTTATGAAAGGCTCGTTTTGTGTATTCCAGTGCAAAGAGACTTTCTGTTTAGACTTGGAGAGAGCAAAGAACTGTGAGATTGCTCTGCAAAAGAACCAGAATAGATGCTGAAGCAATTTTCCAACCATTTTAGAACTTCTCGGAGGCCATGAAGATTAGCAGTTTCATTTGCTTAATTAAAAAAAAAAATATATATATATATATATAAAATAGAAAGTAGAGCTATTTTTCCTAGATTGGCATTTCTTGGTATAAAAAAAGAAAACAACTGTCAGATATTATAAAACATTGAAATTTTATATTACTGTGTTGTGGATTTGAGACCATAAATCATCAAGGGGGTATGCTATTCTTATCATTCTGAAAGTCAGTTTGGTACTATGAAAAGCATATTCAGAGAAATGACTGATATGATTTTATTTCTGAATTTTTCCCAATTTTAATCGGTTGTTTTCCAAATTTCGGCAGTGTTGTAGATCAGTTATTCTTCAGGTGGCATCACCTGACCAGCAGGTGAAGCGGCAGCATCTGAGAACTTTTAAAAATGCAAATTCTTAGGTCCAGCCCCAGATCTGCAGAACACAAAACTCCAATGATGGAACCCAGGACTCATGCACTGACAAAGCCCTTCAGTAGTGCCCCAGGTTGACACTAATAATATGAGAGGTGGTGAATTCCATTAAGGTATTTAACTGTTGTGTACTGAAGGTAAAGTTTACCCTGAGTTTGAAATTGTTTTATTTGTATTAGATGTCAACGCAGGTTTCACCTTGTCATCCTTCTTAACAAAATAATTTGTTTCAAACAACACCTTACCTTTTACTGCAGAATTATCAACATGATCATAAGTACCTCTTTTCAGTTAACACTTTTTAAAAAGTGTTTAATAATGTTATAGTGTGATTTGTACTTTGCATATTGGCTATTTACACACTGGAAGTCATGTTTATCTTCACAACAGGCTGATGATAGAGGTATTATTAATTTAGCGATGCAGACGTTCACTATAAAATATTTTATCCTTATACTGGGGGTATTTCTAATTACAGAGGAAAGGAAGAACTATCAATTTGTCTAGTGATGGTTTAGTTGCTAAGTTGTGTCCTACTCTTGTGACCCCATGGACTGCAGCCCGCCAGGCTCCTCTGTCCTTGGGATTTCCCAGGCAAGAATCCTGGAGTAGGCTGTCATTTCTTTCTCCGGGGGATCTTCCAGACCCAGAGATAGAACCCCCATCTCCTGTACTGCAGGCAGATTCTTTACCAACTGAGCCACCAGGGAAGCCCAGCAAACAAAATATCAATTTGTTTAGAAATTGATAATAATGCAAACAATTCAGAAGTCACTTATCTTTCTACCAAAAAGGAAAAAATGAAAATAAGCTATTTTCCCCATGTCTTAGGTATTTATTGTAATTTTATCATAAATTAAGATTTGAAAAATACCAATCCCTTAGAAAAGACCTATGCAATTGACAAAGCTTGAATTAATGAAGTTCAGTAATGACTATGATTTAGAAGAGTAAAGAAGTAAAAGAAATGAAAGAGTAAAATCTAAGTAATACATATACATGTTTCAATCTCAAAAACTGCCTTCAAGGAAAAAAAGATACCTTGCGTGTATATAGCATGGGCTTTGTACATTGTTTATATCCTTGTAAAACACTCCCATCTAGTGGTTGACTCTTTTAATTACATCTTTTATTAAAATAGCACAATTATATGCTTCCACTGTTTAAATCAAAGAAGTATGTGTTGGTATTTTATAAATTAAATTTAAGATAATAATTTCAAAATAGAATGTAAAAATTATAAATATTTGCTGCATGAAATTATAAATATCTTCACCATGAAAATCATTCTAATATAGATTGTAGTGCAGTTCTTTGTATGTAACTTGCTGAAATTTACCGCCGCCCCGCCGCCCCGCCCCCGCCGCCAAAATCTGTCTTGTCTCTTATAACTGGAATTACTGAGTTAATGCTGTGTGCAGTTCTGTATTTTTATTGAGGTAACTGTATATTTTTTAAATTGAGATGCAATTGACATGACATTATTTTCATATATAAAACCTCTGACTTAGCTTTATATGTATATTGAAATTATCACCAAAATAAGCTGAACATATTCTAAATGTAGGCATGTTTACAAAATGTAAACAGGTTTATTTTGAAGTATAGCTGACATATAATGCCTTTGAACTGTGGTGCTGGAGAAGACTCTTGAGAGTCCCTTGGACTGCAAGGAGATTCAACCAGTCTAGCCTAAAGGAGATCATTCCTGGGTGTTCATTGGAAGGACTGATGCTGAAGCTGAAACTCCAATATTTTGGCCACCTGATGCAAAGGACTGACTCATTTGCAAAGACCCTGATGCTGGGAAAGATTGAGGGCAGGAGAAGGGGACGACGGAGGATGAGAGGGCTGGATGTCATCACCGACTCAATGGACATGAGTTTGAGTGAACTCCGGGAGTTGGTGATGGACAGGGAGGCCTGGCGTGCTGCCATTCATGGGGTCACAAAGAGTCAGACACGACTGAGTGACTGAACTGAACTGACATATAATACTAGGTAAGTTACAGGTGTACAACATTGATATCCACAGTTTTTAAATGTTAAATGCCATCTATGGCTATTATAAACTATCGGCCGCCTTCCCTGTATTGTATAATATATATCCTCAATGCGTCTTTATTTTGTTCATCATAGTTTGTAACTGAGTATCCTATTCCTAGGTTGCTTCTCTCCAAGGTAACCCCTAGTACATTTTTTAATATCTGAATTTTTTTCTTTTCTGGTACATTTACTCATTTGGTCTATAGATTCTACATGTAAGCGATACCATACAATGTTTGCCTTTCTCTGACTTATTTCACTTAGCACAATGCCCTCCAAGTCCATCCATGTTGCTGCAAATGACAAAAAAAATGTGTGTGTGTGGTTTTTTTTTTGCAATGTAATTACTCTCTAATCTGTGTGTCACACTCAGGATATGGACTTGACTATATCACTTCCACCCTTCCTACCTGTCTCCTTGAGGTGTGTACTTTGTCTTCAGTTGTAGAAGAGATTTTTTTCCTTGTAGGTTCCAGTCTTTCACTGTTGACATTTCTGCAAATGTCTGTGATTTTGATGTGACCTCGTGAGAAGGTGAGCCCAGGGTCTTTCTACTCCTCCGTCTTGTCCAATCTCTCCCAGATCAGTAAGTTTTAATGAGCAGACTAATTGGTTTTTTGCTTACTTTTATTTGTTATTTCCCATGTGGTGCTTAAGCTCATTCACTTAACAACTATTTTTTGAGAACTGTTTCATGCTGGGGCCAATTCTGGGTGTCAGAGCAGGGAACAAGATAGGCAAAGTTGCTTTTCTCATGGAACTCACATTGTAGTAGGTGCAGAGAAGACAAAAATTAAGGATATAAATCAGTAATGACTGCTTTGAAGAAATAAGGAGTAATGTAACAGCCCTGACTACTTCAGAGTTAATAATCAGAAACATCTCCAAATAAGTGACCTTTAAATAGACTATAAGCCAGTTTATAGAAGATTCGGGGGGACATTTCAGACAGAAAAACACTAGGCAGGTAGGTAAAGTACCTCACATATGGTCATGTGGTTAGGAGTTTTTAGAATCTTGGCTGAATTCACTGAGAAACCATTACTATAATCTGATGTATACTTTGTAAGTCTTCTTGGGATTGTTTAACAGATTTCAGAGGACCACAAAAATGAAGCAAGAAGACCAGCCCTAGGAAATCGATGTCTTGGTTTAGAGTGGTAGTGATAGTGGTGAACTCTGAGTTAAAGAGTATTTTAGAGTTACAATTGATAGATGATGTGAAACAGTGAGAAACAGTGGGGCCAGGAATGCCTTTCAGGCTTTTGGTTTGAGTGACATAGTGATAATAGGGTCATTTATTAAGACAGAGAACCCAGAGAAAGAACAGTTTAGAGGTGCTAGTGGAGATTGTTTCATGTATCTGGACTAGCATTTTCTCAAATGCATTAGTTATTTGGAATATCTCCTGTGACTATTTAACAAATATATTAAAAATGTCCCTCGGATGCCAGAGATTATGCTAGACAGTTGATGCTTCATAAAAAAGAAGATGCCCTTATAGAATTTCTGGACTAATCAAAGTAATAGACATGGTAATTACTATAAAACTGCAACAGTGACTGGTGCAAATATTGAGAGGTAAGTAATAATCCGATACACTAAAAAAGTGTGATTTGACCGAGTTATCGAAGTTTGGGGAGGTTTCTCTAAAGAAATGACATTAAACTTTGAAACAGATCAGTGGTTTTGTGAAGAAGTAAGTTTAAAAGGCTCACAACAGGAAGAAATTGACCAAATACTCAGAGCTGATAAAAGCTGAGTCTTAGCCTCAATTCCTTAAAAGAGCCTGCAGCAGTCAGTATATGGACTACTAATTTATGAGGGAGTGCAGTCCCCATAAACTAGTATTAGGCACAAGGGAAAGGGAGAATGAGGCAGGAAAAAAAAAACAACCAATTAATAGATTCTATTCAATTGGCCCCTGTTAAATGCAAATGATTGATCTAATCCATGGGACGATCCTGTATAAGGGATGTGGGAAGGGACATGAGACAAGAAAGAAGGTTGGAATTTACCTACCAGTTTCCCTGTATCACTGTAAATCCCTTACTCTGTGTACTCTTAACTCCTCCATGAGCAGGAATAGGGACCAGGCAGGGTTCCATGGCATCTCAAGCCATAGTGGCAAGGGAAGAGCTTTCTGGAAGTTTCATCATGAGCACTCCCCTTCATTTCCACCTGGATTTCGTCTGTCATTCATGGGGAGCCACTCACTCCAACTGCGGCTGGTACAAGACTGACAGCACCTCAAGAATCGGAAGCATTTGATACAACCACTGTAATAGGAAGGAAGGGAGGGAACGATGGTAAACAATGGGATTCAGGACCTGAGGAGGAATCTGACCGTGCTGGATAATGAGGAGCAATTAAAGACTTTCTGCTCTCTCTTGAGAACAATGGAAAGTCATTTGGGGGAGCAGAGTAGGGATGAAGTTGGTTTAGCTGAAGTGCTCCTGGGCCAATCCAGGACATACGCAAGCAATCACATCAACAGAATTTAGTGACAGGTTGAGCGTGGGGAACAGAGAAGACTGAATATGAAGGATGATGGTTAATGGCTTGAGTACTTACTGTTGCTTAAAAGCACTGAGCTGTCCAGTTGTGGTAGGGGGTGGGAGTTAAACAGCTTTAGCAGGGGAAAATTATGCATCCACTTTCGAAACATTTTTCCTCCTGTCATCAGAGGGCAGACATCAAGTAAGAAGTCATCTATGGAAAACTTCAGGTGTAAGGATTTTGGAATAGAAAATACTTCAAAGTTGGCAGTCAGGATGTGACAATCAAAGTCTTGGGGGTGTGAGATACTTCAGGGAAATGGTAGAGTGAGAAAGAGACTTAGGATTGAGTCTGCCAGGAACTTCAGGATCCAGTAAGCTTGTATACCATATTTTCTTCCTGGAGAATTGCATTGTAGCAGATTTCTCAACTTTTCAATGACTGCTTTTTAGGTTGTATACACCGAACTGTTTTATAGACACAGTTTTGTCTGTTTTCCCCTAGTATACGCTCTGACCATACTATATTAAAACCAAGAAGTTTCTAACCATGAATAAGTCAGCTTTAAACTCAAGCCCACCTTTGTAAAGCATTTCTAAGAGGAGTGAGGGAATAAAAAAAGTATATACTGTATGGAAACTGCTTAGTGCACGGAAATTGCTTTTTAGAAATCACAATTTTCAGTTGATTTTCTGCTGAGCCAGATCAGGTGTTCCAATTACCCACTAGCCTTGGTGGAAAGTACAGCCTATTGGATGTTTTCTTGCAAAGGGACACTTCCACATTGTTCTAAAACCAATCAGATGAATATACGTTCACTTTAATTTTACATTTATCATAACTATAGAGTTTATTGGCATATTACAGTTTGTAGATGTGGATGATATTAAATGGTCTATTTGTAAAAATTATCATTCAGCTCAAAATACCTTACTTATACCTTTATGCTCTACTAATTTATACTTCATTTACAGATATCCCAGGATCAGAGGCAACTGAAGGTAAGGTTGATATGTAAATTCTGACTCTCCTTATGTGGATAGAAAAAAAAGGAAACATTCTTAGAGTACGTGAAGTTGAACGTTTATTGGGAAACTTGAATTTCTTGTATACTGAAAATATTTTTAAACCATACATATTCATAGGCATAATACAAACACCACCTACAATACAAACACATTTTAATAAGGTTCTCTATGAATATTAATTCTAGCCAAAAGAAAATCAGGTAAACCAGTTCTGCGTATCTTTCATCTGCCTTGATGGTGTAATCCAACAATTTAAGATATAAACAAAGTAAGCTTTGGCACAACCCTACTTATTTCACTATGGGTACTAGGATACATACTACCACAGATTACAAACCCAATCCCTTCATAATCAATTTAAAATTGTTACAAGAAGCAAACCTTAATGACATGTAAACATTTTTAGGGTTTCAATTGGCAATTATGTCTTAAATGCTTAGAAAAACACACCACCATTTCTCATTAGTGTTCTCTCTTTAGCTCATCTCTTCCATGAATATAAAGTAGGAAAAATATTATTTGAGACTTCCAGCATAATTCCATTGTGCTTTACACTTTTATAAATATGGATACATCTAAAATATCAGATGCCTTTTTACCAACAGAATAAATCCACCAAATTCACATTTTCTTATAAACACATGCAAAATTAGTGAAAAACACTTTTGTATAGCAAAGACCCTGCTTAATTTCCTTCTGATTAATAATTTTGGATGGCATGTGCAAACCATACTGCTCATTGAACAGTAGATTCATTTCCTGTAGATTTGGTTTTCTATAAAAATATATTTATGTGTTCACAGGAAAAAAGTTGGTATGTGTGGAGTGACTTTTTGACGTATCATTAGATTATAGGTTTGTTTATGAAGTTAGAAGGCATCTTAGCTTTTATCATTTTCAAATTTTTCTTCATACAAAAGAACACCCTGTGACAGAGATAAGGTAACTGAGATCATCATTAGCACTTTGAAGTTGAGACAGTTTGAAGCAAAGGGGTCAAGCCACTTGCCTAAGGTTTACGTACAACATCAGTGCTGGAACCAGGAAGAGAACTTGCGTTTTCCTAACCCTTGAACAGCTCCCTAGGAACTGATCCCCACCATCAATCCTGGAGATTATATACAATCTATTACATTGAAATAATATTGGCTGTAGGCTAGAGAAAGTTAGTCATAGACCTATTCCTTCTGTGCAGATTCCCAGTAGAAACCAAATGCTATTGAAACAGGGTAATGAAGAGTCATAGCTAAAGGCAATCTTATAGCAATCTGATTTTTCAAATCCATATGTTTGGGACATTCAGAAAATATGAGCAGGTACATGCTTATTGCTCACAAGTTAAAGAACTCTGTGATCCAGGAAAATAAAACATTATTTGTGTTAATTTCTAATTGAAAGGTGATTAAATTTATATTAATCCTAATGCATTTTTAAGACTATGTCCAACCTGCAGAAACCTTTTCAGCTGATGACAAAGATGAGGAACCGGGATACTAGAGGAACTAAACTCATAAGTCCTAACCTTGGCCTCATTGATAGCTGAGTACCAGAAATTCCCCCCAGGTAAGTCAGAACATGATGACTCTTCCTTGAGAAAAGCTCTGCCTTAAAATTAGATGGGGATCAAGCTCAAGTGCTGGAGGGGTGTGTGGCTCCTCATTCCCAGCTTGAGGACCACAGTGCCTTCCCACTTTGGTAATCCTTCCATCAGAAGTGTGGTCAAGTCCTGAGCCCACCAAGTTTTGTTGTAAGTAAGACATTCTTTTCTGCTGCCTATCCATTTCGGAGGACACACAGGTTTAAAAGGATAATTAGCTATTCAGTGTGGATTAGTAATTGACTATTATACACAATTCCTCATTTTGGTCCATAAGAGAGAGAGTGGGCTATATGAATAGAAGTCCAGGCTTGAACAATATATACCCATGGGTAGAGTTCAAAAATGAAAGGAAAAACTGTGAGTTGGTTTCACATAAACATAATTCAGAAATATACTTAAGGATTTAATGGTAAGGTTAAGAAATATTTCCATAAAATGGGCTCAACACTGAATTTTACTGACACACATGCACAGCCCTTCATAGTATTTCTAAACCGCTCTCATGTACAATTTTAGAAGGACTAGTAGCTCACATGCCAGGAAATAAATTCTCTGAATTTGTACTAGCTTTGATAGAAGGAGAACACAGAAAAATATCCCACCCTGAAGATTCTTAAAATGTGATATAGGCAAACGTATGTATAGGAATTTTAATTTATGCTGTAAACGGTTTTTCTTTTTGGCGGGCTGGGGTACACTCAAAAACAACAATCTACTTTGAAAAATATGAAAACATTCCCCTCAATATTTATATGATATTTTATTTTGAGATTGTTGGAAAAGCATATAAGAACAAAATCCAAATGCTTTGTACAAAGTCTTCAGTTTGGGAACCTCATGTTATTGGTCACAGCTGTGGATTGATGAAAAATGGTATATTACTATATACTCTAGCTGTACAGACATGCCTGTTAATGTTCTTTCTCACTTCAAAATAAAACAATCTCTATTTTAAATTGTGTAAATATTAACATAATATGTACAATGCATTCATGAAATATATGGAACATACCATTATACAAACATAGAAAAAAGGTAAAAGCAGTCAATTTAGAAATGGAGATATCAAATAGATACAGTTATCAGACCCCAGCACAGACACCTCTCTTGCCTGTTCTTTCGTAAGATAATCTGACCACTGCTTCTTTTGCAGCTGAATTGAGTCCAGAAAAAAAAAAAACAAAACCATAAACAAAAATGTTTTTAGGTGTCCTAACTGATAGAAACTAAGTTCATGTTGAAATTGAAAGAATTCTATTTAAACAAGACCGTCTCTGGGCAAAGAGTTAGGAGCTCAATAAATACTAGTTGATTGTTCACCTAAGACTTCTGCTAGTAACATTTTAAATAATAAACTCAGACTATATATATTCAATGAAGTGTTATTTAATAAGACATTCATATTCCTCTTTACAGCTTAAATAACCAGGTGGCTTACCATCTTTTAACCATTCATGAAGTGAAGTCACTGAGCCAGTTCTCTGAGAGTGAGGACACATGTGCATACGCAGAAAACCCACAAGGCAGCAACGTCTATGCAAACACAGTGAAGAGTGGGACCAGGCAGGTATGCATTTCACCGGATAGAGACTTTGGATTCAGTTGCGGTGAACCTAAATACAGGATTTGTTTTTGTGGTTTGCATTTTGAGCACCTGAAAGAAAAAAAAAAACTCCAGGCCTATAGTGCTAAGTAGTTTCACTTTTTCAAGGCAGTGCTTTTTTTCTTAACAGAGTTGCAGGATGTTTGAATTCTGGGTGAAAGCTTCTGCCAGAATGTTTCTATTCTATATGAAAGTTCTTGCTCCCTTGAACAGTTAAATCTGGAAGGTTGGTGTGAACCACTGGTTTGTTGCTACGTGCTCTGTTTATGCCCGGAGTGGAAACGTTGCTGTGGAACTTCCATTGCTTTCCACAGATCCTTTCTCCTTAGACCCAGCATAGGCACCAATAAAAGAGCCATCCTCGTTGAAGAGACCGTGGTCACCTTCTCCGTACTCCACTAAGCTGTCGGCACTCTCTGTGGCCTGCATATCCCTGTTAAGGGACCGAAGGCTTCCTTTGAGAGGTTTTTCGTCACTGTCACTAGAAAATCAAAAAGAATAGTTTGACAAAATCTGAAATATTCATGGAAAGCAAGACTCATGCCAAAGTGCTAATAGGTTTTAAAAATTTCCAGATAATCATGTTAGCACTGAAGACACTAAATGACCCTTTCATAGAGAAATGTTTAGAAAGTCATTACCAATTTGTGTTATGCTGAGTAACTGAGAAACTTTTCTGCTATTCACAACACTCCTGCTTCCCTTTAAAATTGAGACATGCAGATATTCAATCTGCTTATGTACATAGAGAACAAAAGTTATTTCCTTCACTTTCAGGAACTTTTAGAACTCCTGGTCATCAAAGCTTGATCTTCTGCCTTCACCTTTGATCCTCCGTATTTTTCCAGATCCTTCCAAAAATGTCACTCTCATCCGGGTTAATCAAATTCTGTTGCTTGTAACCAAAGAACTTCAATACAGTTTATAAACTCAAAGTTGTTAAATTAGAAAAAGAATAGCTGGATTTTTAGAATAGGAATGCTACAAGTATCCTGCATTTATGCTCTGAGTTTTATTCTTTAACAAATCCAACTCTGAGTTAGTAAAATGTCTTTCAAATGACACAGTTTTCTTAATTTCTACCTGAGGATTTTTTTTTAAATACCAACTTCTTTCACACTATAAAGCTGTATACCAAATGAGAAGATTTTATGAAATTCTAAAAAGGAAAAATTGGGGGAAAAGGTAATTAGCACATGATGAGCACTTTATAGAATGGGGAAGTAGCTGGTGGTGTCCATCAAATTGTTCCATTAGCTCAGTTTTTCTAGAAACAGGGCAGGATGGTACTTCACTGCCCTCTGTGTTAGTGAGTGCCGTATGATTGGCTTTGGCCAAAGAAAGGTGAGCAGGAATGACAATATCACTTTAGAGCTGCTGTTCCACGTGCCATATTCCGGTTCACTGCTGTGGTGATCTGCATACTCACCTACCAGCCAGTTCTCCTAAGCACCAAGATGGCCAGAGCCATCTATGGTGGACACAGGCACGTGCACACAGAACTTGAGAAAGAAAAATATCTGGAGTTGTTTTCACTAGCAGTGTAACTACTGCACAATTGCACTCATATCACACGCTAGTAAAGTTATGCTCAAAATTGTCCAAGCCAGGCTTCAGCAGTATGTGAACTCCCTGATGTTCAAGCTGGTTTTAGAAAAGGCAGAGGAACCAGAGATCAAATTGCCAACATCTGCTGGATCATCGAAAAAGCAAGAGAGTTCCAGAAAAACATCTACTTCTTCTGCCTTATTGACTATGCCAAAGCCTTTGACTGTGTGATCACAATAAACTGTGGAAAATTCTAAAAGAGATGGGAATATCAGACCACCTGACCTGCCTCCTGAGAAACCTATATGTAGGTCAGGAAGCAACAGTTAAAACTGGACATGTAACAACCGACTGGTTCCAAATAGGAAAAGGAGTATGTCAAGGCTGTCTATTGTCACCCTGTTTATTTAACTTATATGCAGAGTACATCATGAGAAATGCTGGGCTGGAAAAAGCACAAGCTGGAATCAAGATTGCTGGGAGAAATATCAATAACCTCAGATATGCAGATGACACCACCCTTATGGCAGAAAGCGAAGAGGAACTAAAAAGCCTCTTGATGAAAGTGAAAGAGGAGAGTGAAAAAGTTGGCTTAAAGCTCAACATTCAGAAAACTAAGATCATGGCATCTGGTCCCATCACCTCTTGGGAAATAGATGGGAAAACAGTGTCAGACTTTATTTTTTTGGGCTCCAAAAATCACTGCAGATGGTGATTGCAGCCATGAAATCAGAAGGTACTTACTCCTTGGAAGGAAAGTTATGACCAACCTAGACAGCATATTGAAAAGCAGAGACATTACTTTGCCAACAAAGGTCCGTCTAGTCAAGGCTACGGTTTTTCCAGTGGTCATGTATGGATGCGAGAGTTGGACTGTGAAGAAAGGCTGAGCGCCTGAAGAATTGATGCTTTTGAACTGTGGTGTTGGAGAAGACTCTTGAGAGTCCCTTGGACTGCAAGGAGATCAGTCCTGGGTGTTCATCGGAAGGACTGATGCTGAAGCTCAAACTCCAGTACTTTGGCCACCTCATGCGAAAAGTTGACTCGTTGGAAAAGACTGATGCTGGGAGGGATTGTGGGCAGGCGGAGAAGGGGATGACAGAGGATGAGAGGGCTGGATGGCATCACCGATTCGATGGACATGAGTTTGAGTGAACTCTGGGAGTTGGTGATGGACAGGGAGGCCTGGCATGCTGCAATTCATGGGGTTGCAAAGAGTCGGACACGACTGAGCGACTGAACTGAACTGATAACTCAGACTGTCCTGACTCTTACAATAATTGTTTCCAGAACCAGGATGCTACAGTTACAAAAACAAATATGAAGAAAACTAAAAGACCAAATGTGGCATTACCTTACAGATCAGGCAAAGGGATAGCGAAGAAACTATTACCAGAAACTGGAAAGATGAGAATTCACGTTATGTTACTGTCCCCTGGAATAATCTTCCTGAAAACACATAGTTTTGAGGAAAGGTGATAAGAACTATTAACTACTCTAAACAAGATGCCAGTTGAAATAGCGCAGGAGGTGGTTTTACCTGGCTTTTTAGAGCAGCCACAAAACATGAGGCAATGAGTTTTGAGTAAGGCATGTCTTTAGTTTTTTTCCTCATAAAATTGATCAAGTAATATGCCTTTCAATAAAATTTTAAACAGTTGCCATAGATCCTCAATGGCCCTTGCCTTGTGGGATTTGAGGCACAGTTTTCTAGTTTGTGCTTCCCTGGTGGCTCAGAGGTTAAAGCGTCTGCCTCCAATGCAGGAGACCCGGGTTCGATCCCTGGGTCGGGAAGATCCCCTGGAGAAGGAAATGGCAACCCACTCCAGTATTCTTGCCTGGAGAATCCCATGGACGGAGAATCCCAGGAACGGAGAAGCCTAGTAGGCTACAGTCCACAGGGTCGCAAAGAGTCAGACACTACTGAGCGACTTCACCTTCTTTCTTTCTCCCTCCTTTCACCCTTTAATGCTCCTTTTCTTAGATAGTATCTGAAGTCATTTACCAGGAAATATCACAGTATAAAGAATATTTACTAAATGGAGGAAAGAAAAATAAGTATAGAGGCAAGGAGAGCTTACTATGAGGTTCAGATGTACATCGGTGTGTGTGTGTGCATGCGCGCGCGTGTGTGTGTGTGCGCATGTGCGCTTAGTCTCTCAGTCGTGTCTGATTCTTTTGCAACCCCGTGGACTATAGCTCGCTGGGCTCCTCTGTTCATGGAATTTTCCAGGCAAGAATACTGGAATGGGTAGTCATTTCCTTCTCCAGGGATCCTCCCGACCCAGGGACTGAACCCACATCTCCTGCAGTGGCAGGCAGATTCTTTACCATCCGGGCAACCTGGGAAGCCCGCATAAGTTAATGCAGGAGAGCTAATGAGAATATTCCACAACTCTGTGTATAATGATGGATCCAGGGCAGGGGCCAGTCAGAGCCAACTGAGTCTGCTCTGTAATATGGCTCCTGGTCTTGTGTGCTAATGGTCATATACGCTTGGAAACTGCAAGAGCTCCCTTGGCTGCAGTATACAGAGCACCTGGCTGAAAGCAATAGAGTCCTCAGCAGGAACAGGTAAGTAAAGCAGAGGGTGATGGAAAGGTGAAGATGCGCAGTGGCAACACGAGGGTGAGACGGGTAACACACCCTCAAGAGGTACTTACCTCCCACCAGGTTTCTTGCAGTTTCTCCCACTTTGGCACACTTGTGTAAGTTTGGTCCAGGGGTTAAGAGTGACACAATCTTTTTCATCCTTTAAAGGCTGTCTTAACCTTCTTTGGATGAACTTTTACCAGAGCTCATCTTAGACAGCAATAGTTGCTCCCTTTTTTGCTCTTATTCTAATTAATTACAATTATTTGCATAGATAATTCCCCCCCGACACACACACACAGACTAGGTTCATCTTGAGGACATGTTTTGTGACTTAATCACCATTATAGGTGCACACCGCAGGTACACAAGATACGTGTTTATGGGTATACACTGAATACAACCTGAGTTCACAATGGCTACGGTGAGGAGTGACTACAAGATATTTTACCTATTTTATATAGATAATCTCTAAATAACAATACTGTCCGGTGAATAACACCTTTCAAAAAAACTGTCCAAGCACACACAGTCTACCTAGATAGCAGTCACACCTCACACCTCCTCACACAGACATTTGGTTGCTATCAATCATTTGTATTACTATTCTTTATAAGGGTTTTAAAATGTAGTCCTGTAAGCTTTAAGTAGAAATGCTTTTTTTTAACCTGATGGATATATGCTTTGATGCATTTTTAAATGGAGTGTAGTGTTTACCTGTATTCTCCAAAGGTTTCATCTTTCGCTGACTGAACTTCAGGGTCTGGATGAAGATCCTCCTTTTCTTTCACTAGAAAAACACACACACAGGTAGAGGAGTAATAAGAGTCATTTTTGAAGACATATTTCTTCAAAGCACTGTTAATACGTCAAGTGTTTTGTGTCTGTACCTATTCACTCATCTTTCACCTCTTTGTTACCAGAGTTACAGCCTGGTGCAGTTATACATGAATTTCGTATTATGTGGGCAACATGTCTTAATGAAAGAGTCAAACCTAGTTACAGTCTCTCAGTGAAGACCAAATTACTGTGTGAACACTTTACAATGCTAAACTTCCTGAAAATGACATTGGCTGATATCAGATCTATGTTGTTAAACCAAAGGACTAAAAAGTCTATCATTTGGCTGTTCTCTTCTTACTCCAAACTGCCTCAATAATCAGAATACTAAAGTCTTTAACACCATAGGTTAAATGAGATTTATTCTAAACAGTGGGATATAGAACACGAAGATGTTGCGTCATTGTGCTCAGAAAACTCGAACTAAAATCCCGTCGTGGCAGCTTTTACTGTTTACTTGCAGAGGGATGAGAATTTCTCTTGGTTTTCCTACAGTGTGAAATGCTGACTTGTGTTTAAGAGCACAACTTGAAGAAACTCCTTCAGAATCTGGATAAGGTAACACTTCACAAAGGACAATTTGGTGCATATTCTCTACAGTTTTCAGTTACTTACCTAGAACATCCATTAGTTACTGAAACTCTGATTCATAAGAATTCCGTATTCACAAGAAAAGGGGTATAATTGCATAAGCATTCTATGGAATGTTACAAAAATTTAGAAATTATTCTCTGGTTTGATTGTTCAATATACCTAATGGGCTTCCCAAAACATACACTGGATGAATCAGAAGCCAGTAAAGAATTTCATACTGATCTGATCAACAACAAACAAATAGCACTGGGATGTAAATCTTTCCCCCTCTATAAAAGCATCATGAATACTGAGCAAAAATAATAGTAACAATAACAATATACATATATCTAAAAAGATAAAATACATTTGAAAATTGAATGAAGTTAAAGCCAGCTATTAACTAGGATGATTTTTATTTTATGTACCATTAATTCAAGAGGTATTATACCTGATATATATCAGAGGAATAAGGGATGCATTCCCAGCAGTGGTTAACACAGCTGACTAGTGAACCCAGTACTATTAGAATGTACTAGTGCAAAATATCTCTGGGTCATGAGTCTGTAGAGAGGCATACTATTAAAATATATGTGTGTGATTTAGTAACAAGTCTCTCTAACATCTGTGATATTTTACAGATAGAAAATAGAAGCATGGAAGTATTATATGCCTCTCTAAAGCCTATTTTATATACTAGAAATGAATATTTCATTTTTAAAAAGATGGAATACTGTTATTCATAAAACAAGTAACTAGAAATAATTTTCTTGATCATACATACACCTTTTGGTTAGTTAATAGAGGAATTTTCTTTTCCTCTCAATACACTATATAACTAATGTACTAATATAAATAGACTTTAATGTGTAATTAAAACAATTGAAGATGTCTCTTACAAAGCTCTCCTAGAAATTAAATGTAAAGTGTGGAAGTGTTAATCGCTCAGTCGTGTCTGATTCTTTGCGACCCCATGGACTGTAACCTGCCAGGCTCCTCGGTCCATGGGATTCTCCAGGCAAGAACACTGGAGTGGGTTGCCATTTCCTCCTCCAGGGGATCTTCCCGACCCTGGAATCAAATCCAGGTCTCCTGCAGTCCAGGCAGATTCTTTACCATCTGAGCTACCTGGGATGTCCTAAACAGGTAAGTAGAATTTACTTAGTAAAATTTAAAGTCATCGTAAGAAACAACTTTACCTGAGTATTTTCCACCTTTGTTCCTCTTCACAAAGCAAACAGTTAACAATATTAGTGTGAGTAGAGCAATTGCACACATCAATCCAATAAACCAGCCTTGAGTGGAGATGTCATCGTACAGACCAGCATATTCTGTTGTACAAAGAGAAGGCACACTGAGTACTGGAAACAGTCTTTGAAATTAAGCCCCTTTTGGGAGCATTAAACATCATTTTTAAACATACAGAATAGCATCACTTTTGTCCTTGGAGTGCCCCTAGAGGGTATGTGATTTGAAGTACAGTTCATCAGGAGAATCCTGATAAATCGTTAATTCAGTGTTCAGAAATGGCCCTCTCAAACTGCATTTGACTTTGAGGATGAAAACCGAAGAGAAACAGTAGAGACAGATCAAGATAAAGCAGCAGCAGCAAGCAAGCAAAAGCACAAGCTGCTTTGGTTACATGCAGATTGCCAAGGAGATTCTGGGGTTTTGTTTTTAGTTTTTGTTATTAACACATGTTAATTAACCACAGACATTTTTAGGCAACTACTCCGGTAAAAACAATTGAGAGGTAAGTCTGGACATTGGTGAGACATTTTTCATTTTGATACTTTTAAAACGCTATGCCAAAACAAATTGACACTATGGATTTTACAACTACCATACTTCACATTTTCAACATAGGAAGTATGTAAAAGTAAATAATCTACAGAACATAGATGTATTGTCTAAGATGGCTCCAAACAGAATCTCATTTCTCACCTCTCCCTCTTGTCTCAATTACATCTTCAAAAATGCTATTGTTATCAACCCAATTCTTAGTCAAAAGGCGAACTACATGTTCAGCTCCAGGCTCAAATGACTCAACTGGGTGAATCTTTTGAGTAAGATTTACTCCTTCTGATATCTTCCCGACACTTTTACCTAAGAAATGTACACAGTTAATTCATATGAATTGTAATCACTGAAAAGTAGGACATGAAAAGCAAAAAAGTACTGTTATTTGAGATGAATAAGAGAGCCATTTGTAGCATTTTTTCCTCCGTTCTGAATTATCAGAAGATGAAGAAAATGAACATTTCAAGATTTTCTTTTTTAATGTGCTGAAATGGAGTAATGAACTTAATTCATGTCCTTTAAAAATGATACAGTGGTTGATGAAGTGATGCTATAAATTTGCGTGGTCATATGAATGGTTTAAAACCAAACACAGACTTCAGAAAATTATACAATGTCACTTTGTGCAATTTGGACTTTCACAAACCTCGTAGGAACCAGATTTGGAGATTTTGGCTTATAATTGAAAGTATATGGCATTAAAATCTTTACCTTACTTCCTTTGCTCTGGTCATTTTCATAAGTATTGATAGAACAGCATAATATACTCATATTAAATGCTTGAAATTTCTAGAAACTTAGGCTACATAAAAGTGCAGGTTTATAGGTACTTTTAAATGAAATGAAATTTTTGAAGTGTTTGAGAACTTTACACTTCAAAATAAATGTATGTCAATATATTAATTGTAGAATATCATAGTAGATAAAAATGACAAGTACAATTAAAATATACATTTAATTTCTGACCTTATAACAAAATATCTAAAATAATTTTGCTGTTGATCCATAATGTTGCTAAGAATTAATAAAATGGTTTAACAACGTTTAAAGGCTTTAAATGAGAATGTGTCACATGTTAAAATTTAGGTATAACTTTTCAACACAGAGTAAAAATTGATTATATAGTTACTGATTACACAAAGACATCATTAAAAATGGCACCGTGAGAAAAATAAGACGTTATATTAGTTGAAGAAAACCTTCAAGATTGAACACTATTGAAACAAAACACAATTTTGCCTTTAAAAAACATAAATTTAGTGTTCCATTAAATAGCACAAGCTTTTGAAAAACAGAGCAAAGCAAGTATTTTATTGCAACCAGTAATAACACAAAAAAGAATATTTCTGATTAACTTGATTTTCCCCCCTTTTAGATTATGGACTGCAAGCCACCTGAAAATCAGTGACAACCAGAAAATGATGGGGGGAAAAATGCTTGTGTATCAAATCCCATTCTCTGATTTAATCCCAGATGTCCTTAAAATGCACCATCCAGGCAGAGCAAAGAAAAGAAAGATACACAGAAACAGATTCCAATTTGCACAAAAGTTAACAGTTTTAGAGTATTTAGTAATAGTAAGATGGATATTCTCAATAGAAATATATATTTTTTTCATTTTTTCCCAAAGATCATGCTGAAGACTACGGAAAAGACTAGTTTTTTCTGTAAATATGGCCATATAGGCCTATAGAAGAAAATTCAGTGTCAACAGGGGAAGGGGACAGTAGCTGACATTGCAGAATCCTGAAAAAGAACACAAACATACCAGTAAGAAACACTTTCAAATCATGACACATGAGAGTGAAGAAATATGCTATAAGACACTCATTAGATATATTTTGCATTTGCAGAAGAGAGTAGCATCCCTTGTATAGCCACATAAACAGCATTTTCCACCCTCTGAAAACAACTTGTCAATGCAACCAAGCCCAAATTTGCCAATATTTCCATATATATGAGAATGCATGACTATTATAAGACAATTTTGTGGGTTTTTTTCTTACATGCTGCTAATCGCCACGAATAGGACTAGCATTTCTGATATATATTATAGTGTTGGTCCCTAAATAAAAGCAACCCTCCCCTGCCCTTAAACTCTGTTTTAGAAAATGCTATAGTTGCATATTTAGATTACCACTATTCTGACTTATTTTCTTGGTGTCAGACACTTGTTAACCCATCCATTTGAACTCTAGAGGAATAAGAACCTTTTAGTTACTGAGTGTTTTCAGTCACCATTAAAAGTAGATAAATAAGTTCGTCAGTTCACTTGGTGTCCAGTTCATCCTGGGGAACAATTTCAGTTTTTGAGAGAAACTATTTTGGATATATATGTGTGTGTGTATATACATATGTATATATACACATTCCCCCATAAAAGAAAGTTTTGAGTATATAGGAACTGTTAGGAAAACATAAGCTCTTCAGTATTTACATTGAATAGGAACAAAATGAGAGGAAGAAACAAACTGACCACGGTCCCAGTATAACCACTTACACATTCATTTCATAGTGAGTCATGAACTTAAATACATTGCAGTATATATCTTATATAAATGATAGTTCAAGTTTCTTCATTACTATTTTCTCTTTTTCCCATGGATTCTACCTTTCATTTAATCTAAAAATTGGGAAAGCATCCACAACAGTGGATGCATAGTACATGAAACATAAATGACTTGTTTATATTTCCCTTTCTGCTCTCTCCCATTTCCTTTTGCCTGCCTCCAGTAACCCTCTAGGTCTCATCAACTTGACTTCAATGCAAGGCCCTCTTTTTTAAGCTTAAAAGTGTGTTTATCCTTTCCCCCAATCCACTTTCCTTTCTTGTTTTACCTTATTTTATCTCCTAATGCCCTGTTGATAACATAGAAAGCTTAGTAAAAATACTTCTAAAATCATAATTGGAGAAATAATTTTTGAAGGGAAATGGCCCGAGTTGGAAAAAAAAAATAGAAAAGTAAAATTGAATTAGGCGAACTATACAAATGAAATGATACAGTTATGAGCCATTTTCAAGCTAACTACTTGGCATCATCCAGCAGACAGTAAAATAAAATTGGTATATGAATCACTGTAGAGATGAGTCATGACATGAGGGTGAAATGTGTTAGATCAGTGTTGCGAAATGTCTACCAGTGCAAGAGGCAAACATTTTTCTGCGAGGAAACATTTCCAAAAGAAAAATACCCACTCTACTAACCTTATGACTAACTTTGTGACCTTATAGGCCCCTATTTTAATTAAAATTATAGTTCCTGACCTTATATACACTGAGGCTACAGTTTGATTACTGTTGTGCAGAAATCCATAAATTGAGTCAATGTGAACTTTAGAAACAAGAAAAATAAATTCTGTACATCAGTGGAAAACAGAAGGTCAGACAGATTGAGAGCACAATCATTTCTGATTTATAGTGACTACCATGGTGCCTTCCTTTCAGAGCAGTTTAAAATGGAGCATGCATAAACCTCCAGTACTTACTCCCTTCTCCTAATGTAGCACTCTCCTCAGTGATTGGTTTTCCACAGCCCTTTGAAGTGCAAGCCCTCAAGTAGAATTTGTACTTGGTAGTTGCACTGAGGTTCAAGAGACGCCAGCTGGGCTTTGATGGAGTTGTAATGTTGATATCATGTAGCTCTCCAATTTCATCAGTGTCATTGACTGAAGAAAGAAACAGGGACATCAACACCTCGGATTTTGTAGTCTTAACCATTCAAGTTATGTTATGCCTTATTTCTGCTTCTATTTATGCTTGTGGCCTGCCATCTTAATTATTCATAGTTATCAACTCAATTCTATGAGGCAGGTACAATTATTATGACATATTATCCATGGGTAATTTAAGATCTGGCAAGAATAAACACACTGCCTAGATCTAGGGCCACTAACTGGCAAACTAGGATTTGAATCTAAACCACAGACTTTTAACTCCAAAGCCCATGCTCTTAATCACTATGCTACACTGGACAACCACTCCAGCTTTACCATACCTGTTAACAATGATGAGCTTCCCCCCACTGATATATTTTCATTGTATCCTTGACGTGTGTGTGTGCGCATGTCTATATATTAGTCACTTAGTCATGTCTGACTGTTTGTGACCCCATGGAGTTTTGGCCGCCAGACTCCTCTGTCCATGGGATGTCCCAGGCAAGAACCCATGGAGTGGGTTGCCATTTCCTTCTTCAGAGGATCTTCCCGACCCAGTGATCAAACCCGGATCTCTTGCATTGCAGGCAGATTCGCTACCATCTGAGCTAAGTACTTTTTAATCTTTTATTGTAAAAATTTGAACAGTGATTTACTGGAGTCTTCTATAGTTTCTGGTTTAATATGTGGCACTGAACAAGTATTCAGATATAAAGACTCAAGAAACTGATAACTTAATGTATTTTAAAATGTCTACTGTATACTTAGCACTATGTAAAGTGCTGTATGGAAAAATATGATTTAGATAGTGCCTTTCAAAGAACCTGCAGCATAGCAAGATCTTGCTATTTGTGCAAAAGCACGAAGTGCTATAAGACTACCAAAAGAATAATCCGAGATGAAATGGTATGTTCAAGATTGTGCAACCATTAGTGGTAAGAAAAGGGCTAGAATAAACACTTGGTCCAAGAGACCATAAAAATATATTTACTCTTTAACTTAAAAATGCCTTCATTGTAGATATAATGCAGTGAGATAAATGTAAATGAAAAATTACTAATCCAAACATAGGAAAGAAGTAAAATAATCACTCTTGGTAGATTACTTGAGAGCACTCCTGTAAATACCACCAAGTCAATTGAAAAACTACCACAATCAATGTAAGAATTCAGCAAAGTACATAGAAAACTCTCATATACACACTCAACAACTATTTAGAACATATAGCCACAGAAATAGATAAGCCATCTAAGAATATTTCAATCACTTAATAGATAGCTAAATAAGTATAGATATAAGACTAGAGATCTCTTCAAGAAAATTAGAGATACCAAGGGAACATTTCATGCCAAGGTGGGCACAATAAAGGACAGAAATGGTATGGATCTAACAGAAGCAGAAGATATTAAGAAGAGGTGGCAAGAAAACACAGAAGAAATGTACAAAAAAAGATCTTCACAACCCAGATAATCACAATGGTGTGCTCACTCACCTAGAGCCAGACATCCTGGAATGCCAAGTCAGGTGGGCCTTAGGAAGCATCACAAAGCTAGTGGAGGTGATGGAATTCCAGTTGAGCTATTTCAAATCCTAAAAGATGATGCTGTGAAAGTGATGAATTCAATATGCCAGCAAATTTGGAAAACTCAGCGGTGGCCACAGGACTGGAAAAGGTCAGTTTGCATTCCAATCAAAATGAATACCAAAGAATGCTCAAACTACCACACAATTGCACTCATCTCATATGCTAGTAACATAATGCTCAAAATTCCAAGCCAGGCTTCAACAGTATGTGAACTGTGAACCTCCAGATGTTCAAGCTGGGGTTAGAAGAGGCAGACGACCCACAGATCAAATTCCCAACATCCATTGGATCATCGAAAGAAGCAAGAGAGTTCCAGAAAAATATCTACTCTGCTTTACTGACTATGCCAAAGCCTTTGACTTTATGGACCACAGCAAACTGTGGAAAATTCTGAAAGAGATGGGAATACCAGACCACCTGACCTGCCTCTTGAGAAATCTATATGCAGGTCAGGAAGCAATAGTTAGAAATGGACATGGAACAACAAACAAATTCCAAATCAGGAAAGGAGGACGTCAAGGCTGTAAATTGTTACCCTGCTTATTTAACTTATTTGCAGAGTACATCATGAGAAACTCTGGGCTGGATGAAGCACAAGCTGGAATCAAGATTGCCAGGAGAAATATCAATAACCTCAGATATGCAGATGACACCACCCTTATAACAGAGGGTGAAAAACTAAAGAGCCTCTTGATGAAAATAAGAGACTAGAGGGAAACGTTGGCTTAAAGCTCAACATTCAGAAAACTAAGATCATGGCATATGGTCCCATCATTTCATGGGAAATAGATGGGGAAACAGTGAAAACAGCGACAGACTTTATTTTCTTGGGCTCCAAAATCACTGCAGATGAAATTAAAAGATGCCTGCTCCTTGGAAAAAAGCTATGACCAACCTAGACAGCATATTAAAAAGCAGAGACATTACTTTGCCAACAAAGGTCCATCTAGTCAAAGCTATAGTTTTGCCAGTAGTCATGTATGGATGTGAGATTTGGACTACAAAGAAAGATGAGTACCAAAGAATTGATGCTTTTGAACTCTTGTGTTGGAGAAGATGCCTAACATTCCCTTGGACTGCAAGAAGATCCAACCAGTCCATCCTAAAAGAAATCAGTCCTGAATATTCACCGGAAGGACTGATGCTGAAGCTGAAACTCCAATACTCTGGGCAACCTGATCTGAAGAACTGACTCACTGGAAAAACCCAGATGCTAGGAAAGATTGAAGGCGGAAGGAGAAGGGGACAACAGAGGATGAGATGGTTGGATGGCATCACCGACTCAATGGACATGGGTTTGAGTAAACTCTGGGAGTTGGTGATGGACAGGGAGGCCTGGCGTGCTGCAGTACATCAGGTCGCAAAGAGTTGGACTGGACTGAGCGACTGAACTGAAGTGAACTGAAGTAAATATAAAGTCGTTATCTTCCTGAAAAGTCCACATATCAAGTAGTACAGTAACCACAGCGACTTTAATATTTCAGCTTTTTCTCTATATATTCTAAACACTTGTTTTTAAAATAAGTTTAGATATTATATACAGATCAACATGAAGGTAGGAATTTATTTAATATTCAGTTTTTCTATTATTAGAATAAAGATAAGATCTATCTTTACCAAATAAAGTTGACATTGAAAAGTTCTCAAGTATTTCTTCAGTGCTTCCTACATGTTTGAAATCCGGTTTATGGAATTAAGAGACTTAAAGTCTTCCCTGCTGGTAAAGAATCTGCCTGCAATATGGGAGACTGGGGTTTGACCCCTGGGTTGGAAGATCCCATGGTGAAGGAAATAGCTACTCACTCCAGTATTCTGACCTGGAGAATTCCATGGACTATTCCAAGGGGTTGTAAAGAATCAGACATCACTGAGCAACTTTCACTTTCAAGAGCTCAGCATCTAGAGTGCCTGAGCTGGGTTTCAGTGTTTTCATAACACCTGTTTTACTGCATGACTCTTTGTAAGCGAACTCTGTATACTTCTCAGTCATAAAGTAGTGATGGTGCATACCTCATAGGCTTTCTGTTTTCATGAAAAAGGAAGGGAGAGTACTCAATTTTTACTGATCCTGCTAACTAGCCAATACTCAAAAATGCTAAACCGCTGCCTCTATTAGGGTTATGCCTGTACCTGTTTAATCATAGGTACTCAAAGCAGAACAGAAGCTAAAGCTGATACCTGACCTGAACTGCTGCAGGCCTTCAAGGGATTGATGGCAGTTCAGGGTTATGACCCAGTTGACCTATGTAAGCAGTGTAGACTGGGCTTCCATAGACTTGATGGGTCTGCTGTTTAGGAATTCATGCCTTAGTAATATTTTCCTATAAGCTCAGTCCCCTAATCTCCATGTTGAGCTGATACTTAGATTTGAAGACTGTAACAGATGGATGGTGCTATGATTAATCTAATCTAAACAACATGCTTTCATCTAAACATGTTGTTTTTAACTTAATGGCACAACAGCATATGGGGAGAGCCTGTGTGGTAGTCCAAAGACAACTCTAATTCTCTCAGTGTGACATGACTGGAGCAGTGGGCTACAGAAGCAGGATTCTATGAATACAACTATATGCAGAGTTGAGACTGGAAACATGCCTCAGAGACAGAAGAGGCAGGGTAGGGTAGAAGTCAGTGTGCTCTGAACTTCACTATATCACTGCTTTTTCTGTTTAAGTAAATTAAATTTTAAAATTATAAACTAAAAATAGAAACAAGCTATTCACCCGTTTCTCCTACCCCTCCCCAGCTTCCAAGTCTGGGGCTACCACCACCACTACCAATCTATTCTCTATCCACTATATCATTTACTAATTTTTTTCTTTGCATATTTCCTAATTCTCAAGGTATCTTATATATATATAATATCTCATATATATATATACATATATATATATATATATGAGTGTGTGCGTGCTCAATCATGTCTGACACTTTGTGATCCTGTAGACTAAAGCCCGCCATGCTCCTCTGTCCATAGGATTCTCCAGGCAACAGTACTAGAGTAGATTGCTATTTCCTTCTCCAGGAAATCTACCGAACCCAGGGATCAAACTTGTGTCTCCTACATCTCCTGCATTATCACTGATCCACTTGGGAATACCTATATACATATTAAAATGCATATTTTCTGGTATCTATTAACACTGCTTTTCTCCCCTCAAAACAAGAATTGGCAAACCTTTCTGTTTAGGACTAGACTGTAAATATTTTAGCCTTCATGGGCTATGTGATCCCTGTTGCAACTACTCAGCTCTGCCACTGTAGTAAGAAAGCTGCTATAGACAAATATAAGTTAGTGGACATGGCCATGTTGCAATTACCTTGTAAGAACAGGCAGCAGGCTCGATTTGATCTCTAAGCCAGTTTACAAAGCCCTGTGCTATAAGTAAGTATGCCAGCCTACCAACCATGAATTAGATTCTCAGCATGGAAAACCAAATACTCAACCAAAAAAAAATGAAACATTAATAGGCAAATCTAATTCAAATATGTACTCACTTATCTGGTACTGCAATAGATAGCCAGTTAAGTTTCCATTCAATTTCTTGGGTAGCCCCCAGGACAAAGTGGCAGTGTCTTTATCAACTTTGATGACTTTGAGAAAAGTTGGTTGTTCAGGTACTGGAAAACACAAAACCAACAATAGACACTCCAGTAAATTTCTTTAAAAAGCTACTAATAAGGGAGGAAATGTTTTGACCATTGGGATATTTGTTATTTTAAATTGGTATTTATAAACTAGATATTAATCCTAAACTGTCTCACCTCCTTCCGGTGTTTGAAATATAAAAGGCTCACTCTCTGGACCAGCTCCTTTGGAATTATAGGCTAAGACTGTTAAGTGAAATTCACTAAAGGCATCCAGAGAAGGAACCATTCCATAGTTTCTTTGTCCTGAAAATCTCAGAATGTTTACTTCTTTGGGATGTGTCCTTCCATCCAACAGGCTTTTTGTCTTCCACCAGTTTACCTGCAATGAGAATAGGAACCCTTAACATATCACCAACTCAATGGACATTAATGTGAAGGACAGAGAAGCCTGGTGTGCTGTAGTCCATGGGGTAGCAAAGAGTCGGACACAGCTTATGGACTGAACAACAGCGTATCACCAGTGATAGAAGATTTCTCTTCTGAAATCAATCTTACTTACAGGAAATATATTAATTTAACAATGAGAAGAAGAAAAGCTATGATAAAAACCTGATATCCTTTCAGATGTCCGTGTACTCTTTCCTTTGGAACTGTTGACCAGGTAACTTTAACTAATGTGCTGTTTATAACATCCACCCCTTGGATCACTGGAGCTGTATCAGGATCTGTTGGGCACATAAGAGGGATTAGCTTTCAAATAATCCAAACACAATTATTAGGATCCTTTTCTAAAGGTGATCCTTCACTTTTTTTTTTTTTTTTAAATCTGAGGAAAGCACTTTTCTCAAATCAGTTTCAAATGGAATGAAGAGGGTTTCTCATTACAGAAGAGTTTCAGGGCCCCAATATTAATATGTTTCTAGAGAAAAGGAGGGCCTGTACCACACTGAGAAAAGCCCCCGTCCAGATGGATATGGTATAAGCAAGGTAACTGAAAACAGTGGACAATGAAATCCTCCGTGGGCATCTTGCCTTGGAAACGTGAACTAGACTAATATTATAACTTAAATGACTTGGGAGTTTGATGAATAACATTAATTGAGCATATTAATGTTCACATTAATTGAGCATATTCTGTGTGTCAGACACTGTTCTGAGAGCCTATCCTGGATTGGCTCACATAATCCTTAGAACAGTCCCATAAAGTGATATTATCATTATTATCCCCATTCTACAGGGGAGCTAACTACAGAGAAGTAAACCAAACCCACTGCAGCCAAGACTAATGTGTTAGTTCCCAGTGAGGAGATCTGAGTAGTGAAAACAGAGAGAGAGAGTGAGAGTGAAGTCGCTCAGTCGTGTCCGACTCTTTGCAACCCCATGGGCTATAGGAGCCTACTATGCTCCTCTGTCCATAGGATTCTCCAGGCAAGAGTACTGGAGTGGGTTGCCATTTCCTTCTCCAGAGGATCTTCCTGACCCAGAGTTTGAACCCGGGTCTCCTGCATTGTAGGCAGACGCTTTACCATCTGAGCCACCAGGGAAGTCCCGGTGGGAACACAGGTAGCAGGGAAAGGAAGAGCTAGTCGTTTCACATTCCTGCCCTTCTTCTTTTCTTGGATCAAAATATTACTTTGGATACTGTAAGAACAATGAGAATAATGCCTACTATCTAGTTATTTCGGAGAAGGCAATGGCACCCCACTCCAGTACTCTTGCCTGGAAAATCCCATGGATGGAGGAGCCTGGTGGGCTGCAGTCCATGGGGTCGCTAGGAGTATCAGACACGACTGAGCAACTTCACTTTCATGCATTGGAGAAGGAAATGCCAACCCACTCCAGTGTCCTTGCCTGGAGAATCCCAGGGACGGGGGAGCCTGGTGGGCTGCCGTCTCTGGGGTTGCAGAGAGTCAGACACGACCAAAGTGACTTAGCAGCAGCAGCATCTAGTTATTTGCAATGCAGTGTCTTTCCTTTTTCCAAAAATTTGCAGCAGTTCTTATGGTATAAATATCTAATAATAAAATCATGTCATTAGTACCTCAAAATTCTGCGTGTGAGTGCTGCTATATGGAAATCTGGGTCTGCACCTCACCTTCCTTAGAAAGGCTCCAGCCCTGAGGCCAGGCTGTGGCAGCAGGCAGCTGTTAGGAGGTCCTTGACAAATAAGGACACATATGATTGGACACCTTCTAAGAGTCATGCTGCTGAACTGTGTGCACTGATGGTTCCAGGTCTTTGATGTTCATTATGGAAGTAGTTTTTTGGGGGAAACTGAATAAAATTAAACCTTTTCAATGTTCTTCCTCACCATCCCTCTGACAACTCTCCCACAGTCAGCTCTAAAGTAGAAACCATGTGTTCAATTTCTTTTTATCTCCCACTGTAAGTATAGCCTCTTTGCATGCAGTACTTGCTCAAAAATGCTCCTCGACAGTGGTGCAATCTACTTGAGATAAGCTATTCTAGAAGTGGTGGCTGTCTGGTACATCACTTACAGTCTTCTCCAGAATAGAGAATCACTGACTGTGGCTCAGGGCCAGAGCCCAGGTGATTGATGGCTTGGACCTGGACATCGTATGGTGCATAGACAGCAGGTGTCATCACCCGCAGGGTGTGGTTGGTGACTGTCTCTTCCTCCCACTCCACCGGAGCTCCCTGTGGCTTCCAGGTCACTCTGTACTCCAGTCCGGGTCCATTCTGCTCCATGGCTTTCAAAGGCTAAAACAGAAGGTTGGCGTGATCACAGATATGCTGAGTTAGGGGACAGAGAAGCCACCCTAAGTGGTACAAGAAATGTGGCAAAAAAGGGATCATTTTTGGTGAGATCTTTAATCCCCCTCTTTGGTTTGGAAATGCTTGTGAAAAGTTTTTTCATTCTGTTCATTTAAGCTTGATAGTTGCTCCTTCCCAAGTAGAAAGAATCCCACAGTTTCGACGTCTGGATTATGCCCTTGTGGTTAATTCTAACTGTTCATATATGAAAGAACTTACTAAGAATTTCCATAGAAAGTTTTAGCTTTTCTTCGCACTTTCTTCTATATTCTAATTTTTTCATTCCTAAAGAACTGCAGAAATGAAAAGGACATGGCTATAAGTTCCCTTAGAGTTAGTCGCTGTTTGCAACCCCAGGGACTGTAGCCTGCCAGGCTCCTCTGTCCATGGAGTTCTCCAGGCAAGAATACTCGAGTGGGCTGCCACTTCCTACTCCAGGATCCCTAAATATAAATGGGATTTTTTCATGGCTTTTCAGTCAAAACTCTTTCCATCTGACTCCATCTATTATCCCCCATCTTCCTTCCAAGAGAAGAGAGAGAGCAAGTAAATATTTTTGGATAATATGTATTTGTGTGCACCAGTACCCAGAAGATGTAGCTCTTCTTTATAATACAATAGTTCCCAGCTCCTTGCCCATTCTGTTTCTTTTAGGAGAAAGCGCTCCCCATCCTCCAGTTTCTTTTGCTGTACAGAAATTTTTACTGGAGGAACTTCTTGAATAGGAGATTGGTTATTTCCACTCTAGCTTTTAATTAAATACTTTAATTAAAAAACATTAATGTGATTTAAACAATCTGTTTAATATCACGAAAATGGGAATATGCATTTAAATGAATCAACTATATACAACACATAAAAATTGGATTTTAGCCATAGATTTATAAGAGTCACTTATATAACTAATAATTTTGTCTGTATATGCAAGTGATTCAATAACCATATATAATGTTTTTATAGAATTTGCAATACTTCTTGACTCAGATTAATTTATAAGTACTTAATAGAGGGATTGGATGGAATAAAGTTAAAAGAACAGTAGTATATCAGCACAATAATTTCAAGTCTGGTGCTTATTCTAGGGTTAATAGTTAAATTCTCTAAAAGGAAAAGATGTGAAATCAAAAGCTTTCTAAGATTTTCACAGTCACTGTTTATATTTTGCTTTCAAACTTTTGCTCCAAGATATTTCCTACTCTCATATAGATAAACTTACCAGAGGCTGTCACATTGCCCAGATAAGTCAGGCCACAAGCTTTTAGTTCCAGTTCTACAATCTGGAATTACAATTACCTTCAGTCCCAACTGACAATAAATATGTACAAATACTATTATTCAGTTTATGCATGCTTTGCTTCAAGAAAAATAGTTGCATTTGATAAAGCTCTCTGAAAAATTTTAAACTGTGCCACCCTGGTAACACTGTTAAGAAAAAAATCTTACCTAAATTGCCAGCCTCCTTTGGTGCCTAGACTCCCAAAGAAACTGCAGGAATACTTCATATTTGGCTTTCAGACAGTGGACAACAAAACCTCAACAAATTCACAAATATATCCCAAACAAAGATAACAAATCATAGTAACCAGGGATGTGGGGTGGGGAGTGGGGGAAGATCACCAGCATTCCTTCCCCTCATGAAGCTGCTCATAAGAAAGGCGTCTCTATAAGAGGTTCTTAATTTGATGTCTAGGCATCTCTAGATGGGGTCTGTGGATGCCCTTCAAAGGATCTGAAAACCCATGGAACTGCTAGTAACACATTCTATGTATAATTTTGTAGAACAAAACTGTACTTCTATTGTATTTTCAAAGAGATCTATGAACAAAGCAAGTTATACTGACTAGAAACTGCATAGATTTTTTTGTACTGCCTAAGTTCATTTTAAGGCTCGTGGTTTTCTGATTACAATTGTAGTAGAAACAATAAGTCCTACATCTTTTAGAGGGCTTAAACCACTTGGCTGTGATCATATAACCAGGTAACTGGAGAAGTTGCTATTTCCCAAACATTAATGAAATGGGTTTTTGTTTGTTTTGATCATTTTCTGGAATCTGTGAGATTAGATATTTGCTATTTTATTGACGTTCAAATGCAACATAAATACATTTATACTTAAGAATAAAGTATAAACTCATCATTATCTTAGACGATAATGTTAGCTAAAAAGAGTAGTTTTATCATTAAGTTAAAATTTAATGTCACTTTAAAAAAAAGTGAGTCCTTAATATTTACTGTGCCAAATTTATAAAGATAATGTATATACAATAGAACATGAGTTAAATAAGATAACTGAAATCCATTTTGACTGTAAAATAAGGTTCACTTATCAATGAGTAAATGCACATTCACTAATAAGTCACAAGTAAGAGTCTGTATATTATTTTTCTCCATTGACTGTTTCATAATGATATTATTTTATTTCTCCTGTATTTGCCTATTGTCTGTCCCTCCAACTAGATTATACATTCAGGAAAACAAAGACTATTTTTGACTGCCATATATAAACCAAGGACCTCATAATACTTTTATTCATAGTTAATGCTAAAAAGAAAACATAAACCAAAAGAGAATTAGGGACAACCAGTCTGTTCCTATTTAATCCTTTTGTGAAAGATCAATGTTTTCTTCCTTTTTTTTTTTTTTTTAAGACAAATTGCTCCTCTCTGATCATTATCTTGTAAATAGGAATCATTTTGTAAGTCAATCTTCGGAGGGGATCTGGTACTCAATTTATACTGTGTGCTTGTCAACTTGGGGAAATAGCTGGCATTTAACTCCAGTTTATAAGATAATTCATGCAAAAGAATAACTGATGAGTAAATGTTCTTAAACTTCACTGGTCATGCTTATAGTTATTAGGCCTCTGACATTTCAAAATGACATGAAACACAATGGAATATATTATGAAGGTAATTGTCAGCTTAGTTCCAAATCTCTATTTCCTTCCTCTGGTCAGTTAATTACTAAATTACATGTCATTTACTTTTCAAAGACAAACTGTAAACACTTTCATAGTTTAATCCCAGTCTTCCAAGAAGAGAGCACTGGTAATTAGTCTTGTGTGTCTTTGGGGGTGGGGACAGAGTGATTTATGAACAGGATGATCAGTAGGAAGGACTGCAGATCCCAGCTCTCTCTTCATTACTGAGTCAGGGCATGCATCTGGGTACGATCACAAAGCTGTAGCCCCAGCTTCTCTGAATGTAATGCTGACAGCATGGAGCTACTATAGGCCTCCCAGAGGAGTCGTGACAATTAATGAACTAACGTTAGTGGAAAATGGTGCACTTCTCTGAGGAAGTGACCTGATAATTATACACTATTATTGTCATCTAATCCAGTTATATCATCTATCTAATAGAAATTTCTATGGAATTTAAAAGACAATAGATACTCTAAAAGGATAAGATCCTAACATAATTTCAAATGTGGTAGCAGCTATTTGTGGCCATATGTTCAAGAAAATAATACTATTTTTTACTATATTTAACTTCTGTATATTGCCAATTATTTTTCAAATTTTAAGTCTGCAAAGCTTACTCTCACTGAAATGGGAATAAAGGGTTAGTTTTACATAAAAATATTGACTACATATTTTGTAGGTATGGTCAAGGTTATCATACAAGACCAATCCATGATGAAGAAAAAAGGAAATCAAACTTTGTACCTTCTAAAATTCTTCCAAAAATCACATGTGGAATAAGTTGTGGAAATAAGTTAATATATTCCAGCATACATTAAAAAATGCTTGTAAAATTCAGTGACTTCAGTATCAGAAATCTGTTATTAAGTAGAATCGCTAAATGGTAACCTACTTTCAAGTAAGTTAAAATACTTGTTCATGAAACATGTCAAAATAGAGGAGTGTAACATCTTCCACTGTTACAGAAGAAATTTAGAAATGGCATTAAAACAAATTAAAGTCATCCGAGCAGATACAAACTTTTGTGCAAAATTCAAACAGGAAAGTCTATTTTAGTAACTTTTAATATTATATACATATATATATGAGAAAATGAGTAAGTTCAAAGATATTCATGTGGAAATCCTAGTTTTGTTGATTTCTAATTGTATAGTGACGGGCCAGTCTATCCGTGGACCCGTTTCTGTATCTAGGATACAGTATTAATGATGCTCTCTTGACAACATTGGTCTCAGAATTTGATATGAGTACACAGAATGCCTAATAGTGCTTAGTAAGCGGTGACTGTTCCTTAGGGGGTCATACTTTTGATATGCTTAATCTTTATCGGCCATGCACCAAAAGACAGTGAAAGATTATCAGTAGGTTTGTTTGTTTGTTTGTTTGAATGGGAGAGGATTAAGAATATTGCTAATAAAAATATTAGGAATCATAAACTTTGGGGGATCGATTATAATGAAATCAGCCTGTAAAAACTTTCTTAAATTATCCACCACAGTTAAACTCTATTTTACAACACTCTAATCACAATGACTTTTTAAAACATATAAATAAAATATATTTATAAAAAATATAAATAGTTTTCATCTGTTCTTAAAAGATATTGTTCTATCATTATACTTAGGATGTGGACCTAAAAAAAGTAAAAAGAACGCAAAGGTAATAAGCAAAACATAAAGAATCCTCACCTCCCATTTGATAATCATTTCCTTGGGTTGAGAAGCTTGAACTCTTATGTTTTGTGGATTCTTGTCTGGAGCTGAAAAATTATAAATATGAAAATTACTTTTCCCCATTGTATGATCTATAGATATATCATCCCTCTGCCCATAAAAAACATTTTTACATAACTTTGATTATATGTATTTATATCTGGCCCAGTTTGTAAAAAGATTCACAGCACTTTTATATAATGATTTTAGAATGTATATATTTCACATATTATATTTATACATATTATGAAATGATCACCACAATAGTTAACACATCTCACCTCACATAAAGCATATTTTACATATATATATAAGGAGTAAAATCATGTTCATGGATTGATATAATTATTAGTCATTGGAGAATAGAAGGTTTACTTTACCCATCTTCATTTTAAACCTGCTCTTAAAATTCTAAACACACTATTTAAATATACATTTTAGTTTTAAATCTGCTTTTTCTTTTCGAATTATTGTTAGAAATGTGATATGAATGTTTGCCTCTACATGAATAAAATTAAAGGTCATATATTAATATCAACAGCTGAGTTTTAGGGGCATCAAATGGGAAACAGCAGGTAATGCCCCCGTGAAATATATTTGGATGAATCTATTTTATAAGAAGGGTTAAGTATGCAGTTTAGTGCCAAGATGAACTTATACTAAAATCATACAAGTACCTGATTATTATCTCTGCTTATATTTTCTCAATCCCCAAAGGGAATTATATCCTAGCATTTTTATTTCAGACAGGGAAAAAATACCATGCTATGACCACATTGTTAATCATTTCCAATTCAGTAATACAAATTTTAGCACTATCAATATTTTGCTTTATTGATTTATAACATTATATAAGGCTCACGTTTACAGTATTATATTTTGAATTCTGTATATTCTACAGCATGTTGGTTCTTGAGATTTTAGGTAAATATTAGATATCTATTTCACTATTGAGACATAAAAAATACACTAAATGCATAAAATGGCGTTACATGCAGTAAAAATTGAATGCACTATCTATAACATGTCAAGAGTTTTACTTCAGAAAGTTGAAATGAGGAGAAAAATAAAGAGAAAGTTGACTTTAATATACACTGAACTTTAGTTTACAACTTATTTATAGTATCTGATTTTAACATAATACTCAGCTATCAGAAATTGTTCAGAATAATGCTTTTTCACGTTCCTCAAACATTTATATACAACTTACAAGATTGATGTCCTTTGACTATTTTCTGTGTTGTTAGTTCTCTACTGGAGGAAATCTAAAATCCTACACCATGCCATCAATCCTGTTTTTAAAAAGATATTCAAGGATGCGGCAAACTAAAATATTTTGTTAGAAACTTGAGGTGTGAGCGTCCATACCTGCTGGGGGTGTTTCATGATGGCCTGATGGGTGGCTAGGCTGGCTTCTCCCAACTTCATTCATGGCTATGACCCTGAACTGGTATCTCACGTATGGAGCCAAAGACAGCACGGCTGTTGTTTCCTTTCCTTGGACTCGAGTCAGTTCTTCCCACCTTCCAGGCTCCTCTTTGTTTCCTTCAAATTCTACAATATACTCTGGCAGTGGGAACACAGAAACACACATTAGAAAAGACTGAGAATGTTCAAGTTATAATAAGGTTTATATATAATATTAAATGTTTTAAAGGATGTTTTATGGATAATCCACTCATGCACTGATGGCTTTAATATTAACTCTGGCGAGCACAGCTACGCCAAGTCTTCCCTACCGCTGATATTGCTATTGTGGTCATCTCCAGCCTCCCATGTCAGTCGAACACTTCTGTTCTGTCTTTCGGACAAGTGAAGGTTTTCTGGTGGATCCGGAACATCTGATTAATAATGAAAAATAAAGGTAAGGAAAAGGCAGATCAGTGCCTTGTCAATCCCACTTCCTCACTCAAGCACACTGCAATCCTCTGCTTCCCCTCCATGCCCCTGCCTCCACTCCGACCCGCCAAATCTCACCTGACCTTCTGGCTCTATTTCAAATGCAGGTTCATCCACATCTGTTCCCGACTGTAAGTATTACCTCCCTTTACTATGACTAATACAGCTCATACACCTATTTATATGCTTGGTTCATCTCTTGTATGGGACTAAACAGATCTTCCAGAGTAGTAACCATACTTTATTCATCTTTACATCCCCAGAGCCTTGCACATAAATGTTTTGTGACTAAGTAAACACTGTATTATCACTTAAATCATGCATGTAATTATCATATAAGAATCATAAACTTAGGTCCTATAAGTACAGGAAAATAAGAACATGAATGTAGGCTTTCTTTTCAACATGCTTTGGAGTTTTCATTTATAACAATGAATTATCAGCATATCATACCTGGAGTTCTAAAGAAGAGTAGGAAAGGGATTTATATTGGAAGAAGATATTGAGCTGATAAATGTTGTGACAGACTAGAAACCTGAGTAGGCAATGACAAATTTTAAGTGTGTTAAAGACACGGAAATTTCTGGTACTTTAAACATAAAAGGAACAGTAAAAGAAAAAAAATAGTGTATCACTAATGATCCTGACTTCTAAAATTTGGTTTGACTTCTCTCGTAAATTCAAGAACAGATTTTTTTTCAGAGGAGACAATCAAAGTCATATCTAATGACAACTTCTTAGGCGAGCTTTCTTCTCCAAGTGGGAAAAAATATCCATTATCCCTGTATTTAACAACTGTTGGGAATTTATACTGACAAATATTGTTTTTTCACTTCAGGAGACAGCATGTTTATTTTTAAAATGTGGTCAGTGACTACGTTCACACTGTAGAATCCTAAATGATAATTTACTGTAGAGCCCTAAATAAGAATTTATTTCCTCCACAGGCTTGAGGATATCTGAACTCAGAGAATTTAAGCTTGTCTTCAGCACTTACTAAGTCTACTATTTCTCAAATTTCTTGAAACAACCAGTGCAGTCTGTTTTATCTGATATTAAAATCTGCTCTTTCTGAGAATCACATAGAACTACGATAGATGGACTGCAATTGAGACCTAAAAAAATGTTGCTCTTAAAGGATGCTTCTGGCAGGGCTTTTGAAAGTAACTTCTGATTGAAAAGGGTCAACCATATGCTTTAAAAAATGACTTTCCAGCAGAAAAAGTCTTTTAGAAACTATACATGGATTTGACATTTGTTACTGTCAGTTATGAGGATATGCTTCTTAAAATCAGAGACTGACCTGAAAAAAGAGGGTATAAACTCCAAGAAGTGGTAAGAGGATGCCCCCTATCTCATTAATTATTCATTATTTTATTTTCATTCTAAAAACTATCTGGCAATTGCTTCATCAATAAATAGTACATATACTCATAGTCACTATTTAAAATTATCAAACTTTAATAGTTCAAGAAGATGGGAGCCTAATTACAAGACTGACATATCAAATTCCACAAGAAAATTTACGTAGCATGTATCAGGTGGTAGGGACGCCAGTCTCTTTGCCATTGCTCAAAATACTTGAGGGCAAAGCCCATGGATCCTGACATTGACATTTAAAATTGTACCTGGGACAAACTCCAGTCTACCTGAATTTTAACCATTTTATCCGGTGAATCACTTACTGGAATGATTACTAAGGACTGAAACTTTCTGCTTTTAGTTCCCTGAAGTAGCTGAAATACATCTCCTAAAAGGTCTTTCGAACCAAGTCCATACCACCTATCATCTGATAGGTAAAAACTGAACATTGTGGGGGATTTTTAGGTGGTCATTTGTTTCACTTGAAACATGATAGTCATTTATCTCACTTGAAATAAAGTGGTCATTGGCTTCACTAGTAAAGATCTAGCCTCTTTAACTCATTTTCCACCAGCTGACCTCAAGAGGGACTGAATTCTTTCCTCTCGTTCTGTACCCAGGGGAGGCAACCTCCCTGTGAATCCCAGTGACCACAGTGCTAAGGATACAAATGCCTGTTAATAGTAAGGATTTATCTAGACACATGGTCAAGGCATTTAAGATACTTCCGTGGTGGCTGAAGACACTAAAAAAACCTGCCTGCAATGCAGGAGACATGGGTTTGATCCCTGGGTCGGGAAGATCCCCTGGAGAAGGGAATGGCAACCCACTTCAGTATTCTTGCCTGGAAAATTCCATGGACAGAGGATCCTGGCAGGCTACAGTCTATGGGGTCGCAAAGCATTGGACATGATGAGCGATTAACACTTTCTCACACCAAACCACTTTTAAGGACTGTCAGCAAGCTAAAGCAAAAACTAAGTGCTAGCCACTGAAACACAGTAATAAGATAAAATTAAAAGACGCTCATTCCTTGGAAGGAAAGTTATGACCAACCTAGATAGCATGTTGAAAAGCAGAGACATTACTTTGCCAACAAAGGTCCGTCTAGTCAAGGCTATGGTTTTTCCAGTCATCATGTATGGATGTGAGAGTTGGACTGTGAAGAAGGCTGAGTACCGAAGAATTGATGCTTTTGAACTGTGGTGTTGGAGAAGACTCTTGAGAGTCCCTTGGACTGCAAGGAGATCCAACCAGTCCATTCAGAAGGAGATCAGCCCTGGGATTTCTTTGGAAGGAATGATGCTGAAGCTGAAACTCCAGTACTTTGGCCACCTGATGTGAAGAGTTGACTCACTGGAATAAACTCTGATGCTGGGAGGGACTGGGGACAGGAGGAGAAGGGGACGACAGAGGATGAGATGGCTGGATTGCATCACCGACTCAGTGGACGTGAGTCTGAGTGAACTCTGGGAGTTGATGATGGACAGGGAGGCCTGGCGTGCTGCGATTCATGGGGTCGCAAAGAGTCAGACATGACTGAGTGACTGAACTGAATTGAACTGAAAAATGTCTTTGTCAGGCTCCCAGCAAAAAGTAAACAGTTCACACAACTTAAGGTGATTCAGTGAGTTTGTATTAAAGACTCAAAAGATATGAGCAGAATATCTTGGGTGAGGGGTGGTGGGTAGGGCGCGGGCAGTTACTAGAATTCCACCAGGGAGAGCTGTGTGGACAAAGCCTCTCAGAGCACAGATGACTAGGGCAGAGGCACACAGCCAGCCTGCAGGGAGGCAGTATCCGGAGGACACACCCTCCACCCACCACCTCTCCTGCCATGGCTCCCGACTGGCCAAAGCAAATGAAAGCTTGAGGGTAAGCGGTTTATCGATGGCCACCGTTTTCCAGATTCAGAGAGCAGGTGAGACCGAATCCAGAAGGGAAACTAGGAGAGCTATCCAGCAGTCTACAAGCTGTAAGCATGGATGACTGCAAGCATAATCGCACCGATTATGCCAAAGGGGCACGCACATTGCTTTCTAATTAGAATCTTTATTTTTTAAAAAATCAAGCCTTTCTCTGCATAAGAACCCTTCAAGTCCCTCCCTCTCCTTCCGAATGGGGCCCTGGGAATTGAGTTCAGTCCGGCCTCTGGTTTAGATCAGGACCACTGTTTAATCACCACTGGACCCCACCCTGGGCTCTCCACACTAGCCCACCTCTATCCCTCAGCCACATTTCTCTGCGTACAGCTCAAGAGTCCTGGGAACTCAAGCATACTTCCGTTTTCTTTCTGCTGATAGCATCACCTACCTCCCACTGCTTCTGGCAACAGTACCCAAGCAGAAAAAAGAAATTAAGCATTACTTAACTTCTTTAGAAGAAGAAGAGGTAAAAGCATTTGAAAGTAGGGTAACTAATTGAAAAATTTAAACTAACAAACATGCACAGGCTTAATAATCATTGGCTTAATTGCCAAGAACAGTGAATTTAATCAGTAATAGAGAAAAAAATGAACCAAGATTTCTCTATTAGTTAGTACACTTACCAAGGACAGTTACTTGCGTCATATCAGCAATGCTATCCAGAGCAGTGTGCGCTGAACATGAGTATATACCTTCATCTTCCATGGTGACATTAGATATCGTCAGATTAGCTCCATCAATAATTATCCTACCAGGAAAAAAGTGAGTCTGTGATGAGGATGAAAATAATAGAAACAAAAGAAATGTAATCCTGTCAAAAATAAATATTCCCCGTGGAAAATATTTCAAGGAAGAATTTTATTTTAAAAAGCCTGTCACATAATGCATTTTATTAGAGAATTCAATAGTTGAAAACTGGGGATAAAACATTATTAAAATGCACAAAAATGTCTACAAGGCATGAAAGGGATCAGGTTTGTTTGTTTTTAATTTATGAACTCCAACCATCTGTGATTCACGGGTCAGTGATGAACCTGTCTTGCCTGGTATGTCTAAAGACTGTACAATAATTAGGATACATTTGAATAATTCGTAATGCACGTTTGGGAAACCACCTACACAGGATCAACTAGGGTGCTTCTTAGAAAGATGGATTCCTGAGTCACACCTCAGCTCTACAGAGCCAGGATATCTCAGTTCAAGTGTGGTAATCTATCTTGGACAACTTTCTCTTTTCTCCATCCTTCCAACCTCCCACATAGAATGCACATTAAGATCTGATACAAATTAAACTGTGACTCATTTGAACACTAGATGGCAGAATAGGACTTCTTTTTGGAAATTATTTGATGCTTTGCTGCTGCTGCTGCTGCGTCGCTTCAGTCGTGTCTGACTCTGTGCGACCCCATAGATGGCAGCCCACCAGGCTCCCCAGTCCCTGGGATTTTCCAGGCAAGAGTACTGGGGTGGGATGCCATTGCCTTCTCCAATGCATGAAAGTGAAAAGTGAAAGTGAAGTCGCTCAGTCGTGTCTGACTCTGTGCGACCCCATAGATGGCAGCCCACCAGGCTCCCCCGGCCCTGGGATTCTCCAGGCAAGAATACTGGGGTGGGGTGCCATTTGCCAATTTTTAATTGAGTTTACATGATTTTTTTAAATAAATTATACCTTTTATTCTATGCCTATGTATTATTAGCCTAGTTATTCAAGTCATTTTTTTTAAATAAAGTTCCATTAAATTTGAGATATGTTCACAGCAGTTTGTTATTTGGTTGAAATAAATGTCTTCCTTGTGGAGAAGGAGAGAAAATCTTACATAATTTTTTAAAAATATAAAACTCATATGAACTGTTTAAAATTCTGAGTTAAGCCACTTAAAAGTGTAGTAAAGTTAAATATGGTTCTTCCCTTTGATGATAGACGTCAGCCCCTTAGCTTTATGCCAATAACTGAACAATTTGCCAATTGATACTACCTGTTATTGCTAGTCAAGAAACTCACTATAATTCTAATGAAGAAGCTTTGATATAAATCAGTTTCTCAGTTCATGTTAGCTATGTGTCCATTTGGTACAAATATCAGAATATTACATAAACTTACAACCTTGAAAAGTTTACCTGCTTAGATGAAGAAATATGATTTAATAACCTCTTCAGGAGGGCTGTTTGAGCCCTGCACATCCACGAGGGCCCAGAGAAGCTGAAATATAGCCTGAAATATACAATGTTTTGGCCAAGATTTATCCCTTAGTGTGCAGCTGCTTCAGGCCAGAAAGAAAGGGCAACTTTTCTGTAATGCTCTGTGTTTTAAGAACTCAGAAATGTGCCTATTTTTAATCAAGGTAGAATGACCCACTGGTTCTTGAAATGTGGTAGCTATGATGTACCAAGGGAGGTTATTAAAATTCCATGCATTGGCCTCAGTCCAGGTTCTGATTCAGAACTTCTAGGAACAGGGCAAGGGCCTCTGCATTTGAACAAGATAACTAGGGAATTCTCGCTCACATCAAAATTTGACTATTTGTGTTAGCAAGGATGGACTCTGCTGTGCAGAAATAAGAAATAGCTCCATATGGTTTTTATTTTTCAATTTGTTAATGTGGTGAATTACATTGATTGATTTGCGGATATTGAAGAATCCTTGCATCCCTGGGATAAAGCCCACTTGGTCATGGTGTATGATCTTTTTAATGTGTTGTTGGATTCTGATTGCTAGAATTTTGTTGAGGATTTTTGCATCTATGTTCATCAGTGATATTGGCCTGTAGTTTTCTTTTTTTGTGACATCTTTGTCAGGTTTTGGTATTAGGGTGATGGTGGCCTCATAGAATGAGTTTGGAAGTTTACCTTCCTCTGCAATTTTCTGGAAGAGTTTGAGGAGGATAGGTGTTAGCTCTTCTCGAAATTTTTGTAGAATTCAGCTGTGAAGCCGTCTGGACCTGGGCTTTTGTTTGCTGGAAGATTTCTGATTACAGTTTCAATTTCCGTGCTTGTGATGGGTCTGTTAAGATTTTCTATTTCTTCCTGGTTCAGTTTTGGAAAATTGTACTTTTCTAAGAATTTGTCCATTCCTTCCACGTTGTCCATTTTATTGGCATACAATTGCTGATAGTAGTCTCTTATGATCCTTTGTATTTCTGTGTTGTCTGTTGTGATCTCTCCATTTTCATTTCTAATTTTATTGATTTGATTTTTCTCTCTTTGCTTCTTGATGAGTCTGGCTAATGGTTTGTCAATTTTATTTATCCTTTCAAAGAACCAGCTTTTGACTTTGTTGATTTTTGCTATGGTCTCTTTTGTTTCTTTTGCATTTATTTCTGCCCTAATTTTTAAGATTTCTTTCCTTCTACTAACTCTGGGGTTCTCCAACTCTTCCTTTTCTAGTTGCTTTAGTTGTAGAGTTAGGTTATTTATTTGACTTTTTTCTTGTTTCTTGAGGAATGCCTGTATTGCTATGAACTTTCCTCTTAGCACTGCTTTTATAGTGTCCCACAGGTTTTGGGTTGTTGTGTTTTCATTTTCATTAGTTTCTATGCATATTTTGATTTCTTTTTTGATTTCTTCTGTGATTTGTTGGTTATTCAGAAGTGTGTCGTTCAACCTCCATATGTTGGAATTTTTAATAGTTTTTCTCCTGTAATTGAGATCTAATCTTAATGCATAATGGTCAGAAAAGATGCTTGGAATGATTTCAATTTTTTTGAATTTATCAAGTTTAGATTTATGGCCCAGGATGTGATCTATCCTGGAGAAGGTTCCATGAGCACTTGAAAAAAAGGTGAAATTCATTGTTTTGGGGTGAAATGTCCTATAGATATCAATTAGGTCTAACTGATCTAATGTATCATTTAAAGTTTGCGTTTCTTTGTTAATTTTCTGTTTAGTTGATCTGTCCATAGGTGTGAGTGGGGTATTAAAGTCTCCCACTATTATTGTGTTATTGTTGATTTCCCCTTTCATACTTGTTAGCATTTCTCTTACATATTGCGGTGCTCCTATATTGGGTGCATATATATTTATAATTGTTATATCTTCTTCTTGGATTGTTCCTTTGATCATTATGTAGTGGCCTTCTTTGTCTCTTTTCACAGCCTTTGTTTTCTCAACAGATGCAGAGAAGGCCTTTGACAAAATTCAACATCCATTTATGATAAAAACTCTCCAGAAAGCAGGAATAGAAGGAACATACCTCAACATAATAAAAGCTATATATGACAAACCCACAGCAAACATTATCCTCAATGGTGAAAAATTGAAAGCATTTCCGCTAAAGTCAGGAACAAGACAAGGGTGTCCACTTTCACTGCTACTATTCAACATAGCTCTGGAAGTTTTGGCCACAGCAATTAGAGCAGAAAAAGAAATAAAAGGAATCCAAATTGGAAAAGAAGAAGTAAAACTCTCACTGTTTGCAGATGACATGATCCTCTACATGGAAAACCCTAAAGACTCCACCAGAAAATTACTAGAGCTCATCAATGAATATAGTAAAGTTGCAGGATATAAAATCAACACACAGAAATCCCTTGCATTCCTATACACGAATAATGAGAAAGTAGAAAAAGAAATTAAGGAAACAATTCCATTCACTATTGCAACGAAAAGAATAAAATACTTAGAAATATATCTACCTAAAGAAACTAAAGACCTATATATAGAAAACTATAAAACACTGATGAAAGAAATCAAAGAGGACACTAATAGATGGAGAAATATACCATGTTCATGGATTGGAAGAATCAATATAGTGAAAATGAGTATACTACCCAAAGCAATTTACAAATTCAATGCAATCCCTATCAAGCTACCAGCCACATTTTTCACAGAACTAGAACAAATAATTTCAAGATTTGTATGGAAATACAAAAAACCTCGAATAGCCAAAGCAATCTTGAGAAAGAAGAATGGAACTGGAGGAATCAACTTGCCTGACTTCAGGCTCTACTACAAAGCCACAGTCATCAAGACAGTATGGTACTGGCACAAAGACAGACATACAGATCAATGGAACAAAATAGAAAGCCCAGAGATAAATCCACACACATATGGACACCTTATCTTTGACAAAGGAGGCAAGAATATACAATGGAGTAAAGACAATCTCTTTAACAAGTGGTGCTGGGAAAACTGGTCAACCACTTGTAAAGAATGAAACTAGATCACTTTCTAACACCACACACAAAAATAAACTCAAAATGGATTAAAGATCTAAATGTAAGACCAGAAACTATAAAACTCCTAGAGGAGAACATAGGCAAAACACTCTCAGACATAAATCACAGCAGGATCCTCTATGATCCACCTCCCAGAATTCTGGAAATAAAAGCAAAAATAAACAAATGGGATCTAATTAAAATTAAAAGCTTCTGCACAACAAAGGAAACTATAAGCAAGGTGAAAAGACAGCCTTCTGAATGGTAGAAAATAATAGCAAATGAAGCAACTGACAAACAACTAATCTCAAAAATATACAAACAACTTCTGCAGCTCAATTCTAGAAAAATAAACGACCCAATCAAAAAATGGGCCAAAGAACTAAATAGACATTTCTCCAAAGAAGACATACGGATGGCTAACAAACACATGAAAAGATGCTCAACATCAGTCATTATTAGAGAAATGCAAATCAAAACCACAATGAGGTACCACTTCACACCAGTCAGAATGGCTGTGATCCAAAAATCTGCAAGCAATAAATGCTGGAGAGGGTGTGGAGAAAAGGGAACCCTCCTACACTGTTGGTGGGAATGCAAACTAGTACAGCCACTATGGAGAACAGTGTGGAGATTCCTTAAAAAATTGCAAATAGAACTACCTTATGACCCAGCAATCCCACTTCTGGGCATACACACCGAGGAAACCAGAATTGAAAGAGACACATGTACCCCAATGTTCATCGCAGCACTGTTTATAATAGCCAGGACATGGAAACAACCTAGATGTCCATCAGCAGATGAATGGATAAGAAAGCTGTGGTACATATACACAATGGAGTATTACTCAGCCGTTAAAAAGAATTCATTTGAATCAGTTCTGATGAGATGGACGAAACTGGAGCCGATTATACAGAGTGAAGTAAGCCAGAAAGAAAAACACCAGTACAGTATACTAACACATATATATGGAATTTAGGAAGATGGCAATGACGACCCTGTATGCAAGAAAGGGAAAGAGACACAGATGTGTATAATGGACTTTTGGACTCAGAGGGAGGGAGAGGGTGGGATGATTTGGGAGAATGACATTCTAACATGTATACTATCATGTAAGAATTGGATCACCAGTCTATATCTGATGCAGGATACAGCATGCTTGGAGCTGGTGCATGGGGATGACCCAGAGAGATGTTATGGGGAGGGAGGTGGGAGGGGGGTTCATGTTTGGGAACGCATGTAAGAATTAAAGATTTTAAAATTTAAAAAATAAAAAAATGAATAAAATTTAAAAAAAAATAAAATAAAATAGAAGAGTGAGAGGTGGGGACAGAAAAAAAAATAAAGTGGAGCATGGGAATACCAAAAAAAAAATAAATTAAAAAAAAAAAAAAAAGAAATAGCTCCAATTTCTCAGTGCATAAGAACACAACACTTTAGGTCTCTCTTATGTTTCCATCAGAGGTCAACTGTACTCTGCTTGAAGAAGTGCTTTCATTACATTTGTTAAGCATATTACACATTTTAAAAATGGATTCTACTCTACTTATAGAACCTGCTCTCTGGTTTCATCTTCATCTCTGTCCCTCCTAGTCTTTCCTCCTGTTTTTACCTGCTTAATTATCTTCCTTGAGAACCTTGCCATCACCTGCAATGTCTCATCTCCCTCATCTGAAACATCTAGCTTGCTAGTCCCCAACCCAGGTTAACCTCCACTGTTTTCTTGCTCCAGTCTGTCTGTGTAACAGCCAAACTTCACTCCAGACAACATGACAACATGGTTCTCTCTTTGGGGACCTATGTTTGAGGCTCCAACTATGACTGTGTAATCCTGAACAAAACTTGGAGCCTAATTCATGTTATCTAAGAAATGGGCATAACAGTATTTTCTTTCTCTTCAGCAGAAGTAAATGAGGGAAAAACACACAAAATGATTGGTGTACAGAGCCTGGCTTAGTATGTGCTCAGAGAGTGTTACTAATAATATTGATCAAATTGATTTAATTCATTGTTGGCTCATAACTCATCACATTTCTTAATGTCCCCAACTCCCCATTCCTTCTGCCTTTCTGCTTGAACAAACTACCTTAATTCTTCATTTCTTAGGAAGGGACCCTTCTATCCTTATAATCTCTGCCTAATCTAATGCCTTATAGCTCTGAATTCTTGTCTTCCAGCCATAAGTTCTACCCCATTCATTTGCTGCAATTTTCAAGGGGAAAAAGTACCCCTTCCATGATGCCAAGGTAAAGCCTTCCCACTTGTGCTCTTGACACCTTTCCCCTCTCATCCTCCTATTCACAGACATATAGACACATCCCAAACCCCACTGCGATCTCCCCTGCAGGGCAGTCCTTCTCTGTCGTCATGATAGTCTGCATTACATTTGTTAAGCACAGTTGAAATTTTACAAATGGTTTGATATCACATCCATTTTCCATTTCATTTTCCTATGTTAACACCATTGTATTGTCTAGAGCCTCCTGCGGGATACAAATCCACAGAAAATCCCTTGAGATCATTCCAGCCTTCCTAAAAGGTTTGCTGTGAGGATAATCAAGAGGAAGCAAGGATGAGAGGCACTAAAATAACATGAGGCACCCGGCAGGTATAAAGGCCCAGGGTGGCAGTTTTCAACACTCATCACACCCCTGTATGTGACAGGAGGCAGGAAGAAAGATAAGCAGGTATTTTCACTTCTTTTTTTACCCCTCTATGCGTCTTTGGATCAGAAATTTAACCACTTTGTAGGTAAAAAGCTCTGACTCCCAGCCTAGTGACGAAAAGGCACCCTAGCAGAAGGTGGGAGAGAGGAGTCTACTAATGGTTCTACAGAAATTTAGTGGACACCTGTGATCTCAACTTCCTGCTAAAATTTCACACCTGCTCCTGTCTCCAGTCAAGACTAGCCAGGAACAGTCACTCCCAGCCCTTCCCACCCCAGACATCCCTTCTATGTTAAGGTTATTGTCCTTCCCCCTACCCGTGTTTAAAGAAAACTAGAAGAAGATCTCTTAGGTGACCAGATAGCCAGAGCCAGCATCCTGCAGAAGCTGTAACACTGAGTCACAGAAAGAGGCTGTTTCAAATGTCTGGATTCAGGGCCTAAATATGCGGGTAACATCACCAACAAGCCGTGGGGCTGATTTCCTTCTCAGCTATAACCCAGAGATTATATGGAGGATCCCAGATAACTAGACAGTAGTGAAAACAGAGGGAGAATTTGGGGATATCTGAGCAGCTGATGAATCGACTGACACCTAACCAAAGGCTGAAGATCTCTGCTGCAGTGTGTAGCCTATTAGACATCAACGCTATTCTTTTATGCCCCTGACAACTGGTTGCAGTACGTATGCTGTCTTTCCACAAACATTACATTTACAGAAGAGATGCGATAGAATAAATTAAGTACCTAGGCTAAGACCAATCAATGCCTTTAGGGAGAGGTAGCACACACACTCACAAATACCAAAGGAGACCAACCAGGTAACAGAAAGGAGACAAGAGCACTAGAGAAATGAGTAGAATGGGTCATCACAACTAAACTGGACTGTGTAGTGAGTATATTCTAGTACTTGGTGTTAATGCACAATAATCCTATGATGAACTTACCCTGAAAAACTTTTCTGAACTAAACTATGTTATAGAATATAAACCTAAGGCACAGAAAAGTTAGGCAACCCAGAGAAAAGCGTAATTCCAAAAGATATTCCATGAACCCCAGTGTTCACTGCAGCACTATTTACCACAGCTCGAACGTGGAAGCAAGCTTAACGTCCACCGCGAGAGGAATGGATGCAGATGTTCCACGTATGGAATAAACTCAGCCATAAATAGGAATGCAGCGGTGCCATTTGCAGAGATGTGGATGAACCTAGAGACTCTCATACAGAGTGAAGTAAGTCAGAAATACTAACACATGTATTGGGATATAGAAAAAATTGGTATAGATGAACCTATTTGCCAAACAGAAATAGAGACAGATGCAGAGAACAAATGTGTGGATACAAAGGTGGCATTGTGGTGGGACGAACTGGGAAATTGGGGCCGATGTGTATGCAGTACTGTGTGTAAAACATAACTAATGAGAACCTACTGTGCAGCACAGGCAACTCTACTGACTGCTCTGTGGTGACCTAATGGGAAGGAAGGGAAAAATACAAATGGGATATATGTATATGGATGGCTGATTCACTTTGCTGTATAGCCAAAAATAACACAACACTGTAAAAATTTTACTTCAATAAAAATTTTAAAAATACAGAAAAAGTTAGGCACCTTGTCTAAGGTCACAAACCCAGTAAGTGACAACGCTGGGATTCCAACCCAGGCCTCTGGGCTCCAGAGCCCATGCTCTTAATAATGACATTGCCACCATCTCGTGCAGAAAAGCAAGTCCTGTCTAAGGATCTTTAGAGTTAGACATTCAGAATGATGGATAACCAAATAAGCCTGCAGGTGAGACTTGGATCAAACATGGTCACTGTTTAATACCTAACTCAGCAACAATGCAAAAGAACAGAGAACTGTCCTCTGCTTTCAAAAGATAGCATATGTATTCAGTCAATAATATTTTCTTAGATGTACTTAATAATGTTTAGAACTAGTCAGCATCTATTCATACATTATTCTATATTCTCTTCTCTATTTTTATATATTATCTACAAAAAAAAGTGGACAGCTCAAAAATGTACTTGTCCACACTTAATTAATGGGAAGGGTTCAAGATATGATTTAGGTTCTGCCCTTGAGATAGACTCCTGTGAGACTGGGAGGGAGAAGGGACAGGACACCAGCTCCTCCTCTGGGGCCATGTGAGTCACTCAGTTGTGTCCGACTCTTTGCGAGCCCATGGATTGCAGTCCATTAGACTCCTCTGTCCATGGGATTCTCCAGGCAAGAATACTGGAGTGGGTTTCCATTCCCTTCTCCAGGGGTATCTTCCTGACCCAGGGATCGGACCCAGGGATCGAACCCAGATCTCATGCATCGCAGGCAGATTCTTTGCTGTCTGAGCTACCAGGGCCCTGTGAGCAGACAGAGACTCTGGCACAAGTCAGAACTGTCAGTGTTGGGGTCACCAGGAGCACCAATGGGCTGAGGGGGCAGTGAAGGCAGCAGCAATATCAGCCATGTGAACTGCAGCTGCAGGACCACACCACTGAGAACCCAAAAGCTCAGGAAGCAGCGCCCTTAGCCTAACTCCTCCAGTCTTGCCATGGCTTGGTGAGCACCCAAGCCCGTGCACAAGTATAATAACAGGACATTTCCTGTCCTTACAGAATGGTACACATTATATGAAAGTGAAGTCGCTCAGTTGTGTCCGATTCTTTGTGACCCCATGGACTGTAGCCTATCAGGCTCCTCCATCCATGGGATTTTCTAGGCAAGAACCCTGGATTGGGTTGTCATTTCCTTCTCCAGGAGATCTTCCAAACCCAGGGATTGAACATGGGTCTCCCGCATTGTAGACAGATGCTTTACCATCTGAGCCACCAGGGAATTTCTTATATGAAAAACAGCTAATAAAAATGAAAAGACCAATGTTTGAGGGCAAAGTGAAAGAAGTACATTATATGACCTTTTAAATATTGCCTTAAAGACTGAAATGTAATAATCAGTTTTTATATCTTAATGCAGTGTAAATACTTTTACCACTATTTTTCTTTCAAATGCAAGGTTTAATCCCCAGCCAATATCATGAGATATGGTAATGGTGTACTTACCTGCCATCCTCGGTGCCGTTAATCTCAAAGGCTTCTCCATCTTTACTCCAGGACAACTTCAAACTGTATTTCAGATGTGAGTCACATTTGCTCTCACAGTGTAATTCCAGTGTATGTGATTTGGGGACCCGAGGATTCTTGGGAGAAACTCTAAGGTTTGTAGCGTCTGTTTTTATAAAACAAAGATACCAGTCAGAAGTACAGAACAGCTTATTTTATTGTTAAAGTGAAAGTAAAAGTCACTCACAGTCGTGTCTGACTTCTTGCGACCCCATGGGCTATACAGTCCATGGAATTCTCCAGGCCAGAATACTGGAGTGGGTAGCCTTCCCTTCTCCAGGGTAGCTTCCCAACCCAGGGATCGAACCCAGGTCTCCTGCATTGCAGGCAGACTCTTCACCAGGTGAGCCACAAGGGAAGCCCAAGAAAACTAGAGTGGGTAGCCTATCCCTTCTCCAGGGATCTTCCCGACCCAGGAATTGAACCAGGGTTTTTCTGTATTACAGGGGGATTCTTTACCAACTGAACTCTCCTTGAAACTTAAGTTATCGACAATTTGGCAGCGGTGGGATTATTGTCAAGTGCCTGTCTTTTAATCAATCAAAATGGTCAACAGTTATTGTCAAATCTTCATGCACTATTTATCACACTGTCATTTCTTAACATCATATATCATTACTAATTTTGTTCCATCCCGGCCAGGGAACCTCAGTGGAAGTATTAATTAATAGCACTATCCCTTTCTACTTCCTAGACAAAGGGAATAAGAAGAAAGCAAGGAAGCAAATGCATCCAGATGTTGAAAATAATATAAATTCTCCTTCTAGTGCTCTGGATATGTGATAAAAATACCATAAAGAAAAGAAGAAAATAAAATAATTTCCTATTATCATGCTTATTATTAGCTCAAACCTGAGGTTAAATGGTGCAGCCTATGCAGAGATGAACTAACTACACAGAGGTGTGGACCGTGAACACAAGCCCCATGAAGGCAGAGGCTGTATCTATTATGTTACTGCATTCAAGTGTTCACAGAGCCCAGAAGGGAGCCTGTATACAGTAGGTACTCAATACGTATTTGTTGAATGAGTTACAGTGAGTCACATTTTGAAAATAAAGTAGTAATATCAATACGATAAAGCTCAAACATTGGTACCATGGCTATATTGAAAAATGTTTTATTATAATTGTTCCAAACATATAATCCTTACTCCTAGGGACCATAATAAGGCTGACTTCCAATTTCACAATCATGCCCTAGTATTTGCTATCTATATGTTACTCAAAAAGCTGATTAAAATGGGAAAGTGTTAGTAATATTAATTATTTGATATCCCAAGCACAAAATTTGAAGAGATTATCAAACTGAATTAATTCCAAGTAAATTACTAAACATCCTATTCCTAATTTGAAAGTCAGAAATCTACTGAATGATAACCAACACTGTATGATAAGCACTTGTTTAACAAGACTCTAAAGTTCATATTCATTGTGACATTTTATAATTATAACAAATCTTTGAAAATATCTCTGCCTTACAGAGAAGATAACTTAAAGGCTAAAATGAAATTAAGTAATGATACTAATATTTTCTAATTAGTAAGGGACTGAACTGTAATTTGAACTCAAGACTGGAAGAGACCAAAACTCATGCTTTCATGGCTAATAAACACATGAAAAGATGCTCAACATCATTCATTATTAGAGAAATGCAATTCAAAATCACAATGAGGTATCATCTCACGCCAGTCGGGATGGCCACCATCAAAAACTCTACAAACTACAAATGCTCGGGAGGTGTGGAGAAAAAGGGAACCCTCTTACACTATAGGTGAGAATGCAAACTGGTACAGCCACTATGGAGAACAGTGTGGAGATTCCTTAAAAAAAGGGAAATTGAACTGACATATGACCCAGCAATCCACTGCTGGGCATACACACCAAGGAAACCAGAATTGAAAGAGACACACGTATCCCAATGTTCATTGCAGCACCACTTACAATAGCTAGGACATGGAAACAACCTAGATGTCCAGTGGCAGATGAATGGATAAGGAAGCTGTACATATACACAATGGAATCTTATAATGAGGTGGATGAAACTGAAGTCTATTATACAGAGTGAAGTAAGTCAGAAAGAGAAACAATACAGTATAGTAACGCATATATATGGAATTTAGAAAGATGGTAATGACCATCCCACATGCAAGGCATCAAAAGAGACATAGATGTGAAGAACAGACTTTTGGACTATGTGGGAGAAGATGAAGGTGGGATGAACTGAGACAATAGGAAAAGAAAAAACCTCATGCTTTTAATCACTCTGCTGTATAGCCTCTTGATCAACTCCATTCTTGACATTCTTTTTTCATTTGTAACAATTACCCCCTTAATGTGGTGTATTGCACTGACTAACTTGCTTATATTGAAGAATCGTGTGTCCCTGGGATAAAGCCCACTTTATGATGATGCCTTTAAATTGTTGTTGGGTTAAAAAAAATATGCCCTTAACTCTCATGGATATGGTTCCTATATACCCCTTACATATACAGTGGACATTAGAGCAGACCAAAAGTTTATGAGCTTGGCCTTCTCTCTGGCCACCAGCAGTTTCGAGGTCCACTTTGGGCCAAGCACTGTGTTGGACAGTAGGGAGGTCAAGGTTTATTTGGATTCCAGACTTCGCTCCCATTGCCTTTCACCTGGCAGAGCTGCTCAACTTTGATTCAGGTTTTATAATGTATAAAGGGCTCCCCAGGTTCAGTGGTAAAGAATCTGCTGGCAATGCAGGAGATGCAGGTTTGATCCATCAGTTGGGAAGATCTTCTGGAGAGGAAATGGTTACCCACTCCCGTATCCTTGCTTGGGAAATCCCATGGACAGAGGACCCGGGCAGGCTACAGTTCATGGGATTGCAAAAGAATTGGACACAACTTAGTGACTAAACAACAACAACACATAAAGTGTAAAAAGAATCATCTTCATTGACATTATCAGAGTATTTTAAAAATTATATGTATCATTTGAAAATGCAGAGAGACACCCAATATAAGTTGACATCACAGAATATTAATGTTCCTTAAAAATATAGTCCATGGGGTTGGCAGGTTGGGTAACTTTGGGTACAGAAAAAAAAAATACAAGAAAAGAATAAAAGAATATAAGATACAGATGGACCTAGAGAGTGTCATACTAAGTGAAACCAGTCAGACAGAGAAGAAGTATCGTGTGACACCCCTTATATGTGGAATCTAAAAACAAGTGAACGAACTTACAAAACAGAAACAGACTCACAGACTTAGAGCATGAGTCTATGGTTGCCGGCGGGAAGGATGGGAGGGTAGTTATGGAGTTTAGGGTGGACATGTACACACTGCTGTATTTAAAACAGGTAATCAACAAGGACCGACTGTCTAGCACAGGGAACTCTGCTCAGTGGTATATGGCAGTCTCGATGGGAGGGAATTTGGAGCAGAATGGATGCATGTATATGTATGGCTTACTCCCTCCACTATTCATCTGAAATTATAACAACATTGTTAGTTAATCGGCTATAACAAATAGAAAACAAAATACAAAGTGAGAAGGTAAGAAAATACAAGACAGCAATGACAGAATAAGAGGAGGAAAGGAGAGTGTGTGTGTGAGAGAGAGAAATGCTAAGGAAACACTTAACACAGATGATTACACAAACATGCACCCAGTCACCTAAGAAGAGGTAGTAGCTGGTCATGTCAGTGACCTGCCACAAGAAACACAAGTCCTCCCTACATTTACCATACACACGTATGTGTGAGCTCAGTCGTGTCTGACTCTTTGTGACCCCGTGTATTGTAGCCTGCCAGGTTTCTCTGTCCATGGAATTCTGCAGGCAGTCTCCTCCACTGGCAGGCAGATTCTTTATCATTGAACCACCGTTCTCTGTGTTTTCCTGAAAAGGGTTCTCTGAGCAATTTTAAAATCAAAATATTGATGGTGCCTTTGGGTCTGGGTTCCAATTAGCCTGAGTCTAGGTGCAGAGATGCTCCTCTTTGGGACGCTGATATATTTTGGCACATACTTAACCTTTGTGAGCACTTAGAAATAAAATACGTTGCTTGGACAAGAGAAAAAACACAAAGCTGTTTATGATTTGAAAACAGGACGAAAACCTTTGCCATTCTGTCATGCCCTAGTCTTTACAAAACAGATCCCTTATGAATTTATTTGTGAAATTTTTAGTTCTAAGAGTTGAATACTGATGACATTTCATTGAGTTGGTTACTGAAAAAAAAACAGTTACAGAAATATACCAAAATAGGGGATTTTAAAGTGTTGCTGGTCATCCATCACCAAGAACACCCAGCTCTCTCTTATAATGGTATAAAGCTATGGACACATCACTGACATAGCCTCTAATTCTTGTGATGGTCTTTTAGATGAAATCTGATCTAGAGAAAATGGAAAACTGAAGCCTTGTGACCGTTTATGCAAAGTAAAATCAAAATAAAATTACTTCTGATATCCAGATTGGCTGTGACTGCTGTTTTTCCTTTCGCATTTTCTACCCAACAAGAGTAGGAACCAGCATCTTCTTCGGTGGTCTCAGTGATCTGTAACGTGCCATTCTCATGGACATGATACCTTCTGCCGTCGAGAGGTTTTGCTTCTTCCACTTTCTGCCTATGGACATAGAAAGCATGAATTAATTCAGGCTATGATTGAATCGTATCTTTTTTTTTCAAACTGGCCACTGGTGTCATTCAATCTTACCCCTTCTTCACAAAGTTAGCAAACCTTACAAGATTTTCCATTATACTTAACAATTCTTTAAAATATTATGCATGTGGTTGTACTGGGTTGCTGGGTCTTAGTTGTGGCACGTGGGATCTAGTTCCCTGACCAGGCATTGAACCTGGGCCCTCTGCATTGGGAGCACAGATCTCAACCACTGGACCACCAGGGAAATCCTTACAATTTTTTTTTTTTTTTTTTTTGGTAATAGGTGGTAAGTGTATATCTTACCTGCCCGAATAGACTGTAACTGGAGGAAATTTGAGTCTGAGCTCTGTGCTTCTGCTCTATTTATAATAGCTCTCAGTACCACTTTGCATCTGTCCTCAGAGTTTAATAAATTGTTTCTGCCTTATTGATAGTGAACTCTTTAGTTAATCATTGCTGCGGGGTACTAAATGGGAAAGCTAGTAATTGAAAGAGATAATGAACCTTCTGAACCTCCGGCTGTCCAGAGCGAACATTGGTCATTCAGAAATATTATAGGCCAGGAAGACACCCCTGTCCTGTGAACATGGATTACATTTACCCTTATCAGCCCAAAGTCATTTTCTCCAACATTCATCCATTTTCCAAGCTTTTTTCTGCCACAACTTGATTCACCTTCTACATTTCACAATAAGAGGCTGCTGGAGAGAAAACAGCCAAAGGACAAATTCTGACTGCTGCTCACACAAGATGTTAGAGGGTTGGGACTAGGGTAAGACAAGGGAGGCACTTGTCTAAGAGAAAAAATTTAAGGGTTGCCCCCACCCCTGCCCCAAATCTCAGTAATCCAGATAAATACTTTTTTCAAAGTATTTTTTCTTTTGTTTCTGATGTGGACCATTTCTAAAGTCTTAATTGAATTTGTTACAATATCGCTTCTGTTTAAAGTTTTGGGTTTTTGGCTGCAAGGCATGTGGGATTTTGTTTCCCCAACCATGGATTGAATCTGCACCCTGTCTTGGGACAGGGATTCCCTGTCTTTGGAATTCCTGTCTTTGGAAAAACCACTGGACCACCATGGAATTCCCAAGGTATGTAATATTTTAATGCGATATTTGCACAAATCAAAAATAATGCAAAAAAATATCCACAATGAACAAAATAGCTGCCTTTTAAATAAAGACAGAATCTGGTCCTATAAATTATATGACATTGCCCTGCTCACCTCACTCTAATCTCAGCCCCGCAGAGCACTGGGGAAAATCACTTAAGATCCATTTAAGCAAGCTTTCCTAGAGAAGGAACAAGTGTGGTAGATGAACAGAACGATGTGCCTGGAGTTACTATCCCAACCTATAAACTGAAACTAAGATTCAAAATACACATTGAAAACGTTTTAAACACAGGCATTTGTAATGGAATGCAGGCTTAATAATAATGTCGATAATATCCAAAACAAAACAACAATGCAGGACTTAGATACACTCATAATGAAAACCTAAATCTACTTGTAAAATTGTCTTCATCATTGCTTCAAGGCTTCGCTTTCTTTTGTAAGCAGAAATGGCTCTCCCTATTTCCCCATGTGGGAGAATCCAGATCTAGTCAATAGTTCCAGGAGAGGCAGGAAAATAAGTTTGCTACTTTATTTCTCAGAGACACTCGCTACATGTAATAACACTGACACAATGCAGCCTGTCCAATGGTGGCTGGAGGAACATGGGAAATTTACAACCAATGTTCTCTTAAGAAAACTGTGTAACAGCTTACCAGGACACTATTGCCTCCGGTGAAGCAAAGAACTCACAATGTAAGAAAGCACTGTATCCAACCACTGTAGCATAATTTTCTTCATCTGCCGTTTGTATCAATGGACGGACATCTATGTGAAAATAATACAATTTTAAACTTTTGTGTAAGAAATAATACAAGAAAGTTAATTTTTTTCAATATCCTAGTCATATTAATAACAATAGAAAACAGCTGAGTATCACACCATTGTTGTTTAGTCACTATTGTGTCTGATTCTTTGCGACCCTTGGACTGTAGCCCATCGGGCTCCTCTGTCTATGGTATTTTCCAGGCAAGAATACTGGAGTGGGTTGCCACTTCCTTCTCCAATCACAGCATACATTCCTGAATTAGGAAGTATCCCAACGCAGTACCTTTCTGGAAGTTTGGTATGGGGCCTAATACTCAAATGTAAGGCGAAAGGTACTTCGATCCCCTCCGCCCTCCCCCTGCCCCCACAACTGTTTTTTCTTTTTTTGGCTATGCTGTATGGTCTGTAGGGTCTTGGTTCCTTGACGAAGAATTGAACTGGGGGTCATGGCAGTGAAGGTGCTGAGTCCCAACGCCGGACCACCAGGGAACTCCCTCCATGATGTTTCCATGTACTGAGAATTCAGTCGATTTGTGAGTATGACCTTGATCATTTTCCTGAAGATAAGAGTGGATAGATAGCTTGCTCCTGTGTATGCTTGCCTACAGTCCATAGGGTCACAAAGGGCAGGACATGACTCAAGTGACTGAGGACACACACATGCTTACCTACAACATCGATGTTGGCATTGGCAAGGATAGTGCCATGGACATTTGAAGCCTCACACTGGTACACAGCGGTGTGATTCGGTTGTACATTGGTAAAACTGATTTCTCCAGGAGAGATGACATCACCAGAAAATGGATTTCCTACAAGAGATGAAAAAAATGTCAGCTTGATAAAAAATAGAATCTGAAATATTTATATGCCATTCATTAAACGTGTCACACAGTATTTATATTTTAAGACCAGTTTAGGGTGAATAGTTCATCAAAGCCAATTCTTTAGAATTTCTTAACTTGAACCATGGAGTTTTCTTTCAATCCCTTCTGCAGTTTCAGTCTTCCTCCAAATAAGTATTTACGGCCAACATATCCGTTGATCTCTAGCCCAAAGTCTCTCCCTAGATTCCAGATGTTCTGTTTAGCACTGAAATCCCACTGGGAACTGAATCTCACTTACTCTTATAAATTGAGGTCCGGCTACTGCCCAGCATAACCAGATGATCAACACAGCTGGATCCCCCAATCCACCAATATTGGCTGCTGTTTTCCCTCTTGACATGTTGCTCCTTTGTTTCACTTTCCTGCCCTTCTGCAGTTTCCTGATCTAAACCATTCGTTTCAGTTGCCTTCATTTGCTATTTTACCACTTCAGATAAATAGCTCATGTATTTCACTTTCCCAGGAAGACTAAATTCTTCTTGAGAGCACAGGCCAGCTTTTTTCTCCTTTCTTGGCAATAAATCCCTATCCCATTGGTTATACAAGTATAATTCTGGAAATATCTTTTGGAAATGAGAAAATCTAACATTTATGCCACTTTAATTAAGGGCCAAGGAACTCTGCTGGATACACCACATGTGGTATCTCATTAACTCTGCTCAGAACCTGCTAGATCAGCACCAACATGGCTGCTGAGCAGGCCAGGGGGACTGTATTTCAGAAAATACCACGTCCCACAGCAACTGGCCATGTGTCAAATCACATGTCTTACTCGGACACTTGAAAGCAGCACTGGGAAGAAAAAATATATATACTAGCTAGGAATGTTGAATGAGGAGCACACACGGTAAAATTTTTCATTTCAATGTCATTTCAAAGTTAGTAATATATCTAATTTTTAAAGCTAATACCATATACTGATGCATATATGTGGAATCTAGAAAAACAGTACAGATGAACTTATTTCTAAGACGGGAATACAGATGTAGCTGTAGATAAGTAATACATGGGGACACAGGGAGGGATGAGGAGGGTGGGCCAGACCGGTAGATTGGGGCTGACATATATACACTGCCGTGTGTAAAATAGATAGCTAGCGGGAAGCTGCCATAAAGCAGAGGAAGCTCAGCTCAGTGCTCTGTGATGACCTAGAGGGGTGAGATGGCTGGGAGAGGTCCAAGAAGGATGAGATATATGTATGCATATGGCTGACTCCCTTCATCGTACAGCAGAAATCAACACAGCATTGTCAAGCAGTTATATTCCAGTACTTTTTTTTTTTTCTCATGGTGTCTCCATTATAGAAAATAGTCTCACTATACTAAGTATGGGGTTATAGAAAACACTGAATAATAAAATTAAGGCTTTTTGTTAGGCATCATTTGTCCCTCTGGGAGTGAGAAAGGAATATATTTTTACACTTGACTGTGAGCTCCGTGGGAGCAAGAGCTTGTGTGCCCTAGAGTTTCAATCACTAGGTCGTCCCTGGTGCCTGGAAAGTAGCCACAGTGGAGGAGACAGTGAACATGTGCCTAAGGTCAAGCACTCAAGATTGGACAGTTATCCTGGACTCTCCAAGGTGGCCCAATGGAATGACATGGCTGTTTATAATCAGAGAACCTTGCCCAGCTGTGACCAACCAAAGGGAGAAGTGACTATGAAAAAATGATCGGGGAGATGTAGCATTGCTGATTTGAAGTTTGGAGGAAGGGAGCTGTGACTGAAGGGAAGTGGCTACCATCTAGGAGCTGGAAAAGACAAGAAAAGAGTTTCCCCGTGCCCGCAGAAAGAACCGCAGCACTGAGCACACATTGGTTTTAGCCGAGGGAGACTTGCATTGGGCTTCCAACAAACAGGATTGTGAAGTAATAAATGTCTACTGCTTTTTGATGTATGACATGGGAAACCCAAATCCAGTGCTCTGTGACAACCTGGAGGATGGGTGGGGAGGGAGGTGGAAGGAGGGTTCAGGAGGGAGGGGACACATATATGCCTGTGGCCAACTCATGTTGCTGTCTGGCAGAGGCCATCTCAACATTGTAAATTATCCTCCAGTTAAAATAAATACAGCTTTTTAAAAAGTATACTATTTTAAGCCACTAAATTTGTGGTCATTTGTTATAGCAGCAATAGAAACTTGATAGAGTCCTGTAGGACAGTGTATCTGTCAAGAATCATCAGGATGAGTAGCGCTTCTAAGTTTTCAAGGCTACACAGAATCAAGTCTCTGATCTCATTCTGCAGTCTCACACTCTACATCAAGTTTTAAAAGCTTCAGCCTATTCGGTACTCCTTATACCATCTGCCCCATGGTAAATTCTGAGTCTACACTGTGCTACAAAAAGAAGAAATGAAACTCTGGCCTCATGGTTGAGTGACAAACACTGCTCAAAGCTGCCTTCTGGGATAGGTATGGAAACTGTGGAGTACTTGTCGCAAACAGGCTACGGGGAGCTCCCAGAATTCTAAAAACTCAAGTTATTTATCAACCAAAAACCACTCTTTCTGACTCAGGTTGTTTGATCAGTTCAAAGGGCAAAAACGCAATATAGGGGGAGAAGCTTCAGCTCCGGACTTTTTCATTTCAGTTCCATTTATGGCTCTAAATTCACTTGGGGTGTGTCCTCAAGTACGTAATGCAATCTCTCTGGGCCTCATTCGACATATGTACAAACTGGAGAATAAAAAAAAAAGTCTTTCAGGGCCAGAAATATTGGATGCAAAGCGTTTGAAGAAGGTTAGGCTTGCAATCAATAATAGTAATCGTTTTGATTTAAAAACATTACATATAAAGGATAAGTAATTGCTAAAAATAGATGCTTACAGAGATTCCAAACCCTTCAGTAACCCCACAGTCTTCAGACATCCCAGTTAAAAATGGTTATGACCAGTTGGCAGCGGAACAAGGAAAGCTGTGTAAGGAACAGGGAGCATGGGCTCCAAGGATGAGGATGAGGCTTTGGTTCCAGCTCTGCCCTTTCTCAGCCAGGCTCTCTCGTGTTAGTTTATTTTCAGCGATCATGTGGTCATCCACCAACAAACCTGTTAGCTGAACTGTGGATATAAATCCATAACCTAACTGTTACTACCAGCAACCTAGCCCAAGGGCCCAGTATCTTTAAGGCAGCTCTTACGTGGAGTCCTACAACTGCTTCTCCATTCAGAGTCCAGAAGTCTTTCTTAATAAATTAGAGCCAGTCACTATTCTGCTGTAAATACTCCAAGAGCTGCGTATCTGATTCACAATAATATTCTGAGTCCCTTTGGGACCTTCCCCTTTCCATGCGACATGGCCCCAGCACCTCCAAACTAGACCCTCTCAGCATGGCCTCCTCACTCACTCAGCTTAGCTACACTGTGGTCCCTGCTTTTCCTCAACACTCCAAACACACCTCGGGTGTCTCTACACGTACTGACTCCACCCTGGAAGCTCTTTCACTGGTACTGGCATGTCAACATCACTCACCTCTTTCAAATCTCTACTCAAAGGTAAATAACCACAATGCTCTTATTGGCATTATCCTGAAATCTGATAGCAACTCTAGGTTCTGCACTTCCCTTACATCCATCACCTTCCCCAGCTAGCTCTCACTTTGCCACATCTACGTGATTATCTACTGCATATATGTGATTATCTATTGCATATCTATTGGTGTGGAGACACATCTCCACACCAGAATATCTGTTTATGAGAAAAGGAATCATTCATTTTATTCACTGCTATGTCCCAAGCAACAAGGTGAATGCTTGGCTCTTAAGATGAAGGTATTCAATAATATTTGGAGAAGGCAATGGCATCCCACTCCAATACTCTTGCCTGGAAAATCCCATGGATGGATGAGCCTGGTGGGCTGCAGTCCATGGGGTCGCACAGAGTCAGACACAACTGAGCGACTTTACTTTCACTTTTCACTTTCATGCATTGGAGAAGGACATGGCAACCCACTCCAGTGGTCTTGCCTGGAGAATCCCAGGGATGGGGGAGCCTGGTGGGCTACTGTCTATGGGGTCGTGCAGAGTTGGACATGACTGAAGCGACTTAGCAGCACCATTCAATAATATTACTGAATGAAATGATCTGTTAAATATGAATAATTGTACTTCCTTTAAAAGCTCATTTGGGGACAAAGTAGTATGTGAATATTCTTCATATATAGCAAGGTGCCATTCAAATATAAAATTTTATGATTTTATGTTCCAGAGGTTCTGCATTCTTTTAGTGTCCTTAACATTCTTTATAAAAAAAACTGTTTTCACTTCCCTCAGATATACCAGAACTCTTATTTTTCATTTCCTATTCTGTTCTCTAAAAAGACAAGGAAAAAGTCTCAAATTGAGGGTATTAATAATGAGGCCAAAAGTGTCATCAACGCATGAATAAAGAAAATGTGATATATGTGTGTGTATATATGCATATACATATATTCCATTATATATATAATGGAGTATTACAAAGTGAAAGTCACTCAGTCATGTATGACTCTTTGCGACTCCATGGACTGTAGCCTACCAGGCTCCTCTGTCCATGGAATTCTTCAGGCCGGAATACTGGAGTGGGTAGCCTTTCTCTTCTTCAGGGGATCTTCCCAACCCAGATTTGAACCAGGTTTCCCACATGGCAGGCAGATTCTTTACCATCTGAGCCAGCAGGTAAGCTGGAATACTGGAGTGGATAGCCTATCCCTTCTCCAGGGGATCTTCCTGATCCAGGAATTAAACCAGGGTCTCCTGCATTGCACGCGGATCCTTTACCAGCTGAGTTACCAGGGAAGCCCCCATGGAATATTATTCAGCTACAAAAATGAGAAAATCATGTCACTCATGACAGCATGGACGGACCCTGAGGGCATTATGCTAAGTGACATAAGTCAGAAAAAGACAAATACTATACGATCACACTTATATGTGAAATATAGAAAACAAAACAAGATCATAGATACAGAGAACAGTTCATGATTGCCAGAGACTGGAGGACAGGGGGATGGGCCAAATAGGTGAGGAAGGTAAAAAAAGGCATAAACTTCCAATTATAAAATGAGTAAGTCATGGAGATATAATGCACTGCATAGCAATAATAGTTAATAATACTGTATTATATATTTGATAAAATGTGGTCAAATATTTTGGCAATGGCCAACCACTTCAGTATTCTTGCTTTGAAAACCCCATGAACGGTACGAAAGGGCAAAAATATAGGACACTGAAAGATGAACTCCCCAGGTCAGTAGGTGCCCAATGTGCTACTGGAGATGAGTGGAGAACTAACTCCAGAAAGAATGAAGAGACGGAGCCAAAGCAAAAACAACACCCAGCTGTGGATGTGACTGGTGATGGAAGTAAAGTCTGATGCTGTGAAGAGCAATACTGCATAGGAACCTGAAATGTTAGGTTCATGAATCCAGGCAAATTGGAAGCAGTCAAATGGGAGATGGTCAGAGTGAACAGTGACATTTTAGGAATCACTGAACTAAAATGGACTGCAATAAGTGAATTTAACTCAGATGACCATATATCTACTACTGTGGGCAAGAATCCCTTAGAAGAAATGGAGTAGCCCTCATTGTCAACAAAAAGACTCTGAAATGCAGTACTTGGATGCAATCTCAAAAAGGACAGACAGATCTCTGTTCATTTCCAAGGCAAACCATTCAATATCACAGTAATCCAAGTAATCTGACCAGTAATGCTGAAGAAGCAGAACAGTTTATGAAGACCAACAAGACATTCTAGAACTAACACTCAAAAAAAGATTTCCTTTTTATTATAGGGGACTGGAATGCAAAAGTCACGAGATACCTGGAGTAACAGGCAAATTTGGCCTTGGAGTACAAAACAAAGGAGGTCAAAGGCTAACAGAGTTTTGCCAAGAGAACGCACTGGTCATGGCAAACATTGTCTTCCAACAGTACAAGAGAAGACTCTACACATGGACATCACCAGATGGTCAATATCAAAATCAGATTGATTATATTCTTTGCAGCCAAAGATGGAGAAGCTCTATACAGAAGGCAAAAACAAGACCAGGGGCTGACTGTGGCTCAGATCATGAACTTGTTATTGCCAAATTCAGACTTAAATTGAAGAAAGTAGGGAAAACCACTAGACCATTCAGGTATGACCTAAATCAAATCAGTGGAAGTGACACATAGATTCAAGACATTAGATCTTATAGAGTGCCTGAAGAACTATGGAGTTTCATGACACTGTACAGGAGGCAGGGACGAAGATCTTCCCTAAGAAAAATAAATTCAAAAGGGCAAAATGGTTCTGAGGAGCCCTTACAAATAGCTGAGAAATTAGAAGAGAAGCTAAAGGCAAAGGAGAAAAGGAAAGACATACCCATTTGAATGCCAAAGAGTTCCAAAGAATAGCAAGAAGAGATGAGAGCCTTCCTCAGTGATCAATGCAAAGAAATAGAGGAACACAACAGAATGGGAAAAACTAGAGATCTCTTCAAGAAAACTAAAGATCAAGGGAACATTTCCTGCAAAGACAGGCACAATAAAGGACAGAAATGGTATGGACCCAACAGAAACAGAAGATATTAAGAAGAGGTGGCAAGAATACACAGAAAAACTGTACAAAGAAGATCTTCATGACCGAGATAAGCACGATGGTGTGATCACTAACCTAGAGTTAGACATCCTGTAATGTGAAGTCAAGCAGGCCTTAGGAACCATCACTATGAACAAAGCTATTGGAGGTGATGGAATTCCAGCTGAGCTATTTCAAATCCTGAAAGATGATGCTGTGAAAGTGCTTCACTCAACATGCCAGCAAATTTGGAAAACTCAGCAGGGGCCACAGGACTGGAAAAGGTTAGTTTTCATTCCAATCTCAAAGAAAGGCAATGCCAAAGAATGCTCAAACTACCGCACAATTGCACTCATCTCACACGCTAGCAAAGTAATGCTTGAAATTCTCCAAGCCAGGCTTCAACAGTGTGAACCGTGAACTTCCAGATGTTCAAGCTGGGTTTAGAAAAGGCAGAAGAACCAGAGATCAAAATGCCAACATCTGTTGGATCATCGAAAAAGCAAGAGAGTTCCAGAAAAATATATACTACTGCTTTTTTGACTACTCCAAAGCCTTTGACTGTGTGAATCACAACAAACTGTGGAAAATTCTGAAAGAGATAGGAATACCAGACCACCTGACCTGCCTCCTGAGAAATTTGTATGCAGGTCAGGAAGCAAGAGTTAGAACTGGACATGGAACAACAGACTGGTTCCAAATCGGGAAAGGAGTATGTCAAGGCTGTATATTGTCACCCTTATTTAACTTATATGCAGAGTACATCATGCGAAATGCCAGGCTGGTAAAGCCCAATCTTGAATCAAGATTTCCGGGAGAAATATCAATAACCTCAGATACGCAGATGACACCACTCTTCTGGCAGAAAGCGAAGAAGAATTAAAGAGCCTCTTGATGAAAGTGGAAGAGGAGAGTGAAAAAGCTGGCTTACAGCTCAACATTCAGAAAACTAAGATGATGGCATCCCATCGCTTCATGGCAAATAGATGGGGAAACGATGGAAACCAAGACAGACTATCTTCTGGGCTCCAAAATCACTGCAGATGGTAAATGCAGCCATGAAATTAAATGACGCTTCCTCCTTGGATTGAAAGTTATGACCAGTCTAGACAGTGTATTCAAAAGCAGAGACATTACTTTGCCAAAAGAGGTCCATCTAGTCAAAGCTATGGTTTTTAGTAGTCATGTATGGATGTGAGAGTCGGACTATAAAGATAGCAGAGCACCAAAGAATTGATGCTTTTGAACTGTGGTCTTGGAGAAGACTCTTGAGAGTCCCTTGGACTGCAGGGAGATCCAAAACGTCAATCCTAAAGGGAATCAGTCCTGAATATTCATTGGAAGGACTAATGCTAAAGCTGAAATTCCAATACTTTGGCCACCTGATGCAAAGAACCAACTCATTGGAAAAAACCCTGATCCTGGAAAGATTGAAGGCGGGAGAAGAAGGGGAGACAGAGGATGAGATGGTTGGATGGCATCACTGGCTCGATGGACATTACTTTGAGTAAACTCTGAGAGTTGGTGATAGACAAGAAAGCCGGACATGCCGAAGTCCATGGAGTCACAAAGAGTCTAACACGAGTGAGCAACTGAACTGAACTGAAGGTGGAATTTCCTAGTGGTCCAATAGATAGTTGCTAATAGGGGATTTCCTAGAAGTCTGGTGGTTACGTCTCCAATCTCTCACTGCCAAGGGTCCAACCAAGTTCGATCCCTGGTTGGGGAATTAAATCTCACAAGCCACATAGCACGGCCAAAATTTTAAAAAAGGATGCTAAGAGAATAGATCTTAAAAGTTCTCATCACAAGAAGAAAAATTCTGTACGAAAATTCTGTAAGAAAAACTCTGTAAGGTAACAGATGTTAACTAGATTTATTGTGGTGATCATTATGCAATGTATATAAATATCAAACTATGATGCTATACACCTCAATTTAATATAAAGCATACCTTAATATGAAAAGGAAAGAAAAATTAACTTTCAGAACTGTTCAGTGTTTTGTCAAAGTATTTGTATTTTAAATAAGCAGGCACATTGAAAGCTATAACAATTTCAAAATTGAAAGCAATTTTGTTTAGTTACTTTCTGAAAGAGTAGATATGGCCATACTGTTTTTTGCGCAATTCTAGATTAATAGTCAAGCCTATGTAATAGATATTTTTAAATAATTATTTTAATTTTCAATCTCATCATCAAATGTGTTCAGTCAGTTATCTGCTTGTCACTGACACTGTACTTATGATCATACAGAGAAAAAGAAAACAGATGCGCTTCTCAAAAATAATGGTAATAAGCACTAGAGTTTCCTGAGTATTTGCTATGTGAAAACAATACTAAACAGTATTTTGGGAGTATTCTTTGTGTGGTAGCCCCTGTGAAGCGTTCTCTATGTGTGCCTCCTTTAATCTACATAACAACCCCAGTGGTCAGTGCTATTTTCATCTTCATTTTACTGACGATGAAACAAGTTTAAAGAGGGTCAGTAATAGTGGGATGAATTGAGAGAATACACTGAGATACACACTACCATGTGTAAAATGGATAGCTGGTGGGAAGCGGCTATGGAGCACAATAAGACACCAAATCACAGTAAATGCTAGAGCCTGAATGCAAACACAGACCCTCTGGATCCACAGTGTATCAACTGTCACAGTGTTCTACAGATAAGCATTATCCTAGGTGGTAGACTATGTTGATCTCACGCAATTACAATCAACTACCATAGCACCATTTTGTAATTAAACACTTAAGTTTCAGGAGATTCCCAGCTGTATTGGAGTTGCCTGATCAATCTCCCCAAGCTTGAGTGCACAGCCTGGTTGGGACCCCAGAGACACATGTCACTAGGATGCCCACCCTGACATGAGTGGGTCCAAGGCAAAAGGAACTAACAGAAGCATCACACATTATGCCTCAATATTGTAAATGCTCTAAATTAAGCTAATCAACTGACAAACAAGACTTGTTCTATTATCCAACCTTTACAAAGACATTCAAAATGACCAGAGCTCTAGGTTCAAATTGAGGATTTGGGGCTTCTTGGAGCCCTAGGCTAGAACATGGTGGAGTGGGCAGATTAGGTCCATCTCTGCTTTTCCAAGCCAAGGCCACCTGGGAAGGGCTCAGAGCTGACTGCACAGGGGATTCTTCTGGTCTTGGGGACTCAAGCTTGGTTGAGAACCTGAAGTGAGCCTGGTTCCGGCTTTGCATGCCTCTTTGGCCCTGTGGATTTCTCAGATTATGGAGACAGGTGTGCCAGAACGGGTCCTCATTAAGAGCAGAACCCAGTGAGGAGTTACGGTTGCCTGGATCCAAGGCAAGTCCTGAATTTCAGCTGCACCCTCAACCACTGGGTCCCTGTGCCTGTTCCTTCTCAGGCAGAGAAATTTCCTCCTTGGATGCATCCTCTATGTCATTCAATTGTCTTATTTAAAGTAATATAACGGCCAAACAGATAGTATTTATGGCTTTTCCATAAATGTATGCACAAACAGAATTACTTTGAAAGATGCAATTCTGGATTCTCTGGTTAGATCTGTCTGACAGTAAGGACCACTTACCAACTCCACTTTAGCCATAACAAGGGTGTCTAATCATTAAGAATCCCAGCCAAACACTGCCTTCAGCATCGCCTCATAACTGGGGTTTTCACTTACTCTCAATTGGTAAGCCATTGACTCTCCACTTGATCGTGGGTTCAGGCCGTCCTTCAGCCTCACACAACAGGATGCCACTGCTGCCAGTGCTATATACACCACTCTGAGGTTTCTTGGTCCAGCGAGGGGGCTCTGGAAATAAAGGGAAGAGCTCATCAGTGTTTTATCTATTTCAGAAGGTCCAGAAATGCTTTATCAATAACCTCAGATATGCAGATGACACCACCCTTATGGCAGAAAGTGAAGAGGAACTAAAAAGCCTCTTGATGAAAGTGAAAGAGGAGAGTGAAAAAGTTGGCTTAAAGCTCAACATTCAGAAAATGAAGATCATGGCATCCGGTCCCATCACTTCATGTGAAATAGATGGGGAAACTATGGAAAGAGTGTCAGACTTTATTTTTTTGGGCTCCAAAATCACTGCAGATGGTGACTGCAGCCATGAAATTAAAAGACGCTTACTCCTTGGAAGAAAAGTTATGACCAACCTAGATAGCATATTCAAAAGCAGAGACATTACTTTGCCGACTAAGGTCCGTCTAGTCAAGGCTATGGTTTTTCCCGTGGTCATGTATGGATGTGAGAGTTGGACTGGGAAGAAAGCTGAGCGCCGAAGAATTGATGCTTTTGAACTGCGGTGTTGGAGAAGACTCTTGAGAGTCCCTTGGACTGCAAGGAGATCCAACCAGTCCATTCTGAAGGAGATCAGCCCTGGGATTTCTTTGGAAGGAATGATGCTAAAGCTGAAACTCCAACACTTTGGCCACCTCATGTGAAGAGTTGACTCATTGGAAAAGACTCTGATGCTGGGAGGGATTGGGGGCAGGAGGAGAAGGGGACGACCGAGGATGAGATGGCTGGATGGCATCACCGACTCGATGGACATGAGTTTGGGTGAACTCTGGGCGTTGGTGATGGACAGGGAGGCCTGGCGTGCTGTGATTCATGGGGTCGCGAAGAGTTGGACACGACTGAGCGACTGAACTGAGAAATGTTAGGCATTGCATTTCCATTATACACCAGCAGATGGCAGACACAACAAAGTGTTTCACATTAAGTCTTCTCTGAGGTAAGACAGCCATTGTTATTTGCCTGGAATGGGGTTTGTGTGTGGGCATGCGTTTTTCTGAGTGTGTGTGTTGTAATTTGGAATCTTAGCATGTATAGTAAAATCGACACACTAAAAACAGTTATCTACATTCAATTTTATCTAGCTACACTATCTCATTACAGAAAAATGCAGGAAGGGTGAAGTTTACTGAGTGATGACCACAGCTTATTTCAGGCTGAAGCAAGGCATCCAAAATGGCTGATTTTCAAGTAACATATTTTGAAAAATTTTTAATGAAATTAAAACATTCAGCCCCTATTTTAAATATTTCTTAGTTAATGACTTTATAGCATTTTATATCTCCATATCCCAAAGTCCATCTTAGGAATTTGGAAAACATTATTTCCTAGATAAATTCTTTTTGCAAGGGGGTAGGAGAAGGAATCCTAAAAGCAACATTTACCATTCTGCCCTCAGAACAATGGAGGAAAAGATATACCAAATTACTTGCATCTTTCCATGTCGTAATACGCCAATATTATAATGCTAAGTGGTATTTCAGTATAGAAGGAGACATTTTTCTTTAAGTGCAAACATCACTGTCATGTTTTGTCACCTTAAGTATATTACTATGTCAGGAGCGAATAAAAGATTAATATTAAAGTATGGATGGTTTGGATAATTTGATTTCAGAGAAAATTGCACAACACCTACAGGTAGTAATTCCCATCAAGTGTTGCTTGGTTATTTCTCCCAAGATAGTTTTGGATTTACATTTTTAGTCAAAAAGGAAACTCTTTAAGATACATATACGTGTAAAACAAAAGTGTCATTTGAAGAATGTGTTACAAAACAAAGGAGGAAAAGGGGGATTATGTGGGGGAAAATGTCCATAAACTCACCAGGAAAAACAAAGAACTACAAATATCCCTGGCAAGTTCAAGTTTGAGCAAGAGACATGCCTTTGTAATTATTCGACAGGATACAGACTTGTTAAATTCCAAGTTAAATATGTGTGTTCATAATCTACATGGTGTAAATATTTATTCATATAGTTTAAAGTGTAGCTGTCCAAATTATAAACTGCATATGAGCTTTTAAAGTGAAGAGTTTTACTTCTGTGTGTATGTCTACATTTTTACGTCATGGTTACTTTCTTCTGATCTTTTCTTACAACCACTGTAAAATAAAACACTTGAGCTACAGAAAAACCATGAAAGATTTCATATTTACAGTAGAAAACTAAGACTACTGCTTTTAGAACATGTAAAAGAAATCATGGCCATGTAATATACAACATGATGGCTATAATTTATGAATAATAATGTATTACCTATTTGCAAGTTGCTAAGAATATATCTGAAAAGTTATCATCAGAAAAAAATTGTAACTATGTACTGATGGATGTAAACTATACTACTTGTGGTGACTGCTTTACAATACATACCAATATTGAACCATTATATTGGATAACTGAAACTAACGATGTAATATGTCAATTATATCTCAATAAAAATAATAAAGGATGTCATGCAATGATGACCCTTCTCTAAATCTTTCTGAGTAATAAAATCAAGATTTCTATTTCTATTCTCATCCTACAAATTTCATTAATCCTTTGGTACCAGCATTAAGATATACTACTGTTAGATATTGCTTCTCAGCTGATGCAGTGGTAAAGAAACCGCCTGCCAGTGCAGGAGAAGCAGGTTCAGTCCCTGGGTCAGGAAGATCCCCTGGGGAAGGAAACGGCAACCCACTCCAGTAATCTTGCCTGGGAAATCCCATGGACAGAAGAGCCTAGCAGGCTACAGTCTATGGGGTCGCAAGAATCAGACAGTACCCAGTGACAGCCTGCACTCACACACACACTGTCAGATCTTAGGTAAAGGGTACTTACATGACCATCTTAATCCACCCTTTAACCTTACAGATGGAGAACTGAGCTCTGGAGAAGTCATTCACCTTGCCCAGGGTCACCAGTCAAAGAAGCCTCACTTTCTGTTCTTGCCATTCCATGGACCAGCAGATCTACTGAGTGAGAAGCACTGAGACCCCTAACTGAATGTGGTGTTATTTCTAACTCATTACTATTTCATTAATTTGGATCACAGGAACAAAGGCCAAACAGTTGTACCAACTTTCATTTTGTACTTCCAGATCCAAGCTCTCCAACATGTATCATCTGTGCACACTCACATCATCAATCAACTTGGTTGCTGTTTAGTTGCTCAGTCGTGTCTGACTCTTTTGCGACCCCCTGGACTGTAGCCCACCAGACTTTTCTTTCCATGGACTTCTCCAGGCAAGAATCCTGGAGTCAGTGGCCAGTTTCCTTCTCCAGGAATCTTCCCAACTCAGGGATCGAAGCCACATCTCCTGCACAGGCAGGCAGGTTCTTTGTGGCTGAGCTCCCTGGGAAGACCCCACTAAACTTCACCTGAACCCTTTCTGATAAGCTTTCTTTACAAATGCTTAGACATTTGTTTTTATGCTTCTCATCCCTGTTTCTCCTGAAGAAGTAAGCTGCTGCTGCTGCTAAGTCACTTCAGTCGTGTCCGACTCTGTGCGACCCCATAGATGGTAGCCCACCAGACTCCCTGTCCCTGGGATTCTCCAGGCAAGAACACTGGAGTGGGTTGCCATTTCCTTCTCCAATGCATGAAAGTGAAAAGTGAAAGGGAAGTCGCTCAGTCGTATCCGATTCTTTGTGACCCCATGGACTGCAGCCTACCAGGCTCCTCTGCCCATGGGATTTTCCAGGCAAGAGTACTGGAGTGGGGTGCCATTGCCTTCTCCAGAGAAGTAAGCTAGTCCTGAGCAAAGGTATGTTTGGTCATGCGATTTGAAAGGGATTTCAGGCTTGTTCTTCAGTTCAGTCGCTCAGTTGTGTTTGACTCTTTGCGACCCCATGATCACAGCACGCCAGGCCTCCCTGTCCATCACCAACTCCCGGAGTTCACGCAGACTCATGTCCATCGAGTCGGTGATGCCATCCAGCCATCTCATCCTCTGTCATCCCCTTCTCCTCCTGCCCCCAATCCCTCCCAGCATCAGAGTCTTTTCCAATAAGTTAACTCTTCTCATGAAGTGGCCAAAATATTGGAGTTTCAGCTTTAGCATCAGTCCTTCCCATGAACACCCAGCACTGATCTCCTTTAGGATGGACTGGTTTGATCTCCTTGCAGTCCAAGGAACTCGCAAGAGTCTTCTCCAACACCACAGTTCAAAAGCATCAATTCTTCGATGGTCAGCTTTCTTCACAGTCCAACTCTCACATACATACATGACCACTGTTCTTCTTAGAAGCATATCTTCCTGGGTCTGTTGCGACACTGCTCTCAATACCTGCCCAGGCTGAAATTTTCACACCTGGCATCTGCAGTGAGAGCACCTAGACTATATCTCTTAGGTTAGTGATCTGTGAAAAGCCAGGACAGAAATCCTCTCTGATGTCTCCTCTGCTTAGTATAGGGGAGCAAAAATTTGCCACCCCAAAACATCTCTTTGCCATGCAGATTGTTTTGAGCTGAAAATAATCAAGGCCCAAAAGATTCAGGAAGAAACTCTGATCTAGCCACTAACTGCATAAAATAGTTTAGTTAGAAGGCCTGTTTCTGGAATACAGCTCTTGTAGAAATATGTGCCAAGAACAGCTAGCATAGTGGATCAGATGGTAAAGAATCTGCCTGCAATGTGGGAGACCCAGGTTCGATCCCTGGGTCGGGAAGATCCCCTGGTGAAGGGAATGACAACTGGCTCCAGTGTTCTTGCCTGGACAATTCCATGGGCTAGGTTTGGTGGGGGAAACTACAGGGCCTAGACATTAGAGTCCACTCTATGTCCCCCTGTCTGCCCGGCCCTGCAAACACAGACAAATCCAGCATTGGCTCTTCCATCTCCAGTCTTTCTCGGAGATGCTGTCCTCTCCTCTGAAGCCCCAAATATCCTCTTTAGTCTTTAGCTGAAGATGGTGTTTAAGCTGTGGCCCTTTTGGTCAGTTACTCAGTTCTCCTGGCTTGCTCCCGTGTATACATGTTACTACCCTTTTGTTTTTCTCCTGTTAATCTGTTTCATGCCAATTTAATTTTTAGATGAGCCAAAAGAAAAAGGAAAATTTCTTCCTCCCTGATACTGGCACAAAGGAGAACAGATGTGTGTGGTGTAATTTTAAGTTGAACTGAAATGACTTAGTGGGTACCACAGTGAGCCTGAGGACATTGGCTAGGGGACAGGAAATATCTGGTGGTTGCAATGAGGCTATGGGCATGCAGGAACACCAGAACAGATTTTTTCAAAGGTTGGAACATGCAACTGTATTCCTGACAGGTAAGACCTATTTGAAAGGATGGGGGCGGGGGGGGAGGCTTAAGAGAGAAGAAAGAATGATTAAAATGGAAATTTCCGAGAGAAAGCATCATCACTGAATCCCAGTCTTTCATCTATTATCCATAAATCTCTGGTAACTGATGAAAATAACTTATGTTGAAATTTTACTCACTTAGTTATAATTGTAAACAAAAAAATAAGATGATAAATTTCTCTCACGATGATCAAAACTGAGATGCAAATGTCTGAATGTTTACAATGTAATAAGCAAGCTAATTAGAGATGTTTATCACTAGAAGGAAAACAAAACAGAAAACTTGGTACCTATGAAATATACAACACAGAGGTTATTTTCTTAGTAACAGATTTCTATTAAATATCTATATTCTAACAGATCAAAAATTATTAGGTTCAGCAAACTTGGATTTCACTGCAACTTTTTAGAAGTAGATTTGTTACTTGAAAATGAGACTTTCTCAAATAGGTCGATTACTGAATTGTGTTTGAATTCATGACATCTTTTTAAAATGCACCACAATTATGGTTATAAAATTATGTATAAATACTTGCCTATTACATTTACTAAATTTCAAAAGCCCTACATGATGCAAAAGTTTACAACACACTGTTAGTTGGATGCAGTTGAAACATATCTGTGATCATACTTTGATTTTTCTATTTAGAAAATTTTAGAGGCCATTTTGGTTTCCTAGGCGGCACAGTAAAGAATTTGCCTGCCAATGCAGGAGAGGAAAGAGATGCCAGTTGGACTCCTGGGTCAGTAACCCACTGGGACCCACTCCAGTATTCTTGCCTGGAAAATTCCATGGACCGAGGAGTGTGGTGGGCTTGTGAAATTTTAGTTCCCCAGCTAGTGATGACAGATTTTAGTTGTGTATTATATTAATAAAGAATAAATATCACAGATACAGAGAACAGAGTAAAATACATGTTTTTGCTTAAGCACATTGGATGTTTTCAGAATGGGCTACATTGTCAAAGTTTATACTAACATTGCTCTTTTCTCATATGACTAATCCTGTTATTTAATTAGTTTCCAAGCAAGAGACAAAGTAAGGGAAAGAAGAAAGTGCAGGAAGGCGGAATAAAATTGAGTGAAAGTGAATTTATCCATCCATATGATTAATGAAGGATGTATTCACTGCCTTCACACTTTAAAGAAAAGAAAGACTTCTTCAGCTGGGCTTGCTTTTCACTTGCATGTGTGAAGAGAAACTCCTAAAACATACAACTGAGGGCACGTTTAGTAGTTTCTCATTAAGGATAAAGGATTAAATGTCCCCCATAAAAACATTATTTACATCTCAATACTGCTAATAGCTGTTTTATGAATAGCAAGGACAATTTGTTCAGGAAACCTATATTCCTTTGGAGCCCTATAGTCAACATTTTAAATTGCATAATTAATTTTACATCCTTGATTTATTTTTTTCTTTTTGCAACCTTTGCAGTTCTTCTGAAAGCTTCAGTCTCACAGTCAAGAAAACCCATGGCCAGATTGTTAAAATATTCAGCTACCGTAGCGATGTTCCAGCCATCTGGAAGGATTTCTAATAGTCAGCAACTTGGAGTAAGAGCAGCTAACAATTAGACCTGTCGGATTCGTGGGTATGTGTTGGTGCTGCGATGAGGGTCGGGGGCGCAGAGGGTTACAGAAAAACATCCCTGTTGTATGGTCTAGCTCTATTATGCAGAGGCACCAAACACTGACTAAAATTATGGAAAAAATCTCTCAAACTCTTCCTCTCTGAATTCCTTGGTGAATACTGTCAGAGGAATATGTCACTATTGGCAACTGTTGATATTTATGCATAACAACAGGCTTTCTCTTATAACAGGTTTTGCTTTTGTTGAACTAAGGGAAATGATACTCTCATCTTTGGTCTTCCATTCTTCCTATTGTGAGATGTGCTAAGTTGCTTCAGTCCTGGCCAACTCTTTGCGACCCCATGGACTATAGCCTGCCAGGCTCCTCTGTCCATGGGATTCTCCAGGCAAGAATATTGGAGTGGGTTGCATTTCCTTCTCCAGGGGATCTTCCTAACCCAGGGATTGAACTGGCATCTCTTGCATCTCCTGCATTGGCAGGCAAATTCTTTATCACTAGTGCCACTTGGGAAGCCAACACTGAGAGACGGGTTTTGGAAATATGCCGCTATTCCAAATAGCAACATGATTAAAAGTTATCTTAACATTTACTTGTTAATATAACTTCCATCAGAGTCTTTCTTTTTTCCATTAATTAAAACAGTGGGCTTTACTTAGGTATTCCTCGTGCAGAATGAAGCTTTAAGAGGGGAACTTCATTGGAATATAAATGAAAGACTTACAGCACCAGTTCACTAAATAGAAACCTGAAAGAGATCATTTCTTTCAATAGTTAAGCCTGCGCAGCACTAAAAAAGCACAAATGCAGTAATCATCCCATTAATTTGATCCATACAGTCAACCAAATCATACATAAAAACTGCAGTGTTATCAGGACCACGGCAATAGGTCTGCATCAGTCAAATTCACAGGATGACTAGGTAACCTTTACATGCGCCCAGAAGCCAGAGCCCTGATAACAAATACTGTGGCTTACCTTCTTTTTCAATGGTGACATCACTGCCTACTTATTTCTGTGAATACAACAAACAATATACCAGGCTCTGTTGATCAAAAAGCTTGAGTTTACAGAAAGAGGACATGAATATAACGTGGTTTTTGCAACTCTTGGCAGAGAAATAATGCTTACATCATACTATTTTTCTTTCCCATTAGCAACATACTAAATATCATCTGAATCCAAGAGATGTATTCCCCTCAAATAGGAAACAGTTAAGACAGTAATCTGTCTGACTCCCTCATTTCATTGGTAAGAAATGGAGATACAGAAAGGTGAAGTAAATTGGGCAAGGACCCAGGAAGTTAATGCCAGGACTGGGAAACTCCAAGCTTCTCTCAGGCCTATCGTAATACTTTCTATGATGGTAATGCTTTCTTCTTTTAAGATTTCATATTATGCAGTGTTACACACATGTTACACTAAATGTTTTCTTATAATAAGATGATATGAGAGATCAGGTTTAGTGACCAAACAGTCTAAGGCATCTGTGTTCAATCCCTAACCCGAGATCTTTTCTTGTCATCTGTCCCTTCTATGTGGTTTCATGCGGTAAATGACAAACCTGATTAATTGAAGTCTAATATATTCCATTGCTCACTCTACAATTAAATGCTGAAACAGCTTACTCATTTATATATATATATATTCATTTGAGGTGGACTATACATATGAATTCACTTTTTAATAGAAAAGTAAATCAACATGGGAAATGTACCTTCTACTGTAACGTGAAATTCATGAGTGGCTGATCCCAAGAAATTGTTGGCTGTGCAGCGATAGTTTCCTTTGTCCTCATAGGAGACATTCTCTATCTTCAAAGTGTCGACAGAATTATTTTTTGATTCTCCTCCCTTTGGTAAATCACCTCCCATTTTGTCCCAAGCAACTTTTGGAGTTGGTCTGTGAAACAATACATAAATGGTAAACACTTTTTAAGTGAAAAATAAAATATAAAGAAATCCACAGGGTACTTCCCTCACTGTGCTAATTTCAGGCCTGCACTCAAGGGTTCCACTGAAAACATCAGCCTTCCCAGTGCACAGATTTGCACACCACCATCCACCATCCGTAGTGAAGATCAGGGTTGGATCATGTCTCCCTCATTGCAAACTCCTTTAATAGGCTACCTCTTCAGAAATCTTCTGTTTCCTCTACTAAGAGGGCTAGCTCCATGGAAGTGCTGAATACGGATGGTTAGATGAAGGATGGATGACTGGACCCATAGAAATGTACAAGATTTTTTTTCAAGTGTGCTATCTCCCTGTGGGTGGTTTTGAAGGGGCCAGAAATAACAGCCGTCTTCCCCATATGAGTTTGAAAAACACCATAAACTAAGACCCAAGGTTTATGATAGCGGCGGGTAGCTGTGACACCCCTCTTAATCCTTATGAGGCTGCTATTGCAGAATAAGACTCAAATGTGTGTGCCCAGTGTACTGGCTAGACTGGGGAATAGCTCATTTTAGGCCAAGGTGGGCTCTGAGGTGTAGACTGGGTCACCCAGGCAGACTGTCAGCCTAGTAGGGAATACAGGAACCAAGGAATGAACCAAATCTCTCTTGATGAGAAAAATCAGATTGCCCAATATAAACAACAAATGGTAAAAGCAAGAACAAAACAAATCCCAAGTTGATAACTTGTCATACATCAACCCAATGACATTTTCCACCTTATCTGGGTGGAAAACAGGAATGAGGAATCAAGCCAGCTAGGTTTAAAACAGAAAAATCCCATCTGTTGGGATTTTTGAAATGAAAATTTTTGAATGCAAACCAGACAAGTGGAGAACTGGGACGCTCTATGACTTTTGTGATTTAAAAATGATATGAAGAACAGTGATGCCTGATTTTAACTAATGGATGATTTTTTTTTCTCCTCTTCACTTGAGCTGTATGACTGAGTGGAAGAAGTATTTTTGCTGTTTTTACTGATGACTATTTTCTTCTCACTACATTTCTTTTTATCATTAATTCCTAAAAGTTATTGAGTATGTTCTAAATGGGAGCACCATTATCATCATTTTACCAGTGAGGATTCTAAAGTTCAAGAAGTTAATTTGTTTAAAGTCACTGGGGTAATAAATGACACATTAGAACTTGAAATTGTCTGACTAAACTTGTTCTTTTGATCAGTCTTCTATTTTATTTGTGCTTTCCCCATTCTTTTTTTTTCCCCTTCCTAACCATGAATTCTGAGAATATATGCTTATAGGCAAATTAATTAGTTACTAGTTAATAAGTGAACAATTCATACTGTTTGCATCAATTTTCTTAAATTGTATTGTTAGGCAATGGTTAAAATAATTCAGTTATTATGCAAAAAAAAAAACAGAGGGAAAAACGATGATTTTTACACACATCTAGTCTCTTCCCTCATTGCATAAGCACTTGTCTGGAACCACCACTACCATTCATTTCACCAGGCTTAAAATACAGGATATAATACTGACTTCTGTAGGGAACAGTAAGGATGCTCAGATAGGTGGCTATGACAGTGTATTAGCTGTTGGCTTCCTGAGAACACCACCCAACAGGATGCATAACCCGTATCTCCTAACTGCTTGCTTTGCACTCCATCTGTCAAAACGGCAATTTGCCAAAGTGCAGGCTGCTCTGGACCTTAGTTCCTCCAAATCAGGGGATTTTTCTAAGCTCATACTTTAATGGTACAAGCATCTCACCTGCTGTAAAATCTTTTTTTTTTCTTTTTGCCAGTCCTTGGAAACCAGCCTAATCTTCTAATACCTATTCTTTGAAAGAATAGGATAAAATGATTATCTAATAAGTATCATATGACTATAAGACAGATTCATCTGGGGACACATCTGTACCACTGCAAGAACATCCAGCTATTGTCTTGCTAATGTTTTTCTTTCCTTTTTCAAAAGTTTAGTAAACATTTACTAACAGCACTTGAACAATAAATTTTTGAAGGAAAATATACTGCTTAATCCATTTTTATACATAAATCCACACCATACCATCATCTCAACATTTTCTTTAGATCCTTGCCCAGCCAACTTTAATTCTTAAACTTCCTTTGTTTGCAAGAGAATTGTATCTAGCTTCAACCCATGAATTCACAAAACAGAGAAAAGACAGAAAAATTGAGCCCAACAGTCAGCAGAGGGTATTTGCTTTTAAGCCTAACGAAGCTTTCACAGGATGTGAGTGAGTGTGAACTGGTCCATGAATGTGCTCTTTCCACCAAGGGACTCACCGTCTGCACTCCTTTTGGGGAGTGAACACTTTTCTGAATAAAATTCACAATGTTGTTTTTTAGCTATTCTTAGTTTCTACCTTACAGAATCTGAACCCCTCAACCTTTCCCTGTGAAAGCTTTCCCGTTTTACTTAATAGTATCCACATTTTCATTATTACTAGCCCTTTTCTGAAACATCTACTATACCCCACTCCTTTAGACTCAGGCACAGTGCCATCCTCTGTCCACCCTGCCTTTAACTGAACAGAACAGTTCATTTGGTTGAAATATGCTGAAGAAGTCAAATTTAGAGGTAGTATAGGGTTCTGGAGACAAACAGGATGGAATCCCAGCCTCCATTGCGTACTAAGTCTAGAGAGGTGAAGTCCACTCTCCGGCCTGCACTTGCCTAACCAACAATAGGAGTGAGTCATGAGATGCGTGTGGCAAGGATATAATGAGCTAATGTATGTGAAGGGCAAGACACAGTGCCGGACACATAATAAAGAGGACAATATCTTCATTATACTTATTACAGTAGAAGGTTCGTGCTTAAACCTTCTTAGAGGGCCTCCCTGGAAGTTCAGTGGTAAAGAATTTGCCTGCCAACGCAGAAGACATGGGTTCAATCCCTGGTCTGGGAAGATCCTACATACCATAGAGCAACTAAGCCTGAGCACCGCAACTATTGAACTGGTGTTCTAGAGCCCAGGAAGTACTACTGAAGCCTGTGCTCCACAGCAAGAGAGGTCACTGCAATGAGAAGCCTGCACACCGCAACTAGAGAGCAGCCCTTACTCACCACAACTAGAGAGAAAGTCCATGTAGCAATGAAGACCCAGCACTGTCAAAAGGAAATTATTAGATTAATTAAATTTTAAAATAAAACTTCTTAGAATACATTTTTTTTCAAGTACTCTAACAATTTTACTATGTATCACGTTCACCTGGAAGAGAATTAGACCAGATAGGATTCTCAGTCCAAATCCATGATGACTACAAAGAAAACCCTTCAGATGAACTTCTCTGACAAGACCTTAGGAATCCTCAAGTCCTGAAGACACCACATGCCAGTACTCACTTTTTCTCTACTGGCTCATGACGCTGCATTTTCTGAAAAGCCCACAGAGTCTATTTTATTGAAGACCATCCATGCAGTTGGCAGCCCACTCAAGAGGTAAGTTATGGCATTTGTGGGCAACAGGAGAAAAGAGTTACTGACACATTCTCCCTGCCCAGAGTCAACCAAGAACAGTGATGAACCATGGAAGAATGTAATTTCTACCACTATAAACACATTTGAATAAGAGTAAAAATGCAGGCAGTTACCAACATGATCCAAACGAACCTGATGCTTTCATCTCTTCACATAATACAGAGATAAATTATCTGAACAGAGGCCATGTCACTGCACATCTAATTACTCTATGGCAATATACTTGGGCAGTTTAAGACAGATAAGCAACCTGAATATTTTGCAGCATGGAAAGAGAAATTTACAAAGCTTAGGGGTTATAAAACCATTAAAATCTGCTCCTTTTGTTCACAGTCCAATTTAAAACCACTCATTCAGAATATACACTGAACAATGAATGAGTATGAATTTCAAATTCTAGTCCATGAACCAGATGACCAGCTATAAAAGCCCTTAGTTTACAAACTGAGTATATAAACTCAGGTGCTAGGAAGGTGGAATATATTTTCCCGTGGTATTCCCAATGGCAGGGATGGGTATGTGGTGGTAAAGAAGAGTGATGATAGCAAAGAGACAATCTTGTATGAGCAGGTATTAAATAAGATGATCCTTGTTTACATAGACTTATGATAGCTACTTAACAAGCATCACAATTTCAAGAGGTGACCAAGTGAAGTCTTTTCTTGGAGGATTTGCAAAACTATACTTTAGGTGTGAAAACAACTTTGGTTCATTGGTTCTGATGTGAAACTCTCTTAAATCGCATGATCTGGGACTTCTTTGGTGATCCAGTGGTTCAGAACCCACCTGCCAATGCAGGAGACATGGGTTTGATCCCTGGTCCAGGAATATTTCACAATGCCACAGGACAATTACACCTCATGTGTCACAACTATTGCGCCTGTGCTCGAGAGCCCGGGAACCACAACTACTGAGCCCACGTGTGTCACTACTGAAGCCTGCGTGCCTAGAGCCCATGTTCTGCTGCAGGAGAAGCCACTGCCTACACACGGTAACTAGAGAAAGCTTATGCACAGCAACAAAGACCCAGTGCAGACAAAAAAAAAAAATTAATTTATAATTGCATGATCTAGATCTGTTTGTGTGCAAAGGACATGTGGGTAAAATAAGAGATCCACAGAACCTGGGGAAACATAACAAGCAGAAGCAGGACAAATAATAACAGCAGAAAGACATAAACCTGGCACCAGTAGTGACAGGCTGACTCTTCACAACCTCATGCTCTCAGGATGCATCCCCCGTTGACCGAGGTAAGGAGGGCACTGTCCCTGCCACCTCCATTCACACTTCCACCAACTGACAGAGCTATCTAATTATAAATCAATCTCGGTCACAGCCTGAAATCTGCAGAGAGAAGTGCAAATTACTTTCCCCAGAAATGTAGTAACAGGATTTTCTCTTCTAAAGAAATCATTTCTTAAAGATGCACGCAGGCACACTCTTCACTGCTACCTGATTCTTTACAGAACAGAATGGAAAGAGTCATGAACAGGGTCAAGTTACTCACAGGCCTTCAGCAAAACACTCGAGCAGCAGGGTGTCCCCTTTGAGGACGGTGATAGAAGACTCACTGCCACTTTCAGGAGGAGGCAACAATAGTCTGGGTTTTCTCTGCTTGATTGAATTTGCTACAGAACAGAATAGAAAAGACTCAGATTTTGTTCAAACTAAGAAACTCCTTTGGCACTCAATCCTTCCTAAAACATATTTAACCATATGGACCTGTGTGTATGTATGTATATTTACATACAGATTTTTATTTATTTTCACACATTTATTTCACACATTTTAATATATTCCTATTTAAATAGATTTCACTCTTACCAGGAAGCATGGGTTGCCCTTCAGATACATTAACAAAGTGCTGCATTAAGTTTTATAAAGGTTATGATTCAAACCACATCTTCAAATTCAGAAGTTCAAACAGTGTTCAAGATAATTAGTTTCTTGATGAAAGCCTTAAGTTCATCGACAGTCAATAGCTTTATATTCCACATTTTAATCATACTTGGTCATGTTTGATGGCCGTGTGTATTTTTCTTGAATTGAATGTGCCTAAGTATCTGACAGGATTCCTCTTATAATACAGTTTCCTGGTCCCTACACCCAGAAACTCTGATTCAAGAAGCCTGTGGTACACACCAGGCATCTATGAATTTATCAGTGAGATGATTCTACTTTCAGTCTTGTATCCTCAAAGACACTGTTGTACAAAAAGATTCACAAGCCATCTCAGTAACTGGTAAGGAAATGTTCCATTTCTTATTTTCGTAAAGTGAAAGTCACTCAGTCCTGTCTGACTCTGCGACCCCATGGACTGTCCATGGAATTCTCCAGGCCAGAATACTGGCATGGATAGCTGTTCCCTTCTCCAGGGGATCTTCCCAATCCAAGGATCGAACCCAGGTCTCCCGCATTGCAGGCAGATTCTTTACTGTCTGAGCCACCGGAGAAGCCCCCTTTTCCTAAGAAGCCTTTCAAATACAATGGAAAATGAGGAAGCTTCCATTTTCAATGCAGATTCTGATTTCTGCTCCAAGTGTTCACACAAATTTTGTTTCACATCCAATGTCAATGTGATTTGATGGGATATGCGAAGTGTAGAGGTGAGGGCTGCTATCGGAGTAGAGGAATGAAGGTGCTGACAGCAGTGTGTACCTTGCCATAGCTTCCTTACAAGTGTTTGTTTTTTGAAAAATATGAACAGGTATTATATGGTGTGATTTTTTTTTACACTTTTATATTGGAGCACAGCCTATTAACAATTGTGTGATAGGTTCAGATAGACAGCAAAGGGACTCAGCCATACATAAACATGTGTCCATTCTCCCCCAAACTCCCCTCCCATCCATGTGTAATGATTTTATTGAGTGCTGAAAAGATACAACAATATATGTTTGTGTTATTGACAAAGGAAAAGATGTTGCCTATATACACCTAATCAGTCCATTTTCAAACTGAGGATACAGCAAGGAGAGCCCTCATCCAGCCCTGGTGATGCTATCAGTATATTAGATTACCAAAGTTATCATGGAGGGTTCATTGCTGGTGCCAATTATAAAATAAATATTTGTTGCATTCAGACAAATGATTCTTTTCTCTGTAGAAAAACTACTTACTATATAATTTGGTTAAATGTTCTATGGGAAAAAATTTTTTTTAAATAATAAAAACCATTTCATAGACAAGTGAGCCTGGAAAATGCTGCAACTTATATTCTTTCTCACTGAATCACAATGGACAGTTGTGTAGTAAGTACTTCAAGAGGTCTAGAAAGGAAAATAACCATTTGACTTTCTTACACTCCATGCCTTCGCTACTTCTGTTACACTCAACCATTGCTTTTTCCTTTCTTCATGTAGCAGCTCTCTGCCAAACTGCTGATTAACCATAAGGGGCATTTTGGGAGATCCGTCATAATTACTCCATGAAAAACATAATGTTATATATGTATATGTATTTACTTATGGTAATTATATCATCAATAAGTATGTAGGTGTATTTATATAGTTATGCATTCATAAATATTACCCCCTTTTACATAGAAAATAGAACCCTCTATGTTAACCCTTTCCTTACTAAGAGTCAATATATTAATAAACTCAGAAGGTATTAAAGTTCAAATTCTGAGATGACAATGAGAGACCACAGGTGAAAATAAATGTCAACATTCTACATGTCATCAACTTACCCTTGGAAATATTTTCTGTGGATGAACTCGAGTCATTAACATGCTTTACTGAAATAAAAAAAATGGAAGAAAAAACTCACAAACATAATGGTAGATGCTGACATCAAAACAATGAAAAGCCATAGTTTTCTCCTACAAAAATTACAAAATGAGGTATAAGCATACTTCACTAGAACAGCGCCTTTGGGAACATAGGTGAAAAATATTTATAAAGAGCTTAATCTTGATCTACCATAGATGAAATCCAGGTGGAAGGACACAAATTAGAGCTCCATTAAAGAGAACTGACGTTACTGAAGGATGCTATAGTGAAGCCCTGACATAGAGAATCAACACACAACAAACTGATGAACCAAATTATGAAAAAATTATGAACCACGTTAGACAATGGAATGGTCATGCCAACTTTTGACTCTACCAGAGCCAGTTATTCAGTCAATGAATTTCCGGAGATTATCTCCGCCCTTTGAATCTTGGTTATTTCTTCGACTAATAATGACAGTTTTCAAATTTAAGAGCCCAGAATGCCATCTGCATAATCAAGTAGGAAAGAGAAGCAATTCAAATAACTTTGCCAATTTGGGAAATACAGAAAAATTTGATGTGATAAAAATGATCATATTACTTCTTGTTGCTTTTGACTCTGTTCTTTTCTCCCACATGTTCAGCCTTGCCAGTGTATCCAAAATCACAGAGATTCTGAGCCTGAGACTTGCTGAGAAAACCCTGGAATTTTCTTCTGTATTTCACACAAGGAAAGTGACTCGACTCTCTAGTCCTCAAGTGAAATACACTTGTCCTGTGAATTGAGATTTGATTTTCTGGCTGCAGGAGACAGAGCTACTGTCGATGCGCAGCTGCAGATGTTTCTTTCATCTGGAAGGAGTCTCCAGAGTTCAACTAAACAATGCTGGAAAATATCAACCCAGCTTTAACTGGCTTCAACCAGAATAAAATTACAGACACATTTGTCTTCCACATTCATGCTGGCACAGTAAATTATTTCAACTTACAACTGTTAACTGTTAGCTTCATTGGCATTTTCTGCACAATAGTCCTCAATCTCGGGAACGCAGCAAAGCAACAGTAATCGTTCCGACTGTCCTGTTCCTCCACATTTGCGAAGTACAGATCTCCCTTTTGGCTCATGTATACTCTCTCATCTTGCTTAATGTGTTCTAGTTCTGGAAGAGAAATATCTTTTCATTAAGAGGGGCAATTGTCCTTTATTATGCCTCGTCACCTTCTTTTCATTATCCTTTCTTTCACATTATTTTGTTTTTCATGTAGGCTCTTCTTATTCCTCCCAAGTCTGGTCTTACTCGAGAAGTGATTAGTGAGTAAGAAGTAAAACCCAAAAAACCACAAGAAAATCATTGAGAGAGCACTTATCAGCATTAACTGGAGTACCCTGATGGACAGTTAGTCTGGGCATTTGACCTCTCTTGACCATTTAGGATTCTACTTCTGCTCTATGGGTCTGCATTGACTTATTTGAAAACTAGTCAAAACAGATAATGGCCTAATTATTACTTTTATTATATTAGGATCATATTTGTTAAAAACAGATTTTCACAAAATTGTGTTTGAGATATTAATCCCTCTGCCATGATACAGCCTAGTTAGGTTCTAGGATGGGTGGAATCTGGAACTCTGGCTACAACCAAGAGTAGCTTCTTTTGCTTTCTTCCAAATACTGTACGATTATTACTTTTCTCTGTGGGTCATAATGAGAAAAGATTTAGATAGACCTGCTAAGGCACATGCCAGAGGTAGGGTTTACAAGAAGCTGGAATCCCAATGCAAGAGCTGATAATAGCTTTCGGAAAATTAAACACAGAAGTTAATACTAATTTCTAATACTAATAATAATTTGTGCAGCACTGTATTAAGTAGGTGCAACGTATTAAAAGAGAAATATAAAGCTAGCAACACAGATACAAGCCTTTCTCAATTTGACATACTGTATCGTATTAACAGACTCTACTCTTTCCAGATATGACAAAAGCAACACATATTCAGTGGTTTTCTAGTGCTTTCATGTATATTCACAACTTAGAGCAGACTATAGATGGAAATAGTTTTTAAACTATACTTGATTTCACATTCATAGATTCATATTAATTTTGTATCCTTCATTTCAGTATGTCATTTGACACAATGCATAAAATTAAAATGTCCCCTTATTGATAGAACAGAACATTACTTACCAATATTCATCCAATAAATGTGTAAAGGTGGCAGGCCTTTGGGAGGGTTGCATGGAAGGACAATTGGATCACCTTCCTCCACTTCAAGAGGGTCAATTTTTTCTTTGGGAAATTTTGGAGTATCTGATATAAAAAATCATTTAAAGACACTGTTTAAAAATTTTAATCTTACAAGTAATTCTTAATGTTGTAAGTATTATCTTAAAGCATTCTTCTTGTAGAAATTGGAACATTTTTAGTAAATTCAACACCCTAAATCTTCTTGTCTATGACCTGCAGAGGAAAATACTGTTAACAATCTGTGCTGCATCATTATACAACTTTAAAAATATTTCTGCATTCTGCAGAATATTTTTACAATGTTCTGCATTGTAACTGGAGATAACAAATAATTTTGCTTTGACATCAATAAGGCAACAATATGCTTGTGCACATTTCTCAGTGAAGAGGTATAAGCTCTGAGTCACAGGAGTTGCTTAAGTTTTCATAGATTTGGTGTCATTTTTCTCCAAACGTTGTGATTTATTTTTTGGCAAATATTTATTTTCTGTCTTTTGCTTTATTCTGAAGCCCTTGAATGTGACTGGCAAATATTCCATTCAGATCATAATCAAACAAAATACACAATTCAAAGCCCACATGGGGAAAAAATAGTATGAATACAATGAAAAGCCAAACATGACCACTAGAAGTTGCAAAGAGAGCCATCCACATTGGAATCACTCCCAGTAAATAAAATTTTAAGTGAAATGAAATGGATGTAGGACAGGAGACTTTGCAGTATTTGAAAACATTGTTTCTTTCCCATGCTGGAATCAATTTCCTAAAAAGGTCAATGCAATTACTGAGAATGTAAGTCACAACAGTGCAGAATTTGAAATAGAACACTGAAGTTTGATATTTTATGAAGTTATTTGTAAAAGTTTTAAGAATATTCAAAATATATTCCACCTCAACATTCCTTGTACATCTGCACTATAGAATTACTTAGGGCTTGATAGATAAGAAAAGTCTTATATGAGGTATTTATAGCCTTCCTGACCTGGAGGAATTTATTAGCAGTTTTCCATCTCTATATTTCATTCTTAAAATATGGCTCACAAAAGATTACTATTATTCCTGAGAGTCTACAAATATATTCATTTACTGTCAATTTTCCTCTTGAGAAGCTTTGTGCCATTCCCTTGCTCCTCACCCCCACCCCCTACTGTAACTCCTCAGTGATTGAGGGAACTCGCTGACATTTCTTATCGATGCACTAGCTACAGTGAATTGCTTTTTGTCTAAATTCAAGGACCTTTCACAGCTTAACATCGCAGGGGGCAGTGTCTTTATTACACTGCCTTTGCCAGTTCAAAAGACAGGCGCTGGCATGTGACAGTCCTCAGTGGATTCCCTCGCAGTCTACTCATTCTAAAATTTCTCCTGGCAAGTCTGGAAATAAAATTTGAGATAGGAACCATCTTGGACACGAATTTGGTATATTTTCTGCGAAATGATTTGTATAACATTTGGTGTCAGTCAAAGCTAGGGCTTGATAGATATAAGTTTGAGCAAGCTCTGGGAGTTGGTGTTGGACAGGGAAGCCTGGCGCACTGCAGTCCATGGCGTTGCAAAGAGTTGGACACGACTGAGTGACTGAACTGAACTGAACCATTTTAGAATCATGCTTTTGCTCTAGGTAGAATGAAACTTCCAACAAAAGACAGAAGAACATCTGAGTATATCCCCTACATGTACCTTGTTGATAAATTATCAATACCACCTATTTGGTAAAGCCTTAGCTTTGACTGACAGCAAATGTTAAACAAGTCATTTTGCAGAAATATACCTTATGCAAGTAAAGTGCAGTAACTTACAGAACTAGTATGTACCCTAAGCTCCAAATTCAAATCACTTGTTTAGTGAAACTCGCTCTAACTAAAGCTCTGTATTTATTGTTATTGAAGTTAGCAGTGTTGTTTGGTAGTTATTGAATCTATTTATAGATCTCTTTATACTCAGATGATAGAAGCAAAAGAGGAAGGGAAACAGATTAGGAAATAAAAGACGCATGTAATCCTGTTTTGCAACTAGCAAACTTTACAGTGCCCAATATGAATAGACAGTTCCCTGGGTGGTATCTAATGTAAAGTCGCTAATTAAGTTGCATAAAGCCCTAATTGGAGAGCTGTCTCTTTAGAAAAAGTTTAATAATTCAAACAGATAGTATCGCCAGTGAAGCACTATCATCCTTGCATTAATTAAATCTAGATTATAAAATTCTAATTACAAAAGTGTAACTATGTTACTCAACTGGCTTCCAAGGCATTCATAATAAAAAAGATAAAATAAGATTTAGAAGTCTACCAAAGCCTTTATCACATACCATAAATCTGGAACAGCTGTAACCAAAGAGTGAAATTAATACCTGGAAACCGGGAAGAATATTTATATATTTAATAATTTAATGCCCGAGAATAAACACTGTAAAGGATATAAATTTGTCAGGGTTTTTTTTAGATCTTACTCTTTGACTTTCAAACTATATTGTAAATTTGATGCAAAGCAGAAAAGTGAATATTTTAACATCCACAAATAAATGTGAAATTTAATTATTATAACAACTGCAAGCATGACATCTACCTCAATTCATTTAAAAAATGACTATTTAACTCCAACCAATGACTTTTGCTAACTGTATTTCTCTGGTGATAAACATTAGCATTGTTGAGTTTGGACAGATGTAATACTTTAAAAACATGAATTGTAAACAGTCATTTTTCTTTTGTATGAGGCAACTACACAGCTGGAGCTCACCAACACACTTCAAATGAGTGCTCTATTAATACCAAAAGCAAAATCACTTAATTGTGACTGGACTTGATCATGGAATGGTGTCTTTGCAAAGGGATCAGCATCCACGTCTACATTAGCATCTGCCTAACTAGGATTTGAAGAATGTTTGGAAATCCCATAATATCAAGTCTAGATGAAGCCATAAACATTTAGTCCCTATCAGTCTACCTCATCAGAAAATCAAGCAAAGCATAGCACCCATCCCTTTACTACTTTTCAATAGGCTTCCACATTCATTACTCAGTGTAGCAGACAAACTTCTAGTAACAACTCGAAGGGCCCAATTCCCTAAAAACCCACCTAGCATGAAAAGCCTTTCGGAGAGACAAATTAGCTACATGCTAGCAATGGCACCCCACTCCAGTACTCTTGCCTGGAAAATCCCATGGATGGAGGAGCCTGGTAGGCTGCAGTCCATGGGATCGCGAAGAGTCAGACACGACTGAGCGACTTCACTTTCACTTTTCATTTTCCTGCATTGGAGAAGGAAATGGCAACCCACTCCAGTGTTCTTGCTTGGAGAATCCCAGGGACGAGGAAGCCTGGTGGGCTGCTGTCTATGGGGTTGCACAGAGTCAGACACGACTGAAGCGACTTAGCAGCAGTCTTCTTATTGAAGCTATCAACACACAGCAAACCTGCAAATACAAAATCTCTAGGGGCTCTACACTTGAGGTACTGACAATTAATTTTGAAACTCATCATCTTAACTCTTTCAACTAATATACTAAAAAAAATAACATCTTTATATTTGAAATATAGCAGACTTGTGAAAAACAATTTTTTTATCTACAGACTAGCCTATAAATGGCTCTGGCCTGGACACTAAAACTAACTGGCTATTTTGCTTCAGACCACTATCCTTACTTTCTGTGCCCCCTTTTTACTTTTCTCTGGTATCTTAGAATCCTTTCAATTCATCTCTCTGCCACTGCTGCTAAGTCGCTTCAGTCGTGTCTGACTCTGTGCGACCCCATAGACGGCAGCCCACCAGGCTCCCCCGTTCCTGGGATTCTCCAGGCAAGAACACTGGAGTGGGTTGCCATTTCTTTCTCCAATGCATGAAAGTGAAAAGTGAAAGTTAAGTCGCTTAGTCGTGCCCGACTCTTCACGACCCCATGGACTTCACCTCTCTGGTCTCCTCAAAAGCCTCCCTCAGAGGCTTTTCTTAAGGACAAGTTGCACAGTCCCACATGGAAACCAACAGTAAAGAACTGGTAATGAAATGTCCTCAGAGAAATTTAATGAAATACAAGTAATTCTGACTAACCACGTCAATGAAAAGGTACTGGTGACTTAACCATTACCAAGTTACATTATCTACATATTATCTTTATGTTACCTACAGAGTATCTTTTCTCTGATACCCAAAGAATAAAATCAAGTCTCCCTATATTCTCTATCTCTCTCTGAGTCTGATAACCTATTGCCAAGGTTATTTTCAACAAAGAAGGATAATGCTTTTTAGCTCATCCAGAGGATGTGTTAACAGAATAATCAAAGCATAGGCAACACTGTGTAGCATTGGATATAAACATGTGTTCTGGAGCCAGCTGCTTAGGGCTGAATCCTGGCTTCATCCCTTACTATGTGACCTGAACCTATTACTTAATGTGTTTCAGTTTCTTCATTCATAAAATGGAATTCGACATGACACCTAATTCATTGATTTGTGGCAAAGTTTAAATAAACTATTTCATATGAATCAATTAACATAGTGTCGGGCACTTAAAAATCACTCAATATGGTGGCTCTTATTCAAATATTTTCACTTTACATGGTAAACCCAGCCACATTGTATAGAGATGGGCAAAGGGACAAAGGGCTTTCCTTTGCTATTGTTTTTGATCTTTATGTAGCCTATATCATAACAACTTCTACATTTCATTCAACTATTTGGAATTAACTTTATCAAAGAAAGTAGGGAGGGTGCCTGAGGGATGAAAGACTGTATCTTATAGAGAATCTATGGTTTGTTTAATGAATTATTCTGTCCCCTTTCCTATGCCAAAGAGCTTTATCTATTTTGACTTCTCACTTTGTTTACAGGACTGGCCTGGGGAGCTTTTGAGTGCCTTCCATTTCCCTTGAATGTGCTCAGCAAATTGCTGACAGTCTGGCATCATTATCACGAATGCAAGCCACTGAGCTCACATGCTGTATCACCCTGAACTCCAGTTTCTGTCTGCAAAGAGATTTAATTGATTCCCATTTCCTGTAGCGTACCCTATTAACCCACTTAGAAGTACAGAGAAATAGCACTGGCTTTCAGTCTATGAACTGGTAATGAATTCACACTAAGGAAGGACGACCAATGCATTCCATTTCATTCTAGTCACTCACATACTGGGACGTGTGAGGGCAAAATCCTCGGCTTTAATTAAACCTTTAAACCTCTAAGTTGCACTCTCTCCTGAACAAATTGATCCTCCTAAGGTTAGTCTGCATATATTAGTAGAAGAAATTAGCGTATACCACTGGACCCCTAACTTTTGCTATTCTACCCTTCCCAAATTAGAGCAGTAAATAGCCAAGATATGTCTTAAGGAAACTGACCTGAGGAATTCATACAAATGTAGAAACCCAGCACACTAGAAGTTCTAGGTAGTTTCTATGAAACCAACATACAGATGATTTCCCCCTAAACCTGCTATTCCTTGCATTACTTTACGAGTAATGTATACCACATTTTTACCTTTATTCATTCTTTTCATCTTTAGTCAGTAAATCAATCACTGATGATAAGAATTCACACAGCATTTATAAGACAATATAGAGAATGAAGAATAGGACAGGATGATATCATTCTCGCCTTTAATATCCTGATTAATATATTTGACAGTCAAAGTCTCTTCCAAACAACAAAAAATGCTTTTAAAATTCCACAGAAATTACACATGGATATTCCTAACATTACTGATTATTACTAATTTTTTTTATAATAGTCAAAGTTAGAAACAATCCAAATGGACATCAACTGGTGAATGGATAAACAAAATGTGGTATATCTGTATCATTATTATATGAATATTATTCAGCAATAAAAATGAACAAACTACTGATTTATCCTAGAACATGACTGAATCACAAAAATCAGGCTAAGTGGAAAGAAGCTAGATGGAAAAGATCACATATTGTATGATCTCATTTGCATGAAATATTCAGAAAAAAAAATTTCTAGAGGCAAGCGTCAGACTGGTGACCGCCTGGGCGTGGGGACAGAGAGCGCCTAATCTTTCAGGGATGAGGGAAATGCTTTAATACTGGCTTCTAATGATAGCTGAACTGAAAATTTTTATGATAAAAGAAACCACTGTGTACATAAGCTGGTAAAATTTATGATGTGTAAATAATACACAGAATCTATAAGAAAAATTAGTATAGGCTAAAGTTATGACCAACCTAGATAGCATATTAAAAAGCAGAGACATTACTTTGCCAACAAAAGTCCATCCAGTCAAAGCTGTGGTTTTTCCAGTGTTCATATATGGATGTGAGAGTTGGACTGTGAAGAAAGCTGAGTGCTGAAGAATTGATGGTTTTGAACTGTGGCGTTGGAGAAGACTCTTGAGAGTCCCTTGGACTGCAAGGAGATCCAACCAGTCTATCCTAAAGAAAATCTGTCCTGAATATTCATTGGAAGGACTGATGCTGAAGCTGAAACGCCAATACTTTGGCCACCTCATGGGAAGAGTTGACTCATTGGAAAAGACCCTGATGCTGGGAGGGATTGGGGGCAGGAGGAGAAGGGGATGACCGAGGATGAGATGGCTGGATGGCATCACCAACTCAATGGACATGCGTTTGAGTGAACTCTGGGAGTTGGATGGACAAGGAGGCCTGGCATGCTGCGATTCATGGGGTCGCAAAGAGTCAGACATGACTGGGCGACTAAACTGAACTGAAGATAGACTAAGAATGTTAAGTGGAGAAGGCTGATCTGTGCTCTCAGGATAAATAAAACTGAACAGCCAAAATGGAATTATTTACAGCATCATTCTAATTTCACCAATATCTGTCATAATGAAGGCAAGAAAATAGCTTACCTTCTCTCCAGACTCAGTGACCACACCCACAGGATTTAGGTTTCTTGGGTACAGTCTTTCTTTTGTTCACTGCTGTATCTCAAATTACTGGAAAAGTGTCTGACACATGAAGGGAGTTTAATGAAGATCTGTTGAATAATTCACGGCCTATCTTACCATGCCGTATCTTGGAAAATCCATTCAGTTGAATGATTTTCTCCATATTTGAAAACAGTACATTGTATTTGGTTGTTTTTTCTTTTACTCGCTTTTCCTGGCAAAGTCAATTGCAATTTTGTTAAGTGAGCTTGCTCAGTTGTGTCCGACTCTTTGTGACCCCATGGACTGTAGCCCACCAGGCTCTTCCATCCATGGGATTCTCCAGGCAAGAATACTAGAATGGGTTGCCATTTCCTTCTCCAGGGGAACTTCCCGACCCAGGGATCAAACCCAGGTCTCCTGCATTGCAGGCAGGCGCTTTACCCACTGAGCCATCGGGGTAGATAACTAAACACAGTATATAGATTTTTCTGTCTGTAAGGGGTAATGGCTAGATTTTCAGCTACTATACCTATGTCCAAACTTAGAATCTAGCCTTTAGGTTTGTTTTAAAGAAAAGTTTAAGAAATGAGAGTTAAAACTTTAAAGTTTTACAAACTTTAAAACTCATATCACTCTCATATCATATCAGAGTGTAATATAAATGAAGAATCAATTCTCTACACCTTAAGAGAAGAATCAATTGATAAAACTTGTAGGAAGCCTTTAATGGTCTCTGATTTATAAACCCCTAAGAATTGGGCTGATGGTCCTATTCAACATATAAATAATTGCAGAAAGGTGTTAGATGATGAAGTAATTTTAGGAGGAGCTGGAAATGATGCATGAGAAATCTAATTTACTTTCCTCTTTTCTGCAGCAGCAGAAAAAATGGTACAATTATCTACTACACAGCTCAGATTCAACTCTCATCTCTTAATTACAATACTAGCCAATTCTGGCCAGAATTACCCTTACATTTTTCATGCCTTCACTTGGTCTGCTTTGATAATGACAGAGAACATTTTCTTTTCAAAATCCTTTAATTGCAGAACCTTATACTAAAATGTGCCATTTCTCTGCTATAGGTCTAGCAACTGCCTGTTCCTTTGTGTCTCCATAGCAACCACTAGAATTCAGGTTAGGGATCACCCTAATGCCTTGTCTTGTACAACAGATTTTTTTTATATCTTCCTTTCCTCTCCCTCTGTCTCCTACTTCCTCATCTTATTTGTTAATTATATTATATACTTATTATACTTATTATATACTTACTTATTTATATTATACACTATATTATAGTTTATAATAACATAATCTATAATATAGAACGATAACTATAGCTGTATAGTTAGTTATATCTATATGATTTTATGATTCTCGATTACAATTTTCTGACCCAGAATTCAAGAACATTCCCTACCGTCATTCTAAACCCAAACTCCAGAGGCAAATTTTCAAGTCTGTACGTCACTACTGTGCCCACTACTATGCTCTAACCTCACACTTAATAATTCAGTATGTCTAAGACAAATCAGTATGCTACATACTAATTAACTTTGTATATATAAAGACCGCATAAAATAAGTGTAAAGAATAAAAAGAAAGAAATGCAACACTCTTGACCCATCACCCATCGTAAGAGAAACATAAAAGCACCATCACCATTCTATTTGGTGTAGATCCTAGCTGTTCCACATCCCGTTAGAGGTAACTAACCTCCTAAAGTTTGTTTTCATCATTCTCTTTAATGTTCTGCATTATGATTTTACCATATGAAATGATAATCCTAAACAATATTGTATTCATTTTTACATATACTGACCTTACATAAATGAAGTCACATTTATGTTTCTTTTAGAGATTTGCTTTCATTGTTCAACACATCTCTAAGGTTCATCAGTCTTCACTGCTGAGTAATTTTTGTATGAATATGCCACAATTATTTCATTATATCACAAATGAACTTGTGTTTTTGTTCAGTATATTTCTAAAACACAAACAATGCTGCCACAGCTATTCCTGGCGCTCACAGGTAAGGGGCACGTGCACGTGAGCAAAGAGGAATTTCTGGGTCACTGGAGAGAGTATCTTTAACTAAGTAGGCAGCGACCAATATCCTCCACAGTCCAAGCAGTAAACTGGACTTTCCACAGTGGATACCTGTTATGCCGGCCGCAAAGTCCCACCTAAAACTGCTACTTTCAGACTCTGCTGTATTTCCCAATTTTGCAGGAATCAAATGCTTGTATTATTTAGGTTACCATAGATCTATTTCCGATTACTAATTATATTAAGCACATTTTTATATTTGTATTGGCCATTGCAGTCTGAGGTGCAAGTTTATATCTTTTGCCACTTCCTTTTTCGCTCTTCGTGGTGGTGGTTTAGTCGCTAAGTTGTGTCTGACTCTTTGCGACCCCATGGATGATAGCCTGCCAGGCTTCTCTATCCATGGGATTCTCCAGGCAAGAATACTGGACTGGGTTGCCATTTCCTTCTCCAATTTCAGTTCAGTCGCTCAGTCATGTCTGACTCTTTGCAATCCCATGAACCGTAGCACGCCAGGCCTCCCCGTCCATCACCAGCTCCCAGAGTCCACCCAAACCCATGTCCATTGAGTTGGTGATGCCATCCAACTCATCCTCTGTCATCCCCTTCTCCTCCTGCCCTCAATCTTTCCCAGCATCAGGCTCTTTTCTCCAACTTAGAGATCTGTAAAATTATTTATAAATACATTAATATCATCTTCAGTTATATTCATTGGTAATGCTTTTTCTGGATTATTTTTTAAATACCCATTTCTCAACTGTATTTTGGACATATTTACTTTATAGCTTACGTATCATCAAATACTGAAAAACACTCTGCAGTTTCAGGTATAATGTTCTAAACATGCTGATTAGCTAGAGTTTGTGATTGGGTTCTTTAAATCCTCCATGTGCTTTTCTAATGTTTCCTCTGCTTGAGCTCCCAAATAATGAAACACACATGTGAACATCTTTCATCACTATGGTAGATTTGTCTATTTCTCCTTGTACTTCTATTTCTCCTCCATACACCTTCATATTACATATGCCTGGTACATTCATCTCCAGGGAGCCTTTATAAAATAGTCTATTCTGATTGATATTAATAGAGCCATATGTACTTTTCTTTTGAACAGCATTTATTTAAGATATCTATTTATCTATTAAAAAGATGGAACATCTTTTCCCCCTTTTAGTTTCAACAACTCTATCTGCTCATGCTTTAGATGTGTAATGTGGTAAATAGCTTATAACTTTTTAAATTTTGGAGCTTTTAGTTTACTTTCATCTTTAATTAATGATATGTTTAGATTTATTTCTATAGTTTTTTCCTCTCCTTTCTTGCCTTTTTCTTTTTCTTCTTGATACCAGAGTTTCATAATCACTCATATTTTGTTCTGTATGTATCCTGTAACTATTCTATACATTTTAAGACATATACTTGTTAAGATTTTAAATTTGAGTTATAGTCTCTCCTCTAGAACAATACAGAAAACTTAAACAAATTTAAACCCAGTTTCCTGTTCCAGCTTCAAGGATGACACACACGTTTTTCATTATTTGTTCTCCCCAGGTTTGTGTACATTCTATTCCCCCAGCATAAGGTGTCCATATCCTGAAAGGTCTAGAACTCTGCAAGAAGAAATTGCAAAATAGAACCTCTTGGCAGTTTTATATCCAAGAATTTTTCCTTCAAAGCCTTTGGTTAGAATCGAGTAATGCTGGATACCTTAAAATTCAGGAAAATAAATGACCAAATGTGAAAGTCAGTCATCAGAGATCCCATGCTACAGAGATCAGATCTGGTAATAAAGAAGTTGCTTACTCTTGGGATAATTATTGATAAATAACAGCTTTAATGGTAAGGGGACTTGTAGTTTCCCATGGTTATGATCTATGGAAGATATTACTAACATATACTAATATCACTGGGCACTCATACTGAGGTTAGGTGGGGCTATGCCATTTGTTTTGCCCCACCTAACAAGGTGAGTAGAAGCTGCCTGTGTAACTTCTTGTGGGAAGCAGTGTCTATACCCCCACTCTCTGACCCAGATGGTACAAGTTTCACATGGTGCAGAGATAGGATGATGGTATATCCATCAGTTAGGATCTCTGAAAATCTACATGGAGAACAGTTTCTCTGAAGAGCTGCCAGAACTACAGCAAACTGCCTCATCAAGGAACAACCCTGTATTAACACAAGGGCTTGGGGATTACTTGCGACTGCAGCATAACACAGCCAAATCTAACTATTTAACTTCATTGGATTAAGCAAAACAAATACTATTTTTCCTCATGTTACATGTATTATTAGTGAAACACAGCGAAAGTATGTCGCTGTCAAGGTCATCAACTTCTAAATATCAAAACCTGGAAGATAATTTCCCTTATAAATAAAATATAAAGCAATTATAAGCTGATTAAATCAATAATCTTATTTCATTGCAGCCTAGTAGAACTCCTACTAAACTTCACTAAAATATTAAATGAAATCTCCTCTGTAATACTTACTGTTACTGCTGCTGTTTAGATGCTAAGTTGTGTATGACTCTTTTGCAACCCCATGGACTGTAGCCCAGCCAGATTCCTCTCTCCATGGAATTCTCCAGGCAAGAATACTGGAATGGGTTGCCATTTCCTTCTCTAGGGGATCTTCCCCAACCAGGGATTGAACCCACGTCTCCTGCATTGGCAAGCAGATTCTTTACCACTGAACCACCTGGGAAGCACTGAAATACTTACTAGGAACTATAAACTCGATTTCTTCTGACATGGCAATCCCCAGCTTATTAGAAGCAAAGCAGCGGTATTTTCCTTGAAAGTGAGATATGTGCCCATCATTTGGTATCCTGAAAGTCCCCCCATTGTTAGATACAATTATCCGAGGGTCAGAGAGATTAAAGGGCTTGTCATCCTTATTCCACAAGAATCTGTAAGACAAAACTAAAGTTAGCAACCCTGAAAAAAATCATAACTTATTTACAAATAAATATACAGAAATAAGAAAACCGAGACATTTTAAATTAAAAAGTATAAATATATACATCTATTTAACTGAATATAACAATACAAAAAGGTATCTAAAATAATCTGAGAAATCTTATAAACTGCTATAGACTTAATGTTTATGTCTCCCTAAAATTCGTATGTTGAAGTCTATTTCCCAATATATTGTAATAGTATTTGAGGGTAGGGCCTTGGAGAGGTGATTATGTCATGCCCATGCTTGCTCCCTTCTGCCATGTGAGGTTACAAGAAGATGACTGGCTGTGAACAGCAAGCAGGTCATCACCAGACGCCAAAGCTGCCAGTGATACTAAATCTGTCAGTGACTTGGTCTTGGTCTTCTCACCACCAGAGCTGTGACAAATATGTGTCTGTTGTTTAAGCCATTCAGTCCATGGCATTTTTACTGTAGCAGCCAGAACTGACTGAGACACAAGCCATGAAAAAGCTGTGACAATTGGAAGGCGAAAAAAAGATAGGTTTCATTTTGTTCTTTTAAAATTAAAGATATATTTTAAAACTTATCCAATTGAAAAGATAATGTAGGATCTTTACTAATATTTCAGACATTACAGTATTTGGAGACTAAAAAATATAAATATACAATATGTCCATGTATGTGTGTGTGTGTGTATATTTGAGAAGAGCTCACTCAAAATTCAAAAATACACAAAGCAATTATTATCAAATTGGGTTATATAGTCCATCAATATTTTTAGACATATTTGTAACATAATTGAGACCACAGTGAATGTATAATTTTTCCATTTAAGTTTTCCCAATTATTGCAATGCTCTAAAGATAATTTTATGACTACATTATCTTCTGTCTTATGGCTCCTAATTAATTTATCTAACCATTTTCACTTTTTCTCTTTTATGAACAATATTGTTACAAAACTCTACATATTTATTTTGGGTGGTACAAATATTTTATTATGGTAATTCCTTAAAAGTCAGATTGATAAACCCATAATATAAAAAATATTTCATCATTTTTGATAAGCACTGAAGAATTATATTCCAGAAAAAACATAGACAATTCCCACTCCCACATGTAACAGTATCCATTCTATGACATGGTTATAAAAAGTTTTTTTTTTCTTTTAATCTTTAAAAATCTAATAGATATACAGTGACTGCCCAATTAGATTTTATTTTATATATTAATAATGCACACCAATTTGAATATGCTCCAAGAACACAGTCTGACGCTTGTTCAAAAAGAACAGCAAAATCTTATGAGACACAATTTTCTTAGGAGCATGCCTGTCTCCTGACAACTTCTCTTCTCTTCTCTCTGCATCTTTCATATCTTTTTGGTTTTAGGTGCAAATAACATATAGAATCTTTTCTTTAAAATTCTAATACCTTGATTAGGATAACTCTATATATTCAAAATGAAACACTTCCAATTTGTGCCATGCTGCATCTTTTCATTCATTCAAGGTTTCTCTAAACCTCCTACCCAGTATTCATGCTACATAATTGATGCTACGTAGTTTTTGCTATCACTTTCAGTGATATTGCTGTTACTAACAAATGGAATTTCTGGATTTGTTCCTTTTACTATCATGATGGGATTTTTTTCCCTTCTTGTTTTCTACTTATTTTCTGTTTTATATAATAAGGTATTTAACTATACCTTTAAAAAAAGAAAAATTGACCACTTATTTCATATGTATAAAATTTTATTTTTGTCCATTGAATTTTATTGAGTTTTCAGATAGAATATCAATTAATAATAAAGATAATAATAATGTAGTATTAAATATTCTTTCTGTATCTAGTGTCATTAAAAAATTCTTATATAACTATATTAGATATGACTTGAGAAGAATAAATAATGCTAATAGCAGGTACTCTATTCATGATTCTGAATTAGTAGTTCATAATTAAACTTGATACTGGATATTGACATGATAAATATAACTCATTATTAATCATCTCCCATGATTGTATGGTGTATCTCTTGATATAATCAAGTTAACCAATATTTATATATAATAATATTGATTGATCCATATTTGCAGTGATTAATACATTCTCCTTTATTCCATTATAATTTATCCATATTCACATATATGAATTATATTATAGTTGGTAAAAGACAGAAAAATGACAATTAAGAATGCTAATGATTCACTAATAATTTTTAAAATATCAAATTATCAGGCAATAAAAATGTTATTCACAAAACAATTTAAAATAATTAATTTCCATTCTTTCATCTTTAATGGATACAAAATGATCAGGTAAATCAATGAAAGTCTGTAGGTTTGCTTATCATTCTAGAATCATTTAGAACTTAAAAATCTTGAATTATCTTCATATCTTTTCCTCTTTAATTTCGGTACTCACACAGTTCTTTCTCTCCAAACAGTAGGTACTTAGAAAAAACTTTCAGAGGTAATAATTACCTATAGTAACAATTTTTTCATTAATAATAAAATACTAGATAAAATATACCATGTCATTTTTATTTTGTCATCTGAGTTAACATCTTTATAACAAAGTTAAAAATATCAAGTAACAACCTATTCACTGAATATATGTGTCACAATTAAGACATGCAATAATAAATATGTACAAAATAACATTTACAAATATATTAACTTTCATTTAATAAATGCCACCTTTCAATAAAGAGAATAAAGTATTTTCTGTTATCTATCTAGCTTGTTCACTCATAAATAATTGGTGCATGTTTCCACAATGCCAAAGCCTATGCTAAATATTTAACATAAGATGATTTATGATAAAAATAATTTTAGCTGGCAAAAGAACATGCATAAAATAACCAAGCTTTGTTTTTATAGACATAGCTATCATTCACTTGGAAATTTTTACTTTCAATAATGTGTAGATTTAAGTGACTTAGCAGTTTAGTAAGCTTATAAAGATTAGAATAAAATTCACTATAAAGGATTGTATAATTTTAAACAACTACTTAGTTTGAAAAAAATACTCACTTTGGTTCTGGATTTCCTTTAGCTACACATTCAATTTGAAAATACTCATCAAAAGGAAAGGCAACTTGCACTGTTGACTGCTTCACAATTGTTGGAACCTGTTGAACTAAATATTAAAATAAGTATTTAATTAATGTGCTCTCCAAAAACTGGTTGAAGTTAGCTTAGCTACAACAAAAATAATTTCAACACACTTTCTATATTAGTAAGTACAACCAGAGAACAAATCTGACTTCCCCTTTGCAAAATGTAGTTAGCTCTAGGGAATATACTTCATTGCATCCATTTATGTTGTCATATGTTTTTATAAACCCACAATCATGTAACAATGTAATTTTAAAACATCCAACTTATATTGGCATTTCATCTATGTTGATGTGTTTATGCATTTTTACTTGGTTTGGTCATTGACAATTGACAATGTTTGGTCATTGACCATATTTGGTAACTTACCTAATAATTTTATTTTTGGAAATTATACTATTTCTTCATTCCTTAAGTATATAGATTTTTCCTTTATTGAATTAGTTACCTGTGATAAATTTCTAGGCATGGATACTAATGGTAATGACCCTGGATAAATGTAAACATCTCTAAGAGGATATTTACCACAAACAACCTATGAGTATAGCGGTTTCCCACAGCCATGCCATGAATGAATAACAGCATTTTAAAATGATGAAACATTTTGCTAATTATTACCACAAAATAACCCCCTCCACTTTAGTTTTATTTCCATTTATTGATTTTGTTATATTTCCCCTGAGCTTGATTTTCATTTGTCACTTCCAATTTATAAATTTTTAAATATATTTTGCCACCTTGGGAACTTGAGGGTATTCTCCTCCTTATAGAATTTAACACTAATGATCGTTAGGATGAAAATGATAGCTAATATATAATAGTTTATTTATAGAGGATTCCTCAAATTCAGATATTCCTTCATCTTGTGATGATTTTTTTTTCATTTTGACATGTTAAATACCTTCCAGACAAATTTAAAAAGTAGAGGATAGCTTTGTATCTCACCAATTCAGGCAGAGGGATGGCATTTCTGAGAATTATGACCATAAAATAAACGTCCTAATGCTGAAGTTTCAAACTTGGATTAAGTTTTAAAACAGAGCACCAATCATGATATACGTTAAAAATCTGTCATAGAGCATTCAATAGCTTTCAAAGGAAGAAACTACAATTTTAGTACATTTGTAACAAGCTCTGTAAGAAAACAGGATTGAATTCCTAAGAAAGTATAAATGGTTCAGTAGCTGAAATCTGACTTTGGCAAATAGGCTCTGAGAAAGCATTTTCTGTGTGACACACACAGGTGGTATTCCACAGTGGATACAAAGAGGCCCAAAACCCTGTGACCCTAAGCCAGGCCCAGAGCCACACTCTACTTCTCCCATTTGTAAAATGAGAGACTCAAGCCAAGTAAGCAGACTTTTTGGTCACTGGATCCCTTTGCATTCTTAAATATTATATCTTCAAGTGGTTTTGTAATGGTAGGTTGTATTTAACAATATTTACCATATTAGAATTAAAAGCGAAAAATCTTTTAAATATTTATTCACTTAAAACAATCCTATTATTCATTAAACAACATTTTATCAAAAATACTGAATGTAGTTAGAAAAGTGGCATTGTTTTACATTATTACAAATCTCTAATATCTTCAGGGACAACGGCTGGATTCTGTCTACCTCTGTATTCCATATGTTGTTTCGTTGCAATAAATGAAGAGCCAACCTTACCTAGATGTGTACCTAAAAGAAGGCTGAGATATTTTATAGTTCTTTCTGATTTTTGTGGGCTTCCCTTGTGGCTCGGCTGGTAAAGAATCCACCTGCAACGCAGGAGACTGGGGTTCGATCCCTGAGTTGGGAAGATCCCATGGAGAAGGGAAAGGTTACCCACTCCAGTATTCTTGCCTGGAGAATTCCATGGACTACATTCCATGGGACCTCAGCGTCAGACATGACTGAGCGACTTTCACTTTCTGATTTCCGTGGGCACTGTTTTTGGATAGTACCCCCAAAACTCACCAAGCATAATTTCTTAAAGGTTTCTTGCAATATGAAATCGGAAACCCTGTGGATATATTTTCATATTCTGTCATATTAAAATGTTTTATCCACGGGTGCTTTTTAAATCATGCATGTTTTTGTGACATGTAATATTCATCTGGAAAAACTATCAGTTAACTGAGTTATATAAATCTTCCAAATACTGACACATGTCATTACACAATATTAAAATTTCACATTTGTTAATATCGCTGATCTTGGAAATGCCTTAAATGTGGAGATGCTGTCAGTCTCACAGACGATGCAAGCTTTCCACAATTCCAATATGTGCCTAAACACTCATATTTTATCACTGACAATATATATTTTATCAGTTATTTCTGTTGAAGTGACAAGCTCCCTTGGTTCATTTTGGGGAAAATATCCATTTTTTCTATCAATAAAAATGATATCTGGCTTGGCACTCACATAATGACACAATCAAGGAAGACAGACTGTCATAGTACTTCATTACATGGCAGAATTATTTTATATTTATTTCCAAACTCATCCTACAGAATATTAAGAAGAATGTATTCAAGGATGAAGATTTAATAAAATCAATAACACTTAACTGTTTCAACGAGGACAGTCTTAAGCAAAACTTTACTTTTTGGTGGTTTTTAAGATTTTTTGTTGTTGTCATTTTAGTGTAAGTATATGGTCCTGGGAATTCCATAAGTTTGGTGCCAATGCCTTGATCTATGCTGGGCAAGTGCCTGTTTAGCACCATTGCTTTTGCAACATCAGTGCACAGTGGAACATCAACATGGTGGAAAAGTAAAAAGTGACATCTTGGTATTATTATGAAACATTTGATCAATGGACTGCCTGAACAAATCTCTGTGACTCTGAGTGGTCCATGAATCACATTTTGAACACCAATGGCCAGCCTAGTATAACAACTCAGCCATTTCCAATTCTAAAATTCTTTACTTTTTCCTAATGAATCTGATAATGGAATTTTACCACTTTAGCGGCATTAGCCCAAGTTCAGGATTATCCAACTGGACATTTATAAACACTTTAATAACACGTGGAAAACATTCAAATCTTCACTGACATTTACTTGGTTCTGACTACCACCTCTTTCTGTGTAGAGCAGGTCTTGAGCATATTGCAAATTCCTATTATTTAAATGTTATTACAGTTATAACTGATGAGGAGTGATGCACAATAGCAATGGTCCCTAAGATATCAGCTAGTAACTTGTGAACAACTTGTTTATTAGAACATTATTCTTTGTTAAATTTGCTAAGGTTGTAAAGTCTCAGCCATAACTAATTATTCAGGGAATGAAGCTAATAACCTTTGGGTGTTTATAAGAATATATATTCTACATTATAAATCTTTTCCTCCATAATTAGGCCAATTACAGAGACACCAGACTCATTGACATTCAAACTGAATACCTGCCTTACTTCATTTGCCAATGAGAGCTCTAGAGTACTGAAATAAATGGGTAATTTTCAGATGTTCTGAAAACATGTCATTAATATTTTATAACAATTGTTGTCTAAGGACATTACAGCATGAAAATGCATAAGTAACTGAGACAACCAGAAATTTTAAAAAATGTGTCTTATGTACTAATACAACATTTCCTATCACCACTGATGAACTAAATGAGAAAAGATGGAAGGAAAATGTATAGTCTCTGCTCAGAAATCTGAATCAGGAATCCCAGTACATCTTTGGCACTACTGGGAAGAAAATGTAATTATTAACCTCTTTTCCATAAGGATCGCTAAGAACCTTGCTCTTAATTTGGCACTGCATATTCGAACCCAAAGAATCAACTAAAGATGTATCATTTCAGGTTTTTAACCAGTGTTTGTACATATAGGCCAATATATATGATGTGTAGGCTAACAGATTTTCACTTTGAATAAAACAGAGCTTTAAATTTGTACATCTGTACAACAGGTCTGAGGTCAAGACTGATCCTTTGAAGTTTACATGATCTGCAAAGAATATTTCCCATGCTAAGATTATAATGATCAATATATCTTATTTTATGACTCTCCAAATTAGATATAAAAGAAGACAGTAGGGATCAATACTTGAACTGTATGCATAAAAATATGTAAATAATCCCAAATGCTTATAAACAAGAGAAATTCTCCTAAACTGTACTTTAAATACTTGATACATTATTACATAAACTGTTTTTCCAGGTACACTATTTCTCAACTTCTAGTTACTATAACTTGTTCAAGTTGATTTGTAATGGTTAAAGGTTTGCATCCATTTTTATTGATACCAACATATGCTAAGACATATACCCCCAAAATGACTAACATTTTGATATGAATTCACTCCATAGAATGCTTTAAATTTGCAGAGGTATTATCATATTACACTTTTAGTTGTGTACTATAAAAAATGCATTTTCAATATTTTTCTAATTATTTTCATTCTTAAATAGATAATTATTGTGAGAAACAATACAAAGTTCATTCAGTTCCTCTTTTGTCCTGATTGGTTGAATTCCATTAACTTCTGAGTCACGACTCTCTCTAAAATAAACTAATCAAACACCTAAAAGAAATAACTGTTGCTAATATTGCAGATTACCTTACATGGTAAAATACCACCTGATCTATAGGTTGTATTTCTTGTTATGTGCCAAGTTTGCCTACAAGTATAAAAGCCTGAGCTGCAAAATAATTGATTATAGCAAGCAGCCAAGTATAAGCCTTCTGAAAAATTTAAAAGGAGAACATGAATTCCATGTAAATTGCTATAAGACTGGTAGAAATATGGCAGAAAAATCACATGTTCAATATATAATTATTCAACTTGAAAATCAAAATGCAAATATGGACTTCCAAAGTAGATATTGAATATTGTCACTTTACCTGAAAGTGGTATATCAACAGCTGTTGAGAATTTTAACAGGAAGAAAATTAGAGATGTGATTAATCCTCTTCCACTTAACAATACCTCCATTGCTCTTCAGGAAGGAGGCAGCCCAGAAAGAAGGAAAATTGTAATGTCTTTTCTTACTTTTGATCGGAAGCTGGTTACAAACAAACAAACCTGGAAACAAACAAACAAAACAGTAACACATACCCTAAGCTCATGTACTGTAATGGTCAACAGAAGTTGAATATATTTTTCTGTTGGCAATAATTACCTCTTTATCAGACTGTTCTCAAATAACTGCATACAAATGTAAGTTTTTCCTCTTTGTATTTAAAATAAAGGACAGTTGATATGGTAAACCATAAACTACTCCCATAATTTTTTTTTTTTGATCAGAGGAAATTTTACTTGGAAAGTACTCTAGTACACTCTAATGAATGTCAGTGGCTGAGAGTAACTTCAGTTAGCTAATTTCTTTCAAAAGGTGACTCTTTTTCAATCTTTATTTTAAGCATTTAACCTCATTTGAGTTGTTCACTGTCAGAACTTTAATATTTTATTTCCCTGGCAAAATAACTTTTCATGTTCAGAATTATCACACTAATAGAAAGTAAATAGCAGGATACAGGGAAAGGAATAAGGAAGAATGAATGGATAAGGACCAGCCACTACAACTAAAATTCATGAATCTAGACTTGCCTCAAGAAAACATAAGCGCATCAGTTAATTTCCACTTCAGCAGAAAGTTTATTCATTCCATGTTGACAGAAATATATTAAGGGTAAAATATAAATTTCTCCTTACCTTCTTGATTTTGTTTTTATTCTGAAGCATGATAATACATATTCAAACATTATTTATCATGTACTGTTTTATTATACTTTACTGTTCTATATTAATTTTATTGTATAATATTTATAATATATTATATATTATTATTTAATAGTTTATAATAATATACTGTTTTATGATACCACTAGACCATTCAGGGATGACCTAAATCAAATCCCTTATGATTATACAGTGGAAGTGACAAATAGATTCAAGGGATAAGATTTGGTAGACAGACTACCTGAAAAACTATGGATGGAGGTTCTTGACACTGTACAGGAGGTAGTGACAAAGCCATCCCCAAGAAAGAGGAATGCAAAAAGGCAAAATGGTTGTCTGAGGAGGCCTTACAAATAGCAGAGAAAAGAGAAGTGAAAGGCAGAAGAGGAAAGGAAAGATATACCCATTTGAATGCAGAGTTCCAAAGAACAGCAAGGAGAGATAAGAAAGACTTCCTCAGGGATCAATGCAAAGAAATAGAGGAAAACATTAAAATGTGAAAGACTAGAGATCTCTTTAAGAAAACTAGAGAGGTCAAGGGAACACTTCATGCAAAGATGGGCACAACAAAGGACAGAAACAGTATGGACCTAGCAGAAGCAGAAGACATTAAGAAAAGGTGGCAAAAAAAAAAAAAAAAAAAAAAAAAGGTGGCAAGAATACACAGAAGAACTGTGCAAAAAAGATCTTCATGACCCAGATAACCACAATGGTGTGATCACTCACCTAGAGCCAGACATCCTGGAATGTGAAGACAAGTGGGTTCTAGGAAGCATCACTATGAACAAAGCTAGTGATGGAATTCCAGTTGAGCTATTTCAAACCCTAAAAGATAATGCTGTGAAAGTGCTGCACTTGATATGTCAGCAAATGTGAACACTCAGCAGTGGCCACAGGACTGGAAAAGGTCAGTTTTCATTCCAATCCCTAAGAAAGGCAATGCCAAATAATGTTTAACCTACCGCACGACTGCACTCATCTCACACACTAGCAAAGTAATGCTCAAAATTCTCCAAGCCAGGCTTCAACAGTACGTGAACACTGAACTTCCAGATGTTCACTCTGGAGTTAGAAAACGCAGAGGAACCAGAGATCAAATCGCCAACATCTGTTGCATCACTGAAAAACCAAGAGAGTTCCAGAAAAACATCTACTTCTGCTTTATTGATTATACCAAAGCCTTTGACTGTGTGGATCACAACAACCTGTGCAAAATTCTGAAAGAGATGGGAATACCAGACCACCTGACCTGTCTCCTGAGAAATCTGTGTGCAGGTCAAGAAGCAACAGCTAGAATCAGACATGGAACAATGGACTGGTTCCAAATTTGGAAAGGAGTATGTCAAGGCTGTATACTGTTAACCTGTTTATTTAACTTATATGCAGAGCACATCATGCAAACTGCTGGGCTGGATGAAACACAAGCTGGAATCAAGATTGCCAGAAGAAATATCAATAACCTCGGATATGCAGATGATACCACCCTAATGGCAGAAAGCTAAGAAGAACTTTAGAGCTTCTTGATAAAAGTGAAAGAGCAGGCTTAAAATACAACATTCAAAAAAACTAAGATCATGGCATCTGGTCCCAGCATTTCATGGCAAACAGATGGGGAAACAATGGAAATCACAACAGACTTTATTTTCCTGGGCTACAAAATCACTGCAGATGGTGACTGCAGCCATGAAATTAAAAGATGCTTGCTCCTTGGAAGAAAAGCTATGACCAACCTAGACAGCATTTTAAAAAGCTGAGATATTACTTTGCCAATAAAGGTCCATCTAGTTAAGGCTATGGTTTTTCCAGTAGTCATGTATGGATGTGAGAGTTGGACTATAAAGAAAGCTGAGCATCGAAGAACTGATGCTTTTGAACTGTGGTGTTGGAGAAGACTCTTGTGAGTCCCTTGGACTGCAGGGAGATCCAACCAGTCCATCCTAAAGGGGGTCAGTCATGGGTGTTAATTGGAAGGACTGATGCTGAAGCTGAAACTCCAATACTTTGGCCACCCGATGCAAAGAACTGACTCACTGGAAAAGACTCTGATGCTGTGAAAGATTGAAGGTGGGAGGAGAAGGGGACAACAGAGGATGAGACGGTTGGATGGCATCACTGACTCAATGAACATGAGTTTGAATATGCTCCAGGAGTTGGTAATGGACAGGGAAGCCTGAAGTGCTGTAGTCAATGGGCTTACAAATAGTTGGATGTGACTGAGCAACTGAACTGACCTGAATTGTTTTATTGAATGAATGTTTCTTTAACTTCTACAGTGATTCCCAATTTTTAAAAGTTTTTCACACATAATTTCATGTAATCCCTTAATAACCCTTTTATCCTCCTACCCCTAGATTGCCATTTCCCCCACTTTCCTCTATCCACTGATAACCATAAGTTTGTTCTCTATATCTGTGTTTGCTTCTTGCTTTTGTTTTATTCACAAGTTGTAGTTTTTTTAGATTCCACATATCAGTGATATCATACAGTATTTGTCACTTTAATGTCTTCCAAGTCCATCAATGTTACTGCAAATGGCAAAATGTCATTCTTTTATGACTGAGTAGTCCATTGTGTGTATGTATGGATGTATGTATGCGTATATACCACATCTTTATGCATTCATTTGTTGATGGATACTTAGGTTGCTTCCATACCCTGGCAATTTTATACAGTGTTGCAATGAAAGCTGGGAGTGCATGTGTCTTTTCAAATTAGTCTTTTGGGGTTTTCAAAGATATATACCAAGGAGCAGAAAGCTGGGTCATATGCTAGTTCTATTTTTATCTCTTTGAGAAATCTTCATACTGTTTTCCACAGTGCTTGCACCAATTTATATCCCTACCAACAGTATACGAAGGTTCCCCTTTTTCCACATCCTCATCAATATATGTTATTTGTGTTCTTTTTTCGTGATAGACATTCTGACATAATAAAGGCCATATATGACCATCACATGGTCTTCCGTGGTGGCCCAGATGGTAAAGAATCTGTCTGCAATGCAGGAGATCCTGGTTCAATCCCTAAGCTGGGAAGATCACCTGGGGAAGGGATGACTACCCACTCTAGTATTCTTGCCTGGAGAATTCCATGGACAGAGGAGCCTTGCAGGCTACAGTCCATGGGGAAGCAGTTGGACATGACTGAGAGACTGAACAACAACAGGAGGTGAAAGACCTTACTCAGAAAACTAAGACATTGATGAAAGAAATTAAAAATGAAACAAACCAATGGAAAGATATATTGTGTTCTTGAATCAGGAGAATTAATATTGTTAAAATAACCACAGTACCCAAGGCAATATACAGATTCGATGCAATCTCTATCAAAATACCAAGTGCATTTTTGCAGAACTAGAATGGATAATTTTAAAATTTGTATGGAAACACAAACACCCCAAGTAGCCAAAGCAATCTTGAAAAAGAAGATTCCAGTACGGTACTGGAACAAACACACTGATCGCTCAAACAAAACAGAAAGCCCAGAATAAACCCAGTCACTTAAGGTCAATTAATCTACAACGAAGAAGGAAAAAATATATGATAAGCAGGCAAGAATACTCAATAAGCGGTCCTGGGAAAACTGGACAGCTATATGTAAAACAATGAACTTATAATATTTTTTTCATATATAAAAATAAACTCAAACGGATTAAAGATTTAAATGCAAGACCAGATACTATGCAATTCCTAAAAGGAAACATCAGCAGAACATTCTCTGACATAAATTGTTAAAATAATGTTTTGGATCTGTCTCTTAAAAGAAAGGAAACAAAAGCAAAATTAAACAAATGGGACCTAATTAAATTTAAAAGCTTTTACACAGCAAAGGAAACCACTGCTACAATGAAAAGGCAATCTATTAAATGGGAGAGGAAACTTGCAAATGATATAATGTATCCTTAAAAATGAATTTGCTTTAAAATGTGATAATTAGTTTTCCCAGGTACTTAATTTTTTTCTGTAAAAATAATTTACTTATTTATTCATTACAACTAGTAGAAAAATTAATGTAAGTAGAGTCAGATAAGCAATTTAATTTATATTTAACTTCAAATATCTTGACTTTTAAAAATTCCCATCAAGTTGTACCTCAAGATATTATGCACTAGAGCTCTCCATACATTTACGCAAGTAGGTAAAATCCAAAGTAGTAACTAATGCTACTGTGTTACTGTTATAAAACAGAAAGTCTAAAACGACAACAATACATTTATATTTTGACTAAAGTTATATTGATCATGAAGGAAAATACTCCCAACCTCCCCACAAAATGTCATGAATCTTTGTTCTTAGAGTAATGCCAGTTTTACTTTGTCTGATCTCATTTGACCCATTTGTATAATAGAAATTGGAAAAAAAAAAAAAAACTACCCTTGAGTGGTTCAGAATATTTCCTAAAATGAAAAATAACTTACGATGGTAATTAAAAGTTATTTTCAAAAAGGTTATTATGTTCAATGACACCATTTTCCTGGTGAAATGAATTATCCCAGTCAACAAAATAAAATGTGAAAAAAATTGATTTCATTATATAAAAAGCAGAACATTGCCTGAGGACAAAAACTCAGTTCTACATTATTTGTAGAGAGAGAATGAATCATTTAGCTATTTCTAAGGTAAAAAAGTAAGATGAAAATGTTAATTCCTTGACCTTCGAATTTTCCTTTTCCTTCTCTTGAAGTACTGTGAAAATGGTAATCTAAATTCATTGTTTATAGTTATATATAAACATTTACCTGCAATTTATTATTTAATATTCTGTTCCACCAATAGTCAATGCTGATTTAAAGGCATTTTATGTATTTGAGCGGTCCTCTATCTATAGAAGGTGAGGCTTTCAAATGCTATTGTGAGACCAAATTTCCAGATTAATCTATCATCCTACCCTAAATTAGAGAATAAAAATACTAGACAGCCAAATAAGTGAGAACAGGCTTAATTTCAATTAATTACTGATTTAGGTTAGTGAGCTCAACTGTCTCTAATTGCCATAGTAAAATATCTCATAGATATGAATTGTTCTACAGTGATTGTATGACTTTTGTAATTTTAATGATTTTAACCACATGGTCTTGATACAAGAAATTCTCTCCCATAAAAGCATGCCACACTGAAGCCCTAGCTTAAAATAAGCATATAAATTCAGCCCCATAACAAACAATGATGACATCCTTAGTTTCCAGAATAGCGGTAATGGTTAGTTTTATATCTGACCTTATCACCTGCAGGGACTAGCTTCAATTTACCTGAGACTTATATGTTAAGAGGGTGTTACATAAAGGTCACTGGAAGTTAAAATATGAACCCCTGCAAGCAACACTCCATTATGTGATGATGATGACAGCACCAAACAGCTTTCATACTGAAAAGGGAAAGTCAGTCATAATCTCACAGTCAGAAGGCATAAAAGGGCATATTGTTTAGTAATTAGGTTTTACAACAGTACAGTAACAATAAGAGCACATTCTCATTTACCTTTATTCAAAGAATACAAATTTAGAGAATCTGTGGTGGCTCAATGGTAAAGAATCCGCCTGTCAATGAAGACGACACAGGTTTGATTGGAGAAGGCAATGGCACCCCACTCCAGTACTCTTGCCTGGAAAATCCCATGGACGGAGGAGCCTGGTGGGTTGCAGTCCATGGGGTCGCGAAGAGTCGGACATGACTGATCAACTTCACTTTCACTTTTCACTTTCATGCATTGGAGAAGGAAATTGCAACCCACTCCAGGGTTCTTGCATGGAGAATCCTAGGGACGGCAGAGCCTGGTGGGCTGCTGTCTGTGGGGTCACACAGAGTCTGACCCGACTGAGCGACTTCACTTTCACTTTTCATTTTCATGCATTAGAGAAGGAAATGGCAACCCACTCCAGTGTTCTTGCCGGGGGAATCCCAGGGACGGGGGAGCCTGGTGGGCTGCCGTCTATGTCTACGGGGTCGCACAGAGTCAGACACGACTGAAGCAACTTAGCAGCAGTAGCAGCAGGTTTGATCTGTGATCTGGGAAGATCCCACAAGCCCCAGAGCAACTAAGCCATGGTACCACAATTATTGCGGCTGTGCTCGAGAGCCCAGGAGCCACAACTGCTGAGGCCACCTGCTGCAGCTTCTGAAGTCTGCATGCCCTAGAGCCTGTGCGCCACCACAATGAGAGGCCTGCACAGGAGAAGCCACTGCAATGAGAAGCCTGCACACTGCAGCTGGAGAGCAGCCCTGGCTCTGTGCATCTAGAGAAATGCCTATGCAGCAACCACAACCCAGCACAGCCATAAATTTAAAGAAAAAATATTTTTGAAAGAATATGAATTTAATGCTTTACATCAGAACTCAAGATAAAAGTCATTATTGCAACTCAGGATGGTGCTGACACTAAGACAATAAAAAAACATACTAAACTATTCTTGAGGCATAGGTACATAAAGCTGATTAAATGACATTAACTCAGATCCAAAAAAGAACCAACGAATTTTCAGGACTCTGGACCAACTGGGTTATATCTTCCTGCCATACTAGATCCTGCTCAGAAAGAAACAAAATATTCATGACATCTCACTCAAAAGGAAATGGATGTCTCACTGTTATTAAATTGACCCTTCCTGACTTCCTTAACTTTTCCAGAATGACTAGCATGACAACAACTAAGAACACATTGGTTTTAACAGAATCAGAAACATGGATAGGTGTGCATACATGAGCCGCTTCTAATACAGCAATAAGAAAATGAAGGTCTTTGCTTCTCCAAAACAGCAGCCTCTAACATACACGCATCAACAACATTAGAAAGTGAACCCATAGATCTGTCTCATGTTCTTAACACAGCTTCACTGTGGTAAATCTGTGAACAACTTACTCCCTTAACTTAAATTCCTTTTCTGCTTTAGGAACTGGAGGAGAGGTGGCTTAGCCTTTTCATTTCACCTGGCCTCCGTAAGTAAATGTCAAGATACTGCAGCCTGCTAACCAGCCACAAAAGAGAACAATATGTAGTAAATAAGAATATGGAGAATGGAGTCAGTTTATCGTGACTTCAAAGCAATCACTCACTAATCATGTAGCCATGGGCACTTCACTTAACCTTTACCATTCACCTCTATAAACGAATATAAGAGTTGCCGCCCTGTAAGCATCCTTAGCAAGTGTTAAGTGAGGTAATATACGTTTAGCATACATGAGTAAGTGAGTGTATGAGTGAAAGTTTGCTCAGTCATGTCCGACTTTTTGTGACCCCATGGACTATATAGCCCATGAATTCTCAAGGCCAGAATACTGGAGTGGGTAGCTTTTCCCTTCTCCAAGGGATCTTCCCAACCCAGGGATCGAACCCAGGTCTGCCGCATTGCAGGCAGAGTCTTTACCAGCTGAGCCACCAATGAAGCCCAAGAACACTGGAGTGGGTAGCCTATCCATTCTCCAGAGGATCCAGGAATTGAACTGGGGCCTCCTGCATTGCCGGCAGATTCTTTACCAAATGAGCTATAAGGGAAGCCCTAGAGTACATGACAGGATAATAAATGCAATTTACTACTAGTGACACTGATGGTAACTTTGTTGTTAGTGGTAACTAGGATATAGCCTCTGGTAATAATATTTTGATTCAGAGTATAGATAACTTGTTTGGCTTCTATTAGAGTAATAAAATCATAATGACTTAAAACACTTTTCACTATTTAATTCAGTTCAGTCGCTCAGTCATGTCCGACTCTGAGTGACCCCATGTTCTGCAGCACCCCAGGCTTCCCTTGTCCATCACCAACTCCCAGAGATTACTCAGACTCATGTCCATTGAATCAGTGATGCCATCCAACAATCTCATCCTCTGTCGTTCCCTTCTCCTCCCACCTTCAATCTTTCCTAGCATTAGGGTCTTTTCAAATGAATCAGGTGGTCAAAGTACTAGAGTTTCAGTTTCAGCATCAGTCCTTCAAATGAATACTCAGGATTGATCTCCTTGAGGATGGACTGATTGGATCTCCTTGCAGTCCAAGGGACTCTCAAGAGTCTTCTCCAACACCACAGATCAATTCTTCGGCACTCAGCTTTCCTTATAGTCCAATGTTTACATCCATACATGACTACTGGAAAAATCATAGCTTTGACTAGACCAACATTTGTAGGCCAAGTAATATCTCTGCTTTTTAGTATGCTGATCATGGCTTTCCATCCAAGGAGCAAGTGTCTTTTAATTTCATTGCTGTAGTCACCATCTGCAGTGATTTTGGAGCCCAAAAAAATAGTCTCTCACTGTTTCCATTGTTTCCCCATCCATTTGCCATGAAGTGATCGGACAAGATGCCATGATCTTAGTTTTCTGAATGCTGAGTTTTAAGCCAACTTTTTCATTTTCCTCTTTCACTTTCATCAAGAGGCTCTTTAGCTCTTCTTCATTTTCTGCCATAAGAGGGGTACCATCTGCATATCTGAGGTTATTGATAGGTCTCCCGGCAACGTTGATCTCAGCTTGGGCTTCATCCAGCCTGGCATTTCGCATGATGTACTCTGCATAGAAGTTAAATAAGCAGGGTGACAATATACAGCCTTGACATACTCCTTTCCAGTCTGTTGTTCCATGTCCAGTTCTAACTGTTGCTTCTTGACCTGCATACAGATTTCTCAGGAGGCAGGTCAGGTGGTCTGGTATTCCTCTCTAAGAATTTTCCAGTTTGCTGTGATCCACACAGTCAAAGGCTTTGGCATAGTCAATAATGCAGATGTTTTTCTGGAACTCTTTTGCATTTTCAGTGATTCAATGGATATTGGCAACTTGATCTCTGGTTTCTCTGCCTATTCTAAAACCAGCTTGAACACCTGGAAGTTCAGGGTTCACGTACTGTTGAAGCCTGGCTTGGAGAATTTCAAGCATTACTTTGCTAACATGTGAGATGAGTGTAATTGTGTAGTAGTTTGAGCATTCTTTGGCATTGCCTTTCTTTGGGATTGGAATGAAAACTGACCTTTTCCAGTCCTGTGGCCACTGCTGAGTGTTCACATTTGCTGGCATATTGAGTGCAGCACTTTCACATCATCATCTTTTAGGATTTGAAACAGCTCAACTGGAACCTATCACCTCCACTCGCTTTGTTCATAGTGATGCTTCCTAAGGCCCACTTGACTTCACATTCCAGATGTCTGGCTCTAGGTGAGTGATCACACCATTGTGGTTATCTGGGTCATGAAGACCTTTTTTGTACAGTTCTGTGTATTTTTGCCACCTTTTCTTAATATCTTCTGCTTCTGTTAGGTCCGTACCATTTCTGTCCTTTATTGTGCCCATCTTTGCATGAAATGTTCCCTTGGTATCTCTGATTTTCTTGAAAAGATCTCTAATCTTTCCCATTCTATTGTTTTCCTCTATTTCTTTGCACTGATCACTGAGAAAGGCTTTCTTATCTCTCCTTGCTATACTTTGGAACTCTGCATTCAAATGGGTATATCTTTCCTTTTCTCCTTTGCCTTTTTCTTCTCGTCTTTTCTCTGCTATTTGTAAGGCCTCCTCAGAGAGCCATTTTGCTTTTTTGCATTTCTTTTCTTGGCGATGGTCTTGATCCCTTCCTCCTGTACAACGTCACGAACCTCTGCACATAAGTTCTTCAGGCACTCTGTCCATCAGATCTAATCCCTTGAATCCATTTTTTACTTTCACTGTATAATTGTAAGGGGTTTGACTTAGGTCATACCTGAATGGTCTTGTGGTTTTCCCTACTTTCTTCAATTTAAGTCTGAATTTGTCAATAAGGAGTTCATGATCTGAGCCACAGTCAGCCCCCGGTCTTGTTTGTGCTGACTGTATTTACTGGTGAAACAATATTAATAGATTTTAAACACTCTACTAAATAGGAGAGTTTTTTTTGTTTTTTTTGTTTTTTTTTTTTGTTTGTTTTTAGGTGTGGGTGGACCATGGTAGATTGATAACAAAACGTCTTCCATTCTCATGCATCCACATGCTTTGGCAGATGACTTTACATGTATTTCCTCACTTCTTCAATCTGGTCAGCTTTTGACCAACAGTGTGAGCTCTGAGTTGAGGCTTCAAGAACTCATGCATGTTTTATTCTCTTTTGGAACTCTGCTCAGTATAGACTGCACTAGCCTACTGGAAGATGAGTGACAACTCTGCCATCACTCTCTATAATCCTGGCCAACAGCCAGCCAGGACCAATGTAGAAGGACAGCACCCTAAATGAGCCAGCCCCAGATGACCTGCCAGTTGGACACACGTCTAAGAGCCAGCCTGATCAGTATCCGTCCAAGACTGGTTAAGATCAGCAGAACTGCTTGTGTCTTGCCTGGGGTTCAGGACACCCTACCCCCAAACATGCACTTTGACGTATTGACTATTTTAAGCTGAAGGAATTTTAGGAATGGGAAGGCCTGAAGGACTCTTTGACCTTCCCCTGAAGCAAATTCATAAAACCTTCACGTAAGAGCTGCCCTCCCTCTACCACGAGGAAAAGGAATATCCTTATCTCTGAAGATGGAGGGATGCTGCCAAGAATCGAAATAAACAGACCTTGCCAAGTTTCCTGCAGGTCACTGCACTTAGCTCAGATGCCTTTTTTTCCTAACACATTTCTACAACTTTCTGCTCTTTCTCAAATGTAGCATGAAAAAAACTCAGGTATAATCACTTGTTCAGGTCTTTATTTCTTTTTGAGGGCTCCTGTATCACATAAAACTTAGATTAACAGAAACATGCAACTTTATTTAATATGCCTTTTGTTTCAGAGACCCACTCAAGAGGAGTAAAAGAGTAAAGGAAAAATATATATTTATATTTCATCCTCTATACACTGGAACAAACGGTAGACTAAGCAACAATAACAAATGTTTATTGTATGAAATCAATCTGTTTTAGCATGGTTGCAACGCAGAAAGGGCTAACCGATATAGTGCAGAAAGAATGAAAGAATCGATAAAGTATTGATAAATGCGGAAGCCATGCAATAGATGTATATGGAAATTCTTTATTTTGAGGTATATTTTAATATTTCCACAATAAAGACATTTTTAATGTTTATTCAATCAATGGAAATCAGAGATTATCCTGAAGTATTCCAATAGCAGTAAGGAGGTGCCTTAAAGCAACACAAAGTCTTGAGAACTTCCACTAGCTTGCTTGTAGAACAAAAGACAATAGGAAGGAAGGTTCCTTTAAGGCTACCATGCTATCCAGACCTCTTCTGTTTGAACTAGATTCGTAAAATTTGGAATCCCTATGAGGGTAAGTGTATCTCTATTCCACACATCCTGAACAACAATTATATAATATAACACAATGCTTGTTTCTTATTGCTTTATGAGTTTGTAATGTCATGGTCCAACTAAAGAAAATACAAACCCCAAATATAGTATTTATTTTAATCTGGGTAGCTGTTAGTAGAATACTTGATGCCTTCTGGTATTTCTTTCATGCTTTGAGTCTTAACTCACTGATTTTGCATTGTTTCTGTTGGAGTCTGCTTTAAATTCCATTAATGAAGTATAAGAAAGGCAAAAATGAATAGAATAAATCAAGATTACATTTTTACACTGAACTATTATATGCTACCTTTCTAAACTGAAGAGAAATGCAAGTATTTTAAAATTAAATGTCTTGTTGCTTTTGTTAATATATTCTGAATAATAATCATTCCTAACAGCCACTTGTTTTTTACACTTAACAGTAATGGTGTCATGTTTACTCAAAAACCTCTGACACTATTGTTCTCCAGAGGTCCTACTGAATTATAAGCACTTTCTTCCTTGAAGGAAATAATGTAACACAAATTCATATAATTTCATCTCAAAATACGGATATTCCTACTTCCTTTTAAAATGAACCAGAATCTGACCAGTGAGGTAATGGATCAAAAACAGCTTAGAAGGCAGCTAGTTCAAGATACTAAAATTTATCTTGGTGGTATTTTTCACATTCTTGCCATTTTCTGTTAATAATTTTTCACAAACATGCTCAGGTCAAATTTCTAAAGAGAAAATATAATAAATCAGCTTCAAAAGATAAAAAAAAAAACTCTCGTGACCACCGTTTGTAAAAGCCTTATTTCTACTGCAGCAGCTACACAAAGCAGCCATGTCAGCGGCTGTCCATCTGCCATTTCTAAAGAAGGCATAGAAGGTAATCAGCCCCCAAAAGTGCTGTGTTGACATTCCTCTTTACTGAGAAACAGCATGAAGTTGCTGCTGCCACCATGATTTCTAGGGGTCGGAATTAACTTCATGCATGCTAAATCATTAAATAACATTTTTCAACTAAGAAGCTTGAAATAGATCAGCAACTTTTATTATAATCATCAGGAAGAGATATATTATGACATTGGTATCCAAATTACAGCTTTAAAAATAACTCAATAGATTTGTGTAATAGTCTGGCTTGGTGTCATATCATAGAATTATGTAAATTGCATTTTCTTTTCAAAAATAAGGGCTTGAGAATTAGTGACACTTTGTAACACAAAGTGTCTTATATAAAGCAATCTGACATTTTCAGGATGGGGTGGATGTCACCCTCACTTCCCTAGGACCTCAAGTGCCCCTTTACGCAACTCCATTTTATGTGCTTGTCAAGCTAAACGATTCCCTTCATTCCAAAATTAGGTCTTATAGGGAGGAAGTCCAGCATATTTCCATAAGCCTAAAGTGTGATCTGAATCACTCAACACCTTGAAACTGGGAAAGGATAAACACAAAGAAAATGAAAAGGCTTTTGTTCACTCACATGCTTGGCTAATACCATAAATCAATTTACAAGTGTCATAAACACGGTAATCCTGAAATAACTGTTAATGGGCTTTTTGCTCTGAAAACAAAGGAAATATTGTACATTACAGCTAAATCCATTCAAACTGTTTCATGTCACTGAAGTGACAAGACAAAAGAATTGTTTGGAGTTTTAATTCACCCTCCCTGCAGGAGATGAAAGAAATGTAGATTTTCACTATGAGCGAATTGATTTTATTGGGAAAATGTCACCATTAATTAATAATTATGTTGGATAAACTAATATCATTAATATAATACCATTTGTTTGATTAAAGAGCAAAATACTGTGCTTGAACACTGACAGGACTAGAACTGAATCTAACATCTTCTGTCTGTTTTCCCTTTATTTACCTATAAACTCCAAATTCTTACCAAGCAGTATTCTGAGACAATATGTAATTCAAATCCTTTCAAAATGGAGAAAAAGAAAAAGAACCAGATCTCAAGGTCACTTGACTACAGCGATGGAGAAAATGATCTATTTTATACCCCAACATGTAACTCATGTACTGAGCCATTTCTCATAAAGCTTTTACACAGTGATAATCACCTAGTGAACTTTTTAAAAACTGAGGAATAACACAGATGTTCTAAAGTATACAAAACTTAGGTGTGCAGCTCAGTGAATTTTTGCATATGTATAAATTTGTGTCACCACTTTTTAAACCGTTTAGGGAGTTCTAGTGACACAAAACATTATATTAGCTTCCTTCCTAGAGGTACTCCAGATTACCAGTTCCCAAGAGAGCAAACCAGTTTGCGTTCCTCTAGCCTACTGCATCCAAATGAGGGTGGCATCTGGGTTATGTGGGGTGGGGGACATGTATAGTTATAATTTTTATTTATAATTTTTAAAGAATAAATTATACACAATATTATAAAAATTATTACATTTTAAAAAAGAAAATTTATTAAAAACATACATAGGTTTTAGATGGTTTTAATATGCCTTTTTTAGTTTTCTGTATTAGTGAAATGTTTCTCATGTGCATGCTCTACTTATAAAACTAAAATAAGGGTTCTCAAGTTATTTTTGCCCTTGCTTCATGCACATATTTGTAAGAGATTTTATACACCTCGGGGTACATGCCAGATCCTGTCCATCCTTATTCCGCATGTCAAAACCATAGGAGACACTCAATAAACCTTTATAAATGAATGAATGAATTTCATACACTCATTCACAAAAGAATATATTCTGCATAAATGTACAATGTTGATAAAACTCTAAATACATCTTTTTTGTTGTTCGTTCAAAGACAACTCAGAAATTAAATTTTCCTAATTAGTCATTAAACTAAGCAAGGATTTCTATATGTAAAACATTGATGTAAACATTGCTAGGCTTGTTTCAATAACAACTGCTCACAGAAGTAGAACTTTCAATGAATATGACTAATTTTTATCAGGGTTTATTTGAGGCCAACTATTTGCATAGCTTTCAGTGGTTCTGACAATTGTCAACAGAAGTGAAGTACTACATTTTCTACAATTACTTTAGAATACTTCAACATGAACTATGTTAGAGTTGCATAGATATGATGTGCGTGTGCTAACTTGCTTCAGTCGTATCCAACTCTTTACAATCCCATAAGCTGTAGCCTGCCAGGTTCCTCTGTCCACGGGATGCTTCAGGCAAGAAGACTGGAGTGGGTTGCCATGCCCTCCTTCCAAGGGATCTTCCTGACCCAGGGACTGAACTGGAGTCTCTCCTGACTCCTGCACTGGCAGCTGGGTTCTTTACCATAGTGCCACCTCTAACCCATAATCTTCCCAGATGGCTCAGTGATAAAGAATCTGCCTATGATACAGGAGGTTCAGGTTCATTCCCTGGGTCAGGAAGAGCCCCTGGAGAAGAAAATTGTAACCCCCTCCGATATTCTTGTCTGGCAAATTTCAGGGACACAGGAGCCTGGCGGGCTAGGGGTCGCAAAGAGTCGGACACAACTTACCAACTAAGCATGCATGCATGCATAGTTTAGGTAATATTTGAAAGGTTTTAATCAAAACTCTTCTCAATTTCTAATCAAATGTAGAATTGGCCATTACAAGTGCTTCAACTATCTTTATTTTTTCAAGTATCAGATGGCTTGTTCATCACCAGGAAAAATGTTACAAGAATGTTCCATGGTAAAACAAATAGTGTTCAAGATATAGAAGGACTCACTTGAAATATTTGTCCAGAAACAAGCACCCCTACATAAATAGGATATAAAAATCAAGCAAGCCCTACAGCCTACAAGTCCACTGTACTCTTGGCTAAGAATCCTACTCATTCCTGCATTGACCGTCTTTTCCTCTTTCCAATTTAAAGAGTAGCTGAATACAGCAACTAGAACAGCAACTCAACACCTCTATGGACCCTTCCTGCAGAATTCTAACACAATGCCTTGAAAGTTTAGTGCCCAGGACTCCACTGAGCTGACAGAGTAGAGGGCATAACTGAATGTGGTGTGCATGCTTGTGAGCACACATATATATGAGCACATGTGTACATTTGATGCTTAATAAATATTTATTTCCCTGGGAAACTTCCGCCTAAGACTGTCCATGTCCCAAAGCACCTGATAACCACATTGAGAGAGAGAAGAATGAAAACCCTCATCTTCTTTTAAGTCCTGGAAACTATCAGTATCTACAAAAATGATGAAAAAAAATGGATGGGGTCAAGATGCAAACAGCAAGAAATTATTATATGATATGAACTTCCTATGTGGAGGCACTTTCAACAAAGATACTCATAAATCTGAAGAAGTTATATACCATTAACCTTAACCTTGGCTACTTTCAAAGGTATAAAGAATACATTCCAACCACTGGCACTTGAGTATGGTCTTATTTTTCCTTTAATATTCAAAAAGCACTTAAGGTTCTGATACTGATTGGGAGGGTCATCGCTGTTAATAATTGATAATGACTGTCAAGCACATGGACAAGTCATTACTAAGTCATTCAGGGAGGACAGACTGGATGATGAAGATGACTAGACCACAATTTGGGTGTATCTTGCTTATTTTCTCTCTATACTATTTCACAGTTCAGTTCAGCCCAGTTCAGTCGCTCAGTCATGTCCAACTCTTTGCGACCCCATGGACTGCAGTATACCAGGCTTCCCTGTCCATCACCAACTCCTGGAGCTTACTCATGTCCATTGAGTTGTTGATGCCATCCAGCCATCTCACAAGTGCTTGTTAATTGTTTGCATCTTTTCTGCTTTGCTCCCACATTTCTTTTTCCATTCTATGAGGCAAAAGCATCCAAGGCAATTTATTGGTTAAAAATGCTAAAAACCATATAGTACTACTATAACTTTCAACTCATTTTCTCTTTAAATTTGTAGTTCATAAAGTATTCTTCTTGTCAATTCAAAACTTTTAGGTGCAATATAATGAAGCAAATCAACTATGATCAGGGAGTTCTGGGACACAGTAAGGAAATAATATTTATGCCTTGTCACAGTCTAGGGGTTGCCAAAGTGGGATTTCTTTACTCAAGTTTATAAAAAGGTGTAAGTATTTTTTACAAAAGTCTAATAGATGTACAAATGCCTAGTTATGTTAGAAATTTAAAGCTGGTCACTAAACAAGTTCTAAAAAGCAATCCTATTCTTCAAGTCATAAAATTCAAAGTACGATTCCGAGGTACTTAAGAGAAATTTATAAAAAGCTTGCAATTTCCTTCGGTTTATCAATTACTCTTATTATGGCACTATAAACATTAGATGGCATTAGAGCTGACAAAGTTGACTGATAATCCTTTCTGCTCCTACGAGAAGAATTAATGCAGCGTTCTGGGCTGGTGACCTAGATCTCTAACCCCTTTTTATCTTGTAGTTGTTTTTCATGAACAAGAAATAAGAACAAGAAAACATCATCACCTTATACATCATTCACAACTGATTACCTTGTTTATCTGTACTATAACTAGTTAGATACAACTTTCTGTGGTAGAGTTATATGGCTTCTGTAACACATACGTTAACAATGTGAAATAATCTTATGCCATTTGATTCTAATATTAATACTTTTTAAATTGCATTCAGCGGGCATTATCATATACCATTTTAAAGTTTTTGTTTTTTGCCCTTTTTATAACAAAAATATACCCTTATGAAATTTTTATAGAAAATTATTAAATATGATACATATTAAAATAATTAATATGTAATTATAATAATTAGATGAAAAGATTACACATGTCTCTTCTTCCTCACCCCAGCCAACACTTAAGGTATGACCACTTCCAGATATTTTTCTATGGAAACATATTATATAATGATGTATAATTTATCTATTTTTACACAAATGCTATCATGTATCTATGATATTCTGTTGAGTGAAAAGGCAAGTTGTGAACAAAGAAGAACCAAAGAATGTGGGTTTACCAAACACTTCCACAAGGTTTAAGTCATATCCCACTGCCTTTGCCCACCTTCTGTGCAACCAAAAGGAATTCAGGATGAAAAACAGGATGAGGCACTCTGTGTTTTGGATAGACGGACCCTTAGATAGATGCATGGGTGTCCCAAGTGGCACAGTGGTAAAGATCCGCCTGCCAATACAGGAGACGTAGTTTCAATTCCTGGGTCAAGAAGATGCCCTGAAGAAGCAAATGGTAACCCACCCCGGTATTCTTGCCTAAGAAATCCAGTGGGCAGAAGAGCTTGGCAGGCTACAGTCCATGCGGTTGCGAAGAGTCAGACACAACTGAAATTGTGTGCACATGATATATATATATATATGTGTATATATATATGTGTGTGTGTGTGTGTATATATATATATATAGAGAGAGAGAGAGAGAGAGAGAGATTGCTTCTTCTCTACCTCTTCAGAGAAGTTTTCTCATAGCTAAGTGAGTGGCTGCCTAAGGGCTATAGTCCTCAGTAAGGTTGCTGAATAAAACTTGTACCCAAGAGTCTTATCTTGTGTGTCTTTAAGGCAACAAAATTATAAAGTCCTATTTATAGAACTAACACCTAAAAGACCATGAGGCTTTTCATGGGCAAGATATTTCTTTCTGCTCATTTCTGTTTAGGAAAAAATGATTGGAAAAAAATTGAAAGATTTTAAACTTCTCTGGCTAAAAATTATACTTAGGACCTGTGTCGCTGCCAGTTTTACAAACATTTTTAAGTTCATTAAAACGTTAACTCATTTGTTGGATATTTCCAAGTACAAAGAACATTCTCTCTACTATAGAAATTTTCTTTATATTGTTTTGTGACTCCAAAGACAATACTATATGCATTGTGCCAACTTAAAATTGGTACTTGCCTTCTGCCTCTACAAGGATTAAATCACAAGCTGCTGTGACCACTGACCTCCAACACATCCTGCTTGCCACCTCAGCATAGAGATCAGAAATGAGGCACTCTGTGCTCTGGGAAAAACTAGCAGAATAGGACTTCAGATAGTTAGATACTTTCAGGAGATTTTATGAGCCCAATTTTTGCATCCCTTCATATCTAAAAAAGCACTAAGATGATAAATGGTGACATCTGCTTTTCGTGACTAGCAATAACCTTTTGCAAAAAATGTGGACTTGATTGCATGTACCATCTTCACCAAAATCACATACATATACTGAACTTCCCCTTGAACTCTTCAGAGCAATTTCTCAGAACTAATATCTTGTCTCCCAGGCCACTGTCCTCATTTTGCTCCAAATAAAACTTAACCCTTATATTGTGCACTTTTTCTCAATCAACAGTTAGAATATCCTGAAAGAGAGAAAGAAAGTGAAGTTACTCAGTCATGTCCAACTCTTTGAGACCCCATGGACTGTACTGTAGCCTACCAGGCTCCTCCATCCGTGGGATTTTCGAGGCAAGAATACTGGAGTGGGTTGTCATTTCCTTCTCCAGGAGATCTTCCCGACCCAGGGACTGAACCTGGGTCTCCCGCATTGCAGGCAGATGCTTTACCGTCTGAGCCACCAGGGAAGCCCATGAACACTGTAGTGAGTAGCCTATCCCTTCTCCAGGGGATCTTCCTGACCTAGGAATCAACCAGGGTCTCCTGCATCGCAGGATGATTCTTTACCAGCTGAGCTACCAGGGAAGCCCCGTTGACTCTGCTTCAGATCATATTCCTGCCTACCTATAAGCTATCTCTATCAGAAAGACTCAAACCTCAACATTTAGACTCCTTAAACAGAAAATCCAGAGGTGCATTCATTTTCCTCTTATGGCAATTTCCGTCTCAGCACCATCAATCCCCTCCACACACACACACAACCCACCATGATCAGAGCTAAAAGCTTGAGTCCCCTCAGTGTCCTCAACAAATCTTACTCATTTTTGTTGCTGTCATGCAATCTATCATTGCCTCTCTAGATTCTCTCATGATTTCACTTGCTGTCATATTACAGCAGGCTTCTAAAACTTTTCTCTAACCGTTTCTCTAAGCTTTCATTTCTTTCTTCAAATTCTTGACCAGTTTCTTGACCAGTATCTTTCTGAAACCCAGTAATGATCTTTTTCTTCCCATACTGAAATCAGGTAGAAGTGCTTAAATACTTAGTGTTAAAGTGGGGCCAGGATCTGCAACCTGGATAGAAGGAAAAGGGAAGTGGAGTTTTTTATATGGTATTTCCAAGGAAGTTCACTCTTCATAGGTATCTGTGTTACCCTGTTTGAAGACACACACAGACGCAAACTATAGGTGGGGACTAACTGTCCAGAAGCCACGCATAAGTGCTGATGTGGTTTCATTGCTTCCCCATCAGGTTAGTATAATGTGCAAACCTCGGAACATAATATACAAACTCATCTTTTCTCCTTGTGCAAACTCATGGAAAATGGGTTTTCATAAAACAGTTCTATATATTTTATAAATAACTAGATTGATATGTATAAAGCCAAGATATTACATCCTCCAAACATGGTATGAGAATTCAGTGAGGCAACATTTCTACCTAATATTGTACCTGGAAAATCACAAATTCTTAAAATTGGTAGCAATGGTGGGGTTTTTTGGTTGTAATTTCCTCCTATCCTACCACCTTTTTCTCCCCTCATCACCCAAAAAGGAACCAGTGGTATTTACAAATATTTACAACTCCTTGGGCCCACTGTGTTCCCTCATGCTCTGCCCATCTAACTCTCTCTCCCTGAAAAGCTGTATCTTCCTACTTTAGCCAGTAATGACTTACTCAGGTCTCAAGATTTTAACTTATACATTGATTTTACATTTCTAGAGACTAACTTTGTTGCTTTTCTGAAAGCTAAAGCACACATATCATAATGTATGTGTACTTTTTAACACCCCCATCACCATCACCTCACATAATTAACAAATTTTTGTGGGATGTGAACATTTAACATCTAATCTCTTAACTTGCAAGGGTATTATACGGTATTGGTAACTATAATCACCATGCTTTACATGAGATCCCCAGAGCTTACTCACCTTTCACTGGAAGTTTGTGCCCTTTGACCAGCATCTCCCCATTGCACCCATACCTCGGCCCCTCTTCTACTCTTCATTTCTGTGAGTTCAGCTTTTTTAGGTTCCACAGATAAATGAGAATATACCCATTTAAGTAAGAATAGCATTTGTCTTTGTCTTATTTCATGTAATGCCACAACCTGTTATTTATTTACCAGGCTGCTGCTGCTGCTAAGTCGCTTCAGTCGTGTCCGACTCTTTGCAACCCCATGGACTGCAGCCTGCCAGGCTCCTTTGTCCACGGGATTCTCCAGGCATCACTACTGGAGTGGGTTGCCATTTCCTTCTCCAACTCCTCTCATTATATTGTAAAAATATTTATGATCGGGGCTGTTTCAATAATCTCTGTATCCACATCACTGAGGGAAAAAATTAGAAAGAATAAATACTTAAGTATTTCACCCAAAGAAGGCCACAATAAAAGACAGAAATAGTAGAGACCTAGTAGAGGCTGAAGAGATCAAGCAGAGATGAAAAGGATATATGGAAGAACTATACAAAAAAAGGATCTTAAATGAACCAGATTGCTACGATGGTGTGGTTAGCCACCCAGAGCCAGACATTCTGGAGTGTGAAGTCAACTGAGCCTTAGGAAGCACTAGGAAAGCTAGTGGATGTGATGGAATTCCAGAAGAGCTATTCACAACCCTAAAGGATGATGCCATCAAGGTGCTGCATTCAGTATGTCAGCAAATCTGGAAGACCCAGCAGTGGCCACAGGACTGGAAAAGGTCAATCCTCATCCCAATTCCCCAAAATGGTATTACGAAAGAATGTGCCATCCATGGGACAACTGCACTCATCTCTCATGCTAGTAAGGTCATGCTTAAAATCTTGCACGATAGGCTTCAGCATTATGCGAACCAAGAACTTCCAGATATCCAGGCTGGGTTTAGAAAAGGCTGAGGAACCAGAGATCAAATTGCCAACATTTGCTCGATCAGAGAAAAAGCAAGGGAATTCCAGAAAAACATCTACCTCCGTTTCATCAACTATGCTAAAGCCTTTGACTGTGTGCATCATAACAAACTGTGCAAAGTTCTTAAAGAGATTGGGACACCAGACCATCTTTCCTGTCTCCTGAAAAATCTATACACAGATCAAGAAGCAAAAGATAAAACCCTGTATGGGACAACTGATTGGTTCAAGAATGAGAATGCAATACGGCAGGGCTGTCTGCTGTCACCCTATCTACTGAGCACATCATGAGAAATAATGAACTGGATGAGTTACAAGCTGGAAACAAGACAGGTGGAAGAAACATCAACCACCTCAAATATGCAGATGATACCGCTCTAATGGCAGAAAGCAAAGAGGAACTAAAGAGCCTCTTGATGAAAGTGAAGGAAAGTGAAACAGTTGGCTTAAAACTAAATATTATTAAAAAAAAAAAAAACTAAGATCATGGCATTCAGCCCCATTACTTTACAGCAAATAGAAGGAGAAAAGGTGGAAGTAGTGACAGATTTCCTCTTCATCAGCTCTAAAATCACTGCAGATGGTGACTGCAGCCATGAAATCAGAAGACAGTTGCTTCTTGAGAGGGAAGCTATGATAAACCTACACAGTGTGTCGAAAAGCAGAGAGATTACTCTGCCGACAAAGATTCATACAGTCAAGGCTATGGTCTTCCCAGTGGTCACATATGATTGTGACACCTGGACCATAAAGAAGGCAGAACACCAAGAATTGATGCCTTCAAACTGTGGTGCTGCATAAGACTCCTAAAAGTGCCCTAGACAGCAAGGAGATCAAATCAGTGAATTTTAAGGAGAAACAACTCTAAATACTCGTTGGAAGGACTGATGCTAAAGCTGAAGCTCCAGTATTTCAGTCATTTTGCCACCAGCTGACTCATTGGAAAAGTCCCTGATGCTGGGAAACGTTGCGGGCAGAAGGAGAAGAGGGCATCAGAGGATGAGATGACTGAATGGCATCACCAATGCAATGGACATGAACTTGGGCAAACTTCAGGAGATGGTGAGGGACAGGGAGGCCTGGCATGCGGCAGTCCATGGGGTTGCGAAGAGTCAGACATGACTGGGCAACTGAGCAACAACAAGCTTAAACAGCAGATCTGCCATTCAAATTCTTTCCCTTCACCAAGAGGCCGCCCCTCAGAAATAAAAACAGCGATCCAGTCAAATCTCTGGTTAAACATGGTAGTAACAGACTTCCTGGCAAGTAAGTTAATAGCATTGACTAGTGACAGCCCTCTTCTATAAAGTGACTGTCTTTAGCACTGCCTATGGTAAAACAACCCAGAATCTAACATTAGTGGGACATAGTCTATTGAAAAAAGCTAGATTATATGAACATAAAATGCAGATTTTTATGATCTAAATATTGCTTTGTAGTAGTAATGAAAATAGCACACATCACTTAGAGACTCCCTACATGAAACTGGGCCCCATGCATGCTCCAAAGCAGCATGAAAAGACTTTAGAACTTCAGAGGTCAAGTACATCTCCCTCAGGAAATCATGGAGGTGCAGGAAGAAGTCCTTGACCTCCAGTGACGTTCCCAAGTCCTTTCTTGCTGCCTCAGAGCATTCAAGGGGTCCAGTTTTACATAAGGTTTCACCTGTGCCCTAGGATTCTCTGTACCCTTAAAATTATTAGTCACAAGAAAGAAGTCCTGAAACATGCTACAGCGTGGATAAGTCTTGAAATTGTCATGCTAAGTGAAAACAGTCAAACACAAAAACCATATACTGTATTGTTATTGTATAATCCCACTTATATGATATGCCCAAAATATTAAATTCAGAGACAGTAAGTAGATTCCTGATTGCCAGGGGCTAGGTAAGGGAGGAATGGGAAGTGACTATTAACAGCTACAAAGTTTCTTTTTGTGGAGATGAAAATGTTCTGGAGTTAGAGCTGATTCCTGATTATTGCACAACTCTGAATATATTAAAAACCACTAAATAGTACACTTCAAAGAGTAAAGTGTGTGATATGTGAATTAGATCTTCAGAAAGCTGTTTTTTTTTCTTCTAAGAAGTAACAAATATATAAAAATGTTAAAAAATTATTAGTCAAGCTATATTGGGTGAGATCTGTGATTATCTGTTTCACCGTCTGTATTATCTCAAACTCCAATAGGATTATCTCAACCTCCAATAGGATTATCTCCTAAAAGAACATATTTTCATGTCTATTGAGCATAATGGGACTGAAATTCTGAGAGAGATCTTACTGGATTTATCCAACCAACACACATATGCTGACATTGTTTCATTCTGGGGAGTTATAAGCAAAGAAAACAGTCAAGTTTGGTTTTATACACTTAGATGGAAATAAGCCCACTCAGGAGCCCATTAACATAATCACAGATGATTTTCAAGTGGGCCAGCTAATACACTGCCTCTGCACCTTACAACTATACAAGACCTACAGAGTTGGTTTATATTTTGAAATTCAGCTCCAATTTGAAATTCAGTCTCATTCAGCTCCATAACCACCAGCCCACTGTGATGGTCCAGAAACATTTCCTGCATCAGAGTAAAGAATTCACAATATTAAAATCAATGCGGTTTCCTGTTGTTAACCAAGGGTCTGTTTCTTCAGTCCTGCAGAGATGAGGCAAGAACGGAGCTCTCTTTGAAGCGAACAAATGCTTAAGGTCAGATCATCTCCATGGGATACAAAGCAAACCCAGGGAGAAATAATAGCCAAATGTATTTGAAATGTTCTGTTAGAACGAGTATTGCTAAAATATACACCATTCATGCATGACTGCGTACAGTTTTGTTCTCTCGAGTGTCTGAAGTATTGTACAATTTAAAAATATAGTGTTCTATCTCCCATTGATTAAAAGTACCTCTATTTGAGAACTGTCATTACATTGGTTCATACTATACTGAAAGGCATTTTACAAATATGAAATCAATGTTACCCACAATTCCCTAAGTATAATATGCCTAATAATGCGGAAATGTTCTGCTCAGCAAAAAAGAACAAATACAAAGATGATATCACTAATTTTCTCAACCACAAATTATGCTGTTAGGACCTCTTCTCTCTTCCCTTATGTCAGTCTTCAGTCTTTTTCTCTCATTATCTTTGTCTTTCTCCCTCATGTTTATCTCTCCATCCTCTAGCTAGCTCTCTGTCCTATTCCTTTCCGTTGGTACCTCTCCATCTGTGCTCTCCTCATTTATTAACTTCAGGACTCCCCACACCTCTTTCTGTTCTTCCCCAATGCACATTTTCTCCTCCCCATGCTTCCTATCATTCACCCTGCCCTCTTGACTTCATCATGCACTTTAGGGATGTCATTATGCATGTATATTTCAACCTACAAAATGTTATATATATTAGCTTAACTATTCTGCTCTAAAGTCTACAAGCCCCTCTTACAGGGTTTTTTTTTTTTGTTCATGATATGATAAATAGCTACCATGTGTCTGCATCCCACCTTTCTTTTTTATTTTAAATTACTTCCCACCCATTTTGTCCCAGGTATGGGCTCATGGTCTATGGTGGGGCATCCCCAACATCTAACCTCTCCAGGTCATTGTGATACGTGAATGTGTGACCCAAGTGTGAGTAATGAAAACGATAGCCTGAGAATGTCCAAAGCCTCTCTTCCTCTGTGGTTATGAATTTATTAAAGCATGGGTCAAAAACAGTGATCATGGTAATAAATTCATGGAGAAAGTAATTTAAAGAAAAAAATGAAACATAAACAGAAAGAAAAATATAGACAGATATAAGAGACATGAGAGCATTTAAGTCTTTGTACCAGTATCTGTGAGGCCAGATCCATCCATGTTTTCACATAGTTTTCACATATAAAATAATAAATTTCTTATTTTACATTAAGTAATGTGAGTTTGGGCTTCCCTGGTGGCTCTGTGGTAAAGAATCCACCTGCCAATGCAGGAAACACGGCTTTGATCACTGGGTTGGAAAGATCCCGTGGAGAAGAAATAATAACTTATGGACAGAGGGGCTGAAGGGCTACAGTCCATCGGGTTACAAAGAGTCATACATGACTTAGCGACTAAACCAGAACGATGTGAGCTGTTTTTGCCACTTGCAATTTATCTCTAAAAATATATAAATCTATATATTGGAGTATAGATCTGAATTCAGTGAAAGGACATATGTAATTTCCAGTCTGGAGAAAAACAAAGTAAATATTCACCAAGTAAGTAAGTAAGTGCATAAAGAGTTGCTAAAATAGAAACTTCAGTTGCCAAGAGACTCTAGAAACACATTCCAAAGAATATGATAAAGCATAGCATTCACTAAAAAGGGGCCTAACCTCCTCATGACAAAGACAAAGATAGAGAGCTGGTTGGGAATTAGAAATTATTTCTCTGGAAAGACTTGGGCAGTGATTTCAATTTCCATTCTCCCCCAGGTAGGAAACATGCTATGGCTGCGTCTTCTAAACTCAAACCGAAAGAGGAAGAATTAGAGTTGGCAGATGATTGTACAAATAGGTTTTAAATGGTGATTGGAAATCTAAGTCTCAATCAGTAGAACAGAGCATACCTCTTCACTAAATAAGCAGTCTGCCATTTGATAAACAGCAAATGCGTGTGTCTGTGTGTGTGCATGTGTGTGCACGATGTGCACACGCTGTCAAGTGTGTCCAACTCTTTGTGACCCCATGAACTGTAGTACACCAATGTGTCTCTTGCATTGGCAGGCAGATGCTTTACCACCTGAAACAGCAAATACTTACTAGTAAATACCCAACTTTCCACGAATGAATACATACACACAGTAAACACAGAAGAAAAGCCCCCATTGTTGCTTTGCTTTACAGGCCTTTTTCATGTTCTTATCTAACTACTTTTAACTGATCTTATGTGCTCAGTCACAGCTGACTCTTTGGACCCCATGGACTGTAGCCCACCAGGCTCCTCTGTTCCTGGAATTTTCCGGGCAAGAATACTGGATATCCAGAAGCAGAAAATGGATTTTCTTTTCCCCATTGTCTTAGAATAGAGCTAACACTTTCATTTATTTTTGATTCAGGAACTCTGGTAGAGATGGATGATTCAGAACAAAAGGGAAAAAAAAAAAAACTTCCTTTTGAAGGGGAGAATTTGCCAGCCCCAAATATGGCTCTCTCAAATAAGGATTATTTTAGGACAATTATTTTTAAGAACTAGCAGATACAGGAAAAGTTCTGAAAACTGAGAAGTAACACATCTGTGAGAGATGTTTACACTGTTTACACTTGTGAGGCAAATCTCCATTTCTAAGGGTGTCTCCCTCTCCACACCAGGAAGAGAAAGATGACTCTAAATCTCTAGAAACTCTTATTCATGGAGAAGGCAATGATTTAAATAGACATGATAACCTTACCCTTGTTCACTGTGATTTTTCTTGATAAACTTCCTTAACTGGCCTCCTCTCCTGCCACCAAAGATCTTTCTTTTGTCTTTGCTGAATAATGTTTTTAAGATGATCACTTGGGCCACTGTGGAGAGTTATTCAGTTTTCCTGGATATCTGCCATATATGCAGGAAATATGTGTACATGTGTGCTCAGTTGTGTCCAACTCTACAACCCTGTGGACTGTAGCCTGCCAGGCTCCTCAGTCCATGCGATTCTCCAGACAAAAACTCTGGAGTGGGTTGCCATTTCTTCCTCCAGGGAATCTTCCCAACCCAGGGATCGAACCTGCATCGGTTGCATTGGCAGGAGGTTCTTATCAACTGCACCACCTGGGAAGCCCACAGGTAGGTTGCAAAGCCTGAAATAATTTTTTCTGTTGGCTGCATGGATGCAGGAAGACCAAGAGGAGCTACTCCACGTTCAAGGTCAGGAGGGGCAGCTGTGAGGAGATACCCCTCATCCAAGGTAAGGAGCAGCAGCTGCACTTTGCTGGAGCAGCCATGAAGAGATACCCCATGTCCAAGGGAAGAGAAACCCAAGTAAGATGCTAGGTGTTGCGAGATGGCAATAGAGGGCAGACACACTGAAACCATACTCACAGAAAAGTAGTCAATCTGATCACATGGACCACAGCCTTGTCTAACTCAATGAAACTAAGCCATGCCGTGTGCGGCCACCCAAGACGGGCGGGTCATGATGGAGAGGTCTGACGGAATGTGGTCCACTGGAGACAAGAATAGCAAACCACTTCAGTATTCTTGCCTTGAGAACCCCATGAACAGTATGAAAAGGCAAAATGATAGGATACTGAAAGAGGAACTCCCCAGGTCAGTAGGTGCCCAATATGCTACTGGAGATCAGTGGAGAAATAACTCCAGAAAGAATGAAGGGATGGAGCCAAAGCAAAAACAATACCCAGTTGAGGATGTGACTGGTGATAGAAGCAAGGGCTGATGCTGTGAAGAGCAATACTGCATAGGAACCTGGAATGTCAGGTCCATGAATCAAGGCAAATTGGAGAGGTCAACTAGGAGATGGCAAGAGTGAATGCCGACATTCTAGGAATCAGCGAACTAAAATGGACTGGAACAGGTGAATTTAACTCAGATGACCGTTATATCTACTACTCTGGGCAGGAATCCCTTAGATGAAATGGAGTAGCCAGGATGGTCAACAAAAGAGTCCAAAATGCAGTACTTGGATGCAATCTCAAAAATGACAGAATGATCTCTGTTCATTTCCAAGGCAAACCATTCAATATCACAGTAATCCAAGTCTATGCCCAAACCAGTAATGCTGAAGAAACTGAAGTTGAATGGTTCTATGAAGACCTACAAGACCTTTTAGAACTAACACCCAAAAAAGATGTCCTTTTCATTATAGGGGACTGGAATGCAAAAGTAGGAAGTCAAGAAACACCTGGGGTAACAGTCAAATTTCGCCTTGGAATACAGAATGAAGCAGGACAAAAGCTAATAGAGTTTTGCCAAGAGAATGCACTAGTCATAGCAAACATTCTCTTCTAACAACACAAGAGAAGACTCTACACAGGGACATCCCCAGATGGTCAACACCGAAATCAGATTGAAATATTATTTGCAGCCAAAGATGGAGAAGCTCTATACAGTCAACAAAAACAAGACCAGGAGCTGACTGTGGCTCAGATCATGAACTCCTTATTGCCAAATTCAAACATAAATTGCAGAAAGTAGGCAAAACCATGAGACCATTCAGGTATGACTTAAATCAAAACCCTTATGATTATACAGTGGAAGTGAGAAATAGATTCAAGGGACTAGATCTGATCGACAGAGTGCCTGATGAACTATGGATAGAGGTTCGTGACATTGTACAGGAGACAGGGATCAAGACCATCCCCATGGAAAAGAAATGCAAAAAAGTAAAATGGGTGTCTGGGGAGGGCTTACAAATAGCTGTGAAAGAAAAGAAGTGAAAAGCAGAGGAGAAAAGGAAATATACAAGCATCTGAATGCAGAGTTCCAAAGAATAGCAAGGAGAGATAAGAAAGCCTTCCTCAGTGATCAATGCAAAGAAATAGAGGAAAACAACAGAATGGGAAAGACTAGAGATCTCTTCAAGAAAATGAGAGATACCAAGGGAAGATTTCATGCAAAGATGGACTCAATAACGGACAGAAATGGTATGGACCTAACAGAAGCAGAAGATATTAAGAAGAGATGACAAGAATACACAGAAGAACTGTACAAAAAAGATCTTCAGGACCAACATAATCATGATGGTGTGATCACTTACCTAGAGCCAGACATCCTGGAATGTGAAGTCAAGTGGGCCTTAGAAAGCATCACTACAAACAAAGCTAGTGGAGGTGATGGAATTCCAGTAGAGCTATTTCAAATCCTGAAAGATGATGCTGTGAAAGTGCTGCACTCAACATGCCAGCAAATTTGGAAAACTCAGCAGTGGCCACAGGACTGGAAAAGGTCAGTGTTCATTCTAATCCCAAAGAAAGGCAATGCCAAAGAATGCTCAAACTACCGCACAATTGCACTCATCTCACACTCTAGTAAGGTAATGCTCAAAATTCTCCAAGCCAGGCCTCAGCAATATGTGAACTGTGAACTTCCAGAAGTTCAAGTTGGTTTTAGAAAAGGCAGAGGAACAAGAGATCAAATTACCAACATCTGCTGGATCATGGAAAAAACAAGAGAGTTCCAGAAAAACATTATTTCTGCTTTATTGACTATGCCAAAGCCTTTGACTGTGTGCATCACAAGAAACTGTGGAAAATTCTGAAAGAGATGGGAATACCAGACCACCTGACGTGCCTCTTGAGAAATCTGTATGCAGGTCAGGAAGTAACAGTTAGAACTGGACATGGAACAACAGACTGGTTCCAAATAGGAAAAGGAGCACGTCAAGGCTGTATATTATCACCCTGCTTATTTAACTTCTATGCAGAGTACATCATGAGAAATGCTGGGCTGGAAGAAGCACAAGCTGGAATCAATATTGCCAGGAGAAATATTAATAACCTCAGATATGCAGATAACACCACCTTTATGGCAGAAAGTGAAGAGGAACTAAAGAGCCTCTTGATGAAAGTGAAAGAGGAGAGTGAAAAAGTTGGCTTAAAGCTCAACATTCAGAAAACTAAGATCATGGCGTCTGGTCCCATCACTTCATGGGAAATAAATGGGGAAACAGTGGAAACAGTGTCAGACTTTATTTTGGGGGGCTCCAAAATCACTGCAGATGGTGACTGAAGCCATGAAATTAAAAGATGCTTACTCCTTGGAAGGAAAGTTATGACCAACCTAGACAGCATACTCAAAAGCAGAGACATTACTTTGCCAGCAAAGGTCCATCTAGTCAAGGCTATGGTTTTTCCTGTGGTCATGTATGGATGTGAGAGTTGGACTGTGAAGAAAGCTGAGCATCAAAGAATTAATGCTTTTGAACTGTGGTGTTGGAGAAGAGTCCCTTGGACTGCAAGGAGATCCAACCAGTCCATCCTGAAGGAGATCAGTCCTGGGTGTTCATTGGAAGGACTGATGCTGAAGCTGAAACTCCAATACTTTGGCCACCTAATGCGAAGAGTTGACTCATTGGAAAAGACTGTGATGCTGGGAGGGATTGGGGGCAGGAGGAGAAGGGGACAACCGAGGATGAGATGGCTGGATGGCATCACCGACCCGATGGACATGAGTTTGAGTAAACTCCGGGAATTGGTGATGGACAGGGAAGCCTGGCATGCTGGTGATTCATGGGGTTGCAGAGTCAGGCATGACTGAATGACTGAACTGAACTGATTCTTTGTCTTGCCATTAGAAACAGTTTCCTTTCTTAGTAGGTAGCTCTTCTCTATAGACTACATGGGATACTGCCTGATTCATGAATCATTCATTAAAGCCAAATAGATCTTTAAAATTTACTCAGTTGAATTTTCAAGTTAAAAAGGAAGGAAGGAAAAAAGTCAAAGTTTCATCTATCTATATAGTATCATTTTAGTAAGTAGAATTATAATAAGTAACTTAAAATATCATAGAACAGCACTACAGTCTGGCACACAGTAAACATCCCATAAATAACTATGAAATCAACAAAAAAGAATAAATCTATGGCATCGACTCCCTCCCATTTAGACATATATGGTCATGCATTTCCATCATGAGTAGTTTGCAAGCTGAATTCCGGTCAACTTCACTTCTAAAAGTTAAGAGGTGTTCCATCCTGGAATGTGGTGAATTGAACTTATTAACTCTGCTGACTTTAGTTTCTATTTGGTGTACTATTACTAATATATTAAATCCTTATTTAGAAAGAAAGATTATTCACATCCCCGGGTTCACTGCAGTATTACTTACATTAAGCATGATATGGAAACTAACTAGAAGTTCATTAAAGCACGAATGGATAAAATTTGTGTGTATCTATCTATACACACACACACATACACACACAAACACACATACACACAGACATATATATATATACACACACACATATACACACACCCACATATGCACATGCACATATACACACACCCATATATATATACACATATGCACATGCACATATGTACATGTATACACACACATACACACATATATACACACAATGCAGTATTATTCAGCCCAGAGAAATGAAATCTTGTTTTTGTGACAACATAGATGGACTTCAAGAGAATAATGCTAAATGAAATAATTCAGATAGGAAAAGACAAATATTGTGTGGTCTCCCATGGGTGGAATCTTTAAAATAACAAGCTCATAGATATGGAGAATATGGGGCAATTGGGAAAATGTTTTTTTTGGGGGGGGTTTAAGTTTTGATACATTGATTTTTTAAAAATTATTATTATTTAACTTTTTAATTTTAAACATACAGTAACAATAGTCAACATGAAAGAGAAAAAAGAAAACAGAAGAACTTCTCTTTTAGATGCCAAATCTATCAGAAAGAATCTTGGTTTCATTCGGTTTTGGTCACTGTTTTTAGGGTATCAGTCAAAAAATATAATCCTAGTTTTCTATTCTAAGCATATGTAGTTACAGAATATTACATGAGTAATGTGAATTCCGATACATTTCTGTTTCTAATTGAAGTCAGTGGATTCAAAAATGACTTCCTGGATTCTATGCTTATTGTTAAAAATCGTGTATAGCCTTTCCCCTAACAACATCAGAAAGCACACATACATGAATTCAATGATATTCAATGATATATTCAAATCAGAATCATCATCTGGAATCTTTGACAGGAGTGCATAGGAGAAAGATGAAGAGCATTGGCCAGTATCTCACAAATGAGAACATATCTTGCTTGACCTCTGATTTCTAAATAAATATCCAGTATTTACTGAGTTGTATTTTACATTTGTTACTTTTTCTTTCTTCAGAAAAACAGGGGAAAGAGCCAGCCGATTATATATCCATTTCTCTTCCAGCTAAAAAGAGTTTCCTTTACCAGTTTCTACCTCAGCATTTCTAAATTTTAACAATGAATCAATTACTCATTATTTAAAGGTGGTATTTGTTTTATAAACTAACCTAAAGCACTATGCTGTACCTATATTTTTATATCCAAACAACCAATCAATAAATGTTTTACCATAGATCCATAAATCAGGCTGATACAAATCATTAAAAAGCGTTGGTATTTTATACCAGAGTATCAATTTTTTCCCCCCAAGATTTATCTCCTGGGACATAGTGAATCAAACTTTCTAATTATGTTCACTGCATTAATTTCTATTACAGTACTGTAGGCAATGTTTCCAATATAAAAATTTTATATTTAGAAAAGTTTTAAAAAGATGCACTGAATTAATAACAAAAAGATGACTATTTCTGTAAGCAAAATAGCAATACGTAAGTACGTTATGGTGATGGTTTAGTGGCTAAGTTGTGTCCAATTTTTTGTGACCTCATGCTCTACAGCCCACCAGGCTGCTCTGTCCATGGGATTTTCCAGGCACAAATACTGGAGTCGGTTGCCATTTCCTTCTCCAAGGGATATTGCCGACCCAGTGATTGAACCCGGCTCTCCTGCATTGCAAGTGGATCCTTTATGGACTGAACCAAAGAAGCCCAAGTATACAGTTCAGTTCAGTCGCTCAGTCGTGTCCGACTCTTTGCGACCACATGAATCGCAGCACGCCAGGCCTCCCTGTCCATCACCAACTCCCGGAGTTTACTCAGACTCACATCCATCGAGTCGGTGATGCCATCCAGCCATCTCATCCTGGGTCGTCCCCTTCTCCTCCTGCCCCCAATCCCTCCCAGCATCAGGGTCTTTTCCAATGAGTCAGCTCTTCCCATGAGGTGGCCAAAGTACTGGAGTTTCAGCTTTAGCATCAGTCCTTCCAATGAACAACCACGACTGATCTCCTTCAGAATGGACTGGTTGGATCTCCTTGCAGTCCAAGTGACTCTCAAGAGTCTTCTCCAACACCACAGTTTGAAAACATCAATTCTTTGTCCCTCAGCCTTCTTTATGGTCAAACTCTTGTATCCATACATGACTACTGGAAAAACCATAGCTTTAACTATACAGACCTCTGTCAGCAAAGTAATGTCTCTGCTTTTTAATATGCTATCTAGGTTGGTCATTTCTTTTCTTTCAAAGAGCAAGTATCTTTTAATGTCATGGTTGTAGTCACCATCTGCAGTGATTTTGGAGCCCAGGAAAATAAAGTCTGTCACTGTTTCCATTGTTTCCCCATCTATTTGCCCTGAAGTGATAGGAATGGATGCCATAATCTTTGTTTTTTGAATGTTGAGTTTTAAGCCAACTTTTCGGCTTCCCTGCTACCTCAGCTGGTAAAGAATCCGCCTATAATTCAGGAGACCTGGGTTCGATTCCTGGGTTGGGAAGATCCCCTGGAGGACGGGATGGCAATCCACTCCAGTATTCTTGTGTGGAGAATCCCCATGGACAGAGAAGCGTGGTGGGCTACAGTCTACAGGGTTGCAAAGAGTTGGACACGACTGAGTGATTAAGCACAGCACAGCATACTCCAGAAACAGGGCCATGTGTTGGGAAGGAAAAAGTGATGAACACATGGCTCCTTCCAAAATTCTGTTATCAAGGATGGCAAGTTAGAATTTGTCACTCAATTAAGCAAAAAAAGAACCAAGAGACGGAAATACTAAACCAAAGTATTTCAAGGGCTCATTAAATGACTAAGGGAACTAATTTTCTCTTTTCTAACCTAACAAGCATATGCAGGTGGCCCTCATTATTGGCAGACTCTATCTGCAAATTAACATAGTTACTAAAATTTATCTATAGCCCCCAAATCAATGCAGTACTTTTGCAGTCATTCACAAACATATAAAAAGCATGAGAAGATTTGAGTTGCTTGATACACTTGTTTCTAGCTGCCTTGAATGAGTTGCTCTGCCTTCTTGTTGCAGTTTTCATACTGGAGTGCCCTTTCCACAGTCTATTTAGTTTTTCTCATTTTTATATCTTTTGTTTTTGGCTTTTTTTTTTTTTTGGCTGTGCCATGCAGCTTGCTTGCTGGATCTTAGTTTTCCAACTAAGGACTGAACTCATGTCCTTGGCAATGAAAGCAGAGAGCTAACCACTGGACCACTAGGGAACTGCCTCATTTTTATGCTTTCACTATATAAAATGGTTCACTATTTAAAAGCGTGGGGCTTCCCAAGTGGACTGGTGGTAATGAACCCGCCTGCAATCCAGGTGGTATAGGATACTCCAGTTTACTCCCTGGGTGGAGAAGATCCCCTGAAGGAGGAAATGCCAACCCATTCCAGTGTCCTTGCCTGGAGAATCCTATGGACAGAGGAGTCTGAAGGGCTATAGCCCAGAGGATCACAAAGACTCAGACATAACTGAAGTGACTGAGCATGTATTTGAAAGTGTACTGTCTACCAATCCTAAATTCAAAAAGGCTATGATAAGCTTTGCAGGGAAAACAGATGTATTAGGTAAGTTTCATTTAGGAATAAGTTACAGTGCTGTTGATCCTGAGATCAATGTTAATGAATGAACTATATATTCTAAGAAATAGCAAGGGAATTTCAGAAAAACTACTACTACTGCTTCACTGCCTGTGCTAAAGTCTTTGTGTGGATCAAAACAAACTGTGGAAAATTCTTAAAGAGATGTGAATATCAGACCACCTTGTCTGCCTCCTGAGAAACTTGTATGAGAAGTCAAGAAGCAACAATTAGAGCCAGACATTGAACAAATAACTGGTTCAAAATTGGGAAAGGAGTACATCAAGGCTGTATATTGTCACCCTGCTTATTTAATTTACATGCAGAGTACATCATGCAAAATGCCAAGCTCAATGAATCACAAGCTGGAATAAAGACTGCTTGGAGAAATATCAACAACCTCAGATATGCAGATGATACCACTCTAAAAGCAGAAAGTGAAGAGCAACTATAGAGCTTCTTGATGATGGTGAAAGAGGAGAATGAAAAATTTGGCTTAAAATACTCATTCAAAAAAAAAGCACCTGGTGCCATCACTTCATGGCAAATAGATGGGGAAATAATAGAAACAGTGACAGATCTTATTTTCTTGGGCTCCAAAATCACTGCAGACAGTGAGTGTAGCCATGAAATTAAAAAATGCTTGCTCCTTGGAAGGAAAGCTATGACAAACCTACACAGCATATTAAAAAGCAAAGCATCACTTTGCTGACAAAACTGCTTATAGTCAAAGCTATGGTTTTTCCAGTGATCATGTACAAATGTGAGAGTTGGACCATAAAGAAGGCTGAGCATCAAAGAACTGTTGCTTTTTAATTGTAGTTCTTGAGAAGACTCTTGAGAGTCCCTTGGACAGGAGATCCAAGGAGCAAGGATATCACACCAGTCAATCCAAAGGAAATCAATCCTGAATATTAATTGGAAGGACTGATGCTGAAGCTCCAATACTTTGGCCACCTGATTCGAAGAGCCAGCTCATTGGTAAAGACGCTGATGCTGGGAAAGATTGAGAGCAAAAGGAGAAGGGGCTGGGGGGGGGGATGAAATGGTCATATAGCATCATGAACTCAATGGACATGAATTTGAGCAGACTCTGGGAGACAGTCAAGGACAGGAGAGCCTGGCGTGCTGCAGGCTATGGGGTCACAAAGAGTTGGGCATGACTTAGTGACTGAACAACAACAAGGTCTTTGAACAGAAACATACATACAGCAAAGTTATGTATTGATTAGTTAATGAAAAATTTGTAGTCAGAAGCTCTAAGAAACCTAACCCTGTGGTTCCCCTTAGGAACAATGGTTCATATTCACTCAGTATTTGTGGCAACTTTATAGAATGTAACTACCTTCAGTTCAGTTCAGTCGCTCAGTCGTGTCTGACTCTTTGTGACCCCATGAATCGCAGCATGCCAGGCCTCCCTGTCCATCACCAACTCCCAGAGTTCACTCAGACTCATGTCCATCGAGTCAGTGATGCCATCCAGCCATCTCATCCTGGGTCGTCCCCTTCTCCTCCTGCCCCCAATCTCTCCCAGCATCAGAGTCTTTTCCAATGAGTCAACTCTTCGCATGAGGTGTCCAAAGTACTGGAGCTTCAGCTTTAGCATCATTCCTTCCAAAGAAATCCCAGGGTTATCTCCTTCATAATGGACTGCTTGGATCTCCTTGCAGTCCAAGGGACCTTCAAGAGTCTTCTCTAACACCACAGTTCAAACGCATCAATTCTTCGGCGCTCAGCCTTCTTCACAGTCCAACTCTCACATCCATACATGACCACAGGAAAAACCATAGCCTTGACTAGGCAGATAATTAAAATCAGTTGTCAATGTTATTGTTTTAGATTTTATACCATCTCTCATATTTGATTTAGTTTCAGAATAATCCTAATCCATAATGAAAGATTAAACTAAAAAATCCAAGGACCAAGTAACCTATTTTCCATGATTTCATTCACGGTACTAACTATACCAAGTTCTCATATCTTTAAGGTAAAATGAAATGAACTTTGCAGCAGTGAATTTTTAATCTTCAAAGTATCATATAAACATGTTTTGTACAAAACTCCTTCTTAAATGAAAAAAATGTTTCAGACCACAAAATGAATGCAAAACAAATGATGTCTGCATGTGTGTGTGTGCATATATATATATGTATATATATGTATATATATATATATGTATATGTGTGTATATATATATATAGAGAGAGAGACCTGAATTCTAGACTTTCAGTTGACATATTTCCCCTAGATTGTACTTCAGTATCATTTGATCTGTGTTACAATGGAAGAGAGATTGATTATAGGTATTCCAAAGAATAGAATAGGGAAATGTAGGTGTTCTAAAATGCTGCTCTGTTTCACAATTGAGCTTATCCCCCGCTCTTTTTAATAACGTGTCTTCTCCATATAAAGATGGTGTTCATGGTCCTGTTGATTAAAAAAAAAAAAACTTTAAGGGGCATTCCTATGAACAAAACCTGACATACAGAAAATGCAAAGATGAAGACACCCCCGTCCTGCCCCTACTCCCTGGTGCCCGCATGCCATTTGTCAGGAAAATGGTGAGAGCCTTGACCAGTAGACGTGGAGGGTTGGCAGGGATCTGCTCACATCTCCAACATGGTCCCCTCGGGTGACAAACAGCATTTGTGAAACAGCAGCCCAGGGGTCAGGGTAAAATCCACGGCAATGGAACTGGGCCAAAAAATAGACTCAGAGGAACACTAAATCTGTTACCTTGACCTCATTAGTAGTAAACAGTAACCAACTGCTAATTACCTTATGGCTACATTGTAAACTGATGACATGTATATGTAAATTGTGTATGTCTGTATATAAATCATGTATGTGTGTAAACTTGTACACACTTGGTATGCATTTGGCACCTAAAATTTGCAAGGATTTAATATGATTTAAGTTAGGGAGACAAGATACTAGATTAAGCAACAGCCTCTAATGGAAAACGAGGGTTGAATCTTAAAGCAGTGATGAAGTTTCTGGTGGAAAGTATACAAACTGTACAGAGCTCATTGGCTTAGTCACCTGACTTTAGCTTTGTCCTGACTCTGAAGAAGAGGTGATTCAATCTGAATCGAAGTAAAATGAAGCGAGATAAATGATATCAGTAAAATGCAAGATAGCATGCTGTTCCACAAGAACAAAACTTTTCAATTTATCTGGCATTTGGAGGCGCGTCACAATATAAGGGTGCTGTAAGTAAAGTAAACAATTTCTTATTAAGCCAAATTAGTACCATGCATTGAAAATATGACCAAAAGGATTAATTATATCAAATTAGAGAGTAGCACTTACAAATCTTTACAGAAAAAACTTTAGAACAGGTTCTAGATTACAAAGAGAGGTCTCTCTCTTCTTCCCCAAAGCAGAGTTTTATTGTAATATATTACAATAATAATTGCAAAGCCATATGCTTTTTTAATATCTCTGTTCAAGTTTATATAAGAGAAGGTAATAAAATAATCCAAGATATAAGTCTTCCAAGTGGCAAATATGGTTTGAAGGAAAAGCAAAGATCTTTAACCCCTAATAGAAGAATCTTGAGAGTCCCTCAAACTGCAAGGAGATCCAACCAGTCCATCCTAAAGGAGATCAGTCCTGAGTGTTCATTGGAAGGACTGATGCTGAAGCTGAAACTCCAATACTTTGGACATCTGATGCAAAGAGCTGACTCATTTGAAAAAGACCCTGATGCTGGGAGGGATTCGGGGCAGGAGGAGAAGGGGACGACAGAGGATGAGATTGTTATATGGCATCACCAACTCGATGGACATGAATTTGGGTAAGCTTGGGAGTTGGTGATGGACAGGGAGGCCTGGCATGCTGTGATTCATGGGGTCACAAAGAGTCGGACACAACTGGGTGATTGAACTGAACATATTGAGTGTCTATGAGTGCCAGGCACAGAGCTAGCATTCAGAGATACAGTGATAACCAAGACAGATTTGCTAACTCATCGATTAGAATTCATATTTTAATGATGGCAAAAGAAACACATATGAAAGTAATGGTCACGGTAAGTGCCATGCAAGAGACAAACTGGGTGACGTAACTGAGAACAGGGAGGGCATGGACATCTTAGGGGGCTTCAAGGAGGTCTCCCTTGGGATATTTATCTTGGACCAGAATTGTGAAAAGAAGGGTAATGAGTTTTATGAATTACGTTCATTGTGAATTTTTTTCATGTGTTGCTCATTATTATAATTATGTTCAATTATAAAAGTGTGAAGAGAAAAACTTGCCAGAGCAAAACATAATGAGGGAAACTAAATAAAAAACATCACAAGTCTGGAAACACTGCTTCCTCTCACTGCAACCTCTTTTCTTCCCTATCTCAAGGGTCAATGAAGACTCACACAGGTTCATAATTAATGGTGACCACAAATGCAAGGGGAAAAATAAATTCCAGGGTTTCTGTTGCTCCTGTTGTTGTCACTTCTGCAGGAAATTGCTAATAATAAGGCTACTATTTACTAAGCCTTGCTTATTTTATATGCATGCTATTATGTATAATACTTCATTTAATCCTCACAAATCAAGAAGGTAAGTGTTATTAACTTCATTTTGCAGTTCAGTAAACTAGCATAGAGTCTAAATAATTTGTCTGCGATTACACAGCTGTGGAGGAGTCCGGTTGTACTCTGAAGCACAGTTGGACCTGTCAAGACTGATTTTTAAGTACTAGGGTAGAAAGCAAAACTAAGGAAAGAACTGAAGTGATTATCTTCTCTCTGGCTTTCCCTTATTCATCCAGTGCATGTTCTCACTGACTATACTGAATTTTGTACTCAATTACTTAATTGCAGTATAAAAATAGACTTTGGCTTCTCTGGCGACACAACTTTTACATGCCAATGATACTTGTAGAGAAAACAGTGGGAGGGACTTCAGATTTCTCTGAAATGCCCAATCACCCAGCTGTAACCATATCTTCCTCAAATAAGAGCTATCTTGTTGTTTGTATTTTTGCAAAGAATTCCACATTTCCTCAAGATGTTTGACTGGCAGCTGCAGTTTTGACTTGATTTAGCATTTAGTATAAGAGGTAAAGATGTGGTAACAAACTCATTATTCTAATTAATATTTCAATCATGTCTGCAAACAACCTTTTACTTTCAATAGATAAACCCGTTTCTAAAAGGCAAGTATACCCTAAAAGATTTATCAAGGGTTTTTCTTCAAACAGGAAACAGGACCATAAAAATCAGACTACATTATTGTGACTGGTCAAAGAATGACAACGGATTCTACAGTATTTTATACCTAATTTCATTGCCTACACCAATGGAATTATAAATGGATCCACATACAGGTCCATAGTTTTCTATTATCACAAGTACATATAATTACCTCAAATAAAATCTGCTTATTCAGTTACGCCTATTGTAAAATGGGTATCTCAGTCCAATACAAATTTAAAGAAAAATTAGGGAGGTGCTACAAGAAGAGATAAGAAAGCCTTCCTCAGCGATTAATGCAAAGAAATAGAGGAAAACAACAGAATGGGAAAGACTAGAGATCTCTTCAAGAAATTAGAGATACCAAGGGAACATTTCACGCAAAGATGGGCTCAATAAAGGACTGATATGGTATGGACCTAACAGAAGCAGAAGATATTAAGAAGAGATGGCAAGAATACACAGAACTGTACAAAAAAGATCTTCACGACCAAGATAATCACAATGGTATGATCACTCACCTAGAGACAGACATCTGGAATGTGAAGTTAAGTGGACCTTAGAAAGCATCACTACGAACAAAGCTAGTGGAGGTGATGGAATTCCAGTTGAGCTATTTCAAATCCTGAAAGATGATGCTGTGAAAGTGCTGCACTCAATATGCCAGCAAATGTGGAAAACTCAGCAGTGGCCACAGGACTGGAAAAGGTCAGTTTTCATTCCAATCCCAAAGAAAGGCAATGCCAAAGAATGCTCAAACTACCACACAATTGCACTCATCTCACACACTAGTAAAGTCATGCTCAAAATTCTCCAAGCCAGGCTTCAGCAATACGTGAACCGTGAACTTCCAGATGTTCAAGCTGGTTCTAGCAAAGGCAGAGGAACCAGAGATCAAATTGCCTACATCCGCTGGATCATCAAAAAAGCAAGAGAGTTCCAGAAAAACATCTATTTCTGCTTTATTGACTATGCCAAAGTTTTGACTGTGTGCATCACAAGAAACTGTGGAAAATTCTGAAAGAGATGGGAATACCAGACCACCTGACCTGCCTCTTGAGAAACCTATATGCAGGTCAGGAAGCAACAGTTAGAATTGGACATGGAACAACAGACTGTTTCCAAATAGGAAAAGGAGTATGTCAAGGCTGTATATTGTCACCCTGCTTATTTAACTTCTATGCAGAGTACATCATGAGAAACGCTGGGCTGGAAGAAGCACAAGCTGGAATCAATATTGCCAGGAGAAATATCAATAACCTCAGATATGCAGATGACACCACCCTTATGGCAGAAAGTGAAGAGGACCTAAAGAGCCTCTTGATGAAAGTGAAAGAGGAGAGTGAAAAAGTTGGTTTAAAGCTCAACATTCAGAAAATTAAGATCATGGCATCTGATCCCATCACTTGATGGGAAATAGATGGGAAACAGTGGAAACAGTGTCAGACTTTATTTTTTTGGGCTCCAAAATTACTGCAGATGGTGATTGCAGCCATGAAATTAAAAGATGCTTACTCCTTGGAAGAAAAGTTATGACCAACCTAGACAGCATATTGAAGAGCAGAAACATTGCTTTGCCAACAAAGGTCTGTCTAGTCAAGGCTATGGTTTTTCCAGTGGTCATGTATGGATGTGAGAGTTGGACTGTGAAGAAAGCTGAGTGCTGAAGAATTGATGCTTTGAACTGTGGTGTTGGAGAAGACTCTTGAGAGTCCCTTGGACTGCAAGGAGATCCAACCAGTCCGTCCTAAAGGAGATCAGTCCTGATGTTCATTGGAGGGAATGATGCTAAAGCCGAAACTCCAATATTTTGGCCACCTCATGCGAAGAGCTGACTCAATGGAAAAGACCCTGATACTGGGAGGGACCAGGGGCAGGAGTAGAAGGGGATGACAGAGAATGAAATGGCTGGATGGCATTACCAACTTGATGTACATGAGTCTGAGTGAACTCCGGGAGTTGGTGATGGACAGGGAGGCCTGGCATGCTGCGATTCACAGGGTCACAAAGAGTCAGACATGACTGAGCGACTGAACTGAACTGAATGAAGAGAGAAGCCATTAAAGATTAATATTATTTTCTACTTTCTTATAAATCTATCAGAGCAGGATTTTCTTTTAGCAGTTTTCTCTAGTCACTCCCCTCTCCCCAGCTATATACATTAACATGAAGGCAGAAACCATATTTATCATGTTCTCTGAATAATTTCCAACTCTTTCACAGGATGTTTTAACATCTCACATTTCTTTTTTAATGGTCCAGTGTTCATGGTATTGCTATGAGTGTGACTATCTTTTCACTGGTAGGGCTACACAGTTTCATTTAGAAATGAGCCAGACTTCAATTCATTTGGAACAGTGTATAAAAATTTCCATACAAACATTTTAGTGTTGTTCACACGTATATGTAAAGTCAACATGCCAGCAAATGATCATCTCTTTACACTCCTAACATAAAACCTTGTGTGGATAGAAATAAGTCAACATGAATGAATAATTCATTCACATCTTTGCTTTGCTGTCCTGTATTACTCAGATCTCACATTAAATGCCACCTCAGAGTCCTTCGTAGTTCACTAATGTAACCCTGTCATTCTCTCATAACCTTCTGCTTTGATCCACAGAACACTTAGCAGCAATATCTTTTGTTTAGACAATTTTCCCCCCAGATTCTAACCAAAGGCAGCAAAGCACTATATGAACAGAGACTTATATTTCACTAATGTATCCCCAGTACTTAGCAAAGTACTCAGCAAATAAAAGGTAACCAATAAGTGCTTGTGGTATGATATGTGAGTGGATGAATCAATGTGTGAGAGAATGTAAATCTGAGAAACAAAGAAATCCATTCATGCATCCAATAAATATCCCATCTTTTTGATGCACATTTCCTGAGCCCATGGCTTAATCCTTAGAGCATTTTGCCACCTTACCACCCTGGCCTCTTGAGGGCACCAAACTCACCCTAAGTGTGTTAGTTGCCCAGTGCTAAGCTGCTTCTGTTGTGTTCGGCTTTTAGCAACCCCATGGACTGTAGCCCACCAGGCTCCTCTGTCCATGGGATTCTCCAGGCAAGAATACTGGAATGGGTTTCCATTCCCTTCTCCAGCAGATCTTCCTAACCCAGGGATCGAACCTGAGTCTCCTGCGTTGCAGGTGGATTCCTTACCCTCTGAGCCACCAGGGAAGACCCCCATCTTTAGGCATTATTAAATACTGATTTTAAAGGACATGTATATTATGATAAACGAAATAATGTATTTTATACCAGTGCTTCTCACCTGAGTGGAGAGGGGGGAGGACATGTCACAATATCTGAAGGTGTTTTGACTTCTCACAACTGGCAGGGTAGTACTGGCATCTACTGGAAGGCCAGGGATACTGATGCTAAGCATCCAACATTGCAGGAGATTGTCCCCTACAGAAAAGAATTATCCAGTCCCAAATGCTAACAATTACAATGTTGTACTATATTCTCTATTCCTTGTAAGGATTCAAGGTGACACATATTTATTAGATAACTATCATATGCTAGAATCAAATTGATTTCTTATGAATAAAAAGACATATTATAGATGAATTACAAGTGGATTGATTAATAGATAGTTGACTTGCCAGATGGATGGATGAAGGGGTACAGATTGGTGAATGGATACTTTATTGACATATATGCATACATACGTTGAACTAAAGCAGTTGTAATGCTCTGTGTAGGAGTTAAATAAACCACATGTAATTGCTAGTTTCAGGACATTTAAATTCTTCTTATTCATCTTACTGCATCTCCACAGAACTTGTTCTTTTTAACAGTAAAATACTGGACTGAATAGAAAGCTACTCATGAATTTGGGGTGAGACTGTATGGTCATTTTGGCTTTAAATGGTAATGATATTTGTGGATAGATTTGCTGTGAGAACTAATTACCAGATTTTAGTTAAGTGCCTCATGAAATAAATATAATAATGCCTTCTTCAAATGAAAGGCATGTCTCTTTCCCAAAAGTGAGAATCACTGTGACAAGTGAGAAATCCATTAACTATGTAGATGGAATCATTCTGCATATAAGGAGGTATCAAACTGGAATCTAGGAAGACTGTGAGCAGAGGCTTTTTGAAAATAGAGGCTCAAATAGTGGAGATTATACTTAGATCCCTGAAGAGAAAATAAAAATTTTATTTCCCTGGAGGTCCTACATTTTACATAGCATAGCCCAAAGATCAGACTGTAAGTAGCAAAGGCAGGATTTATGAAAAAACAGGGAGTAGAAGTAGCTTCTACCTCACCAAGTCTCCCGCATTTCCACTGTAGTAGGCAGGGATCCATAGTGTATGGTTTGGAAGCATACAAACTAAGACAACACAGAGATTAGCATGGCCCCTGTATAAAGATAACATGCAAGTTTATGAAGTTTTCTATGTTGTACAGTGGGATGACATATTCAAAGTGCTAATGGTCAACCAAAAAGTCTAAGTCACTCAAAACAATTCTGCAAAACTGATGAGAAATTAAGACATTCCCAGGTAAACAAAGACTGATGTGTTGCTAGCATATGTGTCCTATAAGAAATATTACCGTGACTCCTTCAAACTGAAATGAAACGACACTAGATGTTAACTTGAATTTACACAAGGAAATAAAGAACACCAGTAAAAGAAAATATATAAGACATTGTATTTTTGTAAACTTTTTACTCTTGATGAAAAGATAATGGCATAAAACAATAATTATAAAACTGTACAATGGTGAGCTTACATTGTATAAAGATGTAATTTGTATGACAATAACAGCACAGAGAAGAGGAACTCAGATGGATTAAAGAGTTGAGTGTAACGCCAGAGACTATAAAACTCTTAGAGGAAAATATTGGTAGAATTCTCTGACAAATCGCAGAATTTTCTTTGACCCACTTTCTAGAGTAATGAAAATCACAACAAAGATTAACAAGAGGGATCTAATTAAATTTAAAACTTTTTTCACGCAAAGAAAACCATAAACTAGATGAAAAGACAGCTTTCAGGACCAGAGAAAATATTTGCAGCTGACAAAAGATCAATCTCCAAAACACGCAAACATCTCATGCAGCTCAAAACCAAAAAAATAAGAGGGGGATTCATTGGTGGCTCAGTGGTAAAGAATCTGCCTGCCAATGCAGCAGACATGGGTTCAGTTATTGATCCCAAAGATCCCACCACTACTAGAGAGTAGCCCCTGCTTGCCGCAGCTAGAGAAAAGCTCATGCAACAACAAAGAACCAGCCTAAGAAAAAGTAAATAAATTTTTAAAATTTAAAAAATGGGCAGAAGACCTAAATAGATATTTCTCCAAAGACGACATACAGATGGCTAGCAAACACATGAAAAGATGCTCAACACCACTAATTACTAGAGAAATGCAAATAAAAAACACAATAAGGTACCACCTCACACCCGCCAAAGGTATCACCTCACACCTGCCAGAATTGTCATCATTAAAAATCTGCAAACAATAAATGCTAGAGAGGGTGTGGAGGAAAGGGAACCCTCTTGCACTGTTGGAGGGAACGTAAATTGATATAGCCACTGTTCTCCATTCTGAAGAGCAGAATGGAGGTTACTTAAAAAAATTAAAATAGAACTACCATATGACCCAGCAATCCCACTACTGGCCATACACCAAGGGAAAACCATAGATCAAAAAGACACATGAACCCCAATGTTCCATGCAGCATGATTTAACAAGAGCCAGGACATTGAAGAAACCTAAATGTACATCAAGAGAAGAATGGATAAAGACAATGTGTACATATATACAATGGAACATTACTCAGCTATATGGACCTAGACTATCATACAGAGTGAAATTAATCAGAAAGAAAAACAAATATTGTGTATTAAAATAATTTAAAATTTTGAATATTCCATATTAAAAAAAATTTTAAGTGCATATGTGGAATCTTGGAAAATGGTACAGATGTTGAAAGCAGAAATAGAGACACAGAAATAGACAATAAATGTATGGACACGAAGGGTGGAGGGGGGATAGGATAAATTGGGAGATTGGGATTCATATATACATACTATTGCTACTAAATATAAACTAGATAACTAGTGAGAAACACCACCCAGTTGTGGATGTGACTGGTCATAAAAAAAAGTCTGAGGCTGTAAAGAGCAATATTGCACAGGAACCTGAAATGTTAGATCCGTGAATCAAGGTAAATTAGAAGTGGTCAAACAGGAGATGGCAAGAGTGAACACTGATATTTTAGGAATCTGAATTAAAATGGCCTGGAATGGGTGAATTTAACTCAGATGACCATTATATCTACCACTGTGGGCAACAATCCCTTAGAAGAAATGGAGTAGCCATCATAGTCGACAAAAGAGTCTGAAATGCAGTACTTGGATGCAATCTCAAAAACGACAGAATGATCTCCATTCATTTTCAAGGCAAACCATTCAATATCACATTAATCCAAGTCGATGCCCTGACCAGTAAAGCTGAAGAAGCTGAGTTGAAGACTTCTATAAAGACCTAGAAGAACTTCTAGAACTAACACCACAAAAAGATGTCCTTTTCATTATAGAGGACTGGAATGCAAAAGTAGGAAGTCAAGAAACACCTGGAGTAACAGGCAAATTTAGCTTTGGAGTAGAGAATGCAAAAGGGCAAAGGCTAATAGAGTTTTGCCAAGAGAATGCACTGGTCATAGCAAACATCCTCTTCCAACAACACAAGAGAAGACTCTACACATGGACATCACCAGATGGTCAACACCAAAATATCAGACTGATTATATTCTTTGCAGCCAAAGATGGAGAAGCTCTATACAGTCAGCAAACAAGACCAGGAGCTGACTATGGCTCAGATCATGAACTCCTGATTGCCAAATTTGGACTTAAATTGAAGAAAGTAGGGAAAACCACTAGACCATTCAGGTACGACCTAAATCAAATCCCTTACAATTATACAGTAGAAGTAAAAAAATGGATTCAAGGGATTAGATCTGATAGACAGAGTGCCTGAAGAACTATGGACAGAAGTTTGTGACATTGTACAGGAGACAGGGATCAAGACCATCTCCAAGAAAAAGAAATGGAAAAAAGCAAAATGGTTGTTTGAGGAGGCCTTACAAATAGCTTTAAAAAGAAGAGAAGTAAAAAGGAAAGATACATGTATTTGAATGCAGAGTTCCAAGGAATAGCAAGAAGAGATAAGAAAGCCTTCCTCAGTGATCAGTACAAAGAAACAGAGGAAAACAATAGAATGGGAAAGCCTAGAGATCTCTTCAAGAAAATGAGAGATACCAAGGAAACATTTCATGCAAAGATGGGCATAATAAAGAACAGAAATGGTATGGACCTAAGAAGCAGAATATATTAAGAAAAGGTGGCAAGAATACATAGAACTACTATACAAAAAAGATCTTCATGACCCAGATAATCATGATGGTGTGATCACTCACCTAGAGCCAGACATCCTGGAATGTGAAGTCAAGTGGGCCTTAGTAAGCATCACTACAAACAAAGCTAGTGGAGGTGATGGAATTCCAGTTGAGCTATTTCAAATCCTAAAAGATGATGCTGTGAAAGTGCTGCACTCAATACGTCAGGAAATTTGGAAAACTCAGCAGTGGCCACATGACTGGAAAACGTCAGTTTTCATTCCAATATCAAAGAAAGGGAATGCCAAAGAATGCTCAAATTACTGCACAGTTGCACTCATCTCACGCACTAGCAAAGTAATGCTCAAAATTCTCCAAGCCCAGACTTTAACAGTACGTGAACCATGAACTTCCAGGTGTTCGAACTGGTTTTAGCAAAGGCAGAGAAACCAGAGATAAAGTTGCCAACATCCACTGGATCACTGGAAAAGCAAGAGAGTTCCAGAGAAAACATCTACCTCTGCTTTATTGCCTATGCCAAATCCTGTGACTGTTTGGATCATGACAAACTGTGGAAAATTCTTAAAGAGATGGAAAAGCCAGACCATCTGACCTGCCTCCTGAGAAATCTGTATGTAGGTTAAGAAGCAACAGTTAGAACTGGACATGGAGCAACAGACCGTTTCCAAATCGGGAAAGAAGTATGTCAAGGCTGTATATTGTCACCCTGTTTACGTAACTTATATGCAGAGTACATCATGAGAAATGCTTATCTGGATGAAGCACAAGCTGGAATCAGGACTGCTGGGAGAAATATCAGTAACCTCAGATATGCAGATGACACCTCCCTTATGGCAGAAAGTGAAGAACTAAAAAGCCTCTTGATGAAAGTGAAAGACGAGAGTGAAAAAGTTGGCTTAAAGCTCAACATTCAGAAAACGAAGATCATGGCATCTGGTCCCATCACTTCATGGCAAATAGATGGGGAAACAATGGAAACAGTGACAGACTTTATTTCGTGGGGCTCAAAATCACTGCATACGGTGACTGCAGCCATGAAATTAAAAGACACTTGCTCCTTGGAAGCAAAGTTATGACCAACCTAGACAGCATATTAAAAAGCAGAGACATTACTTTGCCAACAAAGGTCTGTCTAGTCAAGGCTATGGTTTTTCCAGTGGTCATGTATGGATGTGAGAGTTGGACTATTAAGAAAGCTGAGCACCAAAGAATTGAAGCTTTTGAACTGTGGTGTTGGAGAAGACTCTTGAGAGTCCCTTGGACTGCAAGGAGATCCAACCAGTCCATCCTAAAGGAAATCAGTCCTGAATATTCATTGGAAGGACTGATGCTGAAGCTGAAACTCCAATACTTTGGCCTGATGCGAATAACTGACTCGTTAGAAAAGACCCTGATGCTGGGAAAGGTTGAGGGCAGGAGGAGAAGAGGAAAACAGAGGATGAGATGGCTGGATGGCATCACTGACTCGATGGACGTGAGTTTGAGTGAACTCCGGGAGCTGGCGATGGACAGGGAGGCCTGCTGTGCTGCCGTCCATGGGGTCGCAGACAGTCGGACATGACTGAGCCACTGAACTGAACGAGAACCTGCTGTACAGCACATGAACTCCACTCAGTGCTCTGTGGTGACCTATATGGGAAGAAAATCTAAAAAAGAGAGGATATATCTATACATGTAGGTGATTCACTTTGCTGTATAGTAGGAACTAACAATATTATAAAGCAACTATACTTCATAAAAAAAAAACAAAAAAATAAAAGATGGTACCATTTTTTTAAAAAGAAGAAAGAAATAACAGGAATGCTTGGGATCTTTAGTTCTTATTGATATTCTTATTAGCATTAACCCAATAAGTTGTTTTATGTCAGATGCTAATTGTAATCCTCAAGGCAACCACTGAGAAAATGAAATTTAAAATACAGAAAGTAGAACAAGGGAAGTAAAATGGTACACTGCCAATTATTTAACACAGAAGTTACTAAAGGAGAGATTAAAATAAAAAATAGATGTAGAAAAATAGCAAAATGCTAGATGTCAAGTCTACTTTAACAGTTATTACATTAGATGTATGTGGATTGAACACTAATTTCAAAGCAGAGATTGGCAAAAGAATTTAAAGAAAAATTTCCAACTATATGGTGTTCAGAAGTGCATAACTTCAGATTCAAAGATGATTATAGGCTGAAAGTAAAAGGAAAAATAAATACCTTGGAAAAGGTAACCAAAATAGATCTTAGGTGGCTATACTACCATTAGGCAAAATAGACTTTAAGAAAAACATTGTTACTTTAAAGACAAAGAGGGACTTTTTTTTTTAATACAATGCCAGCAAGCCAACCCATCAGAAGATATAACAATTATGAAAATAAATGTACCTTAGATCATTCTCAAATACACAAGATTAAAAATGGGTACAATGAAGGGAGAAATAGAGAGTTCAACAATAATAGCTAAAAATTTCAATACTTCATTTTCAATAATGGATAAAACAACTAAGCAGAAGATAAGGAAATTAAAGATTCAGAAGTTTCCATGGGCTCTTGTTTGAGGACACAGAAATGGCTGAACCAAAAACTACAGAGCCACTATACCAAGACGGAACAGACTTATATATTACTAAGAGCTTTCCAGAGAAGCAAAACCAACATGATATGTATATATGTGTACAGTCGTAGATATGGAAATTTATTTTGAGGAATTGGTTCACACAGTTGCAGGGTTTCTTCAGTCTAAATGTGCAGAGCAAGCTAAGAGGCTGACACTCAGGAAAGAGGTGCAGTGTGAGTCCACACGCAGACTTGCTGGCAGACATCCTTCTTGGCATTAGATAAGGTAGATTCTATTCTGTAAAAGACTTCAACTGCCTGCATGAGGCCCACCCACATCACAGACGCCAACCTGCTTTACTCAGTGTCTCCAACTTAAATGCCAATCTAATCCAAAAAGGCTTCCAGATGGCTCAGGGGTGAAGAATCTGCCTGCAATGCAGATGTGGATTCAGTGTTGGGAAGATCCCCTGGAGAAGAAAATGGCAACCCACTCCAGTATTCTTGTCTGGGAAATCCCATGGACAGAGCACCTGGTGGGTTACAGTCCATAGGGTTGCAAAGAGTCAGACATGACTGAGTGACTGAGCATGTATGATACATCCAAAAAAATATCTTTACAGAAACACCTACAATAATGTTTGACCAAATATCTAGGCACTGTGTTTAGCCAAGTTGTCACATAAAATTAACCAGTACAGGCTCCAATGATAAGATAGATAGGTGGCTAAGTCTCAGAGGGGCCCAGCACCACATATGGCTGTTGGCATAGCTGATGTCATTTTAGGCCCTTACATTTTTTCATGTCCTTCCACTGAACCTATCTAGGACTCTGCATACATGTAACTATACTGGGCAGTGAATCACTTCTGTTATCAAGGGCTTTGTAGTTAATAGATATGGTTTAATAATCATTAGGACCAGGTAGCTTCTATGCTGCTTCGTCCCATTAGTTCCCACACAATAAGAACAATTTTCACTGACTATTCCCCCCATCCACAAAAATAGCTATCCATTCATAAATCTAGACATAAGAATGCATGCCCTGTTTCCTAGCACCTATTTTTATACCCTAGGTTAACAATCAAATTGGCCCAGTGGCCTCAAGGCAGTGTTGAATGCAGCTGCCAATGCTTCCAGATCTTTGTCCGCCAATCCCACCCAGAGCCTAAATTACCGTATAATAACTGAGTGCCTCATTATTCAGTCTCACCATGCATGCCCATTTTGGTGGGCACTTTTTGTTCCCAGTGTTCTCCAACACACCACTTAACGAAACTTAAGGTGGACAACCAAAAGCAGAGGATTTCTGGTCCCTCGCAATGCAAAATAACCAGAAGAATCACTATTTACCAGCCTCATAATTTGGAATGCTGGTCATGACTGTGTGATTCAGACATTAAATACTAGTCATGGGGTAGGATGGTAAAACCAAGAAAGGACCAGAAGACATCAGGGCCACTCTTCTAAGATGAACAGACCTGTATATACTAGTAAGAGTTTTTCAGAGAAACAGAAGCAAAAAGATATGTATATATGCATCAGTTCAGCTCAGTCCAGTTGTTCAATCGTGTCCGACTCTTTGCGACCCCATGAAACACAGCACACCAGCCCTTCCTGTCCATCACCAACTCCTGGAGTTCACTCAAACTCATGTCCATCAAGTCGGTGATGCCATCCAGCCATCTTGTCCTCTGTCATCCCCTTCTCCTCCTGCCCTCAATCCCCCCCAGCATCAAGGTCTTTTCCAATGAGTCAACTCTTTGCATGAGGTGGCCAAAGTATTGGAGTTTCAGCTGCAGCATCAGTCCTTCCAATGAACACCCAGGATTGATCTTTAGGATGGACTGGTTGGATCTCCTTGTAGTCCAAGGGACTCTCAAGAGTCTTCCCCAACACCACAGTTTAAAAGCATCAATTCTTCAGTGCTCAGCTTTCTTCACAGTCCAACTTTCATGTCCAACTAGACGGACTTTTGTTGGCCAAGTGATATCTCTGCTTTTCAGTATGCTATCTAGGTTGCTCATAACTTTCCTTCCAAGGAGTAAGCATCTTTTAGTTTCATGGCTGCAGTCACCATCTGCAGTGATTTTGGAGCCCCCAAAAATAAAATCTAACACTGTTTCTACTGTTTCCCCATCTATCTACCATGAAGTGATGGGACCAGATGCCATAATCTTCATTTTCTGAATGTTGAGCTTTAAGCCAACTTTTTCACTCTTCTCTTTCACTTTCATCAACATATAGGTGTATATATTTATTTCGAGAAATTGGTTCACATTGGGAGATTGAATTGATATATATACACTATTGCTACAATATATAAAAGATAACTAATGAGAACATACTCTATAGCTCAGGGAACTCAGTGCTCTGTGGTGTGAGCCCTTTAAATGCACTCATGGAGTCATGTAAATTCCCAGGCTCCTTGGCAATTTCTTTGGGAGTAGAAGTTCTAAAAGTACTAACTCTAAAATACTGAACAATTAATAAGGAGACTAAGTTACTCAAGACAGTTGAGTTTTTACAACCTGAACACTACTGAAATTTTAAATGGATATTTCCTTGCTGCGGAAAGATGCCCCGCTCATTCTAGGATGTTGAGGAGAATCACTGACATCTGAACCACGAAATCAGTAACGCCCTTCCTCTTCTCCCAAATTGTGACAGTCAGCCATCTCTCCAGATATTGTCAGATGCTCCCTGATAGGCAAAATCACTTCAGATGAGAACCACTAGGTTAAAGAAGGTGATATTCTTAACTGGAAAATTTTCTGGCTAACAATTTTACATATAATGTGTTTATCTGTGTATGTGTGTGCATATGTCTACGCATCTCCGTGTACGTCTCTGTGTCTGTGTACATCTCTGTCTGTGTACGTCTCTGTGTACATCTCTGTCTGTGTACGTCTCTGTGTACATCTCTGTGAAGTCTCTGTGTGTATACACCTCTGTGTACACCTGTGCATCTTTGCATGTACATGTGTGCATGCATGTATGAGTGATGGGGAGGAGGAGCACTAACTGTTATCGTTTAGTTGCTAAGTCATGTCTGACTATTGCAACCCCATGGACTATAGCCCACCAGGTTCCTCTGTCCATGGGATTCTCCCGGCAAGAATACTGGAGTTGGTTGCCATTTCCTTCTCAAGGGGATCTCCCTGACACAGGAATCGAACCCACATCTCCTGCTTGACAGGCAGATTCTTTACCACTGAGCCACCTGGGAAGTCTACACTTGCTAATAGTTAACTACTAAAACCAGTGAGGAAAAAGATTACCATCTATAACCCAAGAGAAAACAGTATGTATTAAACTAACCATCCAACACCTGAAAGTTCTTGTAGTTCATTTCTTTATCCTTCACTGATCCCTCAAAGAAATATTTAGTTGACTATTTTATGGTTATAGTTTGGACTATTTTATAGTTATAGTTTAGTCATTTATAGTCAAGGTGATAGTTTTTATTACCCTCTAACTCTAGCCTCTTGTGCCATTCTTGTATGCTTGCCTTTTGACAGATTAAAGTTGTATTTCTCAGATTCTGCTTACATGTAGTAAATATACCAAAAGCAGTTGTCAACCAGCTTTACCAGTAATGAAGAAACTATCAACATTTCTTATCTATTTTGGAGGTTCTCCAGTTTGCCATTAATGACAAAATGATTTGCCACAAATTATTTTCTTCTTTTAAGATTGATTTTCAATTTCTAGGTAAATTTTGTTAGAAAACAGTTTATGTATTATCCATGTCAACACAACATTCTCTTGAAAAAAATACTGGAAAATCTCCCATTTTTTTAAGTACAAATTGTCTTCACTGTTGCTGAAATTAAGATAAATATCTTAGTCTACCAATAACATTTTGAAATCTATTTTTAAAATTTACCTTAATACTGACTTAGTGAAGATATTCCATACACCCATATGTGTGGCAAATAGACCAGTAGAGTCCTATTGTCATTTATCTTTTCTTTTTGTTTAGTGGAAATCTGATTTTATCCCAACCTGAGCATAATCAGTGGTTTAGGAAAAAAGTGGACTATGTGGAAAAAAAAAAAAAAAGGCTATTTTTATGCAATGGTTTTATACTCAGTAGGGAAAAAAAAAAACCTGTTTGCCAAGTAAAGGCATTAACACATCTTCAAGGGACTTCTCAAGTTCAATTTTTTCCCCCTGGCTCAGCATTTCATTTTTACGGCATCTATTAATCAAGTCTAAGAGCCTTAAATCCCCAACCCCTACTTAAGATTATTTCACAACTGCTGTCCTCTTCTCCCTTTGTCTCTAGCAGCATCTTCCTCTTTCTCTATTGTTTTACCTCAGCTCTTCACCCTACTCCTTCCGTCATCCCAAGTCACCATCCTTTCAGCACAGCAGCCATCAATTTCCAAAACCATACAAGGACTAACATTTATACTTTCAAAGGGAATTCACTAAGTAATGAAGATTATTTAAGAAATGTCAGGAAAAAAATGATCACTCCAGAATTTAGAGCAACCAGCCCCAACTGGAGAGGGAAAAATGGAAAAAGGACTAAATTTATCTTTGCTATTTATTGTATTTGAATATCAAAACTCACAGTTAATCAGGAAAGAGATCAGCTATAGCAAATAGACCCCCCTTCAATGAAAATAAACATTTTAAGAAGCTAAATGTATGCAAGATATATGTAAGATTAAAAAAGAAAAACAGTAGGGTGGTGAAAGGACCCAGGTATAATCTCCACTGAGAAATCTGTTCTTTTTATTTCACTAAAGCGGAAAGTCACAGGTAAGTGATTGGCTATTTTCTCCCCTGTCTTCATCCTTAAAAGTAACTGAAAAATTGCTAAGGATCTAAAAGGTCAAACATCGTTGATCTATCTTTTTCTCAGATACTCATCATAATTCTGAATGTTGCTAATATATAGGTCTATTTTATGCATGTCCCCTTAAGAATACGAAGATCTGGGCATAAGAGATACACAGAGAAATCAGAGTAATTCCAAGTTGCTTGAAATCATTTAAAAGCCAAAGGCAAACTTCTACCTGGAAACCAAACACCCTGCCTTTTCTTCCTTAACAAGACTCAAACTAACATTTCTTTCTTTGTTCCTATCCTTGATAGAGTTCAGATACTAAAGCATTACTTCCTGTCTGAGATTTGCAGACTGCCATTTATAACGTTGTAAAAAACGCCTTTTATCGAGTAACTGTGTGCGTATCTCTGCAAGCAAATGGTCTATTCCTCAGGTCCAGTATCCCAAATCTACCATTACGCTTCTTGAACTGACAGGAAAATTGCTTTCAAATGCGATTTCTACTCATCCTTTTTATAGATAGGGTTAAAAAAAAAGCAGCAAATCAAAAAGGAAAACAGGTTAATTTTATGCCAATCACGAAACCTGGTGACAGGTGTTGCCATATGTTGCGACAAGATCTCCTAGCCATGGGTCATTGCTTTGAAAGCAACTAACGAATGGCTTGCAGTACTGTGACACGCGGAATGGCCCCCTGGGATCTCATGCAAAGATCTCATGACGGGTGTGAAATTAACTCGTGGCATCATGCTATTTTCCAAACATGACAGCTCCCAGATCAGTATCCAGTTAGCGCAGTGGGGACTGTAGGAGGAACTTCGACATCTAGTAAATGATTTCAGTGGAGTCCCCTGTGAGCCTTAAGAAAAAACATCCCCAGAGAGAATGTCTGCTGCTGCTGCTGCTGCTAAGTCACTTCTGCCGTGTCCAACTCTGTGTGACCCCATAGACGGCAGCCCACCTAGAAAGGTTAAAATCATAGAAGGTAGTAGGCAAATACATTAAGGTAAGCAAAGTAACTCTGCCTGGGACAGGCTCATAATTTCAATTTGCTTCCTGGACTAATTTTCACAAAGATAAATAAAGTACTCAGTATTATAATTGTGAAGAGCTCTTTATTTCTTCCTTGAGTTAGATCAAGAGATTCAGTCATGAGTTGAGGAAGTACTGAAGTAACCACACTTCTTCCCAACACACACACGTGTGCAAATGAACCTACACAAACACACACTTCTCTGACACATGGAGTAAAACAGAAATGCTCACATTGGAACTTTCATAATTTTATGTGCAAAAGTAAAATTTCTAGACAGTAGGAGTAAAACTTTGCTACAGAAAATAAAAGTGAAAGAACAAAGTGAAACACTTGCATCATGTAATAAATGAATGGGTCACAGCTTTACCTACTGACTTCTGAGTTAGTTCCCTTTCCTACATCAATTTCAAATGTCATATCAAAGATAACAGGTAGAAATGGGCAAATACGGAGTAAGCAGAGTAAGCAAATTCAGCATTTAGAAATACAGCCATCTAAACACAGTATTTATTTTCTTTGAATTTCCAGTACAAAACAACACTTTTTGCATAATGTTCATAGTATTTTTTAAAACAAACAAAACCATAGGCACAGTGACTGTTTGAAATGCAAGCAATGTTTGGTCTTAAAAGCATAAAAGGAAGGCATGAATACCAATGTAGTAGAGAGCGAGAAATTACATGGGATTGAATGCTATGTTCTTTGGCCAACAGGGAAATTAAGTGTATTAATATAATGTGTGTGTACAAATAGAGACCATTAAAATCTGGTTTCACAATCTGGGCACTAGTTACGAATTCCTATTTCTTCATTTTACTTTTTAAATTTAAATTTTCCTCAGAATTACTTTTTGATCCTAGCATGTGGACATTACCATTTAATTCTAGGACTGGGAATACCTGAAGTATCAAATAATAACCTTCAATTTCCAAGCAGATGTTTAATACATTTTAAGATCAATAAGCATTTAACCCATTATAAACAATTTCCTTGAATGGCTATATATGTAACAAACACTACATAATACATATTATGTGCTCAGGACTATTCTAAGAACTTTATAAGAAATTAATTTAATCTTAATAAAACAATCCAGTAAGGTATGTATTATTATTATTCTAACTTTTGGATGAGGTTAACATGGAAGCAGAGTAAGTCATGTAAAACATGTCTAGGGACTTCCCTGGTGGTCCAGGGGTCAAGAATCCACCTGCCAATGCACAGGGCATGAGTTCAATCCCTGGTCCAGGAAGATCCTACCTGTGGCAGAGCAATTGAGCCCGTGTGCCATAGCTACTGAGCCCATGCTCTGCAACCAGGGAAGTCACTGCAATGAGAAGCCTGTACAACGCAACTACCGAGTAGCCCCCGCTGACCACAGCAAGAGAAACCCTAGGCAGCAACAAAGACCCAGTGCAACCAAAGATGAAAAAAAAAAAAAAATGTCTACAGTTAATCTCTGGAATACTCTACAACTGAACCAAAATCCAGACTTTAAAAAAATTTGTAATTGGAAGGTAACTGCTTTACAGTGTTGTGTTGATTTCTGCCCTGCAACAATCTGAATCAGCCTCTGAGTCTCCCTCCTACTCCCCACCCTATCCCACCTCTCTAGCTTGTGACAGAGCACCAGGTTGGGCTCCCTGTGTCATGCAGCAAATCCCCATTGGCTATCAAGTTTACATATGGTCATGTATATGTGTCAAGGCTACTCTCTTAATTGATCGCACTCTCTCCTTCCCCTGCTTTGTCTGCAAGTCTGTTCTCTATGTCTGCATTCCTATTGCTGTCCTTCAAACTGGTTCATCAGTACCATTTGTCTATATTCCATATATATGTGTTAATATACAACATCTGTCTCTTTCGACTTACTTCACTCTGTGTAACAGGCTCTAGGTTCATCCACATCACTAGAACTGACTCAAATTCATTCTTTTTATGGCTAAGTAATACTCCATCGTATATATGTACCACATATATTGTCGTTTGATGGACAATTAGGTTGCTTCCATGTCCTAGCTATTGTATATAATGCTTCAACAAATACTGAGCAACAGACATCTTTAGGAATTGTGGTTTTCTCAGGGTAGATGCCCAGTGGCAGAATTCAGACTCAACCTCCACACCATGAAGTTCAGCGTCCAGTAGGTCTTCAATCCTGACTACTAGTTTGTAGAACTTGAATTACTTTCTTGAACTTTCAAATTCAGGTTTTTTCCACTATAAAAAGGGAGTAATAGCATTTAAAAATGCTATTTTTAATGCTAGAAAATGGCTAGGCACACAATATGTATATTCAATTAACAGTATCTTTATATCATTGCTAATAATGTTTAAATTTCACACACGTCCTTTTATGTAAGCTTGTCTTTATACAAGTGTTCCTTTCAGGCTAAGAACTACCCTTTTCAATAGTAAAAAAGGCCTTTTTTTCAAATTCAGGAAATACAGTTTTCTCATTATAAAACATTAAGTTTATTAAATGCCCCCATTCAACAGTCTTATGAATACAGAAAAAAATAGACTATTGGGAAAAAAGGTGACACAAATAGTCTCCAGGTGTCTGCTGTTCCCTGATTATGACATCATGTAAGCTATCTGCACTCTCTACAGATACTAATTCTACACAGCAACTACAGCAGTTCATAAGATATGTTTCTTATGCTGGAGATGAAGCAAATTTGGACCCACTCTTGCCTTAATACACATTAACAGGATAGATTTATGTTCTCAATCTGACCAATGAATAGTAAGTTTAAGTAACAAATTCTTTTAAGATAGCAAAATATATTCTTAGCATATTAATGTGATATTACATAATGAGTCATGCAATGAGCAACAACCAGGCACAGCCCGGCCACTCGATAGCTAAGTAAACTTGGGCTCACTGATCCTGTCGGAAAGTGAAGGTCATTCAGTTGTATCCAACTCTTTGAGACCCTATGGAATAGTCCATGGAATTCTCCAGGCCAGAATTCTGGAGTAGGTAGCCGTTCACTTCTCCAGGGTTATCTTCCCAACCCAGGGATTGAAACCAGATCTCTCGCATTGCAGGCAGATTCTTTACCAGCTGAGCTACCAGGGAAGCCCTATCCTGCCTGCTCTCCCCAAAAGAGGCAGTTTAATTATTAGCAAATATGTAGAATGACCCCATCCAGCACCTACTGTGTGCACAGTGCCATGCTAGACACTTAAGGTACAGTGGTGAGCAAAACCAGCCTGGAGCCCATTTTAACAGAAGGTACTATCTAAATCGCTTAGTTAGAAAATGGAGATATTGCTTGTCTCATAAAAATGTCAATGAAAAATTATATGGTTCACTAGAATGATAAACGAAGATGCTACAAGGATCACAACGGTTTATATAGAAAATATAAAAAAGTAAATATCAATATTTCTTGCACATTAGCAACTGGATAAATCCTCATATAAATAAAAGAAACAGAAAAAACTGTGCATTGACTGAGGCACAATATAGCTTGTAATGTCCCATACTGGGAGAAGATTTTTTTTAATTAGAAATTTCTTAGATACTCCTAAAAATGGCCACAAATATTCTATTTAAAATTTGAAACCCATGGTAAAGGGGAATCTAAAACTAAGTAATGAGCTGTTACAGTAAAAGGGAGCTGTTGGTAGTGTGTATGTCAGCCTACTTTACACTAGAGTAAAAATAATAATAATAGTAATAATAAATTTCACCAGAAATTTTTTTTTCAGTGCCTGGATTTAGAAGATTGTGAGTTGTTGAACTTTAAAATCAGTTCTTTCCTCATTTAACTTAATTGAATAATGCATTCCACGGTGCATGCATGCTCAGTGGTGTCCAACTCTTTATGAGCCCATGGCCTGCAGCCCACCAGGCTTCTCTGTCCATTGAATTTTCCAGGCAGTAATACCAGGGTTGTCATTTCCTCCTCCATGGGATATTCCTGATTCAGGAATTGAACCCACATCTCTGGCGTCTCCTGCTCTGGCAAGCATATTCTTTACCACTGAGCCAGGAAGGCCTAGAGAAAATGAGCCACCTGGGAAGTCCCATATTTGAATAGTGGGTTTATTTATTCTGCTAAAGACAGCTTTAGTTGTCTTAATAGTTTTGCCTATTAATTTGAGTATGGTTTAACCTAGGCAAACTCATTTACATTGGGGTAGTAATATATCTGAATAGTATCCAAAATATATGTGTATATGTTTTATAGGGATCAGAAATGCCACGTGAGACAGTACTCTGTCCAGATTTGTTCTTTCCAAAATGGCAGTTGCTAGCCACATGTTGTGATTACATTTACATTAATTACACTGAAATAGAATCAAATATTTAGTTTCTCAGTCACACTAGTCACATTTCAAGTACTCGATAGCCACATGTGGTTTCAGGCTAACATATTGGATGAGGCAGATACAGAACATTTCTATCATTGAAGAAAGTTTTATTGAGCAGATCTGCTATGGACATTCATGTATTTCACCCATCCATTATTTTTGCCCATTCATTTTTGATTCTTCGTATCACAAATATTGATCAATTACCTACCATACACCCAGCCCAGGGCTAAGCCATGGGACACAGTGATAAGCAAATAAAGATATTGTTCCAATTACCATGGAGCTTATACTCATATGGGGTAAAAGACATTAACAAATCACACGAATAAAGATAAGATTGAAAATATGCTAAGTGCAAAGAAGGAGGGAAGGAGTGCTATTTAGAGGGAGGAGATGGATGCACCCAGCAAAAATGACTAATGAAGGGACAACTGAATTGAGATCAGGGAGAATGCGCAGCTGGGCAAAGAGGCAAGATCATGTAGAGGGCACAGGTAGATGAGCATGTGCAAAGGCTCAGTGGTCAGGAAGGCCTGGAGAAAATGAGGAGAGTAAAGGTCAGTGAATGGGAGCTGGTGAAGGGGGGTGGGTACTGTGTTCCCAGTTGAGCCTGCAAGTTAATTAGGCTGACATTACTGAAACTTTGTAAACTGTGTAAAAAGCTGGTCTTCATCCAAGATAAACAAAAGCAATTTTAAGGAACAGAAAGTAATTTTAAGCAGAAAGATGGTATGATCAAATTTATATTTCAGAAAGAATCTCTGGGTAGAATATGAAAAACTACCATATGGGCAAGACTAGACAAGAATAGTTAGCAGACACATCGGTGCATATTATCATCTGCCACCTGCCACCTCAAGTTTAAATATAGGCAGGCAGACTATAATTTAAACATACGAAGCATTCAAAAATTTAACTGTTAAGTATGAAAGATACTTATATCATGCTTAGCTAAATTTTTGAAGGATATTATAATTGAAAACATAAACCTAACATCAAACTCATGAAGCCGATAATATCCTAACATACACAATTTCATCCATCCACAGAGACAACAGCAGAGAGAAGCAAAAGGGAATAATGTGAATGTGCTGAATCTAACTCCAACGAGTATTGCTGAGGCTTAATGGCGAAACAATAAAGGTCCAGAGAAGACCCAGCTCCTGAATAAGATTAAAGGAGATGATGGGGGCTAAGGAGGAAATAATGAAGTTTGGGAGGGATCACTACCTCCAAGAAATTCAAAAGTTTAAATTTTGTGGAAAAAAGGCTGCCAAACTAAAACATACTAATTCAGGTTCTTGGATGAGGAACTCTGAACATGGTCACAGGAGAAGCAATCTCTTTTTGGCCATGAAAAAGCTGCTAAGCAAATTCCAGCTTGGTACACTCAGTGATACCAGAGACTGCAAAATGCACAGGACTTCCATGAAGCATTTGATTTACTATGATTTCCTCACTGTTCCTAGGATACATGCCAAACTCTCTTTTCTAGAGTCTTTGCAGATGCTCTTCCTCTCACTTCAATGGCTCCTTCCCAGATACTCACATAGCTACACTTCCTTCCCATCTCTCATCTGATGTCACCCCTTCAGAGAGGCCTCCCCAGACTATACACGAATATACTAGTGGCCCACGTCCCTGTTTTTACTTCTCATAAAGATGAATCAAGTCACAGTACGAATCCAGCAGTCAGTCATCTTTGGAACGTTTATCACAAAATGTGCCAACTGCTACTTTGAACTAGTTCAGAAAACTCTTGCCTGATTTTGCAATGTCTTTGCCACAATGTGAACAACTCCACAGCCTCTCTAGTTAGGAGCATGAAAAGTCTCCCTTGCCTTAGGCTTCCTGCAATTTCAAGTGTCACGGTTAAACCGCTAACTTCTGACATTAACTACCTGAGGGAAGAATCAGTGTCTAACTCATCTTCCTATGTCCACAGAACCAAAACACAGTATCTTGTAATGAAAGGAGCTTGTCTTCTTGAAATGTTTCTGAGAGGAAAAGTGCCATGGGAAAATGAAAGAAGGCTTGAAATTTATGAATTAAAAATACATCCCTTACTATACCTAAGACTTTGAAGAAGACCATAAAGTCCATTCAGAAATGACAAAGAAGATGACTGTATCAATAGGAGTAAAAACATACTTATGAGTTGGAAATACATTTATCACTACCCCTAGAGTTTGGAATAGTACAAGAGTACTCACAAATTTCACAGAAAAACAAGGTTATCAGAGAAATAAAACATCTATAGCAACAAATAAATACATTCTGATGCTTTGAAAAGAATAAATTTCCCCAATATTTTTGGCACTGCTATACAGTCTTGTAAAATAATATGTTTTAAATAACAGTAGCAATATTATGGTAAAGTAAAAAAAATGACAATTTTATAGTAATTAATAGGTATAAGAATTTAATGTTTTTATGGCAACTGGTAAAATTATTTATGTCTATATTATTTACAAATATAAAAATTTCACTTACCCTATTCTGTTGAAATTTTGCTATGTTGCAGAAAATGTCTATACATGATTTCACAGTGAGCACATATCAAAATAGTATTTTATCACAATGTGATTTTTAATAGCTTGAGATAAGACTACCAAATAGATATGTCACAAAAACATGATCTTCACTTAACATGAGAGATGACTTTTCATAAGAGTGCTTCGAACCCAGCATATGTATGAAAGGAAGAACCATGGTGCATACCCGACACCCAATACTCTCAACCACATTCATCAATGTTCACTTTGATTTCCCTTTCCTGTCTCCATTGCTCCTCTGAATCTCTTTGTCAGATAACATTATCACACATTTCCTGATTTCCACAGTGGAATGAAAATACCAGCCTTTGCAGCTCTGCATCTCTGGATTTCTATTTATGGCAATGTCCATTCAAAATTTAAAATTGTAACAGTTTCTCTACCCTCACAAATTCCCTGTATTTCATCTCATGGCAATTTCTCCTTGGTAAGCAGTCTTCCATAATCTCCCCATCAGCCACTCTGCCTATTACTAGGGAAAAAAAAGTTAGTGGGCACAAGGGGTCTACATGGCAGGGAAAATAAAATAAAGGAGGCCTCATGGAGCTCTCTAATCCAGTTGTGACTGGTTGATCAAAGATTCTTACCTCAATTGGAACATTAGCCCGAAATGATTTCATTTTTTTCCTTCAAATGTTGCTTTCAACTTCTCCGTCCCCACCATTCTATGCTATTTTATTCCATAAGACTCAAGTCACTGCTTATTACTAAGTATCAGGCTGATTTAAAATGCTCCCTTCCTCACTATTTTTGGCCAGAACTATGCTGAAAGGAGTTGGAATGAGGAGAGCAATGTCATTGCTTCTTTTATCCACTTCTCTCTCTAGCATCCTGGAATTAGAACCCATTCTTACAGCCTGGATCTTCAGCTGGATCAGCTCCTGTGCAGTCCCCAGCTCCCACCCACAACTGCAGGGCCCAGAGCATCTTGCTCCTGTTGTCGCTGCTCTGAGAAACCCCCTAGGTGAGGTACCAGTAAGACAGCTGGAGCCCAGATACTTAATACCAGGTCTGCTTGATAGACAGGACATTTCAGGTACCCCTGCTGGGCCCAATGGTGAGAGTCTGGGCTGCTCTACTGGCCCATCCTACTTTCTCCTTCCACTTTTCTTCTGCCCTGCTCACATCAGCATAAGAAGTCATCACTGATTCAGGTAAACAGGGAACAAACTGCCAGTTTCCCGTCTTTCAGGCACATCAATCTGTGCTAATGTTTGACTGGACTCCTTCCCTGACATTGCAAAGGGAAAAGAGAATCCCCTCTTATCACCAACAATGAACGTGGCACAAAGCCAGAACATTTCAAAGAGCCACTCTCACCTTCCTGGCCCCAAATCTTTCTGCGTACAAACTGGGCAGCTAAGGCAATGGTTGGGGTAATCTGGCTTCTTCTTTCAACTCTTGGGAAACCCCTGAGTGGTATCCTCGTGTGAGCAAGCAGGACCCTATGAGGCCATCCCAGAATAGACTCCCCACCCATGTCCTCCACCTGCCTTTTGTCTGTTAAAAAAAAAAAAAAAAAAAAACTTTAGTCAAAGAATAAATTCAATCTGAGAAGTGAGAAAATGCAGAAAGTAAAACAGTCAACAAGACAAAATACTTCAGCCATTAAACAAAGGTGAAGACTTTGAGCTCTTCCTCAAGGACTATAGACAATATCCTGAGCCACGTCCTTTTACAGATACCGAAACCCAGAACAGGTGGAAGAAGTTAACTGTATGCTGCTCACAAGCACGCAGACCCCAGACCCGCTGGATGCAGAAGGTTGATGATTAATGATGCTGACTCCCATGTCCCTCACCACTAGCCAATCAGAAGCATGTCCATGAGCTGATCTCACCTTGCTCTGTGAATACTGTCAGACTCCTCATTACCCTCTACAGGGTGGGGCACACATTTAGGAGGGCTTTAGGTTGCTGTGACCCCCTTTGCTTGGCACAGCAATAAAGCTGCTCTTTCCTACTCCACCCAAAACTCTGTCTCCACGTTTCTATCAGGCACCAGTGAACAAAGGCCAAGTTTCAGCAACGCTAGGCTCATCTCTGATTTGGGCTGTGAGTTCTACCTACCAATTTGAGAGCAACAACAGCAATAAAAACACAACATCTCACTCAATACTCCTTTAAGACTCATTAGCAGAGAAGTCTAAATTAGGTCAATTTTTGGCCAGCACCTTAATCACTTTTGTCTTTAAACCCTATGTTCTATAACATTTCAAGAGGAGCAGAGTGAATTATTTCCTAAAACTGAGTCCTACTAATGAACACAGCATCTAAATGCAAACCTGCCAAACTCCAAATATTATTTTTTAGTTTTTTTCAGTCCATTAAATAAAATTAAAATTCATAGCTGTGTCTGAATAATTATTAAGCTTTGCAACATATATTTATGACATGTATAACAATCTTGGGTAAAGGAAAAGGAACATGTATAAACAATTCCATTAATTATGAAATTGAATCCAAAGCACCAACTAGTCATCACTGAAAATACTTTTTCGTATCACTGCTATGGCTTCTAGAAAATTTTATGCTTCATTTTTGCAAAACTAGTGTTTGACTCACTGTTTGAGATAAAACAAAACATAGATGCTTGTGGAATATACCAAGATCTGCATGCAGAGAATTAAATCTATTGAACAGGTGTTGGGACAAAACACATTTAGAGCAAGAATAAACAAAAAACGTGACAATGTCAACAAATATGAATTGAATAAACTACCAGCTGTGATTAAAAACCAAACAAGTTTTTCTTCATAGGAAAGACATACCATTTTAAAATTGACCATCACCAGTGCAACTGACCAAACTCATGGTTAGAGATGAGAATACCGACAAGAGCATTTTTATGAAAATCGTTAGAACTTCTTATGAAAATGTGTTCAATTGGCTCTTATTGTTTTATCAGAATTATTTCATACTTTAAATCTATTTTAACAAAATATCTCATAAATCAGAAGTTACCAGCAAGTGATATTGTATTTAGCATTTTTCTTGAGTTTTATACAACTCAATGGAGAAAATCAACATGAAGCTGGCCTTGCCTTTGAGATGCACAAAAGAACTTAACTAGGTGTTAATGTTAAATCACTGAAGATCATGAATATAATATGTATAAGGTGATTTTAGATTCTCAAGAGGGGAAACTTTACAGATGGGATACATTTAAATTTTCCTTTGGCAAAATAAAAAAATTTAAATTCTCATAATTTAAGGTAATATCAGCCACTGGAAACTTCAAAACACTAAAAGTTCTTAGGAAGTGAATACAATTTTAAGGAGAAGTAAGTAAAAACTAAAATGTGAACAGAAAATAGAAGAAAATGAATAATTCCAACCTAAGGCCTAAATCTCCTCAGAGTGGTTAATTAGAATTTTATGCAAAGTTGCTACCAGGCCAAAGAAACAAATTTTCATTATATTCGGAGCCACAAGTCATGAGGGAAATGATAGCATGAAGCTTCTTAGAGTAATTTTGAGAAGGGATCTTGCTACCAAGTAAATCTGCCTTAAAAATGGTCTCACTTATTTTTTTTCAGCTGTTTTATAGGTATTTGTTTAAAACCTGATGTATACAGGGAAGGGGCACAGACTAACAAAAGCCTAGGATCCTTACTACTGTGAAATATGAAAAACATATTGCAAACAGCAGATGAAGGCAAGGAAGCAGACTCACCAATATGAAAAATAATGAGGATAAATTATGCTGGTAAAAGCTATGGAAGTGTAGACCCGTGATTAGTCACCAACCAGCTTCCCGCAGACTTAGTTCCTAGCATTTCAAGTCGGGGGGCAGGTGAGATGATTTCCTGGATGTCTTAGTCTGTTCAGTCTGTCATAACAGTACCGTAAACTGTGTGGCTTAGAAACAACAGAAATTTATTTCTCACAGTTCTGGAGGCTGGGCAGTAGTCCAAGATGAAGGCTCTGGCAGATTCAGTGCCTGGTAAGAATCCTCTTCGGCGTCACAGGCGGCAGTCTTCTAGCCGGGCTCTCTCAGGGGTGAAGGGCTCTGTGGGGCTCTTTTAGAGGCTCTAATACCATTCATGAAGGCTCCACCCTCAAGTCCTAATTGCCTCCCAAAGCCCCACCTCCTAACACCATCTCGCTGGAGATTCAGCTTCAGCTTAGCAATTTTCGACGAGTCACAAATATTCATTCTATAGCACCGGACCCTAAGAGAATCAGGGAACAGCTTTGGTTAATAACTATTGCTCTAAGAACTACTGTTGTGATCATATGAATGGTAAACAACTGTGTCTTGGAGTGCCCTAGAGTAGCACCCTGAAGTGTTGCTTCACTGATTTAAGAACCTCCCTTCCCACCTGAGAGCTTCAGGGAGCCGCACTGTGCTCGCAGGTATTTCGGGACTATCCCATGTGCTGTTAGCTTATTTGTTCTAAGTGAAAACCACACTATCTCTCATCCTAACTTCTCAATGCATGAAACCTACACAATTTCTCTGAGATAGGTTGCCGCTGAGCGGGGAGCCACACACACCACCACCCCAGAGTGTGCCATTTCACCTTGTGGATTTTTTTCCAGCTGAAGCCAATTAAGACCCAGCAGACTCAGGTAAAGCTTTTTGCCTAAATGGCAACCCACTCCAGTACTCTTGCCTGGAAAATTCCATGGACAGAGGATCCTGGTAGGCTACGGTCCATGGGGTCGCAAAGAGTCAGACAGGACTGAGCGACTTCACTTTCACTTTAACTGCCTATAAAAATTTAGATAGAGGGCCTGTACCTAGAAGAGAGCTATTATCAGAGATAATTTTTATATCTCGAAGACATATCTGCATGACAAGGCAAACATCCGGTTACCAAACATGCTCTTTTCACCTTCCTATGGATTTGCTTCTACATTTTTGAAGCCCAAGTTTCCTACTCCTGTCTCCTTAGCTCAGGATGGTATATAAGCCACAAGTGACTGACTGACCTTGAGTCTCCTATTTTTCTTTCTTTCTTTTCTTTTTTATGGAGCTCCCTGAATCCAAAATTAGGTTTGTTTTTCTTCTGTAGTCTGTCTCACGTTAATTTAATTATTAGACCAACCAAAGAACCTAGAAGAGAAGGAGGGAGAAGTTTTGCACCCCATCAGAAAGCAACCCTCTATCCTAATGTTACTGATGCCAAAGCCAGAGCTTAACATTTTTACAAATAAAGAGGTGTTGTGCCAGCCTGCATATTCAGGAAAGGGACTAATTCTTCCATAAGTTCCATCAACTCCAAGACATCCCAAAGAAACCTACAATCTGAGAAAAAGAGTCTGCCTGTCATGAAGATAGAGCCTCATGGTCAGCGCCTACCCGGCTCCTCACCAGATTGCTGCTGTTGCCACAGCTGCTGGCAACATGTGCCAACTAGGCCACCTAATTTTTCAAAATGCAAGAAAGCAGGCTCTTTTTCCAGGCATTTATGCTTACCCAAGGATGCTGCACAACAACGTTGGCCATGGTTACTAACCTTATCACATTTTATAGACCTTTCCACAACGGCCACTGAGACACTGATCTGCTCCAAGTGGACGAGGTCCAGAGACCCAGAACTGCCACCCTCTTTAAATACCTGCTGGCACCATTTATTTCTCTGTATGGAATGACTTATTCATTTTTATTTCTTTTCCTTAGCAAGCTTGTTATTTTGACTAGGCACTAGAGATTTCAAAAACTTTGAATACTGAGGAGAAACCTCTTTTATTCTCAAAGATCCCTGGAATGTTTATCCAAATTTACCACCTCATTTTCCTTATAGCGACCATCAAGTTTAAAAACCTTAAAATTCCACCTCATTAAACCCTCTGCTTCATTGTGCATACCTAAAAGTTCCTGCCACTGTATTTCCCACACCTTTCTCACAAAGGTTTTGAATGAATGTAGGGAAAATATATTACTGTATAGAAATTTGAGAAACATTCTGAGTAGGAGCTACCCTCTTCCTTCCTTCCATAATGTTATCCTTCTTGTGCGCTTGGGGATCACATCAATCAGATTTTGTATTTCAACTCAGAAACTCAGTAGTTTTTGACTGAAAGAAATTCAGTGTGAACCTCAATTCCTTATTTATAAAATGAGGATAGAGAAAAAGTTCTCTTCTTTAGGTTATAGAAAGCAGTAAGTGATATAAAAGTATCACAATAGTAAATTTACAAAGTATCTATATCTTATTTTAAAAATAGATGAAAGTCTGTATCTCACTTGTAGTCCTTTCCCAACGTCCAAGCCAAAGTTCTGTCAAAAACGCTTGGAATCATAAACCAGGAAGCAAGGACTGGAAAGAAATGTTTAGGCAGAGTTGTAGATGTCTAATTCACTTAGCTTTCTGGCCTTTTATGCAAATAATCCATTATGAAAAAAGAAAGAAGGTCTTTGTATAACAGAATGACACATTTTCCCTACAAGCCCAAGACTATTTTATTAATCAGAATGCCCTTTGTTAAAAGAGCAAGTATCATTCATTCTGAGATAATGAGCAGTCCCCAAACCCCCAATTCAGAATATCTCAAAGATAGGAAGTGAATATTTGCCTCTGCGGGCTTCCCGTATGGCACGCAGTAGGTCTACAATATATTTCCATAGTATATATAAATGATACACGTCAGGGACATTGTGAAAGTGTGACAGTCTTGAGTTATCAAAGGTGCAAACTGCCAGTATTCTCATCACTGATCTCTTATAGTGTTGTTTTCAAAACTACTTCTCCCTTTCTGCATGATCTGTTTATTCAAAAGCCTATGCAATTTTACTATTAATATTACCAAGTTCTTATTTCCATTAGAATACAAATAGGACCTCTACAAGTTCATTTTCAAAATGATTCCCTGGTGTAGGAAAGAGAGCAATAAAGGTGGAGGCTATGAACAGTATCATTTACTGCTTGGACTTTTTTTAAGTGCATAAAGAAATAATTCACCTGTCCTATTCATGTGGCAGTGAGTTTAGTGTCATTTAAATAGAGTACATAAAAAGAATCATTCAACTCATTTAACTGCTCATTGGTTATCCTTAGAGTGAGGTCTGAATGACAGCACCAGACTGACGCATCCAATAGAGAAAGAAACTAGAACAAAAAACTACAGGGCATTTCTGTAAATCCATCTACAGTGAGAGTGCAGCCTATGGACACTATCCATCTTAGAGCCGACCCCTGGGCAGGAACACACAGGAAAAGGTCATTCTTTTCAAATCAATGTTAGCCCTTTGCGCTACCACCCTGTGACTCTGCACATGGATATAATCAAAGTAGCTTATGCAAGTGTATGGAGCTAAGGACAAAGCAAAAACTGGCATCCTTAAAATTACTCTTTCAACACCCACTACTAACCCATCACAGATGGGGTGAATGTTCTTTACGTTCCAAGGTCTGTAAAAATCTGAAAGTAAGATATATAAAAGCAAATATATGTATAAATAAACATAACGTAATTGTTGTCTTTAAGAAGCTGACTCAATAAATCAATTATGTGAATAAATCTTAGCTAGAGGGAGCGATCTGGAGCAGTGACAAATGAAAGTGGAAACAAGGGACCTCTTACATCTTGTCTAGCACATTTCATCACTGGAAGCTTCTGGTAACAAATGCTCATCTCCTTTCTCTAACATTATTCCTTCTTAAAAGAAAACAAAAGAACAAACAAGAAACATGTCACAGTGGTACAGTGAAGAAGTTGCTGAAATTCAGAGCCATAGGATACATGACAAATTTTCAGTTAAATGTTCATTACGTCCATTGCGTACTTTTTTTTTTCATTAACTACTCCAAGAGCTATAACCTCTTAATGCATCAATACCACCACCCTGGGGATGACACTAAATTAGCTCTTTCAGATGGCTAGGAGTTCATTTGATGAATCACTACAAGTCTCAGGGCACTAGAGTGGACAGAAGCGGGTCGATGGGGCAGCTCAATCCTATTTCTGAGAAGCTTAGCTGCTTGGGCATCTGGATTCTACTTGCATGCAAAGCATTTAGCAGGGAAACTGACAGAAGAATCTACTTTCCAAATTTCCCTCACTTTGCACCATGTTTTGGACTAAACATTATTCAGTTCTCATATTTCAGGACCATTCTGAACTATGGGGAGGAATAGTTTTGAAATATCTAAATGAGATTACATAAAACTGTCACTAAGGATTGTCATTAAGGACTTTGGCCACCTAATGTGAAGAGCCTGCTGCTAAGTCACTTCAGTCGTGTCTGACTCTGCGTGACCCCATAGACGGAAGCCCACCAGGCTCCCCTGTCCCCGGGATTCTCTAGGCAAGAACACTGGAGTCGGTTGCCATTTCCTTCTCCAACGCATGAAAGTGAAAAGTGAAAATGAAGTCATTGAGTCGTGTCCAACTCTTAGCGACCCCATGGACTGCAGCCTACCAGGCTCCTCCGTCCATGGGATTTTCCAGGCAAGAGTACTGGAGTGGGGTGCCATTGCCTTACCCAACTGGAAAAGACTCTGATGCTGGGGGGAAATGAAGGCTAAAGGAGAAAAGGGCAACCAAGGATGAGACAGATAGCATCATTGACTCAGCAGACACCAATCTGAGCAATCTCTGGGAGATGGTGAAGGACAGAGGAGCCTGAATGCTTTCTCCTCTCCCTTACCTCCCTCCCTCACCTCCCTCCCTCTCTTCCTCCTTTCTTCCCCTCCCCCTTTTCTTTCTACCTTTTTTTAAGACCCAGCAGTTTACTCGGAGGTAAAAATTAAGTAAACATCATGTTAAATAGATAATATTTTGGTGAATCGCAGCATTGAGTAATTTTTGTGTGCGATTTTGTTTCACTCTGCTTGTATTACGCAATGCCAGACCTTCTCTTTGTACAATGATCAAGGGTAAAAACAGGGGTTTTGTCCAGTCCAGAGACCTGGGAGGCAGAACTAAGCGACCAAACCACCATGGGATTTAACAGCTTAGCTCATCCTTCAGATGATTCTCATTTATTTCTGAAAAACAAACTCAGTACAATTAATTTAATAAGTAGAAAAGGGGGCAGACAGAATGGTTTCTCAAACTGTCAAAAACCAGGCTGATTTCCAACAAGCTGGTGGTTGCAAAGCTGCTGAGACTTCATGGAAATGTCTGGGAAAAATAATTTCATTTAAAAACCATTTTGGGTTTCCTAATCTTGTTTATTTCTTACTGCTTTCCCCCCTTATTTTATTAGCAATGAAGTTTATAGGAAAATAAGAGTGTCTCCTTCCATAGGAAGCTTTTAGGTAGCTCTTTTATTTCTACCATCCAATGCATTGATTTTTGAGGTCAGCATCTTGAACAAGTTTCACAAACTATACCCCAGTGTCAATGAGTTACCTTTTAAAAATGATCTTCCCATCTGTCTGTCTGGTAAGTTACAGTAGCCTACAAGTTCCCATATAAGTATAGATCTTTGTTATCGTAATAGCATGAGAATGTGATTTAGGAAGTAAGAGTGACTCCTCAAGCTATAGTGGCATTGTAGTCAAAAAGGGATTTTTTTTCTTTTTTTTGGTAATTGGAGGATAATTGCTTCATAATATTGTGTTGGTTTCTGCCATACAATAGCATGAATCAGCCATGAGTATATACATAGGCCCTCCCTCTTTAAGCTCCCTCCCACTGCAATCCCAATCCATTCCATTAGGTCATCACATAGCACCAGGCTGAGCTCACTGTTATACAGCAAAACAGGTTTTATTAAGTCCTTTTTACCTCTTTAAATGACAAGCATACTTTATAGCATATGTTATGGTTTGGGGGGTAGTGATCCCAAATTGGTCAGCAATAGGCAAATGACTTAAAGCATAAGATGGAAACTGTTGTTTCTAATGGCTTGGTACAGTTCATGTCTTTTAAGAATGTAAAAGAGAAGAACCATTTTATGACATTCCAAAGATTCACTTCTTGTATTTTTTTTTCAGTTTTTAGTGTACTGAACACTGTGTGCACTCATTCAAAAATACTTCTGCTGAAATTTTAGAACACAGATTAATTATTAGAATCCTGTGCCCTGCAGTCAGAAATTCTAATTCAGCAGGTCCAGAGTGGAGCCCAGGAATCTACATATGTAATTAACATCCCAAGAAATTATTTTACTCATTTATTCAATTATTCATTAACAAAATCTTATTGTGACAGATATTATGCTGTGTGTGGATACACTGGTGAAAAACAAAGTCCCTGCTTTAATCCATTGGTTTAATGTATAAATAAAATGCTTGGAAGCAATAAAAGCCAGGAGTAGAAATAAAATAGGGAAAGCAATTGCAGGGAATGATGAATGAGACAGCAAAATGGGATATTCAGGCAAAACCTCCCTGATAAGATACTGCTGATACAAGTGGTTCAAGGACCAAAGTTGGAGGAAAAACTCCCTTTAAACAGGCTAAGGATGGGGATATAGTATACATATAGCTATGTATACACACAACATTGTAAAGCAATTATGCTCCTATTATATATATAAGTGTGGGGGGGGCAGGTTGCCACTTCCTATTTCTATAACACATACGCATATATATATATATGGGCTTCCCTGGTGAAGGAAATGGCAAACCATTCCAGTATTCTTGCCTGGGAAATCCCAGAACAGAGGAGCCCGGCCGGCTACAGTTCATAGGGTCACAAAGAGTCGGACACCATTTATCAACTAAACCACTATACATACACACACACAGACACACACACATACAGGGCTTCCCCAGTGGCTCAGTGGTAAAGAATCTGTCTACAATGCAGGAGATGCAGGTTTGATCCCTGGGTTGGGAAGATCGCCTAGAGGAGGGCATGACAACTCACTCCAGTATTTCTGCCTAGATAATCCCATGAACAAAGGAGCCTGGCAGGCTGCAGCCCATAGGGTCGCAAAGAGTCAGACATAACTGAAGTGACTGAGCATGTATGCATATATGTATATGTATGTGTGTGTGCATATATATGTATAAGTTTAAAAACAGGCTGCTGCTGCTGCTGCTGCTGCTAAGTCACTTCAGTCGTGTCCGACTCTGTGCGACCCCATAGACAGCAGCCCACCAGGCTCCCCCATCCCTGGGATTCTCCAGGCAAGAACACTGGAGTGGGTTGCCATTTCCTTCTCCAACGCATGAAAGTGAAAAGTGAAAGGGAAGTCGTTCAGTCATGTCCGACTCTTAGCGACCCCATGGACAGCAGCCTACCAGCCTCCTCCATCCATGGAATTTTCCAGGCAAGAGTACTGGAGTGGGGTGCCATTGCCTTCTCCGTAAAAATGGGCTAAGGAAAAATAAAACTTATGTCTTGCTTCTCAGCTTGCACATGATGTCAGATATCTCATATGTCTTCAAATTTCTAATTTCTCTTGGTACTTAACAGTTTACTCTTCAGTTCAGTTCAGTCGCTCAGTCGTGTCCAACTCTCTGAGACCCCATGAACTGGGGTCGCAGCCAGGCCATGCTGTGATTCATGGGGTCACAAAGAGTCGGACACAACTGAGCGACTGAAGTGAACTGAACTGAGGCCTCCCTGTCCATCACCAACTCCTGGAGTTCACTCAAACTCATGTCCATCGAGTTGGTGATGCCATCCAGCCATCTCATCCTCTGTCGTCCCCTTCTCCTCCTGCCCCCAATCCCTCCCAGCATCAGGGTCTTTTCCAATGAGTCAACTCTTCCCATGAGGTGGCCAAAGTACTGGAGTTTCAGCTTTAATATCATTCCCTCCAAAGAACACCCAGGGCTGATCTCCTTTAGAATGGACTGGTTGGATCTCCTTGCAGTCCAAGGGACTCTCGAGTCTTCTCCAACACCACAGTTCAAAAGCATCAATTCTTCGGCGCTCAGCCTTCTTTACAGTCCAACTCTCGCATCCATACATGACCACTGGAAAAACCATAGCCTTGACTAGACGGACCTTAGTTGGCACAGTAATGTCTCTGCTTTTCAATATGCTGTCTACTTCCCTGCAATTCCTATGTCCTCCTACATGCACATAACACAAATCACACATATTTTTATAAAAAAGATGTTGAAAATGAAGACAGTTTGGCACAGTTATAGTCTTTTTCTTTAAAAAGACTGTTCAAGAATGATGTGATAAAATTGCCCAAACGTTGGCAGTCCTAGAATATAGTAAAAATAATAATAAAAATAATGGATCTAGAATAAAGAATGTGATTGTCACACTTTACTTTTCTCCCCCAAGAGACACTTGGGAATTTTTATACAGGTCTAGGTGCTTCAGTTTAATGGATTCATACCAACAGCTCATTCAGAAGTGAGCTTCCATGATGAGAGGTGGGACAGACAGCATCCCATGGAAAGAAGAGTAGAAGGACCTGGGGATGTTTTCCTGTGAAAAAAGATGACTCAAGTGAGATATAAGTCTTCTCTTCAAACATAAGAGGGTCATAGAAAAGGAATAAGACTTTTTTTGTGTGTGTGGGGTCTAAAGAGCAGAACTGGAAGAAACAAAAGAAAATTCCTGGGAGAGATATTTGAGGCTTATACAAACTTAGCTCTAGGTTTAGAGTTACACAGACATGGGCCTGGAAGCCTCAGGAAGGAGCCCCTGTGTCAGAGGAGGTGAAGTAGGGGTCAATGACCACTTAGGGCAATGGGAATGCAAATGCCTTCAAGCCCAAAGGAATGGTTGAATTAAAGGACAGCTGAGGTCCTGCTGACTAAGAGAATCTATGACTCATGATTCAGAATTCCATGACTCAAAACAGTAGGACTGACTGCCCCATGAAACAATAGCCCCTCTTACTCTTACAGGCCTCTCAAACCAGGAGGCATGTTGGTGCTGCCCCAACAGACAGCCCCGTGGGAAGAACTGAACGTCTGAAGTTGATACAGTCGGCCTTTTAAAGGACAGTGTGTCCTTCCAGGGCTTGCTCCCTCTTTTGGGGGCTGCCCTCTCCCAGCCTCCATCATCTTCTCCCACGTGGTCCCTTAGACATATAAACACATCCCCAGAATATGCTGCCTCTGTCGGAACCACCCAGCCTGGTGTTCTCAAGAGTCCATCTTCCTCAAAGGGAGATGCCAAATTAACAAAAAACAAATTCAAAGTTTTTCAAGTCATTCAAGTGATATGTTCATGATTTTTTCATATGCATGGATTACTGCACTTATTTTTAACTGACTTTTCAATTGAAAGTATTTTAAGATAATATGCTCTCTCACTACTATAAAATGGGAACTAAGTACCACATTCCATAAAAAAATAGATACATTGAAACCTCAATAATTAAGTTCTACACAGACATTTTAACCAGCTGAATCCTGGATTTTGAAGTCTGGTCTCTTTTTATGAGAAAGAGATAGTAGAAAGTTAAAATTTATAAACTCATACAAGCACAGATCTATGTGGTTTTTTTTTTTTTTTACTTAATCTGAAGTAACCGAAAGAGAATTAAAAATGAAAAATGTTTGATGCATATGCCTGCTATTTAATCTTAAATTACCTATGATTATTTTATATTCCATCAGTGGTACTCACCCCATAACTAATTAAAACTAATGTCCCCATGTTAGAGGAGAAATGAAGCCTTAACCCCTAAAGCAGCCCAGCTGGACAAAACTTTAAGGAATAATGAATTAGAGAATGCCAGGCACCATGGAAAATCCATGGAAATATCTTTAATCACCTACATAGTAAGTCTCCCTTGAACTGTAGTTTCCATGTAAGGACAACCACAGACACAGGCAGAACTCAGTTCTTGCTTGTAATCCTTTTGCCTAGATTCTAGGTCTGGCAATACAAGGCTGTCCAGTCCAAAGCGTTGACTCATTCAGTAATCCAAAATAACTGGGCAACCACTGTATGCCAACTGCTCTGCTAGGCACTGAGAATACAGCACTTGATACATAAGATTCCTGCGCTCACCTCCAAATTTACATGGGAATTATGTGGGTGCAGGATAGCTACGTCTCTAAGTCAGAGTTTATCCACCTCAGTGTGAATGACATTTGGGGCAGAATAATTCCTTTTTCATAGGAGGTTGTTCTCTGTGTTGCAGAATGTTTAGTGGCAGCCCATTTCTCTACCTCTGTCCAAAGGTAACAACCAAAAATGTAAAAATGTTTCCAGATAGTACTAGATGTCCCCTGAAGGACAAAATTACCCCTGGTTGAAAACCACTGCGCTAAGTCCTTCTTCCCTATATGCAAAGCAACAGCGCCGCCTTGTACAACTTCAGGGAACACCATTCATTTGTACTCCATGTGAATTTCTTCCTTAAAACTGTGTAACAAATGTACATCCCTCAAAAGGAGAAGCTCTGCTGCTTTACTGTGTAATGGGTGAAATTACACACTCTGGTGATATACACCGGGCTTCCCTGGTAGCTCGGATGGTAACGAATCTGGCTTCAAGGCAGGAGACCCGGGTTTGATCCCTGGGTTGGGAAGACTCCTGGAGAAAGGAATGGCTACCCACTCCAGTAGTCTTGACTGGAAAATTCTATGGACAGAGGAGCCATGAATTTAGAGATTTAATAAAAGACAAGGATATAGAATACTTATCAAAGTTTTATCTTTTTTTTCAAACTGCATTCATGAATATTGCTTCTCTTTTCTCATTTCTTCTGTCATGCACACACATACACAAACAAAGGCATGGAACTCTTACTTTGTCTAACACATGATTAGTTCTAAGCAGAAACCCAAAGAAAGTGAAGAAGCAAAAACATTCATTGATGAATGCTGCTGTAAATTCTAGGTAATTCAATGTCCTTTCGGAAACGAGAACAAAGATCCCAGAAAAATTTTTTAAAGGTGAGAGTGTGATACCAGGCAAAAGAAGAAATACCCTCACTTCCCAGATACCTTCCTGTTAGGTATTTTAACAGACCAGTGCTTCTCAACTCTGCTTGTCAATAAAATCATGAGTAGAAGTTGAAAAGCGCAACCCCCACAACAACAACAACAAAAAAACAGCTATCTGAGCTTTGCCTACAAAGTTAGAATAGCTGCCCAGAGAGCCTGAGATCTAAAGAGTGCCACAAGTAATTATTATGGGCACTAAAAGGTGCGAACTACTGTTCTAGGTTGTCAGGAAATACTGGGGGAAAACAGACAAGAAAATAAAGCCTGCTCTGCATTTTCCAGATTTGAGATTTCAGATACTAAGTTTCTCCCATCAAGGAATGACACTTGCCCAAAATAAATGAAAACCTTTAGCATTTACACTTTTATCCAGAGAGTGCACACACACCCACACATACCTGCCAGTTATCAGATACAAAGATGGCATAATGCCCATCTGTGCCTCTTCATGACCTAGAAGTTATTGAATTCCAGAGGTCATTTGAATGACCTCTCATTCGTAAATCAATGTGATATAAACTATAATCATTAAAAATGTCTAAGAAGGTTTTTATAATCACATAAAACTCTAGGAAATATCCCCCATTACCTTTGAGTCATAGCAACTGGAAGTCTAGCCTTTTCAGTGGATAAAGACAGACATCTCTTAAACTACACACAATTGACTAAGTCACAAATAATAGCTCAAAACATCCTTTTCCCAGAAAACAACTGCTTTTTGAGACTATAATTACAGTAGGAAGCCAGTGAGAAGGGTAAGAATGAAAGGATCTATCTAAAAATAGCATTCTGAAAGAAAACACGAATTCAAGTACAATTTCATAGGACAGAAATGGGCTCTACAGGGCAGAACAGCCAGAGACAAGGGGAAGAGAATGCTGGTGCAAAAGCATAAAGAAGGGTAGAAACAATGGAAAATACAAGTCTAGCTTCTTTCTATGACTTACAAGGCCATGCACAGTCTGGGACCCACAACCCTCCCAAGACTCTCTCCTCCCAGCTCCTTGTGTTCCAGCTGCAACAATCACTTTTAAGACCCTAGGGAAAAAAATCTAGTTCTTTCTCTGCTCAGACTTAAGAGCTATACTTCTCCCAAGCCTGAAGGTTTAATCCAGCTTTACCTCCTCAGAGAGGCCTCTTCTCTACTGAGGAGGGATCTTGAGAAGTTACCATAGCAGGTTGATTTCCCTGAAAAGCTCATTCTGGTCTATGAATGAGCTATCTGAGATCAGTGCATGGGGAAGAGAAGGGAAGGAAGCTGAAACACCCAAAGGGAAAAGCTGAGCTGGGATTCAGCTTAAAGAGAACCCTCAGCCCACCCTTCAAGGAGCTCTGAAGTGGGCACGATCCTTAGAGCTGATCTAATTTGCACAAGCGTGCTGGGTCTTCATCCCTCTACATCAGATAGTAGATGTCCCCCTGTAAAGGAGGCATGACCTTGCACAAAGGGGTACTCTCTTCATCTGAGGCAACTCTGACCCTGAGTACTGATTGTTGGAAGCACCCCAAACAACAGAAGGTATAGAACTGGAAAAAAGTGAAAGTCACTCATTTGTGTCCGACTCTTTGTGACCCCATGGACTGTACAGTCCAGAATAACGGACTCCAGGCCAGAATACCGGAGTGGGTAGCTTTTCCCTTCTCCAGGGGATTTTCCCAAACCAGGGATCAGACCAAGGTCTCCCACACTGGAGGTGGATTCTTTTCCAGCTGAACCACAAGGGAAGCCCAAGAATACTGGAGTGGGTAGCCTATCCCTTCTCCAGGGGATCTTCCCGACCCAGGAATCAAACCAGGGTCTTCTGTATTGCAGGCGGATTCTTTACCAACTGAACTATCGGGGAAGCCCAACAGAAGGTATAGCTGGTTCTCAAAGGCTGATCTGGGTAGATTATAGAATCTACCACCATAACTTTATCTCATTGTTCCTCGATTTCCTCATTTATAAAATGAAGATGACACTAATGATCTCAAAAGATGTCCAACATCTTCCATGGTGACTAAGCTCAACGTTAAGTTCTCAATAAATGCTGAATATGCATCTTTACCAGCTCTATTCAGGAAAAAAATGTGGAAACACTTTTGATTAGAGAGCATTTTTTCAAAATTCCCTCCTTTCTCCCTTTATCCATGGACTCAACCAATATTACCTGAGTGTCTACTAGGTATTACGGATTTTTCAATACCTGAGGAAAGAGGGTTGAATGTTCTTGTCCAAAAGGAATTTACTTTTTAGTAACACGTGCATGCTAAGTTGCTTCAGTTGTGTCCAACTCTTTGCGACTCCATGGACTGTCACCTTCTTGGCCCTGTCCATGGGATTTCCCAGGCAAGAATACTGGAGTGGGTTGCCATTTCCTCCTCCAGGGGATCTTCCCCATCCAGGATTGACCTTAGTCTCCTTCATTGGCAGGTGGGTCTTTACCACTAGCACCACCTGGTAAGATTTTTAGTAACAGGAAGAAGGAAAATAACCATGTAAATAAAAAGGTAATAGAACACTGTTAATAGTAATGAGAAGTCTCAGATATGCAGATGATAATACTCTAATGGCAAAAAGCAAAGAGGAACTAAAGAGCCTCTTGATGAAGGTGGAAGAGGAGTGCAAAGAATCTGGCTTAAAGCTCAACATTAAAAAAAAAAAAGATCACGGGATCTGTTCCCATCACTTCATAACAAATAAAAAGGGAAAAAGTGGAAGCAGTGACAGATTTTTCTCTTCTTGGGCTCCTAAAAATCACTGCAGATGGAGACTGCAGCCATGAAAATAGAAGATACTTGCTTCTTGGAAGGAAAGCTATGACAAACCTAGACAGCATGTGAAAAAGCAGAGACGTCACTTTGCTGGCAAAAGTCTGTATAGTCAAAGCTATGGTCTTTCCAGTAGTCGTGCATGGATACGAAAGTTGGACCATACAGAAGGCTGAGCACTGAAAAATTGATGCTTTTGAACTGTCGTGCTGGAGAAGGCTCTTGAGAGTCCCTTGGACAGCAAGGAGATCAAACCAGTCAATCCTAAAGGAAATCAAGTGTGAATATTCATTTGAAGGACTGATGCTGAAGCTGGAACTCCAGTACTTTGGCAACCTGATGCAAACAGAGGAAAAGACCCTGATGTGGAAAAGATCGAAGGCAAAAGGAGAAGAGGGCAGCAGAGGATGAGATGGTTAGATAGTATCACCGACTCAATGGGTATGATCTTGGACAAGCTCCAGGAGTAAGCGAGGTACAGAGAGGCCTGCCGTGTGACCATGGGGTCACAATAGTCAGACACAACCAAGTGACTGAACGGCAACGAAAGAGTAATAAATGTTAACTGAAGGATGAAGAAACGTGTTTACGAAATTGTATTATTGGACTCATTAATGAGTCACATAAACCCAAATCAAACGAACTTAATTAAAGGAATTTATCAGCCTACAAACAAAAACATATATGAAAAGCAGAGGGAGAAGCAGCAACAGGAGCCTCTGAATTCTGAAACCCAAACAGCATTAAGCCATCCTGCTTACTCATACTTCTGTCTTGCTTGTTTGCAGGATTATTCTCTGATACTAGCTCTGTTATTCCCCCTTGAGTACAATTTATCCCTAGTGAAAGATGTTGAATATCATCAAATTGGCACTACCTATCCCATCATATAAACCATGGTGCTAAGGGAGGGTCATAATTCAGTATGTACACAGTCTTATAGTCAAGGCAATAAAAGTAATGTTTTTAATAATTATCAAGGTTTTGCCATGTATAAAATACAATACATTTATATAATTGTATCTAATAAAAAATAAATTCTGTAAGTACTATTATCGCCTTTTACTAAAGGAAAAAAAACTAAGGCTCAAAGAGATTAAGTAACTTACAAAAGCTCACATTATTAGTAAGTACTGAAGGTCAAATTCAAACTCACTTCAATCAAATCTCCTAAGCACATGCTCATAACCACTAGATAATTAGGCCGTGCTAATGTTGGTTACTATATAGTTATATAATAATAAATGTAATTATTTCACTACTTTAATTAATCCATGCTGATCAGTCTTCCATCCAACATGAAGGCGTGATAATTGGACATTCACAAATGAAAAGCATAACCATACCAAGGCCAATAAAACGGGAAATAGCACAAGAAAAAAGTAGCAGAAGAAATCAACATGAAATATCATTTAATGCTATAATCATTGAGGCCAATCAGACAATGATTGGGCAATTTAACCGTATCTAATTCATGTTGGGGTTTACATGCTTCTATTAAGTTGGGAGGAGTCTTTATTACATTGGAAAATCAAGGAGGAATTGTAAGATGTACACTAGTCTAGAAGCTAGGAGATATAAGATCTAACTCTTATTCAGTAAATATGCATTTGACTTTTTTAAAAGATTTTTTTGATGTGGACCATTTTAAAGTCTTTATTTAATTTGTTACAACACTGCTTCTATTTTCTGTTTGGTTTTTGTTTTTTTGACTCTAAGGCATGTGGGATCTTAGCTCTTTGACCGGGAATGGAACTCACACCCCCTGTATTGGAAGGCGAATTCTTAACTACTGGACTGCCAGGAAAGTTCCTGCATTTGACTTTGAACGCATCAACATCCCAGTTTTTTAACCCAGAATTTAGGGACAATAGTCCCTGGCCTATTTACTATGTTTAATATGTATTCCCTAAAGGTTAAGACAAAATATACATAAGCACATAGCCTATTTATCACACAAAACATCTGAGTGAGTTTTTAAAATACCAAGTAGGAAAAAACATATATCTGAGTTTTCTTATACCTGTAGCACTAGAAAAAAAGGTTAAGTGTTTGATATAATAAAGTTTAAAGTAAACTTTTTAAAGCTAAAACAAAAGTAAGTGAAACATAAACAGAGTGAAGAAGATGTTCCAATCAAACCAAATATTTCTGTATTAATACTTAAATACAAAGATATAAAATAAGTCATCTTCTAGATTTAGAAATGTTGTAGAATTTTGCTTAGACCAAAAGAATCTTATACGTATTCCTATACATTTTATAAGAAATAAGAAAACACTATTCTGGAGGTATTTCTAGATGTTACAGTGGTTGAAAACTTTGGCCTGAAGCCTCATTTTTCTATCATTTGATTTTACAGTCCTAGAATTTCCATGTCCAACTCAGCTTGATATTTTTAGTTGGAGAACTAAATTCATTTTAAACAGGACTATAAAAATGTGACAATTACAAAGGGAATGATTTGAGAAACCAACCGTAATGGGAAATTAAATGTCCCACCAAAATAATTTAAAGGCTTTTTAGCAGAAGAAATATGTGCTATAAAATTTAATCTAAGATAATAGAAACTCCTAAAATGTGACTTATAGAAATATAAGTTGCTAAAAGGTGAAACTGGGCTTCTTTTCAAAATTTACTTCCCCAAAACAACACTTTCCCCAACCTGTCAGCATACAAGCTTCCCATATCTGGCATGAAATTTCCAGCTTTAGATTTGCCCAAAAAGTCATGGAAAGTTGGAGCAAGAAGGAAACTTGCAATCTTAATCCAACACTCCCATTTCATAGAAGTATGAAGTTGAAACTCAAAGTAACGAAATAATATGCCTAAAATAATACTACAAATCAATGCTAGAACCCAAGATGAAGATGGTGATGATGATGATGACAGCGACCACTCACTGAGACAGTTCTGTAACGTAAAGATTACGATCAGAGGCCTGAGGTTCAGAGAGGTTGGCTAATCAGCCAAACCTATGCTCTTCATTAGTTTACTATCCGCTGCACCATTCTCTGCCTGTGCGTGTGTACTAAGTTGCTTCAGTCATGTTCAACTCTCTGCAACCCCATGGACTGGAGCCCACCAGCCTCCTCTGTGCATGGAATTCTACAGGCAGAAATACTGGAGTGGGTTGGTTATCTGCCTTGTAACTGGACTCATTTTCTACCACCACTTCCCTTCCAAGAAAAATAAATCCATGGTGATAAAATTCTCTAATCAAATGGATCCTTCTTATTTCCCTCTTGCCCGGTTTATTTCCTACCTCTGATCAGTTTCTCAGAGAGGCTTTCTCTGACCTCCCCTAAGTCAAATCCTCATTTAACTCTCCTAACTAGCATTTATCAGAGGTGCAATTTCATAGTTGTTTGCATGATAATCAAATGAATATGTGTTTACCATAATAGAGATAAGATTTACGAGGGTAAAAACTGCCTGTTTGTTTTCTGGTGTATCCTCAGCCAAGTGTCTCCTAATAGTTGAGCATCTTTTCATGTGTTTGTTAGCCATCTGTATGTCTTCTTTGGAGAAATGTCTATTTAGTTCTTTGGCCCATTTTTTGATTGGGTCATTTATTTTTCTGGAATTGAGCTGCAGAAGTTGCTTGTATATTTTTGAGATTAGTTGTTTGTCAGTTGCTTCATTTGCTATTATTTTCTCCCATTCAGAAGGCTGTCTTTTCACCTTGCTTATATTTTCCTTTGTTGTGCAGAAGCTTTTAATTTTAATTAGATCCCATTTGTTTATTTTTGCTTTTATTTCCAGAATTCTGGGAGGTGGATCATAGAGGATCCTGCTGTGATTTATGTCTGAGAGTGTTTTGCCTATGTTCTCCTCTAGGAGTTTTATAGTTTCTGATCTTACATTTAGATCTTTAATCCATTTTGAGTTTATTTTTGTGTACGGTGTTAGAAAGTGATCTAGTTTCATTCTTTTACAAGCGGTTGACCAGTTTTCCCAGCACCACTTGTTAAAGAGATTGTCTTTACTCCATTGTATATTCTTGCCTCCTTTGTCAAAGATAAGGTGTCCATATGTGTGTGGATTTATCTCTGGGCTTTCTATTTTGTTCCATTGATCTATATGTCTGTCTTTGTGCCAGTACCAAATAACTGTTGAATGAATTAATTTTTTAAAAAACGTTTGCTTCCTACAAATGAATGAAGAATACTATATTAGACAAATGTAAAGTGATTTATAAGATTCATTTTCTTTTACGGTCATCTTACACATGACACAAGTTTAATATATTATAAAATATGTAAAATATGATGACAGGAGAGTTTGATGTATAGAGATATTGTACACAGTTAAGGAACTTCCTATATTCACAATGTGGAATGAAATACCAAAATCACATAAGGGTTGATTAACTGGTTAACAAGAAATTAACAATTAGCAGGGAATGAAATCCTTGACCAAACCCAAGGTCAGTACACAATAGTCACTCAAATATAAAATATAACATACCTGCTGTTTGTAGTTGTGAACAAAATACTAAAATAGGCTTGGAAAGATCACAAATATAAGGAAGCACTTCCTGGAGTCTATCTGCAAGAAAGTTACTCAAGACAACGGTGCCAGCTACTCACTATCTCAAAGGCAGACCTCAATCATACTATTAAAAATATTCATTTTCACTTTTCTAACAGTGAATGCTGCCCTTAAGAAAAGGAGATTATACTGTACAGGGTTCTTAGAGAGCTTCAATGCGTTTCTCCGTTTCACTTCTTTTCTTGCTCTTTTTGGGGCAGGGAATGTTGTGGTTTCTATGGAGGCTCCAATCTTTGATCTCTGTGCACAAGGCTTCCTTCCACAGCAGGATATTTATGACAGGCTATATTAGCCTGTGATAAGAGGCTTTGATTTACTTCCTAATTCCCTGCTTCATCACCAGGCTCTCAGAAGTGCCTGCTCCATCGCCCTCCCCAGTCCAGATAGTGATAGCAATGATGTATTTCATTGGTTTGCTTCCTCTCCAAGGCCTGAAATATTTTCACACATCTGCAGTTCAATATAATCTGCTATTTAGGGGAGATGCTTAAGATTTGTGTCAATGTTATACATGGTATTTTTCCCCAACATGGATCGCCTTAGGGCAAAAATGGCATTTTGTTGAGGGAACACAATTTTCTCTATTCATTGGATTTTACTCTGAATCATTTGTTTGCTTGTTCTACTTATGTCCCCGGACATTTTATTCATGCAGTATGTTGTGCTGCCACTTGAAAAGCCTTTTTAAATGACAATAGAAGATCCACAATGTCCATTTATTAATTTAAAAGATCACCCACGTTTTGGTGGGTTTCAGTGTCTCTTTGTCTTTAATATTTTTATGGACATTTTGCTTTGGTCTTTTCTCTGAAAAGCAATAGAAACTTTTTTTTCCCACTGAAAAGACACTCTGTCTTCTGAAAGTGCAAAGACAGAAAAAATAAGTAAATGATTAGAAAATGGCTAAGAAGACTAAACCCAACCCTGTTAAAATCTTACAAGCCAGTGGACTGGCAGTAACAACAAAACCTGCAAAATGATCGCAAACCTTGGCCTTAAAAGAAAATTCTTCACATAATGCTCATTCTACAATTGTTTGATTTTGAGATGCCATTTCTCTAGTGATTTAGAATCTACCTGTAGCATTTTAACAACATATTTGCATTTCTCAGTTTCCCTTTGGAGCCCTCACTGAATTTTCATGCTTTAGAGAAGACATTTATTTGTGTGTGTGATTTGAGTAAAAGCAACTTCAATAAGACTCCCATTGAAACAAACATATTTTTGGCACCTCGATACTAAAATTATGTATGCAAACTGGAGGCGATCCAAAAAACAGCCACAAGAATGATGAAGGGAATGCAGTGCTTGGCTAAGGAAGAAACGTGGGGCTTCTGAATGTCTCAAGAGTGCCTAAACAACGATAAAGGAACAAAACAGCCCATAAATATTGAAAAGGTGTACACATCAAATACGGATAGGAATGATTAATTCTGGACAAGAGCATGGAGCTAGTTTTGGTGTTCTTATATGATGGGGAGGAAAAGAGAAAAAGGACCCTGCCTAGTATCATCCATTTAAAATATGCAACTCTCATTCCTCATGCAAAATATTTTAGCATCCAATGGAATCTTACCATCTCAGAATGCCTCTATTTTAAAAGATACTAAAAAATTAGCCCTTTATTCAAAATAGAGGAACTGCTTTCTCAGGATATCAGTTTTACTCAGTTTCAACTTCAAATCTTTTGGGGAGAGACTTTCATTTTGGGTAAGACTCATTCAACAATTCTTCACACTTTTATTTCAGAATGGTCCTGAAGTGAATTAGACATAGGCAATGCCAACAAGACCCATGTCTCTTAGCCAGTTGGGGATGTTAGAGAAAGGAGAGTTAAGGGGACATGAGAATTAATCAGAAATCAAGTTTTAGTGAGACTAGAAACTACCAGCATGATTGCCTACATTAGAGGATGCAGAAAAGCAATCTGAGAATTTAAATTGAGCCCAGAAGGTGTCCAAGGAGTAAACTATCAGGAGAATCTTTTCGTCCCGCTGTTCTTCCATTCCTTTTTCTCCAGGCCCCATCTTTATAAAGCATCTAGTGGGTGCTATGTTCTATGCTTAGTGGTAACAAAGCAAATATATATCTGAACTGTACTCTGTCCTCAAAGACCTATTACTGAGACAAATACATACACAAATTATTGAAACTGAGTGTAAGGCCTAAAACAGAGTTAGAATAAGACAGATGCAGGATCAGCCAAACAAGTTGCATCTGTGCAGTGTATTCACCAGAGATCTCCAGAGAAACAGAACCAGTAGCATATATACAGGAATAAAGAAAGAGGTACTATTGGAATTGTCTCACAAGATTAAGGAGGATGAGAAATCCCATGATCTATTCTCTGCAAACTGAAGAACCAGCAATGCTGGTGGAATAATTCAGTATGATTTCAAAGGCCCGTGCTTCTCTGGTGCCTCAGATGGTAAAGCATCTGCCTGCAATGCAGATCTGGGTTCGATCCCTGGGTCAGGAAGATACCCTGGAGAAGGAAATGGCAATCCACTCCAGTACTCTTGCCTGGAAAATTCCACGGATGGAGGAGCCTGTTGGGCTATAGTCCATGAGGTCGCAAAGAGTCAGACACAACTGAGCGACTTCACTATTATTCTTTTCAAAGGCCCAAGAACCAAGAATGCTGATGCCCGAGGGCAGAAGATGGGTGTCTCAGCTCGAACAGAAAACAAGTCCACCCTCCTCTGTCTGTGTTTTATTCACGCCCTCAGTGAACTGGATGATACCCACTCAAGTTGGTGAGGGCAGTCTTCTTCATTCAGTCTACTAACACAAACGCTAATCTCCTCTGGAAACACCCTCACAGACAAACCTAGAAATAATGTTTCATCAGCTCTCTGGGAATCCCTTAGCCTGGTTAAACTTACATTTAAAATTAACCACCAAAAGGAGTATATGCATCACACTGCATTGAGAATATTTCAGAAAGGACGGATATAACTTGTCCTCCCCAGGGTATGGGAGTCAAGGCCTGATATAACTGAGCATGTGAAATGCTTTCTGAGAGTAGGCATGGATTTCACTGGAACATCATCTATACCTTCATGACAGCTTTACAGACCAGCAAGGGAGGTTGGCTATAATCAATCTTCTCTTAGGTAGTAACAGCATGATACTAAGATGCAAAAGGAATATACTACTCTGTCTTACTTCCTCTCAGGACATGCAGCCTAGAGTCCGATAAAAAAAAAAAATTCACTCAAATTCATAAATCAGTAGGAGGAGCCATGTGTAGAGATAAGCACCAGCAACCAGTCTCAGCACATGACCCAATGTGATACATCATTTTATCAGAGTACATATTTTACTGTGACCTTCTGCAAAAATACAGACACTATCATTCAACTACTTAATCCTTCTGCTAAGATATAAAGATAGTATCATCTCTGGATAAATTATATATAGGATTGGCAATGATTGAAACATATAAATAAAACTATGTTAATGTGCTATGCACAAACTCACGCTCAATTTTTTTTTTACACTTAAAACATGTGGACTGTGCTGTGAACAAGTTCAGACACATTTTAGTGTTGAATAATATAATAGCAAAATTAGTATTCATATATTATAGTCTATCAGTATCTTGGGGATTATTTCACCCCATATTTTTAATTCTTGGGAGATTGTGAGAGGCTCTCTAAATCAAAGATTCTCAAAAGAAAATTAACGCTAAAGTATGTTTGCATATGTGTGTACATGCTTCTGTCTGTGTGTGTATCTTTAGGGACTATAATTCCCTAAGCACTTCCTGGAAGCTGCATAGTTAAATTTCTCAAGCACTAAAATGGATGGACAGCAAGGGAACTTATTTTGTGGAATTAAATAATGATTTGATTGATCATCAAGAGGAACACAAGAAAACAAACATAACAATAAAATGAAGTTAAGAATGTATGTCATGAGTGAGCAGTTGTTTTATAAGTTGCCATCCTTTTCCATGAGGTCAAAAGACACAATTATTAATATATCATCATGACACAACCACAGTTAAGGTTCCTCATGGCAGCATGCTAACATTTTTTTTTAAATTTAATACACTAGACATTGTATTTCATCCTTTAATTTCTGAAAAGATTTACCTAGGTTTCTTAGGATCTAGAAATTCATTAGGATAAAATCATAAAAGTGTTTTAACATAATAAATGTACTCCTAATAACCACTCATCACAAAGGATTTGATTTTTCATCAGATTTCAAGAAGAGTTTTCTCTAGGAATATATCTCAAATGCTTTTTAATCTTCTAATAGACCAGTAGATTCACTGGAGTTAGAAAGACTGCAGAGAGTTCCAAAGATCTACACACTACAGTAGAGGGGTAAAATCCCTCATCTGAATGAGACAGAGGGCACAGGCTATCCAAACCACACAAACAGCTTCCCCATAGACCTCTTCTTGGAATAGCCCTGCATTCATTTAGAAGGCCCCTCCTGGTTACCAGGAAGTAGGTAAGGAGCAATGACTCAAAAACTCAAGGAGTCCCGTCTCTTTCCACACTGCCTTCCTTATAGTTACTAAGGTCCCCATATACAACCAGCATGTAGAAACATTTTGCATGCACCCAAAAATAATTCTACAGGAGTGCATATTCTCTTGGTTACAAAATGTGCTCTTGAAAAAGTAAAAAGAGTATTATTCTTCATTGAAAAAAATACCATTTTTTCCTCATACAACAAACTAGTGAATACAACAACAATTAAAAAGGAGCAGACTCACAGATACAGAGAACAGACTAGTGGTTACCAGTGGGGAGAAAATAGGGGCAGAGGCAATAAAGGAATACAGGATTAAGATGAACAAGCTATTAGGTATATAAGCTAAAAGGATATATTATAAATCACGGGGACTAGCGTAAGTACTTCATAATAACTATAAATGTATATAACCTGTATAACCTTTAAAAAGTGGGAATCACTATATCATCACTATATTTACATAATGCTATTTATCGACTATACTTCAATAAAAATGCTATTTTTGTCTCAAATCACTTTGTCTTTAAAAACTTATAATGATAGTAAGGGTTAAAATTAACTGAATAACATATGGACTCAACACAGTGCTAATATGCATTACCAAAATAATTTGATTTAACCCACACCTACAGGAAATTACAACTATTATTCTAATTTTATGAACTAGGAAATGGAAGTTTAAAAGAGGCAAGTAACCTCCCCATAACCAGAGTTATGTGTATCTGGCCCTTAAAAGAAGGCTTTTTCTCACTCTTCCAAACCCTTTGAAATTTGTTACAATTCAGCCTGGTATTGCACAAAGACTTTGAACAAGCTCCAGAGGAGGACTCAGGTCAGATTCCACACTGATCCAAATCCAAGGGACAGTTACTAAAGCTGAAAGCCCTTCAGATTACGAAGGGGCTAGCTCTGTGTGACCGATGCTTTGAAAATGCATAAGGCACCTGATTAAAGACAATATTCTTACCAGTAAATTAAGTTCCCTTCAGTTCCACTATGATGTCTGTGGTATTAACACAGGGTCATTGTAGTTTACAGCACCTAGAGATAGATTAGAAAGTTGTAATTTTAGAGATAATCCCCATCTAAGAAACCATTTTTAAGTAATTTTTTACCTTTTCCATGTTTAAGAAGGTGATTTATTTTTTCTTCCTCACTAACTCTTGAAAAAATTCCCAGATACCTAAACAACAGCATTGCTCTGTTGCTGAGAATAAAATACAGTCTCCAGATTTCTATCTATGAATAAACGAAACAGAGATGGAAAAACCAGCCACAAAATTACTCTTCTTATTGATAGAATTATTGATGTGTCTTCTTTCGCAAACTCAAGTATTTTGCAACAGACCACAATTGCGTGAATTTCTTCTTGGCAGTCCTCCATGGACTGTTTTTCACAATAGCCACTTGCTTTTGTCTGAGGCTGTGACCCATCTATCAGTATAAAACTGTACAGACTGAAACGATGAGAGCTCTATCAGGAAGCACTCTCCGAGATCAGTATTCTATGAATTAGAGTTAACATAAACCTTCCGTTCAAGAGGCCATCTCTCACCCAGGTGTGTTCCCAGCAATCCTCCCATCTTTTAAAAAACCATGTGAAATGAAGGAGCTGTTTCAACCAGTACACACACTCTTTTTATTGTTAACTCCCGAATGATTTGTGGATTGGCTCCCAACCTCTAAAAGATTATTTATAAGCTTTTTCCAAATGCCTTCCCAAGAGTATATCTTTGAAAAACTAAGATTTTTCTGCTGAACATAAGGACGGTCAAAATGAGTCAAAGATTTTTGTCATACCAGTTGTCTTAATTTAATGAGCATCATTCTAAAGAGCTAAATTCCATTTAGTAATTTTCACTCATTCCGGTGGAAACTACTAATTAGAGTTTATAAAACTACAATATCTTTTGCCCTTAGAAGAAAGATGGTTAAGATATCCAAGCAATACACTTCGTTTCTGTGCATTATTTGACGATCTTTTTGGCCTTGTTCCAAAAGCTGTTGCCAAAATGCTATAAGCAGATTGCAATGCCTCCGGAGAAAAACTGACACCAATACACTGAAAAGAAAAATTCCATCCTGGCAAGAATGAGAATAGTCCTCACTGCTTTCCAACTGACCAAGTGACACACTGCACAGACTCTGCCCTGTATACTTTTGTTTAGTGGCCTCATTTTAGTTCCTTTCAGCTGACTTCTTACACTGTTACTGTTATAATTTTCATTATAACAAAAAGAACTATTTATGCATGGCTCACAAAGCCCAAAACAACATTTAACATGGCCCCTAACCAGTAAGTTCATGGTATACATAGCTTGAGTATAACTGTATTTATAGAGGTCTACAGGCTAATAGAAACTTTTCCCCTAAATACAGGAATATAAAAACAGGCCATCATTGTTGTATTCAGCGTGCTCTGTGTTTCCATAGTCACCTAGTGGGGAAAAGAAAAAATGAAATGTTTCATGTATGGATTCCAAATGAGGTTTGCTGATTGCCCTAGCTCGTTTACTGAGACTAAAGTTAGATGATATCCTTTATACAAGCAGTGATAAATTGGATATATTCTACAGCCAGGTTCCCACATTAAGTCTGTTTAAGACATCTCTTCAAAATCCACCCATCTCGTACAGCTCCTGTAGGTAGCTCTTCCCAAAGGGACTCACCTTTTTATCTCCATGAGTCACTCCCAAGACAATAGGGATCAGTGACCATGCTGAAGTTATCCACACTTTCACTTAGCAATTTCAAGAGTGTCTTGGCATTAGGCATGAAGACTGTAGCTACTGATCAAACTGATTTGTATGCTCACAGCAGCAGCATATGCCTGCTGAGCTCTCATCTGCTTCATTCAACTTTGGTTGAGAAGGCACTCACATTAATCATGGATTTAAGTTCTGTGCTGCTAATCCAATCACTGTGTGTGAGTGTGTTGTGTGTGTCTGTTTGGTATTGGTGTATATAAAGGGTTATTTCTGTGTTATTAGGTCTCCTTTCATTCCTTCACGTTATGGGTGTATGATCTCCAAAAAGGCATGAGAAGACAATTCTTTAGAATGCAACAATATTAGAACATATATATGCATATGTATACATATAATTCATATTAAATACATATATTAAGACATATATGCTGATAATAAAATATGAGCATATATGCTATCTTTATCTCATTGTATCTAATTCTTTTAAATTTGTCTGATTTTTTGTTTCCTTATGGTAAATATTAGCAGACCATGAATCTGTACAAATTTGGGATATACACAGGTGGGAGGTACAGGCTTAAATATTATTTTATAAGGGTATGCACATACATGGGCTTCCCAGGTGGTTCAGTGGTAAAGAATCAGCCTACCAATACAGGAGACACAGGAGACATGGGTTCAATCCCTGGGTCAGGAAGATCCCCTGGCAGAGGAAAATGGCAATCTATTCCAGTATTCTTGCCTGGGAAATGCCATGGAAAGAGGAGCCAGGGGGGCTACGGTCCCTGGAGTCACAAAGAGCTGGACATGACTGAGTGATTGAGCAGGCACGCACGCACACACACACACTACACTGTGCAATCTAAGGCGTCTTTCTCATCCTACTTTTATTATATTTAGCAGGATATCTTTGAATTTGTTTGTTTAAAGCCTTTACCCTTCCTCCTATCACCAGTGATACAGATACTAGTGTCTGCTTTTCCACACTTAGAGGTAAGTTGATCCTTTATTTTTCAAAATCCCTGTTTTCCTACTTATGAGATATGAATAACCACACCTACCAAATGTCAGGGGAGGAATGAGGAATACTGAAAGGGAATCTGAAGAATTTAGAAGCATATTAAAGCAATACAGGCGTTTGAGCCCTTCTTTGTTGTTCGCTTTTACTCAAAAAAAAGAAAAAAAAAAAAAGGATGACAAAGAAGCTATAGTGTATGCAAATCAAACTAGTTAAACTCTACTCACTTGTGGAAAAAATAACAAAGAACACCGGAGGGAGAAACAGAACTTTCTCAAAGTAAGAGGCACTTAAAAAAGTGGACCAGGGTCCACCTGGTGAACAGCAAATCCATGACAAGTGTCAAACAGGAGCTCTGAATCAGCTGAACTCAGGTGTACATGCTTTCCTGATATGGACACTTGGCTGCCCTGAGGTTATTTAGATTATGAAAATAGTGTTTTTCACACAATACGGCCTTTACAAGCAAACATATGACTCCATAGTTATGCAGCAAAAGAAATAGTGATTTCTTCCAATGCTGGAGGAAAAAGATTACTTAATAACATGCAATGCTTCTACATGACACCATCCTAGGTTATTTTTAAGGTGAGTTCTCCATACCCACTGAATTTACAACAAATCATATGTAAATTTCAAGCTGCATTTTAGATAAAATGAACCAGATCAATGGCTACCCTAAATATTCCTGATAGCTTCTACTCTATATTTAATACAGTGAATCTTGAGTTCCAAAATGGCAAATCTTGATTGTTGCTGTAATCCCAGTACCACTGATTGGCAATGTAATGAAGCTTAAAAAGTAAATTTTGGAAGAATTAGTGATTGAATGTATAAAAGTTACATGTATCAAAAATTAGTGTTACTTCAGTTCTTTAACCCAACAGTCCTAAGTATGAATGTCACTCTGATAGAACAGGGAGCACATTAACCAGTGTGTCTGACAAAAGGGACACAGGAGCATAAGGAAAAAGAGCCCGAGGAGCTAAAAGTAAAGTGACTATGAAAAAAAAGTAAGATGAGCGTGCACTTACTGTGTGATCTTAGGCTAGGAACTTTCAGAACTCCAACTGTCCTGTTGGCAAATAAAGGATAAAGGTATCTACCTTGCAGTACAGTGTTGAGGGATAGGACTGACATGGACAAAACACTGAGCTCAGGGATTGGACCTGGAAAATGTTCAGTGACCAGAGGGGCAGCTTAGCTCTCCACCATCACCAGGAGAGAGGTAAAGGAATCGGGAAGGACACCCAATCAGTGTCCCCAACTCAAACTCAGTCAACAGGTGGAAACCACATGTTATCTTAAGAGGCAGCATAGGAACCTTGACAACTGTTCTATAAGCTACCTGTGTGGGCAGGTACATACATCATTCTCATGAGACAGAAGAGGATTTCTGTACGTGTGTGTGTGTTTGTGTGTGTTTTCACAAGTTTGTGAGTTCCTCAAGGCCAAGAAAAACACTTGTTTTATTAATTTTTGCTTCCCTAATACTCAAGTGTATTGGCTGTCAAATTATCAGAAACTGGTTGCTTAGTAAATATACCCTGAATGAAAACGCATATTCTTTGTATGCGTGTATGTGTGTGGGGGGCAGTATATGCATTTGGAACTGTCGTTGATGTTCCTTTTCCTTTTAAAATGTGCCTAATTTCAATCTTTAATCACTGGAGAATATCTGGTGACAAAAAATAGACTAAGAGCACTTCAGCTTTTAGTCAATATTTGGATCCATATTCTTCAGGCACTGGGATTGAAAATGCATCTTTCTGTTATCAATTGACATTTACTTGGCATGAATAAATGAGCTCTTGATTCAAATCATGGAGTTCTATGCCCTCAAAAATCTATGCCAAGATGCTTGGTTCAATTTTGTGTAATTGTATCTTTTTAAAAGGAAGTGATATAATATTATTTAGGAAATAGACAGTAGTTGGTGGTACAGTAAAAATGAACACCCAATGGAACTTCTTCAATATGCATAATAAAATGAAAATAAAAACAAACAGTAAATGTTTGCTTTCGGAAGTTCTTTATAAGCAAAACCTTACACAAGCAATATAGAAATGTTGAATTTCTTCCTACAAACACTTCTGAGAGAATACTCAAAAAGAAGAGTTCCTGTTCTTGACCACTAGCTTTAGTATTTGTTTACTAAAACCAATTATTGATGTCCTACTAAGGATCATATGTGAATTTTTTCTAATATCAGTTGACAACATACTTTGTGCTGGATGTTGTGATAAGCAGTTTATGTATTATCTCATGTAACAGAGTGCCCTCTAAGTTAGGTACCATTGACCATAATTTTATAGATGATGAAACAAATTCATATAGGTTAGTCTGTACAAACACACAATGAGAATGAGTGGCAGAGTCAAGATGTGCAACCAGTGTTTCTTCAAGGCCTACTTTCTCTACTAGCTTATTTTTCCTACCACATCATTCACATCAAGTGCCATGAGTTTGATAAAAAGACTCCATAGTAATTATTTATCTATGTTCTGCCACATTTTGAGATATACATTCTTAAAGAGGTTAATAGCATAATACAATGAAATCAGCAAAGAATATCCCAGAGCTACCTAATAAATATTATTCCTAGCTCTGTTACTAGCATTGCCTATAAATAGAAAGTTTCTTAACCATTTTGAGGCTCATCATCTTCATCTACAACATGACAGTGTCAACAGTGATTGGGAGACTCTTTCTGCCTCAAAAGTCAATGATTACAAGAAAAAATTTCTCCAATAATGGAGCTGAAGGAGGTACACAGAAGGATAATAAAAATGTTGAAGAGGCTGAGATCATGAGACTCATAAAGAGGAAAACTAAAAAGTGTTTTGCAGGTAAAGATGAATACACAGAACATATAGATCAAACTACATAAAACCTTGAGAATACAGGAAAGTCAACATAATATCTTTTCTACAATCCTGGATTATTAAAATTTGCAAGAGGGACAATCCCTCAGAAATGAGTTGAGAAGCAATTCATACACAGTAGAATTCTACTAAGACGACAGGTCATGTATGTTAGAGAAACAGTTTCCAAAAAGGTCAAGACATATTTTGGGCAAGTGCACTCATAGTTTATTCACAGAAAGGAGGGTTTATATCTCACTATTTTTGAGAACATCATGGAGAACAATAAACCCTCTCAAGAATCCCTTGTAGATGGCTGATCTAGAAGGGTCTGGATTTGACCAATGATATCAATTACACTCAGGTACTTTGGCATTTGATTCAGTGCCAGTAGGTAACACACAGCAAGTAATTAATACATGTGTCTGAATGAATGAGGTCTGCCACTTAAGAGCTGTGTCACCTTGAGGAAACTACTTAACTCTTGTCTTCTTTACAATCAAACGTGGCTGTGATTTCTTCTGTTGATGACCTGAGAATCAACATTATTAAACAGTAGGAAAAATACAAAAAGGTAACATTTACTGATAAAACTCCCAGCTAAGCAGCAATAGCCAAGCATCTAAGGCATTTTGTTGTAGCAGAATCCTGAGGTGGAGGAGCATGACCTGAGGCTCAGAGTGCATCTATAAGGCACAGATTCCTCATCACTCCCTCTGTGCTCTTCCAACCATGAACGCCAACGTGGCAAAACAACCACATTCAACTATATTCCGTAGTCACAGCACAAACCTTGAACCCAAGCCCCATATGACACCAGAGGAAGAGCTGGAGCTTTTCTAAATAATATGAATTAAAAGTCCCACCTCCCAGAGGTCAGAGTCTCTCTTCTGGACCTGTTGTTCTTCTGTTTATTACCTTGGAGTGTGATGGTCAGACACATTCCCCCATCTTCTCAATATGTCAAATGCATGCAAATATTAATAGAAAACATGTTTAAAATGGTTTTGAAAGCAATAAACAAAAATGTCAACGTTTTAAGAATAGATCAAATCAATCATCTTTTAGATCTCAAAGAGGATCTAGATCTGATTTTATAGTACTTTCTAACGCAATTGGAGATTGTCTTCCCAGGAAGTAGGAATGTCCATTACAAACTGGCAGTAGCAATTCTGAAAACAACTGGTTGAGGAGCACTTTGCTGTTATATATGCTCCAAAATGCACGTAACAATAACCTCACATAAAAAGTGTCAGTCTCTCAGCCGTGTCCAACTCTGTGCGACCCCGTGGACTGTTGCCCACCAAGCTCCTCTGTCCATGGGATTCTCCAAGCAAGAATAATGAAGTGAGTTGCCATTCCCTTCTCCAGGGCATCTTCCCGACCCGGGGATGAAACCTGGGTCTCCTGCACTGCAGGCTGATTCTTTATGGTCTGAGCCACCAGGGAAGCTCAACCTCAGATATCAGAGAAGCAAAGCTCCTTTGACAAAACCCTGAGCAAATCAGTTGACCAAGTGAATAGCAAGAGTAAGGCCCATTTAGAGATGATAATAAGATATGCTTACGTGGGGCATGCTGTAAACCAGGCACTGTTCCACTTCATATTTTATGAATTAATTTCATCCTTACAACTTTATGAGATAGACACTTTTTTTGTTTTTAAGGTCCTCATTCTAGAGATGAAGAACTAAGGCACAAAAATTTTACATACTTCGTAGGTTCTTACAGAACGGTTTCTCCAGAATGTAGCTTTGTAATTTTGATAGGCTTTAATATTGCCAAAGACATTACTGCAGCATCAGAATGCTTTTAAAACAGACTCTTGTTGTTTAGAGCTGCAAGCTTAGTGACACAAACATTTCAAATCATGATTAAAGAAAGGAATTTCAAACCATTAAAAGACACACTGAAAAATGAATTAAAACTGCTTGAGAGTCTTTCAGGCACATTTAGGTAGGACAGGAAGTTAACATAGCTATTATTAGGATTTTCTGTCCCAAAGCATTGTACAAGGGGTCTTTGTTTATTCATTCATGTATTTACTACTTGTCTGTGTCTTGCACTGTGCTAAGTCACGCCCATGAATGGGAGCCCTATGTCCCCGCAAAAGGAACCTGTCCAAACAAATCCGATCCCAGGATGCTATTCCCAATTTCCTGCATGAGCCACACTCCACCTGCTGCTTTGGTCAGAGTATTTGCTCACGCGGCTTTCAAGCCTTGACTGGCCTTCACTGTTCTCATACCACTGATTTGTGAATCTCAGACTGTCCACTTCCTTCTCAGCTTACTCAAAGAATACCCAAGGCTATACTCTCTAACCCCCTATGAAATAAGATGAAGATTCAATCCTCTCTCCACCTTTCCCAGATATTTTCAGTATGGTATGTATTTTAGTCCACCACAGTGAACCAGTGAACTTTCAAGTGGTTTTACTACTCCATCCATGAAAAACTCATTTTCATCCAGGAATTTCATTTTAGAAAGGCTTTGTAGGAAATGACAGTTGGTTTAAGTGGATAACTGTGTAGGGCTTTTTGCTTTATTATGAATGTAATAAATGTTCACTGTAGAGATTTTTGGTAAAATATTAATGTGTGTGTGTGTGTGCATATACATATATACATATACATGTGTGTATATGCATATATGCTATGCTAAGTCGCTTCAGTCGTGTTCAACTCTGTGCGACCCCACAGACGGAAGCCCACCAGGCTCCCCCGTCCCTGGGACTCTCCAGGCAAGAACCCTGGAGTGGGTTGCCATTTTCTTCTCCAATGCATGAAAGTGAAAAGTGAAAGTGAAGTCGCTCAGTCGTGTCCGACTCTTAGTGACCCCATGGACTGCAGTCCACCAGGCTCCTCCATCCATGGGATTTTCCAGGCAAGAGTACTGGAGTGGGGTGCCATTGCCTTCTCCATATGCATATATACATACATATAAAATAGATATCATCTATCAAACATAAATACTTATTAACATTTAGTGCATTCCTTTCCCAAATTAATATATCAATATTTAAGGACTTCCCTGGTGGTACAATGGGTAAGAATTCACCTGCCAATGTAGGGCACATGGGTTTGATCTCTGGTCTGGCAAGATTTCACATGTTGTGAAGAAACTAAGCCCATGTACCACAGCTCTTGAGCCGATACTCTAAGGCCCACAAGCCACAACTAGTGAGCCCATGGGCTGCAACTACTGAAGACCACGCACCTTAGAGTCTGCGCTCCACAACAGGAGAAGCCACTGCAATGAGAAGCCCACACACCACAACGAAGAATGGCCCCCACTTGCCACAACTTGAGAAAGTCTGCACACAGCAACGAAGACCGAGCACAATAAAAAATAAATTGATAAATAAAAATTGCTTTTAAAATATATATCAATATTCAAATAGTCATATAGCTATACACACAAATATATGCATACTCATCTATGTATATATACTAGTTAATATCTAAACCCATAAACTGTTTAGCTATACATAACATTAAGAACATTTTGCTTTATTGATCGCTTCTCGGCCTTTTGGCTAAGATCAAGTGTAGAACATTTTGCTTTACTGAATAACCTAACATCCTCTTATGTTCATATGCTTGGGCCAATAGTCACATAACTGGAAATCTAGCTTATGTATTTTTCAAATGTATTTTCAAAGAATATTGAATGCTGGAGAAACTTCTTATGTCATAACATTAGGTGAAACCAACAAAATTTTATAGAGTTTGAGCTCGGTTTTATCAAAAACTGATCTATATCTATAGCTACCTGGGGAACAACATTGGAAAAAACACATTATGAGCATTGCCTTTGTTGGGGGAAGGGGCAAGAAGAGATTAAAGATGATCCAACTGAATAGACATATTTTTAATAGTCATAAATTATTTTTTGCATCAAAATAAACATGATAAGAAATGAAAATACTTTTCTCCCAAAGGCTGCATAGTTATTTGAACTAGGTAAGTAAATGGTCCAATTTATCAAGCTGAAAAGAAAGAAACTGCATTCCAGTTTTAGGGCATAGGATGGGTATGGGAAAGCAAAAGAGGCAGCTGAGAAGTAGTCTAAGGAAACAGGGCAGAGTCAGGAAGATATATGAAGTCTGGGGAAGCTGAAGATAAAGACAGAGAAGAGATAAAAAAGAGATAAGCCTAAAACAATGTAATCACTTCACAATATATATGTATATTAAGCCATATGTTGTACACTTTAAATATAAACAGTTTTTGTTTGTCAACTATACCTCAATAAAGCAGGAAAGTAAAGTTATATTTCAATTAAAAAACAGAGATAATGTCTAACATGATGATCTTATTTTGTATACACTCATTGGCAAATGGAAACTTTGTTCTGCAAAACAGGTCAAAGGGCAAAGACCTAACTTCTAAAACTATGTAAATAAATAAGTAGCAGAGCATGGAAAAATTATTCTAATAATTGAAAAAAAATCTAAAACTGCTACAGAGATGTCATAAGATGTTCAAAGACTAAAATACGCTATCATTTATTGATACACTTTAAATGATATTTGAACTATCAAACTACTAATTTTCTATAATAAAATAGTAATCCTAATTAACTGTAATGCAGAAAAACTATGCAAATTCAATGGCAACTCTCAAAATGCTTTTAATGGGGACCAACTCAAAATAATTCTGCATGAAGGGCTCCAGGGAACTGTGTACAAGTATTATAATATACAAACATAACTGTGTCACCCAAAAGACCAAATTAATAATTTGTAACAACCCCACCAATACGCAGACCTAGACCCTGATTCCTCAGTGCCCCTTTACAATGAACTAGATACACAGGAGATGTCAAAAATCTCTGAGTTAAAGAGATGAATATGTGAATTTTCAGTATAACTTTCTGGTCAACCAGCAGTGATTGCCATGACTTCCACTCCTGCCAAAAACTGATCAGCAAATCAATCAGAAATATAAGAGATTTCTGACATGAAGAGATAGAAAAATCATTAGTGATTCTTTTAAAAATATTCATTAAAATAAAATTTATATTGGAGTAAGTAAGGTGAAAGTACAGTTGAGGATCAGACCAGTACACTGAGGGTGAGATACATTTGGGGTGATAGAGAATAAGAAATAAAGTCGAAAGATACACTTTTGGTTGAAAATTTCAGTTAACATTAACTTTTTAACATGTTAAAAATAAACATTCAGAAAAAATTTTAATGCAAACCTATTTTGCAAAATTTCAAGCTTTGTTCACCTAGGGTTAGGCCCATTTCAGTTCTCTATGAAAGTGTGCATCTGCAGTGACATAAGACATTTAAAGCAAAATGAAGAGAAAACAGCAATCGTGGTCATGATGGTGGTGTTTCTTTTAAAAAAAAAGAAGGAAAGAAAGAAAAAAAATTTGCCTTAATTATGGGAAATCTCCAAGGTAATTTATTTTCTTTTTACTTTTTATACATATTGGGGAAAGTTATTTGGATCTCCAATCTGCATTGATTTTATCCCCCAGGGAATCTGGGAAAAAAGAGATAGTTATAACAAGCACAATTTCAGTTAGACAAAAACTCGGAGAAAATATAAACTAATATATTAAAATCACTTTTCAGATATTTAATCCTATAGCAGGAGGACTACCATTAAGGTGAAATGAAAATTAGTGAGTTTTATGCAGTTAAGAGATTTTTTAACACCATTAGAATCACAAACATATTTGAAAATCTGGAGAAAGGTGACTCTTCAGAAATACAGACACATATTCATGCATTAAATATACTGAACACAATTACAGCAGTCTCAAGGGCTCCCCTGGTGGCTCAGCTATAAAGAATCTGCCTGCAATGCAGGAATTGCAGGAGATCCCCAGTTGGGGAGATCCCCTGGAGGAGGAAATGGCAACCGCTTCAAGTATTCTTGCCTGGAGAGTCCCTGGTGGGCTACAGTCCATGGGGTTGCAAAGAATTGGATACAACTAAAGTGACTTAGCACACACGCACAACAGTCTCAATGACCCCTCTGATCTGGGTCATCGAAACTATTCAAGATGAAGTTCAACCTAAAAAGAGGATTTTTTCAGCAGTAAAATAGGGAACTAAAATATGTCGTAATTATTTAATCAAATTTTATTGCAAATTACCTAACTTAACAATATGACATTTACATTATTTTATAGCACTACATGATTTTTTTAATCTAATCCTTGAAGTAATTTTTTGTGTTAGTTTTTTTAGGTTCCTTTCTAAATCAGGAAAAATACAATCCAGTGAGCTAAGTTACTTCTTTAATGTCACACACAGCAAGTGACAAAGGTCAAGTGTGCAACATCATATTGTGATTTCAATTCTAGTCCTTTCTTGACAATGTTATAACCTAGTTTATATGTTTTCTTTTTTAAGTGGTTTTTACTTTGTGAAGTTACACAGTTTAAAATAGCACAAAACAAACTCAATCTTTTCCTGTGAAAGGAAAACTATTTCTTTTCCCAAATCATCAGCTGGTGATTTGTTATGAACCAGTGAACAAGCTGTGGACCATAGCTTCCTACTTGGGATTTTGTCAGTTTTAAGTGTTTGCTTTTATCTATTTCTGTTTAACGTGATAACACAAAAGTCGAGAGAAGCACCACTTCCTTAGTCTCTTCACATAATCTGGGCATCATACAGTCACTTAAAAGACAAGTTTTATTCTCTTCATTATATACCAAATGCTCTGAATTTATTTTACAAGAGACCCTTTGATCCTTCAGAAACAAGCTTCTTTTTGAAGCCCTGGCAACATAGTGCTCAAGAGGTCTCCTCCAACAGGGGCCAGTGGGTCACTCCGCACACATTTTAAGTACTTACTTTGTATAGCTCCTGCAGCTTTATAATACTGCAGAAATTAGGGGTAGCGGGGAGAGGGAGGATCCATTCAAAGCAAAGCAAAAGAAAAGCAGCAAACAGTAAGAAGGGTTCAACTCCTTCCCTTAGTGAGCCCTTGGTGAGACGGAGACAGGAAATTTTATCTAAGGAAAGCAAGGATGGTGGACTGAGGAGGGGCACAGGCAGGTAACTAATTGGCAAGTCCAAGACGAAACAGATTAAGGTGAAAATCACATGCAATCAACATTATTTTCTGTTTTCAAAGCCACATACAAGATTACAAGGTATAATTTGAACCCAGCTAAAAGGATCCCACAGAAATCTCAAGTCATTTTATAATTCCAAAAGAGTGAAGCAACGAGTAGCTGAGAGCTAACTAATTATCTGGGAAATTCAAGCAAAACATCGTTTCCTCTAATCCTCCCATATTCACAAATATTTTAGGAAATACTAGGCTCTAGAGACCTACATATTCTAAAAAATGGACCAATTTTAGAATAGCCAATTCCACTTTGGACCCTCATCTTCTTTTGGTTAGAGAAACGTAATATTTGCAGGTTATTTCTTGCATGAATCACTCACTGAGTATACCCGGAGCAGATGACACTGAATTGCTTATGTGTTCTAGGGAAAGATTTCAATGGACACAAGGGGAAAGGACCTGGTCAGTGGACATTTTGGGAATTATGCTTTTTTCTGTCATTTTTACACATCATTGCTCAAAATTAATCAAGTTTCTGAAGAAAGTAACAATTAGAAAAAAGGATTAGGACAGACTTTACATAAATTGTATCAGATACAAACCATGTTGGCAGAAATTATAATTAATAAACAATGAAATGTAACACCATCCTAAACAGAAAGCAGAATCTCCTTAGAAACAACACACAGGGCTAATACAAAAATCAATGTTCACTGTGCTGGTTGCCTGCAAAATTACACAATTAATCCTGCGTAAACTAACCTATCAGCAATGGACTCTGCAGGATTCCTGTAACTATTAGGCTGCACAATGTATTAAAGAAAGAGAACCTTAATGAGATCCCATGAGAACCTAATGATTTAAATCATGTTCTTTTCCTCCCTAAAAGAACATTTTTACTCCACTTAACGGACATTACTTTCCATATCTGATACACATATGGTCAAATTCACCATTAAATCAAGTACCAGGAACCAGAGGACAGCCTATCTTCAGTCTATAATATGCTATTAAGCTGATATCAATGTAATAAGAGGATTTAGAAATCTACTTGAAAAAGATGTCACTTATATTCTTAGATTTGATAGTAATATACTGCTATCCTATGTCAGTGGGCTCTCATAGGGGCTAATGAGCTATTACAAAATTGTATTACCACAAGATACACCATACGAAGACATGTAGTCTTGTGGGGCATTCAATTTATGTAAATTATAATCTGGTTTATTTTACCTCAAAAACAACTAGAAATAAAGAAACCACTTAGGTATAATCGTTTTAAAGATATTGCTCCTGTTACACATGTGCTTACACTTACGTAACAGTACAAGCAATGAGGCTTACATTCACGTGAGAGTACTCTTTTGAATATTTAACATATAAATAGACAAGTCTGCAGAGTTTAATCAGAGAAACAGTTCAAACATTTTTTGATGATTGGGGTAAGCCTTTGAGGGACTTTATTCAACTCTTAGGATTGACTGTAATTCCATCTATCTGCCACTTAGATAGAGGCAAAGTGATTCTTCAGGCTCTCCCCTGTGCCTCCGTAACATACTCAGGTAAACTGAAATTCTCATGGTAAAGAATCTGCCTGCAATGCAGGAGACCCAGGTTCAATCCCTGGGTTGGGAAGATCATCTGGAGGAGGGCATGGCAACCCACTCCAGTTTTCTTGCCTGGAGAATCCCCATGGACAGAGAATCCCCATGGACAGAGGCGTCTGTGTCAACAGAGTTGGACACGACTAAGCACAGCACAACACAGACATATTATTGTTAAACATTCCAATAACATCATTAAATTTGGTCTTGACTTCTTCTGAGTCTTGATTCTGTAATCCTGACAACAATCTAGTCATAGATGAAATCCAGTTAGGCACTGTCCACCTCTACCCCTAACTGCATGCCAAAATAAACAGATGTATGGATGGATCTGTCTGCTTAGTCATCTGCAGATTGATAAATACACAAAGACACTTAATTGCAATAAGCAAAAGTGAGAAAAAAGGAAATGCTTTTTTTTTTTTTTTCCCCAACCATGTTCCTGGAGCCCTTGTGGACATCCTGGAAAGCCTCACCTGAAAACTCACAAGCATCGGCTGGTTTTCTCCCCTTTGCCTCCACTGCTGGAATCAAACAGAGGAGAGTCCAAATATCACAACGAAAATTGTCAGCAGGAGGCTGGAGCAATGAGTACGCGTATTTTAAGGGGTAGAAAGATGGCGGAAAGTGGGGAGAGACAAAAAGAGGGAAATCCAGGAGGAGAAAAGAATGTAGGTGCGCTAAGGAGAGCCATTTGCCTGAAACGCTGGAAGCCTCCGAGGCAATAAAGTTAGACGACATTTCTGCAGTGACATGGTATCATGAAACTGCAGCAAGGACCCACACATGTAGCACCTTGCCACACATCACCTATTGTCTTTCAAAATGATATGAGTCTTTGGGCTCTTATTTTCATACAATAAGAATCAAAAATGGAAGAGAAAAGACAGAGGTTTGGTTTGCTCTTTTTATTCTCATTTAGCTCAAAAGCACCGTGCTCTCCTATCTGGTCCAAGGAGCTAGTACCGATGGCTCAGCAGCATCACTAACGGAGCACACACACCTGCGCTACTCTAGATCCCAACCTCAGATCTAGCTTCTCAGGGCTAATATATCACTTCCTGTCTCATGTTTCTTCTCATATGGCTTTTCTAAAAACATACAGTTTTTCTAAAAACAGGCAGAAAAATATTAAAAAGGATTTACAAGACAGCTCCCTGCTTGGTTTTAATAGATGAGCATTCACAGGTGGCTATTGAAGAAAAAGTAAGATGAACATGGAGTAGAGAGGAGATGGGTAACATTTATATTCCCTATAGATCCTGGGAATATCTGCACCTGCTACTTGCTTGTAGGATATAAATATTAATTTTACCTCTGAAGACTCCTAGTGAAAGTATTTACCTGAAATAATAGGCATGAATTAACCTGATAACCAGTTTTCATAAATTTTTTTTTTAATTTCCAGCAAGACAATATTTTGACAAGGACTAAGACATGCTTCTTACGCTGTTTTCAAAACTCTCCCATGTGAAGTCTACTCAGAAAATTATTTTTCTTTACTGAATTTTCTGCTAAGTCCTGGGGAAAGGAAGAAGAACTGTGGAAAATGAAGGGAAAGACATAAATCATAAGCACCATAGGGTAAAAATTTTCTCTGAGAAGTCACAGAAATATCCCCACTTTTAAAAGAAGACAGCAAAGCACTGACTCCCTCATTATACATTCTTAAGTATTGCTTTCTATTTTAGATATTAGAGAAGTATAATCATTGTTTAGTTCTTAGACTGTGGTGGTGTGTGTATGTGTTCGTGAGTTTCATTATGAGCATGTGTGCAGGTGCAAATGAAAGGTAATCATTTTGTGTTTGAGCCAGCTTTCACTTTTGGTTTACGTGCTATCTCAAAAAAAAAAATCCTTTGAGAATCAATTCAGGCTCTACTTTATTGGATGGTTCTCTAATTTATATTCATTAACAGGCTTCAAAGATATTAAATTTGGTTTAACTTAAGGATCAAATAAGAGACAGTGTGATACCCTGTGCCATTTCCATCACAGCACTTACTATTGATCTATTAACTGTGTATCTCCTGAGCTAGACTGCAGTCTCTGAGTGTCGGTACCCATCCAGTTGCTCGTTATTGTTCCTGAACTTAACACAGAACTTAGTACACACTCAGAGCTCAATATTAAATCAGAATGAATAAAAGGTTTAAAAACTTAACCTCCCAGTCAATTAGTACCTAATACAGTCCTTTTCAGTTTTTTCAACTGATTTTTTGCACTTTTCTCTCCACCGAACTTTGCATGTAACCAACATGGGTTTTGATTCTTTACTGAATCTAATAATGTTCACAATTGCAGCAAATACATTTTTAGTAAATGCTTCATTCCAGTCACTGTTCTAACAGTTTTTAAAGGAGTAATTCATTTACTAACATTGAGACCATCTTCACAGAAACCTTAACACAAACCAGGTGGACTCTAGAAGCTGAAAAATGTAAGAAACAGATTCTCCTCTAGGGGCTCTAGAGGGACACAGCAATACTGACATTTTGATTTTAGGACTTGTAGTCTAAAGAACAGTAGGCCTCCAGAACAGTAGGAAAAGAAATTTAAAGCCACTAAACTGGTGGCTTTAATGGCAGAAAACAAAGAGGAACTAAAGAGCCTCTTGATGAGGGTGAAAGAGGAGAGTGAAAAAGTTGACTTAAAACTCAGTATTAAAACACAAACTAAGATCATGGCACCCAGTCACATCACTTCATGGCAAACAGAGGGGGAAAAGGTGGAAGCAATGACAGATTTCCTCTTCTTCAGCTTTAAAGTCACTGTGGATGGTGACTGCAGCCAGAAATTAGAAGACGATAACTTCTCAGCAGGAAAGCTATGACAAACCTAGACGATGTATTAAAAAGCAAGGACATCCCTTTGTCAGCGAAGGTTCATATAGTCAAGGCTATGGTCTTTTTTCAGTAGTCAAGTACAAATGTGAGAGTTGGACCATAAAGAAGGCAAAGCACTGAAAAATTGATCCTTTCCAACTGTGATGCTGAAAAAGACTCTTGAGAGTCCCTTGGACTGCAAGGAGATCAAACCAGTCAATCCTAAAGGAAATCAATCCTGACTATTCATTGGAAGGACTGATGCTGAAGCTGGAACTTCAGTACTTTGGCCACCTGTTGCAAAGAACTGACTCACTGGAAAAGACCCTGATGCTGGGAGAGAATTGAAGGCAGGAGAAGAAGGGGATGACAGAGGATGAGTTGGTTATATGGCATCACTGACTCAAAGGACATGAGTCTGAGCAAACTCCGGGAGTTGGTGATGGACAGGGAAACCTGGCGTGCTGCAGTCCACGGGGTTGCAAAGAGTTGGACATGACTTGGTGACTGAACAACAACAAAACTAGTGGTAACTGTTTAGAGCAACAATAGAAAACTAATACAGGTTGTGTAATATACAAATGTGTAGATAACTCACATTCTAGAGGACCAATTTCTACTCTTCACAAAATAGCAATTTCTTTTTACAAACATAAATCAGATCAAGTTGTTTTATCTGCCTGAAAAACTGAATAGACATTTTTTTTTTCTCAAGGAGGAAATGCAGATGCCCAATAGGTACATGAAAAGATTTTCAACATCACTAATCATCAGTTCAGTTCAGTTCAGTCGCTCAGTCATGTCTGACTCTTTGCGACCTCATGAATCACAGCACGCCAGGCCTCTCTGTCCATCACCAACTCCCGGAGTTCACACAGACTCACGTCCATCGAGTCAGTGATGCCATCCAGCCATCTCATCCTCTGTCAACCTCTTCTCCTCCTGCCCCCAATCCCTCCCAGCATCAGAGTCTTTTCCAATGAGTCAACTCTTCGCATGAGGTGGCCAAAGTACCGGAGTTTCAGCTTTAGCATCATTCCTTCCAAAGAAATCCCAGGGCTGATCTCCTTCAGAACAGATTGGTTGGATCTCCTTGCAGTCCAAGGGACTCTCAAGAGTCTTCTCCAACACCACAGGGAAATGCAAATCAAAACCACAATGAGGTATCTCCACACAGCTGTCAGAATGGCTGTCATTAAAAAGAACACAAACACCACATGCTGGTTAAGGATGGAGGACAAAAGAGAACCCTCGTAGATTGCTGGTGGGAATGTATTAGTGCACCCACTGTGGAAAATAGTATGACAGTTTCTCAAAACACTACAGACAGAAACTCCATTTGACCGTACAATCCCATTCCTGGGTACATATCTGAAAAAAATAACAAACACTAATTCCAAACATACACGCACCCCAATATTCATAGCAGCGTTATCTACAACTGCCAAGATGTGGAAACAATCTAAGCATTCATCAACAGATGAGTAGATTAAGATATGGTATATATACACAACATAATATTCCTCGGCCATATAAAATAACAAAATTTTGCCATGTGCAGCAACATGGATAGACTTGGTGGATATAATGCTAAATGAAGTCAGACATGGAAAGACAAATCCTGTATGATATCACTTACATGTGGAATCTAAAAAATACAACTAACTAGTGAATTTAACACAAAAGAAGCAGACTCACAGATATAGAGAATAAACCAGTTGTTTATTTAACCAGTAGGTTACCAGTGTGGGCGGTTTTGTGGGGGCAGGAGGGCATGGGGCAGGGGAGTGGGTGGTACAAGCTCTTGGGTGTAAAATAGGCTCAAAAATGTTTGTACAACACAGGAAACATAACTAATATTTCATAATAGCTAGGAATGGAAATTAACCTTTAAAAATTGTATTAAAATGTTTAATTAATAAAAATTTTAATTTGCTTAACTGGCTGGAGTCCTTTGAAGTTCCTATACTGCATTTGAAATCCATATGCTCACACACAATCTACAAGGCCTTATACAGTCTGCCCTAACCTCACCTGTGCCAAGCTCTACCATGCTCACCGCACTCCTGATCCCAGCCTTCTGTCAGTTCGTGACTTCTACCCTGCCTTTCCGCTCCCTGCCCGTCTGCCTGGAACTCTGCTCTTCTGGCTCTTCTATTTGCCTTCTTCCCTTTCAGGCTCGGTTTGAAAGTCACCTTCTCAGAAAGCCCTTTCTAAAGTAGGTTCCTCCTCTCATTTTTCTCTATCACACTCCTTGTTTCTTCCCTGTAATGATTTCATTGTTTACTTATTTATTGGCTGACATTTTCAGTAACGGCAAATTCTGGGAGGCAGGGAATCTGTCTTCATCTTAATGCTTAGCACAGTGCCTGTGATTTATAAACACTCGATGAATATTTGATGAATGAATGACTCCTTGAAATCAAAATTACACACACACACACACACACACACACACACACACACTTTTCTTGAAGACATCATTTCTTCTGTTTTCTACCTGGTAGCATAGCTATACCCCCACAGGTAAAGTTTTCTGATACTATTACTTTCCAGCATCAATCTGGTCAGATCAAATTATTCAGGAGTTGTACAGAAGGTAATTCCTCCCTCGATACACATAGGAATGAAAGGGAAAAAAAAATCAAGCTACTAAAAATTCCCTTCCTCTGCAGACTTTTAAACTGCTAATCAGCACAAGCAGCTTGTAGCAGATTGAACTCAAAGTGTTGCTGAAATGGCACATAACTAATTTCAGGTGATTTAATATCTTACATTGCCCTAGTGAAAATATTGACACAGAAGAAGAATATGATTTGGAGTCTTTCTGCACTGCTGAATTCGGTGTTAGCTTTGGAGCCTCTATCAAGGCATTTTCATTAATCAACACTGCTGAAAAAAGGAAGTCTGGGTGTGGCATCCAGAAACCACTGCCAACTTGGGAAAATGCGAGAAAATGGTCAAATGCTAGTTATCTGGTATGAATATTTAGAAGCCCTTTCCAAAAATGTATAGTCCACTTGGTCTGTTTCAAAGTCACATCCAGCAATGTTTCTTGAGTGGTCAATGGCACATGCCTGTGGAGGAAATAGTCTCCCAAATATATTGTCAATACTCATAGACAATTAGTTTTGTTAAGGTAAATATGATGTTAAGATTCTTCTGGCAAAGTCACATCTTACTACTGCTGCTGCTGCTGCTAAGTCGCTTCAGTCGTGTCCGACTCTGTGCGACCCCATAGACAGCAGCCCACCAGGCTCCCCCGCTCCTGGGATTCTCCAGGCAAGAACACTGGAGTGGGTTGCCATTTGCTTCTCCTCACATCTTACTAACGGTGTCTATAAGTACAAAGTTTTCTGTTTTGTTTTTGTGTTTTATAAACAGGTCTGGTATATACTAACTAGAGCTCCCAGGTGGCTCAGTGGTAAAGAACCCGCCTGCAATGCAGGAGGCATGGGTTCAATCCCTGGAAAAGGAAATGGCAACCCACTCCAGTGTTCTTGCCTGGAAAATCCTATGGACAGAGGAGCCTGGCAGGCTATAGTCCTTGGGGTCAGAAAGAGTCAGACACTACTTAGCAACTAAACAGCAGCATATACTGACTTCTAGGGTTCAGAGGTCATTGTTTTATTCATAAGAGCATTCTCTAGTATATTATGTCATAAACAACTCTCATTAACTTTATGAACGAAAATAGTTAAACTCCTGACAACATTGAAAATAATACAAAAAGCAAGGAGACCTTTCCAACTGCCATATAGGAAAGTCAAATTGAAATTTTGGGACATCAAAAAGAAAAATAAAATTGTCGTATTTTGAATTATTGTGCCATACACTTGCAAAAATGGATTTCACCCTCATTGGGTCAAATTTCAAATACCAGTAATGCTATTTCTCTCACAGTACTTCAGTCTAAAGCTGTACCATTCGACACAGTTTTTAAATATCATTCGATCAATAGTGCTCCTCTAAAATACAGCAATGCTTTTTAAACCTCGTATTTTGTTCACATATTCTGGCAGCTAGGACTCAGATCCTACATTCTTAGGTTTAAAATATGTCAACTACATATATTCCCACTCAGAACATGCATTATACCCATTTTTAAAGGTTTAGGCTGGAAGCTGACAAATTTGATTAAAATGACTGATTCATGGAGTCAATGAAAGAAAAATGAGTGGAAACACCGAAAGTCAAACAAATTCAGAAATCATAAAATGGCAAACTCAGAAGTAAATTTCACCATTGAATCATTCAATAGATGTCAATGACACCTTTGTCAAAGTCAAGTTGTAAAGCTTTTGAGAGATGCTTCAATGCACAGAACAGTTTTATAATTAATCACCTAGTATGTGGCCAAGAAATAGATGTCACTTTTTGCCCTCAATAAACATGCAGTGGCAAAGGCGAATCCACTGACAATTTTAAGAGGTTTTCACTTCGCTGATGAATGCTTTATGAGAAAGCATAACCTAAGCGAGTGAATGCAACATAAGTGAGGTTTGGTGGATATACAAAGGATCAATTATATACACATTTGTTTGTGTGTGTGCATGTACTTAAATGTGTTTAAATTTTCAACTTTTAGTCTTTAAATTGTGCCTTGCCACTGTTACTTATTAGATGTGTGTAATTAATCTTTATAAGAAGTTCCTTCAGAAGAGTTAGAATATTTCACATCACTGTAACTATTACTTTATAAACTCTACTAATGGAAGCACTTCTTCAAATAGAACTCCGAATTTTTGTGTATTTCTAGGTATGGATGAAAAATTCATAGCAATTAATACAGGGTGTATTATTCAAAGAGCTGTCAGAAGGAAGAATATCATTACGAACCAATACTGTGGGTGTTTACTTTTGTACTTTTTCTTAAAGTAAAATTCCTTAAAGTTGTAAGTTTATACAAAAATGTAAACAAGAATTTAGAGAATCGTTAAGAGCTCATAGTCAGATCCCAATATTGGAATTCATTATCATTAATTTCCTTTCCTCTCTGTTTTTTTTTTCATTTCACATGCATATTATGTATAGAAAACTGACCACAGAATGTTCATACCTGCAGAATCTGAGCTTGCCTAACTAAGAACGAGGTCCTAGAAATAGCAGTACTCTGAAACACAGAGAAGATATTAACCCAAAAGGAAAAAAAAAATGACAGTGCTGTTTTTCTATTGGTTCTCTGGCCACATCACAAGGTCACTGGCACCAAATAGCCCTATAATAGCTCAGAATGCCCATACCCTTGACCTCTCTGCCAATCAAGAAGGCATCTGGCTGGCTCCCTAAACACAGATGCTGTGAAGTCACCATCTTCCAACTATGCTTGGCTTTCTCTAAGCCTACTCCAAATTAGGGTGGGAAGGCCTTCCAGAACTTGAGAAAAGTATGCAAATCGCACTTTATCACATCAGGTTTTCTCAAACAGCACTAGATTACACTATGCTGAGGTATATTTTGTTGATGATACACTGATAAATACTGCTAAAAATCAAATGCTCATTAAATAGGGTTTGAACATTTTCTATTTCAGAAAAATTATAATTGCAATGGAATTTCTTCTTCACCTTTCAAGTTCTGCCTCTTCTCTGACATCTTTGAGTAGTGCAAGGAGATCCAACCAGTCCATTCTAAAGGAGATCAGTCCTGGGTGTTCATTGGCAGAACTGATGCTAAAGCTGAAACTCCAATACTTTGGCCACCTCATGCGAAGAGTTGACTCATTGGAAAAGACCTTGATGCTGGGAGGGATTGGGAGCAGGAGGAAAAGGGGACGACAGAGGATGAGATGGCTGGATGGTATCACCGACTCGATAGACATGAGTTTGAGTAAACTCCGGGAGTTGGTGATGGACAGGGAGGCCTGGCATGCTGCGATTCATGGGGTCACAAAGAGATGGACATGACTGAGCGACTGAACTGACTGATTGACTGAAGCTGGAAGTAATCTTTCTCTATTTTGACCACACATCGTCAATACATTCCAATACAATGCAATACGTCCATTGCATTCCAACATATACATCAGCATTTATGATCCTTTATTTTGCAGTGCACTTATTTATGTACATGTCCCAGCTCTTTAATTGGACTGGAGGTTCATAACATTGCAGGAATGTAAGACACTAGAAAATGCATCTATACTCATATTAATAACATTTTATGGGCATGTATTTAGTAGAAAGTGTAAGCATCTTCAGGCCACCACTTGTGTCTAACTCCTCTTGGAATCTCTCTATCCAACGCTGTAATTTCCACACAGTAAGAACTTCCTAAATTTTCACATAAACACTAAATGCAGAAACAGAATGAAGAGAGAACAGGACTGTGATGAATTTTTCTTAGGGATATTTTTACCCTCCTGGAGTTCGGCTGCATGTCCTAAAATAGTACTCTCAGTACCAAGAGGATCTTAGAAGGTGGCTTTGGGCATGATGTAAGTGAACATCCTTTGTCTTTTAATCCTTCTGACTACAGAAACCTGAAAGTCTCAAGTAGATCCTAATACATCATCACCAGCACTTTAACGTTACCAGTCTATTTCATAAAGAAGGAACAGGACTGAAGTACGAGGCCTTTGGCAGGCAACAGGATCTTGCTAGAATGTGACCTTGGGCTGTTTTCGCTCTATTCACGTTTGTACGCACCTTTCATTATTTCCCCTGGTGGTGTTTCATTGATAGCAATGAAATCAAACTTCCATTTTAAGTCACTGTCTTTATAATGAGCTAGCTAAAATTTTACGTGAATTATGGTGGATGGCACAAAGATAGGACAAAAACCGTGACGATGGTTACATTTCAGCGAGTACAGTCTTAGAGCTGGAGATTACTGAGTGACCTGTAACTTTCAGAAGAAAGGAGAGCAGGAAATGTATTGAGAAGACAGACAGGAGCAGCGAGCTGTTCAGTAACAGGAGAGGGTCTCTAAGGATACAGCAAAGTACAGGGAATCATGAAGGCTGAGTCCGGCTGGCTGTGGAAAGCGAGTGTGACAGTTACTTGGCAGTCAAAGCAGTGGGGAGCCAGGGGGAGTTTTTAGGAAGTAAGTGACATAGTGGTCAAAGTGACAAGCGAGAAAGAGGATTTTAACTGTGACATTTAGGTCTTAGTGGAGAAGGATGACAATAAAAGGCAGAAATCCTGTGAGAGAAAGGTTGCAGTGGTTTAGTGATTAGAAGACTGAACAAGGAATTTTCCAGAATGGCTCATGAGAAATAAATCTTAGTGTGTCAAGAAGAAAGCTAAAGCAAGTTTTACAGTTGTTTAAAGTGGAGAAAGAATACAGAGGACAGAGAATAGCAAACTGCTAAAGGGAGATGAGAGAAAAGGCACTCTCAGCTACAGTAAAAATATATTTTGCTAAATCAAAAGAAACTACAGGGAAACCTAGGATGCTTGTCTTTCAGTAGTCCCAATCATTTTTAAAAATAGAAACTCATTATAGAAACCTCAGCTTACAACTACCATGAATTTCTGCCATCTGTTTCATTTTTTTTCTCAAATCCAAGAGAGCAGAATTTAACATTTATAAGGCTTCAGGTTATATCATCGAAAAATGAAACCTGTTCAGAAAATTTGTATTTCTTAAATAAGGAAACCTTTTATCAGTCACAAATGATTTGTCATTAAAAGACCTTTAAGACAAAATCATACAACCTGAGTCCAAGTCTTGCGTTCACACATATGAGTTAATGAGTTTCCTTAGTTTTTTGAACAGGATGAATACATACCTTGCGTATATAACTAGCTGCTATGAGTATCAAATCAAATGATGCACCTATACAGTGTCTTTCATTCAAAGACAATTCACAGCATTACCAGGATAGAATTAAATTCACCATAGCACAGCATTTTAGGGTTATGTATATTGCACATTGCCTGTGGAAATAATTTTTGCAATATGAAAATTATGGTGCAGTACTTTTCAGCAAGACTGCGGGAGAAACACGTCAACTCACTTCTATCAGAAGGCTGGGATTCACAGGTACAAGAAAAATGGCATGCATGGTTTCCAAGCACTCATAGAAAAATGCCATGCTATAGAAGGAAGAATATGATGGAGCGTTTTGAGAAAATAGAGAAGCAATGAGAACACAAGTTGAACCTGCATCAGGCATGGCGGTAGCTGTTCTTTAGCTTCTCTCAGTGAACATCTGAAGAGAAAGAAATATCCCAAGCAAGCTCCCCTGCTGTATCTTCTTCACCTGTTTCTTGTTCTGAGCACAGAAGATATAGGAATAATGGTCCTTGCTACCCGTTAGCATCTTCTCATTACAGTCATGCTTCTGAAAGGTACAGGTAAAGGAGGCTTGCCGCCAAATGTATAATCATCATTTCAGGCCAAGAAGCCTACTTCCTTTTCCATCTGTGGCTATAATGGACAAATAGAAGGAAATGGAGCAGCTCTTTTATTTCCCTCCTCAAGTCAGAGGTTTGCACAATCTAAGTAGTCTCCTTGATTCCTGGCATTCCAGTTTCACCTTGGCCCTTCTGACTCAGATGAAGAGCCTCCTGGTTCTCCCAAGCCCAAACCACTTCTAAGGTAAAAGGAAAAGAGTAAGGATAAACATAAGTGCATCAGAGGACAAAAGCCCAGAGCCCAGACAAAAGCCCAGAAAAGCCCATCCCACTAAAGAATCTTTGGCCAAAACTATTCTTGGCCAACTTACCCCTCTTTTCTCTCAGCTCTAGCCTCTCTCTCCAGACAAAACTATGGGTACTTCCATGGAGCCCACATTCATCCTCATGTCACACTCCCTTCTCAAAGTCAAGTTTCTTCCTAAGCTTAAGATAGTTAGGAAGATATTTAGATATTTAGGAAGATATTTAGGAAGACTTAAGATATTTAGGAAGTGAGGAAGAGAAAGGAGTGTCCACTCGGGACAGAGAATGGTTCTACTTGTTCCTCATTTTCTTCCACTTTCTAATCAATCATGTATGGAGGAAACAGTGTCACAGCAGGATTGATAATTCTATTATGAGCATGGATTTTTACAAAATTTCTTCCTTTCCTGTCTACTAGCATCCTCCAGCAATGTAGTTAGAGGAGTCCTCCCTTTGAAAAGGGGTTGGTCTTTGATAGCTTGGACCAACGGATTCCAGTGGAAGCATTGCTCCAGGGCTGGACTTCAACAAAACTGACAGTTTTCTAAGTTGAGCTCTCGGAGCCCTGAGCCATTATGTAAAGTCCAACAACCTGTTGGAGAGACCGGTGAAAAGATCATGTGGCTACATGAAAAGGAAAAGGAGACCAGCTGAGCTCAATGCCACTGGCCAAAGCAGGACACATGCAAGCAAAGCCACCTTGGGGCCCTCAGTCCAGCTTAGCCACCATCTGAAAATCACCATGTGACCTCAGTTGTCATGCGGTAGAGCTGAAGAAATGACTCACAAAATAATGAGATTTCATAGAATGAAATTTTAACTTGTTTAAGTTATGGGTTAGTTTACTATGTAGCAGTAGATAAATCGGACAATGCCCCTTCACATTTTACAAACTGCTATTAATACATAATCACATTTCTGAATCAGTTTTCATCATTGCCTTTCTTAGCTACACATAAGCCTCCAGGTATTTTTCTTCCAAACAATAAGCAGCTTGTACATTTCCCCAGTAATCTCATATGCAAAACACATATCTACTGAGTTCTTAAACATATGGTGAATTCCCAGTACACAATTCAAAAAAGAAATGATGAAAATGACATGAACTGAATTTCAGAAGTCAATGGAATGGTGAGGGTACTTACAAATCACAGTTTCCCTAAGTGATAGTAAGAGTACACAAAAATGAACGATGATTCCCTTGCAGAAGGTGATACTAAATCTCATCTGCAAACAACAGTACCTTGGATAGTTACCAGTGCATTGTTTCTAGAAGGATATCTTGTAAAAGGTTTGGAGGTTTTATCATTGCTGTTTTGTATTTGTATTTAACATTCTTAAGCAGCTGTATCACTAGTTAAGAGGGCTTTGGATGATTTTCAGATAAACGATCTGTACTCCTATAGGTGATACATAAAAATGTTTCTTTGTTTTATCCTAAACTGTATTGTGGTCTCTTACTGACCCAGGACCAGCCATATACCCATGATCTCTGGGTTGTCTTTTTCTAATCTTTCTATCCTTCTCCCTTGCTGAAGAGATGTTAGCTGTGAATTCTTTTGTCTGTGAATGAATCTGCAACATTTCCTTCATCTGTTCTAACCTGCAGTTTACACTTCATCATCCACTAAAATAAAACAATTGAACTTATTGAGATGGTTCTAAATTAAAAGTAAACAGTCACTGAATGAGGCAGGTATTTCCATAATAAAATGTTTGCAGTTGGTGAATTTTTGCAGAGATAAGATTTAGGTTGCTATGATTTTGTTTGTTTGTTTGTTTTTGTTTTGTTTTTTGTTTTTAGATACCAGCCTAGGATTTAAATACTGGAGGTAGCTATGAGTAAACTCCAAATGAATACCTATCATTATAGTCATTGATCTATATTTTCAGTCTTATTTGCAATAGTAAAACACTATGGATAAAATGAGTGTTTAATACCATTAAATACTGAATGTATCATTCAGTATTTTAGGACATCTACACAGGTCAAAATAGATTGGGATTGAAAGGATTTAATAGCATACATTAATTACAGAATAATAAATTACTCTGTATAATTCAAGGCCTCCAATTTTATCTTTTAAATATGTATGTACTTGGGTAGCTGCATAATTACTTCAGTCTTCCTTCCACCTCAGTTTTAGACTGAGTTGTGAACAGTGCACACCCTTCTGCCCACCCCATGCACGGATACACTTACAGCCACCCACATAATCTTGTTTCATTTATGGAACTAGTTTTAAATAACCAAGAACATATTGGAATGCAATCTTCAAACATACTAAAAGCATTGCAAATCCAGCTGAATAAAAATCAAGACTAGGTCTTCCGTTCCTTTCATAGGACACAGAACTAAATGTGCAGCCAAATTATCCTCCCATTAAGGTCACATTCTCGTTTTTGGAGGAGAAAATCAAAGGCGTCTACCCCAGAAGCATCCAGTCTATTAAACTTGGGAAATGATGACACACACCTTGCTGTCCCTCCTCATCAGTTCAGAATTTGGAGGGGCAAAGGAAGTGGAATGCTTGCTCAATTGAGGCAGTAAATACTAGGCTGTAGCAGACTGTTTTACTGTTAAATACAGTAATGGGTTTTTAATGGCTGCTGTCCAAAGTTACACTGGAGAAAAATGGCTTATTAGTAATAATAATAGCTGGCACTTTTATCTTCAAAGCACTTTACAAATATTAGCTCATTAATCCTCTAACTGCCACTGGGAGGGTGCGTTAATGTTTCTATCCTCAGTTTACAGCTTGTGAGACAGGAAAATAGAAGGTAGAAACCAAGTTTTCAAAAGGAGGTTTTGTGTATGGAGGTCAATTTCCAATTCAAACAACTCATATCAATTTATATATATAATTGAATGGTATTCACTCTGATGACTGTTATTCCTTTTTTGAGGGGATAATAATTAAGGTCAAGTTCAATTTTTTTTAACTTGATTCACATGAGATTCACCTGAATTGCTCATTCCTGGTCCTTTAGCACTATTTCAAGCAAATCAATTGTGTTCAGAATCTTTTCAGCCCAAATCAATTACATGCAGAAACTTGTATGCATGGGAAAAGGTCTCTTGAGACCCTTTGAAATTTAGCTCCACTGAGAGTTGCTGGAGATCACAATGTGAAACAGGGTCAAGGTCAAATTTAAACACCTTTATTCTGGCTTTCTATTTTTAACCATTCACTCAGATCTCCTTTCCGGAAGATACTGTATGTCTCAAATTAATGAACAATAATGAACAACCCAAACAGTCTATTAATCCTTCTGGTGTAGTCTGTAGATGGTAAAATTATTATTGGTTTTCTTTCTTTACTTGCCACCAAGGACAATGTTTTCAATTCTTTGCCATTGTACAATGCCTTAAGTATTTTAATTGAATAAATTATTTCCCCACTGTAATTAGATGCATTGTAGAGAACAAGTTTACAAATTCTCTGAATTTATAATACAAAAATAAATGCATTTGTTAAGGAGCCAAGTGCTATGCTCTAAAGAAGCAGGCATGGATCAAACAAAAGCCTTATAGCAAATTCATTCCATATAATCCAAGGAAATGGGATCTACTGTCTAGATAAAGCAGAAAGCAAACACATTTCTGCCACTATCTATTACATAAAAAAGTCTTTTGGAGTCAGTGTTCAAGAATGCTATTGTTATTTTGCATATTAAAAAATTAACATTTTTCTAAATACCACATACCCCCAAAATCAAATACCTCTCAAAATTCCCAAATATATTGACCATGCCTAGAATAGGGTTGATTTTTTCCTCCAAAGCCTTATCTTAATTGACAGCTGCTAATAAAGACAGTGTCACCATTATGATAGGTGTCATTTTCAAAAACAGCCAGCCTGGGATATGGCATCTGCCATTGCCAACTATGTCTATCTTAATCTGGAGTGGCACATACACCTTTGTGGGAATGCCAACCGTGTAATGCAATTGGTTACATATAATACCCAGACGTGAGGGAAATCTATGCATATTGAGATTACAGAGTATCAGAAACATTTCTGCCAAGAAATAAAAGATGGTAATGAAGGCAACCAAAAGGTTTGGTGAACGTGAAGTTTGATTTTTACATATAGTAGTGCCCAGGACACATTTTAGGAGGACTCAGACATCAGACACTTTTATGACATGATTTTGCAGAAAACACAAATGTCTTTCTTTCCCAATGTATCTCCCACATGGGAGTGTCTCACAGCAAATCTTTGCAACAAGAATTTTAAATCCTCTTTTTAAATGCCACCACTCTGAGGATTAGCATTTAATATCATTTAATACTTTAGGAGGAGCCCTTAATTATCTACTTTCCATATGACAAAATAATACACAGAAGAGGCAAATCTGGATGTCCCTTGACAAAGACCATAGTTAGAGAATCCTGCTAATCCTGGGGTGCTGGTACTATGGATATTGCCTAGGTGGGAAATGAAGTCCAAGAGTGAAGAGAATGGGTATGTAATGAACTGAATGTGTGTCTCTTCCAAATTCATATGTTGAAACCCTAATCTCAATGAAAAGCTATTTGGAGGTGTAGCATTTGCAAGGGAATAGGATCATGAGGGTGGTGCCCTCTTGAGTGTGATTAGTGGCCTTATAAAAGGGATACTGGAGAACTCTTGAACTCTTTTTGTCATTCTCACCATGAAGGTATAGTGAGAAGTCAGCAGTCTGCAAATCAGAAGAAGGCTTTCATAAGAACCAGACTATACAGGAATCCTGATGTCAAGCTTCCAGTCCCCAGAACTGTGAGAAACAAATTTCTATTGTTTATAAACCTCCCCTTCTGTGGTACTTTGTTACAGTAGTCTTGACTAAGATGGGGTGTTTAGGGGTCTCTTGGACTCAAAGGTAGCACAGTGTAGTAGTTAAAGAGCTTGAGGCTGGAGATTAGATACTTTTGAGTTGGAGTATTACTGGCTTGGCCACTTGCAAGTCATACTGTGTGACCCTGGACAAGGACATCCTATGTCTGTGACACTCAGCATTAAATGAATATTATCATAACAGTACCTTCCTCCAAACACTGATCCAGAGATTATAAAATACATCATTAACATTTAGTAAGGGACAGATAATTTGACTGTTTGCCTGGCATAGCCTCAGTTCTGTCTCTAGCACAAAGCAGTTACTCAATAAAAGCCTTTAATGATTGGTCACTGTGAATGTCTCATAGCATATCCAATAAATTAATCATTTAATCAGTCAATGTATATTGGAATTAACGAAGCTATAAAAAAAATCAAATCTCCTTATCTTTGGGCAGGGTTATATTCAACCTTGGACAGAAAACTGGTGAATTTTTCAGTATTTCCCCTAGACTCATTGCATTCCCTCAGCTTATGTTAACTCTGAATTTGCTTTTTAAAAACAAATCAGTTATACAATATTTCTCTTTTCTTTCAAAGAAGGAAATTTAAAAGCTGTAGAGTGTATTATGAACTGAGTTACATACGACAGTATCTGCACTTTCATTCTGGCTTCACCACTGCCCAGCCCACTATTCAACCTTCAGTTCAGTTCAGTCAGTTCAGTCACTCAGTCGTGTCAGACTCTTTGCGACCCCATGAATCACAGCACGCCAGGCCTCCCTGTCCATCATCAATTCCCGGAGTTCACCCAGACTCATGTGCATCGAGTCGGTGATGCCATCCAGCCATCTCATCCTCTGTCATCCCCTTCTTCTCCTGCCCCTAGTCCTTCCCAGCATCAGGGTATTTTCCAATGAGTCAACTCTTCACATGAAGTGGCCAAAGTATTGGAGTTTCAGCCTCAGCATCAATCCATCCAATGAACACCCAGGACTGGTCTCCTTTAAGATGGACTGGTTGGATCTCCTTGCAGTCCAAGGGACTCTCAAGAGTCTTCTTCAACATCACAGTTCAAAAGCATCAATTCTTTGGTGCTCAGCTTTCTTCACAGTCCAACTCTCACATCCATACATGACTACTGGAAAAACCCTAGCCTTGACTAGACGGACCTTTGTTGGCAAAGTTAAGATCTCTGCTTTTCAATATGTTATCTAGGTTGGTCATAAGTTTCCTTCCAAGTGTTGAATGTCAAGGGTCTCAGAAAAACTCAATACTTGTCTTCCACTTGAACCTTTGCACAGGAGATGTGTTTTTCTTTGAACACATAAATATATAAGACATCCCATAGTAAGCTGATATCCTGTCACATCACTTTGTTTAGTGGTCTTCAACACAGTAACAAACTAAACTCACAGTCAGCTCTAATAGCACAAATCATTAAAAATCTCCAAAAAATTCTCACCAATTTACTTTCTATTACTTTGGAAACTATGTTCCTTAGCCAGGGTAAATACAAATGTATCATATCAGGATGCTGCCAATATATCCCTGATCTAGTTTCTCATCCTCTTTATCCTGATAACACTGCACCACAGAGAGGGAGCCTTTCAGAGATCCAAATATCCAGGTCACAATGACTTTAGGCGATCAGAGTATTATCTGAGGGTATCTCCGTCTTGGGTACATCTGTAATTCCTAGAGTTAAAATCACCACTTACAGCAAAAGCTTTTGTTAGGGAGGAACCTCTGCTAAAAATGCAAACCTGTTACCAAAGAAGCTAGAATCCATTGTTTGCATTATTCACTGTTCTTACAGCTTTCTCTTGGAAGGCAGAGATTAATTCAAAGGAAAGGGCAAGTTTGTTTTGAAGTTTGAAGCTTCTACTGAAACCCACTTCTGGCCATGAGCATGCCCACCTGGGGCAATGAAGGAGGATCAGAGGAAGGAATAACAAACAGGAAGCGGAGATGATGGCCTTGAATGCAGATTTCAGGATTTTCCCTTTTGTTCAGCTTTTGGCAGTTCGGGTTTTCTTCTTCCCCCTTACACAAGTTCCATAAAAGTGAAGCCTTTGGGGGTGTGCTGGATATTCTTCAGGAGCTCTCCAGATTCATATTGATTCTCCACCTTCCTCCAGGCTGCTCTGGGCAGAGGGAACCAACTGCAGCACATCACTTGGACCAGCCTCCTTTGTCCTCTGCCTGCTGATGGGTACAGCCACTGGGAGGAAGCAGCAGGAGATCTTGGGGTAGGAGGAGACCAGTGTCCTGTGACTTGACAATGGCTGTGTTCCTCTAAAACCACAGGTTCTGTCTGCAACCTTCCCCAGAACTATGGCTCCCATCCTTTCAGTAACTTCTTTCTCCTGTCATCCCTCTAGACTAAGGGCAGTAATAGATCAGGGTTGCCTCAGTAGGCTTTCCTTGTTGGCTTCCCTCAACTCTGCCCCAAAAGATGCGGTTGGTTTCTTCTTTAAACTCCCTTCAATTGCCCCATTTGAGTACCACTTATACACAAGGAAAAAAAAAATCAAGTGAAAGCAAGAGAGTGCCAACTTTCACCCAGAGGAGATAAAAAACTCTGGGTCCTTTAACACTGCCAAGAGAACATGCTACCCTGTTCCACTGGATGGCACTCTGCCACCAGGGCATTCAAGTCCAGCACTGCAAGATCATCACGTCTCTCAGGATGAGTCAGAAATACGAATTTTATGTGACATCCCTGGTTTTAAAATATTGGCTTAAATATTTTCTAAATATGTCTTAGGCCAAAGAAAACACATATGTAGCCTGGGTTCAGTCCAAGGGACATAGGGCTGGATCTTAAATAGACTACAGTGCCTCTTAAAAAAAAAAAATCTGCTTTCTGTTATAATGCAGAATTATATCAAGAAACATAGAAATTCTTATCTATACAACTCTTTCCTACACAATTAATTAATCTAAAAACAATAACTTTCTCTCCCTCGTTTGAAATTTCATAGCTAAAACAGAACTATCTGGAACCCAAAAGTGACAAGAATCTTGTCTAGGATTCTTATCTAGATTGTTCTAAATGTATGAATCTAATCAAATCATATAGTTTCTGCATGGCTCTCTCCATTCATCCGCAAAATCAGGATAATGACTTTTTTCCTACCATCTTCACAGGGACATTTGGCTGAAAAATGAAATAATATATAGCAAATGAAAAGCACATTTGAGCTCTTCAGAGAATAAAGTGCTGTATAAACCAAAGGGATTACTAAGAAAAACCTCAGTTTTGTCAGAGCTTTTCTTCTTTTCCAACCACATTTCATGATGCCAAGGTAACTGTAAGTCAATGCCTCAGGCCAGCACAATGTTATAGAAGACCTCTCCAAGTTCTCAACTCCGGCATTACTATTTCACTGGACTTTTTCAAAAATCCACATGCCTGGTCACCACTTCCAAGAATTCTTACTGAATTTATCTGGGTTGGCAGTTTTTAAAAAGTTCTCTAGATGATTCTCATTTCAGTCAAGCCTGAAAACTACTACCCAGGATTTTTCAAACCTGAAATAATCACTACCTACATATGAACATCTAATTGATGTAATCAACAAAGTTCCATGATTTTAACAGTAACATAATGTACTGTGCCATGCTGTGCTGAGTAGCTCAGTTGTGTCTGACTCTTTGCCCACCAGGCTCCTCTGTCCATGGGGATTCTCCAGGCAAGAATACTAGAGTGGGTTGCCATGCCCTCTTCCAGGGCATCTTCCCAATCCAGGGATCAAACTCAGGTCTCCTGCATTGCAAGCAGATTCTTTACCAGCTGAGCCACCAGTAAGTTCACACTTATTCATATACATAGACACAGTCATGTCTATCTTTTTTCCATTCACACACTGAGCATGATAAAAATTATTATAATAAAAAGCCAGAATTTATTGAGTGCTTAATGCATTCCAGTAAGTTGTCTACCTAGATTGCTGCATATAACGCTCATAATAACACACGTGAGCTGGGTACAGATTTGTTGTTGTTTAGTCACTAAGCCGTGTCCAAATCTGTGCAGCCTCATGAACTGCAGCATGCCAGGCTCCTCTGTCCTCCACTATCTCCTGGGTTTGTTCAGTTTCATGCCCACTGAGTCAGTGATGCCATCTAATCATCTCATTCTCTGCCACCCCCTTCTCCTTTTGCCTTCCCAGCATCACAGTCTTTCCAATAAGTTGGCCCTTCACATCATGTGGCCAAAATATTGGAGTTTAATGAATATTCAGAGTTGATTTCCTTTAGGACTGACTGGTTTGGGTATAGATAGTGCTCCACATCTCCACAGACAAAATCAGTTGTAGAGAGGTTAAAATGACTTACTCAGGACCACGCATTGAGGAATTAACAGAACTGGACTGGGAACCCTGGCAGCCTGGCTCTTATAGCCGTGATATTTATGTAATAACTACCATACCCTGTTTGCTTCCCACTGTGACAGAACCTGTAGTGTTTAAAAGGTAAGTAAAATGAAGCATGTGGCCTCAAAAAGATTCTGCCATCTGATCGGGGAAATGTGATGCAGACTAAACTTCACAGGTTAAACAGGGAAATAGTACACTGTCGTCCCTGGAATGAGGGAGAGGTGGATTGGAAAATGGGCAATGCCTGGCTTTACTAAGCTCCTACTTCACAACTATAGAGGAAATGAGATGTACTCAGACATCCGAAGAGAGAATGTAATAAGACCACCAAGGGAAAAAAAAAAACTGGTCAAAGAACAGACTGCATTTATATATTAGACATATATTATTCTTATCACCTCCTGGTATCACTTGGATTGAATGTTCATGCCTCCCTAAATTTACCAAATTATCATCTCCACCAGCAAACCACAACTTTTGAAGAATTCACCACAGTTCAAAATTTATTTCTGATTCTTACTGAAAAATTGTACACAAACCCAACTGTAACACACATGTATACACACACACACACACACACACACACAGACTCTTAATGTGATTTCCAAAGAGGTAAACAAGTTGCAATTTTTGGTAGTAATAAACTAATGTGAAAATTAAGTACAAATTTTTACAGAAAAATTTTAATAACTGAAAACAGTATTCTTTCTCTTTGTACTTTTATTATCTAAACACAATGGGAATGTAAGCAAGACCATTTTTTTATCCACAATACATAAAATCTCAATTAGTTATGGTCTATTTGTGCACTGACTAAAAACATTCGTTAACAAAACAGAATTTTCTAGTTTACTGGATAAATATACCAGGAGAAACTGCAGAATAATGTTAGGTTGCCAAGCAACCGCTGCTCTACTCCCTCATTCATCAAGCTTCTTATCCCAGTGCTAGAGAATTCCAACCAATTTGTTTCTTGGGAAAATTATAGTGACTTTCAGTAACACAATAACACTTTTATTCTCAGAAGATAAACTTGGATGTTCTTTTGATCAAAGGGATGTGTCAATTCATTATTCTCTACGTGGTGCTAATGAGAAAGCTATAATTAACCAACTACACTATTGCAGACACACATAAAATAAACTGCAGTAATTAGTAACGTTTAAGGTGTTAACCAGCCTCCAAAATTAGAAAATACAGAATCTTTCCCCCAATAAAGATGCAGAGAAAGGAGAAATCACCATAGCTAATTAAACTGAGAATTGTTTCCATTCCCTACCCTCCCCCCCCCCCAAAAGTGGGAGAGGCACAGGATCACTGAAATGTGAGAGATTTCATTTTAAAAGCAGAGAAAATGGCTCAGTGCCAAAATTTACCTGTAGGTAGACATAAATGCTGGAGAATAATGTAATCTTTTCTATGAAAGAATGCTTAGCACAATATTTTTCCAGGAATGAACAGAAAGAATATTATGCTTTCACTCATTAGCTGTGTTAACTTAGCATATTGTATGTAAATCACCATAATAATTGCATTCTCTTCAGACTGAATTAGTTAGTTAGAATGAAGCTGTAATCAAAATGTTCATAATTGAAAATATAGTATTCTTGGTCTCGTTTTGAAAAAATAACAAGGAACACTGATTGAATCAAATAATACAGTACATCACTGAAAATAGCCTCTCTAGGTTATACCTTAGCATGTCAATTAGCTCCCCAAATCTGGATTTGTCTTGGTTTTTTACTGTTACCCTTTGTCTTCAGCCTAACTTCAGCTTTCCACGTGCAAAATCTAAGACTGACTTTTTAGATTTTAGATTTTTTTTTAGGAAAAATATAAAATAGTAAAAAGCTAAATTTTGCTTCTGAAATGTATTAGACTCTATGCACTGCTGGCTGTCATAAATCAAAGGGCAAAATAATTTCCAATAAATGGAACATTTAATGCCAATGCTCCTGGGAAAGAATATGTAAATGATCACATGAATTTCAGGCAAGCTGTCACAGTAATTCCTCAAGGTACCCTTTAAAGATGACATATTCACTGTGAAGAAGGGGGCATTGGTTGTCTTGCAAAAGTCAAACTTGAAGCAATACTCCACTGTATGAACTGATACAGGGCTTCCTGACATTCATTTCTTCAAATCTAATGCCATTAGCCACCCTCTATTACTTAATTTTCTTTTATGAGATAAAAATTGGTAGAATCTCAAATCTGCCTTAAATCATTACTTTCACTTTGATTTCCCCATTAAAAATGAGTCTGTCTAAAATATTTTTAAAAGCAAATTTGGGTCAAACAACCTTCAATCTTCAAAGATTTCAGAAGCTAATTATAAAATCCAAGCTCCAATTCAGCAAATATTTTCCTAGGTGAGGTCTATTTTGTAAAAGTCATAAGGAGCTTTGTGATGGTGACATCTGTCTGGTTTCACTTGCTTCAGAGCCATCAAAATATGCCAATATTCTAAAAAGCAAGTAATTTTTAAATGAATTTAATACTAGTTCATTTCATGACATGAATTCACTTTAAGGTAATAAATATATTACGTGCAATATCAAATTCTAGCAGACTTGTAATTAGGTAAAGGGGATATATAACTTGCTCATTACTGGATATGTTGGAGCACCTGTACAACCAAGAGCAGTAATAAACATCCATAGCCTTTTCTTTAAAGGAAAGGGCCCATAAGCTGCAACAGAGAACAACCTGAATTATCAGGTTAATCATTAATCATTAATCATCACAGTTCTGAACTTCTGCAGTGAAGAACAGAAATATGCCTGGAAAGAGATTTTAATGAACTGTCCTAGCCAGTACTCTTACTTGCCCAGGAATAACTATTTGTTTGCATTTATTCACTGACAATATTCAAGAGTTTGTGAGAAACGGTTATACACTATGTGCCCTGCCATACTGGAGGGAAATCCACAGCAGTACTTAAGTCCGTAAAATAGAAATCCCCATTATACACTAGACTCTAGAACCAAGTTAAATTTTGAAAGTCACAGGGTGATCCATCCTAAAAATAATGAAATTAAGCCAACTGCAACATTAGCAGATGAGAGAGGAGACATTTTTACCCACAAAGCAGTAAAGTCAATTTTTTGTTCTCCTGTTACTAAAAGTTTCCCTAAACAGCTTTCTAAGCTTCTTTCTCCATCCCAGTCGGTTAATTTATGTCTTCCAATCTGCTGGAAATCAAAGCTTTTAGAAGATAAACTGGACAGTAATACTAATGTCAATCGATGGTCTCCAAAATTAGACATCAGTATTTTGCCTTCAGTAAAAACACAGAGAAAAGAGAAGACGCCTTATCTACTTAAATTGAGGATTAATTTATAATAACAGGAAACGGGGTCAGCAACCATAACTTTAGTGTTGATTACGCATCAGACGCTGAGCTAAACTGTTTACTGGAATTATCTTACTCCATTTGTTCAAAAACCCAAAAAAGAAGGTATTGATACTATCCCTATTATTTAAAAGGGGAAACTGAGGCAGGGGGTAAACGACTCGTCCGAAACCACACATCTCAGAGCTATGAACCCACGTCAGCGCGGCGAGAGACTCTGCCTTGCACGAGCCCAGGTGGCTCACCAGGTGCCCACCTCCGCGCGCACGCGCAAACGTGCCCCCTACCTCGGGCGTTCCGTGAGCGCGCCATCGCGCACGCGCATGCCCTGGCACCACTTGCCAGCTCTGGGGGCTCTTTGGGAGCTCCCCCACCCCGGCGGAGCTGAACCCCGGCGCCACTCGCGTATGGATGAACCTGTCTTCCTCCGCGCCTTGCCGCCCTCCGGTGTCACTACACACCTGCCTTCAGTAGCTCACCTCCTACCCCTTCGCCGCCCGCCCTTCGTGACAGCCTGACCACCCAACCCCGCGCTCGCCCCAGGATGCGACTCGGGGTGTGGGTACCTGAGCCCTCGCGGTGGCGGCTTCTTCAGCCCCCGGCTTTTCGCAGGAATTCCTCAGTCCTGCCACCGGCTGAGAAAGTGAGGCTCGCAGTGAGCAAGCGGAGTGGGAATGAAGGGGCTGGCTGGTGTTCCCCAGCTTCCCGGCTCCAGTCCCAGCTCTCCAGATTAATCACTTTCTCCCTGCTCCCCCCAACCCCCACGCACATTCTCACTCAAAAAAAGAAGGGAGGGAGAGAGGCACAAAGAGGAAGAAGGGACCATCCGTGACTGGCATCTCTTAGCTCCCCCAGCTCCGCTACCAGGGAGCCATGGCAACCACGCCCCCGACCTGCCCCCTCATCCCCTCGGTGGTCTGGGGAGGTGGAGCCCCTAACCCTCCCGGTTTTCTCGTCCCCCATCCCCGCCTCACCGACCCAGGTGTCCAAAATCTCCCTTTTCAAGCTGACGGCGCGTATCAAACCTCACCGGCATGTGTAATCGTCCCTTGAGAGTGGGAGCATGACAGTGGGGCGGCTGTGTTGGAGAAAGAGAACTGAGCCCTCCGACCCAAGAGATGGTAGTGGGCAGGGAGGAGTCATGCCAGGACTGACCCTCAAACCCAGCTGGACTTCGCTGCCCCCACCCGGGTGAGGCTGGAATCTCCAGGAGGGTCTGGAATCCCCTCCAGAAGGTAGCAAGAGATGCAGGTAAGGGAGGCTGGAGAAAAGACAGAGTCAACCTACCTACCCGTGACCAAGAGGAGAAAGTGGGAGCTGGAGGATTCGAGGAGCCGCTTTACTCCTTCCCACTGACCAGAACCTCCTGAATCCAGCCTCGGCCACCAGGGGGCGGGGCTGGGAAAGGGGGTGTCTCTAACTGGCTGAAGGCTGAGGGAACCTCGGACCACCCTACTTTGTGCAATGACGGAGCCCTGACTACGCACCATCACCGACCCACCATGGGTTGAATCCCTCCCCGCTGGATCAAACCCATTATCCTCCTTTGATCTCGCTCAGAGTTGGGGAGCTCCCCGGGGCTAACAAGACAGAAGCACATTAACCATAGCCCCCCACCTCCCACCCCCGGCACACCTGAGTCGCCCCCAGTACCAGATCCGTTCTGTACCTTCCTTCGAGGAAACCTCTCCTTTAAGCTGGCTTGGAGCGGGAGAAGGGCGTGGAAGTCCAGCAGCTCCCGGCGGATGCACGGGAGTTTCTCGCCGGCAGCTCCCAGCCGATCTGCACGCGGGTCTGCCCGCGGAGAGGCCGCCGCGCCCCTCCCACCGCCGGCAGTGGCCGCGAGGACGCGGACCTGTTCTGGCTTGCTCTCGGATCCACACCCTCCCCGCAGAGGGAGGCTCGCGCAGCTCCTCTCTGCGGTGGTTCTGCCCACCCACCCCACACCCACGCCGCTTATTCCCCCTCCCTTTCCTCGCTCCCTTGGGACAGCGAGAGTTTCAGGCTTAAGGCTTTTATTTCACGGTGAAAAGCAAGGGACGAAGCCCAAACTTTGCTCGCCATTTTCTACGTCTATGGTTAAAAGAGGTAGGATCTGCCCCTTTTATCTGCAAAAGAGAAATTTTAAAGTCCGTCTGCCTTCTGATAGCTCCACTCAATACATATTCCAGACACAGGTCGCCAGTCTGGTTTTCTCCCAGAGCTGCATGTTGGAGGGGTGTGGTGCCATGGACCTTTTTTTTTTTTTTTGCTATCATTACTCATTTAGAGGCGTGATGAGGCTTGCTATCTAATTTAGAAATAATGCTACTTCCGTAAACTGGCAAATTATTGTTATTGGAATGTATGCACCTTCTTCTGTTACCATTTTTTAGTTGTCCTATTACTTATGGTCTATAATTTTATCATATTGTTCCTTAACATTTTTTCCTACTTATTCTGTATTAATTCACTAATGAATTAATTATAAAATAGAAAAAAGTCTTGGGTACTTATTTCCACTACAAAAGGCCACTTCTGTTGCCTTATTAATTCCCCCCAGAAATGCAATTTTTATTTGAAGATTCCAAAATTAATCTGGGAAAGTTACAATCTTTGCAGTATAAAGTGATTTTTTATACCCCTTTCATTTTTTCCCTCACCATAATCGTATTTTCCAAAAATTTCACACAGTACCACTTTTTAAAAAAATTTGTTGAATTTAAGTTCTCTTTGATGGTTAGAGAATCATTGACTTCTAAGTTTTACTCTACTAAGGCAGTGAGATTGACCTTACAGTCTGGTTTTGTCCATTGAACAATGAGGGCATTTAGAGATGTGAGCCCCCGTCAGAGCTGGATGCCACTATAGTGAGCAACAAGGGGAAGGCAACTCAGGATTCTGCTTCAGAAGCAACTGAATAAAATATTTTGAAAATGAATAAATGGACTTTTAAATTTTAATAATTGCTAACCTTGGAGCTCCAATTCTGTCAGTTCATGTGTGGGCATGGCTCTTACTGACTGTGTGGCAAATTGCAAATGCAAGTGAGGGCAGGATATGTCCTGAGTTTAAACTGAACTGCTGGAGTAATTTCTTTGCCCGAGGCATCATTATTCACATGGCATGTTTTCTAAAGTAGAAACAAAGATAAAATATTGAATAAAATTCCGACAGGGAAAGTACTGTATTTGTAAGAAAACATTTCAGAGGTCAAGAAGACACAAAGCTAAGTTGATCTCCTGAGTATCTCACCTTCTTGGAAGCATCTGCTGAGCAGAAGACTCAGAACTCCAACCTGGTCAAAGCAACAGAGTACTGAAACCTATTGCTCTTCTTTGCTTTATGGTATGTTTGCTTGACATTTGGATTCCTATTTAAAAAAAAAAACAACAACAACAAATGTTTGTTCAGCACCTACTAATTAGCAGTCATTGTTCTAGGAGCCAGAGTACAGTGGAAAATTCAACAGGCAAGGCTAGTTGCTTGCTTTTAAATTAACTACCCAAAGATATAGAAGAGAATAGCAAGGCATGATACCTGAAACAAGAAGGTGATGTGTCAGTTCTTAAACATGAGTTTTTCTTAAAAGGGGAAAAAATATGATTCTGAATGTAAACTAGGAAATAGCCCAAGAGTAAACCTATGGCTTAAGGACAAACATTAAGTCCTCATGTACACAAAAAACTTTACCCCAGGCAAGTACATTTTAAGAAAGAAGTGAGGGAGAGAGGGAAAAGGTAGGCTAGGGAAAAGGAAGGAAAGGAGGGAGGAAGGAAGACAGGCGAATGATTAACCAAGAAAGGAAAATAGAATTTGAGAGAAAGAAAGTATTTTATCCAACTAAATAAAATTTGTTTGTTTTTTAAGGAATTCAAAATGGAGGCAGTGACTTAAACTTCCATATCCAAGAAACACTTCATAGTTATTACCTCCAAGGATAATTTCATATTTTTAATACATTGTCAAGGACAGGCAACCAATTCAGGTTTTCCCATCCCAAGAAACTTACAGATCTACTGCCTCTGCTTCTAGAAAGACTGGAACCTAACACCAGAAGGCAGCCAGCCTTCAGCCTGTATGGATGTTTGCTGAAGATACCTTCTGCTGCTGCTCTGAAATCCTCTCTTGGCTCCTATTCTCCGGTCTGACACTCTATTCAGCACATTTCTCACTCTACAAACAGTCCTTATCTATCAGCCGTCACACCTTTGCATGTGGGTGCTAGAGAAAGACTGGATACTTATGTCACATGAAAATGTGATTGCATTAGCCTTGAAAGGTGTGAATTTCTTGCTCACAATTGAGGAAGATCGTGGAAAATAAAATTTCAGCTATCAAATCACAAATGCAAGGGAGAAAAGGACTTCTTTCATGAATAGAAGCAGAAGGTGAGAGAGATAGGCTGGTCATCTGGAAAAAAAAGAGGAAGGATATTAAAAGCCGGGGTATTTTTCAGCTTTTACTGCTGATTTACTACCTACCCTCGGCCTGAACCATCATTTGGTATCATTCCCAGAGTAGGGCCATTGAAGGAATATTGGCTCTTGGCAAAGGCTAGTAGCTAGTGATATGGCATCATTCCTAGAAAAATTGTTTAGCAGAAGAGCTATAGTTTTGGAAATGGCATTTCAGTCTAGCAGTTCAGAACAGTCACAGATCGACAGAGGTTTTCCAGCCAACTGCTGTAATAAAGGAAAGCAGGATCTTTCCACTGAGGGATAAACCCTCAAAGGCAACCTTGGAAGTACAAAGCAGCCACCTTAGCTTAGATATTAATAAAGCAAAAGAGGACCATATTAACTCTGAGGAGTTAAAATGACAGAGTCGATACTCCTTTAACTTGTCCTTTAATGTGAGAACAAAAGGACATGTATTAAAAATCAAAGGGCAATAATTCTGGAACAAATACAAAGGTAAAATCTTGTATTTCGTGCTGTGGATCATTAATATGTGTGATTCACCCTTAGGAGGTCATGGAACCAGATACTTTCATTGGATTTTAATAGGACTAAATAATTCTATGGTCATTAATAACACTTTACTTATATAGCTAAAACATTGCTTGTATCTTGTCAAATTTCAGGCTTCAAGGCATTTGTTGGTTTCTTGTGGAGATCAGAAAGATTTCCTGTCCTCCAGTTAGAAACACCTAACTGTCAATTATGGCTGGCTTATTTTCATATTGGTGATTCGTTCCAAAGTCCTAGGCAACCAAGTTTTATTCACATTTATTGGGGGAAAAGCCTGATATTTGGGGAAGATGAGAATTTCATCTGAATCTGTACTCCAAACATAGCATAAAATCTTTTCAATCTGGTAAGGACCTCAGCTAACATATTCTCCTACAGCTTCTTTTTATACTTGAGGTAGGTAAGGTTCAGAAGTTTTCTCAAGGTGGTACAACTAGTTAGTGGCCTATAAAATATTTTTTTGAATCTCCTTGTTTTTAATCTTGTATCATTTTAGAATGTGACAAGCCACTGCAATTCTGGAAGATAATTTATTCCAATTTTGCTACAGCAAACAAAACGTATGCTAAATAGTGAGATAGTGAGTGATGCACAAGAATATTGGAGAAGGCAGTGGCAACCCACTCCAGTACTCTTGCCTGGAAAATCCCAAGGGCAGAAGAGCCTGGTAGGCTGCAGTCCATGGGGTCACGAAGAGTCAGACACGACTGAGTGACTTCACTTTCCTATTTCACTTTCATACATTGGAAAAGGAAATGGCAACCCACTCCATTCTCTTGCCTGGAGAATCCCAGGGACGGCGGAGCCTGGTGGGCTGCTGTCTGTGGGGTTGCACAGAGTCAGACATGACTGAAGCGACTTAGCAGCAGCAGCAGCAGCACAAGAATAAGGACTGATCATTACAGAAAACATAGTTCAGCTGAAGTAAAGGACTTAGTTTATCTTTTTCATCTATTCTGTCTTGTTGGTTTTGGCCAGTAAGTCTTACTGCTGTCTGTATAATGTAACCACTTTAGAGAAAAAGGAGAGAACTAGTGGGTCTTCTTAATATAAGACATTATGTATGGCAGGATGTTTACTCCCCTCTCCTCCTGCCTCACCCCTCAAATCTGTTCTTTTTTAATTCCTGGGCACATGGCCACCTACTAAAAGACTGTATTTCCCAGTTTCTCTCATGACAAAGTGTAAACCAAAGACGAGGTTCTCGCTAAAGGGACATGAAGAGAAATGTAGTTGGCAATTTCCAGGTCATCGACTTAAAAATAATCTAGATTCTTTTAGCTCTTTTTCGTTCTAGCTAGCCTGCAATGGTTAAAGTCTTACATTGAAGATGACAAAAGAGCATCTAGGAACCTGCTTATTACCATGAACCGACTTTATCTCTTCTTTGAGCCAGTGTCTTCTGGGGTCTCTGTATTATATTTATTTAACCTTTCTCCAAAGTAATACAACTGTTATCTCAATCATCAGAGCAATTTCAGAGCAGTAAAGTAAAATAAAAATGGAGGTACAGTGGATACTGCTATTTTTTAAAAATTTCCCTGCATTTATCTGCATTAATATGGCTCAACCAGTGCTAGGGAATAACAAATCCCCCTATGTTTATTTGGCTGAGTGGAGGCTCATTCCAATGCTTCCTCTCTACTTCTGGTCCAGGTGATACAGTCATGACCAACCAATATATTCCATCCCTCTGCTCAGAGCAATGAAAGGCAGATTCAAATGGAGTCAACCAGAGACATATCTTGGACTTACTCTGAACAACTGGGATAAAAAGTGATGATTGCTCAGCAGGTCTGATGTAAGTGAGACTGCTTCTTATCAACACTTAGAGCATGCCTGAGAATGAAACCATGGGGGAAAGAAAAAGAGAGAGACAGATACTTGATATTCTTATTAGAAGACCTTGATCTTCAAATAAGCTCAAAGTTCACTGTTTATTAAAAGCTAAAACTGAAATAAATCTCAATTTGTAGCTAGGTGAATGGAAAATAATTTCCATAAAATAATTTGCATTGGTTTCCTGTTTCTTGTGATCAAAATCATTTTTTTTTCACTATAACTGCCCAAGTAAGATTATTATCTTGGGATAAGTAATCTCAGATATGCAGATGACACCACCCTCATGGCAGAAAGTAAAGAAGAACTAAAGAGCCTCTTGATGAAAGTGAAAGCGGAGAGTGAAAAAGTTGGCTTAAAGCTCAACATTCAGAAAACTAAGATCATGGCATCCAGTCCCATCACTTCATGGCAAATAGATGGGGAAACAGTGGCTGAATTTATTTTTCTGGGCTCCAAAATCACTGCAGATGGTGATTGCAGCCATGAAATTAAAAGACGCTTATTCTTTGGAAGAAAAATTATGACCAACCTGGATAGCATATTGAAAAGCAGAGACATTACTTTGTCAACAAAGGTCCGTCTGGTCAAGGTTATGGTTTTTCCAGTAGTCATGTATGGAATTTCTTGTAGTAGTCATGTATGTATTTCTTTTTTCTATAAAGAAAGCTGAGCACCGAAGAATTGATGCTTGTGAACTGTGGTGGTGGAGAAGACTCTTGAGAGTCCCTTGGACTGTAAGGAGATCCAACCACTCCATCCTAAAGGAAATCAGCCCTGAATATTCATTGGAAGGACTGATGCTGAAGCTGGAACTTTAGTACTTTGGCCACCTGATGTGAAGAGCTGACTCATTTGAAAAGACCCCGATGCTGGGAAAGATTGAGGGCAGAAGGAGAAGGGGATTACAGAGGATGAGGTGGTTGGATGGTATCACCGACTCAATGGACATGGCTTTGGGTATACTCCGGGAGTTGGTGATGGACGGGGAGGCCTGGCATGCTGCGGTTCATGGGGTGGCAAAGAGTCGGATACGACTGAGCAACTGAACTGACTGAAGTTGTTTAGTAAGAGGGATGTGCATGGCAAAAAGTCTCCTTTCCATGACATTACCTATCTGGTTGGCAGTGACGCCTTTAAATACTCTGCCTAAAGGATTCCACCCTATATCTGAATTCAGCAGGAAAGAACAAAGTGATCTATTAATGATGCCTGACATTAATATTATACAAAAAGTGATTCTCATGTTCCATATGTATTTGTCATCCTTGTTTTAAGGCATTCTTAAAATTTGACATAAATCTAGATGTATGGAGGCCTTACTTTTTTAAAAAAAATTATGATATAATAGTACATTCTTTGGGGGCATGTTTTTCACTCTTTAAAAGAGAGCCCTAGACCAATTAGTATTCCCGTATAGTGTTTAGGGGCCATAACTCATACTTTCAATTGACTTTTTTCCCTGCAAAATAAACAAATTAATTAGCAGAGATGTGTCTAAAGCACAAACTGCTGTTAATAACGTGTTTTACTGTGTTAATAGAAACCATAATACAATTATTTAGTCATTGCATTGGATTTATTTTCTTTCAGGGGTTAAATGAGACTTATCAATCTATTTTTTCATGCCGTTTTCAGAACATGATAAACAGACAAACTCAATAAGGCATTCCAAACTCTATTCCATAGAACAGTAAGCCCACAGCAAGGATTCTGAATCCCCTGTTTGTACTGACATGAAAGATTTGCCTTAGTGTGTGGGCATTAGTTCGTCTATCTTCCGCTACATAGCAGAATTATACTCAGTAAGTTTAAGGATGTCCATAAATTTGGACCCAGGATTTCCACTTCAATGACTCTATATAATTTGAATAACTTAAAACACAGGATATTTACTGTCTTTTTCACTCAGGTAGTTTTTTGCCAGCTCATACTAAAACACTTAAAGGCACATAACTATAGGCATGAATAATACATAAAAGTATTACATAACGTATATTGCCCGTGTTCCCTTCAAACAAGCAAAATTTACTGACTTGTTTAGTTTTCCTACTGCTTAGTCTATACACTAATACAAATGTGAAATACATTAAAAATTTTTCCTATCTCATATAAAGAAGCCATCTTAAAAGTTTCCTCAAATTAAGTATATTTTAATATCTCAAATATACATAAAAGAGGAAATTTGGATGATGAAAGTCTGAAATATTTCAGGGTTCCTGAAATATTCTGGTGCAATATCCAGAGAAAATATATAGGAATCGACAAGTACAATGAATATATGCAATGCAGATAATAACGAACAAACACAAGGCACAATTCCAGTTAAAGCCCTTGATAATATTTTTGCTAATGAAGAAACAATACAAAAGAAAAAAGTAAAGCTTAAATATAATTGCATTACCCAATTTTAGGACAGATGCCATTTTAGAGGTCATGCAACCATTTCAGAAAAATATAACTCATTACGTTTTATTACACTGGGTGTGTCTGATGGCGCTAGTGGTAAGGAACATGGCAGCCAATGCAGGAGATGCAGGTTTGCTCCCCTGGTCATGCAAATCCCCTGGGGAAGGAAATGGCAACCCAGTCCATATTTTCGCCTGGGAAATCCCGTGAACAGAGGAGCCTGGTGGGCTATAGTCTATGGGGTTGCAAAGAGTCAGACACGACTGAAACAACGTAGCATGCACATTATTATATTAATAAATAATAAAATCAGCAATTATACTCAATATGTTTAAGGATGTCCATAAACTTGGACCCAGGACTTCTGCTTCTATGATTCTATAGCATGTAAATAACTTGAAATACAGGTAACTCAATATGCCCATAAATATTCAGTGATAAAATTAATTATAAATACAGGAGAACATAGTTACTAGGTTGAATCATATGAAACTGTCCTTATGCCAATCCTGCAACGATGGTGATTTCATGTTGTTCAACCTAATAGATTATTCTGCAACCCTATGAAGATTAAACAGTGTTCTAAAATTGTGTTTTTAAAGATCTGTAATATAAGAAATTCTTTCCAATGTAAAGTTGTGGAATTCTAGTTAGGGTTCCTTTCAGGACCAACCCTCTTATAGATAAAAACTATAATGTATGGATAGAATGTAAACATAATGCCTGAAAGCACTGGAAAGTTTCCCTGAACAGGCAGATAATGGAAAGGGTAAACATTGGAGGAAGGAGATGGCACTGGGTAAGTGTCCTGTTTTATAACTCTTCACCAGAGGGCAGGACTCAGTCTGTCCATAGTAAGTGGATAAAATAAGGAAAGAAAAATTACAGACTTACCGGTTTAAAGAAGGAGGACAGATTTTGCATACCCAGACCGACTGGAAAATGAAAGGGAAAAACCCATCAAGGAGAAAGTCAAAGGAAAAGAGTCCCAAATTCTGTGTATAAACACTGCCCAGCCTCTGGCAATCCTCTGAAATATGCATTAGTAGGACAGTCTCCAAACAGCTCTGTTGAGGCTAAAAGAACCGAACTGAGATTTCAACCATCTACCCAAAAGGGACTCTCATTTGATCTCAGCCACATTTTACTGCTTTCTAAGAAAAATAGAAATCAGTATTATTTGGAGAACATACAGAATCCAGAATCTCTACAATGCTCAAAAAACAATCCAGAGCTACTGAATATTTGATAAACATATGTGAACTCCACTCAAAAACAATGGAGATCAATCCTGAGATGATAGACACTGGACTTAGTGGACAACAGATTTAAAACCCGATTATATTTATATTTATACTCAAGGAAATAAAAGAAGATATTCTCAAAATTAATATGAAGTGAAGAAATATAAACTGAGGAATAGAATCTTGTAAAAGAGAACAAAAAAGAAATTCTTGATTTCAAAAAATATAATAGCTAAAATTTAAAATTTTCATTTAGCTTAATAACAGTTTGAAGGTAACAATAGTCAATGAACTATAATAGAAACTTTTCAACCTCATCAATAGAAATTTTCCAACCTCAAAGACAGAGAAAAAATTGGAGGGGGAAAAATGAATACAGCTTCAAAATACTTAATATGTGTATAATTGGAGTCCCTCTAAAAGAGAGAAAGATGGGGTGTAATAATAAATAAGAAATAATGGTAATAAAAGTTTGCCAAATATCATAAAAGTCAGAAATGTATAGATTCGAGAAATTCAGCCCCATAGCAGAATAAGCACAAAGAAAGCCCCACCTAGGCAACACAGTAATTAAATTGCTAAAATAAATAAATAAATATTAAAAGAGAACTTTGAAAGAAGACAGAGAGAAAAGCAACACATTACATACAATAGCAAATTAAAAATGCTGAAGGAAAAAAAAAAAGCAAAACTAGAATTCTAGATCCAGCGAAAATGTTCTTCCAGTATGAAGGCAAGATAAAGATAGTTCCCTATAAAAGAAAACTAAAGAGAGTTATCACTCTCAGAACTGCCTTACAAGAAGTGTTAAAAATAGTTATTAAGGCTGAAGGGAAATGATAACAGATGCAACTAATATCTTTAGGAAGAAATAAAGAGTCTGAAAAGGGAAATATGTGAGTAAAAATAAGACTTTTTTTTTCTTTCAGTTTTCTTAAAGTATATGTGACTGTTTAAACTAAAAGCCCTAGCTCTTACTTCCAATAAAACTGAGACAATTCTCCCAACTAAAGAGAAAATGGTGGGCTTCCCTATGTGGCCCAGTGGTAAAGAATCTGCCTGTCAATGTGGAAGACACAAGAGACACAGGTTTGATCCCTGAGTCAGGAAGATCTGGAGAAGGAAATGGCAACCCACTCCAGCCTGCAGGCTACAGTCCATAGGGGTGCAAAGAATCAGACACAGCTGAGCACATAGTGCACACACACACACACACACACACACACAAGATATGCATATATCGCGTGTATATACAAACATAAAGACATGTTTCAATTATTTATATTTCCTGAATAAAAATGAAGCATCTTTCATAATGTAGATTTCATCCAGAATTTATTATTAGCACAACTACAGAAGCCTGCAGAGATTTTACAGAAAGATCAGCTCAATTAGATAAAAATGAGAATCTTCTTTTCAGATCTAAATTTTGCATCATTATCTCTCTAGGAAGAGATCATTAAATTATGATTTAGTCACAGAGCTGTTTACTGATTAGAATGCAGAACACTTAATCATTTGCATTTGAAACGAAGTGGAATATATATAGATAATCCACTTTAAGACGAAAGAGCTTAAATTTAATCTAAATTTGAATGAACTGGTTAAGAGGAAGTATGAAACAACTCTGCTCAAAATAGTGTGTTTTTGTACTATATAGGCTTAAAGACCTGGTTTTGGTGGAAACAGCTAGGGCTGATTAATTGACAAAAGTCTTACACACAAGGTACTTAACAACAATTCTTAGATACCAAACAAGTTTTCTTTGCTTCATCCAATGAAAAATACATTTGGGATCAACTTTTGTTTTTGTTTCTCAAAATTAGACTGATGGTTATTCCAGGATCAGATACGATTATCATGAACAAAAGAAAAGTATTTCTCTCAATATTTCATCCTGTATCTTATCATGTCTTTTCTTTCATACAACAGTTGGATATCATAAGCAGAAGATATTTTTAATTTTTCATAATTATCTAAAATCAGAAATTATAAAAGCATCATGTATAAGGCAACTTCGAGTTTTCAAGGCACTGGTAAGTATTAAGAGTCCAGTTAAAGACGAGGACATGATAGAATAAATAAAAGTTTGTTTTATATTCCTAAACTTTTTTTTATAAAATAAATATTTGGAGGATACCATGTTTCTAACACAAATAAAAATACCATAAATCTAATGTACATCCAAATGCAATTTTCCACTAAATGCTACTGAAATAAATTGCAAATAAAATTTCTATAAACTGATATTAACTGGCAGCCTAATTATGTCTTTAATTCATGAACCCACTCCAAAATTTAGATATAGTGAAAATATAAAATGCTCACCAAGATATCTAGTGAACTGTAATAATAATCTTTTGAAAAACTTATAAAATGCTATTGAAATATTTTTATTTTGATAATAACAAGTTTACTAGAGATGAATTGCAAAGCCTTCCTGACTGATTCTTACTCAAAGTATTTAAATGTCAAATTCTGTTGCCAGATTTTGAAGGTGATAGCTGGTCATTAACTTCTCTGAAAGTTAGTGAATAAAGCAAGGCATATGTTCCAGACTTGACGAATTACACACATCCATTATAACATCTAGAAAAGAAAGGCATTCCCATGCCAACCTTCAACCCTCAACAAGAATTTATTCAAGCCATAACTCCACACTGATGACAGAGCAAACCAACATAAAATGGGGACTTTACCAAAGGAATTGTTTATAGAGGGGTCAGAAGAGGTTTCCCGTAAAACGCTGTAGAAGCCCAACTGTTTTGTTCTATTTTATCCTTACCGTAATAAACTCCTATCCTTTAAGTTATAGAATTTTCTCACCATCATGTGATCTTAAATGTGAGGTGAAAAACGCCCTTGTTGGAATTATCTCAAAGAGGGAAAATAAAAGATGTTCTCTGAAACGGTGACTATGGTTTTGTTCTTATATCCTTTGGCAAATGAATTAGCCTCCTTGGGAATTGGTAGTTAAATGGAATTCTGGTTGTGGGGAGCATCGCCAAGTTTGTGCTTACTTCCATCAGTAGGTGTAATCTTGTATACTTGTTAAAATGGATGGCTTTGTTTGTGCTTTTGATTCCCCAGAGACTGGACTTTAGTAAAAGGATACAGAAAGTGTTGTTAAATGGGGCATCTATGATGCATGTTAACGTCAGAAAAAAAAATACATAATAAGGTCAGAAAAATAACGAGCCTTAAGCACAAGCAAACATTGCTTCCCTAAGTAAGCAGGAGTAACGGAGAGAGAGAAAAAGGGAAAATGTAAATTGTATAGTACATACTAAAAGTGCTTCAAAACACATTCAATAAGTTTATTTCATATTTCTTGAGAAATAAATAACCCTATCAATAAAATATGTGGTATTCTAGGGTCAAAGCAGTAAAGTGAACATTCAGAGTTTAAAAGGGAATTGGAAATTAGACACAGGCTCATAACCGACAACCAGATGCATTTGTGAACCTTATACTTTATGAGCATTTCAGAGGCCCTTCAAGTGAAGAATATGGTAAAACTGTTTAATGATACCATTGTTCATATAAATTATCTTAGGAAAAATAAAGAGCCTATAAAGTTACTGAATTATCATCCAACACATACATATGTAATCTGCATATGGTAAACATGAAAAACAGCTAATTTTCCAATACTTTGGAATAAATGGTACTTCAGTATGTTTTACAGACCACCTTGACTATCTTAGAGAAGCAATAGTTCCTTTCTGTATCTAAATTTGGAGAGCTTCACTCCCTGCCTTCATAACAGCCTAATCCTTACCAAGTGATATCCTGTGGAGATTTTCAGTATCTGCTATAATGGGGATTCCTTTCATCTCAAATGTAGCTCTGATAGTAGTGCTGCTTGCAGGATACTCAGGAAGTGAATACAAGTGGAGCATCCTGCTATGAGCTGGAAAGCACAGGCAGGAGCCTCACCACTTTGCCAGGCCAATGCCAAGCCTCCAAAAACAAAGGGATCTTTCCTATTAGAAGGACAAACAACTCATGCCAGGTGAAATGCATTCTCTAAGGCTGACTTGTCTTCCCTCCATGCATCAACGTGGTTACGGTTCAGTTTGTCCAAGTGGCCATTTCATTAAGGCCCTTTGTAAGTACTGGCTTATCATAGTAACTGGCCACATTTAAAAACAAATATATTCTATTCTGAGAGGTAAACAATTTAAAATAGCTCCTCGGTGTTTACAATCACAATATTTGATCAAAACAACAGAACCACCAAAGTAGAGCCAAATAAGATGTTTCCATCTAAATCGATATTTTCTCACTATGGGAAAAACAGGGAGGATGCTCATATATAAGCATAATTCAGCAGAATAATCAAATCATCCTGAAGACTGTACCTCAGAATAGTAATCCATTGGTTTTTTTCTCTAATTTTAAAGCAGTGGAGATGGCTTAGCTGGGGTCCATCATCTTTTTTGTCTTGTGACAAAGCACCACATGCCTTTTTAATGGTAAATTTGCCTTGATTTAATAGCACTGAAAGTAACCAAGGGACAAAATAACAAAATTAATCTATCTTCATAAAATAAAATGATTCAAATGTTCCCAAAGCATTTGCTTCAAAGAAGTTATATTTCAATAAATGATCAAGTATTTGGTGAATACCTATTATGTACCAAAAATAAGAACTTTGAAATAATATGCAGTTCATCCTTTATTCCACATGGGACAATGCAATGGGGATAAACCATATAATTGACCTTTATAAGGGTCCTGCATACAGGAATAGGGGATAATTGTAAGATTTTAAATTATTTTAAAACATTGATTCCAGGGGCTTGCCTAGTGGTCCAGTGGCTAAGACTCCACGTTCTCAATGCAGGTGGCCCAGGTTCAATCCTTGGTCAGGGAACTAGATCCCACATGCAAAAACTGGGAAAAAAAAAATCCTACATTTTACAACTAAAGATCCCACATGTTGCAACTAAGACCTGGTGCAGCCAAATAATAAAATAAATATTAAAAATTGATACTATTAAATTATTCCTCTATTCAAACATCTTTGTGATCACATGGACTGTAACCTGCCAGGCTCCTCTGTCCATGGGATTTCTCAGGAAAGAATACTGGAGCAGGTTGCCATTTCCTTCTCCAGGAGATCTTCTCAACCCAGGGATCAAACATGAAGTCTCCTGCTTGGCAAGTGGATTCTTTACCACTGAGCCACGAGGAAAGCTCCAGATAGTAATATATAACAAATTAACTATTCCTTTCCTCCTTTTCCATTTCATATAACTGCAAAATAGCAGTTTGATGGGCCACAAGGCAGAGACTACAAAGGTTAATCTATCCCCCTTTTGTTCCTTGTATACAATTGAATTGGTTTTCCCAGGATCTCTTTCATCCAGATGGAATCATTCAACTGAACTCTGGTCAATGGAATACGGATGAAAGAAATATGCACCACTTTCAAGGATGGCTATAAAACAATCTTTCAAGTTTTCCCTCTCTTCATCTATGTGGCTGGAAGCAAAGGAGGAAACATCTGTGCTTCAAGAGAGAAGAAACTGGGCTCTCTGGATTAACTTTAAGAGAAGAGACTTCCAACCTAGAGTACTTACAGTGAAGATATAGGAATGAGGAACAGATTTTATTCTGTACAGTCACTAGAATTTTGGAAAAGGGACAAAAATTTTGTTATATCAGCAAGCATCGATTGCTCTAATAACATTCATAAGATATGTTTTCCATGAAATGGCATTATGTTTTTAGCCTTTACAACGTAACCATCAGATTATTACAAAATAATTATTACTGATATTTTACTAAGCCTGAGTCATGGTAACATGCCCTTGCTTTTACTAATTCTCTGCATTGATCTAAAAATGCTGTTTCTACTTTCTTTATTTCTGTGAATGGCTCTGTATTAGTTTGCTAGGGTTGCCATAACAAAATATCACAGACTGGGTCATTGAAACAATAGAAACATATTGTCTCATAGGCCTGGAGGCCAGAATTCCAATAACAAGGTGTTAATAAGTTTGGTTTCTTCTGAGACCTCTCTCCTTAGCTTGCAGATGGCTGATTTCTCACCATGTCTGCACCTGATCTTTCTTCTATGTATGCACATCCCTAGCCTCTGTGTGTTTAATTTTCTTTTTCTTATAAGTACACTAATGACTTTCTTAAATGCCTTATCTCTAAATATAATCATATCCTGAGATACTGAAGGTTAAAGCTTCAACACATGAATTTTAGAAGAGATACAATTCAGTCTATAGCAGGCACCAAGAATCATTCATTATTTGACCCTTGATCCTTCCCCCTGCATCACCTCATATATTTGCCAAGTCTGATTAAGTTTATCCCAGAATTTATCTTTCACTTCTATCCCTTCATCCCCATTTCTGCTGCCACCTTGTCCATGACCTTATTTCTTTTAGTCAGAACTTCAGTAAATTGTCCTTCTGTATCCACTTCCCTACATCTCCAAACCATCCTACTATCTGCTCAAAAATCAGCAAGGGTTTTCAACTACTTTATGAAAAAAAATCATACTTTTAGACCTATCTTCAAGAGCCTGGAAAATTATGTGTCAAACTATGTTTCTGCCTGTCTATCCTATTACTTGCTTTCATTCAAATTTGACATTTATTCCCCAAAATCACGTCTTGTTTTCTTAATACTCAGCATTTAATTTCTCTATTTCTTGCTCCTAGAATCCCTGTGCTGTCATCTTGATCTGTCTTAACTGAATGTACCTTTTTATTCTCCAATAGACTGCTTCTGATCTCCAAAGTTATTTCATAGAAATTCCCCTCTAAGCTTTCTAGCACTTACACTAGTGGAACTCCATTTTGTATTATCATTACTGTCATGATTATTATATTAGATCCTATGCAAAATGCTTGCCATATATATCTTCCTTAATCTCCCCATTCATCCTGAATAGCTGTAATTATTTACCCATTTTACAGATGCAAAAATGGATATTAGAGTGTTGAATGTCTTCCTTAAGGTTACACAGCTGAAAAGTGGCAGAGCACACATTTGAATCTGAGTCTGCCTGCTCTGGTTCCAGTGATTTTAAACATACAGTATATTACTTCTGCATATTTATAAAGAAGTTTTTCTAACTGTGAGCATTTCACTAATGTACTTCCAGGGATGTAGTCAAAACCATTTTATGAAACAGAAACATATCAGCTCTGTCAGCTGTCAATCGATGGCATGTGATATAGAGTCACTTTCGTCTCTGCTACTGTGCTTACATACAGTCCATCTTTAGAATCATTCATATTTTAGTTACCTTTGTAACACATAGTGGTTACTACCTAGTGCATGTTGCATACGTATATACTACAAAAATGATGCACAAATCAAATGGAAAAATGAAGACTGTCCATTTCAACCAAGACAATCACCCTGTTATCACGTATGATGGATAACCATCTATTAAAAAGAGAAAAGGACTTTCCTGGTGGCTCAGATGGTAAAGCATCTGCTTACAATATGGGAGACCAGGTTCAATCCCTGGGTTGGGCAGATCTCCTGGAGAAGGAAATGGTAACCCATTCCAGTATTCTTGCCTGGAAAATCCCATGGACGGAAAAGCTTGGTAGGCTGCAGTCCATGGGGTCACAAAGAGTCGGACACGACTGAGTGACTTCACTCACTCAAAAAGAGAAAGGAAAGGAAGAACTATACAAAATCAAAGTTTGTGTTGTATTTTTTCTCTGGATCATTTCTCTCCTCTTACTTAGGATGTCAGACATATACAGCTTTCAAAATATATTCTGGTTTAAAAAAAAAAACAACTTTTTTTTTTTCACAGTACTTATGAAAGTGAGTGTGAGTCATTTAGTTGAGTCCAACTCCTTGCAGCCTCCTGAACTGGGGCCTGCCAGGCTCCTCTATCCATGGAATTCTCTAGACAAGAATACTGGAGTGGGTAGCTACTCCTTTCTCCAGGGAATCTTCCTCATCCAGGGTTCAAACTTGGGTCTTCCACATTGCAGGCAGAGTCTTTATCATCTGAGCCACCAGGGAAGCCACTGGTTGTATAAACTGTTTCTGTTTGGTTGATAATATATGTATATATACATTTCTCAAACAATTAGAAATTTGGTGTTATCTAAGCTAAGTAACATTGGGCATTTATTTTAAAAATCATGACCATTCACTTTAATACCATGACTTAAATCATATCTACACCCAGTAAACTGAATAACTGAGATAGTAATCCAAATAATTCAGACCAAATCAATTTTAGTACAAAATAGTCAAGTAATTTTCCTTCTTGAACTATCTATTAATTGTTTGTACTCTGAACTTCACTTTACTAGTGAAGAAACAGCATTATTTCTAAATCAATATTACTATTAAGTCTAGATCATTAATTAGTAATATATTTTCTGAGTTCAGAAGGAAATTACACATGAGGCAGTGGCCGTGGGCATGAGGTTGACGCTATCAAAAGACTAATTTTATGATCAATGCAGTTACCAAAAAAAATCTCAGTATGGTCATCCGAATCGATTTAGTTGAAGCAACAAAACTATATTTGCATAAACACAGACTGAAATTCACTTTTTCCATTGTGTTCTCCGTAGGTTAGCAAATGCAAAGGATCAATTTATAAACCTTCTTTTCCTTGGCTGTACTCTGGGCAGTCTATAGAAGGACAATTAGTCTCTGGGCCCAAAGAATCTTTACATTTCCAATAAACTGTTTCAGTTTGACAAAAACACATACAGGCAAAGATATATGCTGGCTATTGTAGGAGGTTCTTCAAAATGAAGATATGCTTACAATGGATTTAGAAAATATGTTGGCAACAGGCAAACGAGACCTAAATTTAGCTTTAACTGGGGTGAAATGGATAAAGAGTGATTATGTCTGTTTTTTCCTGATGAGGTTAGTAGCTTGAATCATGACCTCTTGAGAAAAATAAGATGGAGTGTTCTAATGGATTTTTTCTTAATCTAATGTAGAAATGACATTGAATGATGGTTCCTAATTAGGATCCTCCTCTTCACCTGCATTTAGTGTGACATCCCCACGTTTGCTTTGGTTATCTGAGTAATACAAAGCTAAGTTTCAAAAGGTGAACTCCTCTCTGCATTAAGGACACGAGAATGACCAATTTAAATTTGTACTGTGCAAATGAAGAAAAAGATGTTGCCTAGAATTTCACAAGTATCTCATATTTGTATTGCAAAGTCATAAGAATGCTGAACTGTGTTACAATATAGCACATCCAATTCCTGTACAAAATTAAATTATGCATTCTTGACTCTATTATTTTTCAGATATATAGCATTAAGAAACACAGAGCAGAAAAACCATTGTGGTGGATATTGGTCATTTTCAAAGGCTTTGTGCAATACTAACCCTCAAGAGTCTAAGCACAGTAGTTCATCCTGTATTTAATGATGAAGGGAAGAATGCCAGATTTATCTGTTCCTTATTCCTTAAAGAAACAGCCTGTTATTCAATATCCCCCTCTCTGAAACTAGAAAAATTTAAAGAATATAAGATTCTGAAAATCCCTCCTTAATTAAACTAGGTGCCTGACTCCTAAAATTTGGTTAAATATCCCTCACTGAGAAGTGTTTAAATTTCTTCCAAGTTTTTCCAACAGGAAATCTAGTGAAGACCCCAGAAAGATACAGATTGTTTGGTGGTGGTGGTTGGAGGGAGCCACAGGACATGGGGGCTTGCTATTCTGACCTATGTTTTAAGATAACCTCATATCAGGAATGAAATTCAACATTCAGAATCCATTCCAATGCCTTATCTTTAAAACCACCTAGAGCTGGTAATTCGGAAAAGCCGGATGGATAAATGGAAAACCAGACTCTGATTTCCTCAGGAGAATCAAGCTTGCAAATCCCTGATGAATCATGGAAATTAGGCATTTCCCCAAACCACCCTTTTCTTTTGCCCTAGGATAACCTGATCAAATTTCTTGGCTTCATTTTCTCTATTGGGCTACCAGTAATGTGAAACTGCCGAGGACCTGTCAGATCTAAAGCCAATTTCAAAGGAAAACCAGTTCCTTGGGGGAAAGGCAGCCACGCAAAGGCAAGATTGTGCTAATAGTTAAATCTCATCTTCAAATGCCACCAACTGTCTTAAGAGAAAATGATATAGAGAGGGAGAGGAAAAGAGAGAGGAAATAAAGCAGCAATGAGAAGAAACAGCTGAAAGGGAGGATCAGTGGAAGAAAGCAGAGAAAATCTAAAGCTCCAACATGTCACAGGAAATACACTATCTATCCTGGGATCTGCAAGCTAAATGCAAGCTTGTTCCTCACAAATAATCTGAAACAGTCTTCATGTTGATTTGTTATGTGAAAGAATTAATTCAAGGTTGTATTTTATAACACCTTTCAAGCTGCTCTGATGCCTATTTGGGTAATAAAATGAGAATCATTGGGGGAAAAATAGGTATTCATTTATTTACTTCATGAGACTTACTTTGTAATATTTTATAATATTAACTTCAAATTTTTTGTAATTTTGGAGAAAATTCAGCTGATAAATTCTGAGAAGTATTAGGTTTTTACAGTATTGGCTATTACAGAATATTATTGTTGCAGATTATATTAAATATTGGTAATTATAGACTATGTCCAAGTATGACAAAGAGAGGTGTTTGGACAAGAAATTTTTGGTATTACATGTATGTTGAGTAAGATACTATTATTATTGAGAAATAACACAGAATAGAAATATTGCTATTTAAGGACCTTCCTTAACTAGTAAAACTACCTTCTAATTAACAATTCATTGAGTGTATGAATACCAGTCAAAACAATGTGCATTGTTAACATGGAAATTACTTAAGAGCAAGTCATTTCTCTCTCCTTTTTTAACCCTGTGAGTGGCCATAAATCCAACACAAATTCAGATTAGAATAAAGTAACATTCATGTAGAAATTATTAAGAACATTGTTCATGTAGGAAATGTCTGAGCATAGCTTACTTGGCTTAATTTATTCTGAAGTTTTCAAATAACCAAAGGGAAAATAAAGGCTTATTTTCAGTTGTTTAATGATCCAAGCTGTGCAATATGCAGAAGACACAAATCATAATTTCATGCCCAAAGACCACTTGTTTCCATAAGTTTAAAGCAGAGATATTAAGATTTGGAATTCTGTCTTAGTCTTAGATTTTTGGTTTGTTTTGGTTTTGTTTGCTTGATTCTGCTTTTTTTTTTAAAAGAAGCTCCTGTTCCTCTGCTTTGTTTACACTGAGTGTGGGTATCTATTATGTCAAGTCATGATGACAGTAACTGCCCTCCTTATTGGTCATTCTAGGGTTCCTAATTAGATGGAACAACTGTAATGATTCTAAATGTTCTTTTCTCAGCATCATTTTCATTATTAATTCATTATGACCATGCAGATAGAGTCAGTTATTTAACTGAAGAAATTTTCTGGATAAATCTGGCAAAAGAAATCTTGCACATGCTTATGTGTGTGTTTGTGTACATGTGTGTGTGAGAGAGAGAGAGAGAGGGAGGAAGGGAGAGAGGGAAAGACATCCATCCAGTCTTAAATATCAAGTTTATCTTTCTAATTAATTAAATTTGCCAGGAAATTTCTCACTTGCTTGCTACATTGTATAGTGGAAAGATCATTCAGTATTCTTTTGATGGAAAAGAGAAAACACCAAGCTCCTCTTAGCTTTTTGTTTATTTTGCTTTTTTTTTTTTTTAAGGGGAAATTAGCTGTTGTCTTGGGAATTCTGATAATATACACTGGATTTCAGGCATGGATGGATCCATGGATCCAAGCAGTATGTCTTACCTGCTGTCCCTTCATTCCTAATTTTTTTGTTTTTGCTTCATTTTTTCCTTCTATACTCCTTGAGCAAAATAGCCTTTGTAGCTATAAACTATTTTTGCAATCCTGGAAGGAAGATAATATCAATAGTAGCAACAATAATAATAGCTTATATTCAGTTATAACACACACTGATAACTTTATGCTAGGGCATTTCTAAGTTCTTTAGTATTCATCTACCAATCAAAATAATTTTATTAAATATTATTCTTCATATTTTGTAGATGAGGGAAGAGAAACACTTTTTTTGCTAATTCTATTAGAAAATTTGGGAAATTTCTGATTGATTTGTTTCACCTAAACGCCCTTCCTGTTACAATTTAGATCTAAGGCAGCTTTTATATAACAGTTTGCTCAGCCTTGTTTAAATTCTACCTCTATGACCAGGTAAAGTGTGTGACACGTTCTAAAGAAAAGAAAAAATGTGCTAAAATTATCCATCCTTCATATGGAGCATGGCACTCAGGTTACGATCCACTTCTATTAATACACTTCAAGTTTTGAATTTAGTAATCATTCACTATCATAATTTAGACATCATAAGGAAAGCATAACATATAAGAATATAACTTTTACTCTAAGTTTGAAGATTTAAACAAGTACACAGGAGAATAGTAAGTAAACATACACTGAATTTTTGAAATCCAGGAAAAAACAAAAGATAAGTGAAGATAAACAAAGAATGAGATTCCGTGCCAAAAAATAACAACAATTTTAGTAATTCTCATTTTAAAGAACCTGTTATGTGCAGCATACAATTAATCACTGTAGCAAATACTTAGATTTCACAAACTTTTTAGAAGAAGAAACTGAGGCTGAAAGAGAATTCATGACTCAACCAAGGTAACATAGCTATAAAATTACTGGGCTTGGATTCCAGAGCCTACACTGCTCTCTCTCATGGATGGTTCTAATCTCTGAATAAAATTAGAATTGGATAAAATTTACTAAATTTGATTCATGAAAAAATATACCCTGAACTATCAAGATCCTTTATATCTTACATATTTAAATAATTATTTAATAATGTCTTAAAATTAATTTTAATTTTAATGTCTTAAAATTTGTAATCCAAACTTGTAATATGGAATTCCAATTCCAGAAAATGTACAGAGCCATGCAAAGTTATATCCATAAGGAGAAAGAATTTCTTCAGTATTTCACCTTAAATTAAAGAAATAAGCCCAGAACAATATTAGCTATAAATCAAATTAATGAACACATTAATAAAATCCTAGTGATATTGCTACAGTCCAGTGTGAAATACAACCCCAAAGAGTGTGGTCATATATCAAAATAAAAATACATTTTGCTAAGTTGGTAGGAATGAAATGTATACCTTATTTCAAACCTACTCTTTGAAGACCAAAAGGTCTACATTTAGATTGTGGCACGACTCCACTAATGTCATAAAATGTTAAGAACCACACTTTGAATTTTTAAAGAGGTGTCTTGCAGTTTATCACCTCAGAATTCATTTGTTAGATGTTATGGGGAGGGAGGTGGGAGGGGGGTTCATGTTTGGGAACGCATGTAAGAATTAAAGATTTTAAAATTTAAAAAATTAAAAAAAAAAAAAAGAATTCATTTGTTATCAGGTTAGGGCTTTTGCTCTATAAGCCTGGAGCTGAGAACAATTGAAGCCCATTCACTTGGCAAGTTAGCACTTGGAGTATCACATGCAGTAGACTTGAAGAATCAGCTCTGGTTCAGGTTAGAAGACTCAATAATCCCCTATGTCAGCCCACCATTCCAGACTACACTTTATAACACTTGAGGAGTTTGTAAACTTAAATTTTACCTTTAAAATTTGCTTTCAGATGGAGTGAAATTGTCTCTGTCAGCAATAACTTAAATATTTTCAATACTTTAAAAGACAATTTTAGATTTGTCTATACATGTTAGATGAAGTAGCAAATGGCAACCCACTTCAGTATTCTCGCCTGGAAAATCCCACGGTCACAGGAGCATGGTAGGCTACAGTCCATAGGCTTGCAGAGTTGGATATGACTGAGCAACTAAGCACATATGTGTTCGATGCACCAACATCAAATAAATCCTTTAAAAATGTACCCTTCATAGTGATATTTTGCATAACATCTGTGAACCATAAAGAGTTATGAAGATGCTAGGAAAAGCTTATGTGCTAAAAGTACCTGAAAAAAGATTTATGTTGACTTGTTGATGGATTTGTCTGTGTATGGACAAAACAACGAGTCCAATATCCAATATGGGAATCTTTTACATCGAATCCTGTAGCAATGTCAACTTAGATTTGCAAAGGTAAAAGGGTAATGCCATCAGAAGGATTCAAAGGAGCTTTGCACCAATTCATTAAAAAATCAATTTGCAAGCAGAGATAAGATATCAAGGTATTGGGAACAGCAACTCTGACTTATAACATACAATCCATTGGTGGGCACTTAAGCAAATCCTTGTAGATGGGAACAATGGTAGGTTGTTTATTACACATTGAGAACAGTGTGCCATTTGGACTTAAGAAATGTACTGAAGAGTGTCAGCAGGAAGAGAGGCAGTCGACAATGAGTATTCAAAGAGAGGGAAAGGAGTTTAGATTTATTTGTATTTAGAAGTGGGAATCCATGAAGGCTTTGAGCAACAGCCGAAATGGTATGGTTCCAGAAATGTGACCTTCAGTAGAGAGTAGGATGGATTAGAAGAGAGAGACGAGCTGGGAAGTAGGCTAGGATGATATGGAAATGAGGCAAGCATGACTGTGATAAAGATGGCCAGATGGGAACGATGGGATGGGGATGGCACTTCAAAGACAGAATAGGGAGAACCTCGTGTCTTTACCTCACATACACAAAACCTGAGCTAAGGATTCAATCTGGGCACTGGGGAAAATGAGAGACAAGTCTTTGTATAAACACAACTGTGTGATCTTAGGCTCATTTTGTTCCCCTTGAGACTCAATTTCCATGTCTGCAAATAATGTTACTCAGTTCAGTCGCTCAGTCGTGTCCGACTCTTTGTGACCCCATGAATTGCAGCACGCCAGGCCTCCCTGCCAATCACCAACTCCTGGAGTTCACTCAGACTCACATCCATTGAGTCGGTGATGCTATCCAGCCATCTCGTCCTCTGTCGTCCCCTTCTCCTCCTGCCCTCAATCCTTCCCAGCATCAGAGTCTTTTCCAATGAGCCAACTCTTCGCGTGAGGTGGCCAAAGTATTGGAGTTTCAGCTTTAGCATCAGTCCTTCCAAAGAACACCTAGGACTGATCTCCTTTAGAATGGACTGGTTGGATCTCCTTGCAGTCCAAAGGACTCTCAAGAGTCTTCTCCAACACCACAGTTCAAAACCATCAATTCTTCAGTGCTCAGCTTTCTTCACAGTCCAACTCTCACATCCATACACGACCACTTGAAAAACCATAGCCTTGACTAGACAGACCTTAGTTGGCAAAGTAATGTCTCTGCTTTTTAATATGCTATCTAGGTTGGCCATAACTTTCCTTCCAAGGAGTAAGCATCTTTTTATTTCATGGCTCCAATCACCATCTACAGTGATTTTGGAGCCCAAGAAATAAAGTCTGATACTGTTTCCACTGTTTCCCCATCTATTTCCCATGAAGTGATGGGACAAGATGCCATGATCTTAGTTTTCTGAATGTTGAGCTTTAAGCCAACTTTTTCACTCTCTTCTTTCACTTTCATCAAGAGGTTTTTAAGTTCCTCTTCACTTTCTGCCATGAGGGTGGTGTCATCTGCATATCTGAGGCTATTGAAATTTCTCCCGGCAATCTTGATTTCAACTTGTGCTTCTTCCAGCCTAGCGTTTCTCATGATGCACTCTGCATATAGGCTAAATAAGCAGGGTGACAATATGCAGCCTTGATGTACTCCTTCTTAGTAAGTGCTTTTTCTCAGCTCAGAAATCTATGCCTCTATAATACAGTACACTGGAAGAATGGTCAGAGTAAAATGGACTAGAATGAAACAAAGGAAAAATCAAGAATGGGTAGTCGTTTGGGTAATAAAACATAATAGAGAACTTAATATGGATGAGGAATTGTGTTGGTTATTTTACATTTATTACCTTGTTTAGGTCTCATAGCAAACCAGTAATTCAAGAGGTGGACAAAAAAGAATTAACAACAAATGTACAGAAATACTTGTCAAGGGAGGCAGCAAAGAAAGGCATCTTTCTCAGAAAAGATGGGCTAAACTGATAGGGTAGAAATCTGAGGGTGTTATGAAATGAAGATGCCTCATCAAGTCTGGCCCAAGTGGCCTGGGGTTCAGTTTAATGTGAACTCGATGATATCTCTTGTTTATTTAACTCGCAGTGGCACATCTGAAAAGAAAGGGCAGTGACACCCATCTTAGTCTCCATTTACCAGCAGGGCTGTGAATCTTCTTTTTTTTCCTACTTGCCAACCTCAGACCACTAAATTCCTATGGCTGCCTCGTTACTAAGCCATTTCAGCATCAAATGCATTCCTCTTCCGCCTCTCTTGACCAGGAGCAAAGTAGAGAACAATTGTTTAGATGACACTAACACTCGAGCTTAGATTAATGATGCCAAATCTGATTTATATTGTCTTTCCTCAGCCATATGATCTGGCATTCTCTGTGCCCTTTCACTGCGGTTGCACATTAAGCTGCATGCTTTAGAGGTTTTCTCCAACAACTCCCAGACCACTTTCCTAATCAGTATTCGCCACTATCTTTCCTTCCAGCAGAAGCACATTACTTTCTTTTCCCTTTGTTCTTATATTTATTCCTGTAAGGTTTGATAGCATCAACTACCTCTACTATTTATTAGTCTGGTTTGAATAATGAGCCAAAAGTCTACAAAAATATATGTTTAAGTTGCTTGATAGAGAAACACACCAGCCTGCTTATAGGAAAATTAAGAGGTAGAATTTATGAGGAATGCCTAAAAATAAGACATCTTTCTTCAATTGGATAATCAAGTTTTGACAGAATTTTTAGGTTTAAGATTTATGGTGGAATCTTGTTTTAGCTCTTATAGGCGACATATTTTATCTTACTGTTTGTAAAATCAGTTAAGTCAAAATATGCATAACAGCATCCATTTGTTTTGGAAGAGAAAGAATGGATGCATTATGAAATTATCACAAGACTTTCGCTTTAGCTCTAGTGTGTAATTTTTCAAAAGTCAACTGATTGCAAAAATATCATCGAATCAATCTGAGACATAAACCATTTTCAGCTTTCCTGACACGAAAATGTGAAAAGCTTGATAAAAATCAAAGAATATGAGATGCTGGTTAAAGATAATAATCTTTTCATTCTGAGCTCACAGACTGTGCCAGGGAGAAAACACAGGCAAACAAAAGCATTAGGCCCCAGGCTTCCAAAGGAGGAACAGACATGATTTCAACCCATGGGTTTATTCAAGTGGTGGTCAGTGTGATTCACTAGCTGAATTCTGGCTCTAATTGCCATTACTCAAACTATGCCTATTTATCCCCAGACAGGACAAAATGGCTGTCTTTGTAGCCCACTCTGTAGCAGCACATTTGCAGCAATCAACGCTTGCAATTGTTCCCTATTCATGCCTCTAAGAATACAAATTGCTGAACGAGGAGAAATAACAAGATGAGTAAAATGTATGTTTTAAATCAATCAGATTATGCATTCATTTACTCATTCACGCACACAATATACACGCTAGACGGTGTGCTAAATCCTGTGACTAAATGGTGAAGAAAAGCAGACACAGTCTCTACCTGCAAGGAGCTTATAGTCTAGTGGGGAGGGAGGTTGGAAAAGGAGACATTAATCAAAACATCACACGAATATATGAATGACATAGGCAGTGAGGGAGAGAACAGGTGCTATCAGAGCCCATAAGAGGAGATTATACACCATGGTCAAAGATCTTAGAGAAATTGTCCCAGAGGGAGTAACATAGCACTGTGATAATATGAAACAAGGGAGTAGATCAGCAAGGTGAAGAAGGCAAAAAATCAGCCCAGGCAGAAGGAATGGAATGGTTAAACCTCTGATGTGAGGGGAGCTTGATGAATAAAAAGGACTAAAAGGGCAGCTTTGTTGGAGCACAGATTGAGAAGATTTTAGCATCACAGGAAGAATCCAGATTCAAAAGAGTCCTCTGGGCCATAACATGGAGTTTTGTTTTATACTGCATGAAATGGAAAAATACTAAACTGTTTTAAATAGGAGAGGCATAATCAGATTTGCATTATGAAAGGATCGCCCTGGCTTCAAAGTGGGGAATAGATTATAAGAGAAAATCAGAAAATCCCCAGTATGTTTCATCGTCTGCAGTGCAAACAAGTGGTGAGGCAATTCCATTCCCACATTAGCTGAACTGAAATTAGAAGGATGGTAGAGAAGATGTACTTGGACTGAGCTGATGGGTGAGATTTTGATCCAGTGACTCTGCCAAGCATGATCTCATTTTAGAAACCAAAAGAAGTTGGAAAGCAAGATCTCTATCAGTCTCTTCACTCCCATGACCTCAACTATCCAATCGTCTATCCAAGCTGTCCAACCAGGAAATCTCTCTTTCAAGCATTTTGTTTCTAAGTCAAAGCTTATTTATTCTCTAATTAGATTGTGTCCTCTCCATATCAGCTACTGTTTTAAAAAATTTGTTTCTCCATTCAAGATGTATCAATGCAACTAGTATTTAGAGTTTCAACTATGAGATGTACTCCACATGCTATGCTGGGAATATAATCTATATATATATATATATATTTGACCCTCAAATATCCCAGTCCAGATGAGAACTTACATATAGGTCACAGTACAGAGTAGGATGGGCTTCCCGGGGGGCTCAGCGATACAGCATCTGTCTGTGATGCAGACGACGCAGGATATTTGATCTCTGGGTTGGGACGATCCCCTGTAGGAGGGCATGGCTACCCACTCTAGTATTCTTGCCTGGAGAATCCCATGGACAGAGAAGCCTGGAGGGCTACAGCCCATAGGGTCAAAAACAGTCGGACACAATAGAAACGACTTAGCATACATATATACACACACACAATAGCATACTTCATATTAAAATCTAGATCTCTAATTACTCTAGGAAAAAATATTTTAAGGAAATAGAGGATATGATAGTACTATATTTATATCCTGCATGGCAGTGATGAGCCTAAGCTGATCATTCCATTTTTTATTAAAAGAAGACCAAAAAATGATCAACAATGGAGAAAATGTTGAGAAAAATAGAATAAAGCACATTTCTTGTTGCAAGTGTTATTTCTATGTGTTTAATATGCAACTACCAGCACATTTTCCCTTCATTTACATTATTTCCCTAGTCCCTGTAGGCATTTGAAATTGTATGATGTGATGTAGACCTTGAAAGATGAGTCGAGAAGGGCATTGCAGGCAGAGGAAGCAGGGAGGTAGAGAAGAGGATGTGAGTTGCTGGAGAGAAAAGCATGTAGAAGCAGCAAAGGGGAGCAAGGCCAAAGGCCACAATCTGTGGCCAGGTTATAAAAGTTCTTTTATGAAATGCTAAAATGTTGAGATTACCCTGTGGAGAAAAATTGAGGCAAATGTGTTTTTCAAGCTGTTGAATGCATTATTCATTAATCCTGTTATGGCTATGAATTTAAAAGGAATAAATAAAACTGAAAATGAAGATCTGAGGGATTTTCTGTAAATTTAGCTCCATGAAATTGAATACAACTCTTTCAGTGACTCAAAGCTGTTTGCTACTTTTCAGTCTATGAGTATGTTGTGATAAGTTTGAAGTTATAGGAAATACGATCTCCAGAGGAGATCTGCTGCTGCTGCTAAGTCACATTAGTTGTGTCCGACTCTGTGCGACCCCATAGACAGCAGCCCACCAGGCTCCCCCGTCCCTGGGATTCTCCAGGCAAGAACACTGGAGTGGGTTGCCATTCCCTTTTCCAATGCATGAAAGTGAAAGTGAAGTCACTCAGTCGTGTCCGACTCTTCGCGACCCCATGGACTGCAGCCTACCAGGCTCCTCCGTCCATGGGATTTTCCAGGCAAGAGTACTGGAGTGGAGCACCATTGCCTTCTCCAGAGGAGATCTAGTTTTTATATTAAACTGATCGTACTAGCAGAATTCATAATGTGATTTATAAACGTAAATTAAGATACAGTAAAGAGTAAGATACAAAGAACTGTATGCACTGTGTACAGACACTAGTGATGTGAACTCCAAATCTACAGGCAACCCAAGCTCCCCTGCTGCTCCTACGCCGAAGTTGCAGCTAAATACCTACCACTCACCTGCACTTCCAAATAGGACAGACCAAGTGACCCATTATGGCTCCAGAGACCAACAGAATCTTCCAGCGGTAGTTAAGATGAATGGGAAAGGAAATACTGAAAGGGAAAGCCTGTTTGGCAAAGATCTTCTTATTTCTTGTTTTCTCTCCTCTTCCTATCAGATGTTAACAGCTAACTACCAGTCTGCTCCTCTCTTGGCAGCCCTGAACATTTTCACTACTGAACCCCTTTCTGGCTGCTTGTTTTGTGAGAGGATAAAACTCTCTTTCTTTAAACCAGTTCTCATTCCTGGTTGTCTTAGGCGACCTCTAAGAAGACCCTCAACGATCCCCCTTCCTGATATTCCTTGTGTAATCTCCTCCTCTTAAAGATGTGGGAGACCTAAGCACTTGGTTCTCAAGAATAGAATACATCATAAGTGATGGGATGTTGCTTCCAAGATTAGTTTACACACAATGGTAAGGTCCATTTGGCTCTCTCTCTTGCTCTCTTGATCACCTTACTCTAAGAGAAACCAGCTGTCATAATGTGGGGTGCTCTTTGGAGAGACTTACATGGGAAATGGAGAAGGAAATGGCAATCCAATGAGACTACCCAACAGGCACATGAGTGGGCTCAGGAGCAGATCTTCCCCCAGTTGAGGCTCGAGATGACTGCAATCTCAGCTGACACCCTGATTAGTCTTGGGAGAGAACCTATGCCTGAGATTCCCAGCTCAGCTACACCTAGATGCCTTCCCCTTACCTGTGAGATAATAAACGTTTGTTGTTCTTAGTTGCTAATTTCTGAAGTTACTATGTAGTGATAGAGAATAACACATGAGCAGCCATTAGAATGGCTGAGGGAGCTTTTTAAAAATACCCTATGCAATGGCCCTGAAAGAGAACAATTTCATCAGAAACAGAGACGGCTGGGGCCCAGTAAGCCATCATTTTAAACAATGTCTGGATGATTCCAGTCATACTTAAGAATAACTGCTTCAAGCTATTTCTGGTTGGTTTCTCTGCGTCTTTCAGCTGAACAGACTCCTGTTATGACTTCTAATGTCAACTATATAAATATTTTGTTACCCATGATTTCTGAACCTAATTCTGGTTTTTCTCTTCGCATTTAGCAAAATGCTGAATTTAATCTTGGTTGTTGCCATATATCGTTACAAGCATATCAACTTTCTTTACCTATTATTAATTTTAACATGTCAGTTTGGGGGGGAAGAGGAAACATATTGTCTTCCCTGACAACTGTAGTTGTCAATGTTCTTATCTTTCTACTTTCAAAATAGATACAGAAATAAATGTCATATAATAGGACTATATCAAGCACTACTTAAAACTGCATTAAAAACCGTCTTTACCTTCCACTCTGTGAAAAGACACCACAGAAGTCACATTGATACTTGGCCCCACTTTTGTCCTCAGTAAACAAGTCACTGTTTTGTGGTTTATTAATTTTTACAAAGGATTCAGGCAAAGTTGATTTGTTTAACTTTAAATAATTTTTACATACTTGATGTAGCCCTTACTGAAAGTACGTGAACTGCGGACCCAGAAAGAAACAGTGTTGAATGCTTATTCATTTACCAACTTATTCATGTTAAATAAATCTGCTTATATGCTGTTTAATTTCTTCATGTATATATAAGAGTAATAATAAATACTTTATAGAATTATTATGAAATTTACACATAAAAATATACATCTCAAAAACATTTGAGACAGTGTTTGGTAAATGCTAATTGCTATTGCTATTGTTGATATCTTTGTTTTTAATAAACAAAAGAACAGTTACATAAAATATAATGTCATGGTTAGCTCTCTAAGGAAAACAATAATAATAACTCTATATCTAAGTTTCTGGAAAGCACATAAGAGAGGAGGATAAAATGTTTTTAAAATTCATGTCTGCAGAAATTATTACCCTATAAAAATGTTCTAGGGCATAAACCTTGAAGAATTTTGGAGGTGGTATATAACCAATATATATAGTTTTAGGTGAGAATTCATGGGTACTTTAAAGCTTGAAAGAACCTAGTAGGAATTAACAGGTGTAATATATTTAAGTGAGGCAAGGGAGCTGGACTAATGAGTCTAATGAGTCCCATGAATATATTGTATTAGGATTTATGTTCATTCTGTTTGGATCCTGCCAAAGCAAGATTCCCACAGTAGAGAGTAAGATGTTAGATTACAAAGTAATAGCAAAACCACTGGAGCTTTTTCAGGCAACAATCTATACGAGTTCCCTGAATTCCGTTCATATTGCATCATGAAATTAGTCATAATCACAATGAATCCAGAAATAAGGGTTATGAACATTAGGTAGTAACAAAAATCAAAGGAAGAACTAATTGAAAGAAACTTGAAAATACTGACATTTTATGGAGTTCAAAATAGGCTTTAGATATTGGCGCATACGACCAAAACTAGGATTATCCTGTGCACAGAAAAGGTCATTAAAAGCAGCCAACTTAATACCCTCATGAAGCTTAGAGTCGAATGAGAAGATATAAGTGAAATGAATAATGCAACTGTGTTCATTGTAACTGTGAAGAGGTATGGGGTGCTGGCTACAGGGACAGATATTAACCAGTCCTAATCAAGGTGGGGCATTAGCATAGGCTTTCTGAAGAATGAGCTTTAAATTTAGATCTAAAGACAGGAATAGTAGTACATATGAAAGTCACAGGTGTCATGACCCCCTTTTGCTATATGAGGTAAGGTAAGGTGAAGTCGCTCAGTCGTGTCCGACTCTTTGCGACCCAGTGGATTGTACTAGGCTTCTCAGTCCATGGGATTCTCCAGGCAAGAATACTGGAGTGGATTGCCATTTCCTTCTCCAGGGGATCTTCCTGACCCAGGGATCGAACCCGGGTCTCCCGCATTGGAGGCAGATGCTTTAACCTCTGAGCCACCAGGGAAGGATTACTAAAATTAAAGGCACTTTGACTGGAAGAAATAGTGGATATTATCCTTTGTGGAGAGAATCATGAATGATATGTCTGGACTCAGATGAAATTGTCTGATGACAGTGTTCATGCTGTGAACGTAATTATAGAAAGTGACTTAGAGTGGCAAAGCCCAAGAATCCTCTTGCTCAGCCCCTGGGGTAACTAGGAAAAACTGTAGGAATACATTTTCTGTGAACTTGGTAACAAGTAACGAGGTGGTGCCTCCAAAGCCCTTCCTACGACGGTAGTCTGACTTTATGATAGCAGCTGGTCTCTTTCAAACTCTTTGGTTTCAAGAATATTATTACTGGCTAAGAGCTTTGTCTTTCAACTCATTGAAGTTTTGTCTAGGTGGTATGAAAAGCTATATAAACTTAGACACCAGAATGATGTGTAGATGGGCATGACATGGACTTAGGGAATATGATGATTTATATCTTGGCGTCCACTACAAATTGCTGTGAAAGCTTGAAAGTAAAAGTGTTCGTCGGTCAATCATGTCCAGCTCTTTGAGATCCTATGGACTGTAGCCCGCCATGCTCCTCTGTCCATGAGATTTCTCAGGCAAGAATACTGGAGTGAGTTGTCATTTCCTTCTCCAGCGGATCTTCTGGACACAGAGATCAAACCTGAGTCTCCCTCATTGCAGTCAGACTCTTTACCATGTGAGCCACCAGGGAAGCACAAATTGCTATATAGTCCACCAAGTTACTGAGCTTCCAGTAGCACATACTTGCGCTACTCTTACAAGAGTACCAGTTACTTAACAGTGCACCAAGAATTATTCTAAAATCTTCATGTATGTTAACTAGCTTAAGCCCAGCTGGTAAACTGGGGTTAAATAAATTGCCCAAGGTCACACAGTAATGGTGAGAGCCAGAATGGGAAAAGAGAGGTCTCACTGCAGCATCTATATTCTAAAGCATCTCGAAGGACAGGTTTTGTTGCTGACTGTATTGTGTTTGTTTTTCTTTCTAAATAGGTAGATAAGCTCCAGGAGACGGTGAAGGACAGGGAAGCCTGGCGTGCTGCAGTCCATGCAGTCACAAAGAATCTGATATGATTGGGCAAGTGAACAACAACAACAACAGATAAAATGTGGTCTGAACAAGTAACGTAATAACTATCTGTGGTGATATTAGGGGCACTCGCGGGGTGAGTCATTTCAGGATTGTGTCGACATCCTTGGGCTCCTTTAGATGCCTGTGCAGAGCTGATGTCTGTCTGCAAATTCAACCCCTCCTGGCCCAAGACAGAATTTAAGTTCTGTAGCTATAGTTCTGCAAAGCAGAGCTGCCAAAGGAAGCCAATGACTGTGAGGATCAGGGGGTTATGTGGGGCCAGTTCTCCAGAACAGGTGGGACTACTATTAAAATATACGGCCAAAGTCTATCCTTGATGTGTTCCATTATAAATTTTAGGGGTGGATTTAAGAGACACAATTTTAACATCCCTTGAGAAAACAAACCCTGGGGGGTATGGTGCTGTTATTCTTATTATTATTTATACAGTTATGTCAGTCAGTATAATTATTATCATTATTCTGGATGTTTTGATCCTCACTCCATCACAGATTCTGCCCTACCATGAGAAGGAATGCATCTGCTTTGCTCGACACTGCAGACACAGTGTCTCACAGAGTTCAGGTTTAAAAAATATTTGTAAAATAAGCGTATCTTAGTTGAGAGAAATATTTACTTTAAATCCACATTAATTCTGATGGGTTATTTATAATAAATGATAAAGTTAAACACTGAAGAACATAAAATATGAATAAAAAAGGTGTTTAACATGCACACTTAAAAAACACCCCAAGAGGAGATAGAGAGTTGTTTAGTGGGTATGGAATTTCAGTTTTGTAAGATGAATTGGTTCTAAAAGGATTGGTTGCACAACAGTGTGAATATCCTTATCATTACTGAACTGTACACTTAAAGGTGGTTATGATGGTAAATTTTCTTTTTTTAGAACAATTACAAACTTTAAAAAAATTGTAATAAAGAACATTTGCAGAGTAAAACTAAAATAAAGACCCTGGTGAGTGAGTGAAGTTGCTCAGTCGTGTCTGACTCTTTGCAACCCCATGGGCTATAGCCTGCCAGGCTCCGCCATCCATGAGATTTTCCAGGCAAGAATACTGGAGTGGTTTGCCATTTCCTTCTCCAAAAGACCCTGGTAAATTAAAACAAAAACATATAGATTGTTTAGAAAAAAACACATGCAAGGCTATAAGAGTTATGATTCCTTGATATGCTGATAGTAATTTCTTTTGCTCGTTTCCTCCTACATTTTTGCTGCTAGAATTTCCCTTGCTTACTGTCAGATCGTCCATCTATGAAATGTGAACTATAATTGCAAAAACTTTGTCCAATATTCTTAGGAGAAAAGCTCTTTATCATTGTTAAGTATTTGTGATGCTTTTAGGAAAAAAAAAATTGTCTTGTCTGTTTAACTGCAGAATCTTTACAAGACCATGTTTCTGCACCTACAATTCTTCCTTATTTAGACCATAAACTAAAGTCATGCTAATGCAGGCAACACAAGAGACGCAGGTTCAATCCCTGAGTCAGGAAGATCCCCTGGAGACGGAAATGGCAATCCACTCCAGTACTTTTGACTGGAAAATTCCATGGACAGAGGAGTCTGGTGGGCTACAGTCCATGGGGACACAAAGAATTGGCCATGACTGAGCACACATGTAATGGTTAATTTGGGTATGTTCAAGACCATCCTCTATATGTGGTGCCAAGGATATTTTTTACCACTGATTACCTGCTCTGGGAGAAATACCTTGCTGTGTGTTATTTCATTCAGAAAAGATTAAAAATAAAACTGCTACAGATGTAATGTTTTGTGTTCTCCTAAAATTTGTATGTTGCAAGCATAATGCCCAGGGTGATGGTAGTAACAAGGGCGGCCTAGGTCTTCAAGGTGGAGCCCTCGTGAATGGGATTGTATGCCTGCTTAGTCACGCAGTTGCTTCCAACTCTTTGCAATGCCATGGACTGTAGCCTGCCAGGCTCCTCTGTCCCTGAAATCTTCCAGGCAAGAATATTGGAGTGAGTAGCCATTTCCTACTCCAGGGGATCTTCTTGAACCAGGGATCAAACCTGGGTTTCCTGCTTTGCAGGCGGAGGATTCTTTACTGGCTGAGCCACCAGGGAAACCCCACGAATGGGAAAACTGCCCTTAAAAGAGGCCCCAGAAAGCTCCGTCCCTCCTCCCACCACATTAGACCACGATAAGTCTGAGATCTGAAAGAGGGCCCTTACCTGGCATGCTGTCTCCTGATCTACTATTTCCAGCCTGCAGGACTGTAAGACATAAATTGCTGTTGTTTATAAACTTTCCAATCTGTGGTATTTTGTTACAGTAGCCCAGATGGACCAAAACATAAACAATAAGCTACAAACCAAGTGTGATGTTGCTGAACAGGCAAGACCACTGAACTTGGAAGCAAACCATCTGCATTAACACCCAGTTGGGTTTATGAACTGGTTCATATTGTTGCTTAATCTCACTTTTCCCCCTAAACAGAAAAGCTCTTCAAACCAGATTCTATTGTTTGGCACACACACCAATCCACTGCTTATGTATCATGCACTCACAAATACATATAGGTGTTTTTGTATACATATAGTGTGTGTGCAGTATGTGAGAAGTTGTCTATACATTGAGATTTTAAGAACTGTAAGAAGGGCCTGAACTCCTGGTGTCATGACCTGAAACGCCTTCCTGCTCTTGATACTGCCTTTGTAAGAACCCAGACATTTAAGTAAATCACATTTCTTCCAACTCCATTATTCCTCATGGTCTGGGCTATGTCTTTTGTAAAGTGGCTCGAGGTAAGGAAGGCTCGGAAATAGAAATCTACAGGTGACATTATATAAAGATTCCAGTAGGAAGCAGAGTCCCATCATGTAGGGAAGTATCTGCAGATGTGTAGACAGGTTGAAGGAAACAACAGTGGTGGCTCAAGCCTAGAGTCTAGCAACAGTAGGAAGCACTAGCACACACGAGCTCCAGGTGAGGCGAGGAGGAAATAATGCTGCTGGAGACAAAGTGAGATACAACCATGCAGCAATGTATGAGCTGTAATCACGACAGTATGCAGCCTCTGGCAGAAAATGCAGCCTGGACAAAGAAGCAACCACTGAAAAGAGAAACCTGCCACTCTTTCTGTCTGTACAGGTCTCCTGCCAGTGCCTGAAAGTGAAAGTGAAAGTCGCCCAGTTCAGTACAGTCATTCAGTCGTGTCCGACTCTTTGCAACCCCATGAACCGCAGCACACCAGGCCTCCCTGTCCATCACCAACTCCCGGAGTTCACTCAGATTCACATCCATCGAGTCAGTGATGCCATCCAGCCATCTCATCATCTGTCGTCCCCTTCTCCTCCTGCCCTCAATCCCTCCCAGCATCAGAGTCTTTTCCAATGAGTCAACTCTTAAAATGAGGTGTCCAAAGTACTGGAGTTTCAGCTTCAGGATCATTGCCTCCAAAGAAATCCCAGGGCTGATCTCCTTCAGAATGGACTGGTTGTATCTCCCTGCAGTCCAAGGGACTCTCAAGAGTCTTCTCCAACACCACAGTTCAAAAGCAGCAATTGAAAAAAATAAAAATTAAAAAAAAAAAAGCAGCAATTCTTTGGCTTTCAGCCTTCTTCACAGTCCAACTCTCACATCCATACATGACTACTGGAAAAACCATAGCCTTGACTAGATGGACCTTAGTTGGCAAAGTAATGTCTCTGCTTTTGAATATGCTATCTAGGAAATACAAAGTGAAAGTTGCCCAGTTCAGTTCAGTCTCCCAGTCGTGTCCAACTCTTTGCAACCCCATGGACTATACAGTCCATGGAATTCTTCAGGCCAAAATACTGGAGTGGGGAGCTTTTCCCTCCTCCAGGGGATCTTCCCAACCAAGGGATCAAACCCAGGTCTCCTGTATTGCAGGCAGATTCTTTATCAGCCATGCCACAAGGGAAGTCCAAGAATACAGGAGTGGGTAGCCTATACCTTCTCTAGCAGATCTTCCCAACCCAGGAATCAAACTGGGGTTTCCTGTGTTGTAGGTGGATTCTTTACCAACTGAGATATCAGAGAAACCAGTGCCTGCCCCCAGCCAAATACTGCTTCTCACATGATGGTGATGTGGCTGGTATAAGGTCCCTACTCTGAGAAGCACAGACGTACAAGAAGCCAGCTAGCAAGAAAGCCCAGGAAATGCCGTGCACAAGCCATCACGCTCCCTGAACAGGCAGAGAGCAGAGGAGGGAGTATGAGTCTAAGGATGGAAATGGGAAATAGCCAGCACAGAGAGAGACCATCAACGTGCCTGGAAGAAACCCAGAAGGCAAGAACAGTATAAAGTGGGTGGGATGTGTCCCTGAATTGTGCAGTACAGAGCAGGAAGATTTTCGAGAGTAAATGGAAGGCTTAGTTCTTTGACTGAACTTGGGGAACAAGGCAAGATCCCAGCTCCTACACTGGAAACAGGGGTAAGAATCAGCTCTACCAAGAATAAAAGAACCTCATGGTAAGATATAGAGGAGGTGGTTGTGCAGTGAGTTATAAGCAACAAAGCAAGAGCTTATAGTAGGAATGGAATCAAGGATTCCATGATGCTCAGCACAGAGTAACTAACCTGAACTTATTCTTTCCCACACCTCTGGGTAAGAGTGTAGAGGAGGGAGGGTCCAAATGTTCCAATCTGTAGTAGAACTGATAAACTAGGAAGAGACATCCAAACAAGTGATTAGAAACCATTTTAATAATACAAATTTGTACTGTGGCTTCTATTAACATACTCTAAATGTAGAGGCAAAAATTGTAGCATCAACCTCAACTGGGAGGATGTTAAAACTGCGAATTATCAGTCTCCCCACAACAGAGGTATTGAATCAACATCTCTGGGGTGGGATTCACAAATCTGTAAATATCACTGGTTCTCAACCTGGTTGCTCCTCAGAGTTACCTAATGTGTTTCTTTAAAATGTCACTGTCTGCATTCTACCTCCAGAAAATCTGGTTAAGTTGGACTGAGAGGTATCATAGATTGTTCTAAAAGACAGCTTTATTAATCTCTCATGCCCCTGTGCACACTACTTACCATTCCACCTATCATGAGGTGGAGTTTATTTCTTCACCCATAAAATCCAGGCTTCATGATGTGGCTTGTTTTGTCCAGACAATTAATAGGAGAATGAGTTAACTCGTCCTTTTAACTCACAAGAGGTGAGTTAGAAAGACATGTAACATTAGGGCTTACTCTTTTCAGCTATTTTTGGAAACCTGAGATCATATTGTGAATAAACCCAAATGAGGCTATTAGACATGCCAAAAAGGAAATGAGCACCCTTATCTGATGATTTGCCAACCGCCAGATATGTCAGAGTCCATATTTAGTCACTCAGCCAGAGGACTACACCAGTGACCACAGGTGAGATGAGCAGAAGAACCAGCTGGTTGGGTCAAGCTCAATGGCAAACAAGTATGGTTTTTAAGATGCTAAGCTACAGGATGGGTTATTTGTTATGTAGCAAAAAGTGCTGATACAAGGTGTGAGGTTTTAAAATGATGATTTTTTTTTATGTGCAGTGGCTGATATTAAATCACGTGTTCTTCTACATGATCATAATTGGAATCATCTGGAAAGCTTTTAATATTAATGGCTGGGCTTCACCCTAAAAATGTCTGATATAATTGATAAGAGGTGTATCCAAGTCATCAGAATTTTTTAAAACTTCCCTAGTGATCCTAGTTTTTAGCAGAAGTTGATGATCGCTGCCCTTATATTTTTGTTGATATGGATACTTAGAAACACTTATGCAACCATCTACTTGGGTTTAGAAAAGGCAGAGGAACCAGAGATCAAATTGCCAACATCCACTGGGTCATAGAAAAGGCTAGGGGATTCCAGAAAAACATATACTTCTGCTTCATTAACTATGCTAAAGCCTTTGATTGTGTGAATCACAACAAACTGCGGAAAATTCTTAGAGATGGAAATACCAGATCATCTTACCTGTCTCCTGAGAAATCTGTATGAAGATAAATAAACAATCAGACGCAGAACAATGGGCTGGTTCCAAATTGGGAAAGGAGTATAAAAAGGCTGTATATTGTCACCCTGTTTAAACGTCTATGTAGAGGATGTCATGTGAAATTTCGGGCTGGACAAAGCACAAGTTGGAATCAAGATTGCCAGGAGAAATATCAACAACGTTAGAAATGCAGATGATACCACTCTAATGGCCAAAAGCAAAGAGAAAATAAACAGCCTCTTGAGGGTGAAAGAGGAGAATGAAAAAGCTGGCTTAAAACTCAACAATCAAAAAACTAAGATCATGGCATCTAGTCCCATAATGAGGGCAAATAGATGGGGAAAAAGTGGAAACTTGCAAATTTTATTTCACTGGGCTCCAAAATCACTGTGGACAGTGACTAAAGCCACAAAATTAAAAGATGCTTGTTCCTTGGAAGAAAAGCTGTAAAAAACCTAGTTCAGTTCAGTCACTCAGTCATGTCTGACTCTTTGCAACCCCATGAATTGCAGCACGCCAGGCCTCCTTGTCCATCACCAACTCCCAGAGTTCACTCAAACTCATGTCCATGGAGTTGGTGATGCCATCCAGCCATCTTCTCCAGTAGCATATTGGGCACCTACTGACTTTGGGAGTTCCTCTTTCAGTATCCTATCATTTTGCCTTTTCATACTGTTCATGGGGTTCTTAAGGCAAGAATACTGCAGTGGTTTGCCATTCCCTTCTCCAGTGGACCACATTCTGTCAGACCTCTCCACCATGATCCGCCCATCTTGGGTGGCCCCACATGGCATGGCTTAATTTCATTGAGTTAGACAAGGCTGTGTTCTGTGTGATTAGATTGACTAGTTTTCTGTGATCATGGTTTCAATGTGTCTGCCCTCTGATGCCCTCTCGCAACACCTACTTACTATCTTACTTGGGTTTCTCTTACCTTGGATGTGGGATATCCTAGACAACATATCAAAAAGCAGAGACATCACTTTGCCGACAAAGTTCTATCCAGTCAAATCTACGATTTTTCCAGTAGTCATGTACAGATGTTCGTTGGACCATAAAAAAGACTAAGTGCCAAAGAATTGATGCTTTTGAACTATAGTGCTGGAGAAGACTCTTAAGAGTTCCTTGGACAGCAAGGAAATCAAACTAGTCAATCCTAAAGGAAATCAACCCTGAATATTCCCCAGAAGGACTGATGCTGAAGCTGCAATATTTTGGCCACCTGATGCAAAGAGAAAGACTCACTGGGAAAGACTCTGATGCTGGGAAAGGTTGAGGGCAAGAGGAGAAGAGGGTGACAGAGAATGAGTTGGTTGGATAGCATCACTGACTTAATGGAGATGAGTTTGAAGGACAGAGAAGCCTAGTATGTTGCAGTTCATGGAGTCACAAAGAGCTGGACATGACTTAGTGACTGAACAACAACAATAAATTCTAGAGGCACCGTGAGTACAAAGGATAGCGAAAAAGGAGATAAAGCTCTATTAAGCCAAGAAGTAACCCTCTACACACCACATTTACACCCCTTTTACACAAGTGTTTATAGATCCCGACCCTTCTGGCATAAACGCTACTTGATGTGAGCATGGTTGGGGCCTTCAGATCAGCTTGCTAAATACCAGCCTCAAGAATCATAAATTCTCTCTACCTATAGTTATCATGTAAAAAAAATTATTCACATTTTATTGTCTATAGACTCACTTTTTGTTGACTGACTAAAATTGAGAACTTTCTATAAAAATCAGGAGATCCTGTGGATCTCGAAAAATCCCAGTCATGGCTATATCGATTCTCATTCTCAAAAGGCAATAAACTGAATGAAGCAGAATCACTTACTTGTAGAAACTTCCTTCAGATGGATATTGTGGTCTTCAGTTTATAGCTGTTCTCCTCCTTCCAGCTCAGGCCTTCATCCCCTCTCCTGCCCTACCCTCCATGCTCAAGGACTGCATCTGCTATTGTTTAGGTTATTTCCAATGCCCCTGTGGGCAGTGGATATTTTGCATTCTCAGATCATTCTCTCCTTAACTTCCCATTAGATTACATTTTGTCATTCAGTTACTTTCTTCCTTGTGTGGTTATGTCCTAGCTTACATGGGAAAATCTTTTCTATCCAACTAGACAGAAAACTTCACTCTCCAACTAAACAGCAAACTCCTTGAGGCCAGAAGCACTATATAAACTTTTTTCACATCTCTAAAGGAAACCAGCGCAGTGTTAAATAGATAGACAAATACTTAATAAATATTCACTGAAATATAGTTGAACAACTTGGAAGAGAGTGGTCATTAGTAACTTGAGTCAATTACATGTCCCCTTAATGTATAATTCAAGAAAGACTGAAGGCAGGAGGAGAAGGGGATGGCAGAGGATGAAATGTTTGGAAGGGATCACTGACTCGATCGACATGAGTTTGAGCAAGCTCCAGGAGTTGGTGATGAAGCCTGGTGTGTTGCAATCCATGGGGTCACAAAGAGTCGGACATGACTGAACAACTGAACTGACTGATTTAATGTATAATTACTACTGAAAACTGAACTGAAGGTTTTGGAGCTTCACAAAAGTACCATGTTAGAGAAGCCTGAATTTGGGAAATAAAAACCATTTCTAAAGGAGAACAAATGATTCATGCTGGTGCTTCTTAAGGGTTGTTTGCATGTCATATGCACTGTGTTAAATTCTGGTAAGGCATTCCTTGATACTAACAAAATAAATCTGGCTCTGCATCTTCTTTCACTGTTTTCAAATCACACATCTTAATATCTAGTTTCCTTGCACTTCAGGTCAAATAATAAAGAAAATTCATTAGACAGAAGCTTGGTATGCTCCTACGTGTACCTCTGCAAGAGAATTTTAATAATCAAAGAATTTGCTGATGTAGGGATATGATAAATTGCTTTGCTACAGGGTAATATAAACCTTAACTAGTATGATGAATACTTCTGCTTCATGAAGAAAGCCGAAATGCTGCAAACTATTTAAATATGTGCTTCTTGATAAATGAAGACAATCATCTGCAAATATTCTAGATGAGATACAATATGACTTCCATATGAAAGTGAAATGCCTCCAGAGGAACAAAGGCTCAAAGAAAGGAAACAGACACACAAAAGCATTTAATATCACCGGTGTATTTTGCGAAAGCATCTTTATATCAACAATTTTTTAAAAATTCATTTTCCAATTTATAATTATCAAGCTTAATAATTGATTTTCAAATTTCTTTTGGAATGCTGATTTCCATGGCTGATAATGAAGAAAGAGCTTTAACAACAGAAATCCCCAGGGTTTAAAAGTCATTAATACACAGAACAGTTGCTTTCTAGGCTTTTCTCATATGCTGATATTAAAACATAACAAAAAATATCAATTGAGGGGTTACCATATTTGCTTTTGTGTAGAAGATACAAGATGACAATATCCTGAAATCTCATGAAAATTTGACCAATGGCACCAACAAATTAAATAGCTGGATGAAGTCACTTGATATTTTTTCCTTGTCAACGTGCAGATGCTTTGTGGAATAGCCCATTTTACATAGTGTAATTAATTTCTACTTTTATGCTTATTAATACACCCCCCTATTTATTTAGGGCTTCCCAGATGGTACTAGTGGTAAAGAACCCACCAACAATGCTGGAGACCTAAGAGATGTGAGTTGGATCCCTGGGTCAGGAAGATCCCACGGCAGAAGGCATGGTAATCTACTCCAGTACTCTTGCCTGGAGAATCCCATGGACAGAGGAGCCTACAGGGCTACAGTCCATAGGATCACAGGGTTGAGACACGACTGAAGTGACTTAGCCAACACGTATGCACATTTATTTGATTTTCCTATGTTGTTCTTCTACGTTCTTGAAATGTATGCTTGCTTCATTTATTTAAATTTGCTTTCTATTATTTGCATTTGCTCTTAGGTTTGTAAGTGTTTCTCTTGATGTCACCATGGCTTCAATTTTCAGGGCCCAGTGTGATGTTCTTAAAACTTCACATTTCTTAATGCCATTTGCAGCAACACGCTGAGTGAAGTCAGACACAGAAGGCGAAATATCATATGACATCCCTTATGTGCAGAATCAAAAAGAAGTGATACCAATTAATTTATTTACAAAAGAGAAATAGACTCACAGACTTGGAGAACAAACTTATAGTTGCCAGGGGAAACCATGGGGGGAAAGAGACCGAGTTTGGGACTGACATGCATTTAAAATGGATAGCCAACCAAGACCTACTGTGTCACACAGTGAACTCTGTTCAATATTTTGTGGCACCTTACATGGGAGGGGGATTTGGGGGAAAATGGATACATGTATATGCATGACTGATCACCTTTGCCGTCAAGCTGAAACTATCACAACATTGTTCATCAGCTATATTTCCATAAAAAATAAAGTTTTTAGAAAATCTTCATGTTTTTAAACCATTTGCAATATAAGGAAGTCTCCAGCTTACAGTGGTTCAACTTCCAATTTTTTGACTTTACAGTAGTGTGAAGCAATACAAATTCAGTAGAAATTGTATTTGAAATTTTGCTCCTTTCCCCTGGCTAGTAATATGCAATATGAGACTCCCTCTTGATGCTGGACAGAGGCAGGGAGCCATATTTCCCAGTCAGCCATATGATCACCAGGGGAAACAACCCACTCATTTACAACCATTCTAGTTTTTCACGTTCAGTACATTGTTCGACAAATTCCATGAGATATTCAACAATTTGGTATAAAATAGGCTCTATTTTAGATGATTTTGCTGAACCATAGGCTAATGTGTTTTGAGTCCGTTAAACATACACTAGGCTGGGCTTCCTGGTGGCTTTGTGGTAAAGAATCCTGCCAGTACAGGAGATGCTGGTTCAGTTCCTGGGTTGAGAAGATCCCCCGAAGAGGGAAATGGCAACCCACTCCAGTATTCTTGCCTGGAAAATTCCATGGACAAAGGAGCCTAGCGGGCTACAGTCCACGGGGTCACAAAAGAGTCAAACATGACTTAGCTTCTAAATAATAACAACAATCTAACTTAGGCTAAGCTGTTAGTATGATGTTCAACAGGTTGAATGTATTTAAATACTCTTTTGATTTATCTAGTTTTGACTTACCAGGGGTGTATCAGGATGGAACCACACTGTAAGTCGAGGAAGATTTATCTATATCTCTGTTTTATATTCTCTTTTCAAGGCTTATTTAGAAGTGTGGCTTCTTACAGTCTTTCAAGGAGTGATGCTTGGCTATTCTTTAATTCCTACCCATCTAACTTCATTATCTCTTGATTCAATTATTTAAGCTATATATTTTCTGCTTTGGAGACTCTATTGTGGTTTTTGTTTTTGACCTAATACACAGAATTTTTTTGGTTGTGTTTAAAAATATGTCATGTATCTTTTAAAATTTAAAAATATCTAGATATACCTATTAATCCTATAAAATTTATTAATCATATTATTTATGTTCACATTCTTTACTCAGTGTCAACTGGATGTCAATTTTTAAAAGGAAAATGACTTTCTGTGTGATTTGGGAATGTTCTTTTATTTCTATTAGCATTATAGAGAGTATTTCAGTTTTCTGTGTTTGCAAAGATACCACATTGTCAGTGGGATATAAATATTTTTGATATAAACTTTTTTTCTAAAAACTTGAAAATGCTAAGAGGAAGCCAAAGAGAAATATAATAACTCAAAAATACATCATATGTGAAATGGTAAAAGTGGTTGTAGTCCAGAAAATTCTAGTCTATAATAGACAAGACTTGCGAGGGGATGGAAGAGGTAAGAAATAAACCATTCATGTTCAGTCTCGTCCAGCTCTTAGAGACGCCCAAGGCTGTAGCCCACCACCTTTTCTGTCCATGGGATTCTCCAGGCAAGAGTACTGGAGTGGGTGGCCATTTCCTTCTGCAGGGGATCTTCCTGACCCAGAGATCAAACCTACATCTGCTGCATTGGCAGGCGGATTCTTCCCCATTGAGCTACTTGGGAAGCCGGTGAAGTAAACCATCCGAAACCAAATCCGTCATGCTGTCACATGGCTGCGATATGCTAGTAGCCATCTGACTCCTAGAACCGTGTTTGGCCATAGAGAAATAAAATTAATAAACATTAAATCACCTTTTTCAACCACATGAAATAGGAAGCAGGATGGCACAGTGAAAAATGCAGGGCTCCTTGGCTTTGACTGTATTTCCCTTACACACTAGCTGTGTGATCTTGAGCCAGTTACTTACATCCTCTGAGCCTCAGAGTCTTAAACTGAAAATAATAAAGCCTTTCTAATAAGGTTGTTATAAAGATGAATGAGATAATTTGTGTAAATAACATAGTGAAGTGAAAGCATCTGGGACATGTAGGTAGTCTATAAAGGGCAGTCTCTATTGTTATTGTAGTAAAACAAACAGTACTCATATAATTTAATTATTATTCATGAAGCTTCTAAAAGGGGAATTAACATTCAAACCATGATGGGTAGTTCACTAGTTATCTATTGCTGCATAACAATTATACCACCAATTTAGTGGCTTGAACCAACAGACATTTATTATCTCACAGTTTTTGTAAGTCAGGAATCTGGGCACAGCTTAACCGGACCCTCTGCTTTAGGGTCTCTCACAAACTATAATGAAAGTGCTGAACAGGACTGGGGTCTTAAGTCAAGGCTCAGAGGGGAAGGGTCTGCTTCCAAGATCATGTTTGTTGGCAAAATCAGTTTCTTTTAGCCTGCTGGACTGAGGACCCTGATTTCATGGACTGTTGGTCAAGGCTATAGTGTGGCCTTCGCCATAGGGTTACCTACAACCTGGCAGGATGCTTCCTCAAAGGCAATAAGGAAGAAAGTCTTGCAGCAAGACAAACATTACAATCCTACATAACATAACCACAGAGAGATGTTTCATCACTTTTTATCTGACTTCTTTTGGGTAGAGCTATAGGTACCACTGATGCTGACTGGAGGAGATTACATGAGGATATGAATACTAGGAGGAAAGGAAGATGGAGACCATCTCAGTAGAGTATCCTCACCACAGGTAGAAGCTGGAAAGAGGGCTGTTTGGCATCATTTAAGAAATACTTTAAAATATTTGAAAAATGGGCTCCCCTGCTGGCTCAGAGAGTAAAGAATCTCCTGCAATGAGGGAGACCCGGGTTCGATCCGCGGTTGGGAAGATCCCCTGGAGGAGGGCATGGCAACCCTCCAGTATTCCTGCTTTGGGAATTCCGCGGACAGAGGACGCTGGAGGGCAATAGACCACGGAGTCACAAAGAGTCGGACATGACTGAGTGGCTAACACTATACAGTTTTAAAAAAGCAAACTAATATGCTGACAAAATTGGTTTAAACAGTCTCCTTAAGTAATAAAGTTTAACAATTGTCATTCTGGTAGCTCAGCTGGTAAAGAATCTGCCTGCAATGCAGGAGACTGCGATTCGATTCTTGGGTCAGGAAGATCTGCTGGAGAAGAGATAGGCTACCCACGCTCGTATTCTGGCATGGAGAATTCTGGCCTGAAGCAATACCTATTAAGGCTTCCCTGGTGGCTCAGATGGTAAAGGATCCACCTGCAGTGCGGGAGACCTGGGTTCGATCCCTGCTTGGAAAGATCTCCTGGAGATGGGAATGGCTACCCACTCTAGTATTCTTGCCTAAGAATCTCCATGGACAGAGGACAAATTTTAATCTAATCCAAGATTCTCATTAAGAATAACAAAAACATTGAAAAACATTGAAATCAAGCTGCAACAAAATGGGGTTAGTTGGACATGACTGAGCAACTTTCACTTTCAATGCCTTGTTTAGAAAATAGCAGCTGAACTCTTTAAATATTTGTTAAATGCATAATGAAATTTTACTTGAAGTCAAGAGTGAAATCTTTGAATCAGATGGGCAGTGTTTCTAACTCTTTCTCTGATAATTACTTCTGTGTGACCTGGGACCTTACTTAATTACCAGTGCCTAAGTTTCATCATCTGCAAAACTGAGGGTAATAATACTGCTCTTTATAGAATTGTTTTGAAGATTAAATACATTTATTCCTGTCAAGTTTTTAACATGACTATCCTATGTATGGAATAAATATCAGCTATTTTTATTATACTATTTAGTCAAAATGGATTAAAAGTAAGGACAGATAGTGGCTTTTAGAAATTACATATTTTTAATTTCTCACATTTAAGTATGTAAATAGCCATCACAAAGTGAGCTTTCACCCTTTTACCAAGTCAAATATTTGATAACTAACAGGGCACGTATAGCCAGGTTCCCATTTTGTTGCAGCTTGATTTCAATGTTTTTGTTATTCTTAATGAGAATCTTGGATTAGATTAAAATGCAAGAAAACAGGTGGTTACTCATATTTTAATAATAGCAGGGTGATGAAGCCTTTGTCTTCCAATTTAATTAATAAATTGTCCCCTTTTGATCCAACAGCAGTATTAACTTTTGGTAAATTATCAGCCTGCCAATATTTGTCAAACATTTCACACTAAATTGCTGTCATTCGGATTACAAATGTATGTGGTTCACAAACCCTCCTGGTTTTTTCCCAGGAGCAATGTGCAACTAAATGAGCTCAGAGAGAACATAAGGATTTGGAAGAACTGATCTGAATATAACAGAAGACATTTCACAAAAGCACTAGTTTGCATTCTTACACAGACTTGAGCAATGCTAACAAATTGCCTGGACTGAAAAAGGCTGTTTCCTTCTCTTTCCTGTTTCTTTGTATGTGGGAATTTATTGAAGAAATATTTTACATTGATGGTGAGAGAGTTTTACAATTAACCCACAGGTTGAAATAGTGTGGCTTGCCAGTATATCTTCACCAACTTCAGTTTCCTGGTGACCCAGAAATAGTTTTCTTTAATCCACCAAAGCCATGCCAATTGCCATAAGGGCATAGGCGCCAATGAGGTGGACCTCACAGATATTTCTGCTAAGGACTAATTAGACACTAGTTTCTAAGAGATACTATTTTATCCTTCATCTTTACCTTGCTCTTCTTTTAATTTGTCAGATAGGGACAAATTTATGTACTTTAAAAATCTTTAATTTTATTCAACTAAAAATGATTTGGGATTTTTCATATGTTAAACTCATATATTATTTAAAGTAAACAAATACTTGAATTCATAGTCAAGAAAATAAAAGTGCTTTCTTATTTAACTCCCTTAATAAAATTTCATAATTTCCTAATATATACCTTTATATCAATTGTTATTTTAAGTGAGATAAAATTGACAAGTAATATAACATTAGTTTCAAGTGTACAAAATAATAACTTGATAATTTGTGTACATCATGGAATGATCACCATGATGAGTGTAGTTAACATCTGTCACCATATGTAATTACAGTTTTTTCTTCCATTTTTTTCTTGTGATGAGGACTTTTAAGATCTACTCTCTTAGCAACTTTCAAATATTCAAAATAGTTTTATGAAATATAGTCACCATGCTGTATGCTATATCCCCATGATTTATTTAGTTTATATCAGGAAGTTTGTACTTTTAACGCTCTTAATCCATTTGCCCACTCCCTACTCTCATCATTCCTCAACTACCAGTATGGTCTCTGTATCTATGAACATATTTTCAGTTTGTCTGCTTGTTTGCTCTTTAGATTTCATATGTAACTGAGATCATACAATATTTGGCTTTCTCTGTTTGACATTTATTGTAATATATATGTCATATGTGCTTCCCTGGTGGCTCAGAGGTTAAAGCGTCTGTGTGCAATGTGGGAGACCTGGGTTCGATCCCTGGGTCCCCTGGAGAAGGAAATGGCAACCCACTCCAGTATTCTTGCCTGGAGAATCCCATGGATGGAGGAGCCTAGTGGGCTACGGTTCATGGGATCTCAAAGAGTCAGACACGACCGAGTGACTTCATATGTCATATGTATATATGTCAATCTTCTGTCCATTCATTGATGGACACTTATTTCCATTTAGCTATCATAAATAACACTGCAATGAACATGAGGAGGGGTACATATATCTTTTAGAATTAATGTTTTTGTTTTCTTCAGATAAATACTCAGAAGTGAAATTGCTGGTTCTGTTTTTAATTTTTTGAGGAACTGCCAGTTCAGTTTCCACCAGTACTGTTTCCACCAGTTCAGCTCAGTTCAGTCACTCAGTCGTGTCCGACTCTTTGCAACCCCACGGACTGCAGTATGCCTTCCCTGTCCATCACCAACTCCTGGAGTTTACCCAAACTTATATTCGTTGAGTCGGTGATGCCACCCAACCATGTCATCCTCTGTCGTCCCCTTCTCCTCCCGTCTTCAATCTTTCCCAGCATCAGGGTCTTTTCAAATGAGTCAGTTCTTCACATTAGGTGCCCAAAGTGTTGGAGTTTTAGCTTCAACATCAGTCCTTCCAAAGAACACTCAGGACTGATCTCCTTTAGGATGGACTGATTGGATCTCCTTGCAGTCCAAGGGACTCTCAAGAGTCTCTTCCATACCACAATTTAAAAGCATCAATTCTTCAGCACTCAGCTTCTTTATAGCCCAACTCTCACATCCATACATGACTACTGGAAAAACCATAGCCTTGACTAGACGAACCTTTTTTGGCAAAGTAATGTCTCTGCTTTTTAATATGCTGTCTGGTATTTATAATTTACATTCCCAACAACAGTGCCACAAAATTTTCTTTTTCTACATCCTTGCCAACATTTGTTATTTCCTGTCATTTTGAAAACAACCATTCTAACAAATGCGAGGTAACGTCTCATTTTGGTTTTGATTTGTGTTTCCTCAATGGTTATTGACACTGAGGACCTTTTCATATACCTTTTGGCAGTCTTTATATCTTCTTTGGAGAAAATATCTATTCAGATCGGCTGCCCTCTTTCCAGTCTAGATTGTTTACCTTTTGGCTGAATTGTTTCCCATATTTTTGCACAATTACAAATATATTAAGAAAAATAGAGATTGGAAGACACTTCGAATGTTTCTTTACAAAATTAAACATTCTCTTACCATATGATCAATCATAATCCTTAGTAGTTACTCAAAAGGAGTCGAAAACTTATGTGCAACCAAAAGCCTGCACATAAATATTTATAGCACCTTTTTCATAACTGCCAAAGCTTGGAAGCAACCAAGATGCTCTTCAATAGGTAAATGGAAAAATAAATTGTGGTACATCCAGATGATGGAATATTATATGGCACTAAAAAGAAATGATCTCTAAGCCATGAAAGGACATGGGGGAATTTTAAATACATATTGCTAAGTGAAAGAAGGCAATTTGAAAGGCTACATGTACAATTTCACCTATATGACATTCTGGAAAAGCAAAAGTATGGAGACAACAAAATGGTCTATGGTTGCCAGGAGTTGAGGGGTGGGGGAGAGAGAGAAAAATAGGCAGAGTACAGATTTTTAGGGCAGTGGAAATACTTTGTATGACATTATAATAATGGCTAATGCTATTATAAATTTACACAAATCTATAGAATATAAACATTAAGAATTAACCATAAAGTAATCTATATATTTTGAATGATTATGATGTTCCCTTATAGGTCGGTTGGGGAAGAATCTGCCTGCAATGCAGGAGACCCGAGTTCAGTTCCTGGGTTGGGAAGATCCCCTGGAGAAGGAAATGGCAACCCACTCCAGTATTCTTGCCTGGAGAATCTCATGGGGAGAGGAGCCTGATGGGCTACAGACCATGGGGTTGCAAGAGTCAGACACGACTTGGCGACTAAACCACCACCATCACCATGATGTGTCCATGAAGATTTATCCCCAGTAAGAAAAGAATATACCATTCTGGTAAGTGATGTTGATAATGGAGGAGGCTATGAATATATGGATTAGGGGGCATATGGGAAATTGCTGCACCTCCCTCTCAATGTATATTTAAACCTAAAAATGCTGTGAAAAATAAAGGCTTTAAGAAAGAAAAAAAGAAAAATACAGACACAATCTCTCTACATTGAAAAGAATAGCAGCCTTATTCCACTAAGCCATAACTCCAGACAACAGCGACCTCTGCTAAGGGTGAAGATTTTTTATTTACCTTTCTTCCCTTCTTCCTATTGCCTGCTAACTTAAATGCCCATTAAGTCTGTACCACTATATATTTGTAATATGAGCACCCACATCTCAGCTACTAGACCAAGACCGCCAGCTGACCTCACATACCATTGAATAGCAAACAGACAACATGATTGTTTCAAGATACACACACACACACACACACACACACACACACACACGCACACACAACTCTTGAAGGTATAGTGTGTCCAGGTAGAAGCGAGAAAAAATAATCCTTAAGGGCAATGTCTTTTCTCAAAATTCACCAACTTTAATATAGACAAGTAATAATAACAGAAGAATGCTCTGAATACAGACTGTCTGATTTTCTATCATGGGACCTTTGGGCAAGGTATTCAGTGCTTCAGTTCTAGGGACACAGTTTTTATAGAAAAGACCCCAAAGAAGACCAAGAGAAGTATTGAATTGGTTATAGTTATAGTTTAAGTGGTTGCCTTGTTTGGGAATCCTGGTTGGCTGTGATTGGTTGTTCTTAAGTTTTGCTTTCTAAGATTCAAGTGCATTGACTCTGGCTTGGGTTTTGGTTTGCTTTCATAGGCTACCAAGGCATTAGAGCAACCTCAGTTTAATGGCCTCCTTGCTGAAATACTTTAACAGAACGTAATGCTTCAGCTATTACTAGGGCTATACAAACTCATTCTGACAGAGAATCCATAGTGCTTTGCATGTGGTCTTTTTTGATTAAAGCCACATTTCCCACCTGTGAACACAACATATGTGCAGAAAGACTTACCATTAGCCCTTTCAGAACCAGTTCTGAAATTAATGCATTTTGAACAAATTCACATTTGTTTTTCCTCATCAATATTGCTATTGTTGTAAATGCCTTTTACATTAAAAACAGTTATATACGTGGCTCATCTTTGCTTTAGAAAAATTTTAAAAAGTAGAAAGTATGTCTAAAGGACAATACGTAAAGCAGTAAGTAGAAATATTTATTATCATTCTCTGTTATATAGATTTGAATACATTGATTATTGTAGCATATACTACTATTATTTGAATATAAGAGTTCCTAATGTTTCAGCTAATGTTTATTGAATGCCCACCATGGGACAAATAATGGTAAAGTGTTCTCAGTTGTTTCCTTAATCTTCTTTCTAACTTCAGGAGTATAATAATACTAAGCTTTACTGAAGAAGAATGAGGAATCTGAAGTACCAAAGAGGTAAGTAACTTTAATAACACCTTACATATAGTAGAGCAGTAGTCCCCAACATTTTTGACATCAGGGACAAGTTTCGTGGAAGATAAGTTTTCAAAGGACTGGGGGTGGGGGTGGTTTGGGGATGATTCAAGTATATTACATTTATTGTGTACTTTATTTCTAATATTATTACATCAGCTCCATCAGGTATTAGATCCTGGAGGTTGGGACACCTGCTGTAGTGGATGGACCAGGATTAGGATCTAGGCAGTCCTGCTCCACTGTCTACCTCATGCCCTCATTTAATTGTTAAACAAATACAAGTTGAGCCACTAAAAAATAATATTTCCTAACATTATCCTTATACCTCCTTTTCCTATTTGTTGATTCTCCGTCTTGTGAGTGTGGAAATTGAGAAACAAAAGGATTAAGCAATTTGTTCAAAGTCATTCAGCTAGCAAAAGTGGGGAGCCAGGATTTGCACCCTGGCTCTACTGCCTCAGCTGGAGACACAATCACAGGTGCTGTTGAAAAAGAAAGTTTCTAGTTTTGAGTTTCAGATTTGCAAGATGAAAAGTATTCTGAAGATGGATGGTGCTAATGTTTGCACAATAAGAATGTGAAACTTAATACCAATGAACTGTACATGTAAAGTGGTTAAAATAGTAAATTTTATGTTATGTGTATTTCATTATCAAAGAAAGAAATCTTAAAAAAAAAAGTTTTTTTTTAAGTATTTTCTACTTGGCCTGGCTCTCATTACTAGTAGAGAACTCGAGTCTACCAGAAGTATCTCCTTCTATAAATGTTTGCCTTCTAGTCCATCTGGTGTTCAGTAATGATCACTATTAGTGTTCCTCTTCATATTTAAGGTAGAGTCACTTTGCACCGTGCCCTATTAGTAGAGTAGCATCCATCCCTCCATCCATTAAAACACCATCAGGAATACCTGACTGTAACTTTAGAAAAGAGAGTTCCAAGAAAATGGGTCATAGTACCAGTAAATCTCAACAAGTTCATGACAGAAGAAATAAGAAAGATGGAAAATAAGTTTCAACTCCTTACTAGGTCCTGAATGAGGACAGTGAAATAGCAAGAAGGGAAAGTAGCTAGGGAACCTAGGAGCATCAGGACCAGGGATGTTCCAGCAGGAAGTGATAACAGTGTAAGTCAACTGAATACTGAACACCACAATCTTACCTCAAATCACTTCTACGGATTAGCAAAGCCCTACTGTTTTACAAAATACTTTCTCAGATAGTACTTTATGTTTTGTGCACTAACACTACCAATAACACAAACACAAATAAAATATGTGGTGTGCCTAAAATTTTTGCATGAATTTAGACGGTTTGAAGAGAAGGCGAGGGCAGCAAGTCTTTAATTTTTTGTTTTTCTCTTTTTGGCCACACAGCTTGTGGCATCCTAGTTCCCAGATCAATCTGGGGATAGAATCCACTTCCCCTGCCACAGAAGTGCAAAGTCTTAACCACTGGAACACTCAGTAAATCCCACGAGTCTTTACTTTCAAAATGATAGCACTTTTAAATGGAACAGTAGCAAGAAACTGTATAGAAAACATATGCACAGAAATAGACTCTATTGTTTCAGGGGCTGGAGAGAAACACTGACATTGGCCCAGGGTTACTTTACCACTTCATTAGTGACACTCTGGTCTGTTGGGGGATATGATGAAATATGGCTAATGAATCCAAAAGTAACCCAGGTAGCTGTGAAGGGGACAGAAGAGGGCTATAAATAATTGAATGTGCTCAATGATAGGGGTAAATCTTTACAATTCCCAGACATGGATTGAGAAGGAGGGCAAACTTGTCAGTATTTTAGTTCTACAAATACATTTTCAATAGACTTATCCAAGGTCATTATTTCCCCTTGTTTGTGAAAGCATATAGATGTTTTGGTAGCTTAATTTAAATTGGAATGAAAACATTACTGTAGTAAAAAAGGTTATGGTTGAGCTTTTGTCTTTCAACTACATGTTTAGTAAGTTAATTATTGAAACAGACTTACTTCACTGAAAATGCAAAAAAAAAGGAAAACAAAGATTCTTTCAAAAGTTAAAAATGCTTGCCAAGAAGGTATCTTAATAGTTTCAGAGCTCTAATAAAAAAAATGCTGTAATATACTAAATGACCCATTCCATAATATTATAGCTTTGTTTGACACGATAAATTGCTTTATAACATGCTAGTGTGCATTGAAAGTAAGTCAGATTGCTGTAAATCATGGCTTTATCTGTCTGTTCACGATTCTTGCTATTATTATTATTACTTTATTATTTTTACATATGACTACAAACAAATGTTGAAAAATGAAGACTTCTTTCCTAACATTTGTAAGATAGATATGAACACAAATTGTGGAAATTGACATGTCTGTGAATAATTGCTTAGTCTTACTCTAGCGCCCTTCAATATATTTTCATGACATTAAAATGCACCTTGATCTCCACCACCTGACTGACTTCTTGACAATAGCTGGCAAAATAAGAGCAATGTGAGCAAGCTAAATATTCATTAATACCACAAGTTCAAGAAAAACACATATTAGTTTTTCTAGGAACATATGGAAATATTCAATGTTATAGAAATTTTATACATATGAGTTTGCTGTGTGAATACAATATGACACTGTATTTTGAAAATATATAACAATGAAATAAGTTGGAACTTTAGAAGATGTCTTACCTTTTCCTTTTCTGTTTCCCTTCCTGTTTTTTTTTTTTCTATTTCTCTCCTTCCCTCCCATTTTCTTTCTTTCTCTTCTAGAACTGTCTTAAAGACTTCGATAGAGTATAACAAAGTAAGTGTGTGCACCATAAGTGGGAGGGGAGGTGAGTGGAAGGTGTCAAGGCAAATTGCATGTCTATGTAGCAGGGCTCCTCTGTAACACATGTTGCAGATTGACTGGGGTGAGACAGCTATCTATGCAGAGGAGTGGCCTGGCGGAGATCTGAGGGTATCACCTAAAGGGATGCCAAGTGTGAGGTGTCTCTGTACAAGCGGGCTGAGGAGGGAATTTTATGGAAGAGAGTATGCTGGCCAAGACAGGCTATTAGATACAGAAGGACTGATCAAATAAGTATATAAAATTAACAGAAGCCAGGTTTCTCAATGTCAGAGAAAGGCTGATAAGGAAGATTATTCTCAAATAAGGAAGAGAATTAGGTTGAAATATATAGTTTTAGATTGAAATTGGCAGTATTGCCATGAACTTGTTTTCAATATATATATGTATATGCTGCTGCTAAGTCGCTTCAGTCATGTCTGACCCTGTGTGACCCCATAGACAGCAGCCCACCAGGCTCCCCCATCCCTGGGATTCTCCAGGCAAGAACACTGGAGTGGGTATATATGTGTGTATATAATGATGCACATGAAAATAAGTATCGATGAAAATGTAAATATATGTATGTGTGTGTATAATATATATATTATACACACAGACCTATACACGCTCAGTCGTGTCTGACTCTTTGTGACCCCCGTGGATTGGAGCCTACCAGGCTCCTCTATCCATGGAATTTTTCAGGCAAGAGTACTGGGGTGGGTTGCCGTTTCCTTCTCCAGGGGATCTTCCCAACCCAGGGATTGAACCCGGGTCTCTGGAATTGCAGGCAGACATTTTTTACCATCTGAGCCACCTGGGAAGCCCTTTCATATATATGTATATATTATACACATAGACCTATATACAGTGACATATCAATAGCAAAGAGCACCCAAATCTATCATTCTGGAGCTCCCTGGAAAAATGGCTTATTCCAGGGCTGAAGGAGGAAATGAAAGTAAAATGTGATCCTGGAAAATCTTGTTATGCCAGAAAACATGGATATATTTTAAAAAAAATAGTGAGAACATTTCAAGAAGGTGCAGAAGCCAGCTATAAGGAATTCCCATTGACAAAATGAGATATTAAGGTATCAAAATAAACCTAACAACTAATTGTAAGCCACAGAATAAAATAGAAAACCATAAGTTTATTATGAGCAAGTGAGTGAGTGAAAGTCACTCAGTCATGTACAACTCTTCATGATCCCATGGACTATAGCCCACCAGGCCCCACTGTCCATGGAATTCTCCAGGCAAGAATACTAGAATGAGTAGCCATCCTCTCCTCCAGGGGATCTACCCGACCCGGGTATTGAACCTGGGTCTCCTGTATTACAGGCAGATTCTTTACCATGTGAGCCCCTAGGAAAGCCTCTGAATTCATTATATAGATATAAATAAATAAATTAGTTAATTGAAAGTATTGTAAGGATGGAGAAGGCAATGGCAACCCACTCCAGTACTCTTGCCGGGAAGGTCCCATGGATGGAGGAGCCTGGTAGGCTGCAGTCCACGGGATCCTAGGAGTCAGACACAACTTCATTTTCACTTTCATGTATTGGAGAAGGAAATGGCAACTCACTCCAGTATTCTTGCCTGGGTTATGTATACGATTTCCATGTACTTAACAAAACAATCATTATTCACAAAGGATAAAAGTGTAACTTTACATTGGAGAAATATGCAATATACTCTTTTAAAAGAAGGATCAAATGAACAAATAATGAAACTGAAATCACAAGCTATGTAATGATCCAGGGAGAAGAATATAGCAGCCCTCCAGTGATA